>NW_026138196.1:0-1200000 GCF_025592945.1 Manacus candei
CTTTCTTCTCCTCTCTAAGGTCAGTCCTCCACTGACAAGGACCAAAAGAACAAAACCTTACCCTTGAAGCTTTTTGGGGCAGGAACTGTTTATTCAGTGCATCCCGTACAGAATGTCACACCGTGAGGCCCTGACCTGGTTGAGGCTGTCATGAGTAATATATAAATCAGTATTAATCATCGTGAGCAGCAGCCACCTTGGGATGAGAAAATGATTCATTACTCCAATCTGCTGAATTATTCACTCTTCTGGTGCAAAAATGGCATGAAATATGAGCTGTGAGGGTGTGGAGGCTTTTATCATGATAGAGATTTTATTCTGGCAACAGAGGTAAACTACAGCTGGCGTAAAAAAAGAAAAAAAATTCGATCTGAAATTTGTGATGAAAAATGTGGGAGTATTTTTATCGAATAATGTTATTTTATTAAAAATATCCCTTCTTTTGTCTACACTTTTTCATTCTAACACTGAAATAACTCATTTGTCTTCTCCATCCAAAATCATGCTTGTCACCATACAACATAATAAAATATAAAATTAATAAAAATAATTAAAATTTAGAATTTGAAATTTCAGTTTTTATAAGGAGTAGATTTTCTTTTTCCAAAGAAAGATAAATAAATATTTACTGAAATAAGAGTTTCTCTTTAAATGAGAAATTTTTTAGTTGACTGTAGAATGAACATCAGGGATTAAGGATTTCTTTAAAGGTATTGAGAAATGTGTAGAGGAAAATCTGGAAGAAATTCAGTAATGAGAGTGTCAGGGAGCATGTGGGAGAAATTTAATATCTCCTACACTAGTCTCCAAACAAAAATTCTCCAGAAGACTCTCATTTGCCCAGAAAATTAAACTGCACTCACTGTGATGAGCCAGCCACCTTCACCCAAGAGGCCAGTGAGAACCTGGAGCACTGAAATATATTTTGAGGTATTCCTCTTTGAAAGTAAGTTTTAACTCACATTTTCCATTCAATTTGCCACTGTGGATCTTCTGGAGTGCTGTGGCTCATGGTGACACCTTCCTTTCTGGGATGATTCTTTGCCCTGATACTGTTATTCCTGTTGATAATGATGATTGTACCTTCATGTGTGCTGTGAGGTAAAAAAAGAGAAGTGAGTTCCACACAGTGAGATATGTAATTTAATGCAAATAAAAGAGACAATCTCGTTCTGAGGGATCAAAACAAACAGTGTGAATATCTTTTTGTGCCAGTCCCCTTTTCAGTGGCTGAGCTGACAGGTACCAGTGTTATCAGCACTGTTATCTCACACAGAGAGCTTACCAGTGCTCTGAAGACAGATTCGATTCATTTTCAGTAAATTATTACATTTCCATCATCTGATTTTGAATAATAAAAATCACAGTAATAATTGTGGCCATTTGATATCTATTTCCAATTCTAATATCATCTTTCTTGAGGGTTCTTTCGACTAAACAATATTGGGTTTACTGCCTGTGTAGGAAATAAAAGCACAGTACACAAAGAGCAATGTATATTAAATAAACAGAACCAATAAAGTGCCTTAAAACCTTTGCCTTGTGGAAGTATTTAAGGATGTGAATGAATTAGGATATTGGTTTTCCTTTCCACCCCAGTTTTTCCAAAGGCTGCCAGCAGGGGATACACCTTCAAGAATGTAAATGAATGCCAGCCTAATGAGATCCCATTAATATTATTAAATTACCCAGAAAACACTATTCATCACTGTAAACTCATTTAGCAGAGAAGAAACTCAACTGAATTACTGTAGGGTCCTTGGCAGTTCCCCAAAACTCGTGATGAATAAGGCCACTTCTGACAGCTTATTGACACTGATGCTGCTCCCAGAAGCTCCCAGCACCCCACCCTCAAATTGGACTTCAGGAGGATGGTTTTGCCTTGAGGAAAAGTTTTATGGAGAGAGGAGATCCACTTTGAAGATGATGGAGAGGAATGGGCATCCTTTGCCCTTTCTATTCTGCCAAGTAGTCCCTCTTCACCTTTTCCAGCAGATGTAGCCCTTCCCACCACCAGGTTCCTTCAGACTTCAGGGGTACAGATGGAGCAGAACAGCCACCCAGCTTCCTCCATCCTCTGGAGCCCAGATGATGAATTAGCACAGAGCCAGCAGATTGATTAGCATATAGCTCATAAATCCCAGTGAACTCCCAGAGCAGGGCAGGGAGGGGAACCCACAAGGGAGAAAGAGAAACCTTAAATTAAAATCAGTCTGTGTAAGCACAAAGACAAAGTTCACCTTCCAGCCTGGGTGAACACCCCAGCATCAATCAACCTTCTATTCCAGCAGAAGGTATGGCATGAGAGAGAGGAAATGCTGGGGTTTTATATCTTCTTGTGTCCTATGCAGTTGGCTTTTCAGGGATTGTGTTCCCCAGTGCTCTCCCCACTGAACTTCCCAGACAGTCTGTGACATGTATGGGACTGGTGGTTCCCACCTCTGGTAGCAGGACAGTCCTTTCCAAGAATATTGGAAGTCCCTATCCAGGTAAGGCCCAGCAGTCTTTGTTAATGAGATACTGATTGAAGTGGTGGAGGATCTTCTTGAAAACCCATTGCTGCTGCTTTGGGGAGCCCTAAGAGATCAACACAACTTCCTGTGCTATGGGATGGTCAGATCCCTCTTTCTAGCTTTCTAATTATTCCAAGATTTTATGGCCTCTGTGCTTTTCAGGAAAATTGTTCTCTTTGAAGATATCCTCTGGACAGATCTAGTAGGCAGGTTTTTTCTTGAACTTATTCCCCTCTAAGCTTCTTTTCTGAAAACTTTTGTGGCTGGAAACCTGACTGTTGATAAAGAACCTGGAGGTGCTGGTTTGCAGCAGCTGGACATGAGCCAGAGTGTGCCCAGAAGAGACCAAGAAGGTCAAGAGCATCCTGGCCTGTACCACCAACAGTGTGGCAGTAGGAGCAGGGTAGGGATTGTCCCTCTGTGCTCAGCACTGGTGAGACCACACCTCAAATCCTGTGTTCATTTTTGGGTCCTTCATGACAAGAAGGACATTGAGATGCTGGAGCAGGTCCAGGAAAGGGCAAGAGAACTGGGGAAGGGTCTGGAGCACAAATCTGATGGGGAGCCTGGAGATAAGGAGGCTCAAGTGGAGTCTTATCACTCTTTACAACTACCTGACAGGAGATTGTACCAGGCAGGGGTTGGTCTCTTCTCCCTGGTAACTAGTGAAAGGACAAGAGGAAACGGCCTCAGGTTATACCAGGGGAGGTTTAGGTTGGACATTAGGAAAAAGTTTTTCATGGAAAGGATTGTCAAACATTGGAAAAGGCTGCCAAAGGAAGTAGTGCAGCCACCATCCATGGAAGGATTTAAAAGATGTGTGGATGTGGCATTTGGGGACATGGTTTAGTGGTGACCTTGGCACTGCTGGGTTAATGGTTGGACTCAATGGTCTTAGAGGGCTTTCCCAACCCAAATGATTCTATGAACTTTTTTGTCTATAAAACTACATGAAGAGACTGACAGAAGTTTATAACTTATATGGTGACTGTCCATCCATGTTCCTAAATTGGAAGATACTTCACTGAAATCAAGACTGAAGGTCTAAAATTTGATCTGAAGGGAATTCCAGGGCACAAATCTAGAAAAATAATTGCCAAAACATACTGTGATGAAAAGCTGAAGTCTACACAAAGGAGCAAGGGCACCCTCTGAGCGTGGCAAGGGGGGATATGAATCCACATCAGTATTTAGCACAGTGACAAACCTTTTTCTACTCTTCCTTGTGTACTTACCATCAGTGATATTATGGTGGCCAGCAATTACTAGAGCATTTACAACAGTCACTTTTGTGCTCACTCACAATAATTTCTCTTCCTAATGAACCTTTGCTGGACCACTGGGACATAGCAGTGACAAATACAGGTGCTCATTATCAGCACTGGCATTTATTAGGTACAGGTTGATATCTGGGCATAATTTGATTTAGCTTGGCAAGGGTTTGAGCACCAGCCATCTGAAAATGCCTGTCCAGGCTCTCCTCATCTCCAGCTTGCTAACTAATCATTGTGGGCCAGTGATTTTACACTGAAACACATCTGGTGACATATAGAAATGGCGTGTGTAATTCATAACAAACCATTTGGTCCGTTTATCTGCTTAAAAGTGGCTCACAAAGAGCTCCCAGTTTTCTGAAGAGCAGCACATTTGCCATACGCTGCCTGCCAATAACTCTGGGTGTGTAGACAGTTCACGAGCTGTTGGCTGTGAGCAGTGAATGTTTTGGCCTCTGCCCATTTTGGAACAACTGTGCTGCTTTCATCTGTTCTTGGAAATGAACCCGTTCAAAGTCTGGCTGGTATTTAGGTGGGAGACTGCTTTGGAATCCTGGATGCTTTACTAACAAGGCAAAAAAATGCAGGTAAACAGCAGAAACCGAATCAGAAAGAGGGCACCCAAGCTGTGCTGATGAATGGGAATGGAGTAAATCAGAATCCAGTTGCTCTTAATTAATGCTCCAGCCCCCAGGATCATTATGTTCCCAGTCTGATAGTTTTACCATTATTGTTGTTGCAGGGCAGTGTTCTGGGTGAAGATTAGCTAGTTAAGGGAAAAAAGAAGCTTAAAATGCTAATTTTGGCATTATTTAATAATGTCATATAATAACGATGATGCTATAATTTTTGACTGCAGAATTCTCTCTGAGATCATGGTAATATAAACCAACCTGTGCACAGACATGATATGGCAGCCCCTGATATTTGTGCTGCTGTCAAATATCAATATATGACTCCCTTCCTTTAGTCATCTGAATACCCACTACCTTTGGGTGACCATCTGGGACAACTCCTGAGTGATGTTTTTTAAGCAGCGTTGAACGCTCAGTCCAACAAATAAATCAGGCATTGCATTCAGCTTCTGCAACAAACAGCCAGCTGAGGAGATCTTACTTTCATTTGGAGAGAATATCAATTTTTTAAAAGGTTTGCTAGTAAAATGACAGGTGTGGAAACACACATTGTCTCAGACCAAAGATGTCCAGGTCGGGAGAAACTCCCTGAGACAAAACAAAAATTAATGGGACACAGAAAAAAAAAGGATATTTTCCCCCTACCCTTGTCAATTAATGTTCAGGTTTTGCCTGGAAGACTTTTGTGCTTGTTTGGAGGTGTTTTATGCAAATGATCTCAACTCTGATGTAACCAGCATGTTCTCATTATCTCTGTAATGACCGAATGTAGCTAATTAGGTACAATTCAAAGACTCATAAAAGCCTTAGAAGAACAGATAAGAGAATAAGAGTCATTAAGTAATATTTTTTGAACACTTTGTTAAATTTTACTGGTTCTCCCTGTATCAAGATCAGTAACACATGTTTACTGAAAGCATCCTGCCTGAGAAAGCAAATACATTTGCTCTGGAAACATCAGGAGATGAGATTCTGCCTCTTCCCTGGATAATTTGTTTCAGTGATTAATCACCGTTAATAATGTGTGCCTTTCCTCTAATTTGGATCTTTCTGTCTTTGCTTTTCTGCTCGTGGTCTTTGTTTTGCCTTTCTCTGCCAGATTAAAGAAGCCTCAACACCCACCATCTCCTCTGATGCAGGTACGCCTGTGCCACAACCTGGGCACTGCTTTTATTATTTATTTATTTTTTTTAATAGACAACATGACCTCTTTATGTCTCATTTAATAAGGAAACTTTCTCTTCATCTTAACTTAGAGTGCAGTATTTTCCAGAACCTCCAGAGACCTTTGGAAAAGGATCAGCCACAAAGTGACGCAAATTCAGCAATACCAGCTTGACCAGCTCTGGCTGTAAATAGAGCATCACTTTTCACTCCCACTCACTTCTCCCTTGATCACCCAGCCAAAGGCTGCTCTTGCCACAACATTGTGGTGGGAGGTCGTGGCTGAGTGACATTCGGCTCCCAAAATCCCTCTTTGCAGCCCCTGTGAGCTGGAAAATCACACTCTGCTCCGTAGGCACAGGCCGTGCTCCTCGTTCTTGGCATTTTGTTGGATGCAGCTGCTTTTTGCTGGAATGGGCACAGCTGAGTGACAGGCCCAGGTTATCCTACAAGACTTCCCCAGCCCCATGACCCATTACTGTAGCCAGAACTCGTACTGACTTCTGCAAACTCTGAAACGTCTCTGGGATCCCAGGAGATCTCATCTGAGGAGATGTATGGAAACTTAACATTGCCAAGGTTGAAAATCTCAGCAAGCTTTGAGATGTCCTGAAAGGACAAGCTTTGAGATGTCCTGAAGGCTTCTCCTTCTTGTATTGGGCACCACAATGTAATAAAAATATAAAGCTGTTAGAAAGTGTTCAAGGAGGGCTATGAAGATGGTGAAGGGCCTTGAGGGGAAACCTTGTCAGAGCAGTTCAAGGCATTTGGTGCTTTCAGCTGCAGGAGACTGAGGGGAGACCTCATTGCAGTCACAACCTCCTCACGAGAGGAAGAAGAGGGGCAGACACTGGTCCCTGCTCTGTAGTAACCCAAGGGCATGGCCTGAAGTTGTGTCAGGACAGGTTTAGGTTGGATGTTAGGAAAAGGTTTTTGACCCACAGGGTGGTCGGGCACTGAACAGGCTCCCTGGGGCAGTGGTCACAGCACCAAGGCTGCCAGAGCTCAAGAGACATTTGGATACTGTTGGAGCGTGGTGGGATTCTTGGGGTTGTCCTGTGAAGGCCAGGAATTGGACTCGATGATCCTTGTGGGTCCCTTCCAATTTGGGATATTCTATAATGGCGTTAGTTGGAAATAGTTACATTTTTGGTCCTTGGCATTCTTGGCTCCATTTTTATTCTGGTGTATTTAAAACCCTTCCTTCCACAATCCTTAATTCCTGCCAGTTTGAAATTTTCCCACCTCACTTATTCTTTCTGAAAACTTCAATTGTCCTTTTCTCTTTGCCCTCCCATCTGGGATTTCTAAGTAAATAAATAAATGCCAAGTAAAGTAAAGAATAAAACAAGACTACATAAAAAGGACAAGTGCAAGGTCCTGCACCTGTGTTAGAGCAATCCTGGACACCAGTACAGGCTGGGGGATGAATGGATTGAGAGCAGTCCTGTGGAGAAGAACCTGGGGACACTGGTGGATGAAAATTTGGACGTAAGCTGACAATTTACAGCTCCGAAAGCAAATTGTCTCCTGAGCTGTATCAAAAGAAGTGGAGGTTGAGGGAAGGGCTTCTCCCCTCCTCTCGTGAGACTCCACCTCAGTTATTGTGGGCACATGGACTTGTTAGAGCCTGTCCAGAGGGAGGCCATGAAAATGGTGAGAGGGTTGGAATGTCTGATATGAAGATGGGCTGAGAGAATTGGGGTTGTTCAGCCTGGAGAAGGCTCTGGGGACACGTTATTGTGGCCTTTCAATGCATAAAGGAAGCCTGGAAGAAAGAAGAAGAGAGACCTTTTGTCAAGTCCTGCAGTGAAAGGACAGTGGGAAATGGTTTTAAACTGAAATTATGTAGGTTTAGGTTGGATATAAAGAAGGAATTTGTCACAATAAGGGTGCTGAGACACTGGACCAGGTTGTCCAGAGAAGCTGTGGGTGCCCAATCATGGGAAGTGTTTGGAGTCAGGTTTGCTGAAGCTTTGAGCAAACTGTTAACAAGGTCCAGGTAACAAGTGATAGGAGAAGAGGAAATGGCCTCAAGTTGCACCAAGGGAGGTTTAAATTGGATATGAGGAAAAATTTCTTCACTGAAATGGTGGTCAAGCATTGGAACCAGGGAAGGGATGGAACCATAATCCCTGGAAGCTTTCAAAAAACATGTGAATGTGGCACATGTGGACATGATTTAGTGGTGAAGATGGCAGTGCTGGGTTAATGGTCGGACTCAATGGTCTTAGAGGTCTTTTCCAACCCAAACCATTCTCTGATTCTATGCAAAACACATCAATGCATATTTTTTCATCTATATGAAAAAAAAAAAAAGTACAGTATGCACAGAAGAAGTAAGGAAGAAATTGGACATAATAAATGCACACAGACACAAAGATATCTATATATAGATATTCCCACTTGATGTTTTCACTTTGTTGGAAAATTGTAATGGTTTTTTAATTAAAGTTTTCCTGTCTTGTTTGTGGACACTTGGCTTTTGGCCACCTAATAAATCATTCCTAAAACACTCTCAATTTTCATTCACTATTTCCTGTCTACACTTGTGTCAATTTTCTCTCAAAATTCTTCTCAGCTTTGAGAAATGAGCCCTGTTAGCACACAAAGCACATATTTCATGTTTCAGAGTGTCGTTTCAGTGCCCATAATAAATGTAATCACCACAGGGAAAGTCACACCAAAAAGGGAGATTAAAATGATGAGTCCACAGTGTGGGATTTTTTCAACTTTGGATGAAATTTTCAGAAGTTTCTAAATCACCTGGAAAAAAATATCACAGATCTGTTTCAGGGAGAGGTACAGCACAGTTAAAATTCCTAAAATTGTATGGGCAAGGCTCGTTTGCTGTTTTCTCTTTACATCTAATGCACTGAGGACAAAATTAAGTTCAAATTTTAGTGGGTCTCGGGGAAAGCACAACTGAGATGTATTTGTCATGTCTTAAAATGAGGAAATGTGTTTTTTCTGATGTTTAGGAAATGCTAAAGCATGCAAGAAATCATCAGGAAAGTGAAAATTGAGTGAAATTTAGCTGTAAATAGTGAGAAGTCTTTTTAAAAAGCCCAAGTCCCCTTGCCTCTCACTGTGCTCTGGCATTCAAAAAATATTTTCAGGTATCAGCTGGGAGGTTCAATGTAAGAGTCACTCACAGATTAACTTGTCCTGCTTCTCTGTTTGCTGACAAAGAGCTCTGGACAAACTCTCTTGTTTGAACTGACAACACATTCCACACTGTATGCAACAGATTCATTATCATATTATTAATATTTTCCTCAAGGTCATTTGCATGGAAATTGTTCATGCAGAGCATCAGCAAATTACAGTGAAGATGAGTCTCTGAAGCCTTCTGTGACTTCCCTCATTCCCCAAAATTTGATTTCCACGTAGCAAACACCAGTGACCACTGGAAAAAACAAGCAACCCATTGGCTTTCACAGTGAGAAAGCTGATGGCTTTTTTTTTTTCCTGTAGTTCTAAGTGATTTCTTGGCCATATCAAGAGATTTGATCATTTGTGACACAGTTTTTATCTGGAGTTGGATAAAGTAATGTGGTTCCTGCAAGGATGGGGGTTTGTTTGGATTGAAGGCGGCTCCTGCCACCTAGAATACTGATAGGATGGAGCAATCCCCATCTCACAAACCCAGAAAATCATGTCCCAGAGGGACAGAAGCCACCACAGCAACCAAGTCATTGTTTAGTTTGTATTTATATTTTTATCCAACTAAGAGTTGTGCCATTTGTTAGGACAGTCAGGTAGGTTTCCTCAACATCTATTAGAGGTGGAATGATACCTCCATAGGGTGATTCATCCCACCATCAGCTGGAGGAGGGATCAGATGTGAGGAGAGGAAGATGAGTCACCTCTAGAGGTGCTGATCTTGTTCTCTTGAGCGAGGAAGGAGCCTAGACCAGCGAGTGGGTCCCCACTCTGTGGTAGGTGTGACGAAACCAAGCCTAATCACAGGTTGTCTGCAGGTACCTGACACCTCTGTTATTAAACTGGTCCCAGCACACTCAGATGTTGGGCAGAGTTGGTTGTGGACAACATGAAAGATTTGGTCTGTTTTTGTTGGAGCCAACCACTGGTTACTCCCTTAAAATGGAAAAAGGTAATTTTAACACCCACGAAGATTCCCATGACTTCCTTGTCCCAGTGATACACAGAGTATCAGCCATTCCTCCCAGTTTTGTGTCTCCTTCAAACTTATCTCCTTTTCAGTCCTTTCCCTGCACTTCAGCCAACTTTCACAGACATTTCTGGTTTGATTTTTCTCTCCCAAATATGAACTCTGTCTCAGTGCTTCTGTCCTGTCCTGGCAGCCTCTGCAGCTCTAGGTCAGCTCTAAATCCCCACTGATAGGTTCTAGATTGAATCAGCTGAGACTGCAATTGTTCCCTTCTCATGAATTGTGAGTCTGTTCGCCAAAGAAGTGAAATCTTAAATAATATTAAAGAAATAAATAATATTAAGGAAAATATTAAATTCTCACAAGCTTGGGTGAAAACGGATGGACTTCCAAGTAGAGAAGAGAGGCAGAATTACTGGTTCCACTGGTCCTGACTATTGTAGACTCCAAAGCATGTTTTCCTTCCTATTCCCCTCTGGTGGACATTCAGAAAATCTCCTTTTGTTTGATATCCAATAGGGCTGAATTCAAATTACAATTTTAGCATAATCCTCTTAGACATTGTGAGATGCAGTTTCACAAGAAATTTGGTTTTAACATTTCCCGTGTCCATGGAAGCAGCGACTTCCTCTTCATCCAAAGTTTTGAGCTTGCTAATTTATGAATTCCACTTCTTTCTTTGGGGGACAATCATAGAATGCTTTGTGTTGGAAGGGACCCTAAATACCATCCACTTCCAGCCCTCTGGAATCATAACTCCTGCCCTGTGGACAGGAGCTCTACAGGCAAAGCATTGCCCAGTCCTGTCATGCCACCGACAGTCTAATCCAACACTCCTCAGCTTTGGATCTCACATCTATGGGTTTGAATCTTTTCTGCTGCTTCAAAATTGAGAATATTTGATGGTGGTCAACCTGAAGTCCTGATGGCCACTGATTTATTCACATACCTCGTTCATAGTGGGCAGTTCACTTGTTTATTTTCTTATGTGTTTACAGTTTTCTATTTAATTTCTCTCATCACCAGACAGATGAGCAGCATTTACTTTCACTGTTGTGTTTAACACTTAAGTTTCACTGGAATTCAATTAGATTCTATCACCCTTTATTGCTTCTTTGAGCTCTTCCCACCCTGGGAATAGATCAGTCTGGGCTGCAGGTAAACCAGCCAGTTTTAAAAGCCACTGACTCTGTTTTCCTCTCTGAAAGTCTGTTTAAGGGAAATCTGCTATATTCATCTTTTAAGACTTTGTGATCAATCAATATGTTATAATGCTTTGAAGGGGAAAAATTAAAGTCAGTCATTCCATGAAGAGAAGGAAAGAACTAACTCTTCAGAGGGAAAAAAAGGTACCTTATCTTAATAGAATTTCTTGATATTCAGGTCATAAATGTAAAAAAAAAAATCAAAGAATATTTTGAATCAGACATGACTTCTGAATTTATTATAGGGTTTACATGGGGATTATGCCACTTTCATTCAATATTTTCATCTCCTGTGGCTGGGGAAGAGTTTAACCCAGAAAGGCCAGAATGGGACAAGAACTTAACTTTCTAAATAACCAACATGAGCTGGAAACTGGTTTGTGGAGCTCTTGAGTTGAGCTCAATGATATCTTTAACTCCTGGCTGACTGTAGCTAATTCATCTGCCTTTGAGCCCCCAGACACGAACTGCTGTGCTTCTTCTGGAGCCAAAACTGGCGTATGGTGCCCCTTGAAGAATTTCTTTCTTTTAGAATGGTCTTACCAAAAAGAAAGTGGTGATTTATATGCTGTGAGAGCAGCATTTTTCTGCCCTCTGAACACAGTGCACTCGTGTGTTCTATTCACAGACTTCGCACAATATTTTAATTGTCCAATAGGTCTTTTAATATTTAAAAACAGTTTACTCCACAGGTATCTAGTGACCTGATCTCTTGCAGAGTAGGCTCAGCTTATGAGCTCTGGGTTTACAGCTCCCTGCTAATGTCTGAATGTCCATTTTTCTGCCCTCTTCATACAACAGCATCTTTTACCACTGTGGGACTTCTCAAGGAAAGCTCCCTCCCTTCCACACAGTATTATGGAATAATTAGGTGTTTTCAGTCTCTGTTTACATTTCCTCACAGGTAAGGACCCCTTTAAGGTTTAAGGCAAAGCTTCCCATGGTCCTGTGCCTCGAGCTTTGCTTCCTGAGCCTTCTGCTGGCGACATCTCAGATCTGAAAGCATTAAGATCACTTCTCCCCAGATACTCCCTGGTTTCTGGTTTATTTAGTGCGCCTGGATGGTTTTCTAGGACTCCATCCAAGGTAGTCTCTGACCTTGCTGGTCCTTTAGTTATGTATGGTGAGCACAGAGCCCTCCAGAAGGACGTGGTCAGCTCCCCACACCTTCCTGCAGGATGTGCCAGGGGCACTGAACTGCCTCACACTCACCCTTTTTGACGGGACACTCGTACAGGGATGCAGCAGTGACACATTTTTCACAGATGCCTATGTAAGGCCAAGAATAGGTTCTCACATTCATAAAATCAGCACAGCCTACCCTCAGGGAGGCAAGAAACTAATTTATTTTGCCTTTTCTTATCATTATTTCATCTGATCTCTCCTTTTTGTCCCTGAGACAGTAATGTGCATTTCAGCCCTGTCTTCCATTCTGGGAATCTCAAAGTGCTACACAACATGAGTGACTTCAACCTCCTTCCACTTCAGCAAGGCTTGTTATTTTTAAGTTTCTCTTTCTGTATCACTGGACTTGCTTGGAGAGCAGTACTTTTCTCCACACTGAGACATAAGCCCTGTATTTTTAAGGAGAAAGAAATATGGGCTTAAAAAGAAAACAGTCACAGTGGAGGGAGAAGATACCTCAGCTAATATTGAAAATACCAGTCCAGTTACTGGCAGCACTGCAGCAGCACAAGTTCTATCTGAGCTCATTAAACCTGGGCCTAAATCTTCACAAATTCATGGGGCAATTTGCTCTGCATTTTTGCTGGATGTGCCTTTGGCCAAGACCCAAGAACTTGGGAAGGAGATCCCAAGGCTTTCCTGGCAGGTGAGTTCCTTCCAGTAGTTTCAGAGCTTTGAAGGGCTTTTTGTGTTAAAACTGTAAAAAACCTCTTCCTCCACCAGTGGTGAGAGTGGATCATACCCTGTGCCAGACATTGATTATCACTGAGGAGTCGTAATACATGGCGAGGTCTGACTCCCATTCTGGATACTAAAGGAGAATTCCACAGAAAAGCCCAGGAGAAAATGAGAAATATTATAAGTCCTAGAGAGTTTCAGTTGTCCCATATGCCAGGTTACACTTTGATGGGAATAACAAGTGTTTCAGAGTTTGTTTTCTGAAATTGCCAGTCAGTGCCTGCACTGGAAATTGAAAGGGTTAAGTGGAAAATAAAAATAAAAAGGAGGCAAACTTGAGGTAACTCTACAGTTAGGCCAGAATTAGGTATATTTCCTTACTTTGAAGCTGAATAAAAATTAATAATGTGTTGATTACTTTGTATGTGTAACAATATGGCACTAAGAAGCTCTATCAGGAGCCATCTGCAGAAAGGGTTCACTCCTGAAGTCTGACACCTCTAATTTTCTCTTGATGATTTTCACCTGTGGCCCTTCATCATCTTGACTATAACTGGAATGACACAACGCAAGCCTTACCTGCTGTTTCTATCCCTTTGGATCAAGTAAAAGTTTGTGATGGCAGTGAGAGCAACGAGGACTGAAATGAGATCACTGCGGTGGCTGCTGGAGACCCGACAAAATCCTTTCCCACTGCCAGCAGAGGAGGTTCCCTTCATGCAAGGCTTGTGTCACTTCCCTGTCTGTAAGTTACTGTGTAATTACATCATGGCTGGAAGTATTCATTAAAAGGCTGGAACCATTAGCAGAGGGAAGGCGGCCTCCTTTGTTTTGTGCAAAATTAGACGCCAGCGCGAGCCCCGGTTCTTGCTGCATTCATGTTCGTAAATCAAAGTCAAGTATTTCATTAGAGTGTCTGCAGTGTATGTATATAACTCAGCAGCAGAGTGTCTGCTGAGCCCTAATGTGTTGCATTTAATTAACATTTAATTAGAGGCTTTGTTGTGGGAGGCGCGTAAGTATTTGCCAGGCGGCTCATAAACATGAATCCACATCTCACTGGCTGGACATCAGTGCTCAATTCTTCTAAATAAAGGCTGCAAGTTGAAATCATCCTCTCAATTCAGGCAGATCTAGTCCCAGGATACCTCACAATTCATAAGTGACTTCAAATTTAGTTTGGTATTGGATTTCTCCTCTGGTTTTCTTGTACCAATCTACATATGCTCTTACTCATTTGGGTGATGAGTAGTTGGACCATACTGGAATAAATTATAGGTCTTTTTTTAAAAAAAGAAAAAAGTTTAATTTCAGGAAGAAAATTCTTGCCTTTCAGATCTGTGAGTCTGGAGGCTTTAAAGGTGCTGTGGCAGATGCCTGACAGTTCAGGCAGCGCAGTTGTTCCCATGTGCAAGGAGGGAACTGTGACAATTTTTCCCAGTAAAATCATCATTGACAAGTATTTGGTGGCCTTTGTCAGAGCAGATGTCAGAGGGATGAGCTCTGATTTTTAATTGATTTCTGCATGCGCAGTTCTGTGTTCAGAACAGGAAGACAATGGGTCACCCAACATCTTCTTTGGAGCCATTGGAGTGAACTCAGGCTTCTTAAAAAAGATAAAAAGTACATCCAGACCAGACACCTTCTCCAAATAACCTCTCATAAGAGAAAAACCATCCGACCTGTGACGGATTTCTGCAATATATGTTTCTCCACCTGAGCAAGTCACCCCAGATTCTCTTTACTGAGAGGGTGATTTGTCTGACAAAAGGAAGGGATCTGTCCTAGAGTGGACAGACCTATGGCTTTACTTCTATTGTCTCTGTTGACTAGACCTCCCTGTTGCAGGAAGCCAGAAAACCAGTGCAGACACCTAAAGACAGATAACATGGATCCCATCGGCTGTAGTGGGAGACTGTGGAAATGTGTTGACTTGGGTCAATAGAGGGTGGTGAGACACTGAAACAGATTGTCCAAAGAATTTGTGGCTACTCTATCCCTGGAAATGTCCAAGCCCAGGTTGGACGGGGCTTGGAGCAACCAGGGATAGTGGGAGGTGTCCCTGCACATGGTAGTGGGTTTGGAATGAGATGATCTTGAAGGTCCCTTCCAACCTAATCCATTCTGTGATTCCATGATCCAGGTAAATACCTGAAGCTGGAGGATATGAACACCCTTCCCTCAGATATGATGACATGACTAAAACTAAAATAGCGACCATTGCATGGAGAACCTTCTCTCTGAAGACTCTCAATTTTGGGTGACATGTTTCTATCCCAACCTTCTGCCACTCTCACAGGCTGACTGAACATAACTGTGAGCTATATCTGGACTGTCTCAGGGCAGAGATGTGCCCAGTGTTGCAATCAGAACTGATCTGTGAAGTCCTTGGCTCATTGCTGCGCTCATGGTCGCAGGCTCCTGGAAAACTATGACCAAACCACTTCATTTCCCCCACAGCTTCATTTCTGAGCAAGGTTTCACCTCATCCTTGTCCTAGATGGTTTTTACCCCATGCTGTTAATCAGCCACCGCTGTGGGTGATGGGAGAACTGACCCATTTGGAGGAGCTGTCCTTTCCAGAGCGCTGCTGTGGTGGGGACAGTCCAACCAATGTGACAGATCTTCTGGCTAAAAATAAAAAGAGAGAGGGAAGAGAAAGGGGGTTGGTTGGTTATTTCTTTTTCCCCACCTGACCAGATGCCCAATGCTTTGCATTATGAAAAGCTGTTGAGGAGGGCTCAGCTCATTACTCCTCATTTCTGTGGATACCTCTGTGAGAAATGAGCTCTCTTATCCTCTGCAGGATGACTGGCTTTTCCTCTTGTATCCTGTTCCTGAACTGGTTTTGTTTCATCCCCAATTCAGAATGCCAAGATAGTGCTGGGCCTTCGAGGGAAAGAAAAACAGGAGAGAAAACAAATCCTATTTTTCAAGTAGAGAGCTGGATTTTTTTTTTCCTCTGCCACAACACTGTAAATCCAGAGCAAGTCCAGTACAGTGGAGGTGGGGTTGTATAAAAGAAGGGCAGAGAAGGAGTGTAGTGATAGTGTGTCTGATGTACAGAGCAGTTTCCTACCTGGGTTAGGGGATCTAATGGACTATTAAAGGCCAGATCTCAGCTGGCACAATTTGTGTAGCTCCTCTGAAGGTAATGGAAGTCAAGGCTAAATCACACCCCTTAGGGACTGAAAGACCACTGAGCTGAAGGATTTCTAAATTATGCAGTTCAGGGAGGTGAAGCAATAGATGTGTCTGGCAGGAGCATGTAGAAAGCTACAAGTTGTAATAAGCTCTCCATACCCTTCATCAACGCTTCTCCCTCCTCTCAGGGAGCAAATTCCATCAGCTCAGACTGCCTGAGCCTTCCCCTCTGCTTGGAGTTTGTGCAACCCAATCTTGCGACGGCAATTCGGGTCAGCTCCCCCCAGACCTGCGGGGTGAAGCTGAGTTACACCAGCAACAGGTTGGACTCTCCCAGTTTGCTACTGGTGGGCTTCTCTCGGGAATCAGAAGAGGGAAGAGGAGGAGATGGAGAAGGAGGTAAAAATCAAGAAAACAGCAGGAGTTTGATTAGTTTTGGAGATCTCTAAGTTGCCACTGATCAAATCCGAGTGCTTTCCTTGTGTGTTAAAAAAGATTGCTGCCATCAATCTCTGGGAAGGCTTCAAGTTGAACCTCCCTGTTTTAGGTGGCTTTATCCTCTCAGAACTGGGACACATTTATTTTTCAAAGTTACTTTTATACATCTTCCTTCTCCTTTCAGCTTCCTCCCACAAGGTGTAGCAGAAGGCCCAGCTACAGGTGCTGAATTAACTTCCAAAGGCACCACAGCAGGATTACCTTTTTGTTCTCTCCACTTTGTGTCTCCCAGTTTATTTTCCAGATCAATAGAAAGTCATCTTTCTCTTTATTGTTTCATATTAATACTTGACCTATAGATAAGAAGAAAAACATGACAAGAATACAAGGGAGGGAAATGTGATGCCAGAAGTGGCATTTGAAGAGTGTTTAGCTCTCACAGCAGCTGCTTTCTCTGGGTTCAGACATCATCCCTTCCACAAGGAAAGTATTAAATACTTCAATTGAATGCATTTTATGATTGCTGTGGGATCAAGAAGGGGGAAAGGCAGACTGTCACTGCTTGTTGTGTGATCACTTTTCAGAGCAGCAGGTCTCTGCCACACACTCATCGTGCTCTATCAACGCGACTTGGCTCCTCCTCAGAGTTTGCATTCACATCACCACACACTTCACTGTTCACTGTATTTCCAGAGATGTCTTGCAGATTCCCCACTGTGAGCTTGTGGGCAACATGGCATCAAGATGACACAGTTAAAATCATTATATCAGAATATTTGACACAGGTGTGCCCAGAGGTGGAGACATGAAATGAACTCCAAGGGATGGGACTGTGAATGTGCAGCCACACTGAGGCCCACGTTCACATTTGGCTCCTGCTTCCCCTATCTCCCTAAATCTAATTTTTAAATCTAAGTCTAATCTCAGCCAATCTTGCAGTTGCTTCTGCCCATGGGAACAATCAGTCCCTGTGATCCATGCAGTGGGGGAAAACCTTATCTGGAATTACTTTTCTGGAGGAAAATAATAATTTTTTATTTTCAACACTGAAATTCTTGTGTGACTAATTCTCACACTTATTTTTGCAGCAAATGCATTGTTTGTCTATCAGCAAAAACTGAGGTGGTGGTTCCTGCTTGCCAACCTCCACAATCATTGTAATTTATACCTTTGCCTTCAGGCAGGTTGCTGGACTCCAGGAGCCAACTTTAAGAGTGGGAGGAGAAGGCAAATAAGCAGGTATTCAACCATGTGGGCAGGCAGCTGCTGAACTAACAACCCCCCTGCCAAAATGGAACAACTTTGTAAACTCTTAAAAAGACAGAGAAAAATGGAAAAGAAAAGGAAAAAGAAAAGAGAAATGAAGAAGAAGATGATGAAGAAGAAGATGATGAAGAAGAAGATGATGAAGAAGAAGAAGATGATGAAGAAGACAAAGATGAAGAAGATGAAGAAAAAGAAGAAGGAAAAGGAAAAGGAAAAGGAAAAGGAAAAGGAAAAGAAAAAGAAAAAGAAGAAGGAAAAGGAAAAGGAAAAGGAAAAGGAAAAGGAAAAGAAAAAGAAAAAGAAAAAGAAAAAGAAAAAGAAAAAGAAAAAGAAAAAGAAAAAGAAAAAGAAAAAGAAAAAGAAAAAGAAAAAGAAAAAGAAAAAGAAAAAGAAAAAGAAAAAGAAAAAGAAAAAGAAAAAGAAAAAGAAAAAGAAAAAGAAAAAGAAAAAGAAAAAGAAAAAAAAAAAGAAAAAGAAAAAGAAAAAGAAAAAGAAAAAAAGGAGAGGGAAAAGGAAAAGAAAAGGAGAAGGAGAGGAAAAGGAAAAGGAAAAGGAAAAGGAAAAGGAAAAGGAAAAGGAAAAGGAAAAGGAAAAGGAAAAGGAAAAGGAAAAGGAAAAGGAAAAGGAAAAGGAAAAGGAAAAGGAAAAGGAAAAGGAAAACCAGCTTGGCATAGGGCACAATTGCATGTTAATCTGTAAGATGAGGCATCTTTCTTGGAGAAGGGATTTCCCACTTTCAGTGGTTCCACCTGCACTGTGTGAGAGCCACTTCTGCCCCGTGCATCTTTCCTTGTGTCCTCTCCATCCTACAGGGTTTATTCACTTACACTTCAGCCTGGAATTTAAACCCCTTGATTGATTCCTGACATCAATCCTGTCCCCACAACCCTTTGATGCTGCTTTGGGGCAAACAGAAGTTGTTTTCCAGACTGTGAGCTGGCTCAGAAAAGCACATATTTAATGTGGCTTTCACATTGGCTTTTCAGTTATATTTTCCTTTGGAGCGTGGTCATCCATCCAAAGAAACTGATTTTGCTCCAGTTCTTCAGGACAACATAAAGCAGAAAGGCTACAGAACGATCCAGCCTCGCCCCAAGGAAAGGAGCCGTGTGGAAAGGGATTATTTTTCCCAGTTTGGCCTGTGATTTACCTGCAAAAGGCTCCACTTCGATTCCTTTGCCTTATCCTGAGAAACAGCAGGGTGAAATCTACCCCAGGCTTGTGCTTTTCTTCAGCCCCTGATCAATCTTAATGGCCACTTATTGCTCCATAATTTACCAGGCCAAAGGAGCTTCTGCCTTAATTATTTCCTCGCGTGCCTCTGAGAGTTGCAGGAACGAGACAAACAGAGGGCCAGCACAAATAATCAGTAAAATAAAAATTGAAACATCAATTCTCTCTTCTGTGATCTTGTAACTGAAATACTCTTTCCTTTTTTGAGCTTCAGGATGGTCACACAGCTTAGTTTCTCTGGGCATCACATTTCCCTGTGTGATGAGTGAACGAGGCTCCGGATGGAAGGTGAAATGGGTCACCCTACTTTTGAGAAGTGATGCCCAGAGGTGACTGTCTCAGCAGACACCTGATTTTTTGAATAAGCTGCAAGAAACCTGCTCTTAAAATTGAATTTTGCTTGGGTTTTGGCCGTGTAAGTCATCACTGAAAAGACGTTTTTAATCCCTACCTTGATACCTCTTTACAGGGCAACTGAGAAGTCACAGCCCCCCCAAAATTTTCCAGAAGCACCTTGAATTCTTACTGTGAATTATCCTGGTGTTCAGCTGTTCCAAATTTATTGCCATGTGTTGGCCTTTAATGTAACTCCCTCTGTCCCCCACGTTGTCAGCAGCCTCAGGTGTGCAGAGTGGTTCCATGAATCCATGAACGTGATGAATGTTATCCATTACTGGCAAGATTGTTTCTTGTCTCATTGCAGTTGGTTTCAGCACAGAAATGCTTCCAGTAAAACAGGGCTTTTATTTATCCCAGTGATTTCTATATCTTCACAATTTCTCTGGCCAGTGCACTTTTTGTTAGTTATTGGTTATTAAAAAAGTTGCTCAATGTTGTTTTAAATCCATTGTCTGATCTCCTCGGGGATCTGAGGAGGAAGAGAACTTGTGATCTGTGCTTGAACTCCTTTGACCAAGTGGGTGCAGACCAGGAGAGTAGAGGAAGCTCCTGTTTCTTCAAGTCCTGCTGCCACAAGGTGTCCTAGAGAAGCACCAAGTGCAATGAATGACCTTGGAGGGGTTGGGGTAGTTTCTAGAGTTCCTAGAGTTTCTAGAGAGGACAAAAGTGACTCCTGAGAGAAGAGAAGAGAAGAGAAGAGAAGAGAAGAGAAGAGAAGAGAAGAGAAGAGAAGAGAAGAGAAGAGAAGAGAAGAGAAGAGAAGAGAAGAGAAGAGAAGAGAAGAGAAGAGAAGAGAAGAGAAGAGAAGAGAAGAGAAGAGAAGAGAAGAGAAGAGAAGAGAAGAGAAGAGAAGAGAAGAGAGAGAAGAGAAAGAGAAGAGAAGAAAGGGACACCCATAACGATAATTTTGATGCACCCAAAACTTCATTTTGCTCCACGTTTGGCTAGAGAAATTCCTCTAACTGGGAAGGAGTACATCCAGATAAAGCTTTAACTTTGACAAAAGTTGGATGAGGAATTCAAACAATTAGTGTGGGGAAAAAAAAAAACAAGTTTTTTTCTGTGTCATTGCATCATGGATGGAGTTACAGTGTCAGGAACTGAAACCCTGCTCAGCAGCCCACAGTTGCCTTTTGTTTTGTGCAAAATTAATCATTAGTGAGAAACTAATTTTAAGTGCATTTGTGTTTGTGGATCTCAGTGAGGTATCTCAGCAGTGTCTGCAGTCCATCCTTCAAACCAAGAAGCAGAAGGGTTTTTATGTTGCAGCTAATTAAAGTCTAATTGGAGGTGACTTGTGGAAGGAGTCTGAATATGCCCAAAAGTATGTATCAAACATTTTCACTAGGTTTAAATGTAACTTTTGGGTTAAGGTGGAGCAGTCTACCTTGTAGAAGTCCCCATCAAAAACACACCTCTGTGCTCTGCAGGTCTCTTCCACCCTTTGTTTGACTTTTAAGCAATCTTAGTGATATGGCAACTCTTCAAAAGACTTAATGATCTCCCTGTGACTTCTCTTGCCCTAATCATATTTACTCTGGATTTACACCTACCTGAAATAGCAAAAGCCTGTGTGGGAGAAATGTGAAGACATTGGTGTCCTGTAAAGAAAAATACCTAAGAAATTTTGGTGAGGAAACTGCTGATGAACCCATAAATCATAGAGTCATAGAATGATTTGGGTTGGAAGGGACCTTAAAGGTAATCTAGTTCCAAAGCCCAAATTTTAAAGGTTACTGATCTTCTTGCAGGTTCATTCATGGCTGCCCTAGGCTTAGTGTTGGCACATGTTGGATTTGTTTGGATCATGTTCATTTAATTTTATCTTCAGAGCTGAAGGAGCCACAAGGTGTCTGCTGTGGGTTGGAAGAATTTATCTCACATTGACTGGGATATTGCAGGAGCTCACCCAAGCCATGTGTGATGAACTCTGCAGAGAAAAACCCAAAGAACTCGAGGTGCTGCTCTAGGACTTGTCTGGCCTTCATGGTATTTTCCCTTCAGAGTGCCTGGGAGGCACCACGATGCTGAGGGTGCTCTGGAGTTCAGCAAAGCAGGTGGTGCTTTTATTGGATTAGTGCACTTCCTGTAGGTGCTGGGATTGCACGCGGCTGAGAAATCATGTCCTGCCTGCTTCAGTTTTTCCAGCCATCTCATTTCAATGCATGATTTCTGCCTGGCACTGGTTTTGGGAGTTGCTTTGTGTTGCTAAACAGCTGGTCTGTCCCACATCTAAGTGGGCCACCCTCCACTCTAGGAAAAAAAAAAACCTGAATAAGAAGAAGGTGTTATATTCACACCTCTGTCCTCATTTCAGCTTGCAGGGGTCACTTGGAGAGGTCTCTCTGAAAATGTCTGAACAAATATTGCTCTTTTTTCTCCTCTGTTCCTTGAACAGCGAGGATTCACACCCATTCCCATCACATTTCCTGCCATTCAGTGGGCACTGTGGCTCTGCCTGCGTGAGTCCTTCAGCAGAGCCATGGAGAGGAGGGAGAGAAGCTGCTGTGTTTTCTGTCAGATGGAGTTTAGTAAATAAGTGTAAATAAGGCTCACAGAGCTGTCCACAAGTTTAAAAGGATCCAGCCAGAAACAACAAGCTGGCAGGGAGAGCTCTGCTCAGCAGCATCACCCTGGCCAGAGAGTTTTTGTTTGCTTTTCTTTTCAGTGACTGAAGCAAAAGCTGATGGAAGAAAATGTGCATAAAGGTCCAGGAAGTGACCTGGAAGTGAAAAAGCAAGAAGAAAGGCTCTGAAATTGTTGGATCTCAGTGATGGGCTGGACTTTCTTTACTCCTACATTTCCTTTTATCTGTGTGTAAGGTGCTATTATTTTTGTTTGCAGAAGCTCATCTGACACTCAGATCCATTTTCTGACATGCTTTTCATAAATGAATGGCAGAGGACTTTTTTTTCTGTTGCAGAGAGGGCCCCCAGAAATGGCTTGGTATAAAATCCTCCATCCAAAATCCTTTCATGAAGCCTTTTGGAAGGATGTCAGAGTCACTCTGAACATGTGCTGGATCAGAGGGGCTTGGATCCATGATCCCAGATGATCTAAACCTGGAGCCATTCCCATGGGCACAGTGTTATCCATCAACCAACATACAAAGACACCTTTATATAGTGCTTAAATAATAATGAAGGACATATTACAGCCCTCTTAGACCTCTCCATAGGCAGGGACTTCTTTGAAGAGACCAAATAGTTGTCAGAGAGAGTTTGTATTGAATTACAACGTCTGATATAGCTGGGACTGTAGAGGTTAACAGATACTCTCATTAAAATTCAGTCCTTTAAACTGAAATATCCTGAAATCTGCTGTGCTTCACACCACACGAAAGTGGGTGTAACAGCAATGAAATAAGTTGGAGTTCTTCTCTGCTTAAAGTGTCAGGCAATTTGCAATGCAACATGAAATATTTTGGTGTGAAGACATCAACTGGCCTTTCCCAATGCAAACTGGGCACAGTGTTAAATTTGCACTGGCAAAAGACCTGGTCCTGGGAGTTTAATAGTTTAGGGGCAATGCCCAAGAACCCCAGTGCTCCCAAGAGGGACAGAAACCATCAGTCAGGGCAAAACCAAGCTTTGAGCATCCCTTTGCAGCGCAGTTGCTTGGTTCTGCCAGCCCCATGCATGTCTATTTATAATTGCAACTTCCCTCGGTTAGTCATGTCATAAATGGCATTTGTACCTCTGGGAACTGTATCTGATGTAACAATCTTTGCAAAATTGTTAATCCCAGATGTGAATCCCCAAGTAAACTGATTACGCCGCTGGCAGCACGAAATAAGCTCAGACCTTCCATTAATCGCTGCACAAACCACAGCAAATTCTGAGCTGAATTTAGATGCATAAGAACATTCCTGGTACTTCAGGGAATAATACACAGACAGCTTCAGACATCATGTGAGTGGGTAGCTGCTGAACACGGAAAACATCCACTAGTTGGTGGTAACTCGTGAACCAGAAGCTCCTCTTCATTTTCTCGTTTGCTCATGTGGAAGCAGTTCATGCAGGAGTAGTGGGGCTGGAAAACTGGAATATTTTAAAAAGAAATGACTGTCAAGGGATATTTGGTTCATGGTTGTCTTGCCTTTCCCACCAGAAGGCTGCCAAGACAGGTCTTGCTCTTGTGGCACTGTGGATCAGCACCTATGGGATACAGGGCTCAGTATTCCCACTGGGGTTTTGTTCAAGAAATAAAAATGATTGGAGATGCCAACTGAAACCACAACGTGACTCAGAAACCCCAGTGTGGAGAAACTGAAATGACTGTTAGATACCTGGAGATTTCCATTTGGGCTTCTCCAGTTCACCTTGGCAGGGAACAAGAGAGTATTTTGTGAGGAAATAAAACCAAAAAAAAAAACCAAAACCAACCAACCAACCAACCAAAAAGAAAACCCATACAAACCCCCCCAAACAAAAAAAAAAAAGCCACCCCAAAACATCAAAACATGAGTAGTTTCATTTTACATCTCATAAAACAACAACAACAACAAAAATCAAATAGGTAAAAATATTTTGAATTTTACAGTGTCCTTGTTTCCAAAACTTTCTCCTGTGAAATAACAAGGATGGGGAACATCTCTGATTCATACATGAGCCCATGTCCAGCTACCTGCAGATCCTCTTGCTGACCAAATACTGCGAGTCCTATCCCTGCCTCAGTCTGTGCCAGTGCTGGCACAGATTGGGAGACCTCAGGAATAAAATGGAGAGCTCAACTATTTGATAGGGCAGAAAGCCTCCTATGATCTCAAGTGATTTACATCTTCAAATCCTACTGTTCTCCTGCAGGGTGGGGAGGGCCTGGCACAGGTTGCCCAGAGAAGCTGTGGCTGCCCCATCCCTGGAAGTGTCCAAGGCCAGGTTGGATGGGGCTTGGAGCAACCTGGGATAGTGGAAGGTGTCCCTGCCCATGGCAAGGGGATTTGAATGAGATGACCTTTTAGGTCCCTTCCAATCCATACTCTGATCTTATGACTTTCTTCTTGGGCGACAACCCACCTGTTGCCGTCCAAAACAAGTCATGTAGAAGTTCAGGTAATACCTCTCTCCAAGGACTTCTCCAAGGTGGCAGTACGGGTGGGGCAGCAGTGTGGGTCTTTCCCTGGGAATGGTGAATTTGGAGGTGGAAATGTAAGCAGTGAAGCAGCACAAAGGCATCTGGGTGGAGTCATCAGCAACATGCAGGAGTTGCTTTCCATCTGTTCATTTTTCAGGAAACTGTGCTGCATCCTTGAATATCTGTCCCTGCTGGTCCTCATTACATGCTGCTCAATTGCTTTGGAGACAAAATAGCAGTTTCTTAATGCTCCATCTCCCCTCCTCCCCTTTTCTGCTGCATGTTTCTGAAATTAAACTCAGATTTTCGATCACAGGATGATTTATTACTGTTTTCTAATGGTCAACCTCCCCCTCGTTAAATAGATGATTTACCAGTAGCTTCACCCCTCAGGAATTAAAGTTTACTGTGTTGAATGGGTGATATGAGGGTCTTTCTTGGAAGTGAAAAAGTCCCAGACTCACAGGATTTAAAGCTCAATATGCACACCACTTAAGGGAATTTTCACTTTTTCCAAAGGTATTATGGACTGTCCTCAGCAGTAGCCATTTGCTCAGTGCTGGGTTAGGACCTCACTGTGGTCGTTGTGGTCCAGAAAATTGGGTTGAGTCACCATCCCTGGAGGAATTTAAAAGATGTGTAGATGTGGCACTTGGGGACATGGTTCAGTGATGGCCTTGGCAGTGCTGGGTTAATGGTTGGACTTGATGACCTTAAAGGCTTTTTCCAACCCAAATGGTTTTATGATTTTGCCTTGCTACCAAATCTATCCCCTTTGGAGAAAACGGAATCCAAATTGCACCTGAGGGACCAGGGCTGCAAAGTAACCTCAGAGCTGAGAGTGACTGCATTCTAAGAGGTTTCTTGGCTTTGTCCATGATCCAGATGCTCTGGAAGATGAGGGAAACCAAGTCAAAAGATTTAGGAGACAATAAAATGGTACATATACACTCAGTGTAATGGAAACACTTATGGAATCCTAAAATCATTAAGGTTGGAAGAGACCTGCAAGATCTCCTCCACCTACCAAATCCAAGTAAATGGGAAGTTATCCCTCTGGTGATTTTAAAAGTATGCTCCCTGTTCCTGTGAAAACCAGTTGAGGATGATTCAGAGCACACAAGGCATTTCCACCATCCTGAGGCCAACACAAATATGCAGCTCTGTGAGGTGAGGCAGGATTTAAAACCAATGTTAATGGTTCTGGTCTGTCACAGTGCAGGGAACCAGCTTGGGACCAAAGTGAGCAGTCCCCAAAAATTAATGCACAGTTCAGTGCCTTTTGTGACGACTCCTCCTGGGTTACTGTGGCTCCAGTTTGTCCTGGGGAAATATTGCCAGAGGATCAGATGGAGCAAAGAGCAGCTGGTGTGAAAAGCTTGGCTTTGAGAAATGGAAACAGAAACGTGTCCAATACGTCTGGGAGTTCACTCCCCAGGCTGGAAAATGAGATTGAAAGAGGAGACACAAATAGCCTTTGCATTAAGCTGTCCTTGCTGCTGCTGGAATCTCCTGCTGCTTCTATTAGACAGTCTTTGATGAGCCTTGGAGCTGTGGAAAGGTGTTTCCATAGTGGGCACAGCTGGTTCTGTGCAATATCACTCCTGCCTTGAGGGTTTGCTGCTTGTTTTTGTGATTTTTGCTGTCTTTCCCCATTTTCTCTTTGTTTAATAAAGAAGAGGTACCTTTCCAAATATCTTGGAGAATAAATCAAGCAGAATATGGGCATTTTTGCAGGTGCATTTCCCTCCTTCACAGCCAGATTTGTGGTGTGGAGGGCTGAGTTTTGTTGGGGAAGTGGAAAAGTCACCTCCAGATACACTGTCAGACATACTGTGGATACATCAGAGCCTCTTTCTGCCCTCTCACCCAACCCCTGCTCATCCTCTGAACCAGATAAAGTCCCTTTTCCAGAATGTGGTAACCATGGTGCAGGTGCTGAGATAAGTCAAGACCAGCTCTGCCTGTGACTACTGACCCAGGTTGGATGGAAAGAGCTGTGCAGCTGCAGTGGGAGTTTGCACAAAATGTCTGTGCTGTCTGTCTGTCCATCTGTGTCTGTCTGAGATCCTCACAGTTGTGATGTAGGAATGACTGGATGCTTCCTCTACTCAGCAGTTTGGAGGGAATTTCAAGGGAGATGGAAGGAGGAAAATAAGGAGAGCATTTGTGTGAGAAAGGAACGAGATGAGGAGAGGCCTGTCAGCTGGAAGTGGCTTTCTCTGACATCTTTCTGCATTGATTCTCCTCAGCATTCAACTTTATTGGCCTTTTGATATCTGCATAAAGTTTAGTGTTACATGAAACGACGCTCCATATCCAGAAAACGAAAGTGAAAAGCAACCCAAAGCAGCCCATCAGCACTGCCCAAGGTAATGAAATCAGACAGTTTTGTTTCCTTGTCTTACGGAATATTTTGAAAAAAACAAAACAAAACAAAAACATTTATGTAAATACCACTAAACTTTCCAAATCTTTAAGGGAAGGGAAACTGATATCAATTATGTGGTTAGTAATCCTCTCAAAAGATAATAACAACAGGCTTAGTGACGTCAGGCCTCTCTGCTGTGGTGAAAAGGCATTAAAAAGCAATCATAAACAAGAGCAGATCTCTACCTAATTCTCTATTCTCTGGGACAGAGGGAGGCACATTATTGTGCTTCAAGGGTTTGCTCTGAGGATAAACTGGAGAGAGGTTTACTGCACATATTTTGGCTAAAACACTGGTGATGTGTGAACCCTGACTCTCACCAAACGCATTTGTCAACTAAACGCTTGTCACAGGCAAAGGAAAACCTCACTCAACTGTCGGTGCGTGGTTGTTCCCAGAGTTTTATTTCTCCTCCTGAATTTGCCGTGTAGAGTTAATTAGCGAAATTTGCATTGTTCTGCTTCTTCTCCCTCGCTGTGAAAATCAGTGTTTTCAGCCTGGGGATAAGGAATAGCAAATGCCACTTATGCTTATGCAGGATCCGTGTGTGCTCTTCAGTTCTCCTAACGAGAAGTAGGATGTATCTGGAATCAGATTGAAAAGGATCCAAAACCAGGGAACGTAAACAGGCAACATCAGCCACACAGGAATAATAATGATGATGTAACTCTAAAAAAAAATATCACAGCAAATGGAGTGTTTCTTTGCAAAAGCAAAAATATTTGTAAATCAATTTTTAGTGACATAAGCAATGTCAGTATCAGGAAAGAAAGTCTTTCATGTTTGTGTGATTAAATAAATATATCAGCATATATAGTGAGCTGGAAGACTTATCGAGCCTCGGCTTTATGAGAAATTCAGTATTTCCAGTATTTTTTTTCATTTCAATCTGAAATATAACTCTGTGTTTTGATTTTTTACCTCTCGTGCATTTAAAAAAAGCATCATGTTTTTTGGTCAATGAGAATATATCACCAAAACTATTTCAACATTTATTTCTGTTTGACTTCTAGTATTTCATTTTTGCCAGATAAAGCTGCAGAATACAGAATTAAAATAAAAAAGTGAATATAAAATTAAACGTGAACATAAACGCGGAATAAAAGAGAACATAATAAATAAGCTTCTACCATAAAATAAATCAGAATAAACAATGTATCCTAAATATATATCTCAAATGGAATAACTCTAACAACTAAATGCTAAAATATATTATGCAAAAGCTGTTTTTAAGCAACGTTGAATTGAAACCATTGCATTCCTCAGGAAGATTGAGATTTTGATGACTTCGCAAATCATGATGGAAAATGTTTTGCCAAAACCCCGTAAAACCAAGCTAATACATTTTGAAAAGCATATGTTAAGAAGCAGTTTCAGATGACATACTTGGGCCAAATGGATAACAAGACTATTTCCAGCTAATTTCAGATGGGGAAGCAGATGGGGCTGTTTCTCGCTGTTAGACTTCTGTGGTCACAGTCTCTCAAGGACTGAACTTGAACATCTGAGTCCTTGTAATTATTATTATTATCATGACTGAAAATAATGTGGCCAGGTCTGCCATCCTGACTTATATCCCGCTGTGCAAAGTGCAGGAAGGTTTTGTCACTGCCTGGAATGTCTGTAGCCCATTAGAACTTCAGGTGGCACATGTGTGGTGCACCTCACCCAGCTTCAGAGGTGGGGTTCACTTGAAAGTACATGGGAGTTTTGCACCCTTTGAGAGTCCCCAGGGTGTCCAAGGGATCTGAAGAGGGCTGGCAGAGATGACCTTACAGAAGACCTGAACTCTTCTGGACTGTCATCAGGTGCCATCAGGGTTTGAAGTGACAATACACAGTTACATAAGGGAGACTAAATCCCATATTATGCACTCTGAATGTTGGGCTCTATATGAGTGAGATGTCAAGGCTCCACATACAGTCAACAGGGAGTCTGGAAGCTCATCAGTGACATGAGCTGTCATAGGCATATGTATTAGGAATGGATAATTTGTCCCCAAATTTGACTTCCTGTAGGGAGAACAGAGGGTTACATGCTCACACCAAATCATTGAACAGTTTAGGTTGGAAGGGACATTCAAGATCATATAGTTCCAATCCCCTGCCATAAGCAGGGACACCTTCCACTAGACCAGGTTCCTTCAAGCCCTAGCCGACCTGGCCTTGAACACTTCCAGGGATGGGGCAGCCACAACTTCTCTGGGCAACTTGATCTAGTGTCTCACCACCTTCACAGTCTAGAATTTATTCTTAATAACTAATCTAAACCTATCCTGTTTCAGAAGAAAGGCGTTACTCCTTGTCATATCCTTCCATGCCAATCTCCAAAGTCCTTCTCCAGCTCTCTTGGAGCCCCTTTAGGCACTGAAAGGGGCTCTCAGGTCTACCCAGAACCTTCTCTTCTCCAGACTGAATAACCCCAACTGTTTCAGCCTGTCTCCATAGGAAAGGTGCTTCATCCCTCTTTGTGGCCTCATCTGGACTTGCTCCAACAACTCCACATCCTTCTTATGTTGAGTTCCCCAGAGCTGGATGCAGCACTGCAGGAGAGATCTCACCAGAAAAGGGAAGAGTCCCCTCCCTTGACCTGCTTTTGATGCAATCCAGGACACAAATGTCTTTCTGGGCCGCAGGTGTGCCTTGCAAACCATATCTAGTCCTTCACCCACCAGTGTCCCCAAGTCCTTTTTCACAGGGCTGCTCTCAAGCAATTCACAGCCTGGTTTGTGTTGATACTGAGGATTCCGTCGACCCAGGTACAGGACTTTGCATTCAGCCTTGTTGTGTTTCATGAGGTTCATCATGGACCTACCTGTGTTACTGACACCTATATTCAGGGTGACAGCTTTCACCCTGAGGCTTTCTGGAACACTGATCAGATGCTTATCTGGATCTGGGACCTCAGGGAGATCAGCCATGAGTGTCTTCAGAACAGACAGCACCCGCTATCTTGGAGTGGCCTTTTACTTATGACACTATAAAAAATGCTAGCATTGAGTGACTGGAACCAACAGCCACCTGAAAGACTTCAAGCTGTGAAATGTTGCTTTTGCTTACACTCCTCCTTTCCCTCAAGAGATGATGAATTGGAAGCATCCTCCAGCTGGGAGAACACTGGAGAGACCTGCACATTTCATTGCCTATAATTGCAGGTATCACAACGTACAATCCCACTGGAAGTTTCACCGATTCAAAACCATTTAACTGCACTTGAAGGTGGAGTGACAGGCAGCTTAACCTCTGGATACATTTCAGAAATGGGTTTTTTACCTTGATTTTCATTTTTAGCATGATCACACTGTAACTGTCCATCCGTCTTAGCCAACTGTCAGTCTTGCTTCTCCCTCGTAAAACTGTTTCTGTCTCCTTGCCACTTCCAATGATACTGAAAGAGTTACTCAAATTCCCAAGAATCTGTTCCTAGGAATGAACAGAAGACTGCATTTGTGAGCCTTTGGAAGGCAGGGTTTAAACATGAAACCCATTCTTTTGCCTTGGTGGCATCAATCAGTGTGTCCACTCTGAGAGCGTTGCTGCCTCTCTTGCTTCTTGATGAACTGGTAATGAGGGTACATGAGAGGGGCTGGAGACGGGGTGGATGGGACAGAGCTAAGGGGTTGTCAGGAAGAGCTGGAGGGATTTGGGGAGTTTCAGGTTGTGGAGGCCTGGAGGTGTTTGGATCTGCAAAGTCGAAGAGTTGTGAGACTTGGGAAGGTCCTTTGTGTATCTCAGTAGGTGGAGGTGGTTCCGTACATGAGACAATAGCTGAGGCTGTTGTGGCAGGATTGTTTACAAAATATTGTGCACACAATTCTGTAGAAAATCTGTCTGCTTTTAATTCTGCTGCTTATAAATATTTGGGTGGCTGATAACCAAGAATATTCATTGTTCCCTTCTCAGAACTGAACACTGGTGAGTGTTGCATCCTGGTCCACAGGGCTGTCCATGTTGATTTGCCTTTTGTGTTCATTTGTGCAGCTAATGTGAGTATTTTCCTAATCAATACTGGTAGATTACTCTTTAATTAATATTGATGAGTTGGAGAAAGAATAGAAAGGACCACAGGCAACATTTCCCCATTGCTGAGTGTTTGAAAGGGAAAAGGCAGAAAACCCAGAAGTCCTCATCCAGGGACATACAATGAAGACCTTCAGCTGGACTTCTGTTTCCATACAGAAAAGAGGAGAAACACTCCAAAGTCATCATGTAAAAACGGTAAAGATGCATTAAGAAACTGGGAATGCTGAGAAAAAGTGGGAGTTGTACAACTCAGATGATGTTTCACTTTATTCCTGACTCGCCCCTGACATGCACTGGCACGGGTAAAAACTCTGCTGGGTAATTGGAGCTGTGACATATCCCTGGCCCTGGAACATGGACAACTTTGTAGACCAAGATACAAGTGGCTTCAGCAGGTTCCAGTGGGCTGCCTGTGGACAAAACTCTTTACACGGAGAAATAAACAATAAACACTGTCCAGGGTGTTCTCTGACAGGAAAACTTCATGTTCACACACCGCAATCTCTCCATAGCACAGGGCTGGAGTAACACTGATTTTCCCTGTTGGCTGCACAAAGAAGAGATCTGGCAAAGTGTCACGGCCAGAATAGATCTGTTCAAATGAAACCACCCTGACAGACAACATCCTTCTGAAAATTTAAATTAACTGTTTTTCCCCGCCTAATAATACCAATCACTGAGTCAAATTCTTGGCCGTGCTTTCCCTTTGTTTCTTTCGTTTATTTAATCTGATTTAATTTAATCAACCATTTGTTTTTGGAGCTGCCTTTATGAATCTGTTTAAAAGCACCGAGTGCTACTCTGGAAACAGAGATTTGCTGTCCTCTTTTGTCTCTTTTTCCTCCTGGTTTGCACTCCTCCTAATGAGGTGCAAAAAATGAGAGTTGAGAAGATTTTTTTTCATGTCTTTTTTAAGAAGACAGTCCGGTCTGCTTGAATAAAGAGTGGATAAAAATTAGTTGAGGGTTTCAGGATTTGCTTTGATGCAAAGTGAGGCTTGTCCAGTGACATAAGGCAACGTATTCTCCAGGGAAAAAACTTACAGGAAGGAAGGGTACATTTCCTATGACCAGGAGCTGAGCCACCTTTCCTGGCAGTCAGATTTTCTCTCTAGTTTATCATGGCTACATCACCACTGCAAATAGGGGATGACAGAGACAGCTCTGTTTCAGCACTGTGAGCAGAATCATGGAATAATTGAATATAAAAGTGTGGGTTGGAAGGATCCTTAAAGATCATCTCTTTCCAACCCCCTACCATGGGCAGGGACACCTTCCAGGTTGCTCAGAACCCCATCCAGGCTGGCCTTGGACACTTCCAGGGATGGGGAGTCCACAGCATCTCTGGAAACCTGTGCCAGGGCCTCACCCAAATCAGAGGTTGTTACTGTGAATGATGATGAGTGAAGGCTGGGAAGGGCTGGAGAGGGGTTTCCAGGAGAAGAAACAAGTTTGAAAGGACAACTGGGGATAGAGGGTTGAAGGGACAGCCCTGAAAGGTCAGGCTGGTCTCTGCTGTTTGGATGGGTAGGAGGTGTGAATACAGCAAACACTCCTGCATGGAGGGGCTAAAAGGGAGGATCTTTGGCCAACCTCTTGGGTTCTCACTTGGTAGTGGCCACTGTGGCTTTTCATAGTTCTGGCACAGGGGGGAAAAATGTGTGCAGTGATGATTCCAGTGTTTGATTGTTCCTGTTGTCCATCCCACTCTCCTTCAGGCAAGACAGGGCACAGTTTCAATGCAGAGAGGGAGGGTTGATCTCAGCAGCATCAGGGAAGGGGAGAACATTTAGAATGGCTCTTCTGAGCAAACGTCCTGCCTTGAGACCTTTGTCTCCTGCTCTGCACCATCAGTGGAGGGCTCAGGGTGCCTGCAGTGCAGAGGCAGGGCAGTGCTGGGAGAGACTTTTACACCAGCCAGGCTTTGGGTAACACAAGGTGAGAGTCAGCACAATGAGTCTCTTATTCAATATCTGACTTGACAGGTCTGAGAACCCGGAGTGCTCCCCAGCCACAGACTAACCAGGTCCTGTCAGCTGGCCCAGAGTGAAAAATTAGGGAGGTTTGCCTGGATATCAGTGAAACAAATGGGGCTTATCAGGGACTCAAAGGTCAGAGCTTGTCACTTTGCAAAGTGAATATCAGATGGGAGTAACTCATGAGCCTCACAACAGAAGCTGTGTGAGGAGATACAAAAGAAATAATTTGCAGTGTTGTCTACAGTGTTTTCCTTGTCTATGTTTTGGCAAATCATCCTCATCACCCTTTTAAATTTGGGGGGGACACCCAAAGAGGACACCCTAAGGGGTTGGTATAAGTGGTGACTTTATTATACCCATTAATTAACAGTTTCATGTCTTTTGAACAATTATAAACCATAACTGATTTAAAACAGCTGCAAACTTCTTTTTCATAGTATTCATTTATTACAATTTTCAGACCTGCCCTTATGTTTCTGCCAAGTACACTGAGTGACACAGCAAAATCTCCATAGAAATTCCCTCTGTGGGCATTATTCTTCACCTTAGTGCAGAAGTTATCAAGCCATGGAGCTGGACATAGTCCACCTACAGTTACCCTATTACCCTCCCCATTGTGTCTGGTAAAAAAAGAAGTAGAGGAGCCCCAGGAATAAGAGGAAAAACGTGTAAGGGGCAAGGAATCTTCGTGACACAGGTTTCTTCCTGCTCTTTCATATCCCCACTCCCTCCCTGTCTCCCCTGAGAGGCAAAATCAAAAGAGATGAGATGTCCCTGCTCTATTTTCAAAGCTTTCCACTTCAAAGGTCTCAGGTTGCAGCAGCTGTTGGTCATGCCCAGGCCCTTTAGGCAGGACAAGGCACAGGGAATATGTATAAAGAGGGATGGAGACTGCAAGTACCAGCTGGGGAACTCTGGAGAGGAACAAATCAGAGGGAAGATGTGACCTGGAAGGACGGACCAGACATGGATTTTACGGTGAAGCAAACAGAAGGTGGATAGAGGAATTATTTAGATGGAATAGAGGTCTAAGGAGACCAGATGGGGTAGGGAAAATGGAGGGGAAAGAGGAGAAATTCCATGGGACAAATAGAATTATGGGAGAGGAACTTCTCTTGAACATCTGTACCCCCAGAGGACCTCAACATCTATCCTTATACACCTTGATTTTTCCACTGAAAATCCTACCACTCATTCTGAAAGGTTATTCCTCAAGATAAGGGTCCTGGCAGCATGAAATATTCGTGTGCTTTACTGTTTTGTCTGAGTTTGATCTACATGGATGCCATCCCCTGAAAAAAAGGCCTGGAGAACAGGAACTCCATTCAAAACAAATCTGGGACCACAAATGAGATACGTAGAAAAGTGGAGTCCACATCCCTCGCGGGTTCCCCAGTGCAGTCTGACCATCCACCTGTTTGCAAATCACAGAAATCTCTGGAGAATTCCTGAAATTATGGCTGCCCCATCCCTGGGAGTGTCCAAGGCCAGGTTGGACAGGGCTTGGAGCAACCTGGTCTAGTGGAAGGTGTCCCTGCCCATGGCAGGGGGTGTTGGAATGAGATGATCTTTAAGGCCCCTTCCAACCCAGGCCATTTTATGATTTTATGATTCTATGATTCTCTTCCAGGTTAGGCTAAAACCAGCTTGTAGCAGAAAGCCAAGTTCATCTTTGAAGGTGTGGAAGGTGCACCAACATGTCCTCCTTGATGTCACTAATTACAGCAGAGATCTGTTCAGGTGGTCCCCAGTGACCAGTCAAAAAGGCCCTTGACAAAAATAACATGCCATGTGTGGATGTGGGAGCTAATGAGGCCCAGCTCTGATTAAATGCAGAGCTGAAGAGGAAAATCTCTGTTAATAATGAATTCATTCCTTATCATATGAGAAAAGTATGAATTTATAACACTCGCTCACTATTTTTGGAGGATTTAAAAAAAGTTACAACACTTGAAATGGTCCCAAGTCCTGTTTCAGGAATGTGAATGAAGTATTTCATTTTCCCAAAGCAGGAACATGCAGTACTTAGCATTTCCAATCGGAGTTTATTTTAGTCTAATTTATTTTCAACAGCTTTCCCCTCATCTTGAGTGCTCTGAGAAGAGTTAAAGATAATACATTCCCACTAGAGACAGGGGATAAAACAACATCAGCAAAAAAAAAAAAAAAAAAAGAAAGAAATGTGTACATTGAATCAATTCTCTCAGAGCTGAGATTTCAGCCAGAGAAATAGGAATAGGAAGGCTGGAGATTCCAGGTGTGTGAGGTGTGTTCTCCTTGACGAAAGGGGTGTGATGGGTATGTGATGAAAATTAAATTTATATTTTGGTGTCACCACAAACCATGACTTTGAAATGCAGAACTTGAAGCTCCTTTCAAAAGTGAAGGGTTCAACACCTCCAGTCAAATCTTTGGTGTTTAGGAGCAGTGCCATTTTTATTTGTGTCTGATTAAAAGGAAAACAAAATAGAGAAAGAAAAAAAAAGATGTTTTCTATGATTTTTGCTATTTCCTTTAATCAAATAATTGGAAATTTTCACATAGTAATTATCTGTAAGGAACAGGTTAGATCCAGACAGACTTTGGCTAAAAAGGATTTTGTGTGCTGTTGTTCACAGTTACAGTAGGGACTTTTTGATAACCTGTAGCCTCCCTGTTTTTGGGAGTGTCTTTTTAGTAAGAGATCTGGAGCTGATATTTGGATCCAATCTCAGTGTTTCTCTGTTTACTTCTGTGTCTGTCTGGCCCAGAGTGTTCTTTTTTTCTTAGCACCTGTTTTTTTTTCTGAAAATGCTTAAAAAAAATTAGACAGTGTCCTTCTTTTGTTATCTGCTGCTCCTCCTGGAGGACTGCTCACACTCCACAGCTGATTATGACAAATGTTCCTGCTGGAACTAATTGAACTGTTATGTCTGCAAATTGTCGGCTTCTATCAGCTTGAAATCTAAATTTGGCCTACTTGTTGTAAAGGTTTGATACTCCTGCTTTTATAACTCTTCCAGGATTGTCTGGAAAGCCTGGTAGACGTTGGCAGTAAGAAACACAGAATGGTTTGGTTGAAAGGGACTTTAAAGATCCTCTTTTTCCACGCCCTGCATGGGCAGGAACACCTTCCTTGTCCAGGAATACACCTCACAGGTGTCCTTCCTCTAATCTTCTAAGGTTTTGCTTCTGACACAAATCTTTCCATGTAATGCTTTGACCACTCATCAGTCACTAATATTGGGTAATATTATTTGATTTTTTTTTCTTTTTGAGATTATTTCTATCTGTACTTTCTCCTTTCCCATTTGACTGTGCTCAGCAAAGACGCTTGCAGGAGCTATGAAACAAAACCCCTCTCCATAAATTACATTTTTGAAGCCTTGCTCTGTAAAAACCCTCATCAAGGACCAAAGGCTGCTTACTCACCGTGCTTGTTGGAGATGTTTGAATAGATGAAGCATCTTCTTGTGCTTTAAAGACTCTGCAAGCAAAGCAAAGAACACACAGTCCAGGGTTAATGGTGGGATAACAACTCCTGGGCTGCCTTTATATGAGTAATAGAGACAAGGATTTAAAGCATCAGGAATACATCAAGGTTAAGGACTGTGGAGGAGCTCTTAGAACAAGTTATTTAAGCACATTTCTGCTTCTCCTGCCCTGTCCTGGGCGCTTCATGCTATATTACACCAAGAAGTCAATGGTAGAACACAATCCAATGAGTTGGCCTTGATTCAGATCTAAACACAGAGGTAACTGGACATCCTCAGATGACTGAATGCTTCCCACCCACCTCCTTAACCTGCTGCCTAAACAACATCAGTGACCTGCATCCCTGTCTTGAGTGAGGTATGACTTCCCTGGCCCGCAGGGGGAGATGAGGATAACCAGGCTCCCAACCTAGAATTGAAATTAATGTACAGATTTCACCAGAGTTTTCTTTGCAAAGTGACTCAGAGCAGAGAATAGAAACTCTGAAATCATCGCTGTGTAAAAGGCATGGTATGGAAATGCATTCTGAGGCTGCCAAAGTTCCAGCAAACCTCTATATCTCTCAGGAATGGGTGATATTCTAGGCAGGAATTCATGGTATTTGCCAGTGAGCTGTTCATAGAATCCTTGAATCATAGAACTGTGGAATCATAGAATCGTAGAATTGTTTAGGTTGGAAAAGATCTCCAATTTAATCATCTAGTCCAACTACTAACCCAGCACTGCCAAGCCCACCACTGAACCATGTCCCCATCTACATGTCTTTTAAATCCCTCCAGGAATGGTGATTCCACCACTTCCCAAGCTTTGCCTGGAAAGCTACGGGGTTTTATCTCCAGGTTATCTACAGGCAGTACAATTTCCCTGGAAGAAATGTTCAACACAAAGAAAATCCAAGGTGGACTGGAATGTCCATCTGAACACAACTTTGCTTCTGCACTCCTGCACTGCTGTTCCTTGGTGTGGCAAATTGTGGTGTGCTGGAGTTAAACTGGATGGAAGTTCTGTATCAAACCATGAAGAGATATGGAGTGGAAACTGAACTCAGCACAGAGACCTTCCTCCATGCTGCTGGATTCATTTGGAATAAAATACCTCTGCAAGCCATGACATGCTAACAGGGTAACCTCTTCTAGCACAATTTTTAGGAACCTCCCTTCCTGCCCTTTGGGACTTGGATCTGAGGGTTCCTGAACATTTTGGAAGGTGGGACTGCTGTATATGTCAAAGGCCTGGTTCAGGTCATATAACCCAATTCTCAGCCCTGAGCTTTAGTCTCACTGCTGTTCCATCCACCACTGCTTTTGAAAAGACCAGGAGGAGGTGAACCCTCACTGAGTAGAGTCTGTTGATAACAGAATTCCTGAATTTAAGGCACCTCTTACCCCCCAAATCTCTCAGGTTGTGGGTCGATCTGTGCCCACTCTAACTCCAGGAGGGATCCCAGTGCTCTCTCCAGGCTGCTTGGAGGTCTCCTGCCTTGCTGCACAACAAAGCAGGGGTGGTGCTGAGCCGTGCCAGGGGTTCTGTGTGGTTTGTCCATCACGGGGACCACCCTGATGCCGTGCTAACAAGGCCCCCTTTTCCTGCCATACCAAATCTCCCTCAAAGCCATGCACAGAAAATTCCTCATTCCCATCCCACCTCCCTCTCTCCACCACCTTGGTAACCATCAAAATGTTGTTTTGGTCACCAACCAGCAGCCTTGTTTTGGGCACAATGAGGAATCCAAGAGGGGCTTAAATGCTTAAGCCCTCCAAACCCCTCCACTCAGTGCAAGATGTTTGCATGTCCTTTATTATTCCAACTCCTTTTTCCCCTCGCTTTGGTCCTCCTCCATCCCTTTTCCGCCCAGGCATCTTGGTCCCCTTTGTGCACAACATCCTTTCCCTTTCACAAAACCAGAAAGACCCAGTGGGGAGGCGGATACAGGAAATGCTGCAGGCGAGTAAAATCCATTCCTTCCCTGTAACACTTTAGCTGCTGGGAAGGGGATCTATTGGCCTTTCTTTTTTTTCTTTTTTTAATGTATGTGGGGTTTGTTTTCTGGTTTTTTCCCCTTTTTTTTTTTTTCTTTCAAAGTCCTCTTTTCTGCATTTCCCTTCTGGTTGATTTGAAAACAACTGACAAGGAAACCTGAAAGCAGAGCTTTGTTTTCCCCCACTTCCCAAGGCTTCCTTTTCTTTATTTTCACAAGTGCCACACACAGATACCTGAAAAGGAAGGGGAAGGATTTCATGCTGTTCTGTCTTCTACATTCACATGATGCCCACCAAGCTCCACACAGAGGTCTATTAAGCAGTCCTGCTGTGACTCAAGTCATAGAACCATAGGATGGTTTGGGATGGAAGGGACCTTCAAGATCATCTCATTCCAACCCCTGCCATAGGCAGGGACACCTTCCACCAGACCAGGTTGCTCCAAGCCCTGTCCAACCTGGCCTTGGACACTTCCAGGGATGGGGGATCCACAGCTTCTCTGGGCAACCTGTGCCAGGGCCTCTCCACCCTCACAGGGAAGAATTTCTTCTTAATTTCTTCATTTCTTCTTCAACACATCAAAAAATAGTTCAGATCTTCAAGGCTTCCCAGATGTGCTCATTAGCACTGCCTTTGCACTCCTGTGTTATCCCTGTGTGAGTCTTGTATTGACTCAACTTTTCCAATGTTATCTCTGGCAACAGCCAGGGATTTCTGTTTTGGAAGGGTTATGCTCTAAGCTCATAGTTGTTCCCTCTAGGGATGGTTTAGACAGACAGAGTCTGGGGTGAAGACCAGTCAGAGAGGAAACATTTTTGCTATGGGGAACTTTAAAAAAAAGGCCTCATGCAACATCTCCTTAGGGATTTTTCTCAGGTCCAGCTGTATGAAGGACAAGCCTTGGTCCAAAATTTTGTCCAACCACAACACCAAAGGGGGTCTGAGCAGCAGCTTGACCTTCTGCAAAGATTAAGTCACAAACCTCAAAGCTGGAAGCATTTCTCAGGCTGGTAAGAAATCCGTGTCAAAGCACTTCTGTCCAGCACAGAACTGTGTATAAAACTAAAAATAAAATAATTCCAACGCCCAATCTCCCAGTCCCAGCTGCTGCCCATATCACAGCAGTTCAGGCCTTATATCTCAGTTCTGATCTCTTCTGGTGGCTTTATTTTCCCCTTCTCCAAGCCTGCATTGTCCTGCACCTCTCCCCCCTCTCCCTTTCCCAGAGACTTGTGATAACCATTGCCTAGGTAACAGCATCTTGCCTGGTGTGTTTTACTGACTGCAATGGCTGTGGGGGCGTGTGCTGTGCCTGCATTCCCAGTGGGATAAGAAGTGGAGAGTCGAATACAGAGTGTGGGAGAGAAACTTCTTACACTGATTCTGACACCAGCAGAGGGAGGAAGGTCAGCTCCTTGCATCCCTCTGGAGTGTTGGGGAGCTGCTGCCCTGGTGACTAAAAGGGTTTATTTACTTCTTGGGGTCCCGGTGAGAGGGCTGGGAAGGGAGACACTTGAAGGACTTTCTGCCTAAGATATCCTTATCAAATGTTAGTTATGCCTGGCTAAAGTTTTGATTATTCAGAAGCCAACTGGTGGGGAAGCTGATTGTCACTTCATTCATACCTTGGGCTTCCTCTGGAGTGAGCTTTAGATCCAGCAGAAAAAAAATTAAACATCACAAGATCCGCCTATCAACAAAGATCAAGAGAAGGAGGACCAACAGTCCAACAAAGTAATCTAAGAAATGTTTTTCTGCTGCATTAAGTGTTAATTCAGAGGCAGAGAATGCCACAAATCTGTGTGTCTCACAAAACTTCCTCAGAGCATTAATTTAGGGAAGTTTGGATTTAATTCCACTAATGTGTGGACTGGAAACCAGGAGAAAAACCGCAAGCAGAAGGTCAGGCATAGCACAGAGGATGGAATAGAAACAGGACCCATGGAGGTTTTAATTATCTTACTTATAAAGGCAGTTCCTAACATATTCATGACTTCTTTTTTAAAGGTGCCTGAAGCAGTAAGGGTTGAACCAAGGAGCAAAGGAAGGAAGGTGGATGGAAAGGCTCGTAATTTAGAACTGGTGGCAGAAAAGACTAAAATGAGGTTTTATGTGGGGACATAAAGAGGAATAAATTCAAATGTGTCTATGTAATGTCAAAGAGAATTTAAGAAGCAAGTCACACTGAAAGAGATCTGGAAACAACGATGGACAGGAAAGTAGGTGGTGGTTTGGTCCCACAACTCAGAACTTGTGTCAGGGAAAAGGAGAAGGGAAAGGCACTCACTTCCCTGCCACCTTTTCATGGACAGATTCCTTGGAAAGTCAGAAGTCAGTGGGTTTATGTTGCCAGACACCTGAAAAAGGTCATAGAATCATAGATTCATAGGATGGCCTGGCTTGGAAGGGACCTTAAAGACCATGTAGCTTCAGTCTCCTGCTATGGGCAGGGACACCTTCCACTATCCCAGGTTGCTCAGAGCCCTGTCCAACCTGGTCTTGGACACTTCCAGGGATGGGGCAGCCGCAGCTTCTGTGGGAAATTCATGCCAGGGCCTCTACCACTCTCACAGCTAAGAATTTCTTCCTAATATCTAACCTAAACCTGCCCTCCTTCGGCTCAAGGCCATTGCCCCTTTTCCTGTCACTACAGGCCCTTGTAAAAAGTCTCTCCCCAACCTTCTTGTAGGTTCCCTCCATGTACTAGAAGGCCACTGAAGCCTTCTCCTTTCTCGGCTGAAAAAATCAAATTTTGTCAGCCTTTCCTCCCAGCAGAGCTGCTCCATCCCTCTGATCACCTTGGGGCCTCCTCTGGAATTGCTCCAACAGCTCCATGTCCTTCCTGTGCTGGGACCCCAGGGCTGGAGGCAGCTCTGCAGGGGAGGTCTCACCAGAGAGGAGCAGAGGGGCAGAATCACCTCCCTCGACCCGCTGGCCAGGTCAGTGCCCAGCACTGGGGAAGGAACTCGGAGGGAGGGATGCAGGATGGATCCCCACAATCCTGGGCTGAACAGCCCACGGCTGGAGAGCCACGAGGTTGTCCCGCTGCAGCAAAGGTGGGAGCTGTGAGAAGCACTCACCAGGCAGTGGAGGTAAAGCCAGGACTCTCAAAACCAAACTGTTTTTCGTCTGCATCACAGTTCCTTCCTGGTGCCACAGCAGGAAAATGCCTGACCTGCGACTCCTTGAAGAAAGTACAGCTCTGCTTATCAAATTCGGCTGCTGGAATGAGAAGCTGATCAAAGTGAACTATTCTGCTGCCAGACAGGGTCTTCCCTCCACTAAAAATAACTTTTAAAATATTGACATGGGGCCACTGGCCTCTGGTAAGGACTCCTATCCAATATAAACCATGGAGTTGGCACAGGACAGCACGGGCAGCTCCCATCTCCCTCCATTTGGGAAGGTGAAAAAGGGGCCTGGAGAGGAAAGGATTCAAGCCACCATCCAGCAAACCAGAGACACCAACACTTACGGAAAATAGCCAGGAAAATAAGATCCAATTGAAAACCAACCGAGCTATGGACACTAAACCACATTTTCCAGCACAAAGCCATCTCTGTTCTTTTCCCTTTGTCTCATCTTCCCCCATTCCCTCTTTTCAAAGTTTGCTCTTTACCTTGACTTTTCTCTGATGTTTTTAATTCCATGCTCTCCTCTGTGCAGAACTTCTCAGCCAAACCCAGTGTGTCAGAGGTGGGGGCAACAGCACCAGGAAACAGAACTGAAATGATTTTCCAGTGCAAGCTGAAATAACTCACTGTAGTGGGCACATCCATCCTGTGGAGTTATTCCCAGTTCAGTATTGATTGGATATGAAAGGAGCAACCCTTGGAAATGAACGTAAAGCTGCCAAGTCTTCTTCAAACTTTTGAACTCCTTTGTGGTGTTCCTGTTATTCTTTGCTTTGCTTTATTTCCCCCTAATTTTCCTTCCCCTTCTCTTCCTTCTCCTTTTGCCAGGAGTGGAACAACTGCAAGCTTTCCCTAATCAGACTTGTGCCATTCAGGGCAGCAAACAAGGCCTCAGGGTATAAGTCAAACACTGAAGTCCATCGTGCAGGGAGGAAGAAAACAGCTTCACCATGTGCTCAGAGCAGTGGAAGGAGAACCAAAATTCCCTGGAATTAGTAATTTCTTTCCCTTCACTCTCATCGCATTTTTGTTTGTGTTGGATGGACGTCCTGTGGTTTGCAGCTTGTACACTATGAGATTTTTTCTTTGGGGATTTATTGTCCTGAATAGTAATGTTTTGGGGATTCTGGTGCTTTCTGGATTGTATGAAGGCTGGAAATGAAAGGAAGTTTATTAGAATGTACAATTATCTATTATCATTTTTATTTTTACTAATCTGGAAGCATTTGGGAGCTGCAAACACGCACAGAAACCTCACTGTGAGACTCCAGTCTGCATTCCAAGGGCTCATGGCAGGGGCAAGAGGTGCTCTAACTAGTCAGGTGATGGAATCCAAGAGATCACTCTGGTTATCAACCACATTTTTCTGCTAATTATCTCTTACCCATCACCCCTCTGTACCTTTGGTGTTCCTTTCTCTGGTCCTGGACCTGGAGGCATTTTACCTCATCTTTCCTTCCTGATTTCTTGATAACCCCATATCAAAGCTCTCCCTCTCCACTCAGTGCTGCATTCACACACCTTCAGAGCAGAGACTGAATCCTTTGAGGATTCCATTAGTGGTCAGGTGAGAGGACTGGGCTCCGAGCAGTGGAAAAAGTTTTAATTCAGAAGTTACCTGCTCGTGAAATAAAGTAGGGAAAAAGTGTAGGGATAATCCCCATTTTTCCCATTTATTTTCAGATTATTGGTCAATGCAAGGGGCAGATTCTCAGGTGCCTTTTTTGCACACAAGTGACTTGTTAAAAACAGGAGGAAGTAGCAAGGATGGGGAGAATAAGACATGACGTATAATATGGGGAAAAGGAAGGAGGAGTAGGATGGGATGAAGTATAATATGGGGGAAACGAAGGACGAGTGGGATGGCAGAAAGGGGGAGCAGAACCCAAGGTAGGAAGAGGAACTGGTTGGGTCCTAATTTCCTGGGGAAATTTCCAAAGAAAAAGTAGTTGGAATTACAATGAATGCCTATTTTATCCATAGTATGCTGGAACACTGGAAAGGGAGTTTGAAGTTCCTGTAGAAAGAACCTCAAAGTCTCCTTTTCAGATCAAAGGACTTCACTGACTCACCAGGGACGGTCATGGTCAACCCCCTGGGGAGGGTGAAGTGTTTCAGTCCCAAGGCTGGGTCCAACACCCAGAAAAACAGAGCTGAGGGCTCCTGCACAGGTTCCCTCCCTGAAAAAAAAGTGATGTTTTGGTGAAGTGAGGCAGCAGGTGAGGTAGAACAGTTGCCTTTCTCACTTTGGACTCCTTTATGCTGTGTTATCCTGTGACAAACGTGGCTGGGGAGCTGAGAGGAGCTGAGCTGAACTTTGTCCTGCTCCCGAATGCAGGAGGGTGAGTGACACCCCAAAGTCTCACACGCACCTCTGGGGTAGAAATGGGGGGGGGGGGGGGGGACGGACACACAACCTCTCTCCTCATGCCTGTGGGGTGTGCATCTCCCTCTCCCACTCCTCCCGAGGTGCCTTTCAGAGCTGCTGCTGTGGCAGGTGAGTCAGTGTGACAGCTCAGACACGGGGCAGCCCCCTCAGCTGCCGAAATGCCAGCCAATCTCCCGGCAGGCTCAGAGCCCACTATTACAAACGCGTTCTTTTTCTCCCTCCCCTCTCCTTCAGCTGGCGATGGTGAGTCAGTAATCAAGGTTCCTTTGTCGTGGGGTGGGGTGTGGGGGAGCTGCTGGTGGGACCGGTGGGCACGAGGGATGTGGGGCAGGTTTGGCTGCATCCTCCTGTGGGTCTCTCATTCTGCTCCTTCCTTGGCTGAGAAAGCCCCACCAGCTGCAGCAAAGGACAAGATGGGTAAAGAAAACAGGGGAGGGAAACATCCCCACTCTGAATTTTAACGTTCTCCGTTCTGATTCACAGGGGTCTTAAACAGAGACCAAGATCCTGCCCCTGCTAATGACAGTTGTTCAGCAAAAGCCAGTGGGGGTTAAAAGGGAATTTAAAAATCCCAGCAGCTGTAAATACCAAAGTCCTGGGAGCACATGGAGGAGTTGGTGGGCAACAAGAATAACGTCAGCCCCTTTGTTTGGAGCCTCTTTGCTGAGGTGGGCTGGGCTGCACGCTGTGGAAAACATGACAGCAACAGGGAAAGGAGGGAGGGGAGGAGGGGAGGGAAGGGGAGGACAAGGCAGGGGGTGCAGGGGGGCTGAATTCTTGCTGCTGGCTTGGGAAAGGGAAACAGAGCCCTGAGAAGAGAGAGACAGGAGGACTGCCAAGGGGAAGGGAAAAGCCTGAAGTGAGTTGGGGGATGACATGAAGCAGAAAATCAACCAGTTCCTTCTGTGTGATCCCTCAGACACCTGTAAACAAGCTTTTCCATAGGACAGCACAACTGCAGTGGTGTGTTGGAGTAAAGGACAGTGCAGCCCTGAGCAGCCAAACAGATGTCAAGGGGAGGGCAAAAGCAGAGTAAATGCACTGGAATACATCCCTGGGTTATCCCACACCTGGCAATGCTCAGGCACCTTCTGAACAAGAGCTGGTGTGGTGGTACCAGGCAGCACCACGTGGATTTTTCTCCTGTGAATTTACCCAAACACTTCTTCAATCCAGGCAAGTACCAGAGCATCATCCAGCACAGAGTTCCACAACTTAGCACAAGCTGCATGTTGTAGCCCCTCCTGGTGTTTGTGGTGGTCTCCTTGTATTAGAAGAGAGGTTAAATGATCATCCCCTTTTTCAGCATCTTTTGGCCCCTCCTGATTTTGTAACCTGCTCATGTTTCCCCTCAGTCATCATTTTTCCAAGCCAACCTTTAACACACCATCATGATCTCCCCTACACTGCAGGACACCTCATGACAACTGAAACACCACTGCTGTTCATCATGGCCTTGAGGGTTTTGTAGGGCCCACAGGGTGGGCGAGCTGGCAGAGACCTTCCTTGTGTGCCAAATCCAGCACAAGGATAATCTCCCCACAGGAATCAGCATGGGAAAGCTGCAGAGAGGGAGTTGTGTGACAGGATGCAGTCAGAGAAGGTGTGGTACGAAACACCACTGGTCCCAACACCACATTAGTGCTCCTTCTTCCATTCCAGCTCCGCCTTCAAACACTCCTTCCCACAGTTTTCCCTGTGTGCATGCCCATGGCTTTGTGTTAAAATCCATGTTTTTAGGAAAAAGGAGAGCAGTAATTGTTCAGAGTTTTCAGGAAACTGTCAGCTTGTGCCTTCACATCTGGCTGAAGTTGCTCCTGCCCTGCAGCTGCCAAGGACATGTTGTTCTTCCCCTGGGTGTGAGCGGAGGTGGGATCACCCTTTCCCTCTCCCTCTTCTCTTTGAAAATTGGTGGGTTTTCTGCTGGATCAGTGAGTGAAGCAGTCACTGTGTGAACACACTTCCCAGAGCTGACATGTGGGAGGCTCTGTGAACACACCACCAAGGGCACTGGAGCCAGTGGGACTGTCCCTGTTGGTGGGAACACAAAACCAGTCTCTGATTTCCTCAAGCTGGCAACAGTCTACACCTTCCATTGGTGTGATGGAGTGATGCTGAAATGCTGGAGGAAGGTACTGCAAGACCAAACCTTTTGATCAGCGAAATCCCCTGGATTTGTCTCTCTTGATTGACCCAGAGCAAGATCAAAGCTTTCCTTTCAGTTGTGAGCCTTCATAATACCTTTCTGGTTCTACCTCTCAGATGTGGGCTCCTTATTATCTACTAAAAGCTGACATACAACAGCCATTCCTTTGGATGGGAACACTGAGCCTCCTCCAACTCTGTGTGTTTGTCGAGAGTTATCTGAAATAAGTCAAAGAATTCAGAATTTATTGGGGAGAGAAAGAGGCCAAAATAACTTCAGTCTTGCCAGTTTGAGATGGGTTTTCCTGGCAAAGTGAGTCTGAAAATGTTAAATGTTCAAGACCAGGTTGGATGAGGCCCTGAGCAACCTGGTCTAGTGGGAGGTGTGCCTCCCCATGGCAGGGGGTTGGAATTGGATGGTCTTTAAGGTCCCTTCCAACCCAAAGCATTCTGTGATTCCATGATGTTGATAGTGAGAAGGAAATATGGATAGAGAAGAGAATAGTGGAGCTGCTGTAAAGGACAGCAAGGACTACCCAGGACAGCGACCACAAGGAAGAGTTCAGAAAGAAGAAGGGAAAATAAAATGGTATTGTTTTTGCTGGATGGTGTGGAATAAAAGGAGGATTTGAGGACTGCAGGAGGTTCAGTGAGAAGGGATGAGGAATAGCACACCCTCCATAATAAAACTGTTTGCTGGATGCTAAGAGGTCTTTGACTCTATTCTAGGGGGAAAATTACACTTCAAGATTTTCTAACACTGAAAAGAGTGTTTTTATTGCAGTATATTTTTAGTTAATTGTCTATTGATTTGCTTTTCATTCTTGAGAAAAAATGAAGGCACAATTGATAGTTTGCTTACTTTACTAACTTCTGCAACTGCTAAATTGTCTAAAGCAAGAGGAAGGCCCTGATGGAACATTCTCTGGGTATGGATCTGAAGAAGAGGCAGGGTTTTTGCTCATCCTCTATAAAATTATTCTAACATATAGCTCACCTAACCTCACTTGTTGATGACAACAGACCAGTGCACACTTATGCTGAATAATATCGTGTTCCAGTGATTACCAGTGACACCAGGACAATAGTGGGATCAGATGTTGAGTGGCACAGCTCAGGGGTGGACCTGGCATTGATTTCTTTTCAGTTTGTTCCTTCAATTAATTGTGTCTTTATAGACCTACTGTGTACTTTTTCTCTACTCTTTCATCTCAGATGCACCCACCTGAGTTACTTTCTCTGTTATTTCGGTGTCATTTTCTGTGTGTTACTAAAATGTAGCAATGATCATGCTCTGGAAATCGATATTTGTGTTGGGAGCAGGACTGGGTGAACACACCCTGCTCCCCAGATTCCCTGAGGCTCACAGGCAGGTTTTTAGGCCCTCTTTCAAGGCACAGAAACTATTAAACTTCCAGGGTGTTTGTTGCTGTTTTCCTCATTTACATAATTAACCAAAATGTGCTTTGTGCCACTTGAAAATACTTAGTCAGAGATAATTCCTTCCCAAGCAACCTGCCATCTGAGGAGACAAGATGAACACACACAGAGGCAAGGATGGGATGATTATTATCCTTTTAGTGATGAGGATTTGTGGATTTTGGTAGAAAAGGTCAGGATCTTTCAAGGGTGACTCAGCCCAGCTTAAATCTGAGTCACTTCTCATGCCCATCTCTCTCTCTGGAACACAGAAGAAGCCAAAGACGAGGTGGTTCCTCCCATAGACATCTCCAGATGTATCTTCAAAGATTGGATCCTTAATATTTGTGTGCAACTCCGTTATATAAGATGAAAACGGGTCTGAAATATCCTCCAGGCATCTCTGTGTGTCTTTGGGCACTTGAACACTTTCAAAGCTCTGTCTTGAACCACCTCCCAAGAGGAGCAGGGAGACACCTCAAAAGATGGTGACAAGAGACTGTGTGTTGGGAGCCAATGGGGAATTCTGATTTTGTGCATAATTTTTACCCATTGAACAGTTAAAAATGTTCAACATTATTCCTTTTTTTTTTTTTTCCCCTTCTTTGGCTGGAATCATCATTTGCGTGTGCTCGTCCACGTAACACCCTCAACAGAGCCACTGAGCTTTTTTTAGAAATCAATAAAACCTTAAAGGTGGAACAACTGTGAGTTTCTCAAGCCCTTTACAAAAGGTTTGCCCAGGACTGGGGTTGCTGACCCCTTTGGGCTGATTGTTAAGAGAATAAAAGCCCAGGCAAAGATAAAGGAAAGTGAGTCTGGGAGAGAAGAGGGGATTTTGGAACTTCTAATGCAAGAAAATGCTACAAATGTTCAAGTCACTGGAAAGGTCAGAGCTACAAGTGGCATAAACACAGGGGTAAGTCAGGCTGGCAAGGAGCAAGGGCATGATGTATTTTTGTACAGGGAAGAGAATGAAAGGATTGGGAAAATATTTGGCAAAGCAGCTGATGGGCGGATCCAGAGCTGTATAATAAAGACTCTGTGTGTGTGTGTGTGTGTGTGTGTGTGTGTGTGTGTGTGAATATTTAAGGCTTCAGTTCCTGATGTACATGGATAGTCTAATCCAGGCACTGATTTAGTGAGGGGAGAAAAGGATGTTCCTGGGAGCCTTGATGTGTTTAGCAAAGTTGGCAACCAACATAATTTACAACGAGAGGATCACAGAATGGTTTAGGTTTGAAGGGACCTTAATGGCCATCTCATTCCAACCCCTCTGCCATGGGCAGGGACAACCTTCCACTAGAACAGGTTGCTCCAAGCCCCATCCAACTCAAAACCCCAGCCTTGTGTCCCTGCAGTGAGGACTGTGACTGCCTCTTTGCTCATCAGAGTGCTGCTGAACTATCTCCAGCTGCATTTTAGGAGCCTTTTCCCTTCTGTTCCTTTCCCTTGTTGGCAGAGGGATGGTCTGCACTCAGATAACTCACCTACTCCTGTGGAGTAGATTTGAAATTCTGTGTGTGCCTGTGGCCAGAAGGTGCTGTGTGAAAATTGGAGCCATCATTACCTAAATAACATTTGGTATCATAATAGTAAAATCTGATTTGAGTCAGCTCCCATAAACCCGCCCAGAAAATTGCACTGACCCCATCCGTCCTCACCATGTTGCTGTGCAGAAGAACTTGGTAGTGCACACCCATAGTTCCTGGTGCTGAGGAGAAACAAAGGTCATAACTCCAGACACCCAGACCACGAGTCCTTACACATCATTAAAGGCATGGGAGTGGAGATAATAGACTTACCACAGGGGCAGATGGCAAGAATGTGGCAACCAGAACAGGCAATTTGATGTTGTGCAGAAAAGCAACTTTGATTAGTTGACTTCAACTCATCATTCAGTTCCAGACCTCAGCAGAACAGGCACCATTCCTTGCCAAATTAAAAAAAAAAAAAAAAATCCTATGTGAATGGGAGGGAAATGAGGGTGAACTTCAGGACCTCCAGCAAAGCTGAGATGAATTTCAGGCAGTGGATCAGACTCTGTGTTATTTTGCCTGAAATATTTCTACTTCCACAGTGCAGAGCAGAGCTCTTTGGAATGGAGCACAGCCTGCCCTGGGCATTGCTTGAGCAGGAAATTCAGATCATACTCTTTTGAAAAATGTAGACCTTGGTCAGAATTGCAAATGTCAGATCTGGAGCTGAATTCCTCTAAAATCTCAGAGTGCCCAAATTTGAGATCCTTGTTTTGCTCCCTTTTACAGGACACGTAAGGCTGAAGCTTCTGCCTCCTTCTGACTCAATGCATACATGGAAATTTTTTAATTTTTAGGGTTTTGTAAAAAAATTGTGTCCTACCAAGAGGCTTAATCATAATTTTTACACACTTGACAATGTCTAAGCATTTTAAAGCTTTGGTTTCTTTTTTTTTATTATTATTTTTGTGCATGTTGGTAAAAGTAATAGTTTCAAATCTGCTTTGAAATAGGCTCATTTGAAAGTGATAAACATGATGGCTTTTGGAAGGATGTAAGGCAAATATATGTTCTCATAATCCCCTAATAAGTGTCTCTGTATGGAACATTTCAGGGAATACTCTTCATACACTTGTTGCTTTTTCACTCTTCTTTCCCAACCATGAGCTGAGAAGGGGAGTCAAAAAAAATACATCCTCCAAAGAGCTGAACACGTTCTGATTTTTGATTCTAGAAGGGTTTTTTTGTTTGATTGTTTTAACTTGGCCTAGATAACACATCATCTTCTTAGATACCAAATGTCACAGTTACCTGGACACTCATCTGGTGCCTACAGAGGAATAGAATTACATATTCATGCACTAGATGTAGCTGATCCACAGGGACTTCCACCACCATTTGGTCTAATGAAGGAACAGCTGGATTGAAGGAGGATGCTCTGTGGAACAGAAGAAATACATTAATTATGAAGCATTTTCATCAGCTAAAGTCCTGCTGATGTGCCACATTCACATTTCACTGAGAACATGGAAGCTGGTTCTTCTTCCCCAACTCCACTGAAGAGAACACCTGATATTCCAGTGTTTAATGCAAATTGTCTTCAGTTTTCTGCTCTTCCCCAAAGTTACCTTCTGTCATTCCTTTTTTATCCACCCCAAAAGGTGTATTTTAGGAGAATAACATTCCAATCTGGTGAGTAGCCCTCCAAAGCTACAAGGCAAGAGGAGAAAATAAATTGATCTTTAATTTTACCCTTTGATTTCTTTCCTCTGGCACTTATTCTTTTACTTTATTATACTTATTATATATAACAATAATTTAATATATATGATATTTATTATATATTTATTATACTTTAAAATATTTCTATTTATTTCAGTTATCATCTTCGCAGCCTCAGGACCATCCTGAAGCTTTCCAGATCCTGATCTGTTTTCAGAATTTAGGCTGAAAAGCCCTCAGTAGCATTTCTTGGGCAGTTACTTACCCGGGGAAGGTTTGGATCCTTGCTGGCTTGTGATGTGTGATACAGGCAGCAAAACAAAGTGCTGGGTAGCTTTCCTCAGATCTTACTGATAGTGCAACTTCCTGCAGTTTCCCTGAGGGCAAACTGTGTCTGTAAAGCTTTCCCCAAATCTTTAAAGCCTTCTCCTGAATATTTCGATGGGAAAAAAGGGCCAAACAAGAGGGATTCCTGTGTCCCTGTGGCCAAGGCAAACTTTTTAAATCTGAGTGACCTCGAGTTGTCCTGGTGTGCTGGGAATAGGCTCAACTGCGTCTTTATCTCTAATTTTTACAGTCCCATCATTTATGGGACCTGAATCCCATGAATCAAGAGCAAAAGTCTGGTTGTGGTGGCCCAGACATGTCCTACACGACTTACCTGAAACACTTCTCAGATGATCCCAGGATCTCCTGCAGGCAGTGCAGCCACAGGAGTCCTGCATCCCCAAGACCTACTTTTTCTTGCCTGTGTTGGGACTTAATGTTTCTGAAGCAGAAGACCAGATTCTTAATTTCAGTGCCTAATTTATCTTACCCTGGAGTCTGGGGAAACTACATGTCTTACAGTCTTCAGGACGTGAAATACATGGAGTGTCCTCAAACTCTTTTTTTTTTTTTTCAAGATCTGCCCTCTCATTTGTGTTTACTTTTCCATTTTGAGCATTTTTCCCCTCTTTTTCTTTTTTAATTATTTCTATATTATGCTGCAGAAGGGAATCTTTGAACATTGACCTTATCCTCACTATATAAATTACACATTTTTTTTGGCTTAATTGACTTCTAACACAATTTATTCCTGTGTCATTCCCATAGAACCTGGAAGTTGACAGTGCTGTTTTATACAGCCCTTAAGGATCAGCTGGAAAGGGTTGTCATGGACTCAAGTGCTAATGACTGCCTGGATCATCTGTTTAGGAACTGCTCCTCTGAGGGAAAAGTGGGTTGATTTTTTAAGGAAGGAAATAGGTGAGTACCCCTCTAGGCTGTCAGACATTGCATTGGTCTGCTCTGGTGTGGGAAATTGCCTGTTTTCCCTCCTGATCATGAACCCCTCACTGCAGCTCTTCCATCCCAATGACTTCTGGGATAAAATGCTGACTATCCAAACGGATAAGTTTGACACACCAGTGGCCAGGATAGCAAAGGCAGAAGTTTTCCACTGTTTTTTAGCACATGGGAATGTGTTTGAGCCTGGAGTGTGTCTCCTGGCTACTGCAAAAGGGAAGGAGGACACCCGCTATTCAAGCACATGGAAGTGTCTGTACAAGTCTCTCCTTTAGCTTCACACACCTTACACAGTGAAAAACTGTTATTCATCTGATGAAAAAAAAGCTAATTCTATGCAAATATCAATGTCCAGCTTTAGTAGTCAAAAAAAAGACCTTTCTAGACTTTACTGCTATGTCAGCTGCCTCTCTTCAGTGACAAACTCAAGATCTGAAGATTCGACACCTGCTTTATTAATGCGATAAAGTTTTCTGCTCTACCCCAAAAAGCTTAACCACCCTTAGTGTCTCTTCAAGTTTTTAGATTACTTTTGCATTTTAGTTTTGCCATTCACTTAGTCTTCAGTGAATGCCTTAACACCATTTGAACTAAAGAAATTAAACTTCTGTTGCTGTTTTGAAAGGAAAAGGAGGGGTTGTTGGTGGTAAAAAATTAGTTCAGTGCTTGGCAAAATTGGCAGAGCTTCCTCTCACATAAGCACCTCTGCAAGGCTTTAGGAAGTGTTTCAATTTAATCTTGGCACCCTCTGGGGTTTTGCACCTGTCAGAAAGGTGTTGGGTTATGAAAGCAGGAAAAGAACCAGCACAGAAAGCTCATTTGTGCTTGCCCTTCCCAGCACATCTCTAAGAGGGAATGGGTCAGGCAGGAAACCTTGTATTTTGTGCAGGAATTAAATGGGTCATCGACCTGTAAATATGGAAATGAATAAGAAAATTTCAGGAGTGTTTGGGGAAACGGGGAAAATAAAGGCACTCCATTTTCCCAATGTAGTAATTGTTGGCCACTTCTGAAAATGTATTTTGATGGAGCATTAATTGGTTCTTGCATTACAGCTCATAGATTCTAACCTGGACACATTATTAACTCAGAGCTAAGTGCAGACAGACAGATCTCTCATGAATAAATAGCTCCTGATGGGTTGATCTCCCTGTGTCATGAGCATTAACCATCTGAAACTGTTCATCTCCCTTCAGTTACTTTGTCTGCTGATATTCCCACTACCTGGAAAAGGAGAAACATAACCCACACTAATTTAAAAGGGGGAAAAGGAAGACCTGGGGAGCTACAGTCTTGTCAGTCTCACCTCTTTTCCTGGCAAGATCATGGAGCAAATCCTCCTGGAAACTATGCTAAGGCACATGGAAAACAAGGAGGCAGTCGGTGACAATAAACACGGCTTCACATGGCTTTAAATGAGGTAGAACAGGTTTAGATGGGATGTTAGGAAGAAATTCTTCCCTGTGAGGCCCTGGTAGAGGTTGCCCAGAGAGGCTGCGGCTGCCCCATCCCTGGAACTGTCCAAATCCAGGTTGGACAGGGCTTGGAGCAACCTGGGCTAGTGGAAGGTGTCCCTGCCCATGGCAGGGAGCTGGAATCAGATGATCTTGAAGGTCCCTTCCAACCCAAACCATTCTGTGATTTTATGATTAGACCTCTTGGCAGTGCACAATTTTTTTGCTAAACCATAAAAAATAATTAAAAAAATTCAAATATGCATCAATTCAGTAGAAAACCAACCATCTGAAAGCACTCCCTATGATTTCACATATCACTGAATAGGATAATAGCAAATAGATTCATTCATTATTCTGAGTTAGAAGCAGGTCTCATGCCATGGCATCTCCCATGAGCTCAGAAGGTGCCCACAGATCAAAAGATAAGGTGAGTGGCAGCTCATGACAACCTCAAGCAAAGCATCTGAATTTTTTGGAGGTGGAGGAACCGTGTCTTTTCCAAGCTCTTTATCACCTGGTTCCTGGCACTCACTGAAAGACTGATCCCATTCACAATCACATCCCACTGTTCCCCTCGTGCAGGTGGACCCAGGGAGGATTTTCAAGCTGTTTTTTCATCCCAAGCAGCAGAAGTAAACAATGTTTAATGCAGAGACGATTGTCCTGGGGCTCATGGAACATGTGCAACTGTCCTTTCTCATTGCACTGATGTGCATTTTGCAGTCACAAACACTGTGATAGAAGGAGGGAAGGATCTGTGATTTCTGATAGAAAACCCCTCTCCCAGCAGATTATTCAGAAGTCTTCTCCTAGATTGACTTTTTTCCTGCTGAAAAAGTTTTTCGAAATATCTAATGATTATTTTTGTTGCAGTTTGGGTTTGTTTTCTCTTTCAGACCTCCCTGGCAGGTTCCTGCAGCTATTAGCCATTTGTGGTGGTAACATTACTGGTGTAACTTCCAACTAACCTTGTCAGTGCTGGGGATGGAGAGGAATGGAGAGAGACTGCAGGTAGGGATAGAAAAGCAGCTTAGTGGAGATGTACTCTGTGTGGGATGTAGGACTTTACTGAGTTCTGGAACATAAGGAGGAAAAAATATCCCCTTTCCTCTAGCCCAGAGATTCCCAAGCTGTGGGTGTTACGGTACACCTACCTCCGAGAACCTTCCCCAGGCAGCTGTCTGCAGAAATTAGAGCCTGCAGAGAACTGCAAGGAGGAATATCTTGAGCATGGTGGCACCAGATTGTCTCATGACTTCTCCGCGCTGCGTCGTTGGTTTGTATCCATCTGTTGTTTCTTGCCTCATCTTTCATCTAGAGAAAAGGACTTGGCAACATGGCCCAGGGATTAGACCTTCATCTAGGGAAGAGATGAAAGCAAAGTGTAATGAAGGGCAAAAACAGAAGTTAGGGATGTTGTCAGCCTGGAATGTTATCAGGAAAGGAACCGAATTAATTCACCCTCTCCCACGTCGCTGTTAAAGGGAAACCGGGGCTTTGGCTCTCTCTCCATGGACTGTTGGATCATACTGGCGACTTTCTCTGATGGTTTCTCTAATTTTGCCAAAACCTGGAAAAACATACCCTGCCTTTGAAGCTTGTATAACTTGATGAAGAAATATACCTTGATGTTTCTGGAGATGTCTGGTCAACACTCCACGTCGGGCCCTCAAGAACTACAGGGCAGTTGTGAGCCCAAACACTGCCCCTCATCCCAAAATCGACCTTGGGCACCTCCACACCCCCTAAAAATAACCTTAAACCTCCAAAATATGTCAAGAATCAAAAGAAAAAAAAATCAAAATTGGACCAAATCACGCTTTTTTTTTTAGGCAAAAAATTGCCTCCTTTTTTTTTTTTTTCTGAGGGAAAAATGGCCCCGTTTCTGGTGCTCGGCCCCAAATTGCCCCTTTTTTTGCTTTGTTTGGTCCCAAACTGGCATTTTTTGTTTGGCCAAAAATTTACCCCTGTTTTTTTGTAGCCCAAAAATTGTGTCCTTTTTTACAAAAAACAATTGTCTGGTTTTTAAGTTGTGTCTTTCCCCCCCACACAATGGCTCACACCTGTCTTTAACATCAACTCAGTTGTGGAACCAAGGTGCTTTTTAGCCCCCAAATACCCTGGTTGGGCCCCAAAATTTGGAGGGGGGTGTGTTTAAGCTTTCAAATGGGGGCTTTGGCCCCCAAAATGCAGCAGGTCTGTCCTCTCCTTTCCTCTGAAACACATTTGTGAGTGACAGAGTGGGAAATCCCTGTAACAGGGTTTTCCCTGTGTGTTCAGTCACTTGCCTTCATGTACCTAATGCAGCAGAGCATTCCTGTCTTTGGGAGCAGCAGCATTTGTGCATCTCAGCACAAGATTGATGGATGATATTAATAATGTCAAATTATATCCCTCTTTTGTGTTATACTCTCAGGTTATTTTACATATGAGACAGGCTGGTGCAATGAGTCTTAGGATGTTTTAATTTTGGCTGATTCGCTGCTTCTATCGTATTTTGTTGTTTTCAGAAGGAGATACTTGGGAAATTTAGGCTTATGGCACTAAATTAGCCTTGGTGGCAATCCCCCAGAGAGACCTGGAAATTGTTTTGACACACTGAGAAGAAAGAAGGTGACCTGCACAATTATGTCTCCCGAGAAATTAAAAAAAAATAATAATCTGGTTATCATTTTAAGGCAATCAGCCCTCTGTGGTGTCGTCCTATATTTTTTTGGTTTCTTGTTCAATCCCAGCCTTTGATCAACCACAACCCCAGATAATTTCTAACTCAGGACTGACAGTGTATGATCACAGAGTACAAAGCCCTCACTCAGGGTCATGTCCATGTGTTTACAGTACATGATTCAGCTCCTGCCCTTGGTTCTCCTCTGGAGGAGCCTGACATCTGAATTCCTGGTTGGCAGTTTTAGGAGAAAAAAATAAGAACTGAAAAGGTCATAGAAACTTGACTTCTGCTCCCCAAAAGGTCAAATACAGCAATGGGACTCTATAAAGAAAAAAACCTGACCTTTCTCTTGCCTTCCCTACCAGAAATGTGGGAAACTAGAAGATTTGTAGCTTTTGAATCTGTCCTGGAAAGATCCTTCTGCAGTAGAATCATAGAATCACAGAATGTTTTGGGTTGGAAAGGACCTTAAAGATCATCCAGTTCCAACCCCCTGCCATGGGCAGGGACACCTTCCACTAGCCCAGGTTGCTCCAAGCCCTGTCTAACCTGGACTTGGACACTTCCAGAGATGGGGCATCCACAGCTTCTCTGGGCAACCTATCCTGGGGCCTCACCACCCTCACAGGGAAGAATTCCTTCCTAATATCTGATATTCCAATTGTGTGGATCTGCTGGAAGTACACAGAGCAGGATGTATCCAACATCCATGGGAAAACTCTTGCCACCAGCAGTGGCAAGGAAGTGGTTCCTGGCCCCTTCAACAGACCCCATGTGTTGTATCAGGTAAATAAGAGTGGCTTTGAAATTCTTTGAATTTATGAGGTGAAAAACAGAGAATAAGGGTCAGGTTTTCACAAGTATTTAAAAATATATCTTGGCGAGTTTATGAATGAGCAAAACCAGCTTATGATGTTTAAAATGTAGTGAAAGTGGAGTTAAATAATAACCTAATTTTGTGTTCATACTTATATCATGAAGCCCTGTTTTCCAAAGGCATTCAGGTCCAGGAATAGCAGGGGGAAGTAAGGCAGTGGGACATCAAAGTTAGAGCACTGACTCTGTGTTTATAATAGAAATGCTGTTGATTTTGGTGTAAAAGTCAAATTCATCAGAGAAGGATGCAAGCCATATCCATCTTTCTTTCCTCTAACTCAGTAGGAAAGCTGATTTAAAAAAAAACCAGAATGAGTTAAATATTTAAATGTGAATTTCCCCCTCCTACTCCGCTCCAGAATTTCCAGAGTACAGAGCTGTGGAGGTTTTACTTTTGCTACCTGTCCAGCTAATTAATACCTGCCAGTTTACTTTTCCCACTCTTGCTATTTTTGGACTGGTATTTTATTTAAAAAAGAACAATAAAAAAAAAAAGAAAGAGAAAAAGGAAAGAGAGGAGGGGAAGGGTAAAATGAAATAGCTGAATTTCACTTCCTCTGACAAAAAAAAATGCAGGTCTGACGTTAATTCAAATATTGAATCTGTTTCCAACTTTCCCCACATTTTCCCCCCTGTTTTAAGGATTTTTATGCTTTTTAAGTCATGCTATGCACAATGAGCATTCTATTCATTTTCTCCATAGCAACATGTTTGTATTGGCTCTTTTTTCTTTCCTTTTCCTCCTGCTGACTGAAGGAAGTCTGTCAGTGACCAGCTTGATGAAGTGCCTTTATAGGCAGTGTTAAATCCAGGGGTGAGGCTGTGAATTAGTGTTTGCAGCAAACAGCAGATGCAAACAAGTCCTTGGTGCACAGTGACAAAGCAGATTCCTAAAAAAAATAGTGACAAAGGGAGTTTCTCAAGTTTTGGTGTGTTTTTATCTTTTTTTTTAAAGTCAGGATGTGCTCATTCTTGCAAGGCTGAGTTTGAGCCAGATGCTGTTCCTTGTAGGCACCCTGACAGATTACAAGAAGGGTTGGAAGCATCACTGGAAGGCAGTGGAGCTCATCAACACATTGCTGGCAGCAGAACTGGAGTCCTTCTCCATTCCCTCTCCATCCTTCCAACTGATCATCTGTAAACGAACGATAATAACCCAGGGTTGAGTTCACAGTCTGGATTTATGGGCATGAACTAAGAATTCATCACTGCTTGAGTTATATTTCTCCACTAAAGAAGAAGTAGCCAAGGCCTGGAAAGAGCAATTAATGTTGATGTATTTGGTTGTGCAGACAGAAATAAACCCCAGCACCTCGCCAAGCCATGTGTGACCCTGGAGTAAATCAAAGGAGCAAGAAAACAAGGAACTCAGATGAAAACCCCACACCTTGCTGGTGTGCCAGCCCATGTCAAGCTGGAGAGCTTTGAGGCAGGTCTGACAGGTCCAAGATGCAAGATAATCCAGGCCACTCAAATGCTGTGCACAGAAGGGAATCTCTGATACCAACCTTCTTCCCTCTTCCAGCTGGATGAGTGTTCAACTCATGTTCATCTCCCTGCTGTGATGATGGACACATAAGAATGACACCCAACAATTTAGGGACCTTGTAGGTCAAGTCAGACCTCTTGATTCTCTTCAGAAGCCAGTGTGGAATCAAGACACATCTGGGACATGCTTCAATTTAATTTCTATGTTTATAACTTGACTTCCAAAAGTCCAAGAGATCTGTGGCAGATAAACCATTACAGATCTTTCCCAATTTCTTCTCCACTCAACTCCTAAAAGTCCAATAGACTGTCCAGATAAACCATTACAGATCTTTCCCTCACTGTCAGGGGAATTATTGCCTTGGTAACAGGCATACCTTCCAACTACAGCAGAACAAGTGCTTTGGCATATCTGGTTACAAGATTGGTAACATCTCTGTGGCCAGGCAGTGAAGATTGACCTCATCTCACACATTCAGAACAGTTTTCATCTGATTTGTCCTTAGGGATGGGATTTGTCCCACTATTTGTGCATTTCCACAAGGGAAGTGACTACTGACCAATTCAGCCCAGGCTTGTTCAGGACAGGATTTGGTTTATCTTAAAGTAGATGCTTCTCTGAGGTTTGATGAATCACATCCTTACCCTCTCTGAATGTGCTGACTAATTCTCAATTACTATGGAGCATCTGATGGAAACACTAAATATGGGCAGCTTAAATTAGAAGGGTGGATCCCAGACAAGTTGTCTACAAGCCAGGTAATGGAAATACTTGTAAACAGCTCCTCTGTATCTGCATCTCAGAGTGTGATCAAACCCATCCCATGATAAATGTGTGAAGAAGGTGAGCAACCATTTAATGGGGGTATCCACCTGCCTTAGGACTGACCAGTGGCTCAGTTTTAGACACCCAAGGTTAGCTGGGTTGAACTGGACTCTGAAAGATGTATCATCATATCTCTGTCTGGAAAAGTATCTCTTAACACTGTTGGATCCAAAGCCTCAATGCTCACTCTGGGAATGTTTTTCCAGAGATTCTTCAACAGAAAAAGGATTCAGCTAGGCTTTTCCAGTATTAAAACTCAACCAGGTGATGGCAGAACACACCCTCTGGCCTCTATGGAGATTCATAACCACTAGGACTTTGCAAAGATGATGGACAGCAGCCAGGAACCAATGGCTGCTTCTGGCAAAGCACTGTGCAAATGCCATTCCATCTGGATGGAGTTTGTCCTCTCCTTTATTTTCCACAGCCTGCTTTGGAGAAAACAGTCCTGCTTGCAATCATTCATATATTTCTTTCTGTTTGGGAAAAAAAAAAAAAATAAAGAAAAAATCCCCCAAAACCTGCATTCTTGTTATTAGAGGCTTTTTTTTTTTCAGTGTTCCTATTCCTGCAGCAGGAGCTTAAGCCAAAACTCATTGACTTCTGCAGGGCAGAAAACACCTTGTGTTTATTGCCACTTTGCACCAGATTCCTGCCACTGACCTTGATGGGAAAACTCCTTAACCCACTTACTGAATCCCCCAAGTCATCCTGGAGCCAGAGAATAACAGTTAATAAAGTGCCTGCCAGGTTTCAGGGTGTTTTTAGCTGCCCTGTATTTCGACTTGTTACATGATTTGCCGTGTAAGAAACCCCCAGGGGTAACACTCCTAGTGCTGAGCACACTGAGCTGGCACTGGAGGATAACAAGGAACTGCCGTCCTGCCCCTGCTCCACAGCTGGAAAAATGCAAAGAACGGGGGGAGAGGAGAAAGGAAGAGAAAGGACAGAGAAAAAAGTAGGTGGGATGAGGTAGAAGCAAGAAAGGGAGCAAAGGAGAGAGCAAAGGAGGAAGGGAGGGAGGGAGGGAGGAAAGGAAGGAAAGAAGGAGGGAGGAAGAAAGGAAGGAAGGAGGGAGGGAGGGAGGGAGGAAGGAAGGAAGGAAGGAAAGGGACTTCAGGAGAAAATGAGAGAGGGACGATTCAGCTTTCTCAGCAATACATAGGAAACAAATGACACACAGAATCACAGAGTCACCGAATGGTTGAGGTTGGAAGGGACCTCTGAAGGTCATCTGGTCCAGCCCACCTGCTCAAACAGGGCCACCTACAGCCAGTTGTCCAAAACTATGTCAGATGTCTTTTGAATGTCTCCAAGGATGGAGATTTCACAAACTCTCGGGGCAACTTTTGCCAGTGCTCAGTCACCCTCACAATAAAAGTGTTTCCTGAAGTTCAGAAGGAAACCCTTATGTTTCTGTTTATGCCCGTTGCTTCTTGGCCTGGTACTCAAAAGAGCCTGGCTCTGTCCTCTTCTCACCCTCCCTTCAGGTATTTATAGACAGCAATAAAAACCCCCTGAGCCTGCTCTCCCCCAGGCTGAACACTCCCAGATCTCAGTCTTTTCTCATGGGAGAGATGCTCCAGTCCCTTCATCATCTCCATGGCCCTTGGTGGACTCTCTCTAGTGCCCATGTCTTTCTTGTATTGGGGAGCCCAGAACTGGATACAATACTCCAGGTGTGTCTCATCAGTGCTGAGTAGAGGTCACGCCTCCAAACTCATCATAGAACCACAGAGTGGTTTGGGTTGGAAGGGAACTTAAGACCGTCCAGTTCCAATCCCTTGCCATGGGCAGGGACACCTTCCACTATCCCAGGCTGGTCCAAGCCCAGTTCAAACTGGCCTTGACACTCACCACCTTCACAGGAAAGAATTTCTTCCTAACATCCCATCTAACCCTGCCCTCAAAGCCATTTTCCCTTATCTTGTCACTCCAGGCCCTTATTAAAAATCTCTCTCCAGCTCTGTTGGTGCCCCTTTAGGCACTGAAAGAGATTCTAGGGTCTTACCAGAGCTTTCTCTTCTCTGGGCTGAACAACCCAAACTCTCTCAGCCTGCCTTCATAGTATGATTTTTAAGTTTCTTTAAATGTTTTGCCCAAGCTGAAATCTGCTCTTGATGTCACAACCAGCTCCTTCTTCTCAGTGCAGCTGTGAGAGCCCTGCAAGCTTTGCACTTGCAGTGACACAATTGCTGCTGCTGCTACCTGGCATTTCCAAGCTTCCAGGCTCAGCTGAACTGACAGTGTTGGCAAGACAGTGTAAAAGAGAAAGAAGAAAGTTGACAGCTCCTTAAAAGCCTAGTACAAATAGGACAGTGCTTGACATAAGGCTGTTCCAAAATCAGTCACTTGGACTTGATTTGCAAGGCTTGCAAAAAGCTGCTTGTTGCCTGGATTTTACTGGGAAAGGTGCTTTGGTTTGGTACCTCTGGGTTTAACATCCTGGGCAGATGCCATCAGTAGAAAAACAGCTTCAGCTGAGAGGAATTAGAGCTGAAGAACAGAGATGTGTCTAAGAGGATCTGGCTGCAGCATTTTCAACTGCAAATACACATAAACAGACACTCAGGGACGGAAAAAAAACCACTTTCTGGGACTGAAGAGGAGAGGATCACCAGTGATGCATGTCCCAGTGTCCTTCCTTTGTACAGTCCCTTAAAAAATAAAAGTATAATTTTGTTATTTCTCTAAAGACTCTTTTTTGTCTGTCCTTGTTCCTACCATTTAAGTAGACAGGAATTTGAGATCCTCCTTCCCAGCATCACTTTCTTCTCTGTGGCTGAGCACAGACCAGTTGTCCCATCATGGAACCACCTGAGCCTGAAGACATTTCAAAACAACAACACATGTCTACAACATCAAACAAATCATCCTCTGGAAGTTTCTACCTTCCTTTGGCCGTGGGGGAAGACTCTAGCTGGCATGAGACACTCAGGAAAGAACCACAAGTCAGGTGAATCCTACACTAAAATGACCCATCACACCATCATCTGAATTGGAGGCACCAGCTCTCTGCAGTGCAGTTGGTGCCTGATGTGAATGCTGATGCTCCTCCAAGGTTGTGTCTTATCAAAAGGGAGGTGACACATCTTCCTGTCCTGTGCAGAAGAGCAGCCAGTTGTAGCTACTACATAACACAAGTGATGCTACAGAATCATGGAATCATTCGGGTTGTAAAGACCTCTGAGACCCTGAAGTCCACCCGTTAACCCAGCACTGCCAAGGCCACCACTAAACCATGTCCCCAAGCACCACATTTACACATCCTTTAAATGCCTCAAGGGACGGTGACTCCGCCACTCCCCTGGGCAGTTTCTTCCAATGATTGGCAACACTTCTGGTGAATAAATTTTTCCTAAGATCCAATCTAAACCTCCCCTGGTGCAACTTGAGGCTGTTTCCCCTCATCCCATCACTTGTGAGGTGTTCTCACTAGAGAAGTGGATGCTCTTTGCCGAATATGTTGTTTTTACTCTGATACAAACCAAGGCTTCTCCCAACTTGCAGAGGCAACCCTTCAGGGATGCTTCCCCCTTGGAAGATTGCAAATTTACGTGTGTTTTTTTCAGTCTCCTGTTCCCCAAACTGCAGAGATGTCTGAACCAGTGTAGACGGCCAATAAAGAGTTTCTAGAAGAGATACCTGGAGTTGGATTTTTGCAGTGGTTTGGGAAACCCTTTTGGTTGCTATTTTCCAAAGCAACTCTGCAAGACTGTGAGCTTCTGGGAAGCTTAGGGATTAGTCCAGACATGACTGATAGAGAAACCAAAATGAGCTGAGGGTTCTCAATACCACCACCACAACAAAAAATGATAAAAATCTTTAAGTAAGAAACCTCAGATCAGAAGCACTTCCAATTAGGAGATAAGACAGCAGCAGACAGTCAGGATCATTTCCTACCCCTGAGACCCTGGCACAGGTTGCCTAGAGAAGATGTGGCTGCCTCATCCCTGGAAGGGACTTGGAGCAACCTGGGATAGTGGAAGGTGTCCCTGCCCATGGCAAGGGGTTGGAACTGGGTGATCTTTAAGGTCCCTTCCAACCCAAACCAGTCTATTATTCTATGATAAAATATGTTATAATGTTGACCTGCATCAATTCTTCTGGTCTTGTAATGAGAATGGAAATAGATGCAGAGGATATAGCGGGGGAATCATTAAACCAAGGCTGGCTACATGGAAAATTCATAAATAATGGAGGAAATTTCATAAACAATCAGTGCCAAGTAAGGCAGAGCTGTCTGCTGGCCCCACAGAAAGACAGAGACATGGCCCTGGGTTTGCTCAGGAGGAGGCTGGTGGTCTTCCCGGGCTGTGACGGAAGGACACAAATCCATCTGGATCATCCCTGTGTCAGCAAGAAGCAATGGGCCCCCTCTGCAGGACTCATCTCCCTCCAGGGGCTCTTCCAGAGGGCAGATGAGATCACCCCCTCATTTCCCAGAGTAGCAACTGCTCATTCAAAATTTCAGTATTTTGTAGTCTCCCATCCCCTGCCTGTCAGTGTACAAACATTCCAGCCCTCGGCAGTGCTGAGCAGCAGTAAATAATCTGTGTGGGAGAAGGCTGGGAGGGAAAACCAAACCTTGTGGGGCAGAAGCAGGTGGGCAATGAGGGGAAATTAAAAATACTCTCTGTCTTGCTGATGCCTTCACTGTCTTGCAGGGACCTCTCTCCCCTCAGGGCTTCAGCCTCCCCACCTGGGAAATACTGAGGCCAATAATTCACTTGTGTACCTTGCCGTGCCGAATAAGCGCTTCCAAAACTACGCGTCGACGTCAGGAGCTGGAAACAGAAAAAAAACACTGGGACCTTCAGGCAACTGCCTTCTTTATAGTTCTGGAGGGATTAAGCTGCACATTTAATTGCTTTGATATATATTTGTCTTACATGAATGCAAGACCCGGCTGATCTAATTGGCTTATCCGCTCCGATGTCGCTGACAATGGACCTTAAACCGCACACAAATGACCGTTAAATTATGAGCTATCAGGGAGATCTGCAATTGGATTTGGAATGTGAAATCAAATGAGAGTTGGGAGAGGCAGTTATTATTTATCTTTTTTTTTAATTTTATTCTTTTTTTTTTTTTTTTTTAAAGCAGCCTTATGTTATCTCTACGAGAACCTTGCTCGGGAGACGAGCGTTCCCATTGGAAAATCGATACTGGAACAACTGTGATGGCAGCAGAGACCTGCTGAGTTTCAATCAGTGCTTGGGAGAGGCTGATCCCCTTCCCTGGGCCTGTCACTTGTTAGGACCCAGTGAATGTTTTGTGCTTGTTTATTGTTTGGAGAAATTTGAACTCTTGGCAGTAAAAATTCGAGGCAGCAATAACGGCAGTATGATTTGCAGGCAACCTCCTCATTTTTTTGTCCCTGTTTTCTTGGGCTCCTGAAGATCCCTAAGACTATGAGAGGTTTTCAAGTGTTTTATGGGAAATGCATCAGCAGGGAGATGAGGGTTGTAGTTCGCTGCTCTCACAATTTGAGATAGTTCCCCACTGAATCTTGACAGAAGACTGGTTGATTTTTCTGAGTTTGTGCTCTGACTTCTAAATTAAATATTTATACAACACCTAAAATACGGAGGACTTGACATGTGCTGGAAAGCTGGTTTCTACAGTCAAAACACAAAGTATCCTGAGAAGTTGTCTTCAGTCTTGATCACCTTTTAGTTGGCCAGCTTCACCTAACCTGCTTTCCTGGGCTCAGCTGAGGCTGGAAAGGTCTAGCAGGAAGATCAGAGTGGGAATCCACATTTGTGGACTGTTAGATAAGACCACACAGCAAACAGCAATTGAGGAAGGGAGACAACACCCCTCAGGAGGACACAAGGCCAGCCAGCTGTATCACAGACACCATTTTGCAGGACATTAATGTGAATTGTTTTTATTTTCTCCGCTCCTTGACAAAGCTCTGCCAGTTTTCCAAGGCTGTTTGCCCCTAAGAAAGCCAGATTATATCCTGTCCTTCATCTCCTCTCACAGGTTGCTGCTTGAGTACCCCTTATCCTAAATCCCCACTTGTGAAACCCTCAACTGATCCACCTTACAGCCGTTCTCTTTCCACTGTTTTATGCTCAGATTCTTTTTTGCTTCCCTCCCCAAAGACCTAGAAAGGGTATTAGAGGCGAGGAGCTCTGTCTGTGCTGTGTGAGAGGATGAGCTTTGCCTTCAGGTCAGGATTGCTCCTCACAGGCCAACCTTTCAGGTGTGATCAGGTGCCCTACTGTGCTATGGATAATGTCCCCACATGAGCCTGTGACCAACTCTGCTGGCTCACTTTGCAAAATCCATGGGCAGTCAGGGCAACACTCAGACAAACATGGAAATGCTGCTCATCTGTCCTTTACTCAGTGGAAAATGGGAGGATTTTGGTCTTGTAACAGGAGTACACCTTTGTTTTAATCATCAAAGTGATACCCAGGTAGGAATAGATCCACTGCAGGAGATGCTGCCTTTTCAGGTGTCTTTTCTTGGCACTTTCAGGAAGAAATGAACCCAAAGCAGAACAAGAAACACAATATAAAGGGGGGACAGGATCCATCTCACCTGCTTGGCATGACTCTGGATACAGGCAGGGCCTTGGTCTCAGCTGTTTTGAGATTAACAGAGAGATCAACTCTTTTTGGTGATTTCAGCCAGACCACCAGGGTAGGTGGAACAGTCACCATCTAGGAGAGGCCAACTTCATCTCTTGTCAGCAGGGAGAAAAAAAAGCCTCTGAGAAAGCCTCACTGTGACCTTCCAGTACTGAAGAGGTGTTTTTAAAAAAGAGGGAGTGTGAGGTTTTACACAGGCAGAAAGTTTTAGGACAAGGAGGGATGGTTTTAAACTAAGGGGGAGGAGTTTTAGATTTTATATTGGGAAGAAATTCTTAACTATGAGGCTGGGGAGGCCCTGGCACGGGTTGCCCAGAGAAGCTGTGGCTGCCCCATCCCTGGAAGTGTTCCAGGCCGGATTGGGTGGGTCTTGGAGCAACCTGGTCTAGGAAAGAGGGCTGGAACAAGAGGATATTTAAGGTCCCTTCCAACCCAAACCATTCTATGATCTTTCATGATTCTTCCCACTGACTGGGGAGGGTCCCCTGGTGAGTAGTTTTCATGGGATTTTGGATTTTCAGTTCCTCAAAGTTCAGTAAAGAATTCCATGGTTGGAGACTTGTTCAAAACTTGGTATCTGCATTTCTTTATAGATAAGAAAAATCAAAGCTTTCTCTCCCTGTCATGTGTTTCCACTTGGTGGATGACATGAAAGTTTCTGATCCTCCAGTGCCCCTCACAGAACAGATGTTTGTGAGAAGGGAGTATCCATTTCACAGGAAGTTTGTAAGGAGAGTCATGACAAGATTAATTTCTTACTTCACACAATGACTCCTCTATTAGGAGGTTCTTGAATATTTAATTATTAATATACATTATTAAAGAACACTGTGGGATTCATGGATACACATGGAGTAAGGCACACCCCCTAAGGTTACAGTGAGTCTGACAATTGCAGAAACACGCAATATTTTTTAAAATGTAGAATTTAGCCCTGAATTTGTGAATGGATTAATTTTTTCACCCCACTAGAAGTTACTTTTCTCCGATTTTAGACAATTTTCAGATTAAGTGGCTTATTTATTCCATGCCATCTTGCTCCACTGGTGACTTAAAAATTAGGATCATGACCAGGATAAGGGGACTGCTATTCTTAAGTACAGGTTGGCATTTCCAGCTCCAGCAACTTGCTATAAGTCAGTCGAAAACATTCCAGCTGAAAAAAATTTGTTAGAAAAAGGTAGATCCCAAACTGATAGAAACTCCACATGAATTTTTGACGAGGGGGTTGATTTTTCTTTTTTATCCGTGGAAAACCAAAACCGAAACATTTCACTTTATTCTTCTCCTAAAAATAGACACTTCCTTTTTTTTTTATTTTCTTTTAATTTGAACTGATGTTCCATTTAGATATTTTTTCATCTGTGCTGAGGAAACACATTATAAAGCTTGAAAACAACATGAAGAAATTCATTGTGGGCGGAAGACAACATTCATTTAAACTCAGATGTGCCGGGCTTGCTCCCCTGTTTGTTTGTTTTCCATTTTCAGTTAGCTGATTTTCTTTCGTTTTTTCTTAGCCTCATTTCAGATCTGCCTCAAACTTATTCATTTATTTGCTTACCTTGTGGAATTGGCAGCAAAAATGAAAAACCAGTTATTCCCGTATCTCTGATTAGGAAATAGCGCAGCATGATCAGTGCCTGGAGGGGTCCAGAAATTGCTGTTATCTCCAGATAACAGTTTGATTTAATTGAGAATGAGTAACAGACATGATAAAAATAACAATAGAGCAATAATAATGAAATTAATAATAATAATAATAGTAATGATAAGGGAGAGAAATTTGCCCAGAGAAGCTGTGGAGTTTAAAAGGAGGAACAATCTATGTTTCCTTCTTCCCCTTTCCTTCCTTTCCTTCCTTTCCTTCCTTTCCTTCCTTTCCTTCCTCTCTTCCTTTCTTCCTTTCTTCCTTTCCCTTTCCTTTTCTTTATTTCTTTCTTTTTCTTTCTTTTTCTTTTTTTCTTTTTTTCTTTTTCTTTCTTTCATTTTTGTCTTTCCTTTCTCTGAACAAGCAGTTAGAGGTGGTCAGCACCAGAAGACAGACTGTTACCGGACTCTTAGTCCTTTTTACATCTGCTAATTATACAGGCATCACCTTGTCTATAAAATTTTTGGTATGTGGTCACATTCTTGCAGGGACTTTTCCAACCATCTGTCCCTATCCTGAGTGCTTCTGGCTCTCTCAGCCTTGGAAAGGGAACCAGCTGTGGCCCAACCAGGGTCTATATCTAAACCAGCTTTTCACTAACTAGTTTGGCTATTTCCCTGTGGTTTCTTTTCTGCATTGGAGGCATTTCCACTGGGTACCCAACTCTCTGCATGTGCTTCACAGTTATATTTAGCCTGAAAGTATCTGACTCAACAAGTGAGACAGATTCAACCTTACAGATATGTATTATTCTGATGAAGGCAGACACTGAAGATTAGTAAAAAATCTATTGTTCCAAATTCCTTTGGAAATTGCTAAAAAAAAAACACAAACAAACAAACAAAAAAACCCAACAACAACAACAAAAAGAAAAAAACAAACAAACCAAACAAACAAACAAACAAAAACAGTTTTGTGGCTTAGTGTTGTGCTTGCTTAAAATTTCTGATTTGAGTTCCCATCTGGTTTAGTGATCAGTCCTTCCTTTTAAAAGTCAGTCCCTTGCAAGTAGAACCAGACATTTCTCCTTTCTGTGCTGGAAGTCACACGTGGACACCCTTTTAAACAGGCATTGGTGAATTTGTTCTTCATGGATTTGTCTAAATCTCTATCAATGGGAAGACATCCACTATGGAGAATAAGAGAGGTGCATCACCACCACCTACTTACCAGCTGTGCAGAGTTTCTGTGCCAGTAGGACCATATTTGCCCAAAAATAAGGTCATGCTCATGTGCACATGTGGGGCCACTGCTACAGCAAGGGCATTTCTTTGCCATTTGTGACTGTTTGAGGGTTTATTTTCTAACTGTGAAGCACAATCAGGTTTATGGTGCAAAAGGATGGAACAGAAATGTATCTGCTTCGAAAACAAAGCCCCCTGCTCTTCTGTCTTTATCAACATCTCTATCAGTCATGACCAGTGTTGCACAGGCTCTGAGCCCTCCTGGGGGAGTGTAGGAAACCCAGAGAATAAGTTTGGCATTGTTAAAATTGTGATATATTCTACGAATTTTTGTCCTGCCTGTGCCCTCCTTCAGCAGAGCTTCAAGGAAGACAGAGCAGAAGGGGGGTCTTTGCCCCAAAACCTTTACAATGTGCAGTGTTTGACAGCATTAAATGGCTTCAACACCATCACACTTGTAAAAACATTATAGCTGTGCTATTGGACTAAATATTTTACGGACACAGGGAAAGACACGGTGACTTCCAAGTTTTCCATGCAACTTGAAGTAAATCAGCTTACTAAGGAAAAAGAAAGTGGAGTCAGGGAAGGAATATGCAGCTGTATTGAGTAGGGTGTTCTGAGTCTCCTCCAATTATTTCAAGTCATTCCTACACTCCTGTGAAGTTGCTGATTTGGGGAGTTTGAACATCCCTGGAGATCCTTTATTCCCATTTCACCAAACCTTTACAGGCTCCTGGGCTTCTCTGGCAGGGTTGCATTGGAGTCAGTGATAAAGTCATAGAATCTTGGAATTATTAAGGTTGGGAAAGATCTACAAGATCATCAAGTTCGTAGGAGTTGAAGGGAAACTGATGTGGTTGCTGGGACAAAACATCCAGAAATGAGTGTTCTCATGTGCCTACACAGCAGTAAGTGCAGAAAACTAAGGCTGTGCCTGGCAAAGGTGTGTGAAAAATTTCTGTGTCCCTTGAAATGGGACATATTTCTCACTTTCTGCTCCAAATAAAAAAATTCAAGTGATAAGTTTCTCATGTCTCCAGCACCAATGGATACCTGAGGAATGGGCTTCAGCCTGTTCTGTTGATCCCAGACTTACACCTGTGGATCTGATCCCCACCCTCAGGCATTCTCTGTAATCCTGTGAGACTTTTGTGTGGTGAGGAATGGGAAGACAAGGAAGGAAATCAGTAATATTTGATTGTAAATGTGGGGTTTTATGTAAGAGCACTATTATTAGAAGGAAAACAAACAAACAACAAACAAGCCTGGTTCATTGTATTCTAAATGAGCCTTTTAATAGACTGGCTTTCTCCAGTGGAAGTCTAAAAGGAATTTATGAAGGGGAAAAGGACAGATTTAATCAGCACATGGGATTTTAGGTTGTCTTGCCAAGTCTGATCAAGGTGAGGCAGGACTGGAGACACAGCTGGGAATGGCTCCAGGGTCATTTGCTCCATCACCACACTTCTGGACCATGATTGTTCTCTCTGCCTTCATCTCCTCAGCTCCATGATTTCCAGAGCACATAAATAGCAGCCTTTCCCTGAATAAATGGTTCTAATGTGCCTCTTGGATTGCCTTCCAAATTTTCCAGCAGGCTCCAAAGGCTGTGTCTAAACCCAAAGCCTCTTTAACCAGAGTGGGAGATGGTTCCTAGAGTTTGTGGCCTCCCTGGGTATGGTGGAAAATGTTCTTGAGTATAAATGGTCTTGCTTTCCACTGAAGTACATAATGAAAATAAAGAGTTAGATTTCACTCAAACTCCACCAATTGCCTTCATTTCTAGCTGTAAAGTGGCCTATAAATCTTGAGGGTCATTCAAAATAAAAAAAAAAAACAAAACAAAACAAAAGAGAAAATACCATACAGCATTGCATTGCTTGCAGATTTTCAGGTTAACACGACTTGACTGTGTCTCTTAAGCTTATTTAAACATTTAATTTTGTTTTCTTGTTCTGTCCCCGAGTACATATGGATTTCACAGAGGTTTAACAGGACAGAAGAAAGTTCCTCGTAATTGAAACAGGCTTTATGCACGTCAGGATGTTTTGTTCAACACTCTGAGGGAGAAAAACATGTTCTTTCTGTCTAAAGTGACTTAATTTCAGATTAAAGGGAACAGCTGTGAGAAGGGAGACAAGTCTTCCTTGGAAAAGCATCACCAACAGAACTGTTGCTGAAATCCGTTCAAAGGGAATAATCCTGAAACTTTATGTTTGATAATCCAGAGAAAACAGAGAAGGACTCATGCAGCATAAATCATAAAATTATAGAAACATGGAATCACAGAATCACAGAATCATACAATCATAGAATGGTTTGGGTTGGAAGATCATCAAGATCATCTACTTCCATGGGCAGGGACACCTTTCACTATCCCAGGTTGCTCCAAGCTCTGTCCAACCTGGCCCGGAACACTTCCAGGGATGGAGGAATCCACAACCTCTCTGGGCAACCTGTTTCCGTGTCTCAACACCTTTCTAGTAAAGAATTTCTTCCTAATATCTGATTTAAACCTAACCTCCTTCAGTTTAAGACCATTTCCATTGTCTTATCACTCCTTGCCCTTGTCCCAAGTCCCTCTGCATCTCTCTTGGAGCCCCTTTAGGCACTGGAAGGGGCTCTAAGGTCTTCCTGGAGCCTTCTCTTCTCCAGGCTGAACACTTCCAGCTCTCCCAGCCTGGCTCCAGAGCAGGGGGTGCTCCAGCTCTCTGATCAACTCAGTGGCCTCCTCTGGGCTCGTCCCAACAAGTTGATGTCCCTCCTGTGCTGGGAAGCCCAGAGCTGGATGCAGCACTCCAGGTGGGATCTCAGCAGAGCAGAGTAGAAAAGGAGAATCCCCTCCCTCACCTGCTGCCCACTCTGCTTTGGATGCAGCCCAGGACATGGGTCTTTGCATTTACAAATGTCACTGGAGCTGCAGAACTTCTGAACTTTTCTGGAAGCCTTTGCAGAGCATTTGTGAGCACGTGGAGCACTGAGGGATGAGCTGTGTGCTGGTACCACATGGCCCCACAACCAGGCTTGTCTCAGCTGCTCTCAGTGATTTATGGCAGGAGACTTGGTAAGCCAACTGATAAATGATTCCTCCATTACCATAAACAGACATGGCCCAGCATAGATTATAACTACAGCTGAGAAAAAAACAGCAAAACAAAAAGCAAAACAAACAAACAAACAAACCCAAAAACAACAAAACAAAGCAAACAAAAAAAAACACAAAAAGCCAACCAACAACAACAAAACCAAACCAAAACAAAAACCACAAGCAAAAAAAAAAAAAAAAAAAAAACCCAACAAAATCCAAAAGCCCAAACAAACACTAAAAAACAACAACAACAAAAAAACAAACACAAAGGTCACCAGGCTGAGTTTGAGTGAATGGTTTATTTAATCTTAATTTTTTTTTCTTATTTTACTCAGGATTAATCCCACCTTCCACTGAAGGGCTTCCAAGGTAGCTTCAATAAGCTCTACATTTTGGGATAAATATGTTTTACATATGTTTATGTCAAGTGATCTACACAACCAGAGGATCAGCCTTTGATTTCAGGATGTTTGGGTGAAACAAAGTTGTTGGAAAACCACAGATTTTCATTCATGTGAGAATCAAAGGAACATCCTGAAAGGGGCTGAGCACTCACCAACTCCATTGGTTTCTGTGGGAGCCGGGTAGCACTTGCTCTTCCAAGAATTAGGCTTGGGAGATGATTTGAAATGTTTCAGTCTGAAAAATGAGGTTGTAAACCACTAATGTGTGAAATTTTGCAGTTTTAGTTTGGGGTTTTTTTGCTTATGTCTTCTGACATCTGTGAAGAGCTGACTTGGGTCCTTGTATGTAAATAAATCAAGTGGAGTTCAGTCCCTGGGTGTTGGGAACATGGGGGAAAGAAGATGACTGTGGTGGGCTGACCCTGGCTGGGTGACAGGTGCCCATCAAAGGCACTTTTTCACTCCCCTCAGCTGGACAGAGGAGAGAAAATATAAGGAAATGCTCATGTGTTGGGATAAAGGCAGGGAGAGATCCCTCACCAGTTACTGTCATGGGCAAAACACACTCAACTTGGGAAATTATTTTATTACCAATTAAATTGGAGTAGGGCAATGAGAAATAAATACAAATCTTCTTTAAAAATCTTCCCCTTCACCTTCACTCTTGATTTTCTCTTCTCCACTGTGGGCATCCATGAGCTGCAGGGGCACAGCTGCCTCACCACAGGCTGCAGGGGAATTCCTGCTCCAGCACCTGGAGCACCTCCTACCCCTCCTTCTTCACTCACCTGGGTATTTTCAGGGCTGTTTCTCTCCCATCTTCTCTCTTAGGTTGGAGTTATACGCATCTTTTTTTCCCCCTCCACCTTCTTAAATCTTAAATCCCAGAGGTGCTGGCACAGATACTGGTGGGCTTGGCTGTGCCCAGTGGTGATTCCATCATGGAGCTGGTTGGCACTGACTCCTTTTGACATGGGAGAAGCTCCCAGAAGCCTTTCATAGGAGCCCACCCCCCACTAGCAAAAGCTTGCCAGGCAAACTCAACTCAACAACCCACAGATCTGGTCATTTACTGGCTGGGATTATTTATAAATTCCTGTTGGAGGTACCACCTTTTAGTGGGCTCATTGGCTGTGTGGAATTTTAAATGTGGAAGGAGGGAGTGTTTCTGATGAAGACTTTTTTTCTTTTTTTTTTTTTTTTTTTTTCTCCTGTTCAAAGTGTTTTTATTTAACTTCAGGTGTAAGAGTCATTTCTCTTGCTGCAAGAGGGGAGAAGATGTGAGTTTGCCCCAGCTCTGGCCAGAAGCATCAGTTGGTCTGATGCAGCACCAGTACTTCAGTTATTAAAAAGCTTCAATTAATAAAAAGCTTTGATTAATAAAGTCCCTTCACTGTGTTGCTCTGATAAACCAAATACCAAGCAGGAAGAGAAAGAAACTTGCTATTAGTTACATATTCCTTCCATAGGGTTCTTAGCTTTGTCTTTGGGCAGAAGTATCAGTTCACTGATATTAGACATCAGTGTGTGAAAGTGTTTTTCTATAAGAAGGAGAAAAGAAGGGGAAAAAAAAGTCTCAAACATTATTGCTTAAATATTATTTTGAATTTTTAAAGCTAACCTAGTGATACTAAAGCAATAGAAAAGGGGGAATGTGTATTGAAATCAAAATGTTTTGACTGGCCTGAACTAAACTCCCATTCACGTGCCCAGTTGCTGCTTTGTGAAAGTGATCCTGGAATTTTGAGCTCATTTCAGGCTTTTGTGACAGTCACTTGAGGTATCTACAGCTTCTTCTTCCAGTATGGAAAATTGTTTTCTTGTTCAACTCTCCAGGTATCATCCCTGTGAAAGGGGATAGACAATCCTATACAGCACAGAGGGATTTTGCATTTCAAGCTCTGTCTGCCAAGTGCTCAGGCAAGGAGGCTTTTCTTGCTTCCTCCATTGATTTAGGATTCGCATTCTGAGCGCATTGTAACTACAAGGAAATGAAATTCTCTCGCTTTCTGCTAAAATAAGAAGATTTACTCGGGGAAACAACTCTGTAAATACCACGTACTGCCATCTATGGCTCTGCTCGGGAAGCACATTGGCCGGGAGAGCCCTGCAAATGAAGCTGCTTTACAGTGACAGAGAAACCTTTTGTTCTGACTGAGGCTTTAACCAAGTGGTTCCAAGCTTCCAACAGCTGTTGTGGGAAGATGAAGTTCCCCGGGGGAGAGGAATCCCAGTCCATCCCACTCCTATCGGTTTGGTGCCAGGGTCAGCAAGAGATGCTCAGAGCATGGAGAGGGGTTGCAAGTCGGCAGGGAAGCACCTGAAGAGCGGCACAAAGGAATTCCAGCCATTCCAGATGGGAAATTGGCTTCCTCAGTGATCCAATTTAAATGCCTCTAACTCTAAAACCTGCAAGATGGGGAATAAACAAGAGGAGTTAGAGATGGGCACAAGCCTGCAGGGCTGTGATCTTACTGGCATCATGGAGATGTGGTGGGATGGTTCCTGTGACTGGATTAGGATGAATCCTGTGACTGGAGTGTTGGAATGGAAGGATTGCAGGCTCTTTAGGAAGGACAGGCACAGGAGATGAGGAGGGGGTGTCACCCTGGATGTCAGTGACCAGCTGGAGCACACGGAGCTCCTTTTGGGATGGGGGAGGAGCTGATGGAGAGTTTATGGGTCAGGATTAAGGGAGGGCAGGGACAGGTGACAGTAGAGTGGGGGGCAGCTGCAGGCCACCCAACCAGGAGGATCTATGGGGCTTTGAAAAACCTGGGCTAGTGGAAGGTGTCCCTGCCCATGAGGTGGGGTTGGAACAAGATGATCTTGAAGGTCCCTTCCAACCCAAACCATTCTGTGACTGTGTGAAATGATGCTGTAATTATCATTACCATTGCTATTTTTACAAGTTGTTCAGCACTTTCTGTCCTGTAAATAAAGTTTCTGAACAAGGATGAGGAAGAGATGAGCAGTTGTTAGAGAAATTCCCTTTATGTGGCCATTTGGTTTTGTCTTCACTGGCAATGGTGTCACACTGGGCCAAAAGTGCACTTTGCTTTTACCTTCACACTCTTGGTCCTCAGCCTCTGGTTCCTGGATCTTCACCAGCTTTTGGCCTTGCCACAGGAGGAGGAATCCTTCTCCCTCCGTAGTCTGGCCAGAAGTGATGTGTAAAGCTCCTGTGATCCCCACAGGAGTGTATGTGTCAGGGAATGGACATGTGGAAGAGATGGGGGGTAGAGGTAAAGGAAGCTGGAGCCACAGTGACTGTAGATGGTCATTGTGGAATGGGAAGGCAGCAGAAAGGTGTCATGAACATCTCCACCCCTTCTGTTCCTAGTCAGGGAGTGAGGAAAGATAAAAGCTCAGGATCAGTTCAAAGCTCTGGAAAAAGAGAATTGTGAATATTTAGGCTTGGGGCTCCATCACTCCTTCCTGCTGCCAGAGACAGCACCACAAATGCTTTCAGGGGTGGGTTTTATCCTCTCCCCTTGATAATCCCAGAGCTTTGGAACTCTGGTGAGTGGCTTCTTCACCAACATTCCAGTCACTCATCCAAGCTCCATCCACCGTCTCTGGCCATGACTGTGTGTGCTGGTGCTTGTCCCCCTCATTAGGACTCTTCTTTTGGGCTCCATAAAGTTGTCCCCTGACCCTGGTGTGCAAAGCAGGCTGGTTAAGGGAGTGGGCTGGAGTTAGGGTTTTCCATGCTGTCACTTAGGAAGCTGGGACTGCTGCCCTGCCTCACTTTACAAGTCTAGAAAATGGGCTTAATGCTAAATTCCCATTTTAGGAGAAGCCTCTTTGCAAGTTGTCCAAGAATGAAGGACTTTGAGCCAAGACACTCCTTGAACACAGAAAATTTTTTCACTTAATAGGTGCAACCCATGTGAGGAGGAACAGGACTTTCCTCCCTTGCCCTTAGAAGAGGCTGTGATTGCTGGGTTTGACATGTGATGATGTGAACCTTAACACTCCTGAGCAGCTCCTGCCAGCAGAAACCACAGTTGGTAACAGGAATGAAAAGTCATTAGAAATATGTATAAAAAATTGATGACAACAACAACAACAACAACAAAAGTGAGGTGGAAATGACAAGCCAGTGAAAGGGGGGAATAGGAAAATCCCCTTCAAGTCCTGTGTAAAGCTGACTTATTCCATGTTACCCTTCAGCAGAAGGATGTGACTGCCTGGAAATTTGAAATGTTTAAGCAGATCTTTAACCAGACACAATACAAGGTGCTATAGATGTAAACACAGTGGTATCTATTGCTGGAGGGGAAGTAAACTGATTACTTACAAGCTGTCCTCCTTTGCAGTTATCCTCTTCAAACACATCCTCTGGGAATCCCAGGCCTTCCCTTTTTTTTTTTTCTTGCCATCCTCATTTAAACCTCCAGTGGCTGGAGCTGCCCCTGGAAGGAGGGGGCTCCTCCAACAAACTGAACTCAGTTTCTCTGCTTTGGAATTGTGCTTCCAGCAGATTTTAGGGGCAGATATATTATTCCAATGGCACTACAATCCTACCTTTCCAAAGTGAGAGGTGGGAGGACAGAGTTAACAAACCTAAACCAGCTCTGAACAGTTTCCAGCCCAAACAGACTATTTTCATCTATAGAAGGTGCTTCAAAAGAAGGTAGAAAAATGGGGCAGATAGAAAATGTTTTTCTCTCTTTCATGCCTCCCTCATGTACTTTGTAGTCTGAGACCCACTTAGGCCCCTGAAGCAGCTTAATCCTTGTCCCAAAATCTCTTTGCAGATTCCCAGAGGTGCTGCATTTATCCATGGAAATTCCCATCCCATTTTTTGCTCTTGACCAGTGTTGCCTCTGACAACAAGACGCATTTTCTGTGTAATAAGTGTGTTCTAAATTCAAAGTGTTTGTAAGGGTAGAGAGTTTGTTTATCTCTATTGAGTTTGCTGGGGGGGTGGGTGACAGAGGGAAGTGGAAAATTACAGCTGGATCCAACTCAAGCTTTTCAATCTCCAAAACCCAGACAGAAAACAGACCATGGACAAAGGCCACAGAGCAGAGAAGAGAATGATAGCTGTCTCTTGGTTGTGTTTTTGGACAGCAAAGCCAGTGTTTGTCATAAAACCCACCCAGCACCTCCCCAAATGCTGTCATGGGTGGGTTGGCCTTACAGCACCATCACGATGGTCTGGGGATGGTGTGTCCCAGAAGCTGTTGGGCCTTCTAATCCCTGCTTTTGCTATTCCTGTCTGCTTCTCTTTCCTCTGGGAATGACACTGGAAGGTCCCGGTGGTGCATTGAGTAACTTCAGGAGTCATCACACCATGTTGTGATGGGACAGAGGTTGCCAGTTTGGGATGAGCTGAGGCCTTTTGGTCATTTCTGCACAGTTTCAAGCAAATAGGGCAGGGATCTCTGTTCTAAGTCTTTCTGTGTCACAAATAAATCATACAACTGGGCAGAGTGGTCCCAGCAAGGCCCCTCCATGGGGAGCAGGGGAGACAACCATGAAAAAAAGGTGTCCTTATATGTGTTGTTTTAAGAGTATGGACTGTTCTCCCTGTGGATTCCACGCTTTGGTTGTTTTGGCAGGATGGAAGGAAGGGTATATGTCTCCCTAAAGGTAGATTTCTAGGAGACCTGATGTTTTGAGAGCATCTCTTGCTCTATGAACAGATTTCTTTGCTCTCCAGATATCCTACAGGAGTGAACTTCACAGATCCCTGTGCATTGTGGTGAAGTTATTTCCTCTTCATCCCTTCACAGATGTGCAAAACCAGAGAGAAAAGGTGAGTTATTGCATTTGATTACCTCAACCCTTTGCAGACCCCAAATCCCCACATGTCCTGTTCAGTGTTGCAGCTCACCCTCAGTTCTCCCTGGAGGGCACACAGTGAGAAATGAGGAGCTCAGGCCTGTCTTCTCTTCATTTTTAAGGTTTGGGTCATGTCTACCCTTTTGTTAAGTGAGGGTCTGGGGATTCACAAACTTCTCTACTTAGGCCTGGAAAGAAACGGGCTGCAGGGACATTTTTCAGCATCTGTGGACAACACTCTCAGGCACGTGGTGGGATTCCTGGGGTTGTCCTGTGCAGGGCCAGGAGCTGCACTTGATGATCCCTGTGGGTCCCTTCCAGCTCAGGATATTCTATGATTTTATGATCCATTGCATTGAGTACAGCTCCCCATTCCCACAAAGATGTGTTTTCCATCACTCCCCATTGCAGCAATGGGAACTGAAAATGGGTTTTAGTTTTTTCAGGGGCACTTTCTGGCACTTCTTCCTCGTGCTGAGCTTCTTTGCCCTGCAACACAGGAGAGATTCCCAGCTGCACCTTGCTCTGTCTGGCCTCCCCAACCACGAGACAGGGAAGGTGAGCGCCCCTCATTCCCCCCACCACCCCAAAAGCAAGGCAGAGCTGCCCCACGGGGCTCACAGGGGCAGAACACATTTCTTAGGCTCTTTTTCCCAAGCACTCCGTGTTTCCCTCCAAAGCTTTCCCCTCTCCTGTTTGCACCTGCCAGGGCTGGAGAGAGAGAGAGAGAAGCTGGAGAAATAGAGAAGAAATCCCTGGGGGCCTCGGAGGCGCAGGGAACCTTCTTGCAAGAAAACAAACTCCCGAAAGGCTGGAGAGAGAAAGGGAGAGATTTCCATTCGGAGCATGCACGGTGCTAATCCAGCATAGCCGCCTGTCGGCTAAAAACACGCATTTCAGGCCCCAGCTGCCCCTTTGCTCCAGTCCCTGCTTAACTGGAGATGTCACAGATGCCTTTGGCCGGCGATGCTGCAGTGCCGGCTGGGGATGAGGAGAGGCTGGTTCGCTGCGCTCCACCACAGCCAGGGCTTGCTGCTCAGCTCCCCTGCAGGAAGGATTTTCTCATTCCCCGCGAAGTTTTTTAGGGATACGAGAGGTTTGAAGGTGTGGAAACGGGGGTAAAAGGGCTGGATGACGTGAAGGGAAGGGAGGAAAGGGAAAGAAGGCCGAGGGAAGGGGGTGGAGGTGCCCTGGAGAGTCCCTGTGAGGAGAAATGGGGTGCTCTTCACCCTCTCTAAGACAGAGGGATAAAGGCTGATGGCAGATGGGATCTTCACCTCTGCCCCTCGGGAAGGTCTGTGCCCCTCCTCTGTTGGGAAGCAGCAGCCCCGGACAGGGAGGGAGGTGGTTTTGTCAGGGAAAGGGGGTGGTTTCCCCCTTTTGGAGTAGAAAAGGTTAAAGACAAGGGGCAGGTCCTGAAGTCTGACAAGATTCTGAAGACCCCCAGCTCTTCCCCCCTTCTCGAGCCTTATCCCTCTCCCCTCCACTCCCTTCTCAGACCCCCTCCTCTGCTCGGGAGGCTCCTCATTCCCGGGAACCTTCCCTGGGCTGTAAAGCCGGAGGCAGCAGCTTTAGCCCAAAGCTGCTGGGATGCAGCCTGAGCCTTTCACCCCAGCCCATCTCCTCCTCCTCCATCTGCTCAAACTTTCCCTCCCCCCTCCCCTTCTTCTACCCCTGGGGCGTTACATGGATGTGATATCCCCCTCACCTCATTCTCCCAATATTTTGGGTTAATGGAGCAAGGAATTGGGGAGGATGCCAGGAGAGAGGTTAAAATCAAATAATTAGGAAAGGGTTAACGGCTGTTGTCGTCTCCTGCCCTGGTGCAAAGCCACGGCCAAACCGGGGTGCTGGGGGAGGTCCCCCCATCACCGCCCTCCCCCTCATCACCCCCCCGCCTGCCGGGCTGAGGGGCTGGGGGACCCACTGCCCCGGTGGTCCCCGCCGCCCTGTCCCGTGTCCCGTCCCTCTCGGCAGGCTGTGAGCTCCGGGGAGGCTCCGGGGGGGCGGTGGGAGAGCCCCCCAGCCCCGCTGTCCCCGGCGGTACCCCGGCAGCGCCGAGCCGCGTCTCTGCGCATCCCTCTGCGGGCGAGCGGCACCTCTTCGCGCCGAACCTCCGCAGGTTTTTTGGGGAGCGGGGAGGGGAGCAGAGCCCTCGCCATCCTCACCACCACCTTCCCGGCTCCCTCTTCACCTCCTGGCTCCCCGCTTAGGGCTAAGCTGTCCCGGGGAGGCTGCGCTGCCTGGGCTCCAGCGCGCTCCGGCTGTCGCTGGGCTCCTCTGCTCCATCCATCCATCCATCCATCCATCCATCCATCCTGTAGGCTAGCGGAGCATGCCCGATGCGATACCGTGTCAGTTCGGGTCCTTGCCTATAGCTGCCTGTTTTACAAAGCTCCGATCCGTGCGTGTGCGTGTGTATGTGTGTGTGCATTTCATCCCTCCCTCCTATCCCTCCCTCCCTCCCTCTCTCTCTCTCTCTCTCACTCTAATGTGTGATCTGGAAAGCTTATAAAAGCCTGATGTAATCCTTAATGCAGCCCCTGGCTACAAAGACTGGATCTAGTTTCACAGAGAGAGATTCAGAAGCAGAATTTAAAAAAAGAAAAAGAAAAAGAAAAAAAAAAAGAAAAGTGGGGGGAGAAGAGAGAGAAAGAAGGAAAAGCAGACGAGTGGATTTTAAACAAACATATCTTTCTGAAGAAGACCATTCTCGCTCCTCGCTGCTGGGAAAGCTACTCTGAACCCTGCTGTATATTTTTTTTTTTTTCCAAAGGAGAAGACTTGATTGTCTGCTTGGATCTAATGATTTACTGGCTTTTAACTGCGTTTTCCCTCTCTCCTAAGGATTCCTCAAAAAACGGCTTAATTATTTTCGGCTTTTCTCTTCTACCTGCCTGTCTGCAGAGACACCAAAGGTTCTCCCTTCCTTTCCCTCCCCACCCCCATTTCTTTTAGGATTTTTCCCCCCTTTTCCCTTTAATAGATACATATATATATATATAAATGTGTATGTATATATATATGTAGAGGCGAGAGTGGAGGAAGAGGAGGGAGGGAGAGCTCTGCCATCCTTTGGACTTCACGCGCTGCCCAATGTTGGGCTGGTTACCCCTGGATATGTTGCTGGTTTCCATTTGGAATTTGACAAAGGGAAGAAGGAGGATATAAAACCTGGGGAGCTCGGCAAGGTAAGGGGCTCCCGGCCACCCTTCCTTCTTCAACGGAGGGTAGGGAGAAAGGGAACGCGACTTCTCCGGGCTGCGCTTTGCCTGGAGCGCGGGGGGGGTGGTGTCTGTCTCCATCCCCAGGGGAGGCAGGGATGGGGGCAGCGCTGGGGACCCCTTCTTCTACTTTTACCCCTGGAAACAGCATCCGGAGGGTGCTTTCGTCCCCTCAGCTCTGCAATTTGGACGGATAGAGCATAATCATTCCCTGACATGGGAAGTTTTAACTTTTGTGCATGCGGGTCCTGTGGGCAAACATCAAGCGGTGGAGGAAAATATTGATGTCTGCAGGATGCGGAGGGGGAAATGCAGTCGTGTCCTGGGGAAAGCAGCTGGGGATTGGATTGGTTTTTTTTGGGGGGGAAGGCAACGAGGAGAGGGAAGAGGAGCGGGGGATCGCGGCAGGAGAGCTGCAGAGCCAGCCGGGGCTGAACTGCAAAGTGCTGTGAAGCCGCGGTGCCTTCGCGGGCAGCCCTGGGGTCCGGGACTCCTCAGCCTGCAATGTTGGCAAACAAAGTCTCGGAAGGACAGGCAGCTGCCTGCCCCGGGCGTGAATCTGCCCTTATCACAGCTTCTCGCCTTCCCCTTTTTCCTTGGAGAGGTGGTGGGAGGGTGAAGGGTCTTTTTTTGCTTCGCCGCTTGTGTGGCTCCTACCCGGGGCTGGAGGCAACGGCTGGGGAGGGGTGAGCGCCTGATGTGCCCCCCCAAATGCCATTTATCAGCACTTTGCTTCACACGGGAGGAGAAAATGAGCCTTTAGCCTGTGTAGGGCTCGGAGTACGGCACAGACACACAGACACACACATGCTGCTCCCGGAGCTGTGCTCCTGGGGGATGCTGGCACCCAGGCACAGCTTAGCCTTTCTTTGAGGATGGGGAGGAGGGTGGCGAGAGAAGGAGTCTCCATCAGGGATGCGTAATTACAAAGCATCTTGTTCTGAATCACCCTGTGTGGGAATGAATCGCAAAATTTGTCTCTCCCTCTTCCCCCACCGCCCCCTTCCCTTTCACCGCCTGACATTCGCTGATGGAGGGTGGCTGTTGATGCATCTTCAGACTTTCACAGAGAGGTGTTTCAGCCATGGCTTTGCCAAGGCTGGAAGGAAAAGAGGAAAAACGGGATGGAGGGGATCAGGTGGATGTTTCAAAGGGACTTTTCAGCCTGGTTGTGGCCCCGGTCCTGGCTGAGAGCAGCAGTGCTCCCCGAATCGAAGGCTCGGGTTTCAGATCAACTCCGCCAGGTCCCTTCGGTTGTGACTCACACTCAGGTCCCCGATCCTACCCTGGCCACGGGAACAACCCCTGTGAATCCGTTGCACAGACAGGAGATGGTAGGGAAGGGAGCATCAAGGCAAGGTCAAAGGGATGGAGGGCAAAAAGACACCCCCCCTTCCATCCCTGACCACTCCATCCCTTCGGAGCCGGGGCTTTCCAAGGCTCAGGCTCAACCCACCTCCAGCACCGGGTCTGGCGAGTGCCAGGGCCAGCTGACAGCTGATGGCTGAGGGAGGAGGAAGAGGAGGAGGGGAAGGAGGGGGCTGAGGAAGAGCGGAGCTACTTCGACAGATGCCCAAACCTGCCTGTGCGGCAGAGCGAGAATCGCAGCGTCTCCAAAGCCTCCCTGGGAAGGAGCCAGGGGCGCTCCGAGCTCGGGGGCACCTCCCCAGCCCCGTTACCTGTTGATTAGCGACAGGTTTGCTCTCACCTGACCGTGCAAAGCCTGAGGGAAGCCGGGAGGGATGAGCCCCCGGCACTCGGCGGAGTTGCCCGATGACCTCCGCGGCGGAGCGGGGAGGGCTGTGTGTTAATGGTGATGACTCTGCTTTGGCTGGTGCTGAAATATCTGTATTATCTATTATCAGCTGGGAGACGAGGCTGGAGGCTTCGCAGAGCTGGGATCTCATCCAAAGTCCGGGCTGCTAAAGGAAACAAACAACTCCCCATGCATATTAAGTGGGTCCCTAATTAATTAATGACTCATTAACCTGGGTCCCACAGTCCTTGCTGTGCGGGAGACCTCTCCGAGGAAGAGGAAGGAGGTCTCAGGGAAGAGCCAGGGAGGTTTTTACCCTGGGAGGGTGCTGAGGAATTGCACCAGCCAAGCCGCACTGCCGGGGGACAGGGTGGGCACGGCGCTGAGCCAGGCAGGGGACAGGCAGAGGGCTGAGCAGGCAGGACACCCTCTCTGAGGGTGCTCAGAGGGGCATGGGGAGCACGGGGGTGCTGAGGCAGGGGGAATAGGGGACCTCCATGCTCTGTGTGATCTAGAGGGGTCAGGGTGCAGCATCGCTTCTGCTGTGGAGGGAGAAGGGGAAGGCCAGAAGGAAACTGGATGGGGTAAAGGCACAGGTAGGGCAGGAGCAGGACCCCTGGCCCTTCCCATAGCACTTTGGATGGTGTTGCAGAGCCCTGGGAGGAGGGATAGGGGCTTGGAGCCCCTCATAACCGACCACTGAAGGTGAAAAGGCTCAGGGAAGGACTGGCTGCAAAGTGCAGGGGTTTTCTAGTTATGAATTTTCTCTACCTCTCTTCTCCTTACACGGGGGAAACTGAGGCAGGTCCGTGTGCCAGACCCCATACCCTGGCTGGGAAACGTGTGTGTGGGGAGACACACCTGATCTCCAATCAGACCTCAAGGAGCAGCCACAGGCACCCTCCACGGTGGGGGGAGCACCCCCCCCATCCCACTGTTTTGGCACACCAGGGAGACCTGCAACACTCTCTGCCCCACAGGCCCTCAGAGGTGGTCTGGGACAGTCACACAGCCCTTCCCTCCCTTACATTACCCCACAGACTCCTTTTTCAACCACCCTAAACTCAATGACACCCCCTCCCAACACACACACACACACATGCACGCTCTCCATCCTTCCCACAGCATCGGGACCGTTCCCGCTGGAACTGCGGGGGCGGGAGAGGCTGGGAAAGGATGTGGGGGCATCTCAACCTGGTGTCAGGGTCCCCTCCACACCTCCCCCCTGCCCATCCGCGGTACCGGGGGGGCTGTCGGGGGCGGTCGGGGCTTGCGGCGAGCGGCGGGGAGGTGGCGCTCGCATCCCGGCTATCGCCGCTCGCCGCCCCCGGAGCGCTCGGATGCTCGGCACAGCCCGTGGAGCGCTGCTCCCCCTTATCCCCTCCCAAAAAAAAAAACCAAACCAAAAACACCCCACCTGCACGGTTGGGACTCGCAAGAAGCGCTGCCTCACACCCCGCACCCGAAACACGCCACCCACGGGGGTTTATGTCTCGCTCTCTAGCATCACCTTCCCGTGGACTTTTTGCCCCCCTCCCCCCGTGTTTTTTTTTACCACACTCCCCCACGTTTCATCCTCCCTCTTCTCCCCAATTTCAACATCGTTGTGAAAATAGAGGCTCGTTGAGCTTCCACGGGCTCTCCATGGGAGTGCAAGTGGGGTGAGCAGCTCTGTTACCCTCGTGCCCAGGATTGAGAGGGGGCAGCCCCCAGCTCCAAGGGCTTGCTGAGGGTCTTCACACCATCCCTTGCTCCGTACAAGCGGGGGAAAAGGTTGCCCGAGCACTCTGCTCCTGCGAGTCCACCCATAGTGGGATCGTGCCCCATCATCTCTCCTGGGAAGGGGAGAGGATGGAAGGGATTCCCGCAGTGACTGTGCGGCTACAGATGGCTTTTCTTTGCCCCTTTTTAGAGGGAGGGAGAGGGGAAAGCAGCGTGTTCCTAGATCCAGATTCACCTTCTCCCGTAGCTCGAGTGCAGCACGCAGGAAATCCCCTGCCATCGATACCTGTTGCCGGGGATCAGCTCGGCTCATTAATTAGCTCCAGGAAACCTGCGCTGGTAAACAAATGAGTCAAAGCTTTTCTCCGGGGCTGATCCCGGGCTCGCAGTGCACCGGTTGCCACCTTTCTAGGAGAGGTGCAAAGAGAGAGGAGTATTTTCTTCAAGATGGATGACAGGCTGTCTCTGGAACGAGCTCGCCTCCTCCCCTTGGAGAAAATTCCCATCCCCAAGAGAGCCTTCCAAGGGAAGGGAGCTGGCACCTGGCCTGGGGGTTTGCAGAGGAGTCTTGGTGTCACAGCACATGTCAGAACGGCTCCGTGTGGCTGCAGAGAAAGTCCCCATCACATCCCAGTGTTCACCTTTCACAGGATGCTCCCGTGTCCTTCTCATGGTTCCTTCCCCAAGTTCCCTGGGCTCTCTGCTTGCCTGAGGTTTGCAAAAGGTGCTGAGATTAAAGAGGGCAGGAGGGTGGTGCTTGTGCTCGGGTGAAACTTGGCCAAGAGTTAAGTTGCTGGAGGGAGTTGCTGTCCATCCATATATTTGGGTGGCGTAGGGATTTGGGGTCTGAAGCACAGGAAGAAAGGGGCTGGGGCACTGTTTTCTCAGCCAAGGTGGGGATAGGAGGGATGTCTTCCAGGGAAAACAGCGTTTCACTGTTCCATCTGCACTGGAGAGGCAGGAGCTCCTTTTGATTTGAGATGCACTCCTTTCCTTTACATTAAATATTAGGAAGAAATTCATCCCTGTGAGAGGGGTGAGGCACTGGAATGGGTTACCCAGAGAAGCTGTGGCTGCCCCATCCCTGGAATTGTTCAAGGCCAGGTTGGACAGGGCTTGGAGCAACCTGGGATAGTGGAAGGTGTCCCTGTCCATGGCAGGGGGTGGAATGAGATGAGCTTTAAGGTTCCTTCCCACCCAAACCATTCTGTAACTCTATGATTCATGTATGGCCCCCTAAGATCCCAAATCCATAGGGACAAGCCCTCTAAGTCCCAAATCACTACAACAGGGAGCTGTGCCAACCCTCATTTCTCCAAGTCAGGGCCAGCACAGATGTTATCCTGGTCTTCAGCATCCTCCAGCATCCCAGTGTTGGAGGTTCCATCTGCCTTGTAACCCTTCTTAATGTTCCTTCTGCCCAAAAGGCAATTCTTCCAGAACCCCACACCATCCCTGACCCAATATTGGTTGCATTTTATTAGAACATAAGAAACTATCAACTGGAAGCCAAACTTGTCTTTTGGAGAGCAATCTGGCAGGGCAGCCCACGGGGAGAGAGTAATTCCCTCTCTCTTACATGCACTCCATGTGATATTTGGCTCTTTAATACAGTTTGCAGGGTGCTGAGGCTACAAAACACAACAATAAAAAAGAATAAGGGAAAGGAAAATGAGCAGTAAATGAAGTCCCTTCAGAACATCCATTTATCGTCACATCTTGGGCTTAGAAATTCCTTGCGGTGCTTCTTGGAGCGAGGGGTTTGTATTAGTCTGATTATGCTGAGATAATCTGTCATGTTGCTCCAGGAAGCTCTGAGGGAAGAGGGGGAAAAAAAAAGAAAAAAAAAAAGGAAAGGAAAGATAATATTTTAAATCAGAGGGCTGCTAGATTGGTGACTCTGTCTGGCAGACACACATCACTGCCCCCTTTATGAAAATTTAAATTGGTTACCTCTGTCAGAGAAAATGAGAGATTTGCTGATTTTAATTTGTTGGAGCAAAACACCCCCTGCCAATGTTATCAGAATTAAACCAGGGATGGTTTCCTACTCTCCTTCTCCTACTCCCTCTGCATTTTTTTCTGAAATATCCCTTCATAAAACATTGATTAAGGAGTGACCAGCTGGTGACACATGAGCTGTTGAAAAGGCAGGCTCTGTGTTGTTGGTGCCCTGCCTTATCCCTGGGACAAGGAGGATCAGGGAAAGCAAACGGGATCTGGGGGAAGAACGGACAGAGCCCTTGTAAGAAAATCTAGGAAGGAAGGAAAACTACCTGTTTGGAGTAGCTGGGGGTAAAAATGGAAGCAGATGGGTGTAATCTTATGTGATGCACTGTGTGCTGGCTGAAGTGCACACATGCAGCAAAATATATAAAATATACAAAATCCTCCTTCCAGTGAGCATCAGATTTTAAGTTGTTGGTTTACTCCAGGTAGAGCTGCTGCTTTCTGACTTGATTTGTCCTGAGAGAAGGACACAGGAATCCTGCATATGTTTGGGGCACCATTTTGTGCAAACCATGTGCATGTACCAGTAGATATCATTGCCAGCTCTTTCTCTGAACATCTAGTTTTTTTGGTCAGAGGCAGGTCTTGTGATACCTCATGCTGTGATTTCAGCACTCCCACCTGCATGCTCACCTTGTCAGCTGCCTGTTTACAGGTTGGCTTTGCTAGATGGAGGTGTTCCCTCAGTTTTTGGAGCTCAGCTGGCCTGGAGCAAAGTCCTTGCTGTTTGCAAAATGTCTCTTTTCTTTCTTCCCTCTGTCAGTTATTAGGAATATCCCATCCCTGGCAGATGTACCTATTCCATATTCATTGAGAGTTAGCAGAGCTGTCTCTCTCTAAATGCATTTGGGATAGGGGTCATGATATCCATGCTAAAATAGATTTGGAGCCAAAACTCTTTGTCCAATCTGTGCTTCTGTCTTCTTGTGGATGATCATTTAATTCTCCAGCTCTACAAACCACTGGAAGTTTGGTGTCCCCAGCATATAACCCCATAGCTTGATTTTAAAAGCTGCAATTCCCACTGTGGACCAAGGACATCCTCACAGGGCTGATCTCATCCACTGCCAAGCCCCGTGGCTCAGGCCAGGGGGTCAGGTCACAGTTAATTAAGACATTGGTCCCTCTGCACTTGGGTGTTCTCATTTGTGAAATGGAAATGCCTGGATTCCTCCTTCCCAGGGGGGCTCTGTGCCAACATTCAACTGCATGTGGTCAAACAACATTTCCTTTGGAATTCTGAGATGAAGGACACCAGCTAAGCACCAAGAATGAATTATTCTTCTTGTGCCTTGACTGTGAGTGCATGTCCACCCTTAAATCTTCCTTCTGTGTCATATTTTCTTGTCCTTTCTCAGTCTTTATTTTCTTGAAGCCTCTCCAGAGCCAAGGCTTTGGAAGTATGAAAATCTCCTGTACCTGCCTTGGATTCGCTCTGGATTAAACAGGAGACCTTGTATAATACTGCAGAATGGCCCTCTGTGTAGTCCAGCACTCATTGACATGCAAATGGATTAATCCTGGGGTGGGAGTCTGGCTGAAACTGGATGTTGTTGAGCAGGAATCTAACAATGGTGATCTTCTGGAAACAAATATCTGCTGGTTCCTGCAAATGAAAGTCGATACACCTTCAGCAGGAAATCTGTCCCGGTGGGGTCTTTTATATTGAGAGCCCTGTTGGTAGATTTATTCATTGTGCAGGTCCTGTTCCCTTAACAAGTCAGTTATTCATTGGCCATTGCTTGAGGGTGTGTGGAATTTATGGTCATAGTCCTGTAATCAGATATTTTGTTATAGAGGGCTTCGGCACCGTAGAAGGTTTGAATAAATCAGTATGCAGCAAAAATTGATCCTCTCACAATCTATTTCTGGACTCATCTCCTGCTTTAGGAGTGTTTTCTCCCTTCTGGAACCACATTATTAAAGCCTTTGCATGTCTGTGCTGTGGTCAGCTCTACCAAAGCTATGCATTAGTGCATGTGTGCAGACAGACACACACTTAGGTGTGTTTTCTGGGCCCGATTTTTATTCTGAGATTCTTGAGACAACATGCTGTTGCCATTTCCCAGCCAAAAAAAAAAAAAAAAACAAACCAAAAAACCCCCAGTTTTTCTCAATCACCTGACTTCAGCATCTGTAGGTTGGAAAGAACTGCTTGAAAAGGCTTTAATCAGTGAAGAAAGAGAAATCAGATTTTGAGTAGCTGCATTGGTGCCTTAAGTACTAAAGAGCTTGGCCCTCTAATCTCCACTTCTCAGATGTTGTTCTACAATCTGATCAGCTCTATTGAGCTGAAACAAGGGTTAATTGCTAACAAAATGCTCCACACTTTTGTGCATACAAAGGAAGGGGCAAGGGTGAGCACCTTGCTTTTTTGGAGCTTATTACGATCTTGCTGTGTGCAGGTGATGGCCAGGGAATTTGTTTCTTGTATGTGCCCCAAGAATACCTCTCTATGAGGATAAAATTCCAGCAGAGCCTCTGATTTTTATGGCAGAAATCGGGGATGAGAGGAGAGGAAAGTCTCTGTAACCTAGCAGCCTGTGCAGCCACTGTCTCTTAGGTCGTTGGTGAAGTTAAATGTGTAAATGTCAATGAACCTCTTCCCTGAGCAGGGCTGAGCTGTCTTGGCACTTCCACTTGGGATGGAGCTTGGCAGTGATATGGTTAGTCAGTGGTCAGACATGCTGCCTGCCTTGCAAGTGTTGCCTGAGGCACAGCATCTTTCCAGGGAAACTCTGATGGCTCCAGGGGTGGGTTTTGATTTAAGGAGAACGCATGACAAAGGACATTTGGTGCCTGGTCTGCTCTGGTGAGTGCAGCCAGCCCAGAGGAGTGTGAGGCTGTGATAAGGAGCGTGGAGATTGTGCTCACAGAGCATGTGGGCAGGCAAACAAGTGGGTGTTTATGGGAGAAGCCATATATGGGATGTACATGGGAGAGGCCTCTGAGTTGCCCACACCTCAGTAGAATCATTCAATGTCCTGAGTTGGAAGGGACACACAAGGATCATCAAGTCCAACACAGGACAATCCCTAGAATCCCACCATGTTCCTCAGAGCGTTGTCCAAACACTTCTAGAACTCTGGCAGCCTTGGTGCTGTGCCCACTGCCCTGGGGAGCCTGTTCAGTGCCCAACCACCCTCTGGGGGAAGAACCATTTCCTAATATACAACCTAAACTTCCTCTGACACAGCTTCAGGCCATTCCCTCAGGTCCTGTCCCTGGACACAGCACTGGCCTTCCAATCGCCCCTTTTAGCACTTGCAGGTCAGTCATGAGGGTAAATGCAGGAATAACCAAATAGTGAATGCACATTTGCTACATATCCTGAATACTTAACAAAATAACAGGGACAATGTCAAATACTGCCTGTCCTGTGGGACTTGCTGCTTCCTGCCAGCTTGGGGTTCTTAGGTATGTTAACTGGGATGGCAGTGCTGTCAGGACTTCCAGATTCTCCAGATGGAGATGATTCTACTACCAGCAGGAGAGATGGTGACAGGCAGAAGAGCAGCAAGGCTGGGAGGGCAGGGGGGAAGCTGGGAGAGATCCCAGCAAAATACTCATTAGCTGAGGGATCCGGTTAAGTGGGGTGAGTGGAAATGCCAGGAAGGCATCCTTTGCTGTGAGAGCTGACATTTGTGGATGTACCCGAGGCATCCCTCAGGGAAAAGACAACTGCCTGTCATCTGGGAAGTGCCTGCAGGCATGGAAATGTCACTGGAAGTGGTATTCAGTCCAAACATGCTCTACTAAAACTGGGAAATATTGTGAGGTGGACTTGAGGAGGTGATTTCAGGGTGTTCCTTTCAACCTCAAGCATCTGTGATCTTGTGATGAGACACAAGTGCTGCAGATTTTGATGCCCTTACTGGGCACAGCTGCCCTCAGGAGCTGCCTGTACATGGTGAGCTGGAGGCCTTCAGGGTATTTAAAGGTGTCCTGAGAAAAGCACTGAAGGCTCTTCTGCAGGACAAATTCCAGGGTGGGACTATGTGACAACCCCCTTTGGGGTGTCCTTCTCAGAAAGGAGGAAATATGGTTGAGGTTGGGGGCTGAAATCTAAGGTCATGATGTGTTTTGAGTAAGAGAAAAACCTTTTGTTACTTCATGAGACAGCTTTACCACCCCTCAGAAGTAGAGACCCTCCTTCCCCTGTGTTGGGAGAAAGCCCTGGATTGACTTCCTGTTGACTGGATCCCAGTTTTCTAGACAGGGTGTTTCTTGGTAAGTCCATATCCCTGCATCTCCATGGGGTCTTACACTGATTTTTTGGCAGGGCTGTGGCCAGTGGCAATGCTGCCACATTTCTTTGATCAGAAACACGCACACACCTTGCCCTGAGATGAGACGCCGACATTCTTTTATTCCCATCACTGAAGCCTTTCTGTGAATAACTTCTTCTGTTGTCCTGGGAGAAGCCTTGGCTTGTTCTGCAGTCAGGGGAATTTTCTGGGATGAGGAAAGCAGGGATCCTCCACCACAAGCTGAAACAGCTCCTTCCTTGTTCTGTGCTGCTGATGGCTGGTGGGTCCCTCCCTTGCTTGGTCGGGCTTTTGACTTCTCATTAGCAGCAATGATCTTCACAAAAGGACTCTTGAGACCATCCAACACCTTCGAGTATGATGTGGGATGTGCTGGGCATGAGAGATATGGCTGGTAAAGCCAATCATGATTCCTAACAGCTCCCAGCAAGTGCAAGCAGTATTTGTTGGGTTGGAGCTCATCTTAAAAGGTTCAGGGAACTGAAACAACTTTCTCTTCCCTGTCTTGAGTAGGTCTTAAATGTGTTTATGGAACTCATCACATTTGTGTGGGGAGGGGAATATGGGACAAAGCGCTGCTTTTTCTCACCTCCCTTCCCTTGCCCAACAGGGTGGTTGGATGTAAATAGGACACAACTCTTCCCAGTGCTGGAGCTGGGTCACCAGGCTCTGCCTGTGTGCAGGTGACAGTGCTGGGGTGTGACAGGAAAACTGGTGCTAAATGCAACTTCCTTGCCCAGCTAAACCCCTCAGATGCTCCACACCTTGGGGCTGCCTTTCACGCCGACCCAAAACTCTCCCTGCAACCTCCTGCTCCCATAAATGCCATTTATGAGCTGCGAGGTGCCTGGCACGGCACAGCCATGTGGTTATTAAAGCCCCAGCCTCCCACCTCAAATTACAACCCAAATGCTGTGTTTGTTCCCCACTCAGTGCCATCCCTCAGAGGGTTTCTTTCAGTGCTAAGCCCTTTTGAAGTTGCTCTTGATTACAGAGAAGGGACTGTAATCTCCCCGAGGGAGTTGTTTGTAGCTGGGGAGTGGGGTGGAGGGAAGGCAATCAATCACCCCAATGCAAATGTCAGAGATGGAGTTGGGAATCAGGGGTGCTGCTCAGCCCTGCCTTCCACTCAGTGCCCCGTCCTGCCACTCAGATGTCCTGCTCTGAAAGTGTTGGCCTGATGACTGCTGCAACTCCTCAGACAGTTAGAGAAGGAGGATATCAAAGGGGTTTTTAGCTGTGCAAATTGGCTTCTGGTCTGGAAGATGATTTTGGTGGTTTAATTATTCTGTCCAGTCACCCAGCCCTCACCAAACACTGGCAGCTGGCACTCTGCCTGAACCCTAATTTTCCCTGCTTTTGTGGCAACTTCTCTGACTGTTTCCTGGGTCATCAACGGAGTGAATCATTTAAAATTATCGTGCTTTATTTCTTCCCAAATTATTGATCACTGCCGTCTGGTGTCTCTGAGTTTTTCTTGATGAGCCCTTTTGGGTTCACAATACTCAAGCACCATGAGTTGGACAGTCCTGAATTTGGGCATGGCCAATGTAGAGCTCCTGAGCACAGAGGCAGCTCCTTGGTCTATGGCTTAGATGAATATTTCCATGAATTAGGTGGAAAGTGAATTGTTGGCAGGCATGAGATCAACACCTGCCGGTCTTGGGATCTTGCTACACCTCCAGCTCAGCCCTTTTCCTCTGTGAAGCTCCTGGACAGCTGTTACTCCCTTGAACTGTTTCTTTGAAGCCTTTCCTAGGTATTTTCACCCTCAGGAAAATTTGGATCAGGGTTAGGGAAGTTGGTCCTCTTGGATACGATGGGGTCCAACTCTTAGTTGGTGCCTCCCGGTATCACTGTGGCAGAAACAGCGATGGGGGGAGAGCTCCAGGCTGACAAAAAGCTGGTGTGCAAGCAACTGAATTTTAGAATCATGGAATCATTAAGGTTGGGAAAGACCTTTGAGATTACCAGTTCCAACAATCTCTGTGGAAAATCCAAATGCACTTTCAGGACTTGAAATTGTCTGGGGGTTTATTTATTCACTAGTTTATTTGGAGACGAGGACTCTGGCTGGTGGGTCTTGTCCTCCAGATGTTCTTGACTTGATCCTTGACCTTGACTGCAGGTCCTAGATGGCTGCAGTACTTGGAATTTGCCAAATATTAACCATAAATAGCTTTGAAATGGTAACAGCACAAAGCCTGGCGTGGTAGAGAGAATTAGCAGGTGGAGGACACCAACCCAGCCCAGCTCCTGCTGATTAATGGCTGCTTCCCTTTATTTCATAGGGTCTGTAGGGAAGATTCCAAAAGTTATCAAGGCTCCACAAAATATTAACTATTTTTCCCCTTTTAGAGTTAAATCTTTAACATTGGGAAATATTCAAACTGAGAGAATAGTGAGGAAGTCTGGGTAGGTAAGATGCCTTTGTTGGCACTATGGGGGCTTGTAGGGGCACTGACTGAGACTGAGCACTGTTGTGCTTTGCAAAATCAACTGGTTTTAAGATATCTTTCTTAATTAAGGGGTGGAGGTGGATTTCACCTGGGCACTATTAAAACTTCTTTTCTTCTAGTTAATCCTTGCAGCTACTTTGGTATTCCAGCATCTCTAGTGTGTTTAGGGCTCTGGATCCCTGCAGATCAATGAAATATCACATAATTGTTAATCAGCAATAAATGTCAGGGCTTGTTCTTTGACTAAGTGACACGGTGTAAGTTGCTGCCACAGGACTAAGTTCTCTCCATCTCCCCACCTGGGGCTTAGTCTTGATCCTAAGGTCTATTAGCAATAATCCCTGGCCCATGTTGTCCCCTGGATAGTGCTTGGTGTTATCTGGGTAACAAATCCCTGGTGGGAATGGTCATCATAGAATCATAGAGTATCCTGAGTTGGAAGGGATCCACAAGGATCATCAAGTCCAGCTCCTGGGACTGTCCCTCAGATGGGTCCTAAGACTGGGCCCTGTCCCTGTAGAGCCCAACAGTAAAATTGCAGATAAAAAATGTCACTGCTAAGTGAAATAATACTAATAAATGGTATGTGAGCAGGAGAAAAAGAAAAGCCAAAATGAGAAGAGAGCCACTGGCGTCAGTGTCCAGGTACAGTGGAGTGGGGCATCTCTCATGTCTCCAGCATAAAGTTGACCCATCTGGGCTGCTCTCCTGAGTCTGATCTTGCTGTTTCATAGAATTATGGAATCGTTAATGCTGGAAAAGACCTTTAAGATCATCAAGCCCAACCACCAACCCAGCACCACCACCATGTTCACCGTTAAACTTTGTCCTCAAGTGCCATATCCATGTGTTTTTTGAACACTTCCAGGAATGGTGACTCCACTCCCTCCCTGGGCAGTCTGTTCCAATGCTTAACAACCTTTACAGTGAAAAATCAAAAAATCCTAATATCAAACCTAAACCTAATCTAAACATCTGATGGATGTTCATGGCTCACAGGGCACGCAGAGAAGAGACACAACCTGGTAGCACCTTTTTTTTTGGTCCAAGTTTCAGTGACTTTCAATATCTGGGAAGTCTCTTGGCTCCTCCTTTGCACCACTTCTCAGTAGTAATGAGGTAACACTCCACTGACTTCCCTGAGCATCTGTTTCATCCCTGGCATGGGGGAAGTGATTTTCCTCACTGCTGTGCTGACTGGAAGTGGAGCAGCTTCAATCCTGGGTTATGTTCCTTGGAGCACTGAGTCTCCTGCAGGCTCAGGGAGCCTTTATCCATGAACACCAACCTGTAACCCAGCAGTGGCTTCAAACCCTATTTTATTCTGAGGCAAAACCTGATAATTTCTGGCCATTCAAAAGCATTCAGGAACATCCTAAATTGTGTCCTCTGGGCTGGGTTACAATGTCGAGTCTTTTGTATTTCAGCTTCTCCTGTATTATTATTGGAGTAGAGGGATGGAGGCACTACATGAGTAATCAGGTTCTTCCATCCCTTTTTTCTCCACCATGATGGCGTTTTGCTGAACCCCAGGGTACTTTCCAATCCTCTCTCCATCTTGTGCTGGAGTTAGGGCTTGGTAAACTAAACAGGGATAGGACCCAGATCCAAAAACTGCCCTGCATTTGTGCAGATAGTTTAATTTTTAGAAATGTTTTTAGAACAGTTTTTTCATCCCCACTCAGGCAGCCCTTTCCCATCCCAAAACTGGTCATGGTTCAGAGGAGAATTTGTCCAGGGACTGTTCCCAGCAGAGACATGAGTCACCTTCTTTTGGCAGGGAAAGGGGTGAAATTCCCAGCTCTCCAGTTACTCTGTGTTAATTTTAAATCAAACAGCAGCCCCAGGGCTGAGCTGGGTGGGGGCTCCTCTCTGTGCTATAACATCCCCCTGCTACAATGCACCTTTACAGCTCCATAGATCACTGGGTAAAACTCACATTTAATTCTATAGTAAGGTCACTTTTTTAGTTAAAAGGGACAGAATGGATTTAATTTACAAGCCTCTCCAACTTTATGGCTTGCATTTAGAGTTATATCTATTATGTAGTGCCAAACACATATTATAAAAATTGATTCCCCCCTTTCTCCTCTCCAGATTTGCTGTGTCAGGAGGATTCTGATGCCCCTCCTGTTTGCTCCAAGCCCACAGATAGACTGAGGTAGATCTGAACGTCAGGGATGACATCTGTGACTGCAAAGTGCAGGTTTATAGGGAATGGAACTGGCCCAGATCTATTCCTGGGTGTTCGGGAAGGAACGTGGTTTCTGCCACGATGCAGGATAGGAGGGCAGGGCTGGAGTCTGCAGGGGAAGATGCAACTCAGTGCAAGGGGTTAGTAGGTTACCTGATGTTAATGTCTTCGTGGGGGTCCTTCCATGGCAGTGTTGTGTAGGCACATCCTCTAAATTCAACAGCAAATTTGAGGCAAAAGACATAATGTTCAGACGAAATCAAGGAGAAGAATCATTATTTTTTTAATTCCAGGGAAGCTTTTAAGCACTTTCAAGGGTCTTAGCAGCAGTGAAATTGGAGTTGGAGAGAGACCATTGAAGGGAAGAGAGGGAGCAGGGTGATAGCAAGAGGAATTAGGTCAAATTTATCACCTGACCATCACTCTCATAACCTAAAGAGCTGGTGCTGGAGCCACATTTTGGCTTTTTCTGATTTAAGTGGTCTCTTTACAGGACAAAAGGAATGCTTAGGATCTCTTGTCTGAGCTCCTGTGGACAGGGATGGCAGGTTCATCCCACAACTGCAAGGATGCTCTTGTGAGGGGAGTCAAGTGAGCTTGTTAAAAGGATGTCTTACCTTGCTTTAGAGGGAGATTTGAGCCTTGAGTCAGGGCTCTGGCAGGAAGAGGGAGCCTGGAAGCATCCCTATATCATAGTCCACTCTCTGGGAGAGCAACAAGGGGGAATCTGCCTCCCTCCCTTGCAGCTTCATTTCTTGAATGACACTTTTCTATCTCTGTTATTAAGTCGTGCTCATAAAATCCCTCACAAACACCCTGGACAAGCTGTTAACTGCCCTTTAAAGTTGAGCTGGGGAGAAATGAACCACATTTGCCTAAATAGAGGACTGGCCATGCTTGATCGAGTGACTGCAGTAAAACCAGAGCTATAAATAAAACACATGTGCCTGTGTCCACTATAGTATTTCCTGAGAAGATGTCATTTGCTTCAGAACTTCAGTGGAATATATTTTCAGCCTCTGTTTATATAAATTAGTGGATTTTTTTAATTATTGAGGGGAGTTAGGTTATTTTTTGGGGTTTTGGTTTTTTTTTTTTGCTTTAGTGTAGTGAAAACAAGGTAGGACAGGACATCCAATCTAAAATAGCAACATGGACAAGGTGCTAAAAGACAAAATATCTGGCAGTGGTGAGGGACAACCACATTTCCAGGCAGGGCTGAAAAGGGACTCCACAGTCTTTGGCTCGGGTCACACTGCTGCTCCTCCTGTGGGCTGGAGAGTCTTCTCCAAAACCTGCAGCCAGGCTGGGTTTAACTGTGAATTGCACAATCCTCTTTGAGTTTTACATGGGCCTGAACGGAGAAATCTGCGGCCTCACCTTTGCTCACACAGTTATGAAACACAGCCAAAATACAAAATCTGGAAATTATGAAACTGGATCCCTTCAGATCGTGAGTTGCTTAGAAATCTTTCCTATTTATTTATTTATTTATTTATTTATTTATTTTAATCTGGAATTTGAGCCACGGTCAGCCTCTCCAGCTTGATTCAACAACCACAGTTGGGATTTTTTTTTTTAACTGCTATTTATTTTTAATACTAATTGCCTTTTATAATTACATAACTTAAGGAATTCTGATTGTCAGATATTGCCAGATCTACCCCAGAAGTGTCAGAATCTGAGGGCAGAGGTAAGTCAGAAAGGACCAGGAGATTACCAAGCACTAATAAGGACAGAATCCAGTCTCCATGGGGAGTGAAGTATTTGCCTCTGTATCTTTTCTTTCCGTCTCCAAGGAGCTCTGTCTCTCGAACAGCAGCATCTTAGGAACTGAAAGCAGCAGTTCACAGGGAATGAAGCTCTCCCTGGCACTTTAGCAACATTTATCAGCATCCTGGCTGCAAAGGACATGTAATTTAGGTTCACTGGGCATGTGGAGATCAAACATCTGACTTTTTTTACTTAAATTTGCCTACATTTAGACAACAGAAATGCGTCAACAGGAACTTTGGGCTTGAAGGTGAGATTTAAATGTGGGATAGAGTCTTAGAGTCACACCTATGTGGAGAAAAATCATAAAGAACCTTGTGCCTCTGCTGTAAATAAGTGGGTTAATGTTTGAACTCGATAATATTAGAGGCCTTTTCCAGCCTTAATGATTCTTTTATTCTAAATATGCATGTTCTGGAGAGGGTAATGACTGCAGGAGGAACATCATGGGATAATATAGATAGGAGAGGATTAAGGGTCACTGTACTCAGAGTGATCATTTCTCCGGGTTCAAATTTGCCCACGTGCAAAGACTTCTGCCACGTTAAAAGGGGGCAGGAGATGGTTCATGTCTCTCAAATACCTTTACTTTGATATTGTGAGGAAAATAAGGCAGGAGGCAAGAAAATGCATGAAGAAGAGGTTTCTGCCCCCAGTTCTGTGGTGTTCAACAACCCCCAGAGGTTTACCAGGAGGCTGAGGCTCAAAGGAGGAGGAGAGGACTCGAAGAAAGCTCAGTGAGGATAGAGTAGAATCATAGAATGGGATGGAAAGGACCTTAAAGATCGTCTAGTTCCAGCTTCCCTGCCATGGGCATGGATAAAATCCTAGAATGAGAAAGGCTGCTGGGCTTGTACCAACTAATTGGAATGTGACCTGTCTTGTTAGCATCATGCTATACCTTACCAGGGTAAGATTTCTCTCTGGAATTTGCCCTGGAGCCCTAAGATATCTATATCCTTGAGGACAAGGCATTAGAGATGGGGGACCTTAAATTAAAAATGAGCAGACAAATGGAAGCTGAGACAAATGAGAAGACAAATCTCCTGCCTGCAGAAGGCAGATGTCATGTCTGTAGGATGTCACTCGAGTCCTTGAGCTATTGGAGACTTTAATGTGAGGTTAGACCAGAAAACTTTCCCTTGGCTGCTGATGAGTCACCAAACACCTGAGAGGAAACAGGGAGGAGGCTGCTCACGGGGTGGAGAAACACATTAAAGCAAAGCCCCCCTGTCGTGTTCAGCTCTAAAGACAAGCTGGAACCTACAGAGCTGTGGAGATGTTTCCATCTCTCTCCATTTGATATAAAAGGGCAGAACTGGAAGGACACTTCCCAAATCCAACTGCCTTCCCAGTGAACTCCACCTCCACAGGGAGATTTCCTTGTTAAACATACAAGATTGACAGCCCTGGACAATAATTTTTTTTGGTCACTAAAGCCTCAATCCAGGTATATTTTCTTTTGGCAAATCAAGCCTGTTTATTCTCATGGTATCATTCCTATTTAATTTAAAGAACTTTTTTCTTCCCCTGGTGCTTCCTCCTCAGAGTTTTAATTGTGGCATTTTATTCTCTCTTCACCTTCCTTGTACAAAGCCAAGTGCACCAGTATCTCCTGGTAAGTCTTATGTTCTCCTCCTCATCTTAGTGATCTTCCTCTGCAACCCTGTCTTGCTTTCTTGAACCCAAGCACGAAAATACAGGTAATATATTAGATATGGCCAAAGATAGTGTCTTCCCTATATTTGGAAACCTGAAAATATCCCCCCCCAGTGTGTCCTAGATTGATATGTTGCCTTCTTTCACAGCGTGTTGTTTGCTTTTATCCAATCCGTATCTTGGTCTTCTGATTTTTTTTCTGCTCCATAGGAATTGCTTCACTCTTTTTTAGCTTTCAGCTTAGGAATGTTCCCATTTTTTAAATGTGACAGTTTTACTCTTATGTTACACCTGGGGAAACTAAGGCAGAGGCAAAAAAGCTACTTGGCCTTCACAAAGGAGGAGGTAAAACTTGCCAAAAGCAGTGCTGAGGAGAGAGGCTCGTTCAGCCCCTGGCTGCTGTGAGCACCAAGGCTTTGTCCTGCCATGACTTCCCTCCAAAGTCCGTGAAGTCAAGGTTCAAATGCCTCCCTGTGGGCAGAGGATGCCTCTACCAGGCAGGAATTATTATAAGGAGACTGGTTGTTTTTCCAGCTCCTCAGCCTTCATCCTACATCCCCCCCTCCCTCCTTCGCCGGGATGGGGATGAATGGGAAGAGAGAGACTCTGAGTGGACTCTGTTCTCCAACACCAGTCGCTGCTGAATTTCAAATAACTCCCCAAACAAAACCCAAACAAGCAGCCCCTTGTGTTCCTCTATCTCCTCTCTCTTTGGCCTTAGTCACCAGGCTTGGCAGCCCTGCTGCTCCTCTGTGGCTCGTCACATGCGAGGCAGGGGAGGATGGGCCGCTTTTTCATTCTTCTTTCCCTTCAGGGGTCTGAAACAACAGGGCCCTTTGCCTTGTTTGCTTTGCTGGGGCAAAGGGAGCAGGGCTGGAGGAAGGAGGAGGGTGGTGTAATCCCTTTGGAAGGGTTTTTAGTCAGCAGCAAGGTGAAGGTTTTTATCTTCAAAGAGTGACTGCCACCACCCATCCTTGTCCCCTGCCTCCCTAGTGCTGGTGATGCCTGGTCCCCTCCTTGCAGAGGGAAATGGGAAGGTGCTGGATGCTCAGAGATGGAGGGAGAGGAAAAGGTGCTGTCCCATGACTGAGGACAGAAGATCCCTCGTGTTCCAGGGGGATTCTCCAGCTGGCAGGGCTGTGTCAGCTGCAAAAATCAGTCCACACAACTGGCTTGGCTTTTGCCTTAAATACAGGTTGGGGTGAAAAGGAGTACCAGGACAAATCCATTTGGGAGCTGTGATTTGTCTCCAGTGCTCATCTCATCCTGAGATACCTGGGGTGGACACCATTCTCCTGGGGCTGGTGTGTGTGGTGGAGCAGGGAGAAGAAAAACACAGTTCCTTTGATGATCTCTGCACCACTGCTCTCCAGAGCTGCTGGGGCATGGCAGTCGTGGAGAGAAGGCCAGGACAGTCCATGAGATCTGAGCAGAAGGATTTTTAGGGGTCTTGAGACCCCTAAACTGACTGTACTCATTGTCCAAGACAGGACTTGAACTCCTTTGACCTGTAGGGAGAGAATCTCTCCAGCCAGCACAGTGAGGTCAAAGTTATTGCAGGCTGGGGCAGCTCCTTCTGACCTCTTAATGTTCAGCAGCCAAGCCTGATAGACTGGGACTGTGTAGTCTGTTTTCTGCCAAAAAAAAAAGGGATTTAGCACTATTTCTTTCTCTTGTGTCTTAGACCAGAAAGGGCCTCTGTGCAAAGCTCACTCAAGATGCACTGTGAGTATTTGGCAGCATATTGTGGTGTTGTTCACTCTGCTGTGCTCGGGCACAGGTCTCAATTCAGCCCAGCTTTCCCTGGATGCTCATCCTGGCAGCCCTCTTGGAGTGGGCTGACTTCAAATAGCAGGACATGACCCCTTGCTTGTGATAAGGGATGTTAACTCCTGACCTGAAGAGGGAAAAAAGAGACCTGAAGTTTAAGAGAAGCCTGTTCCAGTGGTCTGAGTAAAAGCCAGATGGTTTCTATTGACCACAAAGAGAAAATCATTAACAACCATAGATTGTCTGTGAGGAAAAGCTTAAGTGAGAGCTGGTGCCTTTGCAAAATCATGGGAAAGGTCAGGAGAATGGAAGCTGACTCTGTCTTGTGGATAAATATGAGTCTCCCTTCTGCAAGGCTCCTCACTGCAGCTTTTCTGTGGGAAAAACAGCATCCAAGGCATTGTTTGTGCTGTTAGTCACCAGTGCTGAGTGGATCATGGGGAAAATACACAAGTGAGGTGCAGCTGGGGGGGCTGTGCTAAAATTTGGGCTGAGCACAGGAATTCTTGGGTGACATTCAATGGCCTTGTTCTGTCTGAGACAAACTACATGAGCATAAATGTCTCTTCTGCCATTATACATCTGTATATACATGTGTGTATGCATATATATATATAAATATATATATTAAAAAACCCAACATGCAAGATGTTTTATTAGGAATGACCTTGACTAAATAAATTTTACTGTTCCCCTTCAGGTGAAGGAATTATCCCAAAAATTCCTTGAGAATCATGCTTTGTACTAGTTGATTTTTGCCTCTGTTGCTCTGCATCCAACACTGGTTTGCTGCTCTGAGGTGCTGCCTCTCTGTGATGCTCCACTGCTCTTGCAAGGACTTGGCTTTTTCCAGTTTTACTCAATACTCCGATTTTGACAGGGAGCTCCTATTAATAAATCTTCTTATATATTCCTACATATGATCTTTATAGCTGACTATATATATGAAATAGGGAACACCTCCAACTGGGAGTGGTGTGGAAGGAGTTTTTTACTGCTAGGCAACCACTTGGAATCCAAGGCTGCAAATTGTTACTCAGGCTATGACAGCTCTCTTAACCCCTGAGCTCTTCTGCTGAAACTGGGAAACAAGAGGCACTTGGAAATGAAGAGGAATTTCACTGGTTTCAGAGAAAAAATTTAAATCTCTGCTGTGTGGATTCTCTCCAAACTGATTGGGGAAAAATAACAGATAAAGGTAGTCATAACAATTTAATAATACAGACAATTTAACAGTATTAACAATAACAGTTTTATTATTCTTAATAATAATAACAATAAAAACCCAGCTGGTTTAGTCTCCTTCTTTCATTCCTTCTTCCCTCTCTCCTTTTCTCCCTTCTTTCCCCTCAGTCCACTGGGGAGAGGTTTTGAATCTTTGTGAACAAATTTTTTTTGTTCAAAACACCTTTAACTCCGCACCAATTTTTAGCCACTGATTTCTGCCAAACTCTCTTTGACTGCCACATATTAATGGCCCCTTCAATCGAATTCTATATTAAATTATATTAGATAAATAGAGGTCGTGAATCATGGTCGTTTCACCCATAAAGTGCTTCAAGCAAGTCCACTTATAACATGTAGAGGCAGTTTTCCAAGCTTTTTAAAAGATTACATATGTTGGTCATATATTAACACTTCCAGACAGAGATTTTGGGATTTCTGAAGTCTTCTTTCAGCCTCGGGTGAATATGTTTGTACATCTTTCTCCACCCACGTGGTTTACACACGCATACACATTTAATTCTGTTCCTTTTGTGAGCAGCTGGTCAGAACAAAAAGATGCCAAGGGCTGAAGAACTGATAAAAAATAAGGGGTTTTTTTTCCACACTGGTTCAGGCTCTGGAGAAGTTCTCTATGAAGAATTAATTCTTTAACTGGTGTTTTGAGGGTCTTGCTCCTCCCTGATCACCTCCTGAGCTGCTGAGAAGTTGAGATCCCACGGTCCTTGAGATCCAAGTCCTTGTCACCAGAGGGAGGCCTTGGGAAATGAAATAGTTGACTTTTGATGATGAATGTTTTTACCAAAGGTTTCACTAATTGCTGAGCTATTAATGAGTAATCAACAATATAAGCTGTCAGCAGCAAAGAAGGAAAACAAGAGGCAGTAAATTACTCTTACAGCTGCAAATCTGTTGCCTGCTGCTCCTCCTACCCCCAGCCCAGGCCCACCAGTTTTATGAAATCTGGAGACTCTCCATTTCTAGAATAAGTGTGATAAGAGAAAATATCAGATGGTGGTCAGAGGAGAATGATTGGGATAATAATAAGGAACTGGAAGAGTTACAGAACATGGTGTTGAAGGCTGCATAAGAATAAATTTCTGAAAATGGGATGGGAAAAAAAAATGTTGGATTTTTAAAAAGTAAAATAAAACGAGAGTGTAGCAAGGTACAAGCTGCTGGAATGGCAGCAGCATTTGCCATGATCAGTGCATTTTCTATTTTTCCCTACCTGAAAAAGGAGATTTTCTGTCACTTTAGTGACTTCTCCATTTGTTAAATTACAAAGATTAAAAACTAGTTGCTCTTAGCCTAAATAGCCTTAGTGCCACCCTAAATAGCCTTACTGCTAAGGCTGGATGTGTGGAGACTAAAAGAGCTGCTAAAAGGTTACTTACATTACTAATTACTATTTGTCATTAATGGCCAATCAGAGTGTGAAGAATGACTCTATATCTTTTCCTCCCATGACCTGTACTAGTGAGTCCCACTGGCTCTTTACTCAGATGAAAGATTTTCCTTCAATCCATCTTAAATAACTACCCTGGTAATTTCCTGGAGGATCAGTCAGAGAGATTGAAGTTCTGTGTGTTCCTTTTCCTCTCAGTGTGAATCTGTGATATTTAGAATTTGTCTTCTGGGTTAGAAAAACCAGCTAAACGTAAAAAAAAAAATGCTTGATAGGTTTTGATCTTGTTCACTTGGATGGTAAAGCAACATCTCTTCCCTGCTCATCTAAATAGAGGTTTCCGCACCTCACACAAGCAAAATCACAAGAATTCCATATAAAGCATCCGTGGCCAGGAAAAAAAGCCCAAATGGAGAAGATTAGTTACCTCATCTTTCATCAGATGATAATGTGCTCCTTCTCCAAGACTTCCAACTCCCACACTTGCAAAAGGTGTTTTGTAGCATCAAAGACGAGCTGAGGGAATATAAGAACCAAATTTTGATTCGTAAACTCTTTCCAAGGCAAGGCTCTCCATGAACCCAAGCTGTCTGGAAGGATGACTCAAGGCTGACACTGGCCAACTCTAATTTTATCTGTTTGTCTTGCTTTGTGAGCAGTGTTGGTGTCTGGTTGAAAGCCTGATGAGAAGAGGTGACTTGAGAATTTATAACAACTTATCTGCACGTCCTTCTGCACTTCTACTTCCACCTACAGGTGGCCAAAATGAGCTAAAAGCCACAGCTGGAGTTCCAATATCTCTAAGTTTCTGTTGATGCTGTTTTAAGTGACCAGGTAATTCTGGAAGGAGAACTGTAGGCTGTAATTTGTCCATCTGTGGTGTGAAGGTGCACTAATTCAGCCTCTCCATGGAGACTCCATGGAAAAGAAGGATTACAGACTGGTTGCCTCTTATCCAGATTTGCCTGGATGTAGTTCCCCATATACTGAATGGACACCTAAGTAAAGGATTTTGTCACAGTTCCTTCCCCAGAAGTTTCTTGGGTGCCTTAAATACCCTGCAGCCAAAATAAATGAAGCCACCAAGGGCTTCCCCAACAGAGAAACCACGAATTTTGTGTCTCTAAGTTTGTCTACCAACAGGGATTCCTCAATCCACCTCTTTTCTTTAGGACACACCAGATCTCTTCATTGTCTCTGCAGAAAGGAGATCCCTTTTCAGTTGATGTTTGCCTTGATCTCTGAAAGCCACTCCAAATCTCTTGTGGCTGATTCCACAGTCATTTCTGTGTTGTAATGTCTCCAAAGATGCTGAGGATGCTTCAAAACAGTATCTTCAGTATTGATCACTTGCAACAAATAGGTGTCCTGGATGAAGGATGGGAAAAGGTTCCACACGAGATGGAGAACAAGGGTTGACACAAAGGAGATTTGATACATCCCTTTTTGTCTACAATTCTCTCAAGGTTTGAGTCCCTCCTGTAAATCCTGAACAGGGAATGAGGGGAAGAGCTTTTTTAGGTGCCAGTGGTGACGAGGGGAACAGACACTCCTGAAGGTTGGCAGAATGCTGACATTTGATAAGGTGCAGTAATGGAAAATTACAGATCTTGACCTCCCCTGGCACATCAGAGGACGTACCAGCATGGAACCATCCCAGGGGAGAGGAGCTGTGACTGCACCTGCCTCCAAAGGGGAAGGAGAGGACAAGCCTCATGGAGGGCTGGAATTCCTAATGCTGCCAGGACAGAGGGTGTCCTGTTGTCCTTGACTGGGGGTCACTGGGATGCTCTGCACTGAAGTCTGAATTGCTTGTTCTTCCTGAGATAAATGCCCTTCTATGATGACTGTTTGTTGTGGCCCTTCCTGTCCAACACGTGATAAATGCTACTGTTGTCCTATTTATTTAATTTTTTAATCCTCCCCAGTCACTTTAGAGTAAGTTGGGTGTTTAACCTGGCTCTGTTACATTTTCAGAGAAGTGGAGAATCAAAACTGTCTCTCCTGTTCTTGTGCTGATGGTAGGGCTGTTCCAATGCTATAAACAATTTTTGTGAAGAGAAAGACTTCCTTACTGCATTTAGGAGAGTGTCCTGTTCCTGAATAGCCATTCAGAAACACCTCTCACTGCATAACATCTCTATCCACTTGCATCACTGATAATGTTTATTTTTGCCTCTAAAATCAACACATATCCCCATGTTTGGTATAGTTTTACATTTATGCAATTACTGAATATGGCCATCAATTCAAGTGACCCTCTGACCCATTCCTTCTCACCTTGACTGTGGACTCTTCTCTAATCTCGTTTTTTCCCTTTGATTACACTCATCAGTGGCCTTTTTGTGACAGTGAAAACAAAAGCTACATGACAACAAGCCCAGGAAGACAGAAATGACCTGCTCTGTTCTTCCTAAGCCTCGCTCTCATTGCTGAGCAGAAGAAGCAATCAATGGATTGCCTTCAGCCTGAGGAGTCTGAAACAGGGCATCAGTGGGATTAGAGGGGTTTAGGGGTATTAGGATAATTGGTGGTGCTAATTTCCTATGCTGGAGACTTGCAGCTGAGTGAAGATGCTGCAGAGGGAGATGTACTTTAGAACAAAGGAGAGGTGGCAGGATGATGCTCAGGAGGAGTAAAAAGATGGAGGAGTTAGAGTGGCAATATAAAAGGATCCCAGTGAAGCAAGATCTGTGGCTTTGGTGAAAAAAAGTGTCCTAGAATATGCCAGGTATAAGGTTGGGTGGAAAGTGGCAACCCAGGGTGGAGGAAGAGGAGGGGAGAGAGGAGCAAGGACTGAAGGCTCTGTCAGTAACTTGAATTAAGGAGGGGAAGAGGAGGTACCACTGCCTTTTCTTAATACCTGGGGAAAGAACAACAAATCTCTGCCCTGTCATGTTTGTGAGGAGGATCTGTAACCTTCTTGGATTATCTGATATCCCATGTGCACCTTGATCTCACCAAAGACTGAGAACAGGATCCACAAGTACCTGCCCATCTCCATACTGGGGCCATCAGAGCTTGAACAAAGCTGGGATTGTGAAGAGAAAACATGCAGAGACTGGAAAGAAAGAGTATGGATGAAAAATTTGAGGGAAAGTGTTTCTATTGTCTCAGGACAGGGTGGATCTGTAATCTTTGGGAGGTTGAAGATTATGTTGCTGACAGTGAAAAATGATGGAGGATGCAACGGACTTCTGAGGGCTGCCCCATTGCCTGAACATGTGTCAGGGGAGCTCCAGGTGGGATATTAGGAAAAATTCCTTCCCCAAAAGGGTGGTCAGGCATTGGAATGGGCTGCCCAGGGAAGTGGTGGACTCACCATCCCTGGAAGTGTTCAAGAAATGTGTGGCTATGGTGCTCAGGGACATGGTTTACTGGTGGATCTGGCAGTGCTGGGTTAACAGTTGGGCTCGATCACCTTAGAAGTATTTTCCAACCTTAAGGATTCTATGATTCTATGAATTGTTTGAGCAGGATGAAATAAATCTTTCCCTGGATGGGAAGAACATGTTAAATAGGACCTGCAAGTCCTTTCCCACTTCAGTGTTCCTAAGTCTGGAACTAATCCTTCCCCTTCCCATTACATGCAGAGATGACCTTGCACAAAAGAAAGCTCTTTACTGATTTCCTGCCTTCCCACTGGGTTCACATCAGTCTCTAAGTGACATCCTCCACCACTGTGTTCAAAAGCCCCTAGACTAGTTAAAAATCAGCGAACTGGAGCTTTGGAGATTGGTTATGGGCTGAGCTGTCAACTCTCAGAGTGATATTAGAACCTTTCTCAGGTGCCTGCTTGGTCAGTCTTGCCCTTGTACAGACAAACATTATCCCCCAGGTCAGGTTTTCCTTAGTAGTGTTACATTTGGTCAGTTTAGGACCATCAAAATATTTTCTGCTAAAAAAATAACCAATGCTGTGGCCCAGTCATTAGATTTTTAAACAATCCATCTTTCCTCTTGCTGTTTTACTGTGGTGCATTGTACTTTTGTGGCTTGTAGGGGTTTTCTTCAGAGGAAACCTTTGTTTTTGAAGACTTCCTGTGGTGCACAGAGCAAATTTTTAGTGGACTCTCCACTGCTGCATAATGCCAGATATAGAGTAGGCCATGAATTGTAACCTTCAAGCCCTTTGAGTGTGTTTTTCCTTTTAATATTAAGAACAGTAGAAACTTCCGAGCCAGCTTTTGTCACTCAGTTCCCAGAAACGCTCCTGTGAGCTCCTCACCTGAAAGAGTTCAGCAAATAGCTGGTTAAATCCTGCAGAGGGATGAAAAACTGTCTTAAACAAGAGCCACAAATGCTGCAACTTTGTGTGCAGAACTTCTCTGCCTCCATTTTCGGGGGAGTGAGAAGGACAGGGTATGATTAACTTATGAAGTGCTCGCCGAGGCGGCGCCTGAGCTCCAACAGGCCCTTGTGAAGATGGGAACTGCCAGGACATGAATTTTTAACGCCTGGGCTGCATTAAGATCTTAAACGTGACGGGGACTAAACTTAGAGCCTGAACTCGGCTGCTATTTGTGGCACAAGCCAGAGATGGGTTTAGAGGGAAAGCAGTGGAGTGATTTTTAAGGAGCTCTTGTGGCAGGGGAAGCTCCACCAGTTTCGGGTGTCAGTCCAAACCAGACTATTTCTGGGTCTCTGCCCGGGGTCCCCACAAAGCTAATTCTGTTTTTGCCTTTAAATGCTTTGTTTCCATCCATCACTGCATTCACCTTCACTCCTGATGGTCTGTCCTCACCCACCCTCAGGAGATCCTTCCTTCTCCCAGGCCACCCATCCTGTGTTGGCTGCTGGTCCCTTCTCTTCCCTGCTCTGCACACACTCCCCCTCCCTGCCATCCTCAGCAGGAAAACTCCTCTGCTGTGAAACCAGGAGCTGGCACTGGAGGGAAACAGCACTGAGCAACTCGAGTTCTGTGGGAGATGGCCAGCTGGAGGCTGCCATGGCAACAGCTGGATTTCCTCCATCCCTCTCACCCTGCTTCCCTGCTGGTTCTATTAAAACAACAGCAAAAATAACAGTTACAGGGAATCAAAGAACCCTCATCCCCAACAAAATCACCTGGCCTTGTTATATGTTTCCCTGTGCAAATCCCTGCCATCCTTGCTGCTGGCACAACAATACTGTGGCTGTTTCTTGTACATGGTGGGCAAAAAAACGGGTTGGTTTGCTTCCCCTTGATGGGGAAGACCTTTCTCTGTGCTTCTTCTTCTATAGTCTTTGAGCTGAGTGACAGAGCTGTGGGCAAAAAATGTCTTTAGGGATGACCATGACTTTTTGGGGCAGAGTCACCTGGGAGGATCTGGGGTTTGGTTCCAGGAGAGGTTCCAGTGGTGCTGTTTTTGCTGTGATAACTCAGAAGACAAGTCCAGCTCTTTGTCACGGGGTTGTTCCATCGGTTGTCATCATCCTACATGTGCACACAAATATGTGGAAGTTCTACTTGGCATTACCCAGCACAGGTAAGATGTTGACTTACTGTATGTCCAAACTCAGGAAGAATCTGACTGGTTTGCATCCTCCAGGGGTCCTCCTTCATCTCTCTGTGTATTTTTTTTTTTAAAGAGAAGGCCCATGTGCTTTTTTCTCTCTCTTCCCTTTTTGGCTCTTTGCATTGGGAAACACCAAAATTGCGTGGAACACGAAGTGGAGAAGAAATCCCCTGGATAAACAGGAAGTTCACTCCAATTGCAGATAGTTCATATGGCTGTGCTGCCATATCACAGACCCATTTATTCCCATCATTCCCTGCCTGGCACGGCTCCCTTAAGTGGTGGAATGTTCTTCCAGGGTCTGCTCACTACCAAAACTAGAGAGCTGCAGGAACCATTGTCCTCCAGATCTGGAAGACATTCAGATCCCTGCAAAAACCCAGGTAGGCTGGCATCCCACCTCTGACAGTGGCCACAATTGGTCCCTTCACAGACAGACAACAGATTCCATCTCATTCTTTAACAATTATATGCTGACTTTAATCACTGAAGCACAAGGATGGAAATTCCTTCCCTGAGCCTGCCAGCAGTGATAATAAACTTGAGTTTTTTCATTCCTTCATATGTCTCCAAGCTCACTCCACACTTAACATATCCCCAGGGACTTTCCTTCAGACTGGAGGCCTTGAATTGTCACAGTAGGTCAGATTTGGGAAGTCTTCAAACTTGATTTCTGAATGAAGCAGCATCTAAGAGACAACTCAGCAGCTGTAGCAGCAGAGTGGCTCTGTCCTAGTCAGTGAACCTCCAGCACTGGATATCATCTGGGAATATAACCCATGGACAGCCAGGCTTGTGATGCAGTCAAAAAATTGTTCTCCTTGTACCAAGATGCCCTGGCTCTCCTTGAGTCTCAGCCTGAACAAATTTTCAAGTGGATGCTGCTGAGATGTTTGATGCTTTAGCTGCTAACAGGGCTGAGTCCTTTTTTTGGGGACAGAGGGCTTTGTTCACTCAAAGAAGCAAGGAGTGATAGGCACATACACAGGAGGATAAAGTGTATTTGGGGCAAGGAAGCTGAATTTCAGCTTTATCTTGAGGATATCAGACTGCTGAGCTCCCATATCCTCACTTAGTTTCACGCTGTTTGTTTTTCTCCCCCCTCCCTTCTCCTCGACAATTAACTTTGCAATTAGACTTAATTATATTCAGTAGCTACTGAATGTGTCCTCTGCCCCAGTTGCTGCTGATGGAGAAGTGCAGCAGTGGAGGTGAAAGATGCACAGTCAGCTCAGCAGAGCGTTCAGCAGTGATTCACACGTCCCCTGCACGGGTGAGAACAGGGATCTCTCCCAAATCCTCGGTCTTGTGATTTACTCATCCTCTTTCTCCCACAGCATTTCACCTTTCTGTCTCAGGTGTCAAGCAACTGCTCTTAAATGTCAGGGAAACCTGGAAGGATCCCTTGAGGGGTGTTTTCTTTCCCGCCATAGGTGGCAAGTCTCAGGACAGTATTATGCAACCAGAAAGCTGGTTTTGGAATGAATCATAAACCCAAGGTGCAGTCTTTGTTAAGAGAACGTGATGTCCCTGCTCTCTCAGTCTCCAGGGCACACAGAGATCACCTCTGAAGCTGGCAGACCTCAAAGCCAAGTTTTGTAAAAGGTCCTTCAGTGCCAAGTATCTTCTGGTGTTATTTGACTCTAAAGTGTCCAGAAACCCAATACCCAATAATGCTCTTGGGGTATCAGAGAAGGACTTGGTGGTGCTGGTGGATGAGAGGCTGGGCATGACCTGGCAATGTGCACTGGCATCCCGAAAAGCCAAATGTGTCCTGGGCTGCATCCAAAGCAGTGTGGGCAGCAGGTGAGGGGGTGTTTTTGCCCCTCCAGTCTAGTAAGACACCCCCCCCCCTACAGAGCTGCCTCCAGCTCTGGGGTCCCAGCACAGGAAGGACATGGAGCTGTTGGAGTGAGTCCAGAGGAGGCCCCAGGGTGATCAGAGGGATGGAGCAGCTCCCCTGGGAGGAAAGGCTGGGAGAGTTGGGATTGTTCAGCCTGGAAAAGGCTTCAGGGTGACTTAATTGCAGCCTTCCAGTATCTGAAGGGAGACAATGAGAAAGATGGAGAGGGACTTTTTCCAAGAGCACATAGTGACAGGACAAGGGGAAATGCCTTCAAACTGGCAGAGAGCAGGTTTAGATCAGATATTAGGAAAAAAAATCCTTTACTCTGAGGGTGGTGAGGCCCTGGCACAGGTTTCCAAATGTCCCATCCCTGGAGAGTTCAAAACCAGTCTGGATGAGGTTCTGAGTGACCTGGTCTAGTGGAAGGTGTCTCTGCCCACGGCGGGGGACTGGAAGGAGATGATCTTCAAAGTTCCTTCCAACCCAAACCATTCTATGATTCTATCATTGGTATTATCAGTGCCCTTCCTCTGCTCTGGGTAAATGGCATTGTATAAAGAATGTACATGTGTTCATGTTGTCTTTTGTCCAATATCCAGTTTCACATCCTGTATCAGTACCTGAGATATCAACTACTTCATCAGTCAACAACTTATCTACTAGCACAGTATATGTTAGATGGCTTTGTGACTGTTAGATGACTTTAATTTCCTCTTGGGAGATACATGGCAGTTTTCCTTCAAGGAGGATGGGGTGAGAAGTCGTTTTTCCAACTTGTGATGCAAAGTGGGGGTTGCTGCACCTCTGGGAAAGAAGCATTTTGGTTCAGCACAGCTCTGTGTGGAAGCTGCTGTGAGGGGCAAGTGGTTTGTAAAATCTGGGTACAGAGAACCTTTGAAGTAGAGGTTCAAGGTGTTGCATGAAAAGTATATTTGTTGATAGGAAGTTTTTATTGCTGCAGGTCTATCTGAAGAAATAAATAAATATGGGTGATTCTTGGTTTTAGATTCCTCCAAATCCACAAAATCTGTGTGTTGGTCTAGTTGACCTTTAAATGTCCCTTCCAACTCAACCCCAAAATGAATCATAGAATATAATTAGAGAATGATTTGGGTTGGAAGGGTCCTTAAAGATCATCTTGTTGCAACCCCCCACCATGGGCACGGATACCCCACCCGAATCATATTTTTCAGGGCCCCATCCAGCTTGGCCTCGAGCACTTCCAGGGTTAAAATAATTTTAAAATAACAATGGCCATTGAATAGGAGAAAGGAGGTTTTGCTGTGAACATTAATCTGCTTCAGATGAGGTTTGCAAACTGCTTTGCTTCCTTTATAAGCATAATCTCCTGATTTTGAAGGAGAGTGAAGTTGTTTCTCTGCTTTTCTGGATCAAAGCCTCCATTCCTGGAGGACTGATGCTTTTATAGCCAAAAGGCAAGTAATATTCCCTGCAGTAAGGCAGAGACCTCATTTTCTCCCAGGAAATAGTCTCCTAAAGACAAGGCTGGAAGGTGGAGCAACAGCAAACTGAAGCAGCAGCCCTTGAGTGCCCGACCGTTCTTGTTCCGTGAACAAAGAACTTCATCATCTTGGGCTGCCAATGTGAATTAATTTTTAATGCATAATACCTCCCTCACCACTCTTTCTAGCTGCAACTTAACTAAACAAAGCATCTCTCGAGATAAAAAGTCAAAAATCGCAGCCTTTGGGTCAATTTGCTGGGAGTGGAGACGTCACTCAGACGCAGAACGTTGACCAAGCACTTCCTTGGGTACTTTATTTGGGGAACCTCGAGGGAAAGCTGAAACCTTCCACCTGCCTGGGGAGAAATTGTGCTCAGGAAGATGAGGAACCTGGTTCTTCCCAAAGAAACAGTCCCTTCTTGCTTCCAATTAGGCAGTTCATATCCTGCATTGTCAGAAAGAAAAGTCATTGGTGGAGAACATAGAAATTCCCATCCTGTTGCTCCCTCCTCACCCCCTGCTGTGAGTGAAAACTTGATTCTTGCTGATAACTTCTCTTTTCTTTTTGTCTCTTCTCCCTAGTCTTATTTATTTATTTATTCCTGTGCCTTAGCAATTAAAACATCGTGTCTGGCAAAATTATTCAAAAAAAAAAAAAGGGGAGAAATACCCAAAATGTAACCACCCCACGTCACCAGAGGAAAAGAAAGGCTGGGATTTCCATAAATAAGGCAGAAGTTCATGAATAATTCAAACCAGAAGATACTTGTTATTGTAGAGAGTTATCACAGCTAATTATAGTCTATAGCTATCGCTCCCCCCAAAGCTCTGGCATTGATCACTGCAGGACATGCCAAATATTTCACCAAAACAAAATATTGTGCTCCATAGTTCCCTGATCATCAGCAGGTCTTTTCCTAAGAGATTTTGCTGCTCTTCGGTGGCTTTTGCCCTTCGATCATGGTTGGAAAGAAATTAAAAAGACCTTTCACTCAACAGATTTGTTCATCTCTATTAGTCCAATTGTTCCCTGCAGACCTTTCCCAGTGTTGTTCCAACTCCCCTGGCACAGAAAGGGCTCAGGCTTCCACTGTTCCAAAAAAACAGGGACTATATTTCTAAGATTTTTTCCTTTTTCTTTTTTTTTTTTTTTAAATTCTGATTTCTTTCTAATATTCTGATTTGATTTTTTTTTTAAAATCTATCTGCATTCTCCTCAAAAAAGACTTGCATCCTGCAATGAGATGAGGAGTTAAGCACATTGCAGAGTAATATCTTTCAGGAAATGTGGCTTCTCTGTTGGTTTTCCTTTCAGATTTCCCTGTGAGCTGCAAGATTTCTGGGTTTGGATATGACTTTACTAGTTTTAGACTATTGGCAAGTGGCAGATGTTGACTAGACATGAGCTTGGAACTGGAGATGTTTTAGGAATGAGCTCCAGAAAATCAGAATATGCCAAAAGAACTGCCTGCAAAAGGAATTTTAATGAGAATATTAATCATGAAACTCAGCAAAGAAAGTAAAATAATGTAATCGAAATATTTCACAAGAGAAATGCAAAGGCAGTATTATTTCTATAAAATTGACAGACAGGGAGGAAAATTACTGATATCTTTAGAAGTCTGAAGACACTAAGGAAGGATAACAGATGGCCAGCCTGGTAGGAGTAAATCTTTCCCAAGCTTCAGATATTAAGTTGCAAGGAAATGAGGGTGGTTTTTACCTGCAAGTGGGAACCTCAGCGTGAACACGAGTCCAGAGCCAGCAAAACTTTGCTCCGGGGAAGAAATCACTTATGGTCCAGTCTCTGACATAAGATTTACAGTGTGTTGTATCACTGCAAATAGTTGTTGTCCTTGGTCAGACTAAATCTAACTTCCAGCCTATTTTGAAATATGAATCAATGTGATATTGCTGCGTGGAAGAGGTGGGAGGTTTTTTTTCCCTTCTACACTCACCCATATCTTTAATTCCTATTCCCCTGACATCTAACTTTGCCTGAAACTATAAGGCATAAAATTTGCATTCCTAAAAATCTACGGAGAAGTCTCTAAAAAAATCTAGTGTTATTATTTTGATCATTCCTACTTCCATAGAGCACAATTCCTCTCACTAATTTTCTTGGAGATCTTCAGATAAAGCGAAGAGTTTTTAAATGCCTGTACAGCCCATTTTATGGGCTTGCTCCATCAATTTGTCTCTTAGATCAACCTAAGAGGTTTGCTAAGGGGCAAAGAGTTTTTGGGTCTGTTCCAAGCTCCTCTGAATGCAAGAAAAGCCCTTGGTGTATCTGTATTGCTCTGCAGGGTTGGCACTGGAGCAGCATTAACAGGGTGTGCTCCACATTTCACCCTCTTCCACCCTCTTGGGAATTCTTTTGGGTATTGGAAGGAGCCCCCCAGGTGAATTTCTGCTGCACATGGGGCACACAGGTACCTGGAATTACCTAAAACCTACATTTGGTTGAGCTTCCAAGAAGACAGGTAGGCAGGTGTGGTCTTGAAGGCAAGTAGGAGTCACCCTTATGTGCAGGAACAGAAATGGTCTCTTCACCTTCCCTGACTTAACTCATCAAGCCCTTACTTACATTAGTTGTGATGGGGGAGACAAATGAGATAAATGAAGCAGGTTAGATCTCTTCCAGATTTTAATTCAAATTATTTCACACTGAGAACTCTATTTCATAGCTATATCCCTATTTGGAGAATAAAAAGGAAATAACCTCCAAAAGGTTTTACAGAGGAGATAATCTGAGCAGTGACTGGCTTTTTTTCTTTTTTTTTGGGTAGGGAGAAATCACAGTATTGCAGGGAGGAGAGGAAAACTGGGCATGCATTTTACATGACCAGGTTATTTGAGAACACGACAGCTCTAACGAGAGAGAGAGATCATCTTGCTTGTGGCTGTACAGAGTGGAGGTCAGACAGCTCTGAATTAGCAGAGTCATTAATATTCTACTACAACATAGAGCTGGAGGGGACCTTCTAGGTCACCAAGCCAACCATGTCATATAATCCCATTTGAGAAGAGAGGGTGACATTGGAGGCTGAGGAGTGGAGAAAATGCTTGTGAAGACAAAAAGTGCCAGGGTTGTTAACACAGAGTAGGGACAAGGGATTTGTTTAAGGAACTTGAGGGAATTACAGACCTGACTGAGATGTCTTGGAAATTTCCAGTATTTCTGAAGTAACTCTTGTGTTCCTTGCTGTGTTTGGGGAGGAGAAGCCCAACTCTCCACTAAATATCTCGTGTTATCAACCTTGGCAACGTAAGGAGAAATGTTTTCCTCTGTGGATCAGTGCAAGATTCCGGGTACAGAGCAAAGAGGGATCCAGCCTGCCCGCTCTTGGTGCCCTCAGTTCTTCCTGGAGCTCAGAGTGCTCAACCCTGCCGAGATCATCCCTTTTGGGTTGAGTTGTGAAGGACACACAACCATTGCTGTTTCTCAGGTATGGATGCAGGAGACAGTGTCCTGGAGCAGGGAATCGAGGTGCCAGCTTTCCTTCCTGGGAATCCCACTTGATTCACGTCTCAGCTTTGCCTGAGTAGAATTTCAATGCTTCTCTCCCTTTGTTCTCATCCACGTAACGTGCTCAGATAATTACATTTCTGTGTCTCACAGGGATGTTGTGAGGTTTCTCTAACATTTACCAAGTGTTTGAAGAAGATCTTATGAAGGTAGAGTGCAAGCACCAGAAGCTCAGAGCAGTCCTGACGAAATCCTTCCTTTGAGCAACGTAAAGAAATTCAAATGAAACAACGACAAACATTTTTTAACAGCAAAAATTAATTAACTGCTACAGCAGCTTCCCAAGGGAAGTGGGAGATTTTCCATTGCCCAAAACCTGTAAGTCAGAGCTGCCTGTCATGTTGAATGACAGGTTCTAGCTTAGATGCAAGTTATTTAGTTCAGTGCAGGGATCACTGGAGGATGCAGACGATAGAAATGATGACACTGTGGAGTTAACAAAAGTTTTATCACTGCATTTATTTGCCTTCACTCTTTTTCTCCTTTTTGCACACTGTGCCATGCCAACAGTGCACAATTCTGTTTCTATTTATACATAGACCTCAGACATTAAATAGAAGAGTCTTTTGGGAAACAAGGCTCTCCTCTCCGATCTCTCCTGGGTGCATTGACCTTCATGTGTTTATGAAGCTGGAAAGGACATATCAAAACTATTTTACTTTTACCTTCCACTCTTGCCTCCCTGTGATATCTGTGTGGGATTTTATACAGACTTCCATCCCAGGGTCGTCACTTTGGGGTCTAGATCTAGATTTGGGAGGAAGGCTTTTGGTAATGGATGGTATCCAAGCATCAACTGTTCCTGAGCATGGTTGGGTGCTTTGGGCCTGTCTCCCTGTCACATCCTTGTAGAGAAAGGCAAAGGACCTGGTGACAAGAGTTCTTTGGTCCCATAAGTCACATTTGCCACTCCTAACTACACGAGACATTGCCAAAATTCACACAGAATTCTCTCTTCTTCTCTGTTAAAGAGTTTAGACTGGTTTTTTGTGCCTCAAAACCCAACAATACTTTTTTTTTCCTAAAAACCCCAAATGGTTCTCAGAGATCAACCACGACTTGATGTTTATGTCAAATTTGCAAAGATGAGTTACACCTACGAAATATTCAAGAGAAGCATCCAAATAACCAACTGGTGGGCAGTGTCTTCTACTGTGATGGATGAATTTTTAGGGGATGAAAGAAGGAATTATGTAAACAATAGACAGTTTTTTCCTACTATTAATTTAAAGGTGGTTATAACACAAACTGTGATAAAACAGATTTCAGAGGTGACCTTTGTGCTTGAAGGTGGAGAAAGAGAAGTGGTTCATCAAAAAGATTCCATCTGAAAAATTAATTTGACAGTGATGATCCAGTAAGTGCTACTGTAAATACAATTTTCTCGATTTTTAAGGAGCCATTTGGTTTCCAGACACACAATTCAACACTGCGCCAACTGGCAGCTTTGGTGTTTAAAAATGGATTGTGTCGAGACAAGGTAATACCCAGAGGCAAATGTGCTGTTATGAAAGAGCTGTACAGGTTTATATTAGAGTCAAAAAAAAGGGGTTTATGACTGTCAGGAGGCAGGCAAAGGGCAAACTTGGATCTCATCGACATACTGAGAGCCTGCAGAAGTCAACTTCTGCCTTGTGCCTACATGGGCTGACTTTCAAAACTGTGTGAGCTCGGAGGATGGACTCTCCTGTTCTTTGTTTCCATTTTGTTCCGGCTGGATGGGGCTTTGACCAACCTGGGCTGGTGAAAGGTGTCCCTGCCCAAGGCAGGGGGTGGGAATGAGATGGTCTTGAAGGTCCCTTCCTACCCAAACCATTCCATGATTCTGTGATCTCTGTTTTGGGGGTGATCAGCAATCAAACAATTTTGATGAATTTAGAATGGGATAACTTTGGAGGCTGAAGTGATTTCCTAACCTATACCAGGGCAGAGCAGAGAACAGAGGACCCCCAAGGCCTCACTACACAAACCCATTTGAAAGCCAGGAGGGAACATGATGCTGTGCCATCTGTGTGGAGCAGAGCAGAGAGCAGAGAGCCTCACTCAGCAGTTTCTGAAGCAGTCCCCTAACTCAGACTAAGCAGGAGAATTAGACCCAGTCCAATTTAACATCTCCCAGTGACAGAGAAGCATCTGCTCCTCCTGTGATTAGCTACCACAGTTTAGAAGACACACACACACACACAAAGAGATTTTATGTCCATTCTGAATGCCCATTTCTGCTCCATATCATGAGCACCCCACCCTTCCCTTCCCTTCCTTTCCCTTCCCAAACCTTCCCTTCCCAAACCTTCCCTTCCCAAACCTTCCCTTCCCAAACCTTCCCTTCCCAAACCTTCCCAAACCTTCCCAAACCTTCCCTTCCCAAACCTTCCCAAACCTTCCCTTCCCAAACCTTTCCAAACCTTCTCTTCCCTTCTCAAACCTTCCCTTCCTTTCCCAAACATTCCTTTTGCAAACCTTCCCAAACCTTCCCTTTATCCTTGTAGCACTGATGGAAAGGGTGGGTGAACCCCTCAGCTGGTAGATGTGCCAGCCAGGTTGATAGAGAGGCTGGATATAACCTGGTTCCTGGGATCATCTGTTCCAATCCCATCTATCTTCCCGCTCTTCTTGCAGGGGTACTGGAAATATCCATGTTCTCTCTTTTCTTTGTTTGTTTTTCTAGTAGAGACAAAACCACCTTCATCCCTTCTCTCCTTGGCCCCTTTCCAGTCACCTCCAGTTCTTCCTTGCATCCTAGGTCCACTATTCCTTATCTTGGACAGCAAAAAAGTGAGGGTTTTTTTATTTTCAGTGCCATTTTTTGCCTCCACAAATGAGGGAAGAAAAAGGGGAGGTATTATCTGCTTCACCTGTATAACCAGGCTCTAAGTGTTGGCCAGCCTGTTTTGTGGCCTGGGAGGCTGTGAAGAAAGACTTCAGAGAGATTTCTGGGTGTGTTATACAGTCATTTACAGTCCCCAAAGATGAGATTCAGTGGTTTAGATCATCTTTACCAGATTTTTGTGCCAGCCTTTGCCCTCAGTTTTACCTCTTTAAAAACAGCCTGTCCACTCATTTCCTTCTATATTTTTACATTTTGACAAACTCAAGGGTTCTGTGGCCATTCTTTGGGCTGGCGGCCAGAACCTCGTTTCTTCCAACTGCTTCCTGCGTGGAGGGTTTTGGTTCCTAAAAACGGAAGGACCATCATCTTCCCGTTGTGCCTTTTCCTGAGATGAGCCCTCCCCCCAACACACAACAGGACACATCCTCCCCACGTGGCATCGTTGTCATGAAGGGCAAAGAACACCTGATCTCCACCCATTACAGCAAGGAGAAGTTGTGCAGAGCGCAGGCTTGATGCTGTGAGAATGTGAACCTTGTTAATTAAAATGTCAGTGACTCAAATCCCCTTAAGGTGAGAGAGAGAGAGAGAGAGCTGCATTTTTTATTACCATTGCTGTTAATGATACAGTCAGCTGGTACCTTGTAAAGGCAGAAGGCACTTCATCTACCTTGACAGGCTCTGCCCACTCTGAAAACTTCCTCTGTGCCTCATGTATGACTCTTCCAGAGAATCGTGGAATAAGGCTAGAAATGGAGAGAAAGTAAAAAAAAAAAAAAAAAAAAAGGCAATGCTTTCAATTTTTCCATCCTGTTTAGCTAAAGGAGAGGACACGGCCTCAAGCTGAGCCAGGGGAGGTTCAGTTGGACATCAGGAAGAATTTCTTCATGAAAAGGGTGTTTAAGTATTCGAAGGGGCTGCCCAGGGAGGTGGTGGATTCCCCACCCCTGGAGGTATTCAAGAATGACTGGATGTGGCACTCAGTGCTCTGGGCTGGGGGACAAGGCGGGGATTGGTCAGGGGTTGGACTGGATGATCTTGGAGGTCTTTCCCAACCTTAATGATTCTGTGATTATTCTCCAAATCTTGAACATGATATTGTAAATTAACATTAAGCTCGCAGGAGAAGAGGAACAGCCCAGAACAGGGGTACATGGATAAAGAGGAGAAAATGGAGTTGGGGCAAGAAGGAAGAGAAGTAAAGCTGGGAAAAGGCAAAGGTTAGTTTCATGATGGGTTCAAAAAGGGTGATTTGTGTCTTATGACTTGAGTGTTCTGTTGAAAAACCTTAATCAGCTCTCACACAATTGGAAGTATGAGCTCCTCTGCCCTATTTTGCCAACTGTGATATTGTAAACCTGCCCCTCTTCTCTTTAGAGAGGATGGAGAAAAGGACTGTAAAAGGAAGGTCTTTAAAAAGTATAAAGGAAGGGCTTGAAAGACATGGCTAAAACTGTACCCCATGTCCTCATGTACTTTGCAATACATAGGACCACCTTCATGGCTTATTTAGAGTAATAGGCTCAGTGAAATTGTGGAGCTAATCAGAGTGCTTTGCTTCTGCTTTGCCGAAGACTAGCAGTGAACGGTGACCATGGTTTCCATGGTTTTTCTAGGGCAGAAAACACTCAGGCTTTCTCCTTCCAGCTTGGTGGCATAACCAGGAGGTGACACTTCTTTCACAGCTACTTAAGCACCTGCAAGATCTCAATGTAGTACTAAGCATGAGCTTCAAGAGCTGCGGCGAATGCAAACGCAGCTCCAAGTTAATGGGCCTGTTCTGGTCCTGAGGTACAAAATATTTCAGTCAGGACAGTGACTATGAGTCAGGCTCCAGTGGTTCTGATTCCACCTGGGAGCAGTTCCCACAAAGGCCAGCCAAGTCATTAACAGTCTATGGCTAATTGCCTGTTGTAAGAATGGCATAAAGCACCTTTGCTTTGAGATGAGCTCAGCTTGAGCGGTGCTGCTGGCTCTAAATGTGGTGGGTTTAGCCAGGATTTATCTGCTGTCTTGGTGTTGTTATTTGTGGCAATTCTGCTCAAGATGAACCAGGAAATGCTCTGCTTAAAAACCTCATCTTTCCATGACCTGTGCTCCTGGTGAGGAGGATCACGAGATCCAGATGTGAAACTGTCCCAGCAGTCTTTCACTTGTTTGCTGTTGAAGCTTTGAATATACAAGGTTTCCGTGAGCACTGTCTCACATTTCTGGGGGATGAGATTGTCTTTGGCTGTGTCAAATTGTGACTCAGCAGGTTGTAGCAGCACATTTTATTGTTGCAAGAGAGGAGAGATCAACTCTGAGCTGCAGAGATGAGTGTGAGGAGCAGAGCAAATGCCACACGGGAAAGAAAAGGTGGAGCAGGAGATGGACCCTGAGGTCGTGTTGAGGAACAAGAGGGAATTTTTAGGGGTTAAAACAATTTCAGAATTGTTTCTATCTAAGAAACAGTTTCAGAATTGTTTCTATCTAAATCTATCTAAGAACGTTTCTGTATTGGCACAGCGGTAAGGAAACAATCACGGACAGATCATGTCACACTTTGGGAGCATCTCAGACATGTCAGCGTGTCCTACCTGGGCAAATATAAACTGATTACAAGGATAAATTATTCCTGGGCTCAACCAGTTCCCTGCTCTGGGCTGTGTCCATGGACATGTCGGATGTTCAAGGCCAGCTTGAATGGGGTTTTGAGCAACCTGGTCTAATGAAGGCTCCTGGTCATGGCAGAGGGTTTGGAATTAGATGGTCTTTAAGGTCTCTTCCAACCCAAACCATTCTATGGTTCCATGTACCTTCCATTGAAATTTAGTGGGATTATTATTAACTCTGGTAATTAGGGGGAAAAGTCTGCATGTCATATTTATTATATTTTATAGTGAAGAGCATTGCAAGGCTTCTTTGTACTCCAAAGGAGAAGAGGTAATCTTGTCAAAACCCTAAAAATCTAAGGTCTTGCGTGAATATTTGCTCACATTTAAGAAAACCCAAAACAAAACAAAAACAAAACAAAAAACCCACAACACAAAACAAACTAAACAAAAAAACACCCCAAAATAAAATAAAACAAAACCCCAGCGGATATCTAATTATTCTGATTTCTTAATCTCCATTATTAACCTCTCACACACCAGACATGCTCAGTGCATGGGACATTAAACCTTTCTGCTGAGTGACCCATGCTTGAGGAAACTGCTGCTGTATGAATAAATACTAAATAAGCACATTGAATATTTCATTGGCAGGAAGAACAGGTTCTGGAAGGGAGGAGAATTAACATGTGCTGATTTTTACCCTCACATAAGAGTGTTTCTGACAGCAGGACTGCCGTGCACTGGCCAAGAAGGAGCAGGAGCAGCAATTTGTGACTGCTCTGACTGATATCACCAACCAGTGTGGCACCCAAACAGCTCTTCCTGCTTTTTGTAATGAACATAACATTGAAAAAAATAATTACATTCACCAAGGAAAAAAGAAACGCAGGAGTGAAAATAACGAATAATAGTCATGAAATCCTAATCTCTCAGTAGGCAAAGATCATTACCTGAAGTGGACCATTCCCTAGGGACTCACATTACAGTGTGGACAGACAAAACATTGAAAAATGAATACTTGGAAAGTCTTCCCTGGTCTGGAATGAGTAAAAAAATTAGGCTGTTGCCACAGGTCTTGTCCTTTTGGTGTCCTCTGGTTTATATGCATGATTTGGTCTGATACCAGAGCATCAACAGGAGTCTCTTCATTAAAAGTTTGTCCAAAAAATGTCTGGAGATATTCTGAGAGGAGAGAGAGGCAGCCTGCAGTGGCTGCAATGCCACTGGGATAACATTCCTCTGTGACAGAGTAACAGAGCCTATTTTCCTGCCCCTGAATCACAGCTTGCTCTGTGAGAGATGCACATTCCCTGCAGCAGCACAGGAACCTCTGTAGAAAGCCACTGCTGTTTGTGGACTGCTGCCTCATCTTCCTGCTGGAGAGTTCCTATCCTGGCCTCTTAAATGGCTGTGATCTCTGTTCCTGTCCCTGTGGGTTGGTTTTTGATGGATAGCACTGACACGTGCATGGATATGGACTTCCCGCTGAGTTGATGGGTGACAGTTTTTGGGGTTTGGGTTACACCCAGAGTACTTTGCTTAGGAGGCTGTCAGATTAGTATTAACTGCCAGACAGATGATGGAGCTCTTTGTGTAATGATCCTGACAGCGTTTCTCTGGCTGTCACCACAGAGATGACTCCAGGACATACAAAGCAATCAAATCCCTTGTCTCCACGATGTGTGTAAACACCCTCAGCTCTTCCCCCTGTACCAGAAGAACTGAATTAGACCTTTGGACTCTCTGAATTGAGAAGAGAAGTGAAGGAGAGCGAGGTACAAGATCAACCATCTGGAAAGAGGAACAAGAGGCCAGAGCACCACAATAGCTCTGACTTGTACAAATTACTGCTTTATACCTGATACTTTCCTTTTCTGCCCAAGACCTCCTTAAGGGGTGAAATGCCTTATGTATCTATTGCAGGGCTTTGTTTGGGAAGAATCCTCCTCCCTCTCCAGCCTCCCGAATGACTCAATAATTACTTTAACTGATTCAAGGCTCCCCCTCAACCTCCAACCGCCCCCCTCTCCACCATTCAACTTTAACACAAGACCGCACTGTTTCTCGGTTTCCAATGAGCCCAAAGCTATTCAGGCCCCTTGTTTCTCCCTGAAAGGAGCTGACAGAGCTGCTTTTGTGCAGGGGCAATTTTGGATTTAATTGGAGACCTACTGGGGGCAGGGCCGGGGGGGTGGGGGAGGGAATGGGGTCACTGGGTCAGTGTTTTGGAAAGATCAACTCAAGGGAGAGTCCAAGGAGAAAAATCAGTGGGGGTTAAATGTTTGGAGAGAGGTTTTATGTGGGGCTATGTAAGGGCAGTGCTCCCCACCTTCCAGAAATGATCATGATACCTGTGTGGGAGCAGAAAGAAAACAGGGTCAGGCCTGGGGCAAATGGCTTTAATGGCCATTTTGAATCTGTAATGACAGATCTCAGGGTGCTTTCTGCAGGGATCACAGAATAATTCAGGCTGTGGTTGAAGGAGGTCTGATGTCACAAAGGTCACTTGCTGCAGTCCATCCCCTTAGGTCAGGCATTCATCATGCACATTAAAGGAGCTCAGCTAACTTCCCTTCTCCAGCTCTGCATCCTTCCCTGGAGATAAGTTCAGCTTCAGCCCTGTCTGTACCACTTTTGGGGCACAATTCATGCCAGCACTGTGACTGCACCACAAGAAGGGAAGACCTTTTTTTTCTAGTGAGGCACATGGAAAGTCACATCAGGCTTTAAACCAGCACAGTCTTGCTGTGCAAGGGGACCACAGATCATCATCCACATGAAAAATGGGCCTCAGTGAGGCAGCATAAAAGCAGTGGGACTCTCCCACTTCACTGCTCATCTTCTTTTTGGATGGTTCCACTTTCTCACCTGACAAAAAATACATAAATTAAACCGGAAAGATTTGTATTGATTATGCTACAGAAAAGCCAATATAATCCTGGCAGAGCTAGACCACAGTCCAACAGAGATTCACTAAAGCTATTTATGTAGAAAAAAGCCCTTTTTTTGTTGTCAAAAGCCAGATGGACATGACTTGAGATACAATAGGTAAGGCTGCTTTGAGTGGCTTAAAAAATTCTCCCTCCCCATCCCTATCCACAGCATGTTGAGGTCACCTCCCCTCACCTGTTACCAGTCCTGGTCCCTACTTCTCCAGCAGAGTGATGGCTCTCCATTCGCTGACCTAACTTCATTTTTAAAATGACTGGAAGCACCAAGAGAGGTGGGACCACCTCCTATTAAACTGCTCCAGGTTGGTGACAAGCATGGAGCTGACAGTGCCCTTGTACAGCTCGGAGACAGACACCTGCTGGGAGCGTGTGCTGGGGGGGTGATGCATAATTTAGTGGTAAAACAGCAATCTCGCTATTATCCTGATCATGCACTTCAAATCCTGACATCTCCTACCAGCTGCTCCAGGGAGGAGCAGGCTGGCACTGCTGAAGGGGGGTGACCAAGAGCAGCTCCTGGTTTTTGTGGGTGTGTGGGGAGGTCACCTCAGCTGAGTGAACAGAGACAGAGTGAAAAGCTGTTCAGTCAAGGTTGCTACAGCCCTGAGAGTTACGTTTCCACCCGGCATCACAACTTTGCTTCTTTCTCTTATGAGCCTCTGGCTGCATGTCCCTCTGGGATGTCTTTGCTGCCAGTTGACATCATCCCTACGGACCACAGATCCAGGTTTCCTCTAGGGGAACAGGGAGAGGTGTTCAAAGATGTCAGAGACCTATTGAGTTGCATTTTTATCAGCAGTTCACCAGCCATGCTCTGGCAGCATTAGTCAGGTTGAAGCAACACAGAGTTCAAACAGGCTTTGCTCTATTCCCACTACCTACTTGAAAACAAACAAGGCTGACATTTATAAGGCTTTATAAAGCCTGGGTTTAGCATTAGATCTGCTCTCAGATCCCTATTGTATTCCTCTCTTTGACATCTACTTGGTCTCAAACTGCTTGTTTCCAGGATGGCAGCAGATAGGGATTGGTGGTCTTTGCATGTCTGAGACAATGGTGGTTTGGAGGGGGTAGAAAACATCTTCTCTGCCCAGAGGTTGCCCAGAAAAGTTGCCCCATCATAGAAGTGTTCAAGGTCAGGTTGAACGGGGTTTTGAGCAACCTGGTCTAGTGGAAGGTGTCCCTGCCCATGGCAAGGCTTGGAATGAGATGATCTTTGAGGTCCCTTCCAACCCAAACCACTCATTCTATGATTCTGTCCCCCCTCAGCTTGAAGAAAAACACATTTTTATACATTTCTGCTCCCAGGGGGTTTAAGGATACTACCCAAGCTCAGGAAGCTGCAGTATTTCAGCACCACTCTGTGATGCTGGTTGCAAGAAAACAGGAGTGGTCTGTGTCAGGCATTTCTATGTTGGTATCTTTACTGAAACGTGGGTAGAGACCTTTCCCAAATCTTCGTTTGCAAAGCCCAGCCATGAATGAATCTTTACTGAAAATCCCTTTGGAGCACCATTCTGGGCTGGGATTAAAAACAGAACCATAGAATGGTTTGGGTAGGAAGGGACTTTCAAGATCATCTTGTTCCAACCCCCTTCCACAGGTAGGGACACCTTCCACTAGACTAGGTTGCTCAGAGCCTCTTCCCACATGGCCTTGGACACTTCCAGGGATGGGGAGTCCACAACATCTCTGGGCAACTTGAGATGGCAGTAGGAAGGACTTGCCAGATTGGGGATGTATGTCTGGAAACTCCTGCTAATCCATCATGTCTTGGTAGTTGTGATACTTCCTCGTGCTACTTCAGGCTGAGGGTGTTGATAGTTAATAGCCCAGTACAGCCACATGACACGTGAAGAATTCCATGTGCCTGCTCAAGGCTGGATGCAGCAGAGGAGAGCAAGGAAGTCTGTCCACCTCCATCCCCAGCCCCAGCCCCACAGAGAGAGCAGTTACTGCCAGCTGGGCTCTTTGTGCTTCACGAAAATCAGTGATGGTCCAACGCTGCCCAGACTCGAAAAGCTCATATGTCCAGTGGCTTTGCATGGGGAGCAAGGGAAGAAGGACAGGATGGCATTCCTTTCTCCAAAACTTCCTCACTCAAGACTGTCTCTAGAAACAAATGAAACTTTGCTAATTGCCTGCAAGGGAATGAAGAGAAGCAGCAACGCTGATCCAAATTACATATTGTATGATATATTGAACTCCCCTAAAATTGTTTCCTTTCAAGAGAAACAATTCTGCTGTTAATAAACCAAATGATCACCTGGGTTTTCAAGACTAGGAGGTACCACCAGTTTATATATCTCTACCAAGACTAGGGACTGTCACAGAAAGTATAATTAATGTACCTTTAGCACGGTGAAGGTGTTTGCTGCTCTATATATACCTCCCAAATAAGAGTCCAGGTACACCAAAGCATGACCCCGTCATCTCAACTAATATTATCTCACTCAGATGCCGAGTTCTAATGTCCAGGCGTAAGTATGAACAATCACCAGGGCTACAACTGCTATTTCCCAGCACTGCTCCATCAGTATTTAATCTGCTGCTTTATAGAGCACTGTAGGAGATCCCCAGAAAGGAAAACAGCTGCAGCCAAGTTCTGCTCTAAAAAGTATTTTCAATTGAGAGGCCTATTAATCCAGGCAATAGGCATTAAATGACGTAACAGAGAAGCTGGAGGGCTGATATGCCCTTCTACCCAGGGTAGGAAAAATTCCTTTTTATGCCTGGGATAGTTGTTGTAAAAGAGAGCCCTACAGGAGTCTGAGAAATTTGTTCCAGGATTATTATTATTCCTTCTTGAAGTAGCAGCTGCTGGCTTTTTTTTTTTTTACCCTAAACCAATATAATGTATTTCTATGCATATATAAACATATTTATATATGTATATTTACATATATATTTACATATAAAATGCATATTTGTGCACTTATTAATATATGTAACTATATGTACTATATGTATGTATTTATATGTAGATATATTTATATCACAATGTATTTAACTTCTTTGGTTGCTGCAAAAATTGTTTAGCAATCCACAGGTACAAGGAGTGATTCTTGGGGTTGTCCTGTGAAGGGCCAGGAGTTGGACTTTGATGGGTTTTGGGGGATATTCTGTGATTCTGTTATTCTGTGAGATGACAGTCAGTGCAAAACGAGCCTGCAGCTGTATTCCCTGAATTTCCAGCCATTTCCATTCAGACTCTTTCGTTCTTTGAGCTTGCAAAGAGAGACACATCCTCCAAAGAAGGGTTGGAAGCCTTTCCAAGAAAAATTGTTGGCTTAATCAGCAGGAAGCTACAAGTCACTTTTGGGGTCCTTGTGTGACCCTGAAAAACTTGTTCTGTGTCTCTGTGCCTGAAGTCCAAGTCTGGAACGTGGACAAAACAGCTCTGACCATTTTCCTGAAGAGGTGGTGAGCACTCATTTTTGACTTGCATTTTCTAATCTTATATCCCTGTATATTTTTTTTTCTTTTTGCACCTCTATCTGTCCAGCAAGTGAAACCTGAGATGAGGTGTTTGGTGTCTCCCACGATGACAAGATTTAGAACCCCACTGGGTATGTGAAGTACTGATTTTTTTCCTGCTTTTCTTTGGTCTTCTCCTGTCTTTGAAGAGGCTGAGTAGGTGAGCTGGGATGGTATCAGTGTTTGTCAGGTAATAATTATCAGGTCATATCAGAAAGCTGTTCTCACTATGATGTGTTGGCAGGGTGATAACACAACCTGTTCACGCAGCTTGGAATGACAGAATAGTTTGGATTGGACCGGATGACCTTTAAGGGTCATGAAAAGAGATATCTTCAAGTAGATCAGGCTGTTCAGAGCCTCATCAAATCTGGTCCTGAATGTTTCCAGGGATGGGGAATCTACCAGCAATCTCTGGGCAACCTGGTCCAGTGTTTCACCATCCTCGTTGTAAAAAAGTGCTTCCGTATGTTTAGTCTGAATCTTCCCTCTTTTAGTTTAAAACCACCACCCCTTGTCTTATCATCACAGGCCCTACTAAAAAATATCTCTCCATCTTTCTTACACGCCATCTTTAGGTACTGAAAGGCTGCAATAAGGTCTCCTTGAAGCCTCTTCTCCAGGCTGAACAGCCTCTCAGCCTGAGATTCTCAGGCCAGAGGGGCTCCAGCCCTCTGACCATTTCTGTGGCTTCCTCTGGACCCTTTTCAGCAGGTCCATACCCCTCCTGTTCTGAGGATCACATGGGTAGATACAGTGCTCTAGATGAGGGTCTCATCAGAGTGGAGTGGAGGGAGAGAATCCCAAAAGCCCAGGGTAGAACTGACCTTCAGGGCTGTGAGCGCCCACTGATGGGTCCTTTTCATCCAGCAGTGTCCCTCTGTCCTTCCCCACAAGGCTGCTCTCCATCCCTCCATCTCCCAGCCTGTATGGATACCAGGGCATGACCTCACCTCTGTGCAGGCCCTTGCACTTGGCCTTGTAAAACACAAAATGTTAGGCCTCAGTCTTTGGAGAACTTGTGTTTATGACCCCATTTTCTTCTGGGATCCCAATCTCTGAAAGCTCTAATGCTGTTAAGTCCATATGAGCACATTCACTGATTGGTTTTTATAAACAGAAGCAGCAGATGAGAAATATTTCCCTATTTGGCTTGTTGTCCTTCTGCAGTCTATGGCATGGGAGGCTTGGAAAGTTATTTTTGACTCTATAATGGACACTTCACACAGGAGACGAATTCAGTACTTGTATAAAATAAGAAGATAAATAACAGCAACAAACACCAGAAAGATAAAAATAATAAACCATCTGACTGGACTGGCTGGTCTGCAACTTGTTTTTCTTTCCTCAGAATGGAAGTACAATCTTGTCTCCTCCATCTCCACACTCCCTTCCCTTTCCTTCCAGACATGTTGATTCTTCTGCATTCAGAAATTCATTCCTGTTGCCTGAAGTTGATTTTATTTATTTGCCTTAAGTGACTGCATCACCTGACAACTTCCTTTTATCACCTGCCAATTCCTTTTACAAACCTGTTCTTTAATTGCTGCTCAGACTTCTAATGAGCTTTTGGTGTAACCACTGCTTGGCTCCCAGTCCACCCAAAACCCACGGGCTTTAATAACAGCACAGCACGACAAAAATATTATTTGTGAAGGTGTTTCTGATCCCATGTTATGAATGAACATAACACAAAGAGTTGTATTTATTCTCCACCCTGCTGAAAGGAATTAAAACTGCAATTTTTCAGGAGAAACCCTGTTCCCAATCACATCTCCCAGCACACAGTGGGTCTGGCCAAGAAAGTAGTGGATGTCAGTCAGGATTTTTTCCACCTACCAGGCACCTGTCCATGGATGCTGTTCCTTCAAATTTTAGCTGTATTGGAAGGCCTTTTCTAAGGCAGCTCCTCCAGTTCCTCACTAGTTTGTTCCTTTGAGTTTTTGATCACTGCAAACAAACTCTGATATGTGTTTCTGTCTAACATGCTTGCCAGTATCTTCTGAATTGGTCAAATATCAAGTATTCACTGCCTGTTCTCCAGTAAAATGCCAGTTGAAATTGCAGTATTATTTCTTTCTGGAGAAATTCTTGGTATTTCTTTCAAATGTCCAGAAATAACACCATTTTTGCCAGAGTAGTTGTCGCTGTGACCCATGTAGAGAATCACTGGAATGGTATCAACCTTTCATCTGATGAATCATGTAGGACTCTTCATTATCTCTGTTTTCTAGGTTACTACTAACTACTTGGAAAGCATCAAAACTTGTTTTTATGGAAGTACCCACCCTGAAAAAATGATAAAGTTAGGAAATTGGGTGCCTAATGTCTACATCCATTGGTTTCAGACCCTGAGATTTTGAAGCAAGGGCTGGAAGAGATCTACAGCTCTCATACATGCACAGATATTGATATAATCAGGCTCTTTAAATCAGCAGTTTTCCAAGATATTAGTGTACCTACCACTGTGCAGTATCATTAGCTGGGAGATGAAAAGGGGATAAAAGCTCTCTGGCTGTTGGCCAAACTTTAGTCTAAGCTTTGGTATGTAAACCATAATGAAAGGACTTAAAAAAAGTGAATATCTGCTGGTGAAACTTGGTCCATCCCAGTTCAATGTACTGAGACAAGCAAAAAAGGCCTGAAACTCCTCTTCTTAGCAAGGGTAGAGGTTGGGCTCAGGAACCTTCTCAAAGCAGGTTGGTTGGATAGCTGGGGATGGAGATATTGAAAACATACTACACACACACTATGTGTGACTCACCTTGTGCCAACTGACACTGCTCCATGTCTCTGATGTTCTAACACCAGAATATTTTGGTGTTTTGGGACTCACGTGGCTCTTGGAATACCGTGAAATCCATGGATTTATGAGAAAGTGCTCTACCGTTTATTAATCACTTTGGAAGTGCTGGACAAGGTTTGGAGCAACCTGGTCTAGTGGAAGGTATCCCTGCTCATGGTAGGGAGTTGGAATAAGACGATCTTTAAGGTCCCTTCCAACCCAAACCACTCAGTGATTTTCTGACTCTGAACTTTTCCAAGGCCAGTTCTGCTGCACTTTAGTGCCACGAATCCCACTTCGGTGCCTGGCACATTTTCCAACTCTTTCCTGCCATAGTCAGTATTCTCCCTTCTGAGGCCATGTAGAATTGCTACAGATCACAGCTCCTGATAAAATCTTGATGTCTGGAACCTTTGGCCTGTGAGAGGGGGCAGGATAACTGCATTTCAGGTGCCTCACTGCTCTTCTGGAATTTCTTTGAGTATGTTCTCTTCCCAGGCTCTCCTCTCAGGGCACAGCTTTTCAGCTGCCAGTCATGTAAAAAACAGTGTCAGTCCAAACTTCTGTGTTCTGGACCAAATTTGAGCATGTACATTTTATGTTTTCCTTGCCTCAGGATCTGAGTCACATTTCTGAGCTTTGTCCTTCACTGTGCTTGGGTTGAACTGAGTTTTATGTCTGGGTATTACTTGAAGTCAAGGCAGAGTTTTGATTGCTGCATCTTTTATTAGCAAGAGATGCAGAGGTGCCGTTGCAGATTCACTATTCATCTCTAGCATTTTTTGCTGGATTTTTGGAAGGATCCTCTGATTTTACAAGCAGAGTTAAATCTCCATCTTAATACATGGGGTGTGAGGCTGAGAAAGAACCCAATAAGTTTTCCAATTCAGTCTCATCACTAAGGAAAGTCAACCAAAAATACAAATAAACCATAACACGGTTTTTGTTTTGTTTTGTTTTTTTATGATGGGATGTGGACTAATGACTCAACAATAAAGCTGATCATCCAGTTCCCATGATTTTCTTTCTATCTTTGCCACTAAGCCATAAGCAGGTCACCTTGTTCCCTATGAATTGTTTAATGTCTAGGGTTAATATTTCTGCCTCTTGGATGTGCTGTGCAGGTGTGTTGTGACAGAAGAAGCCTTCCTGCAAGTAATGACTCTTGGTTAAGCCAGGTAGATGCAACCAGAAAATATGGTGTGAATTTTTAAACAAATTATAGGATTTGTGTGTGTTCACAGTTGTTCACAGGGACAACTTCACATGAAGTCAATAAACAGTGTGTCCTGTGTAGGTTTTCATACTGCTGTGATACTTCTCACTTACACAACCAGTTTCATTTTCAGTTAAAAATATCCCACACCAACAGGGAACCCCCAAATTTATGGATAAGGAAGCTGAGATAATGTTAAAAAAAAAGGAGATTGGAAATTAGACTCGATGCAAAAAGCTGTCAGAGGTCTCCTGGGCCTTGACAAGCTTTGAACCTCTTGATTTAGTTTGTATTAGTTTTCAAAGACACACTATGACAGCCAAAAGTTCAGGAACAATGTAATGTCTAAGGCCATCACCATTCAGGAGGTAATAAAGAGGAGGATCCCACCAGCCTTAAAATCCAGGACTCTGCAAATGGCTGATACTTGTGAGTCACTTAAGAATAATGTGTCCTGCAGGAATAGCTCAGATAGACAGGGACACACCAGCAAACCATAGAGCACCTTATGGATGATAAAGTATAATAATTCAAGGCTCATTACGAAAGGAACCTGTATGGAAATAATCTCAGTTAAAAGCAGAATAAAAGAACAAAGGAATCAGCAAGTACCCAGAAGGGTCATGTAGGGCACCCTCCCTTGATATGATTAAACAGACGAATAAGTGAATAAGTAATAATCTAATCATAAAAGGGGCCAGGCAAACTCAGCATTAAACTACCAGACTAGGCAAGTTTTTCATTTGTGACCAAATGACCTCATATTTTTTCCATCTGCTTCTATTAGGCAGAGTCGTTTCTTCCATCAGTGCAGTGGTGAAAAAATTTCTCCAACTGTTCTAGGGAAAGAGGAATAAATGGTTCCTTCTGGGAAGGAAGAGGGAGAAATTAATTTCCTGACATGTTCTTTCCTAAAATCAGTGAGAATTTTGCTTTTAATTTCAGGGGTCTGTTGGGGGAAGACCGAGGCCTGGACAGAATAGGGTTGATCTTCTGTGAAGGAAAGAATAGTCACTTTGTTGGTGAGTCACAGGGAACAGCACTTGGAATGAGACTGGGGAGTATCTCCTGACTCTGTAGAATAGGCAGAGCCTCAAGCATATGTTCATGAGGATGACCCAGGATCAAACACTGGCTCATCTGGAGCCCATGTCAACAATGTACCCACCTCAAATCTTCCCTGTATCCATGCTCTGGATATAGGTTGCACCACTGCCTTCCTGTGTCCAGTGTTCTGAGTCTGGTCTTGGTGGCACTGGGGACCTCTGGGCAAGTGACTTCTGTGACAGAGCAGGAGGGCACTGTTGTGGTGCCACTGAGAGGGCAGATCTCTGAGGGAGCTGGGCCTGTTCAGCCTCAAGAAGAGACTCTGAGAGGGGACCTCATCCCTGTCTGTCTGTGTCTGCAGGGGGGGGGCAGAGGATGGACAAGGCTCTGCTTGGGGGGCCCAGCAGTGGGCAGGAACTGATGCCCAGGAAGTTCCACCTGAAGATGAGGAAGAACTTCTTTGCTGGGCAGTGACCCAGCACTGAACAGGTTGCCCAGAGAGGGTGTGGAGTCTCCCTCACTGGGGATATTCCAGAACCATCTGGACACAATCCTGTGCCTTGTGCTCTGGGATGACCCTGCTGAAGCTGGGGAATTGGACCAGATGACCCACCGTGGTCCCTTCCAACCTCACCCATTTTGTGACTCTGTGACTTTGCAAACCCACTCAGCACTCACATCTGGGTGAGGTTGGTGTGATCCTGCTCCCTCCTGCAGAGCTTCTCATGTGAGACTTTAAAGCATCACTTAAGACACTCTGAGGAAGGCTCAGTGCCCCACAGTGCATTTTTTCATAGACAAAGCAGCCAAGGCACAAAACTGACCTACCCAAGAGCATCCAGGAAGCCACAAACCTGAGAATCAGGAACAGTCTCTGATCTTGTGCCTCTCAACACAGTTTCCAAACCATTATTTTATTTTGAAGAGGAAAAAACTATCTTATTCACATTTCTTTGGTCATCCTGTTTCTGCTGGTAGGGGGTGAGACTAGTTTTCGACTCACTAGGTCTGCATGTGTCCAAAATACAAAAGCTGATGGGTACTCATCCCAAATTTTTTGGCACAGTTCCAACAGTTCCCAAAGCTCCTGAGGGATATTTTGACTCTCTTTTGAGCACAGTCCATCAGACTGCAGTAGGATGATATCCACTTTTGATGTCCTCAAAACAAGCTCTCTGGGGATGAAACCAAGTGGATATTGAAAGGGAGGTCTGGCAGAGTCTCCTCCAATGCCTCTGAATCAGCACTTCTAAATTCTGAATAGGAGAGATGGGTCAAAATTACATGTTCTCCCCAAATAGTGTCTCCTGTTGGCACTGCTGGAAACAGAGCATTGGGCTTTTCTGGGAGGGTGTTTTTCTTCTGAGCTCTGTTACGACTTGGTGAGTTCCAAGTTCAGATTGGGACACTGCTGATGTGGAAGAATAAATAAATAAATGAGATCTTTTTTTTTTCCTTCAATCTGCAGAAAAGTTTACAGCACTCTTGCAGGTCTCCTCCAAAAGCTGTGGTGGTAGAAAGGTGCCCATGGAAGTGGGAATTTGTGATTTCTTGATCTTCTTGAAGCTCAGAAGACTGATGGCAATCCTAATACTGCTCCCTTGTACTCAAAGCATTTGAAATGTGTTGTTCAGCACAAGAAGTTTGTCCCAGGGTACAAATTTTGCTGTATCCAAATATCTGTTGCAAAGACTGAGTTGGAGAATTTGGTACCGTGCCGCTTGGCAGGAGGGAAGCACCACACAGAGGCCGTTCAAACAGTCATTTATTTACAGGATAATTGCTGGTTATTAACTAGTTAATTAATAAAGATTAGATGCAGTGGTGGGGGAGAGGAACTTGAGATTAAAAAAGTTTGGCAGCAGTGGTAGGTGGTGTATTATAAAGGTTTGTAAATGTGTGAAAGAAGAAGAGGAAATTAAGTCAAATTGATCATGGGGGAACAAAGGAGTAAGATAAGTAGGGACAGTCTTAGCAGGACAGCTCAGGGCTTAAAAAAGGAAACAAGACAATACCTTCTAACCAGCTCCAGCTGGTGAATCAGAGCAGTGCCTCACCTTGCAGGTTGCAAGTGGAATGTGAATTGGGTTTCCCATCCCTAGGGCTAATTGTAGGCAAGCAGATGCTCAGCTGAGTTGAGAGATTAAATCAGCATGAACCAATCCACAACGTGTGGAGGAGAGACTTTTTAGACTGCTCACAATAACTGGACTTTTCTCTCCTGGAGTTCTTTCTGCCCCAGGTTCACAAAACATTACATAAACCACAGTTGGCTAAGTTTTTTCATAAGGTTTTCCTTTCTTATTTGAAGGAGTGGGTAAGGGTTATTAGCTTTGTTCCACCGATGAGGAAACCAAGGCACAGAGAAGTCAATATACCTCTACCCACAAATCCCACTGAGAGCATCCCCTGGCTGCTGAGAGCCGTGCAACGGATTCTGGGAGACCAGCCAAGGCAGCCAAGTGCCAGGATCAGTGACTCACATTGTCTTGGGGGGGGGAGAGGGATGATTTACACCAGTGCAGTTCAAGCAATCAGGGCTGGACTGGGCTCCTGCCATCAATGCAGATGCACCAGTGCACTGGACCCACCGCTCCTCCCAAAGACAGAGGCTGGGGAAAGAACCAGGCAGGAAATCAAACCCAGGCCTTGAAACCACCATCATCCCCTGCTCGTAAAGCCAAAGTGATTCAGCTCTTTGGTGAGCTAAATCACTTTTAGGAGGCTGCTATCATTCTCTCCTGACTGTTTGAAGGCTTGCCTTCTTGTACCACTCTTCCTGCCTCTGTGCCTCCACTACAGTTGATATTAAAACCAGTAGTAAATCTTGTGTAAGTGCTGATTGCTGGAGTTAAAGCCCTTCATACTTTTAGCAGGGGCTCACATAAGGCTGAGCAGAATGCAGATGTTTTATCCCAGGACAGCATCCAGCTCTGGGGTCCCAGCACAGGAAGAACATGGACCTGTCGGAGCGAGTCCATAGGGCTCCAACAGTTCCCAAAGCTCCTGAGGGATATTTTGACTCTCTTTTGAGCACAGTCCATCAGACTGCAGCAGGATGATGTCCACTGGTGTCCTCAAAACAAGCTCTCTGGGGATGAAACCAAGTGGATATTGAAAGGGAGGTCTGGCAGAGTCTCCTCCAATGCCTCTGAATCAGCACTTCTAAATTCTGAATACGGGAGATGGGCCAAAATTACATGTTCTCCCCAAATAGTGTCTCCTGTTGGCACTGCTGGAAACAGAGCATTGGGCTTTTCTGGGAGGGCGTTTTTCCTTTGAGCTCTGTGACGACTTGGTGAGCTCAAAGTTTAGACTGTGACACTGCTGATGTGGAAGAATAAATATACAAATGAGATTTTTTTTTTTTTCTCTCTACAGAAAAGTACAATAAAGAGAGACAGAACACTTGTTTACTGTAGTGGTATAGGAGGAATTGTGACAAAAAAAGGAAATAAAATGGTTTTCTGGATTTACAGGACAAAAGAAGACATTGGCTTAGATGGCAGTGCTGGATATCCAAATTAGACATGGCAGAGCTTTTCCTAGAGAGATGGGTAATGACACACTGGGCTGCTGGAGTGGGAAAGCTTCTAAAAGCAAATTGGAAGGTCATTATCAGGGATGATTTCTGCAAGGTGAAACACTTCTAGAGGTAGGAAGTTCACTGAATTATAGAATCACAGAATGGTTTGGGTTGGGAGGGACCCCAAGGATCATCTAGTTTGAACCCTCCTGCCATTGGCAGGTACACCTTACACTATCCCAGGTTGCTCCAAACCCCATCCAACCTGGCCTTGAACACTTCCAGGGATGGGGCAGTCACAGCTTCTTGGGGAAATGTGTTCCAGGGCCTCACCACCCTCACAGGGAGCAATGTTTTCCCAATATCTAATCTAAATCTACTCTCCTTTAGTTTAAAGCCATTCCCCCTTGTCCTATCACTGCCTACTCTTGTCAGAAACCCCTCTCCAGATGGTCTAGGTAGGTCTGGAGATGGAGTAGATCTCTCCCTGTGTTGTCTATAATTCAATGTTCTTCAGCTCTGGGTTGTTTAAGGACCTGAGAAGTTTCTGGCCAACTCTCTAGTTCCTAAAATAACATCCCTACATTATAGATGCTTCTTTTGGACAAACCTTTACTAAGCTTCTGTGATTTTATCACAGCCAAGAGCTCATTTTGGTCAATCAGTCCATATCATTCCTCAGAAAATGGTTTTCCACTTCCATGTGCTTTCCCCCTGCATTGCAAATTTTTAGCAAGGGTTTTAAACAAAGGGGAGAAAAAAAGAGTCCCTTGAACAAGCTGTTGAACAGCTGAGTCTGAGGCAATCACATTACACGTCGGGTTCATTTATTTTCTAGGTAAAGTGTTTCTTAGAGGGTTTGTTTTCTGGCATATGCATTTTTCCAGCATAAACTCCAGGTGTTGATTGGTTATTGATTTCCAGGGAGCAAGCAATTTCCTGAAATAGCCCCTTGCTTGTCCTAGACCCTCTACAGAGGGAAGAAAAGACTAATAAAGGTGATTCTTTAGTGGGGGGGTGTTGTTACAGGTTATAATTGGTCTTCATTACCAGTTCATCGACTGGTTTGTTAGATCATTAATCGCCCTTGGCTTTGATCTGGGTCATTAACTAACAAACTTGTCATTAGCTGCTGGAAAATGACCAGCTCCTTTTTTTAGGATTATTGCACTGAGCAGTGGCTGCTGTTGAGTCCCGGAGGGTGTGAGACAGGACTCTCCAGAGCACTCTTTGCTTGGTTCACTGGTGGTATATGAACATCCAGACAGGCTGTTTCTTTTTCAGGGATCAAAAGCTATCTAGGATGCTGGCACAGGGTTTTTTTCTTTGTTTTGCTTTGTTCCTTCACTATATACATAGAATTGTTGAGGTTGGAAATGACCTTTAGGGTCATTGAGTTCAACCTTTAACCCAGCGCTGTCGAGGCCACCTCTAAACCATGTCCCCAAACACCACATCTTCAAGTCTTTTAAATCCCTTCAGGGATGGTGACTCAACCACTCTCCTGGGCAGCCTCTTGCAGTGCTTGGCAACCCTTTCTGTGAAGAAACTTTTCCTAATATCCAATCTAAACCTCCCCTGGAGCAACTTGTGGCCCTTTCCTCTCATCCTGTTGCTTGTTATGTGGAAAAAGAGACCAACCTCCACCTCACTACAACCTCCTGTCAGGGAGTTGTAGAGAATGATAAGGTGTCTCCTGAGCCTCCTTTTCTCCAGGCTAAACAATCCCAGTTCCCTCAGATGTTCCTGATAAAACTTTTGCTCCAGACATTTCCCCATCCTTGTTGCCCTGAATTGCTGAACAGAGGCATCATCTGACTGTAAGAAAGGAAACTCTCCCTCTGCTTCCTTGTTAACAAATAATGAGTCACTTTGAAATCACATTTCTTGGTTGACAGGATTGAGTTTTGCAGGTTTATACCTGCAGAAGGTCTTTGCTTGGAAGTTTATTTTCATGCCTGTGAAAGGTGTGGGACTGAAAACTGTGGAGATTAAAACACATAGAAAAACCAAAAAGAAGCTGGACTCCTTCCATCCTTCCTCAGTAGTGTCTCTCAAACCAGATCTCAGATGGCAGAGGAGAAATCTCTCAGTTTTACCAAGAAATAAAAGCAATAGGGTTGTTAGTATTTGTTTCCCTTGGATTTCCTACATGCAAACACCAACCTGGTTAGAAATTCAGGAAGGACCCCAAAAATCCATCAAGGAGCCATGAGAAGGAGATTTCCTTTTCTCATGATTGATCCAAAGAGAAACTTACTTTTTTTCAACATGGGTCCAAACAGGAATGAAGCCAGTCCTCTAGAAATGAAACTCCCCATTTTTCATTCCAAGTTGCCCTGAGCCAACTTCCCACCATGGCACTTCTCCAGGACACAGAGGAGTTGAGCTGTTCTATCTCAGCTTTCCCAAGAAAGCAGATCTTGCTGTAAATAGGTTCTCCCAGAATGAAAACCTGGATCTTTCCAGCACTGCATAAGTAACTCCCTTTATTTCTGGTAAAGCTGGGTTCTTGAGGAGAATCTAGTCAACAAGCAAAATTAAATGGGATTCATGGAGGGTCCTGTATCAAAAGTGTCTGTTTCATTTTGCAAACACTATTGATGGAAAATTCTGTTCCAGCTCAAGATCTGGGAATTCAATCCCACTGTCACACTGGACCCACCACCTGCCCCCATTCCCTGTCCTCACCCCCTTCTCTCCTCCCCAGGAATTCAATCCTGTCAACATCCTACTGCCAGCAAGGGAGATGTGGAGATGAGGAATACATCATTTTCAGAGTTTTGTGTCTCCGGGACAAATTGCAACGCTCCAAGTCATGTTATTATGAACTCCATAATAATAATAATAGTAACATCCAGCAGGAAGGGAAGGAGGGCTGTGTCTGCGCGCAGCAGACGCTGCAACACAATCCCTTTCTGGAGAGTGTCATCTGTGCTAATGCGTCCCAAAAAAAGCTTCATATCCGATTACAGGCTGTCAGGAGAAATGCAAGGAAACTCCCTGGAAGAGAAGTGCTCGGGGCTGCAGCCTCTCAGAGTTCATCAGCCAGGCAATGAGTCGAGGCTGATCCGTGCTTCAGCTGGGAGCCCACAAAGGAAGCAGGAAAAGTGGGGCTGATGTTTGGGCAGGTGATGTTTTTTTTTTTCTTCAGGTTAAAACTCAGTTATTCACAGCTTCATCTCCTTGACTTATTTCCCAGCCTCCTTGAGTGTTTTCATATGTAAAATCCACGGTCCTTAAGTTCACTGGAGGTAAGCTGGATGTTTCAGAAGGGTAATGGTGAGCAAACACAACGGATGCTGTTTCCAGTTTTAGCACCCTTGAGGTCTTACAGGAAGTTTCTAATTGATTTCTTGCCCCAGTTCTTAGAAGAATATTGGGTCCCTTTGGATTAGCAGGCAATTATCTCATAGATTCCACTTGACCACTTTTGATGTTGCCAGAGATTCAAGGATGTCTCAATAGGAGAAGCCTCAGCTCACCAGAAGACCCAGCTCAGGACACTTGGGAAGGTCTGGCCATCAGGAAGAGCTGAGGTCTCTTCTTCCAGAATCAGCCTTGCTGTGATTTCTGAAACCAACTACCCACACTCTTGGAAAAAGCTCACTCCCTGCAGAGGGAATCCAGGAAGGCTCACTGAGCCCTCAGTGTTAACCATGTGTTGAAGGGAAAAAAATTCCACTGATATTTCTCAGTGGATCTATTCTCCATCCATTCTCCCAGTCCTTCTTCAAGTGGATTTCTCTACATAAATGTAGCGTTTTGGGTGTTGACATGCAAGATTCCCCCTTCTTTAGCTACCATGTCCCTAAAATATGGATGTTTTCATCTCTGGATGAAACTCTGGATCATCTCTGATAATCTCTGGAGATGGGCTAGTAAGTCCCAATTTTACTCTAGAGTTTTAAATGTGCCATTCCTTGTTATTCAGAGGATCCTCTGCCATTCTCCCAATCCTTCTTCAAGTAGATCCAACCAAATGACTTTTCCCTCCCAGAGAAGAAAATTGCCTTTTGATTTTTTTTTCTCCAGTTTCGGTGAGCAGTCCTCCCAAATCTCTTCTCTCCCACCAGCCAGTCTTTGATTTCCTCTTCTGAAGGTTTGTTTTCAGCTTTTATCATGTCCTAACAGCACAAACGAGTCCCAGGGATCCACAACAGATCACCCTTTACAGATCTTTCTCTACATAAATGTAGCGTTTGGGATGCAGGATTCCCCCTTCTTCAGCTACCCTAAAATATGGATGTTTTCATCTCTGGAGACGGGCCATAAGTCCCAATTTTAACCTAGAGTTTTAGATGTTCCATCCCTTGCTACTCAGAGAATCCTCTGCCAATAGCAGGCGTCGTATCTGTTTAGCTGCATTTATCTGTATCCATGCACAGGTTTGCGCAGCCACAAATCCCTGGAGTATTAAAGGATCCAGACTTTTCTCAGCTGATAATTTATTGAAGCAGCATCTCAGCATAACGCCAGGCCTTGTACAGTTATTGGTTCTGGCAGGGTTTGCTTCGTAATAATAACTTGGTCTGCTTTCTATTGAACCAGAATGGAATTGACTGGAGGACAGTGGTGTATTTTCTGGGAGCACAGTCTCACATTCCGAGGATCCCAGAGCACTCAATAAAGAAATGAGTTAGACTGGGGAAGGAAACAGAAGTGCCAGCTCAGCTGGGCTTGTGCTTTACACATTTGGGAGTTTGGGTTTATTTTGCTTCGATTTTTTTTCACGTGTCAGTGCTAAGTTTCTCTCTGGGTGTTTTTGTGCTGAGGTGCCATGGGAGCATAGCCCTCTTGGACAAAGATTCTCATCTGAACTGGGCAGGATGATCCCGTCTATGCTGTTTTCCCTGCAGGGTGTGCATCAGTTTTCCTCCCTCCCCACTTTTCCTAGTGCTGCAATGCAGTGTCAGCGTTGGTTGCAAGCCCAAGCCCTAGCACAGAGTCTGACTCTGCCACAGCCTCCTGGCTCTGGGGAGCAGCAGGAAAACACTTGGCCCCTCTCTCAGAGCTGCTGCAGTCTCCCTGCATGCTCCAGGAGGGAAAGGAGGGATGGAGCTGTAAGGAGGGTGAAGGGCTCTTTTGCTTTATGTGCCCATAGTGTCACCACTGGGCAAGGTGAGAAAGAGCAAAAGTCAAAGCCAGGTTCTCTGCCAGGGTCTCCTGTGAAGTTTCTTGGCAACTCCCCCCCCCCAAAAAATAACCCTCAGAACAAAAAATCTCCAATTCTTTGGCTGGATTTTCCTCATAGTCAAGATTCACCCAAATTCTCTGTTTTTCCAGAGGATCTGGGTGAATCTGGTGCTTGTGGAGTATGGCCTCTCCACCCCAAACTTCTGCTTTGAGCCTTGGCCCGAAATGAGCTCATTTTACAGAAAGAAATCCAAGTAAGACACCAGCTTTGAGTACCTCTGCAGTGGCAGGCACTGGGCCATGACTCTGAGCTCATCCCTGTGCCACTGTGCTTGCTTCCAAGTTTCCCTGGCACGTTGTGAAAATTCCTAAACCATTCCCAGATCCGGATACACAGCTCAGTGGCTCCAGACTGAGAGAAGCTTTGAGATGAGCAGTCCGTGATCTGCTACACAATTTGGAATTTATCAGACATGGGATCTCACCAGAGATCCTTTCTGAACATGGGGACCAGGCTGGAGACTTTGTCAAATGCTGATCCAGCCGCACTGGCTCAATCCATCTCTTGGGATCATCCCTCACCTTGCAACACCTCTGCTCTCCAGGAGAGGTGGGAATTTCGAAGGCTGGCTGTGCCTTTGAACACAAAAGCTCCATAACATCCATGCTGGATGAGACCAATGGTCCATGGAGCTCACACCGATAGCACAGAATCACGGAATCATTGAAGTTGGAAAAGACCTCTCAGATCATCAAGTCCAACACTTCCAGGTCCACCACTAAACCATGTCCCCAGACACCACATTTACAGGTTTTTAAATGCTTCCAGGGATGATGATTCCATCACTTCTTTGGGCAGATGCCCATGAGAAGAATAAAGCAAAAAGGAGTAAGTGCAAAGTAATCCCACCTTTGATGCACACTCCTGACATCCAATAGTCACTGATTTAAGGATTATTATTTTTCTCTGATTTGGAACTGTCTGAAAAAAACCACGTTCCATAACCATGGATCGATTGTGCCTCTGTGAATCGATTTAATTCCTCTTGGGACCCACCAGAACATCTGGTCTCTGGGGGGTTTGCCTTGGGAATGAGTCACAGTGTTCAACTGTTGTTCCCTGTTCAGGATGTGTCTGCAACCCATCTCCAACCCACCTCTCCTGTTGGGTTTTGGGGTTTTTTGGGGGGGGTGTGATAATGGCAGGCGAGAACTTCATGGTCAACCTGATTTCAGCTGGGCCTGGGTCATGCCCTCATGAAAGTAATGAACAACAGGAAGAACCTCGTGAGAAACTGCACAAAGTGCTTTGATTGTCCAGTACAGGAGATGAACTGGCAATGAAAATTCCACTATTCCATGTAAACATTAAGCCAAAAAAAGGAAAAATCAAAGGTAAAGGAGTTCTGTTGAACTGCTTGTTGCCATGGCTACTGTATCACCCAGAGCATCCAGGAGGCATGCACAGGATTTCATTCCTTTTCCAACTTTTTCATTCAGTTTGATTTTATTTTTTTTTAATGAATAGGAAATAAGAGGGGAAATGCAGGAAGGGAGGACACCAGTTGCTCTTCCCAGTGCTTTAAGCACAAAAATGCTTTGAAGCTGATGATGAGATAATTGTCTGGTGTCACCTGTGAGGTCTCCCAGACCTTCCTTGTTTCTGAGACAAATAACTCTCTTTAGAGCTGCTATGGAACAACATCTTCCATTATCAATGACTTTGGAGGGACCCAGGGGTGTCCATGGCATTGCATCTTGAGGAAGGTGGGATCAGCACGGATAACCCTCTTTCTCATGCTCTCTGGGTAGGCAACCGTCCTGAATCAAGTGGCATTTTGGGGATAGAATGTAGAATTAAATAGAATAATATTCCTTTTCCACTCTAAACACTGTAGCATTTCCAAATACACTCCGTAAAAGCTGACAGGATTCCAAACTGAGGGTAAGGACTCATCTTCTGGCATCTCATCTTTCCATTCAATGTTTTTTTTCCCATTCTTTGAGTGCCAATGATTTTGGAGTTACTAGAGCCATGAAGAATTTGGGAGGGCTACTAAGCAATGTTGCATCTTTATTGTTAATTTTCCAACACTAATCCAGGTTTATGTTGAAATAATTGATCAATGATGAAACTTCTTCTCATGGGAGGCTGTGCAATATTACACAATAATACAATCTTTTAAAATTATGAGAACAGTGTCTCACTAATCTGATTGCTATTGGCCAAGCCAAATAACAGAAAAAGTGTAATTACAGTAGAATTATATTGCAATTAAAATGTAATTACACTGTGGTTTTTTTTTTCCTCAATCAATAATTATTTCTGTTGATATAATAAGAACATTAACTGCATGAGTGAGTGGTTTGTGTGAGCTCTCTGGTGTCCCTGTGCTACCTGAATTGAATATACAGCATTGCAGTGACATTTACAGTATTTATTCTCAGCCACACCGTGAACCATCCAGTCACTTATTTTCCAAAACAGGAGGGTGTGTGTGCATGTGTGTGTCCACATATGTAAAGCACTAACACATGCAATAAGTCCTATAATTACCAATTATGTTATTACATTATCATGCAATTAAATTGCAATACTAATATATATTGTAATGGAGTGTAATTATATTACATTTGTATTTGTGGTATTAAAGCGTGTCAGAGAACATACTTATCATAATTACACTGCAATTGCTCTTTTACAAGAGTGGAATTACAGTCACCATATTATGAAATATGACAGTATTATCTTCTGTATTATTTGTATTAAAGTACAACTTAGAGGGCCTTGTAATCAGTGTCTGCTTAAGAAGAGAGTGATTTCCCACCAGGATCAGGACACAGACCCACACTGAGCTCTGGTAAAGGACTCTGACTCAACAACAAAATTTTTGGCACGTGGTCCTGGTGTGGAGTCTGGATCCCTATTTTGAGATCCAGTTTTTGTATTCCCATAAATTGTCTGCAGCTGCTGCTGAATTTGTCCATGGAAACTTATGGCTCCTCCCAAAGACGTGGGGGCAGCAGTGGTTCACAGACCTGCCCAGGAAAGTTTGTCTGCTGGTGCAGGACTAACCCTGACACTTTGAGACCACAGTGGCTTCTCCAAAACCACGCCCTGCTGCAGATTCCCATTTCCTTCCATGGACAGATCAAGGAGCCTTGAGTGGAGAGGCTCAGATTTTCATCTTTGTGTTTCAGTCATCTAAGGAGAGTTCAAGGCAACCCTTCTGAGTATTTAGTGAAAGGTGTCCCTGCCCATGGCAGGGGGTTGGAACTGGATGATCTTTAAGGAGCCTTCCAACCCTAACCATCCCATGACTCTGTGATCTTCCAGGTGGTCCTACCTACATCTTAAACATCCAAACCCAGTGGTTGGAGCATTACATCACCAAACTGAAACCGCCCATTTTCCCAAGTCTTGCACAACTTGTGCACTTTTCCTTAAAAAAGCTTTAGGTAAAAAGCACATATCTCTCCATATTGTGGATCAACACATAAGTTATAGTGGCACAATCTACTTTATCTTCTCTTTCTGGCCCTGGGATCTTCCTGTATCCTCCACAGAGTCATTTCTTAGCCTGGAGAGGTCTGCAGATGAGCTGAGGATGTTAAGCAGAGAGGTAGGGATGCAACACCCATTTCCTTCACTTGCAGCTCCTACAGTGATCCTTGACAGAGAGGAGTTCATGCTGTACTGCAGATTCACCTTCCAGAGTCAAAATGCAGGGCTCTCCTAATGAATATCCATTGCCATCATTGTTTATTTACTGAATTAAAATCCCAGTTTCTTGAGGAATGTCTGTACCCTTGGAGCTTGGGCTGCCAAGGGCGGAAACAAACAACCTGAACCAACATTTACTTTCTGCAGTATTTATGATTCACCAAAACAATTGCTCTTGGCAATTGTGCAAAGCAGGAACTTTATTCCAGTAAAAAATTAGTTGGACAAATATACTGCTCGGGCAAGAATGTGTCTGAGTGTGTGGGCTCCTTCCAGGATATTCAAGGAGCTCCGAGCAGAGGAGGATGAATCAGGATGAATGAGCCAGAGAAAAATCAAGAAGATGCATAAAAGAAGTCTTTACAGCTGCATGAAAACAATATGTAGGCATTCAGCTCAGGAATAAAGAGATGGATTCCTGGTTCCACTGACGTCAGCAAGGCTTCTTGGATTCAGTGAATAACTTTGGATCTCTAATCAAAGATGGATGGTACTTAATTCCAAAGAAAATGGCTGCAAACTATATAAAGAGGTTCTCACACCGTTTGAGTTCCATCTCCAACTCCATTTATCATCAGAGGCCTCCTGAGACATGATGTCCTCAAGATATTAACTCTGGAGTTCCTGAGCCTCTTCCTTTCCTCTTTTCTCATCTTTCACCCATAGTGTTACAGGTGACAGATGTTTAAAATTCTAGTCTTATTTTTCCTTCTTCATCATCCCTGGTTTTTAACCAGCTTTTGGAGATTTTTGGATTCATGCAGAAAATCATCATTATTTGAGTCACTTGCAAAGTGAATAAAATGCCACAAATTATACATCAGGATTGTTCCTGTGGGCATGGAGCAATAGAAAAGATAAGCAAAGGAGCCTTCTGCCAGGGGCAGACTGAGTTGTTCCTAAATATTCTGAGCAATTCAGAGGGGTGGGGTATGTTCAGAGTGATGTGCACAGCTAAACTCAAACTGAGAATACAAGACAGAGAAATTAGATTCCTGTGATGGGGGGGAACTTGATGTCTGTAGTTATATTTCAAGCTCAGCTGATTTTCACCATCTAAAAGTCCCATTTTCCGTTCATCCATCTCCCCACAGTGATGCTAAATTCCTTCAGTCCAAGGGCTGGGACACTCTTCTCTTTTGGTTTTTTTTTGGGGTTTTTTTTGGGGGGGGGCTCTCATTTCATTGAGCTTCTTTCTGAGCCTGTGAAGTGAGGCAGCATTTCTGCCTGGTTGGTTTTTAATTGGTATTAGTTTCCAATCGATCAGATCTCCTAAATCATAATCTCAGGAGGTGCTGATGATGCTTAACATCAGTTTGTGTGTCCTTATCCTTACTGGTAATTCATGAAGGAGGATAAGATTCACCTTGCAGAGGGGTTGTGAGGAGAGCTGACCAGTCATTCCAGTTTCCACTTAGCGACTGGCTTTGTGCCATTTTGGTGGGAATAAAAACATTGCTATTATCACTGAAAAAGATTGTATGGACTCCCCACCCCTGGGAGTGTTCAAGACCAGGCTGGATGGGGCTCTGAACAGCCTGGTCTGGTGGAAGGTGAAGGAGTTGGAACTAGGTGGTCTTTAAGGCCCGTTCTAACCCAAAGCATTCTGCGATTCAATGAAAATAAAAAAATGGAAAATATGGAAATTGCAATGCCACAATGACCCTCATGTTCCTGCTGTTCCTTCTTGGTCAATGGTAGAAAGTGTTGCTGAGGTTTTTTACAAGTTTTCCAGGGTCTATGGTTGACCCTCCAAGTTCACTGGTCTTTCTCCTAAGCAGGATGTGCAGGGAAATCTTCTTGTAGGGCTGGATTAAATCCAAGTTTGTAAGACCAAAGACATTTCCAACAAAGTACACGGGGGTCACCTAACTGCATTTGCTTGCTGAAACTTTGTTCTGCTCTACAATTTGCTGCTGACTTGCACCTTTGTTACCTGAGTTATACAATATACTTCAAGATCCCTGGAATGGCAAGGACTGTAGAACAGCAGTGTAGCAGGATTAGCTGTTTGCCACAGCTCCTGTCCAGGACTGCTGTGCTTTCCCTGCGGCAGGTGGGACTCAGGAAACAAATAAGAATTTCACTCGGTGCTGTTAAGAGTGAGTGGGCAGACAGGACCAGGGTCCCTCTGACTGGCATGGACCTGAAACAGCACCATTTCTGCTCAAAATAGCCTGCCACAGGCAGAGACATTTTGTTTTTGCTTAAAGCAAACAGAGTTGCTAAGAAACGAATATTGCGGAGATGGAAAATCCACAAAAGGTTTGACAGTCGCCGAGCGGTGCAGGAGGGGTGGAGTGGCTTGGCAAAGGTGGCCATGCAGCTATCCCAGAAGAGCCAGAGGATTCCACGGTGCTTCCAGCAGGAAATCCATAGTTTGCTCCTTACATCTTGCCTCCACCATGCGTGTTGCTGATGGGGATTGAGAAAACAGGGGTATAAGAGGGACAGGGCCCTGTGATCACAGAATCATGGAATGGTTTGGGTTGGAAGGGACCTTAAAGATCAGCTGATTCCAACCCCCTGCCAAGGGCAGGGACAGCCTCCACTAGACCTGGTTACTCCAAGTCCCATCCAACCTGTCCTTGAACACTTCCAGAGATGGGACAGCCACAGCTTCTTTGGGCAACATGTGTCAGGGCCTCCCCACCTCACAGGGAAGAATTTCTTCCTAAAATCTCATCTAAATTTGTGCTCTTTCAGTTTAAAAACATTCCCCCTTGTCCTATCACCATCTGTCCGTATAAAACGTCCCCGTCCCTCCCTTTTAAAAGCTCCCTTAAGGTACTGAAAGGCCACCATTGGAGCTCCCTAGAGTTTTCTCTTCTGCAGGCTGAGAACAAGCCCAGCTTCCTCAGCCTGTCTTTGAGGAGAGATGCTCCAGCCCTCTGATATCTTTGTGGCTCTTCGTGAAGCCATGTCTGTGCCTCCACCAGTGATGGCTCCTCTTCAGATTCTGCTCACGGTGTCCCATCATGATGAGGGTCAGTGACCACGTTGGTTCCATGTTGGTACCAACTTTCCCAGGGTGTGGAAACACATCCCTGTGTTTAAGTCACTGTGGAGCCTTTGGAGAGAGTGATCACCTGTGGCTACAGAGGAGGCAGCTTTTTCCCTCCACTGTGCCCCAAATTTTAGCTCCCTCAATGTCCTGTGCTGGAGAAGAGATCTGACACAACTTCCTCCCCAGATAATAAATGACAGATTCCCTGCACCCTAAAGGTGATGCTCATCATGTTCATGACTATGTGCTTGGGGTTTCTCCTTGAACGATGCTCCCAGAGCAGCGTGGATGGAAAAGGTTCCTGAAATATGAGACATTCCAGGGATTACTGTCCCCTGCTGGGGCAGAGCGAGTGAAAAACCACACGTGATCACTACCTATAATAACTGAAGAGCCATCCCTGCTCTCCAGTGCGTTGCTGTTATTGTTAGGTGTGCTCTTCAGGAAGGTGGGATTAGGAAAAAAAAAACATGAAATATTAAAATAGAAGACACAAGCAAAGCAAAACTAAGGCTGAGCCAATCCGGCTAATAAAGGATGCCAGGAGTTGGTGTTAATTTGCGTCTGATTTAAAGTGCTTGGTGGGTGGAGAGAGAACAGCCCACAAGAAGCAGCTGGGCTCCTTTTCCATCCCCCAGCCCTGCTGTTGGAGTGGCGTGGTGGGGGAAAGAGGAGCTCACAATCAGGCGATTCATCCCCACGCTGTCGCACTGTGCAAAGGCAGAGGAGAAGGAGGGAAGGAGGGAGAGGCAGAGAGAAAAAAACAGAGATCCAGTTCTCATGAAAATCGTTGGCAGCAAACATTGTGGCTCTGCTCATCTAACCAGGATTGACTCAGCCTATCCACGTTTACTGGCTTTTTGTGGGATCCCAAAGACAAAAAGGAGATGGATTAATGCTTCTCCTCACCTGGTTGTTCTGGTCAGGCGTGCTGAGGGATGAGGGGAGTGCTCTGATCTGCCCTAGTGGGGCTGGCAGGGCTCACAGTCTTCTCTCAAGGCCAAAGTTGGTGATTTATGTGCAGAGATGGGTAAGACAGAGACAAACACCCCTGCTGACGTTGCTCCGATGCAAAGGTTCACCTGAGCCAACAAAGGGGATACCTGGATTTGCTCCCCACGGGGAAATCAGAGAGTTGGGGCTGCCCAGAGAGGTTGTGGACTCCCCATCCCTGCAGGAATTCAAGACCAGGCTGGATGGGGGCCTGATTAACCCTGGACAAATGGCGGGGAGGTGGGAACAAGGTGATCTTTAAGGTCCCTTCCAACCCAAACCATTCTATGATTTTCTGACTCTCTCATCTCTACCACCCCTCTGCTCTTCTACACGAGAGAACACCCCCTTTGCTGTTCGTGTCCATTCACTCCCTCTGGGGCTGCATCCATCCTTGTAAATAAATGAGGGATTAAATGCAGGCACGAGTGTGGTCCCGTGATCATGCAGACCATTTAATTACTTCCATGCTCCCTGGTGAAGTTTTGGCCCAAGACGGTGCCAGGACACAGTGTGGAGGATGCTTGAGCCAAGCCAAGGGACTCTCCTGCAGGTCTGTGGGATGAGGCCAGACCCTTCCAGAGGGGAGGAGGGCTGAGGTGTGTGGCCCAAGCTGTGCCATGCCTGGTCCCAGAGCCAAGGAACAGCCCCTGCTGCCCATCCTTCAGTAGTAGAGATGTAGCCCGTGGAGACAGACAGTGAAAGGGCAAATTAGCATTTATTTGGCATGTGAATTTCTGTTCTTCAGGAACAAAAGGAGGGCCATCTGCTCATTGTGTCTGGCACCACGTGGGGGCTTTCATTTCCAACCAACCTGTGCTGGATTCCAGTCTGCAACTGGATTTGGAGATGCCTCGGGCTGTCCAGGTATTGCCCTGGGAGACTGAGGACTTCCACTGTGCCCCTCTGTGCTGGGTCATCCTGCCCTCTGGGTAAAAAAGGCAGTGATCCTCATCTCCTGGCACCTTCCTAGAAGGGCTGCTCATCTCTCCTGCATTTCCTGGCTTACTGAGGCAGGTTCCTGGGATGCACAGGTTTGTCATTGCAGAGATATCCAGGAACACCTGGCTCTGTCCATGCTGCTACCTTAAGGTGAGCTTTCCTTAAACAGTGCTGGGTTGGAAGCAGGAGGATGAGGCTCAAAATCTTTCTCTGGAGGAAACTGGAAGCAGAAGAACTGTGGGCACATGGCTTTGTAGCTAAATCCCCCTCCAAGGTCTTGGGTCTTGGGTAGTAACCTAAATCTAAGCCCTGTTGTCTGCAGACGTCCAGCTCCCCTCCAGCTCTTCATTCCAGTTCTGTCTGCTTGTCCTCCCAGCCAGAAGTAAACACTCAAACAACTGAAGGAGCCTGTGAAAATCACAGGTTCTGCTGTCAACTCCGTGATGAAGCATCAGCAGAGCCCTTCTCAGAATAAATATAAACCATTCTCCTTCAGTCCTTCATCTTCATCAAGGCTGCACACAGACAGCTAACTAACCCCAGCCCCAAACCAGCAAACTCTCAGTGCTGCACAAATCACTCCATAATGTCCTCCATCATTTCCTGTGATTGAACAAAGCCAAAGAAAGTGAGAGGAGAGGAGTGCTTTGCCTTCCCATAACCCCCCTGCTTGCCCCTCACCACTAAGCCATCCTCCCTCCCATGTCACATTGCTCAAGGGTTCCTGGAGAGAGGACTGAAAAGGGGAAAATCATATTTCTGTCTCCTTTATGCAAATCCTGAACTACTTGTCATGAGATTGATGGATGAGATGCAAGGAATAATCCAGCTTGTTAGAGCCTGTGCTGTGATTGCATCCCTCTGCCAGCCTCTCTGCACTCCAGCATCCTAGGATTTATCACAGGGGAGCCTAGAAGGCAGTTTCTGCCCTGAGGTGTCTGCAAGGAAAAGAGGGCTCTCCAAGGACCCTTTGCTGTTCATCAGGTTTAGCTCAGGCACAGCAGTACATGGATGTGGACATGACACTCCAGAAAAACTGAAGTCAGGGCAGATAAACATCCAATCCCAAGGACTGCTCTTCCAAGCAGGACAGTGGTTCCATGCAGGATACAGCAGGGTGAAGAGGAGGACATGGATCAGGCCAACCCATTTTGGTTGGGAGGTTTAGCAGTGTGGATGTGACGTGTGACACTCCGTTTAGTTTCATGGACATGGTTTGTTTGGCAGTGTGGACACACATCTTGTGGCTTTGGGGTGGTTACTGATATCCCTGTACCTCTCCATAGTAAATGCAAGAATGGTTATCGAGGGAAGGAACAAAGAATCATGGAATCATAGAATCATAGGGTGGACTGGTTTGAAAGGGATCTTTAAAGGTCATCTACTCCACTCCCCTGCTTCCACGGGCGGGGACATAGCAGGGCTTGGTTTGAAAGGGACCATCAAGATCATGTTCCAACCTCCTTGCCAGGAGCAGGGACATCTTCCATCAGACCAGGTTGCTCAAATTCCATCCAACCTGGACTTGAACATTTCCGAGGATGGGGCAGCCACAACTTCTCTGGGAAACCTGTTCCAGCGTCTCTCCACACTCATAAAAAATGTCTTCCTCATATCCAGCCTTTACCCACCCTCCTCCAGTTTAAAACCATCTTCCCCTGTTGTGTCACTACAGCCCTTGGTGAACAGCCTCTCTCTTTCTTCCAGGACCTGTGTATATATTGAAAGGCTGCAATAAGGTCTCCCTGGAGCCTTCTCCTCTCCAGGCTGAACCCCCCCAGCTCTCTCAGCCTGCCCCACAGCAGAGGTGCTCCAGCCCTCTGATCACATTCCTGGCCCTCCTCTGGATCCACTCCAACAGGTCCGTGTCTTTCTTGTGCTGGGTGCCCCAGAGCTGGGTGCAGTGCTCCAGCACTGAGGTCTCTCCAAAGACCAGAGGGGCAGAATCACCTTCCTCAACCTTCTGGCCACTCTTCTTTTGAGGCATCCCAGGTTATGGTTGGTTTCCTGGGCTGCAATCCCACATTGCCAGCTCATGTCCAGCCTCTCATCCATCAGTATCCTCAAGCCCTTCTGTTCAGGGCTGCTCTTCATCCATCATCCTCCGGTCTATATACTGATATTGGGGATTATCCTGACCCAGGGCCATCCAAGACCATCTGGATGAACAGTGAAAGGCCAAAGGAAAGGCAAAGAAGAGGATACGCTCCGAGACTCTTAGTTGCATCCAAACCATCATTCCCAACAGCAATGGATTGGCTTGTCCTCCACAGATTCCCTAATCCATTTTGTCACTCTTTTAGACCTTTAGTCTCCACAGCATCCTGTGGCAACGAGGTCCCCAATTGAATTATGGGCTGTGTGAAAAACTACTTCCTTTTGCTTGTGTTCAGTCTTTGGGGTCAGCAGGGATGGCTCTCTGCGTCATGAGGCTTAATTCACTGCTGCTCCCCATGTCCCTCGAGGGCCTTGGAGACAAGGTGCTGCAGAAATGCACATATTTATCATTCTTTTGCTTTTTTTTTTTTTGAAGGCTTCTGCTGCTTCAAGGTCATGGCTGGATCTGAATCCATGGGAACTCGGGGCTTTAAAAGGGATTTTCTACATCTGTTTCTCTCCACCTTTAGGGGTTGCTCAGCTTAGTAGAAAGGTTCTACACTCTGCTCAAGCTCAGATATTTCTCCCCTCCCCACGACACTGGGAAGTTCCATTTGCCCACACTAGGGTGGTATCAGAAGACTCCAAAGTCCCTCATTTCAAACTGTGTAGTAGGAGATGGAACCTCTCCCATAACTAGAGCAGTCCTGGAGTTCAAGTTCTCTTGTGCTCCTCACTCCATGGACAATGAAAGTGAATCCAGAGATGGTCACAGTTCCAAAAGGACCTATATTTTAAGTGTCTTTTGTAGTCACAGCCTGAATTTCCATCCTCCTGCTGCTGGAAAATTGCAAATCTGAGCAATGGTATCTTATGGTCCTTCTGTGTGCAATTTAATGACGTCCTCACTGGGCACTGGGAACTGAAAGCCTAAAATTATGAGCTGAATTCCTGTTGTCAGAAGGGAAAATGTTCCCAATCCAGTTTTAACTTTGCTGAGACGGCAGCATTCAAAAACAGCACGGTGCACCTTCAGGGTTGCTGGGAAATTGGACCCTGATGTATTTTTACCTTCTTTTCCCAGCTGCTGCCTAGGAAATCTATTCCCCCCATTGGAGTGGCATCAACATTGTTTGTCTGATGGGGAAACTGAGGCACAGTCATTGAGGGAGAGCACAAAGCCATGGAAGGAGTCAGAAGAAGAATATTAAATCTTCCACAACAAATCTTCCATACAAGCTGATCCAAGCTTCTGGTTGAGGCCTTTTCCCTGCTGCTGGTCATGCCCAGCCACGTGAGGAGCTGGAGGGAAGGAAAGTGGAAATCAACTTTCCTGGTGCTGGGAGAAGCACTAGGATTTGAGCTTGTGCAGATCCTACTCTGGAGCAAAACCAGATGTTCATCCTCTTTTCTTTCCCTTGGGCAGCCCAGCTTCAAGGTGCCATGGGGCAGGCAAAGTGCCAAACCCAGTTGTTATTCCATCCCAGGGGTCTGGACAGGTGGGACAGGAGCAGAGTTGTCTTGGTCAAAGCACCTGGTTTTCCTTTATCCTTTGCATCCATCTCTGTACCAGTGACTCCAGAAAGCCAGGACACAGAATCAGAGGAACACCTTTGGTTGGCAGGTACCTTAAAGATTAGCTCGTTCCAAGCCTCTGCCATGGACAGGGACACCTGCCACTATCCCAAGTTGCTCCAAGCCCTGTCCAACCTGGCCTTGGACACTTCCAGGGATGAGGCAGCCACAGCTTCTCTGGGCAACCTGTGCCAGGGCCTCACTACCCTCGCAGGGAAGAATTTCTTCCTAAAACAAGGCCTGAAACACTATCCCCTCACTGCCTACACATCTCAGGACACTTCCTGGCGAGGTTTTGGCCCCAGCCAACAATCACAACCCCAGACCATGCCAGGGCACAGCTCAGGAGGGAGCAATAAACACTGTGAAAAGCTGTTCTGCTTTGGGGATATGCAATTTAGCCACAGGGAACATGAGATATGTCAAAGGTCTTGTCCTCAGAGGCCAAAAATTGAGCCCTGCTGTGTGTGATTTATGTGGGAGGCACAAGTGAACCTCAGGACGTGCACTGAGCTCTGCCTTGTGCTTGTGCAACCCTGGGAATCACAAAGTCTAGTTTTGGCTTTGCCAACCATCTCTCTGCCTGTGCAAGCCTCAGTTTCAGCAGGCACACACAGCCCCTCCCTAAATATCCCCTGGCCCCAGGGGGCCCCCACTTAGCTCCCCAGCTAATGCCAGTGCTTTTAACCTCCAGCTGAATTCCCAATCAATTGCATCCCAGTCCCCAGCTCAAATGGAAGTGGTCCTGCCTGGTTTGTGCCACTCATTGGGATGACCTTGCCCTCAAAGGCCCTCTTGTGTAACCCTCACAGGCAGGAGCAGGGTGGGAATGAAGGGAAAGAAACCCCAAAGCTCTGGCTGTGAGCACTAACAGGCAGGATAATAAGGCAACAGGAAAAATGGAATTTTTCTAGGATTTGCTGGTATATTTTTCCAGGATTTTTTCTGGCAATATGTGTTGCTCTTCCGGTGGTACCACTGATGGGGATGGATGGGAACGTGGGCAGGCAGATGATATGGGTGATGCTGGCATGGGGGGAAGGCTGATCCTACCAGGATCAGAAGGATTGTGAGGCTGAGGAAATGCCTGGGAACAGTGTGGAGCAATGACCAGCCTGAACTCACAGCAGCCTGTACTGCAATCCCACAGTTCACTGGGATTAAAGCCTTTTTTCTTTAAACTGAGGGAGAATGAGGCAGAGAAAGATGTAACATTGTGACCTCCATCAACAGCCTTCTGCCAGCAACTCTATCAGCCCCTTGACTCCAACCCATCCCAATGTCATTCAGTCCTTGAGAAACTCCCAATCCTGGTAATCCTCTCAACAGGCCATGGAAAAAAACCCCACTGCACTTGTGCAGGGGGAAGCTGAGGACAAACACAGCTGCACACCAGGGTGAAGTGGTACTTAAAATACACCAAGTGCTGGACCCAGCAGAAGGTGCTGCAGAGCCCCGAGCCCCCTTCCCTTGGGCAGCCACATCTGGGAGCAGATGCAGCACATCTGGCCCTCCTTGTCTGCCAGGCTTTTATCTCCAGAGGTTTTACTGGATCCTAGATTTTCAGGTCCAATCTTTGTGCTCAGCTGTCTCCTGATCCCAACTCACTGGAAAAATCACCCAGAGCCAGGGGCTAAGCCTGACCTGCTAAAACCTGGGAGTTTTAGCTTTGAGCCCATCTACCATTAACATGATCTGGAGCAGAGGCCTTGGTCTTTAAGTTAATCTCATTTTGGGATGAAATCCCAGTTGGTTGGACATGAATTGCCATCTCCAGCACTTTACTGAAGCTGTTCAGGTCACAGAGAGCTAGAGAAAAGCAGAGGATGCTTCTTCCATCCATCTTCGGGTGGGAAAACTGAAGCATGGATTGGCAGAGATGCTTAACTCAGAGTGTGCACAAATCCACGACTCAAATCTGGCCTCTGGCTCCCCATGATGGTATCTCCCTTCTGGCCAGTGTTGAAGGAGATCACAAATGGGATGGTTTGGAGTTTCGTCATGGGGCATTCCAGTATGATCCATTTCTAGATATCACCTCTCAGCCTTTTCCCCAAATCCCCCCTTCCAGCCTTTGAAACTTGCAATAGGACTGGGATTCTGCCCCCTAACTCAATCCTCATCACAGAATCAAATATTTCCCACCCTGTTCATGCTGTTCCTGCAGGCTGTTGCACATCTGCTGTGCTCTACCCCTAAAGCAGATGCTATTCCAGCTTGGAGTTGATCGAAACTGGGGATGAAGGGTGCTGCTGTGCATAGATAATTTATTAACAGAGCAGGCAGGTGAGATTCAGGCTTTCTCTGCACTTATGAGACTCAGACAGAGCAGAGGGCAGCACATCAGACTCTACAGCGGTGCAGCAAATATGCCAGGATGTGAGAATGAATCATAGACTAACAGAATTTTTTGGGGTTGAAAAGGACCTTAAAGGCCATCCAGCTCCACCCCACGTGCCATGGGCAGGGACACCACACAGGTCTGAGCCCTTCTCAACTCCTCTGCGTGTTGTCAGTTCACAGATGCCACCGTGTTTTTCCAGGCATTTCCACTCTGTTTTTTCCCTCGCAGAAAGAAAATTTCCAAGCTGTTGCAGCATTTTTTTCCCCTTTTAGCAGTTCCCTGTGAATAAGGACAGAGCAAACACTCCTTTCCTGTGTTTTCTCAGGGTGGCAGGGGAATGAGCCTTTTGGGGCCAGGCGGTTTTCTGCCTCTGGCAAAAGGGATATTTTGTTTGATACCTGGGGACCTTCTTACAGGGAAATGGGAAGACCCAGGAAAGGAGGATTAGCTTGATGAGAGTGGTTTTCACCCTGCTGGGATGTCAGCCATGTACCAAGGTCAGGAAAAGGAAAAGCAGAGGCAAGGAAATCTTGGACGGTGGCACATCCAGAGCCAGTGGACAGAGTAAAGGGAGTTAGGACATGGCTGAGACAGCGGGAACAGATGAAGGAGAGGGTGTTGGGAATGGTCCCACAGGCATCAGTAGGAAAAGATGTCCTTTCTGCAGTCATTTTGATCTTTTTCCCTCCTTTTTTTTTTTTTTCCCATGGAATGGTTGTGTGTGTTTGTGTGTATGTCTAAGAGTGCCCTCCATTGGCCACATCCAGGCTGCTCCAAGGAGCACGACGGAGGGAGGTGGTGGATGCTCAGCCGGGGTAATTGCCCTTCCCATGCAGTAGGAATGTGTGTGATGCCCAGACTCTGCAGAGCAGGGCACAGACAGGGCATATTCCAGCCCTGCCGGGAGCCCCTGGGCTCCTCCCTCTCAGGCAGAGCTGAAATCCCTGTTCTGGGCACAGCTGGACACAGCAGTTTGGAGGGGTCCATCTGGAAGGTCTTGGTGGGACAGGGTGAACTGGTATCTGGGACAATTCAGGCAGAGGGTGAAAGCAGTTTTAGGCAAGATCAGGGCACACCCTGTTCCCTGCTCACACATTCCATGCTGCCTGAATCCCCAGGATGGCTGTGGGGTGTGCAAGTTCTGCAAAATTGTGCAGAATTCAAGCAGAGTGGTGGAAAACTCCAGCTTCAGGCCTGGATCTTCTTGATTTATCATTACTGCGGGAAGATGATGTCCACCATCAAACAGCTCACCGTGGTGGTCTTAGGACAAAGGTTGGACTTGATGATCCCAGAGGTTTTTTCCAACCTTAATGATTCCATGGCTTGCAGGCTCCAAAATTCACTGGCACCAGTGAAAACTGGATGCCTAAACCCCTTGGAGAGAGCAGGTGCCAGGTGTAACCTCGAATTTTGTCCTTGCCTGGTTTTGATTTAGGCTGTGAGGGTCTGTCTCAGGTTGTGTTTCTGATCCAAGTCTGCTCCAGTGGGTGCCACAGTGGGATGGGAAATGTTCAGTAAGGAGGTAGAAAAAGTTATCAGGGCTTTGTGAAGGTGCAGGAGCTGTGCTGGGGGTTCACAGCTCTTCATAATCCCCTTCTTTGTCACCTCTAACACCTGCTCAAGGAAACCAAGGCAGAAGGACCATTTGGACCTAAGTTCCTTCTGTGAGTTGTTTGGGATGAAAAACTGCCTCTGGCAGGGTCACACACACAAAGACAATGATATTTTTGTCCTTTGGTTTGTCCTTGAGAAATGCAGACAAGGGACAGCCCAAGGTCACCTGCTGTCCCCAAGCTTTACTCTGCCAGACACATCCGCCAAGCACAGGACTGGAAGGAGAGGGAAAGAGAGGTGGCATTTACTCCAAGTTGGAGCCAAAGGAAGGGACAAAATTCCAGAAATAGCCAGGCTACCTAGACATTCGCTCTGACAACAGCCATGGGAATATGGACAAATTTGACTCTGTGCTATAGGAACGTGAACTCCAACACTGGGATAATCTGTTTTTTCATGCATTTAATATCACTTCTGCAGGCTGTAGCCTATGGTTATATGTCCCCCTTGGGAATTTTTTTTTTTTTGGATTGAAATGCAGAAGATGGATCTCTGCTGAAATGCAGCAGCCACTCAGCTGTCCATTGCACCTTCCCTCCCTGACAGGTCCAACACCTGCTGAGCCAAAGATCCGGGTGTGGAGGGGGTTTTGCCTCTCCACTCGTGCTCTGAGTAAAGATTCCTGCTTCAGCAAGGATTTTAGCTGGAGGAGAAAAAAAAATATGTTTATGTTCCTTGTGGTGAAACCTTCCAGATGGGGCTGCACTGAGGGGAGATCAATTCTGAGGACAAACACCCGTAACACGGCGTCCCATTAACGGGTCGGCTCAGTTAAAGTGTGTTGGCTTTTATGGTGCTTTTCCCAGGGAGGGGCAGTGAGGGGGGAGGTGTTCCGTGCTCACCACACCCTCACACAGGAGCACGTTTGTAGTCAGTGAGAAAAACTGAGTTTGGGGAGGGCAGGAGCCTTGGGCTGAATCCCAGGTGCTGGCGTTGCCAATAGGGTCTGGATTTCAGAGCCAACCCTTTCTCCTGATGATCTTGTTGCTATGGAGGCACTGCTGGCTCCTGCTTCCAACTGGGAAAGGCAGGTTTCTTCACTGACTGGACCAGAGGTTAAGGTGACAAGAAAGATGGAGGTACTATTTACAAGAGCATGTAGTGAAAGGACTGGGGGCAATGGCTTCAAACTCACAGAGGGCAGGTTGACGTTTGATGCTGGGGAGAAATTCTTCCCTGTGAGGGTGGGGAGGCACTGGAACAGTTTTCCCAGAGAAGCTGTGGCTGCCCCATCCCTGGAAGTGTTCAAGGCCAGGCTGGACAGGGCTTGGAGCAACCTGGGCTAGTGGAAGGTGTCCCATGGCAAGAGGATGAAACAAAATGATCTTTCAGTTCCCTTCCAACCCAAACCATTCTATCATTCTATGATCCTTGTGTGTCCCTTCTAACTCAGGATATTCTGTGATTCCATGATCCCTGCCTGGCTCAGAAGTGAGAGGTTTGTACAGATTTTGGCTTTGCAAAGGCTTGGAAACAGCATGAGCTGCTGCTGCACTGCCCTACAGAGAGGGAGAGGACAACCAGTGGCCCCTTTCAGAGTCTCAGACAGAGCAAGAGCCTTTCACTTCCCAAATATGATATTTAAAGCATTCACAGCCATTTTTAGGCAACCCCTCCTGCTAACCAGGATGGCCTCTGGAAATTTGTAGGATGTGTGGTTGATGCCTGTTGTTTTCACTGCAAGCAAGACCAGCTTTGCATCCACTTTTCATCCCTGAAATCTGGCCCTGGAGGCAGGCAGGAGTCTGGCAAGGGGAGATTTGCACTGTGGAGCTTTGTAGGCTGCAAACCAGTCGGGAGTGGGGATCTGACTTGTAAAAAATTTAAGTGCAAATGCATTTGGACTCCATGCTGATTAGTGTCAGGTCTAACACACACTCAGGAATCTGCTGGCAGGGGCTGCAGTGATTTGAAGCTGGGATGAAACACAGTTTGCAAATAGCAGATCTGACTTTCGAGTTACCTAACCCTTTCCTTCCCAAAATAAAAGCACTTTTTTGAAGACGAGGGGAGATACAGAGACAAATCTTTGATACAGAGCGAGGAGAGAAACCAAGGGGTGAACACGGCAATGCATTTGGCTTCTTATCTCTTCCTAGATGCACAAGATGGTCTGTGGGCTTCTCATTTCTTATTTTTCAGTCTCTCCTGGGACTGGATTTAGCTCTGCCTGAGTTGTAGATTTGCTGGAAATTTGTATGGCTGCTGTGAAAGCTTCCTCTGTTTGCAGTCTGGGGAGGTAGAGCCTGGTGTGGGGTGGGAGATGGCAGGATTGGGGAAGGGTGGTGTGGACACTGTGGGGCTGTGAGGTGGATCAAGGTGTGTTTTCCTTCCTCCCTTGGTGCAGGTTCCCCTCTCCACAGGTTTTCACCCTAATTCCTTCCTGGTAGTGCCAGCACGGTCTCTGATCAGGGAGAAACACATCCCAGATGATCTGAATTATTTTGGGGTTGCAGCCCAGGACAGTGCATCTCAGGAATGGAGCTGTTTGCTCTCAGGCTTCAATGCAGAGCCCCTGAGCACTTGCTTTTCCCTAACCTGTGGACCACGAAGCCTCCTGAAACCATGGCAGTTGTCTAACTTGGCAGGGAAAACCTTCCTCCCAGGGGTCCCATTTATCTGTTTGAAATTGGGCAGCAGGTCTGTTTTGGAGGCAGCAAGTGCTGCAGGGTCGGGGTAAGCATCGCCCAAAGGGGAAACTCCTGATTTTCTCTACCTGAGGTGAGCCAAGAGGGCAGGAAAGCAAAAAGCTGGGAAGGTGGGAAGGAAAAGGTACCATGGCTGCGTGTCCAGCAGTGGGGGAAGTCCTGCCCCTCCTACCTGTCAATCCCCGCAGCTTTTAACAGGCCCCCTTCCCAAACTTGGGGGTGGTCACTGCATGGGGAGGGGGTACAAAATGAGGACAGTCCTGCTTCTTTCTTCAGTACCCTTCTTTCTTCTCTCCTGGAAAGAGGGGAGATGGAGGGAAGGGGGCGCTGGAGGGTTTTCTTGTGGGGTAAGAAAGAATGAGACTTACAGAGGGTGGAGGAGCCTCTTTCTCATGAAGGGGGGCACAGGGATCTGGGCAGTTGAGTTAAAAGGGGATCTTGGCTACAAAGGGTTGCAGGGATTGAGTCTCCAGGTCAGTGGAGGATGGATTTTACTTTCGCTACAGGGATTTAGGGACTGAAGGAGGTCCCAGGGCTGGCAGGGAAGACTTTCACTCTCTGCAGATGCTCCAAGCCTGAGTACAGTACCACAGGCTTTGGGGTGTCCTGCACACAGAGGTGATAGGTGAGGCATCTGCCTGATGTGGGAAGACCTAAAATCTGCCTCTGTTGCCCTTTTTTCCTTGTACTGGGTGTACAGCTCCTTCCAGCCTCCTGTCTGGCCTCAGGGTTAGAGCAGGTCTGGGTTACCAAACAACAACTCTCTTCCCTGCACTGGTTTGGTGGAAAGGAGAGAAAAAAGGTGATAGAAAAAGAAGCTAAAAAGCAAATGCTGGAGAGAGGAAGGGAGGAGGCAGAGCCCAGCTTCCCGTGCTGAGCCCACCCTCCCCAGGTGCAGCTTGAAGTCTGCCTTAAACTGGCTCCTCTTGGGATGGAGAGGGTTGGAAACTCCCTAAACCAGAGATCAATGGTGTTTTATTTGGGGGGATGGTTAAAATTCACTGCAAAGGCTCTGCTTGGCTCAGCAGAGGGATCTGCATGGGCAGAGGGCACCGGGAAAGCAGGGCACAGATATGTTTATCCCCAGTACTAGTCACTGTTGCCGCCCCCCCCCCGGGGGGTTGGGACATCCTAGAGATGGGGACACCCCCAAACTTAGCATGGGGATGGTGATGTGGGACTGCACCTTCTCCCAGTGAGATGGGAGATGGGATTGGGGATGCTGCGTGGATTCTCAGCCTTGTGAAGGGTTAATAAAAACGACAACAACAAACCACCACCAAAAACCCCAAATACCAAATCTCTTCTTTTTCTCTCCTCTCCTCCTTCCCCTTCCCTGTTTTGTTTTTTTTCCAGGTGTTCTTTATGGCCACAGGAGGGAGCTCAAATCCAGATATGGGAGGATTGGCTTGATTTCAGATCCAGAGCCTCTTAAACTCGCGTTTTTCCTATAAGCTGGTCCCTGTTATGTCCAGGATCTGGCGCCTGCTTGACATTTACTTTGAGTTCCAGAGGACCAGAGACCTAGGATGAGGAGCATTGGATCTGCCCTGAACCTGCTTTTGGTATCTCCACTCTACTTTGTGTGGACCGTGGTCGCTCTGGACCTGGCACAAACTCCCTGCACCACTTTGGTCCAAGGGAAATTCTTTGGGTATTTCTCCTCCTTCGCCGTCTTCCCGTTGAACTCCTCCCTCTGCTCTTGGATTATCCAGAACCCCGACCCCCGCAGGTACACTTTGTACATGAAGATCCTCAAGCCCGCCGGCGTATGTGACCACCAGCACATCCGCACCTACCAGTTCGACTCCTTCCTGGAGTCCACCCGCACCTACCTGGGCATGGAGAGCTTTGACGATGTGTTGAAGCTCTGTGATGGCTCCACACGCTTTGCCTTCCTCCAGTCCAACAAGCAGTTCCTGCAGATGAAGCAGACGGCCCCTCCAGGGGTGGACACCTGGCCCATGAGGTGGAAGCCCACCAAAGCTCAGGAGAGGGACTTCTCAGTGGAATACCTGGTGGTGGGCAACAGGAACCCCAGCAAAGCCGCCTGCCAGATGCTCTGCAAGTGGCTGGATGCCTGCCTGGCCATCAGCAGCAGCTCCCACCCCTGTGGCATCATGCAGACCCCGTGCTCCTGCTCGGGAGGGGAGGTCCTGGATCAGGCCAGCGAGGTCCTGGGGTTCACCAGGAAGAAGGAGGATTGCTATAAGGATGGGATTTACTTGGAGAACTGCGTGAGCAGCCCTAAGGACACCAACGGAGCGGAGTTCCTGGGTGAGTGGAGGGTAGCCGGGGGTGTTGGGGAGGGACGGATGGTTGGGCTCTGCTCTCACGGGTCTCACACTGTCCCCATCACCTCTGTGTCTGTATCTGTGGATGCCTGGCATGAAAACCTAATTTCCTAATTGACAGGCAGGTCAGGTAACCCTCTTTAGGAGCCTGAGACTGACTGAAATTACAAAACAGCTTCCCCTAAACATACCCCAGATCATTTCATTCATTCCCGGGGCTCGTGCGTTGCTTGTTTTACTCCTGCAGCCTCTGAGCTTCTCACCTGAGGGTGAGCAGTTTTCCAACGTAATTACAGATGTCCTAGAAAAGGCAGGATCCAAGCTCCCTCCCGAGGCAGGCTGCACTCAGCAGCCCCATCAACCCATTTTAATTCCTAGGGAAAACTTAATACTTGGGTCTGGTTCAAGGGAATGGCAACAGAAGGCACACTCGTTTTGTTCCCAGCTTCATTTTCCTTCTGGAGGCTTTCAGAAAGAAAACTCATCACAATGCTTCCGTGGGGTTACTTGGTGCCTTTGCTGGGGCTCATTCCTGGGATATTTCATTAGTGTTCCATCAGTGATCTTGAGTATGGTATGGGCTGGAAAGGGGGAGGTGGAAGAGGCATGACAAAAAAGGGCTGTAAATAAAGGTGGGGTGATCCTGTAGTCTGATCTAGGCATTGATCTGGGGAGGGAAATGCTCCTTCCAGACCTCTGACACAGCCATGAAAAAGCAGAAGAGATTCAGGGGAGGCCAAAAGCAAAGCTTTTTGTTCAGTACCTGTGTCAGATCTGCCTCGATGTGTTTGTTCTCAGCTCCCACCCCACCTGCCAGCACACAGGTTATGTAAAGGAGAGGTGTGATGCTAAATAGGAATTTGGATGGCAGGGAATGGAGCCTCCAACTCAGCAAGGTTCAAGCCCTCACCTAGCCCTCACCCCAAGGTCTCATCTCCTTCAGGTGCTGGACTGAAACCCCCTCTGCCACCAGCAGAAAGTTGGCATCTGCCTGGGTCTGGAATTTGGGGCTCTTGCCTGACTTTCGCAGCAGCCCCTGTTTAGGGTGGAATTTCTCAGGGTTGAGGGGAAGAGGCTAAATTTGCTTTGCAGCAGGAAGGAGGTGGCCAGGCACAGGTCCAAGCCGTGCAGTGTGATTCTCCTGCAGAACTGCAGCCTGGCGTTAGCAGAGAGATTAGTGTGTGATCAGGTACTTGTGCTTCCGTCAGGGTGTTCTGGGGGAGGTTTTGTTTCTCACTGATCTGTGAATCAATACATGGAGGCAAACGGCCGAGCCATAAATCCTGCAAATTAGTTCTTCAGCCCTGCCTCCCTCCCCTGCTCGGCTCTCCAGATTTTGGGGGTTGTTTTTTTTTTTGTTGTTTCCTTTCACGATGCCCTTTTCTCCTGTGTGGGCAGCCTGTGAGGAGCAGAACCTCTGCTTCCTCCTCGGGAGTGATGAGAGCCCTGTTCAGTCAGATGTCCTGCCTTGGGTTTGCTGATTGGGTGATTTATGCATTCCACCCCAGCAGTGTGACCTTTCTCACTTCAGCCAAAGGCGAAATTTGAAATAAGGTTTCTGGCAAATCCTGAAGCATTCAAGCTTAATGTTGGCTTTTTGTAAGGATCTCTCCTAGCCCAGCTCGAGTGCCTGAATGTTCCCAGCAAGTAAATATGAAAGAGGCTCAGAGGTGGCTGAATCAAAATCCTTTTTGGGTGTCAAATATTTGTGGAGTGGAGATAATTTTTTTTTTCTGGCTGCTCACATCTGCTCCATATTGAAGACACAGGATTATCATCTCCACTGGTGGGTTGCCATCCCCACAGAGATGATGCTTGCAGGGGGCCAGGCCTCTCCATGTGCTGCTCTGTCTGTCACTGTGTCTGTTTTGATTTATGCAAAGGCTCGATCAGGAAGATGGAGGCGAGATCCAATTTGGACAGGGAGTCAGCAATCCCTTAACAGCACTTGGTGGGTGGAATATTTTGATAGGGTTCCTGATTTCCAAGTGCTGATGCTGGTTATTGCAGTCATTGCTGTTCTGATTGTATTTGTAGCATTTTTTTTTCCCAACACACGTTTATTTTTTTTTTTTCCCTCTCTGCTGCTTTCTGAGTCATTTGTTGTTTCTGGGCCTGTCTTAACACTTTCATCTTTGAACAAGTGTAGATGTGTGTGATGTGCTAATCTACTCTGATGACTTTGAAGGCACATAAGGAATGTGGAAGGTGTCCCTGCCCATGGCAGGGGGGTTGGAACTGGGTGATCTTTAAGGTCCTTCCAACCCAAATCCTGATTATGTGAATTCTCAGATACCACTCTGAAATGTGAAGCCTGACTTTTCCTAAGGTCCTTTTTTACTCCTTGGATATTTCCAAAGCAAATGGAATGGGTGCAAATCTATGATGAGATATTGCCTTGGGCACAGCCATGGTTTGGGGCAGAGTCTGGGGGTGAGATCCCTGCGAAAAGCTTCACTCCAAGTAGACCCTGTTGCTCCAGAGCTACTGGGACACTCAAAAACCAGTCTGTTTTCAGTCATGGGCAATGATTCACACCAGGTTCAGGTTCACAGGGATCTTTGTGGTCATTTATGAGGGACTTCAGAAAGAAACTCTGCCAAAGTGACCCTGTCGTATGTGCAGCATCTGTTCTTCTGTGTCTGGAGGTAGGAGAGACTGCTCCAAATTTGCTTCCTGGGTTTGGTGGGACCCTCTTTGCTCTCACTGTCCCACACAGATGTTAAAGAGGTCACACCAGGGAGCAGTGGGTTTGAGAAGAATTCCTCAGGGTGCAGAGGTGGCAGGAGATGTTTTGTTGCACATGGAGCTTGTCCTGGTGATCAGCAGAACATGCTTGGAAATGTATTTGCACCAGCAGCCCATCCCTCACATCTTCCCTCCTTGGGGGAGCTGCCTCCAACTCCAAGAAGGCTTCAACAGGAGATGTTTTCTAGGAGAAGACAATTCAACAGGGGAACTATTTTTGGCCAGCATCAGCTTTCCCTTGTCTCACTCAGGCAACATGGGAAAGGAGGCAGAGACTCTTTGTAGGTCCCGATGTTTAGATGTGAACTCACTTTTTGGAATGCAAGTTGACTTTGCTGGAATAGCTTTGGGGTAGGAGACCAGGGGACTGAAGGAAGGAAAACTTCCTGAAATGCTTGGCATTGGGACTTCGTGGTCTGAAAGTCCTGGTGACCCTGCCAAATGTGAGCTGGCTTTGCTGTAATCATAGCTGGAGCTTTAATGAGATGATGATGAGACCCTGTAATGAGAGAAGGTTAAATGTGTGCTTAAGTGCTGTGCTGAGTTAGGCACTTAATGAATGTCTAATTAGTCTTGTCTCCACATAATCTGTTCCTGGAAGGCCCTTGCAGTGCTGTCACATTTTGGTGGCCCAGAGAGATAACCAGCATGGTCTGGTCCCTCTACTCTTCATATCCCTGCCTTGGAGTGATCCAAGGTGTTTGCTGCAAAACAGGGCTAAATGACTCCCCCAAAATAAAATATTTTCTTCTTGATAAAGTAGGGGGTCCAGGGCTGGAAGGGGTTTTATGATGAACGAATAACTGGTCTGAAATTCTGGGGATTTTCCTGCCTTTTCTGCTATTTTTTTTTTCGTTCTTTTGTTGTCCCCATTGCTCTCAGCAAAATCAAACCCTCTTTCCTCACACATGCTCATGACTTCACTTCTGTTTCGTTAGTGGTGTTTCACCTTCCAGCCTTTAGCTGTTTTTCTACCCCTGTCTGATAGATCAAAGTGTCTCACAGCATCTAGAGGAGCATTTATAGATACATGACCAAGTTCCTTCTTAACCTCTGCCACATCAGTAGGCTGGACTCTGTGAAATTCTCACTGCAGGACACATCCTCCAGGCCTTGGTCATTGTTGGGAAGCTTTGCCTCATGCTTGGCAAGTTCTGCTGGTCAAAGCATGATGCCTCCTCAGCAGGGCTGAGCTCCTGCCCGGACTTGTGGTTGAGTGGCTGCTGAATGGGGTCTGTGGCAAGGGAGAGGAGCCAGAGGCATAGAAACAAAAGAATCAACTCCCATCCTCCCTGCTGTAGGAATCCTGCTGTATGGCACAGCTCCCCTCCCCTTGAACATCCCTCAGGGCAGAAATAACTTGCTAAGTCATTTCCTATGTTCGAGGTGAGCCTTTAGTGGCCCTGAAAGCTCAGAGAGGGATAAAGATCTGTGAGTAATCGCCCAGGGGCAGGCTCTCAAAGCTCTTCTTGACATCTTCAGCTCCTTATGACACATGCTCTGCTCCTCCAGCACCAGTCCCCCGGGTCCAAACAGCAGCTGAGCTTGCAGAGAAAGGTGTTTGGCTTTGGTTTTGCCTCGGTTTTTGATTTGCCAACCAAAGGGCAAAGGGAGTTGTTTTATGGAAGAGGCAAGTGTGGGTAACTCCTTCCGGGATGCTGAAAAGTGAGTTCTGACTCAATTAAAACACTCAGATCTCTGTGACCTGTGCAAGCCCTGCCTGTCCCACTGCTTTCCTCTGGGATCCTGAAAGGCCTTACAATTGGAATGGAATGGAATAGAATTAGAATTAGAATAGAAATAGAAATAGAATAGAATAGAATAGAATAGAATAGAATATTTTCAGTTGAAAAGGATCTGCAATGATTATCTAGTCCCACTGCTTGACCACTTCAGAGCTGACCAAAAATTTAATTAAGGGCATTGTCCAAATACTTATTAAGCACTGACAGGGAGGGGGAATCGACCACATCTCTCAAAAGCCTGTTCCAGTGTTTGACCACTCTCTCAGTAAAGAAATCCTTCCTAGTGTCCAGCCTACACCTTCCCTGGTGCAGCTTTCAAGCGCTCCCACACATCCCATCACGGGATGCCAGGAAGAATCAGGCACGAGCACAGGAGCGCCGGGGTCTCACAGGGACAGAGCAGAGATTCCCGGTGTCTGTGCTGCCTCCACCACTAACTCCGTTCATCCGCCTGTCTGGATGGAGACGGGGTGGACTAAAACGAGCAAATCGAAGCGATCGGTTCCATTGTGAACCCAACAGCTCGTGGACACGGTCACAATGCAGAAACATCGCCAATTACCGTCTCAATGCGCTGTTGTTGTAGCGGGGAGACTAAAGGTGGAATTTACATCCAGTTGCTGAGGGAGTTTCACAGGCAACTACTCCCATTATTGCAAAGAGGGGACTTTTACGGATAATTTAGTGAGTGGCAGCCTGGTGAAAGGCTCGGCTTTGCAGTCTTCCTTTTTTAAAAAAAAAAAAAAAATTTCTATTGTTTAACATTTTCTTATATTCAGGACCCATAGAAGCTGCTCCACAACGTTTTGTGTGGGAATACAGGGTGAAATTTAGATGCAGGGAAACACAGACATCAGATTCATGATCACCATATCTGTAGTTTTCCAGCTGTAACTGCTGAATATGGGGATGATGATGCTGAGGTCTCAGAGGGAGGGTGTACAGAGGGATTCCTGTGCACTTTCACCACCCACACTAAATATCTGGCCCTTTTCACCACCCTCCCTGAATATCTGATGTATTCAAGTTTTGGGAGTGGGCTGAAAAATGGAAAATATTTTCTCTAAGAGAAACGGGTGTTTCAGGTGTTTGATCCACCTTTGCAGTGCCTGAACTCCGTGGGTTTCCTTGGCACTGAGTTCTCTGACCTGGTGGATCCCATCTCTCGTGGTGGACAAACCTCTCCCAGGCTTCCTTGAAAGGGAGTTTTCCCTTTTTCAGTGCTGGTTTCCTCCATCCGGATGCACTCCCAAAGATTACGGCTGAAGCCAGGACTCAGCAGAGATGACATTGGTCTCAGTTGCCTCAGGGATTTAGGAGAAAACAGATCCAGGACGGGAGAAGGAATCTGATCTGTGCTACTTTCAGCAATAAATTCACTCATTTAGCACTAAATTCAGTTATTGCTCAGAGAAGCTGTGGCTGCCTCATCCCTGGAAGTGCTCAAGGCCAGGTTGGACAGGACTCTGAGCAACCTGGGCTAGTGGAAGGTGTCCCTGCCCATGGCTGGGAGCTGGAACGAACTGATCTTGAAGGTCCCTTCCAACCCAAAACTTTCTGTGATTCTCTGACCTGTAACAGGCTGGGAGCAGTGGCTTTTCCATGAGTACTCTGGGAGTGGAATTGAGTACTCTAAACCACAGAAATCTCCTTCCATGTTGGGCAGAGCAGTAGACTTCACACCTTTTCCAGAGCATCACTAAGCCCTCTGCAAATTTCTCAGTGAAATTTTGACAATCTATGTGTTGATTCTGTTTGCTGTAAGTCCCACATTCCCCAGGACATTCCTTGGGATAAACAGATTAGAAAACTGGATAGGGATTTTCAGCCAATATCTTTAACCTGGGGAGTATTCAGCAACTGTGTGTCCCTGGGGTGGCTCTGCCAATGTCACCTCCAGTCATTGAACCTCCTTTTGGAACAATCTCTTCTTGCATTTAAAGCAGACAGGAATCTGATACTGCTATCCTGTATTTCATCCTTCAGCAGGGTGAGACAACCAGGCTGGGAAAGGAAAGGAAAGGACGTCCTTTAGCACATCAGAACTGCAGATCTGTTGAGTTTAAATATATTTCTTTGTGTTCCCCGGCTGTAGTTTCGATAGAGCAATAATTGCCACACACCTCATTAAGCTGAATGCTCTCAATAGGTCTTGAGTGGTCCGTGTCATTAAACAAACAGTTACTGGCTTGGGATATTCCCGGTGTTAAGAAGCAGGAAGGAAGGGAAGGGAACTCGGGGAGGGGTTGAAAGCTGCAGCTCCAGCCTCCTGAAGAAACTGGGCTGCCCTGCCAGGGGCTTTGTCTACTTTGTCCCATTGTTTCTGGGGCAGTTTGAGATGTCTGATTCCTCCCTGTGTCCTAAGGCAGGAATGTAATTCCTGGTACAAGTCCTTGGCTTTGTCACCTTTCCTGGATGATGTGGGGGATTTCCTGATTTCTGCCAGTCTGGATGTTTGGAGCTGGGTTTTTTTTTCTGGATGGAATTTGTTAGTAACCCTTGTTTGTTTGTGGCAGGAAGCACCACCTCATTTGTTAGTTTTGGGACAGGGGTTTGGGTATCTTTGTGTTGAAGGTGCCCAAACCAGAGGAAGACAGTGAAGTTCATCATATGGTACTGAAAGCAGGAGAAAGAGCCTAGACCATGGGTGCTTTCACTACTTTTACTGGTTCTTCTCCTTAATCTGAAGACTGAAGGACCAAAATGCAGGTTGTCAGCCCCTCAGCTTTTGCTGAGACCCTGGGACTGGTGCAGGAGTTACACAGGGTTTCTGCTCCAGGATCTGCTGGAAGCTGGGATAGGACGTGGGGTACGATGGCTCCACCACACCTCCCTGTTTAATCTGCTCTACCAAATTAAACCCATCCACATGGAAGGTGTTATTCAATGATCTGTGTGCAGGTCTATATGCCATCCCATGTGCTTGCTGGAAAAATTGAGGGTTAGTTTTGGTTTCCCCATCCCATAACTTGACTTAACCTGCTCTTTGTTACCAAGACCATGAACAGAATCCCATTTCTACCAATCCTGTGGTCAGAAGTAGAGATGTGGAAGAAAGGCACTGCAGGGTACGTGCCATGGTGCAGGTTCAGGTTGTCCATTAGAGACCTCCAGAGGGGCCCAGCCTAGAGCCCAGATGGACAAGGAAGCAGCTCTGTTGTACACAGGGATTCTTGTCTTCAAAGTTAGTGCCCTGTGGGGCCACCAGGCCAAAAGACAGGGATGCTGTGCATGTGTTTATACCCACAGGCAAAATAGTCCTGGTGTAGGGAGATGTCAGATGGTCCAATCTCCATGAACAGTTTCAGCCCATGAAGATCACAGAGTCATAGAGTGGGTTGAGTTGGAAAGGACCCTTAAAGATAATTTTGTTCCAGCCCTTCTGCCCAGGGCAGGCACATCTTCCTCTAGACAAGGTTGCTCAGAGCCCCATCCAACCTGGCCTTGGACACTTCCAGGGATGGGGTGTGAGAGACTGAAATGCATCCACTTCTCTGGGCAGTTGTGCTTGATGGTGGCAGTGCTGGATGGCACCAGTTTGCTCTTGGTTTGGACCGGGATTCGGTTGGGATTGGGATGAAGTTATCTCTATGGAGCTGGACTAAAAAGGCATCTGCACCAGAATTCCAGTTGTGGAAATACACTGGGAAAGATATCACTGGCCATTCCCAGCAGAAAATCATGCAGGCAGATGTGCCAGGGCTGCTATTTACAGCTGGTTTTGTTCAACACTTGTCTTCTGTCCTCTTTACAGGGGGTGAGTAAAAGGAACACCAACAAAACCAACAGATGACTATTAATTTCTGTCCAAAATCCTCTCCTCCTCAGGCCATTTCTTCCTCCTTTCTTTAGTTTGCTGACTTTGGTTGTTTATTTTTTGTTTTAATGTTCTGAAGGACAAAGCTTCCTGCTGTGCTGTACATTTTTGCCAGGCACCAGAAGCCCCTGTCTCATGGAGCTCTCCTGGGCTTCAAGTGAGTAACTTGTAAGCATCCCCATGAGGTTGTGCTCCGTGGGCAGCCACCCATTCCATAGCCAGCCATCCACTCAATCTGTGGATGCTGCACAACCAAACTGTGAAGCATCAGGTTCAGTGCCAGCATCACTGTGCCAGGATGATTCAGACTGGAGAGGTTCATGGTGTTTTCATCACAATCCAGCAATGCAGCATCTAAACCCAGCTGACCAACACCACAGAAATGAGATGATCAGCCTTGTTGGCCTCCCCAAACACTCCTCTCCCGTGTCTAGGTTTTAAATTGTGGGGTTACCTTCTGTAATTGGCCTGAAATGTAGCTACTTCCCATGCATTAGAATTATAAAATCACAGAATGGTTTGGGTTGGAAGGGTCCTTAAACATCATCTACTTCCAAACTCCTACCATGGGCAGGGGCCACCATCCGCTATCCCAGGTTGCTCCAAGCCACATCCATCCTGGCCTTGAACACTTCCAGGGATGGGACAGCCACAACTTCTCTGGGAAACCCGTACCAGGGCCTCCCCACCTTCACAGGGAAGAATTTCTCATTAATATCTTGTCTAAATCTACCCTTCTTCAGCTTAAAGCCATTCCCCTTCGTCCTGTCACTCCAGGCCCTTGTCCAAAGTCCCTCTCCAGCTCTCCTGGAGCCTCTTTAAGCTCTTAGGTCTCCTCAGAACCTTCTCTTCTCCAGCTGAACATCTCCATCTCTCCCAGCCTGTATCCATAGGAGAGGTACTCCAGCCCTCAGACCACCTTCATTAGGTCAGCCAAAATCAAGTGATGGTGTGCCTTGAGATCAGTTCATAACAGGGAGGCACTCAGTGAGCAGCTGAGGAGCTGCTCAGAAGGATTCTTGGCTTGCTGGGAGGGCACTTGCTGAACAAGAAAACCTGCGGGGACCAGGACAGTCCCCAGGTAACCACAGAGAGGTAGTTTAAGAGATTGTTTTTCAGGCTCTGTACTTTTGGGCTATGGAGGACCTCAGGAGGCTCCTTTGGGGAGTTCAATCACCTGCCCCCATGGACCCACCACAGCTGAGGAATCATCAAGGTAAAATCAGACCTCATGGGAGAGCCATGGTGATACCACCAGCTGCCAGGGCAGGGGTGGCTTTCCTCACTCAGCAGGTCTTATCTGTAAAGTGCCCCTCTGTGCAGTCCATTCCCTGCTACCAGTCCTGGTGTCCCTGCCCCAGCTCAGCATCTTCTCTACTCCTGAGCCTGATGCATTGGCCCCCACCTTGGCAAGTGTCATGCCGTGCCTTCTACTCTTCAAAACAGGGATTTGTGAATGGTGGAAAGGATGAAACCCAATCTCCTACCTTGTGAAACCCCATATTCCCCTATTGCAACCATCCCAATGAGCTCCTCTCACTGCTGCTCATACACAAATCCTTCATAACCCTCATCTTCCACCAATGCCTTTGGGATTGTCTTGTTGCCAGTGCCCTCCTGGGTCTCCTAAGTATTTTCTGGACAGGTATATCCACATATACGTGGATTCCTAAGTGTGCATGTCCATGTGTAGGGACATTTGGCTGCACACAAGGGGGTAAAACCACACAGGGCAGGGCAGATGTAGAAACGGGCATGAAAGTACCTGAATGCAAACCTGGCAGTGTAAAAACACACAGAGATGAGCAGAGAGTTGCACATGCTCCACATGCTCCACACGCTCTGAGGTAGATACACAACCATGTAAATGGGTCTGGAAATGTGGGAACTGTGTGCACGTGTACAACCACTACACATCCACACCCCTGCAACCCTCCAGCCATGTGGGGACACACAGAACACACCTGTGAACATCTCCAGGAGCTGAAACCCCCATGGGAAGCCCCAACACCACACAGAGAGACACAGGCCATGCTGCTTCCCATGCAAGAGACCCACAGAGTGCCAACTCACTGCAGGAGCAGGAGGCTGACTCACGCTTCATCCTTTCCTTGGTTCTTCCAAAGTGTGCCATGAGGCCTATCTGGGCTTCATGGTGCATTTCAGAAGAAGCTGGCTTTGTTTATACTTGTGGGATCCTTCCCATGAAAGCAGAACTACTTCTAATTCCCCCAGAGCCAAAGCACACTGATGATGGATTCTCCAGAGTGACTTGATGTCTTGGTGGGAAAGGACAACCTGCATGGCTTGGCATTCTGAGGGGACAAGGCAAGGACTTGCTTTGAGACTGCACCCATCCAAAGCTGTTCCCAAACCCACTGATGGTGGGCCATCCTTCTCTCTGCCCTGTCCTCCCACAGCAAAGCCTGCAGCAGTCTTCTCCTGCTCCTTGCTCCTGATCTGCTTTAAGTCCAGTTTGTTCTTGACCTCATTGCATTACAGTTCGTGAGGGGAAGAGGAGGGACAGGTACTGATCTCTGCTCTGTGGGGACCAGTGACAGGACCCAAAGGAATGGCCTGAAGTTGTGTCAGGGGAGGTTTAGGTTGAATCTCAGAAGAAGGTTTGTCACACAGAGGATGATCAGACACAGGAACAGGCTCCCCAGGGCAGTGGTCACAGCACCAAGGCTGACAGAGCTCCAGAAGCATTTGGACAACAATCTCAGGCATATGGTGTGACTCCTGGGGGTGGTTCTGTGCAGGGCCAGGAGTTGGACTTGATGATCCTCGTGGGTTCCTTCTAACTCAGCATATTCTGTGAGTTTGTGTTTCTGTGACTGGTGGTTTGAACCATTCCCAGGGACTACCAGCTCTTCCTCAAAGCTCTCTCTCTCCACTAACTGATGTGTGACTTATCAAGGAGAGATCTTACAGTATCTCCCCCTGCCTGCAGCATTCACACCGGTTTTGGGGGGAGTTTTACTGGATCTTGTGGTTTGGAGCCTGTTGGCTACTCCTCAGCTCCTGCCTTCCCCACATCCCAGCCCAGGTGTGGGTACCTGTGCACCAGCCCTGTAAAGCACATGCAGATTCATTCACAGAATCCCAGAATCAGAGAATCAGCTGGGTTGGAAAAGACCCCTGAGATTATCGAGTCCAACCTTTGCCCCAACCCCACCTTGGCACCCAGACCATGGTCTCGAGTGCCAGTTCCAGGCTCTCCTTCAACACCCCCAGGGACGGGGACTCCACCCCCTCCCTGGGCAGCCCATTCCAAGGTCTGATCCCTCTGTCTGCAAAGAACTTCTTCACAATGTCCAACCTAAACCTCCCCTGGTACAGCTCAGGGCTGTGCCCTCGTATCCTACTGCTGGTTCCTGGGAGCAGAGCCCAATCCCCCTCAGCTCCCCCCTCCTGTCAGGGAGTTGGAGCGTCTCACGTGTCTCCAGCCACGTGCTGGTTTGTACACTCAGACATCTGCTTCTGACTCCCATATTTCTCATTCCCCTCTCCATCTTTTCACCTTCAGGGCTGTTCCTCGTTACACCAAGACCCTTTGGTAGGCTTTTGAGGAGCAAAGTCACTCTAAGGGACGTTGGGGTGCTGAGCTGCATCTCACTGATCCTTCTGAGTGTCAGAGCAGTCTCGGTGCAGAGGATAATTGTGGCTGTTGTGCTTTCGAGGACCATTCCATGGAGAGAGCCCTCACTTCAAAAGGCAACCCTGACAGAAACTACAGCTTTGTCTGCCTCACATTTTAATTAAAACTCCAACAATTCTCCTTCGCCCCCGCTCCCTCCCTCCCTACCTTTCCCCATCCCGATCCTCTTGCTGCAAATGAATATCCAGTGTCACCTAGGGACAAAGCATTAATTCAGCAATTAAATAATTGAATGCTCCTCTGGCAAAATGAACTATCTCCTGCCTTTCTTGTGTTTTACCACTTTTTCCCCCCCTCTTTTCTTTCCCCCTCTTCTTTCTTCTTCCCTCTGGTGAGATAAGGCTGCCATTCTTGAAAGCCATTTTAAATATTCATGTTTTAATTAATGGACTTTATTGCATTAACTCTATGTAAGGTAATAAAAAAGGCTGCCTGAGGCACAACACACTTTTTTTTTGTTGTTGTTTGTTTTTGAAAGGGGACTGAGAAATAAAAAGCTTAATATGTTTCTTCAACAAATATTAGAAAGATACACAGAAATGACAGCCCTGGGTCATTTAGCCAGTGGGGCATCCACAACCCTCATGATCCTCAGTGTTGTGGAGTAGGATGGAAATACATGGGAATCTTGCAGGGACTGGTTCTTTCAGACAAGCACCAGGTTCTGCAGTGGGCAGAGTAGGGCAGTGGGTTCATCCAGAGGATTTGTGGGTGGAAATGGAAGCAGAGCTGCAGGGATCCAGTTTATGAGAAGGCTGGAGAGGGACTTTTCAAGGTCACGTAGTGATAGGACAGGGGGGAATGGCCTTAAGCTGAAAGAGGGCAGATTTTGATTAGATATTAGGAAGAAATTCTTTACCATAAGGGTGGTGAGGTACTAGAACAGGTTGCCCAGAGAGGTTGTGGATTCCTCACCCCTAGAAGTGCTCAAGGTCAGGTTGGATGGGGCTTGGAGCAACCTGGGATTGTGGAAGGTGTCCCTGCCCCTGACAGGGGGATTGAAATGGATGATCTTTCAGGTCTGTCCCAACCCAAACCATTGTATGATTCTGTGATTCTATGATCAAAGGCCCTTCAGGGCTGTGAGTCTCTGGGGCTGAACGAAATCTTTTGCTGAACCTGGAAACTGAACAGGTTGTTTTTATCTTAGATGATGTTTTCGACAAAATAAAACAGAGGGAAAGTTTGGACCCGTCCCCTCACCCGGTATTTCTGGGTTGAAAAACCCAAATATTGATTGCACATTTCTGCACTGCATCTTGCTTTTCTTGAAGACAAACAAGTTGATAGAATGTAGGGATGTGTGAAACATCTGGTATTGCCAGTTATGTATTCTTGCCAAAAAAAGGAAGAAAAATAATGTTAGATGAAACTTCACTCCATGTGGGTGTTTTCTTATGGTGCAGCAAGCTGAAATTAGTTTTATATTCTGAGTGTGTCATCTGTGCTGCGTGACATGGGCCCCTGCACCCAGTTTAGCTCTAGTCTTGTGATGGGAGGGGTCTAAGGATGCAGGTCCAGAGCCTTATAGGGAAGCCTAAGTTCTGATCCTGCATCTGCCCATGACCTTGAAGACGCCAAGGTGTTTGTGCACGTGGCTTTTATCGTCCTATTCTTTTCTTTGTTTATTCTGACTCAGATCTTGAGAGCAATTGGCTCTTTCTCAGCAAACAGATGTACAGTGCCCAGCACCAGCACTCCTCGAACTGTGGTGGTGGCTCTTAGTAAGACTGGAGAGAAATAGTTCTAACAGTTAATAAATACTCCAGTGGTTGCCATGCTTAAATTGGGTCATAGAGTTACTTCTCTTTCAGGAAAAGCATCATCTCACAAAGGGTGACACCCTGGCATTTACACTAGAAAGAGAGGGAATGTCCAGCATTGAAGGAGACAGGTGGGTGGCACAAAGAAAATATCTTTAGTCACCCAATGCAGGTTTTCAGTGCTTCAGTGATAAACTGCACTGTGCCCTTGGGATGTCTCTATCCATCACATTGATTACTCCATTTGCTATCTGCCTAGTGCTGATTTTTTTTCATCCTAAATCAAGGAAAAACCAGAGTTCACCCTGAGCTGCCAAGGTGCAAAGATGGGGTCACTCTGCTGAGCTGAAGGGCACTGATTTTATACCAGGATGAACAAGGGCACAAGTAGGTTGATCTTAGTAATAGGTTGCCTTGTGGAGCAGTCTCCATTCCATCTTCTGCAGGTGCTGCCACCTCTGTGTGGCTCCAATTTTGGAGGTCAAAATGCTGGGCTGCTTTTTCTTGTGCTCTGTCTGGTCATGGCTGGGGCATCAGAGAGCTACAGGCGGGGAAGGCAAGGCTATTATCTGATAACAGAGCCACACTCCTCCCTCCTGCATCAGCAGAGCTGGAGGGGGTTTAACAAAGTAGCTGGAGAGACCAGAAAGGGGAGTCAGTCCAAGGTGAAAATTCTTGCTCAATATTTGCAAAACTTCAGTGACAGCACTGAAAGGAGAAGGAAAGCTCAGATTCAGGCAGATCACGTAATGACAGAATTCATTTCTGAGCACATATGTTTGAGGATGTGTCATTCTGCCAGCTCGGTTTGAGCATAACCCTCATCATTATCTCTGGGACAGCCCCTCCAGTAAATGGTTTGCTGATCTCTTTGAGACAGGAGTGGTGGCTCTGAGAGCTGATTTAAATTTCCTCACTGCGAGCAGCAGAGGAGCTCAGCTCTTGTCCCATGTTCTGTGGTGACTAATTCCAGCTGTCCCCAGTGGAGACATTCACATCCCAGCAAGTCACCCCAAGATCCCTTCTTAGTCAACAGAGAGCTGCTTGAGGTGGGTGGTGGGTGTGAGGGCAAACTTTGTCCTATCCCAAAATAGGTATCAGAGGGAAGGAGTCTGGATCTTTAGCAGAGGGACTGATGGTTGATTTGGAGGATGAGTGGTGGTTATGGGTGGCATCTCAGCTCAAGTGCAGCCTTGTCACTGTCTCTAATCAAAGTGTCCTTTGGTTGAAATCGAGTACCAAGGTCATCCCTGGTAAAAGCTACCTGATCTTGCTCTTTCCTCTCCATGCCCTGTCCAGGAGAGGTTTTTATGTGGGATCTGTCTCTAAGGGCTGGAGCACAAGAGCATTGAAGGCAGGGTATGAGTGTGCATCCCAGAGCATTCCTCCTGCTGAAGCTGTATCTTTCCACAGCACTGAAGCAAACAAAGAAATCAATAATTAAAATTGAAAAGAGGCTCTCAGTAAGTCTAAACCTTTGGGAGGTTTCCCATTTTGTGGTTGCTGAGATCTGCTGTTCCACCATGCTCAGCACATCTTCAGGTTATTCTCCTGCCTGCCCCACCTTCATGAGCACCCTCAGTCCCTGTGTGGAGGTTGCTTTCCCCACCTTCTGATTAATCCCTTCCTTTCAAGCATGACCTCTTATTAAAAGGATGCCATGAGGAGCATTCCTTTCCCACCCCTTCCCATGCCTGTCTTAGTTTGGAGATGAGCTCTGGCTCACAGAAGAGAGGAGATGTTTCTTTATCTGGGGTTAATGAGATCCAGCCCTGAGAGAAGGGGGAAGCTCATGGCCACACACCTGGCTCTGTTCACACCTGGTTTGGACCAGCACTGAGAGCACTTTCAGCCTCATTGTACATGATTTTCACTCTGCAGGAACATCTGGGATCAGCTCACACAGCCCAGTCCACCAGCCCCTGTTTTGCCCCATCCCTGGAAGAGTTCAAGGCCAGGTTGGATCTCTGGGAAAGAAAAAAAGGGATGAGTTTTAACTTGGATCCACGAGGTGGCCCAAATCATGGTGCAACCACCCAACTGTCAGAAAGGAGACATGTGGAAGGTGTCTCCTGGCAACAGCCAGGTTGAGGCCTGTTTAAGCTGCCTGCAAAGCCCCAGCTCTCAGCTTTGCCCCTGCCTCTGAGTCACCAGGTATCCCTTTTGTTTGCATTTCGTGTGGATCTTATTAATTAGCTCTTTCATTCCTCTAATTAAATGTAAATGCAGAGTGGATCATTAAACAGGGGTGCAGGAGCCCTCTCTGAACAAAGCAGGTTTCAGCTGGAGGATGAGAGATGGGAAGCAGCTTTTCCTCTGCCCCTTTTACTCCAGGTTTCTCTGGTAGAGATGGTTTAAGTCCCAAAGGAGCTTCCCTGCTCTTTTGCTGCTGAAGGCCTCCCCCTGTGGGTGTGAAAGGGATTTCCTGGTGACAACTGGATGCTCCGAGACCAGAAGCAATGAGCCAAACCTGGCTGCCTTCCCTTTACTTTCCAAGCCAGCGTCTTCCCTACTTCTCCTGCCTGAATCTTCCAGATTGCCCTGCTTGGATGCAACATCACCAGGGAGGTTGGAAGCAACTTCACTGGGTGCCTTCTTGGCACTGCCAACCCTACGTTGTGCCAAGTCAGGTGGGATGGTCTTCATGGTTTGGTTTTGTCCTGGAAGCACCATCCTGTCCAGGATGAAGGAGGGTTAAGCCTTGCCTTGCTGGAGCCTGTCTCTAATGCCTTGTGCTTGGCAGAGCAGTGACGCAGCGTGGCCGGATCTGTGGGCGATGGGAACAGATGGAATGTGCTCTGAGGAAAGCAAAGCTCTCCCTCCTCTCAGGGAGTAAAACGATGTTTTCTTTCCTGCAGGGCTCAAATCTGTCTCTGGTGTGCTGCTCTTGTCCACCTTGGGGCATTAAGCCTGATGTTTTCCTCCTGTGGATGATCAGTGTTGGATGCCCTGGATCCTGCTGGGGGGTGGATGGAGTGTGGTGTTTGTCTACGATGCTTTTCTGGGGCTCAGCAGATGTTCTGCACGAGCAGGAGTGACCTGGACCTAAAACTTCTTGGGCTTCAAGAAGCTGAACTTGGCTGCAGGCCACTGGGTCTGTGAGCAACTGGATCTGCTCCTGGTGACCTGAGAGCAGTAGGGATTTGGAGGCCATTTAGAGGTGGACACCTCATTTTCTATCATTACAAGTGCTCCAGAGGATGAATTTCTTTACTGTGAGGGTCATGAAGCACTAAGATGCCCAGAGAAGTTGTGGATGTCCCATCCCTGGAAGTGTTCAAGGTTGGGTAGGACGGGGTTTGGAGTAACTTGGTCTAGTGGAAGATGTCCCTGTCTTCAAACCCCAACCATTCTATGATTCTATGAGCACAGCTCCCCAAAACATGGAGACCCAGGGAAAGGGCAGGTGATGCACGTGCAACAGTGCAGAGGCAGCCCCTGGTGTGCAGAGTGGGGTGATTTGCAGTGGGTGAATGGAACCAGGAAGATAAAAAGGGTCTGGGATGTTGGATTGGAGGATTAAAGCAGGTTTGAGGCCATGTGTTCACCTTTGGGGTCACCCCATAATGCTTGGGGACAACAGGAAGGGACTGAACATCTCCCATGACCAACTTAGGTCAACGTGGCTGTGGGGTCTCACCGGGAGAGACAGCTCTGCCCTCCCAAATGCCACAGCTCTGCCCTCCCAAATGCCACATCTCAGCCTAGGACAGAAGCTGCCATTTGGTTAAATGCTGCAGAAGGAATGAGTTTGTCACATTGAATCAGCGCAGCAGGAAAAACTCCCAGACCCCTGAAACGACTGAACCTCCGCAGTGCCCCCTTCAGCCCTCAGCATCCCAGGAAGCCACAGCCCCCTCCTGCAAGCCTGGTCCTGTGTCACAGCCCATAAGGTTTCCAGGACCAAGGGGTGAGCTCAGGTCACGGGGAAGGGACTGGCTGGTTGGATTTCTTTTTCTCCAGGACACAGGAGGAGCAGGAGCGTGCGGCTTCTCCTCGGCTTTCCTCTCTCCTGCGACGTGCTGGCCCCGGGGGAGGCTGTGCTGTTGTGCTCTCGCATGGCCTGGTGGGATAATTATCAGGGGGGTGATGAGCCCAGGGAGGATCAGCGGTGCTCTCCCTGCTTCCAACCTGGAGGGGAGCAGGGGGAAGCAGTTGACCTTTTTTTCTGCTTGGCTGTGCCGTGATTCTCCGAGCAGATGCTGCTCTGACTCTGGGACACACGACAACCAGGAGCTGAGCTCTGGAGCCAGAGCTCTGCTAATGCAGCCTCTCCAAGGGCTGATGGGACATGGCATCCATCCCCTTCTAGCCAGGGGAATGCTTGGATTTTGCCCCCCACACTGCCCCTCCCTGGCCCCACTGCTGTCACAACAGGAGAGAGAGGATTCAGGTCTCTGCTCATGGATGCCCAGTGTGTCTCTGGGCAAGAAGTGTAACCTCTCTGTGCCTCAGTTTCCCCACAAGAATAGAGGATTTCAACCTTAGGACTTTCATCCTTACTTTCAGATTTCATCCTTAAGACTTTCAGATGGAATTTAGTATGAAAAACCAATTCTTTTTCTTTCCTTTCCTTCCTTTTCTTTCTTTTTCTTTCTTTCTTTCTCTCTTCCTTCCTTTCTTCCTTTCTTTCTTCCTTCCTTCCTTCCTTTTTCTCTTTCTCTTTCTCTTTCTCTTTCTCTTTCTCTTTCTCTTTCTCTTTCTCTTTCTCTTTCTCTTTCTCTTTCTCTTTCTCTTTCTCTTTCTCTTTCTCTTTCTCTTTCTCTTTCTCTTTCTCTTTCTCTTTCTCTTTCTCTTTCTCTTTCTCTTTCTCTTTCTTTCTCTTTCTTTTTCTTTCTTTCTTTCTCTCTCTCTCTATTTCTTTCTTTCTTTCTTTCTCTTTCTTTCTCTCTTTCTCTCTTTTTTCCTTTCTTCCTTTGTGTTTTTTTCTTATTCACAGAATCATAGAATCATTAGGGTTGGACTTTTTGCTGACCCATTCCCAAGACACCAATAATCCAAGGGCAAGGATATAAATGTTTCTTCTCTTTCCAGAGTCTTAGATGGATATTGGGAAAAAATTCTTCCCTGGGAGGGTGGTGGGGCCCTGGCTCAGGTTGCCCAGATAATCTGTGGCTGCCCCATCCCTGGAAGTGTCCAAGGCCAGGTTGGATGGGTCTTGGAGCAACCTGGGATAGTGGGAGGTGTCCCTGTCCATGGCAGGGGGGTGGAATGAGATGATCTTTAAGGTCCCTTCCAACCCAAACCATTCCATGATTCACATGAGGATCTTTCATTCCCTTTTGAACCTTCTACCAATTCCTAATTAGACATGGGAAGATATCTTCACCCACTTGAAAAGTTTTCTCTGAAGTTCCCTGACTTTTTATTTTTCTAAACCCAGTAAAAATCTCCTCCCAACTCCCCCAGCAGTCACACACTTCCAGTTCCTGTCTTCCTGCTCCCCCTCAAAACAGGTCTAGCAGGAATGTCCCACACAGAACATGAAGTACTAACATCTCCTTCCTTAACTTAAAAATACAGAAAAACCTGGATGCTTTCATAGAAAATTTGTCTTTAGCTCAGAAAACAACTTAAATATTTCAATACAAAGTGTTTTAGGGAACTCTTGCCATCAAATGCCTTGGTGAGACCTCTTTGCTCTGTTATGTTCTTCAGGTACATCCTCTACAAAGCAGATGTTCTTGCTAAGAATCTTTATCCACTGAAATCCTTGATGAGGAACATTAAACAATATTTCTGGAATTCAGTGCAAAAGGTATTTAGCTAGAAGTTCTATCCTAAAAGTGCTAAAAAGCTACACTAAAAATTTACATCCTATGGATCTTAAGGCATCACTGCTCTGTGCTGAGGTCTTGGTTCTGCTGCTCTGCTGGCACTGGATTTTTTTAGGGGGTATTGTGTGGGTTTTCAATTTTTTAGGGGGTTTTGTGTGGGTTTTCAATTTTTTATTTTTTTTTTTTTCATTTTTCCTACTCCTGAGCAGGCTCCTAGCACAGAGGTATCTCCAGCCTGGAGATCCTGATTGCCTGAGGTATCAAAGTTCTGGAGCAGTGACTGCTGGAGCGTGGCTGTCCCCACACCGCTGTGCAGTTGGCAGCTGGCATGTTCCAGAACCAGCTGCATTTTGGTGCTGGGTAAAATAAACTTTACATTCCTCCTTCCAGCACAGCTGTACCAAGTGGCTGCTCTGTGAGCAGTTCAGAAAAAAAAAATATCATCTTATTCATTACTTATGAAACTCTTTTTCGTCTTGTAAGGTCTTCGTAGCTCTTCCATGTGTAGGTTTTTAAACCTCACCCATGGTATTGTTTCAGGATATTTGTTTATTTGTTTAAGGTCATGTGGTGATAGGACAAGGGGGAATGGCCTTAAGCTGAAGGAAGGCAGGGTTAGATGGGATATTGGAAGAAATTCTTCCCTGTGGGGGTGGTGAGGCCCTGGTACAGGTTACCCAGAGAAGTGACTTCCCCATCCCTGGAAGTGTCCAAGGCCAGGTTGGATGGGGCTCTGAGCAACCTGGAATAGTGGAAGGTGTCCCTGCCCATGGCAGGGGGTTGGAACAAGGTGATCTTGAAGGTCTCTTCCAACCCAAACCATATGATTCTGTGATTCTGTGTTAGCTGGGGATTTAGGAAATGGTTTAGAACTTCTACCTGAAAAGCACAGTCCAGATGGAGCCCAGGGAAGGGACTGTGGGTGTTCCAGGCTGGGTGAGTTGGAGGGCTTGCTAGACGGAGAGTGACTTATTCTTCCCACTTGTCCCCAAGCTGAGTGATGTTCCTGTAAACTAATGCACAGAGAAAGAGCACTGATAACAGCTGAAAATGTGCATCATTCCTACCAGCTCCTGTCATGACAGCTGCATACCTCCTTTCCCTCTTCTCTCTTCCCCCTCCAAAGTCAGCTCCTGAAGTTCCCCAGGCAGGGTGGGGATGCAAAAGTCTGACTGAACAAGTTCATCCCCAGACCAGTCTGAAATGTGCTGGAACACTGGGAGCAGCCTTTTAATTTGATATATCAAGATTCAAGAATCAGAACTGCTTTGGGATTATTTAATCCATCCCTAGGGCAGGAGCTACTCAAACCATCCCTAATCCTTTCCCAGTCCCTCTCTAATAATCTGTTCAAAAGCCACCACATCCCTTCCAGATTTGTTCCTATGTCTTGTGGGTGTTTGGGATTATGAGAATTCCCATGTTGGATGGGGCTCTGAGCAACCTGGTCTAGTGGAAGGTGTCCTTGCCCATGTCAGGGGGTTGGAATGAGATGACCTTGAAGGTCCCTTCCAACCCAGGTGCTCACTGTGAGGTCACCACATCTGGAATGCATCTCTTTTCACGGCCTCCTTTGTGCTGAGAACATCTCGAAGGTGGCACAGGAGGATCTTCCCTTCTTTCCCATTGAATCATTGCTGGAGACCGTCCCTGCTCTGGTGTATGAGCTGCCAAACTCAAAAAGGAACAAAGGAGTTATTTGCAGCGTACAAGTTGGGAATAGATTAAACCTGACAACTCAGCTACAGAGCCTTCCCCAGGCGAGGAGAACGTACAGAACTGAATTATATTTCCCCTCTTCCCCAGCAGCTGGAGGAAGGATCTCCCCCTGAGTTATTGGTTTTAACCCTATTCTGCAGCCACTCTCTAAACAACCTCTCTTGCTTGTGAGCAAAGTCCCTCAGCTCTCATCCTTCGTGGTCATGACTTGATCATCAGGTGGGGACTGGGAAGAAAAACCCTTTCTGTCTGTTGGAAGGGGCTTTTCCCAGTCTCAGTGTTCCAGTAGCAGTGGAGGGAAAGGGATGATGCTGGCTCAGTACTTCCCCCAGGTTTGCAGTCAGGAATAACCAGAACTGCAGTGCTCCAGCCAAGGGGTTTTTTCCATCCTCCACAAACCTTGTGTTTGGGGATGTGTCTCATCTGACCTCCAAAGCAACACAGCCTCCCCTTCCTGCTGCACCTCTAAACTCCATCTGAGTTTGGGTGAATGTCTGGGCAGGGTGATAATCACTTGGTTCATGGAGGGTGAGGGCAAAGGAAGGTCAGGACACAGGCAGTAGGTTGCCAAATCTTTCTATCTCATTAAAAAAAATAGCTCTGATTTATAGAGAATTATTCCCTTGGAGCCTTGATTCCAGCTCTTCTCAGCTGGAGGAGCTTTAGTGAGGGTGCAGACACCATGATCCTTATTTCTCCCACAGGTTCATTGGGATGTAGGGTGATGTTACACGAGGTCACCATTTCTCATTTCCAGTGTCCAAGTTTGATGGTCTAACTGGTGCTAAGGACAGACTTTCAGGACAGATTGACTCTTCCTCATCCCCTAGATAGACTGATCTCGTTAGAAATGGTGTTTTGGAGCTCCTCTAGGCTGCAGCCTACCTTGGACAGCTCACATGGAGCAGGGCAAATACTTCCCTGCTCCTGAGCCCTGAGCCCGGGGCCATCCTCAACCCCTGAGCGATCTGCATCGATCTCCCTCCCCCGGACGCCACGAAGGTTCCCCTTTGCAGATCGTTGTCTCCTTGGCAACTGAACTACATCAAATCACAACGGTCTGAAACTCCTAAGCTTGCGGAGCCCGAGTGACGGGCTGGGAAGGAGGGGGAAGGCTGCGGGAAGCCTCGGTCCGGCTGGTGATGTGCATCGTGCAGACAGAGCTGCCGCCTCCACTGCCGCGTGTCCTGCCCCAGCTTCCAGCTCCTGCTGCTGCTCCCCTGTCTGACAGGTCCTACAGCACATCCACCCCTTCCCGACGTGAGGAAAACTGTGGTGTCCCCAGGCACTTTCTCTGCCCCATCCCCTCCCCATGGAGCCCACGCATCCGGGGAGAGGACAAGCCTTGCCTCCAATTCCTTCCAGCCCTTCCTGCTCCTGCAGAAAGCTTTATTATGGGAAGCAGTGGGAATGGCCCAAAATTAAACCCAGGGGGCGTGTTTGCTGCTGCCCCTGTGGCTGTGGATGAGGGTACTTCTGGGTGGGGATTGGTTGGGTATTTGGCTTTTCTTCCCCTCTCCCTGTTTCCTCTAGCTTTGGTCTTCTTTCAGCATCACTGGGCTATTTGCCTTTGCAAGCCTGTCTGGAAGGTCCGTCCAACTTTGGCTTTAAATCAGAACCAGCATTTCAACAGAGCAAAATGGTACAAAACAGCAGAGTGGTTTTCCCCAGAGAAAATCATTCACCCTGCTCCAGGCATCTTTTCCCTTTCCTTCTCATCCACCTCCTGAATCTGAATGTTCTCTTTACCTTCCCCTCCTGACAACCTTTCTCTTTCAAGTTTGCCCCAAACCAACAATCCCCTACTGTACCTGTGACACAGAACACCTGGAACATCTGTCCCCAAGACCAAGGAGAAAAAGACCCCAAACATTTCAAACTGGAGTGAACATAGAGTGGTCCCATCTCCCCCATCTTTGGATGGGCAGGGCAGAGGAAGGAGGAATCTCATCAAAACACTGTATTCCTTTTATTTTAGTGTGTATATAAAAATATATATGTGGATTATTTTAATTACTTTTTTTTCTTGCAATGACAGTCTGACTTCAAGGGGTAGAAGACAAAAGGGGCAGAGGTGTTTAGAAGTGCAAGGAACCAAAGGCTTGATGCAATTCCTTTACAAACAGCACCAGTTGGAAGGACATAGTCAGACAAGTATTTTCCCCCCACTCCCTGGTAAAAAAAAAATAAAATCAACATTTGCATTTAAATAGTCCTTTTTGCTACCAAACAGGGGCATGTTACAGAAGAGCTACACAGAGATAAAGATTCCTTTAAGAGAGAGAGAAAGAGAGAGGGGGGAAATCCCAACCTCAATGAAAGCCCAGTCCATCTCCTATGTGCTGTCAGCAGAGGAAGGGTTATTTATGCATTTGAGAGGGTGCCTGCTGGGATATAATCTAGTGCTCTCAGGGGCCTTTGCTTGCTGGAGGTGGAATTATAAGAATTAAAAATTACAAGTGTAAAACAAGGCTAGTCTAAAATGAAATATCACCCAGTGGCTGTAAATAATTCATGGGCAAAACAACCCTCCTGGGTCCCCCCATTGATTCATCTTCCTCCACAGATACAAAGAGGGATAATCTGTTGGAAGGGTGTTTGAAAGGCTCCAGGATGATTTCAAGGGTCTAGGGTGGTTTAGGAGTGGCTGTGGGCCATGAATGGCTCCGTGGGGAAGGATGAGTGATGGCACAAAATGGAGTTTCCTCTGATAATAAAACCTTTCTCAGAGCTGACCAAGGGAGATGAAAACACCATTTGGTGAAGGAAAAAAAGTAAAAAATCATGTTTTACTCCTGTGATCCAAGCAGTGAGCACCAGTAATTTAACCTGCATGTGCAGAGATCCCTGAAGGACTCAGCAAGACCTTCTCTGGCAAATATTTGCCTTTCAGCACAGTCAAATCCATTCTCAGAGGAAAAGGCTGGCTCTTAGGAAACGTTTTTCTAGGTCTGCTTTGTGCACAAGGGCCATGTCTGAAATCAGAAGTACTCCTGTGTCTCTCTCCTGCATGGAAAAGGGGTGGAAAGGACCTGCCAACCCCACATGAGCAATGTTTGGGACCGTAATGGAAAATTCAGGATGAGAGCTGGCTGATTCTTGAGAGGAAAGATGCTCTCAGCTCTCTTCTGAGAGCTTGGGGACATGGTTTAGTGGTGGACCTGGCAATGCTGGGTTAATGATGGGACTTGGTGGTCTAAGGATTTTCCAGCCTTAGTAACTCTATGATTCTATTCCATGATTCTAAATCCATACCTCAAAGATCAACATGAGAGACTGGACTAAGGCAGATTTTTCTGGGAGAGCTTGGCCACACAGGAGGAAAACAATGATTGCCCATCATGGACCTATGGATCCATTTGCTGGAGGACACTGCCAGCATTCAGTTAGCCCAGAAAACAATTCAGCAGATTTTATTCATGGGGATTAAAAAATAAAGTCACAGAATCATTTAGTCTGGAAAAGAGCTTTGGGATCATCGAGTCCAACCTTTGACCCATCACCACCTTGTCCCCCAGCCCAGAGCCTGAGTGCCACGTCCAGTCATTCCTTGAACACTTCCAGGGGTGAGGACTCATCACCTCCCTGGGCAGCCCCTTCCAATGCCTGACAACTCTTTCCATGAAGAAATTCTCCCTGATGTCCAGCATGAACCTCCCCTGGCACAGTTTGAGTCTCTGACCTCTCATCACCACCTTTGAGCAGCAGATACAGCACACGTCAGTCTTGTCCATCAGTGTTTCCATCCTGGATCCAAATGAGGCTCATTTACCCACAGCTTTTTTTTTTTTTTTTTTTTTTTTTTTGTAGCAGAAAATGTAGAATCACAGAATCATTGTTAGAAAAAACCTTTAAGACCATGAAGTCCAACCATTAACCAACACTGCTGTGTTCACCAGCAAACCATGTCCCCAAGTGCCATATGTACAGACTTTTTGAACACTTCCAGGGATGGTGATTCCACCACTTCCCTGACCACCCTTTCAGTGAAGAAATTTTCCCTAATATCTAATCTAAACTTCCCCTGGTTTACTTAATCCTATCTGACTATTTGTGTTGCTCCTCAACTCTCCAGTGTGTAACCCTGGTAAAGTTTTTGGTGTTGCTGGAATTTAAGTGCTAGACCAGAGTGTTTTATTCTGGGAGGGTTCCACTTTGGGTAATGTTTTCAATAGCATAAGCAGTTGTGTATGGATGAGAAACAGTGACAAAAAGGGCCTGCTTGGAGCTTGGAGATGAATTTTTGGATGCCTTAAGGAAAAAATCCTGTCTCCTACACTGATGGCAGGCTAACCTATTGTATCTTTTGCTTCTTAACAATTGCCCTGTTTGACCTCTATCTCATGTGCATGCCCCAAAAATTGTAGCCATCCTAATCACTTCTGACCACCTCAAAGAGCCCAGTGCATGGTCCTACATGGGCTTACCAGCTACTGGACTTTCCCTGGTGTGCGTTTGGTGGCTTCCAATATTTTTAAAATTTTTTTAAGCTAGTTGAGGGCATTTTCCCATTTTGTTTTCCAGTTAGAATAGATGGAGTGAGGTTGTTTCTACATGAATTTTGTAGTAGCAAACACTCTCCGGATTTCTGTGACTCTGCAAAGCTGGTGAACCAGTAAGAAAATACTTTCCTGCAAACTGATTCTTGAGACAAGAAAAGAGGAAGGGTTTGTTGGGTTTTTTTTCCCTCTTGTTTAGGAGGAAGAGAAGAGCCACAAGAAATACTTTTTGGACACCTAAGGATGCTTAAAGACCTTTGAAAAAGAAAATGAGAAAGAAAATAAGTCAGTGCTTGAAAGGAGGGGACACAGCTCCGGCTACTGGGATTATTCATTCTCCCAGGAAACACAAACGAGCTAAACAAGGAAAATGCCATGCAGAGATCACACATTGTTTTTAAGGACAGGCCCCTAGACATGATCCCCTCTGCTGAGCTGTGACACAGCTCCCAATCAATCTCTCCTTCCTGAAATGTCACTAACCTGCACTTAAGTGCAATAAGACTTCCCGGCCTAATTGAAATTCTGAGCCAGAGTCAGGAGACATTTGCTTCAAGTAGTGTTTTAATTGTCTGCTCCCCAGGCTGGTAACAGAATATTTTGAGCCTTGCATTATTCAGGGAGACACCAGAGCTCAACCTTTCCCTTTAGGTTTGTGCCCTTCCTGTCCTGGGTTTCTGTTCTGTTCTTTATTTGGCCTCTGCTCACGCATTCCCGAGTGTATCCTCGTGTCCCTGCTCAGCCAGGGATCAGGAAACCTCATCCAATCCATCTGCTTGGAGGCAGCTTTTTTGATTTAACTTGTTATCTAGAAATAGATCATTTCTGGGAGGCATGAGGCCAAAACCAGACCCCTGGATCTATGTAACCTGGAGTTATCTTTTTTCTTAGCCCTAAGAGGACTCCTTCTTCCCACATCCTTGCCTTTCAAACCTTCCCTGTGCCATTTGCTGTAACCAGGAAATCAGTCTGGCAGAGAGTGAAGACACAAACTCTCTGTGGCCTTTCCCACAAGTGACCTTTCCCACTTGCACTGAAGACAAGTCTAGAAACTTGTGCATGAAACCAGGTGGAACTCATGGAAGTCTCCACAAAGACTGGGATAAGGCCAGGCATCATCAGGAAGAGGTAAAATGAGCCTTAATGAGCATCCTGGTCACCTGTTGAATTCTTGTCAGCCTTGAGTGCTAACTCCAGTCTGTGCTGGTCTTGGAGGCAGTTTGGAAGTGTTCAGTGATCCATTTACCTGTGAGAACCTTCCTGTCCTCCCCAGGAATTGTTGGGATCCAAAATTGCCCAGCAATCCAAAATTGCCCAGCTATGCCATCATCTGTGGACCAGAATCAAGCAGAAGATAAACCTGCCTTACCTGTCTTACCTGGTTATGTTGACAGGTCCAAAGAGGTGGGTTTGCTTACAGTACCTTTCTGGATAAGTTTGGGACTTTTGGGTCTGGTGGAGTTTGAGCTCCACCAGCTTTATGGAAATACACACAGGGCTGTTTCCAGCAGGGATGTATGTCTGTAGATGGGACAAAAAGAGGAAAACATGTCTTTCGTCTCCCAATTTCAGCATCCTCATGTGCCCTCATATTTCTCGTCATTATCAGAGACTCCTCAGCTTTGAAATCAGACAGAGGGAAGATGACTCTTCTGGGGTCATCTGTTAGATTTCTAGCAAGCCTGACCAGAAGTCCTGAGTCCTTTGGAGCTGCTGTCCCTGCCCCTGCAGAGGGCACAGCTCCTGCACACCTCAGATGCCCTGGTTGCAGATTTGTGTGCAAGGAACACCTGGACATGGTGTCCTGAACGGAGACTGCCAAGTGGACAGTTGGATGTGGCTGTGAGTCAGCAGGCAAGGCACCTAAACAGAGCGAGTTCACCACCTGCCTGCAGCAGGAAGGCTTGTTCCTCCTCATTTTATACAGGTTTGGCTTGTGCTTCCTGCTCATTTTAACCACTTATGGTTCTCTGCCCCCTCTCTGTTCCCTGTGCAGTGATTTCTGTGACCAAAAGACATCCTCGATGTCTAAGGAGGCCTTTCTATAATCAACAGAGAGAAACGGGCATTTCTAGGGGGAGATCCATCCCACTCTAAAGAAAGATGGTCAAATAGAAAGTCTATACTCTCAAAGTGCTTATTTTCCTCCTTTAATTATGAAGTGCCCAGGTGGACACATCTGCACTTCTAAAGCCACCTGAGATGTTGCTCACCCTGCCGATGCTTTAAAGGGGTCATCTGTGATCTCTCAGTGAGCTCAGAATATAGATCAAGCTACTTCTCTCTTACTTCCCTCTAAATCTTGCTCTTCAGGGAGAAGTGGCTCTCTGGAGGGTAGGAAATTGTGTTTTATGTGTAATCGATTTGGATTCCTCAGAGCTCTGTCCACCCGTCAATGCCCAAATGGCCCAGTCCTCCAGGCTGCAGAGAAGGAGGCAAGAGCTGTGCCTGTTATTCATGGCTTGTGTACTCACTCTTCCTAATAAGATGAACTCACAGTCTTTTTTTTTTTGCTTCTATTTTTTGGGTGTAGCTTCTCTGATTTCTCTCTCTCATTCCTACACATTCCCACGCTGCCTTTTGGGAAGGGTTGTGAAGAAAAACAGGGGCTGGCAATGTTGAATTTAACACATCTGGACAGATTCTTCTAGAGGGTGAAACCTCTTCTTATCATCTTTTATCATAGCCTAATTTTACCCTCACCATTTGTTATGCAAAGGCACTAATTAAAAATACAGACATCCTGTTATCTCCCACCCCCCATACCAATAGACACCAGAACAGGCTTAGGCCTCCAAATTTGGACCCTTTATTTCTGATATGTAAAGTTAGACCACTTTAATACCCCCCACTGCAAGTTTCTTGCAGTTTTGGTGACAATAAATGGACTGCAACTCGCCTTTAGGCTGTTTCATCCCAGGAAAAGTATGGGAAGTGTGAGGAGCATTTTGTTATGAAGAAGTGGAGATACACAGATACTTCTGTCTACGAAGATGTGCTACCCAGGACACAGTGGGATGGAATAGCAGTGTTCAGATTAGGGGTGGGTATGAGCCAGGTCCACGTGTGCAGAGCTGAGGGATTTGCTTTGGTGGCAAATTCCACACCTGGGAAATGCTGGTGCTGACCCTCGTGTTTGGGAAATAGCTAAAAATATCTCACAGATGTGTTGAGCTCTGTAAAATCCACGCATTGTGCCAGATCTACACTTGGTCTTGCTTAGCAGCTCGGCCAGTAGATGTTGCTCTTGGCTCACACTGACGCGCTCAAAAAAAAGGATGTATCCAACCTGAGATGTTTGAGAACCCTCTGAAGCCAGGAAGTGCAGATCCATCCATCCTTCACCCAGCTTTCTGCTTTTGGCCATCGTGGAAAATCCCAATGACCACAGAGAAAAATAAAATATGACACAACTCTTCAGACAGCAGTGACTTGTAATTAGTGGGTATAATTGTTAGAGGTTTGCTTTGTGTGAAGTGAGAGTTGCTGGACAGGCAGTCAGTGTCTATAGGGGAGGTGTTGGTTGCTCCAAGCCCCATCTAACCTGGACTTGGATACTTCCAGGGATGGGGCATCCACAGCTTCTCTGGGCAACCTGTGCCAGTGCCTCACCACAGCCTGAGTAAAGAATTTCTTCCTAACATCTCATCTAAATCTCTATTCCTTTAAAGCCATTTCCCCCTTGTCCTATCACTATCTGCCCATGTAAAAACTCACTCTCCCTCCTTCATAAACCCTCTTTTAATTACTGGAAGGCTGCAATGGGGTTATCCAAATGGGATTTAGCCATGTTTCTCATTTCATGGTGTGATATAGGAAAGAGAGTCACCTGGTGTACTGGCTCTTCATCATGAATACTCCTGGCAATCAATGATAACCCAATAACTCCTGACTCCCCTGAGCACCAAAGATGACAAAAAGGGAAAAAGGTAAAAGTGAAATCTTCCACCATCAGTCCCCATCCTCTGGATCTCCTATGGATTCATTTTTGCTCAGTTTTGGGGAAAATACCACCCTTAGTCTGTTCAGAATCTGCCCATTTGTGCAGAGAATCTTGCAGCTCAGGGAGGTTTCTCTGCATTTCCCTCACAGAAAAAATAGCAACTGCACATGATGATGTGCAATTAAATAGGGTCAATAATTTGTAAAGTAGTCTGAATCTCTGTATATCTGGTAATAAACCCACTCTTCCCTCTCCACGCACATTCACCTCACTCCCTCTGTAGTACCAATCACAGCAGTAATTAGGCACAGCCTAATGCCAGCTCTCAGGATCAAGGACTGTCTGTGACTGTTTCACCCACAGAGGGCCAATCCCAGAATGGCTCTCATCTTACTCAAGGCCTCTTAAGAGTGCTGGAATATAAATGACAAATAGCAATAACAGAAAAAAATCATTTACAAACTGCTGGGTAAATGCTGAGCCTTCCTAGCATGTCCTCATCATCTGTGCCAATATAATCTCTCAGTACTCTGCCTTTCTTTTCTTAAGCAGGGCCTCAGACAAGGGAATTTCACATCAGATTTCTCCCTAGAAACAAAAGGTTTTAAGCCTTTAAGACCTTGATCTCTCTTGGCTGAAGATTATGGGTATGGGGGACTGGATCAGCAGACTCAGGGTTAAAAAATGCTCATGAAGATGCTTTCATTAGGGAAAAGGTTTTCTTGTAGTGGTGATAACAGGAGAAATCAGAGGGGGGCCTCCCCTGTAGCAAGGTAACCTGTCTGTTCTGCATCAAGACATCATAAAGAACAAGAGCTCGACTCCTGTTTAGTTTTCAGGGTAGAAACGTAGGATTAGACCGCAGGTCTGCTGCCTGCAGGGTCAGGTGAATTCCATTTGGCATCTCCTTGTGCCACTCTGGGACTCGGAAGGGACATAACAGACATGTGTGAATAATCCCCTCACCACTGACAGAAAAGGTCGTGACTTTGGGTCCAATTGATTACAAATCAGGCTGAGAATTGCTTTATTCATTATAATCCAGGGTCTCTAAGGGGTCTGTGAGCAGATTGCTGTGCCTGCATTCTGTGTTATAGTGCCCCAGCTTTGGATTCCCAGCAATGACTCGATGCTCACACCACACCTCAGCCTCAATGGCAAGAGATCAATACTAACCTCGTCATTATAATGCTGGTAAAGGTTGATGATATTGATTTCTTGCCCTTGATGCTAAAGCATGTTGGAGACCATGTGATCATTATCCCAGATGCAGAACTGCTACTGCTGGTTCCTTAAATTGTCATTAAGCAATCCAGCAGAGCTTTGGATGCCTCCAATGGTTTGAACATATCTCTGCCTTCCCCTTGGACTGAAGAAATTTAGGAATTTAGGAAGAAATTCTATACTGAGAGTGTGGTGAGGCAATGGGATAGGTTGCCCAGAGAATCTGTGGCTGCCCCAACCCTGGAAGTGTTCAAGGACAGGTTGGATGGGGCTTGGAGCAACCTGGATAGTGGAAGGTGTCCCCACAGCAGGGAAGTTGGAATGAGTTGACCTTTAAGGTCCCTTCCAATGCAAATCATTCAATGAGTGTACGGTTTTATGATCCCACACCCCAAAGGTGTTAAAGAAAAGGAAATCTTCAAAGGCATTCATTACTGTAGGATGGAAAATATCAGATTAAGCTGAAATCCTGACATTTTTACTGAATCTTGCCTTGGCCTGGGCTTTGAGCATCCTGGTCTAGTGGGAGGTGTCCCTTCCCATGGCGGGGGGGTTGGAACGAGATGATCTTTGAGGTCCCTCCCAACGCAAACCTTTCTATGTTCCTGTGACTTAAATTCCCATCATTTATCACTCACTGTGCCCAAGTGATATGTGAGCCAACTGTTCTGCCTGTCCCCCTGTTAATGAGGGGAATCAAAATGAGACAGAAGCTACACACAGAGAAAAGCCTGAAACCTTCTCCCCTCTGCAGTGGGAAACACTGACAACGTGTCAAAGGAAGAGCTCCCAACACCAGCCTGTGCCCAGCAAGGCAGCCTGGGTGAGCGTCTCTCCATGCAGGATGAGTGTAAGTGACAGCTCTGAGAAGGAGGGGACACAGACAGGAGAAATTCCTGCTGACAACTTGCTTGTTCTCCAGCCTCCCTCAGAGGTGCACACACCCCCCCGAGCCCTTTCACGTGGTTTTCATCCGCCCCCATTCCCCTTCCGGGCAAAATCCACATCCCTGACATCTCTGTGTGAGGAGAATTTGGCTCTGTGTGTCAAAACATCATTAAATGTTTGGTTTAGGAAGTGCCAGGGTGGCCGTCTCAGTGTTGTGCCGGAGTTTGTGTTTCTGGCTCTGTCTTGGGAGCAGTTGTTGGAGCCAGGACTGCTGGGAGCCACAAATCAGTGTTTGCAGAGCAGCATCTCCTTGGCAGAACTTCTCTGAGAGGGGACACTTGACTCCTGGCTTGTCCTCCTGTGTGATTTTCTCCACGTCCTGCTGTAATATGCTTACCTTAAAAAAATTTAACTTCTCTCAGTGCTGTGTGGAGATACTGCAGGCGAGACTTTCAGCTTTACAGCCCCTCCCCGGTTCACAGTAACAGCACAACCCTGCCTGGCAGTGCTCCTGTGATGAGAAATGTGTCGTGGCTCGTGGAGGATTGAGAAACTGTGGTCTTGGGGGCCATAGAAACCCTTCAGCTGGAAAGGCTGTTCAGGAAACAAGATGAAGTTGCACGGGGCTCGCAAAGCTCTGTGTGTTACAACATTTCACAGCATTTATGGGTTTATGCAGCGCTCTGCAAGTGTTTTATGGGTGAAAACTGAGGCTCTTCAAGCCAGGGAAGGTGGAACATGGAATCGTTGAATCGTTTAGGTTGGGAAAGACCTCTAAGATCACCGAGTCCAACCATTAACCCAGCACTGCCAAAGCCACTGCTAAACCACGTCCCCAAGTGCCACATCCACACATCTTTTAATGACAAGAAAGCAAATTTCACAAATGCCCTTCTTTGATTATTTTTTTTTTTTTGAACGAGCTTTTACGAAAATAGAGTGACACTCAGATCAGGAAAGGTTTCAATCAGCTTGGGCTGCACACTCTGGTTTTAATGTGATCACGTATTTCTCGAGGTGCAGAGACACACGTGTCTGTGCTGATATGTCCCCTCTGTGCTTTGCACCGGGGTCTGCAGCAACCTGGAGAAGCAAACAGTGTGTGAACTCAGCTCTGGTGTGATTCATGAAGCATCAGAGAGCGTGAGGGCGGGGAAGCACTTCATTCCTCCCCGCTGGTGTGTGCTGGCTTCCCCCTCCCAAGTCTGCTCTCTGATATTTTGCCTGCTCTGCTTTGAAATAAGTTAAGTGATTAGGCCTCTACGGCTTTCTTATGGGAAGATTCTTCCACGGTTTTATTTGATCTCCTGCTGCAGACTAAACATTCCCTTTCTCATTTCCCTGCCCACCTCCCCCACTATTTCCACATAAATAATCTCTCTTTATCCCTAGTGTTTCATTTGTAATAAGCACGGCTTCATGCTGGGTTTCCTTGAAAGCTGCACACTGGCCTCATTTCCATCTTCCTTAAGTGATTTTCAGAGCAGGGGGAGATTGAAACTGGTCCTAAATGTTAATCCAAATTGGTCCTCGTTGCCTTTATTTGCAGGGACTTGTGGATGCTGTCGAAATCAGTGACAGCTTTGGCCACTCGTCAGGTTTGAAAGATCACATCACTTATTTGGGTGCCCAGAAGTGAGTGGCCTGAGCAGATTTTGGAATGGTGATGGGCAACACTGGCTTGACCTTGAGCTGACTGTGTTCAGAGTACATCTCCATGAAGGAGATTCATAGTAATAAATTTAAGGTAGGAAGAAGCCAAGCAACTTGGAAAGCACCAGAAACCATCTTGTTGGTCAGATCAGGGTGGTTTTGGCCCAATATCCTCTCAGTAGCAGTGGCTACCAAGGGAAAACAGCATAACAAGGCAAATATACAACATCCAGCCAGCCTGAAAGGAGGTTTTAGACAGGTGGGGGTTGGCATCTTCTCCCAGACAGCCAGTGACAGGACAAGAGGACACGGCCTTCAGCTGTGCCAGTGAGATTCATGTGGATGAATTTCTTTACTGAAAGGGTTGTCAAGCACTGGAATGAACTGTCCAGGAATGTGGTGATGGATTCACCAACCCTGGAAGTGTTCAAGGAATGACTGGACCAGAGCACTCAGTGCTCTGGTCTGGTTGACAAGATGGGAATCAGCCAAAGGCTGGACTTGATGATCCTGAAGGTCTTTTCCAACCTTAACAATTCTGCGATTCAGCAACTTGCAACTCTGAGATTTCTGAGCAAGAGCTGCTGTTTTTTTATGTATTAGCATTTGGTAGCTTTGTCTCTCATGCATTTCCCTGGTTATATTTTGTGTTTGTAGAAACTCTGGTACCTTTTCATGCCATGACAGGCATTGCACAGTTTGACATCGCTCTGTGTCTGTGAATTATGTCCTTGGTTGGTTCTGCACCTGCCTCCTGCTGCTTTCATCTGACACTCCTCCCTTCCCAGTATTGGAAAAGATAATGAACAGCCAGTCCCTGGTTACCTTCTCCTGGTCACTCATGAGCTGTTAAGGCATGTTTATAATTTTTCCACCCTCACTCATCTCCTTTCCATGGAAGAGAGTCAAACAATGATGGAATGGTTAGGATTGGAAGGGACCTTAAAGATCACCCAGTTCCAGCCCCCTACCATGGGCAGGGACACCTTCCACTAGCCCAGGTTGCTCCAAGCCCCATCCAACCTGGCCTTGGACACTTCCAGGGATGGGGCAGTCACAGCTCCTCTGGGTAACCTGTGCCAAGGCCTCCCCACCCTCACAAGGAAGGATTTCCTCCTAATATTTAATCTAAATCTACCCTCCTTCAGCTTAAAACCACTCCCCCTTGTCCTATCACTTTATGCCCTTGTCATGAATGATTTTGCTTTTTAGTGGATTTGGGGGGTTAGTTTTTCTATTAATGTGCACAAACTGCAAACCAGCAAAGCATTACATGGGATTTATTCAGGAAAGGGCAGAGAATGAGCCACAGGAGCAACTCACTTTTGCTGCTGGAGACTTTCCACACACGGGGCATGAGGAGAGGACATCCTCCTGGAAGGTTTTCCTCCTTTCTTCCACAGAAGTAGCAAAGTGAATGTGTGACTCTCCAGGGAAAGATCATGGGTTTGTGTAATAGAAGGCTGTCTGCAAGATAGTCCCTTCTGGACTTGCTCTTTTCCAGCACAGTAGGAAGGAAAGTGATAAAGGAGCAGCTCTCTCACTTCCCCCACTGCATAACAAATTTAAGTTTCTGATGGTATAAGACAACCTTACTCTCAATCTCCTTTCTGTGTCCTTCCCCCTGTTTGCATAAGAAATAACATTTTTTTTTCAGTCATTTGTTAACTGAGACGATTCTCAGGCCCTCAGATACTGTGATATAAATTCCACTACAAATATTCCCAGTGGTAGCACACAGAACCGTGGTGATTTTTTTTGGAGCCCGGGCACGTTTTTCAGACACTAAATGCCCTGACCTGTCAAGCTTGAGAGAGCTGCCAACAAGATGTGTCTTCAGCTGGGGTCAGTGGGAAGCTAAATCCAAAAAATCCAAAATCGGAGACAGATGGAGCGTGTCAGCAAAGCCCCTTTTGCTCCATGGATTGTTTTGTGTTGATTCCTTAGTTTTTGCTGTTGTCACTGCCACCTAATTTAAGGCATTGCTGTTAAATTAAAAGGCATGATTGACTGACTGGCATCTGAGACACATTGCAGCTGTCAGCTGCAAAGATAAACTCTGGATCGAGATGCAAATCTTCCCAAAGATCAGGGGTGTTTGCATGAGGTGTGTAGGTGGAGCCCTCTCAGTTAATTTGTAGGAGGAAAGACCTCTTCTTTTGGCCTCTCTGCTTAGGATTCAGAGCAAGAAATGCCAAATATGAACTTGCTGGTTGATTCCGACCCTCTTGAAGTCTTTTCCATTTAACTGGAGAATTAAAATGCATTGGGTCAGCCTTGCATGAAAACTAATTTGTTTTAGTAGGTGATCATGATAAGAACTGACTGAGCAGGATCAAAAAACTCTTTAGAAACTGGATTAAAGGCCTCCCTGGATGACAGTCTCTGTGGCTCTCGAGCCAGTCCCACAAGCCTCAGGTGCAACAGCAGCTTTGAAAAACTCCTGCCAGGAGCCAGGACTGTTCTCCAAAAATCAAAACCACAAGTTAAAGCTCGCTGTGGGATCGAGGTGACAGCTACTGGTTGTGATGGGAACCTCTGGAGCCGGAAGCATGAGCCAGAGCCACTCCTGTTAAATGGAATAAAGGGCAAAGCGAGAGGAGCCTGTGGACCTGCGAGGCTGGAGCTGAGCAAAACTTCCCTAAGTGGGAAAGGGTTGGGTGTGTGACCTTCAGAGGAGTCAGTGCCTTTGAAAAGCAAAACCCTTTACAGAGCAGTTGCAGCAGACTCATTATTTCTGGATTAAGGACAGATGGCAACTCAACCCGCATCGATCAGCGGGGTGCAGCAGTTGGTGGAGAGCTGATGAAACAGGAACCTCCAGGGGCAGAAGGGACTTGTCTGCAAAGGGTCCCATTAACTTCAGTGCGAGTCTGTGCTGTGTTTCATGTGGGTTATTTGATTCCCTGCACCAGAAAGGTCTCCTCCCAGCCCGTGCTTGAAATGTAAGAAGGGGCAGAGCAGGGAGTTGTGTGGTGAACAAGGGGGGATGAGTTTCCTGGAAGGTGGGAAGTCCATGAGGGTTGTGTCAGCTCAACAAGCAGAGGCTGAGGGATGAACTGAGTGATGGGGCCGCTGTGCAACCACTGCAGTGACCACACCCCACTTATGTCTCTTCTGCAGCATCTGCACTGAGCTGAAAGCACCTGTGGGTTGTGGAGCTCAGCTGCTCCACAGCCACTGCAGATCGTTCCCTTCATGGAATCATAGAATCCTTAAGGTTGGAAAAGCCCTCTAAGATCGCCAAGTCCAACTGTCAACACAGCATCACCCCCATGTTCACCATTAAACCATGTCCTTAAGTGCCATACCCACAAGTTCTTTGAACACCTCCAGGGATTATGACTCCACCACCTCCCTTGGCAGCCTGCTCCAATGCTTGACAACCCATTCAGTAAAGAAATTTTTCCTAATATATAATCTAAAGCTCACCTTGGCACAACTTGAGGCCATGTCCTCTCATCTTGCCACTTGTTACCTGGGAGAAGAGACTGACCCCCATCTGGCTACAACTTCATTTCAGGGAGTTGTAGAGAGTGAAAAGGTCTCCCTTCACCATCCATGTCTCCAGGCTGAACTCTCCCAGCTCCCTCAGTGACTACCTTGTTATCCAGCCACCCCTTTCCACCAGCCAGATCCTTTCACAGTGGGCAGAAGAGCCCAGTGTTGTACTCATGGCACAGCATTTTTCCCCCTGAAAGGTAGGATGGGAATAACTTCATATAACAGACCCTTAACCACTTGTTTACAGCTCCACTAAAAAAGACAAATCACCTGAAACAGTGAATGACTAGACCCAGGAAAAAAAGGAAGATTTCAAAAGGTTTATCTGACAGCCAATAAACAGGATAAATAACATGCAGCATTTAGTTTGTCAGGACCATGGTACAACCTGATGATAAAAAAGGACTGCTCCATAAAGTGGGGAATACCTTTGTCTTGGCTGTAAATGCCTGTGTTGATTTAGGAAGTGCTCTGGTACTTCTCTAACTTCTCTTTAGTACTCACAAATGGGATGGAAACTGAGGAATAAGGAGAGGAAGGAAGTTATCTGTGCTCAACCTCATAAAGAGATCTCATTCCAGTTAAAGTTTTGAGATCATGATGGTTTTTATCTTATTTTGACTGGTTCTCCCATTGCTGAGGATAAGCAGAGTAAGAGCTACCCCCTCTACTCTGTTCTGATGAGACCCTCCCTGTAGTGCTGATCCAGCTCTAGGATCTCCAGCACAGGAAGGACATGGAGCTGTTGGAGCAAGACCAGGGGAGACACCAAGGTGATCAGAGGGATGGAGCAGCTCTGCTGGGAGGAAAGGCTGGGAGAGCTGGGATTGTTCAGCCTGGAGAAGAGAAGGTTTTGGGGTGATCTAATTGTGGCCTTCCAGGACCTGAAGGGGGCTACAAAAAAGATGGAGAGAGACTTTGGAGAAGAGCATGGAGTGACAGGACAAGGGGGAATGGCTTCAAACTGAAACAGAGTAGGTTTAGACTAGATATTAGGAAGAAACTCTTCATTATAAAGGTGGGGAGGCCCTGGCACAGGTAGCCAAGAGAGCTGTGGCTGCCCCATCCCTGGAAGTCCAAGGCCAGGTTGGATGGGGCTTTGAGCAACCTGGTCTAGTGAAAGGTGTCCCTGCTCATGGCAGGGGGTTGGAACAGGATGATCTTCAAGGTCCCTTCCAACTGAAACTGTTCTATTTTAAGATTTAAGAAGTCAAAGACTGGCACCTGTATCCCTCACTCTTTCCCATAGTGAGACCAGGCAGCACCTATTTCTGTATATATTTGAGGGGTCAATGTCATCACAATGGTTTCTATCCTGAAATGCAGACCTGTTTGAACAACCCATCATCAAACTAGGGACACCACAACATCCAGTGAATCTGGGTAACCAGTGTGCATTTTACTTACAAACACAAGATAAAATAACTTCTGAAGACACTGGAGCAATTAGACATTTTGTCTCAAAAAAGCATTCCAGGGAAATAAATCCTAACCCCACCTAAGGCTTGTGTGGAGGTGCTTTCTGCCTAAACCTAACTCTAATCTGCAAGGGAGTGAGAGCAAAGAAAGACATCCTGAAAAGGGCAAGCAAAGTGTTGGTTACCTCCTAAAGGAGTCTAGTTGCAGGTATCCTATTGATCAGCTCAAACCAGGCATCAGGATACCTCCCATTATGCCAGTGGCTTCTCCTGTAACTGAAACACAATCTGTGTCCCAGCAGGAAAGAGGAGAGACAAACCTGTTTTCCCAATACTGTTTAGAAAAAGAAGCAGCACAGAAAGTGACTTTTGAGGGAAAGACAATCTTCTTCAAGGTCAAATATTTGTTGTGTGCCAATAACAACTCCATCCTCGTGCTGCTGCCAGGATCTCTGAGCTCCTGGCTGGCAGGTTCACTACCCTGCATTTCCATCCTGCTCCATTCTCCCATGTTATTCTCATTATTAAGTACCTGAGCAGCTTCCATGACCATCATCAGTGTGAATGTTGCTGAGCATGTGTTTATTTTCACTCTGTCTTGGGAGGAAAAGTCAAAGCATGGTGGTAGCAGAGTGTGAACTCGTGGCTTTATGCTGTGCAGGTGGATGAATATTGTCCCATCCCTGAGCAAGGGGGTGCTGATAATGTCCCTTTATTCTGATTTGGCATCTAGTTGGGCTTGTTTTTCCAGAGAAGGCTGGTGTCCTGCCTAGTGTGTGTCAGGAGCAGCTCAGAGCACAGCCACGATCTCCACTGCCTCAGAAATAGCAATACAGGGGGGCTGAGTCAGCTCGAGTGGATCATCTGCATCTCTGAATCCTCTGGTTCTTGGCAAGGAAAGAAAAAGGGGCTTTATTTCGTTTTTATTTTTAAAAGCAGCATTTGTCTTTTTCCCAGTGTTTCCTGCCTTCAAAAAACTGCATCTTTAGCTCATTATCTTTCTCTGTGCCTGGACACAGCACACAGCTGAATTTCCTGGACCCGAGGCATCTCCAAGGGTAGCTGTGGGTAATGAGAGAATTCACAGCAGGAAAAACAACCATAGGAAAGTGGCCACCTCTGGGATGAAGGGCCACCTCTGCTCCTCCCCATGAGGTGGGCACACGATGGAGCAAAACAGCCAGGCAGCTGAGGCTTATTTTAGCAGATTTTAGCTTGCTGCACACAGGCCATGAGGAGTGAACAGACCACTGAGGGATGTGACAGCTTATCCGTCACCTGAAGGGCCTGGATGATCCCCTGCTGACTTTTTACAACCCAAAACCCAGCTTTGCTTGGCTCCCTGCAGGTGTTTTAACTGTGGGAGGCAAGCCAGCCTCAGATGGTCTTCACGGTCCACTCTGCCATCAACATTTACGGACATTCCACCAGGGCTGGTTGTTCCTGGCAACAAGCTGGGAAGATGCAGGGTGGAGAAGCTGCAGAGGCTCAGAATTTCCCTTCTGCCAGTGGCAGGATCATCTCTGCAGCAGGAGTTTGGTGGATCCATCACCTGTCAGGGAGGTAGCTGGTGGGACAAAGGGGAAAAAGCTGAGTGTTGCTGACACCAGCACTGAGCATGGCTGGGAGGGGAAGCCTAAAAACCATCTTCATCTCATGGTGCTCACAGATTGCTCCCCATGGGTTCTGGAAGGGTGCTGGAGGGTGAAATCATTCCCCTACCAAAGCTGTCCTCAGGAGTGGTGCCTCTCTGTGGCTCATCTGCACTGTGGGGAAAAGGAGTGGCCTTGGGTCATAGAACTCCCACCCTTATCCCTTCCCAGCTCCCTGGTCTTCACACAGTGTTTGTTGGGGGAAAGAGGAAGGAGACACAACCTCACTGATGCTGGATTTTCATCCTGAAGTGATTTCTGCTCATGTCTTCTGGGGTTAGAAGACAACACAAAATGGGCAGAAGGTCTTGTGAGAGGGAGGCCTCTTTACCACAGGAAGAACAGGACTACTTAAATCATAGAAATATAGAATATCCTGAGTTGGAAGTGACCTATAAGGATCACTGAATTCCAGGACAGCCCCAAGAATCCCATTACGTGCCTGAGAGTGTTATCCAAGCGCTTCTTGAACTCTGGCAACAGGAACAGGGAATAATTGAAGAGAAGTCAATACAAAGGCAATGCTTATCAATTCATCTCTTATGTCTTGACTTTCAGGTGGGTGCCAGTCTCCTCTCCAGGAACCAGCTGTAGGACGAGAGGGCACAGCCTTGAGCTGTGCCAGGGGAGGTTTAGGTTGGACATTGGGAAGTTCTTTCCAGAGACAGTGATCATACCTTGGAATGGGCTGCCCAGGGAGGTGGTGGAGTCACCGTCCCTGGGGGTGTTGAAGCACAGCCTGGATGTGGCACTAGACAAAGTGGAGTTGGGTCACAGGTCAGACTGGATGATCTCAGAGGTCTTTTCCAACCCAGTTGATTCTGTGACTCTGTGACTTTCTGGGCTACCCCGTGGTGCCCAGACTTTTAAGGACACCCGAGCTTTGGGGCTTGGCGGTGGGTACGTCGTAGGCTCTGCCAGGCCGGTATCGCCTCATCCTCCTCACTGAAGCTGATGAGGCTTTTCTGGATTTTGCCCAGGTGGTTGGAACTCGTGGTCGGCTTGGGGCGACTGCACCAAGGACTGCGGGGGAGGCCTCCAGACCCGCATGCGCTCCTGCAAACCCCTTCCCAAGGAGGGCCTCGGCTGCGAGGGAGTCCTGGAGGAGGGTCGGCTGTGCAATAGGAAGGCGTGCAATAGTAAGTGCAGGCATGTTCCCTTCGCATGTTCCTCTCCCTTCCCAGGAGGAGGAGCTTGGCCTTGTCCCTGTAAATAATTCGGGACACTCCAGAGGCACCAGGAAGCTGCTGAAGGGTCATGTTGGAGCAGCAGTCCCAGGGGAGCATGTGGGTGAGGCTGTGCATGGCCCTGCCCTGCCCTGCCTGCCTTGCATGCACATGTTGTCCAACACACATGCCTGCAGATCCAGGCCTTCAGCCCAAGAACTAGGGGTTAATCCATAGGAACCAATAAGCAGGCTTGCATCAGGTTTTCGTGTGCTGGTGGTAAACCTGCCACCGATGGCAAAATATCCATCCCTAAAGGCATTGCTTTTAGTTGGAGCCTCTCTCCCATATAGTTAAAGCAGGAAGCTGAGAGAGCTTCTCTTTTGCTTCTTTTTTGCTTCTTTTTGGTTTAGTTCAAGAGCAGTGATCCTGTCCCTCTCTTTTACAAAATGAAACCCACGGTGCCAAGATGTGGAGAAAGATCTGGTCATAAGAGAGACAAAATGCAGGGACTGAGCGAGGTAAAGGCTTCGGTGGATGCTCCACCCTCCTCCTGTAATGAACCCTCCTTCCAGGTCCTCTTCTCCAGGGAACAGGGGACAGATTGTCAACACCAGTCACATATCAATGGGTCGAGCTGGTGAAGCTCCAGCACTTTCATCCCCAGTTCTTCTTTTCCACAAGCTGAGTTGGGAGGGGGATGAAGAGGAAAAACCAACAGTAGACTCAGTTCAGCTCAGTAAATGCAAGCAAATGGCTGATTATGATTATTCCCTTCTTTTTATTTCAAATTCGTGGTGGAGAATGTTTGAACAACTCCTCTGATTAGTCAAATAACTAGGGAAAGTTCAACTGTCTTCAAAGGCTGGGAAGTATCTCCTGATAAAGGGGAAGTTCAAATAAAGGGACATAAATATATTCCTCTAATAAGGGCTAAAATGATTTCATGCATATTTTAACATTTCCATAAATTTAAAATATGTTGCAATTAGGCTTTTTTTTTTTTTAATGAAACCTGGGATACTGAATTTCCTCTCCTTGACTCACAGTTGCTAATCTCCTTCTGAGGTTTGCCCGACACAAGGGATATTTAATCCATGTCCCCCTATACTTGCTGGTGACTTTATCGTTGTAACAGAGCTGTGGATTGAGGGTGGGAGTGCAAGGACATGGAAACTGGTCCTGAAAGACACTTGTGGGACTGAATGGCGATGGAGGAAGGGCCACACCAGTCCTGGTGGGCAATGGTGTGAAGCAGAAGAAGGTGGAGGTGGCACTGTGAGTGGGTAGAGGGGGATCTGCAGGGGTGGCCATTGTTTGAACATGGGGGCACAAGGGACAACAAGCAGAAAAGCTCCTTAGACAGCCCCTCACGTTCTGGACAAACTAGGGGGGGACCCAGTTCCCCAGATTCTCTTTGCAGGACACCCATCCTCATCCTTAACCATCTTCCAAGCCCCTGTTGGATTCTTTCACAAGTCCCTGTTGGACTTCAGCGCGGCGGAATGGACATTTTTCCAGGTCCAGATTCACCATAACTGAGCAAGGAGCAAAACATCTTCTCTTGATCTTCCCCAGGGATGAAACTTTGCCTCTTCTTCATGATAGTTCTCCTGAGGTTGTGGTGGCAAGGAAGGATGGAGTGGGATGGTGGACAGCCATGGAGCCTGGAAGTGTGGGTTGGATTTCCAGCTCCTCTCATTGCACAGAGTACAGCAGTGCAGGATAAATCTTTATTTACTCACTAGTTACTCACTCATTTTCGAGAACACAACATTGAGTAAAGCCAATCCCAGGTGCAGCAAACCCTGATTGTACCCCAGACGGGTTCTGATTCAATAAATTATTTCACTATTGTCTCCCTGTCCCCTTTCCATTACATTCCCAGTCAACTCCTGCTCCAAATCACAGTGAGATGAGTTCAGCTGAGATTATTTGGGAAGAAAGAATCTTGAGCTAAGTGAAAAACCCAAGTTTGAAAAGAGAGCACACCCACAGAGTGGGGCAGCAAAAATGGATTTATTCCTTTGAAATAAAAAAGTTAATTCTGATTAATTGTTCCAAAAGCCTCTTTGGAGACAAGCTGCTGAGCCCCCTTGTGATAATTCCATGCTGGAAAATATTTGAGGGAAGATGTCAGCAATAAACCTTTCAAGAAGACTTGTCCATGCACATCTTGAGGTTTCTGCCTACCTCAAAACAAACTTGTAACTCTTCATACCTCCCAAAACTGTGCATTTGGTTTTGAACTCACCTCTCAGTGAACCTGTCCCTTGTTGCCTTTGCCTAAGGAGATGCACTTCTGACCCAAGAAGGGTTTCTAATTTTTTTTGCACATATCTTTTCTTTCTTTTTGCTTTGATCTGCACCAAAACCTAAGAGGATTTAAAAGTAGATTAGAAATCCTGTTTTAAATGTGTCACTGTTATTTTCATATTGACTTTAGCTCATAGATTTGTTAGGGATGAGTAGGAACTTTGTTCTTTCACTGGAACTGTTATTTTCCTAAGTGTTCACTATATATTGCAGTTTAAATAGGTTCTACTTTGTTTTAATTAAAAAGAAACAAAAAAAAAAAGGAAAAAAAAGGAAAAAGAGGAAGTGGCCAGAAGAAGAACTGTATCCTGAATTATTCAGCATTTGAGTAGCTTGTAATAATGCCTGAGCAGCTTCTGAGGTATTGTGGAGTAGCTGAGATCTTAATTTTCTGGTAGGAAAAACCCACTCTTTTCCTTGACCGAAAGGTCTGACAAAACAAAACAGGGATTAGCACTCTGATATTTTCCTTTTACTGTGGAGATAAATTGAAACTTGTCCACTGAGAAGCTGCTGACCAAGCAAATTGTGTCAGAATAACACAAATACCACCATAACCTTCAAAACAAGGGCAAACCTATCTCTTTTCTTTGACTTCCCCTTTTCTTGCTTCTGCCAAAGTGTCTCAGAATCTGATGGATGATTAGCAAGAGAACTTTAGCTGTTTATTTGGATCTCCAGCATCTGAGGCAGGTTCTCAGTGAAAATAACTTGAAGTGCTGACACTCAGCTCCCTGGAGCTGCTGAGATGAACTTTTGTGGAAGATCTTTGAGGGTTTGATTGGTTGTTTTATTTTACCTGGACATGGAAAACGCTGTAAAGGGATTTAGTCTTTCTTGTCACTCAACTCTTCCCCCAGGTGGACCTTCTCCAGGTCCTGCCATTCTTCCTTTTCCAGAAGGATCTTTAGCAGGTCCTTCTCTGCAGAAGTGGAAATGGTGGCTCTCAGTGTTTCCAAGAGGTGTCAATTCTGCCAGTTTGTCACCAAAATATGGGCACAGACACCTCGTTCTTAGAGTTGACTCTGAACATATTGTCTGGAGGCCATAATGGTTGAAATCAGTGCACAGGGGTGGCTGACTGACTCCACAGGCACCACTTTTATGTGGTCTTTCTGTTTTTCCACTCATTTTGGCCACCATGTCTGCTCTTTCATGTTTTGGAGTGTCTTGCTGGATGTTCTTCTGGCTAAATTTCCCCAGGGATACATCCCCAAGCCCAGTGAAAAGTGAGCCAGGTAAGCTTTCCATGGGCAAAACCCAAAAGATGTGAAACACTGAGGAAAAACTGTATTGAAGGCTGATCCCAACCTGGAAAGGGAATTTTGTCTGGTAGCAGCAGCTTGGCTTAGGCAGAGCCTTTTTTTGTGGCAGCTCAAGAGACACAATCTGAAGGACAACACTCAGTTTTTATTGTAATTCTGATTTTTTCTTTGCTAGAAGCAAAGGACCAGAGACTACACCTACAGAATCAGGCAGCACGGAGTGATTTATTCCTTTGCAATAAATGAGTTAATTCCAATTAATTGTCACAAAATCCTCTTTGGAGACAAACTGCTGAGCCCTGTTTTGATGCTTTCATGCTGGAAAACACTTCTTTCAAGAAGACTCTCCTCATCTCCAGCACAGACAGGGGAGATTTCCTTCATCTCTTGGATTTGGCCAGGAATTGCTGTTTTATAGAAGGAAGAAAAAAATGCCAACCCAAGTGTGGTGGCAAGTGCTTACAGAGGAGTTTTCCAGGCACTCCTACTATGGATGAAAAGGGACACCCACTGTGCTCCAGTGGCCCTTCTTGGCTGCAAATGGTCCTTCAGGTTCCTGAAGCTGTGACTGCTCAGAGGGTCCTCTCAGAGATCCTGGATGGACAACATCCAAACCAGAGTGGGAATGTCATAGGCCTGACCCTGGCGTGGGAACTCTGCAGTGCTGGAGAAATCCGTGAACAATCAGGGATGTGGGCAGCCTGCACTTATTCCTGGGGAATGAGAATCCAAAGAGGAGCCAGCTGAAATCCTGCCATCCCATCTGGCAGAGGCAGCACAAACCCATCCCTGACATTTATGAATATGCAGATTGGGCAGATGCATCTCCCCATGGCTGGGGAAGGGGTGACCACATCCTGCCATCAGCATGACACTTGCATAGTCCTGTCATTCCACACCGGATTTCCAGCACCCAGCAAGTTCAGCATCAAGCCCTGCAGCTGTGGGACTGTGGTGTGAAGGAATGCACACTGCACATGACATTCCAAAGGTTGAGCCTCAGTCTCTGCCACCCCTGATTTCCATTAAAAATAGTCTTTTTGCTGCAGCCACCAAGCTGGAATATCCTGGGCATGTGTAGGAACATCTTCATTCCCTGCTGGCCAGGCTGGAACTCACAGCAAACTGGAAGAGCTCCTTGTCCTATAGATCCTACAGATACCTGCTGCTGCTGCAGAGACTTCACCCTGTCCCCTCTTTCAATGGTGGTGACACTCAGCTGATCTGAGGGTCCAGAGACATTTTCACAAGTCTCAGATGTTCAAAATGCTTTGGGTGATTGTTGGTGTGATTGCCACATATCCAGTGGCCTCCAAAATGACCCTCTTTTGCATCCACTAAGATCTTGGCTTTTAGGGGTTCTTGCTGATTCTACCTTTCTCTAATTTACTCTTTAGCAGCTGCCAGAGGTCGTAAAAACTCCACAACCACCACCTTTCCTTTCAATTTTATTACACTGAGATTCATTCACACCATTTGAATGTTTGGGTTTTTTTTTTTAATAATCCTTTTCCACTCTTTGCTCTGGTCCATCCATTCATTTCCACCATCCCAGCTTGCCTGGATAATTTTCATGATCCTGCTGTTTGCTTTGCCTCTCCTGTTTGGGGCATGAGCCCAGTGTGTGTGGCTCTTGTGAGACAGGCTTGGATGTTAAAACCTTGGCCCACAGCACTTTGAAGCCTTTACTTTTTTCCCTTTGGTTGTGTTCCAAGGTGCTGTCTGTGCCTTCCTCATGGTACTTATGCAGATGGGATGTAAATCAAGTCCAGGCCTTGCTTTGATCCTGGAATTACTCCTCTCCACTGACCCTGCTGTGGGAAGCAGGCTGTTGAAATCCAACCAGTTCCCCACGGCCTTTGTTTCTTGGCCTCCACACCAAAAAGTTCAGGTGCATAAAACCCACAGCAAAGCATCACTTGCATCAACTTCCCCTTGTTCACAAGGGACCTGGCATCTCCCTGCTTTCTTTGGAACCAAGGTTGATTTTTGCTATTCCTCAAGGAACTGTCCAGCTTAAATCTAAGCCATGTTTGGGGTTAGAGACAGATTTGCTTCTCTGCAGTCCCTTTTGCAAGGGGAGACAGGCTGCCTGAAGCAGTGGAGCGACTCTGGAGGCTGCTTTTGCTGGGGGAGGCTTGGGACAAGCTGGAAGGGTCATTCATTCAGCCACTAGGCCTGATTGGCTTTAATTAGGATGAGAAATAGCAGTGCAGACTGTCAGGGAGCAAAGGAAATCATTCTGCTCCTTCAGAATCGAGCTCAGTCATTAGGAGATGTGAGTAACAAGGGGCCCAAATAAATGGTGAGAGGAGGTTCAGGGTGCCAGGGTGTCTCTTTTATCTTTCCTTCCTTCTGTCCTGTGTCCTATCTCTCTGTGCATTCATCCATCCATGCTCACTGACTGCTTCTGGGATACTCAGTCCCAAATTTTCTTTGTCACCTTCCTTGCTCTGGGCAGCTGGCACAGCCATCCAAGCTCCACATCTCCTCCTTGATGCCCAGCCCCACTTTCTCCTCCCAGCCTAAACAAGTCCGTGGGAAGCCTCTGGGATTTGCTGCACGTGGAGATTTTGTGTGCTCTTGTGGTTTGTGAGATTTCCTGAAGAGGATGCAAATCAGAGCAGATGAAGGTGGGTGGGTATAGCCAGGGATGGGTGGTCGGAATGGAGCAGGGTTTGTGAGAAGTCCCAAATATGGGACAAATTTAAGTTCTCTCTGAAGCAAACTGAAAAAAATGGGTATTGGAAAACTAGTTAGAGGTTGGGGTTTTTTTAATTGAATCTCGCAGAGGAAAGTCCCATGATTTTTGGCTAAAAAACCATAGTATTTGAGACCTTTCTATTCCAGTTAAAAGCCATATAAAAACAAGGTGTATGCAAATTCCAGGATGTTTGTCTTTCCCTTCAGGATGGCAGGGGGGTGACTGCCTTGTCCCTCCTCTCCAGCCAGCAACCAGTCAGTGCTGGGAAGGTTTGCAGGAGTCGATGTGTCCAGTTCCTTCATTCCTCAAGTCCTGCTCTCAGGCAACAGTGATGGCAAATAATACTGTTTCACAAACTCTTCCATGATCCAAACTGCTGAATATAAAGCTCCTGGCAGGGACTCTCTGAATCATTCCTCTCCCTCCTCTGCTTTCCCTTTTTGGATGGCAATAAAGACTCCTGCCACCACACTGAAGCTTCATTAACCTTTATTAATTTTCTCAGGGTTCCGGGGTCAAATTTGTCACCATTTCATCTCTTGGCAGTTCATACTTCTTGAAAAGATGTCTGATTGTTTTACCTCCTTGGGGGGAAAAGGTCCTCCGTCTGGTACTTGCTGTTTGGAAACAAATTGGCTGCCAGATCTCAGATTACTGGGGCTCAGCTCTGCTCTCTGCTGTTCCATGTGACTCCAGTGGAGTCAGCTGAGCTCTCCTGATTTACAGCAGGCACTGCTGGTGGGTGGGATCTGGTTGTTGTTTCTCTCTTTGCTCGGGAGGGCACGTGTCAGGATTGCAACACACCCAATAACGTGGAGAACGGGAATTTTAGTTTCCCCTGTAGCAAATTCAGGGCTGATCCACACGGGATGAAAATGGAAAGCTGGCAGAGTATGGCTTTGGAAGAACAGGGGTGAGAGCTGTCAGTTAGGAGTCAAATGCCTTTGATTCACATTATTTACCTTCTGAACTCAACACCGTGGTCTCCGTGGGAGATTTCCAGATAGGACACAAGGGTCAGGAGTTCCTCTCTTCCACTGAGCTGGAAAGGTTCCCAGCCACAGCTCTGTTGGGACTTTGTTGATGCCAGACTTTCATCTCTCCTTGTTGCTGGTGACAGGGTATAGAGTCTGACAAAGAGACATCCTTTTGAGTTATCCCTTTCCTTTTCACCTGCCCTCACCTGCCTGCTCCACTCAGCATTTTCTGGTCCCTCTGCAGAGCATTTCTGATTCCTCTACAGAGCATTTCTGAGTAGATCTTTGCTGCAAGGCAGAATTTTCCACAACAAATTACTACCAGTCACCACCATAAACCTCAGAGCACTACTGGGGATGGTGGGATTCAGTGCCAGCACGTCTGAAGAGGATAAATCCTCCACAAGTGCAGCAAGGAGTACAGGCACCCTAGAAAATCATTGCAATTAAAGACCAGACATAAGGGATCATACTCTGCATGGTCCCGAGTCTCACTGAGAAAGAAGAGGTTGAGCTGCCACCCAGCCTGAGTCTCTCAGGCTGGCTTGGTGCTAAATTTCGGGAATTACTGGTGGCCAGGGGTGTTGGGGTTGGCAAGCAGGTGGTGGTGGCAGGTGGCTGTTGTTTATACGTGTAACCTTTGTAGTGAAAGATCTTGCAGAGTGAACCAAGGTGTATTTACATGACCCATTACCTTGCCATAGCCAATGGACGCTATAATTCCAGAAGCCAATCGCTGAGGTCCACAGATAACAGAAAGCGAGAGGACCCTGACGAACTGCAGCACTACGGGTACCCTGCACCTCAAATAGGTAAGCTCTGACCTCCCCCAGCAGCCCCTGGAGCTGGCACTGCCTGCTCCCTGCACTCCCTGGCTCACTGACTCTCTCCACTGTTTCAATGACCCCTCTAACCATCACTTTTCCCCCAGGTTACTGTGGGGGAGACTTTCCCCCGAACAAACGCTCATCACCCAGTTTGTTCCCATTCCATCGCCCTGCAGGGTTTTGTGTTGGTGCCATCAGCCAGAGAAAGCAGAAAGGGTTAGACACAAAGCCCCAACAAGGCCATACATCTCACAGACTGCTCCTCGTCCCGCTGCCTGAGCCCCACACATCTGAGCCACCGCTTTGTGTGAACTATCTAAGCAGCCATGGTTCATGAAGCCAAAGCTGACCTTACTGCAATGCAGCCTCTTCACTGATGTCCTTGTCATGCCTTCACACTGAGCGTAGGAGAGGGCAAGCAGGGCTTGGTGAGGAGAGAACAGGACTGATTTCCTCTGTCACTGGGCCTTTAGTGCTGTGCAAGGACTTGTAAGCTCTGCAGCAGGACCTTCCACCCTTCTGCAACAGAAGGGGAATAATATGTAGTAGTCTCAGAGGGTGTGGTATGGGAAGATGGGAATGAACTGGACCTGGGTTTATGCCAGCTCCAATCTGGCATAAACAGTGTTCAATCTGGCATAAACCCCTGACAGTGTTCAAGGCCTGGTCGGATGGGGCTTAGAGCAACCTGGTCGAGTGGAAAGTGTCCCTGCCCAGGGCAGGGGGCTTGGAACGAGATGATCTTGAAGGTCCCTTCCAAGCCAAACTGGTTAATGATTCTATGATTCAATCTGGAAAGGTTTTGTGCTCTCCCTTCATGGCTTCATTCTCTGGCAGAGTCATCATGGGTCTTGGGCAAAGCAAGGTGTGCTGAACCTGGCCACAGGTCATAATCATTGCCCAGTGACCTTGCAAGCATTTTGTGCTCTAGAAAGGCTTCAGAGAAGTGATTTCATTATAAGTGAGAGTGGGTCTTATTCTGGTGTAGGTCAGCTGTGCTCCATCCAACCCAGCAGGACTTTGCTGTGGTACAGTGTCAGGAGTCTGTGTGGGGTGGAGGCTCTGGGTGTGATCAGACAATTTTTGGGGTTGTGGCTTTCAACACAAGGCAAGGGATGGTCTGAATTTTCTTTCTACCCTACACAGAAACTGCTCCCCCCAGTGGGAGCAGCCCCACTGTCTGGAGGATCTGTGGCAGCTGGCAAAAGGCTGCAGGAGAGAGAGGACGTTTGTACCACTATAATCTGGTGAATCTCAGCTTAATCTCTCAGTCACACTTGGAGGAAGGGAGGGCACTCCAAGGCAGGTCCTGTGATGTCCCTTGTTCCTACTCTGTCTGGTCTCAGGTGCTTCCTCAGAGCTCTGTTCCAGGCTGTAGCTCTGCCATCAGCTTCATAGCTTGGCGTTTCTTCCTGCTGTGCAGCTGGATGCTGGATCTGGGCTCAGTGACATCCCTGTTAACTTCCTGCCATGGTGGGCACTGCTGGAGCATGGCTGGCTTTAGGCTGTGCTGTCCCTGAATGCAGCATGAGCTGGGAGATGTGCATTGTCCTGCTGCAAAGCTTCCCACATTCCTATCACTGTCTCAGGAGCACCAGCTACAGCCAAGCTGCTCCAGGAAATCAGAATGGAGATGTAGAAAGCAGTCAGAAGGTACAGTCCAGCAAGGGATCAGAGGGAATCTTTAGCTGGGGATGCCAAGGCAAAGCCCACACTTTCCCTGGCTGTGGGCACAGTTTGTAGGGGATAAGTCACGTCACTTCAGCTCAAGACCTAGAAAAATATGAAATACAAAAAATATGCCAACCATAAAGGACTAGGGACAAGGGAACAGCAATGCCCAGTTGAAGAGTAGCATTTTCTCCTGCCAGCCCTTCATCTCCCTGGTACCCAGGTCCTGCTGGCCCACAGGCTCTGGCACAGCCGTGGTGCTGCTCCTGCCCACGTGTCTCTCCCAGCAATAGCACAAGAGCGAGATCCAGCTCAGCAGGTCCCTGGCACGGGCTCTCCCAGCTCAGACTGCTTCCAGGAGGACTTTGCCAGCAGCAGGATGTGAGCAGAGAGGTGTCTTGCACAGGGAGAGATGTCAGATTGACAGACAAGGCCATGGCAAAGAGGGATCCCGGCAGAAGGATGACAGGGATGTGCTGCTCCATTAGTGCCCAGGGAAGGAGTGTCATGGAGAAGCTGCAGGCACTGATGGGGACACACAGCCAGCTGAGCTCAGTTACTCTCAGGGCTGGCTAGGAGCTGGAAAGGATCCTGGATTGTAGTGGTACATCCCTGTGGAGTGACATCCAGCGTGTCTCATTCTGCGGCACCTGCTGGACCCTCTCCAGCTGCTGCAGCTGGATCTGTGGGAGCAACAAGGGCCATCTCCCCGCTTCAGGTGGGGCACTCACCCCTGTAAAATCCTTTGGGATGCTCCTGGTCATCCCCAAGCTAGTCTGGAGCATTACAGGACTAATCAAAGGTCAACCCAGCAGGGGCAGCTTTCTCAGGCACGTCATGATGGAGGGCAGAGCGTGGCCTCTTCTCCTCTGGGGGCAGAGATAAATTTGGTTGAGTGCATCAGGGGGGTTGGAGCACCACTGCTCTGGAGCCAGGCTGAAAGAGCTGTGACTGTTCAGCCTGCTGAAAAAAAGGGTCTGGAGAGACCTTAGAGCCCCTTTCAGTGCCTGAAGGGGCTCCAGGAGAACGGTAGAGGGACTTTGGATAAGTGCATGGAGTGATAGGACAAGGGGCAATGTTTTAAGCTGAAGGAGGATATATTTAGATTGGATATTAGCAAAAAATCTTCACTATGAGGGGGAGTGAGACACTGGAACAGGTTTCCTAGAGAAACTGTGGCTGCCCCATCCCTGGAAGTGTCCAAGGCCAGGTTGGACGGGGCTTGGAGCAACCTGGTCTAGCAGAAGGTGTCCTTGCCCATGACGGGGGGTTGGAGTGAGATGATCCCTTAGGTCCCTTCCAACCAAATCATTCCATGATTCTATAATCTCTGGCAGGTCTATTATAAGACAGCACTGAGCTGTACTAGGTGGCTTTCAAGACCAATGAGCATGGTAGACTTCTTGCCATTACACCAAAATACAGAGCCAGAATCCACTTCTGAGATGAATAATTGGAATATGTTTTGCCCAGTAATTTGTATTTGCTGCCATCTGATCCACAGGAGTGCAGAAATTCTTCTCATCCACAGTTTTGATGACGGGCAATATTCTGCTCCTCTTGAGTGGAGAATGAGAGATCTTGTCTCATGCCTGAGAGAGTCCAGAACTGGGTCTCACATGGTTTGAACATGAGTTAAATTTCTGCAAGGCTTGAGACTTAGTCTGGGTGTAATGTCCCAGTAGACTGAGATAAATTGCTTAGTTCAAAATGACACCAAACCCAGGGAGTAACCAGCACTTAGAAAGTAAACTGTATTATGGGTTTAAAAGCCAGGGACTGGTGCAATGCAAGAGATGATAATTGAGGAGATTTGCCTCTAAGCACAGTTATTTCTGCTGTGAAAGGGCAAAAGCCAGAAGTAATAAAGAAAAGAAAGAGTCAGGAGAGGTGGAATTTGGTTCAAAGGTGCCATTCACTCAGACACTGAGACAGTAACTCTTGTCTGAATATGGTGTTTGGAAAACCCCACCCAGGTCTGAGTGGGGAGGTGGTGGGATGGAGTGGGGAGGTGATGGGATGGTTGGGATGATGGGCTCTCCAAGCCATGAGCTGCTGATGGAGGAGGCCTTTGTGTCTCTGCAGGCTCCCTCTGTCCCACCTCTGGCCTCCCAGAAAAGACTTTGGGGCACAAAATGGGTGTGTTTCCCTACCAAAATCCCCCAGCTCCTTGTCATTAAGGGACTGGGTGCTCTGGGTGCTCTGGGTGCAGGTCCTGGGGAGGTTGCTCAAGGCTGAGGAAGGGTGTTCAACAAGAATTGTAAGGACATTGTCTGTCCATGCAGCGCCCAAGCAGGCAGGGTAGCAGGAATGGTTGGGATCTGTGGGCTGAGAAGGGATCTCCTGGAGTCTGGGCCACTCTGAATGGGAAGTGTTGAAATGATGGTACCACAAAGGAAATTTGCTCATGATGAACTTGGAGGACCCCAGGACTGTCTGTCTGACAGAGCTGGTTCAGTTCCTTACTGAAAAGGTAGGAAAATTACCATGGAAATGCAGATCTTTGTATATCAGGAGATCTAATATCTGAGAAGCAGGATGTGGGAGCGATGGTTTCTTGAAGCCCCAAAGCTTTAAAACACACACTGTCTCCCACACATCCCAGATAAAGACCAGTGGTCCATAACATCCCTCTAACTGGAAACAACTGGGCAGATTAATGGAACAAAACACAAAAGCAGAACAGTATTGAGCAACTTTGGCTTAATGAACAACAAATCTCATTATTATCATTACAGTGGCATAGATGAGGTAGGGAAAGACTCATCCTCACCTCCACCTCTTTCTATGTCCAGCCAATAAATGAAGGAATAAAAGTTTGTCCATTTTACAGGAAAGTCAGGTCTTCCTCTACACTTTCCCCTCTCAACAGGCAGGTATTAGTTCCCCAGGCTGCAATTAGTGGGCATATTTTTAATTCACAACAGCCTGAATGACAGGAGATATTCAAAGCAGACATGCTGAAAAACATGACACAAACCAAACAAAGTAGATAACTACCCAAAATCCCAACGACTATCTCGATGAGGGACACAAACACTTGAAATCCTGCATAAAATTCCATAGCACATGGAAAACATTAGTAAATAAAGACACCACCTCGAGGAAAAAGCCAGACATGCACAACTTTAGGCAGCATTGGGCAGTTTGGTGGTCTCCAACCCTTACAGTCCCCATCACAGCTCTGTCCTGATGCTGCTTTTCATGCAGCTGGTTTATAACTTTCACTGAGATCTCAGGCTGAGATCTCCAACTGTAGAGCCTCTTTCATGTTCCACGTTGCAGCTGGTCTGTTTAATACAGAGTCTGAGGCCCAATTTTCTCTGGGAATGGGGTGGTGGTGTGAGATAACACATCCAAGTGCTGGGTGCAGCCCAGGCTGTGCTGTACGACCCCTGAAGTCCTGCTTACCTGTTTCACCCAGCGCTGTGACACTTTTATCATCCATAGTCTGTCAGATGCATCTTTTTGGGATGTGACACAGTGTGGTCTGATGCTCTGAGGAACTTGTTGCTAGGAGGGGATGCCCCTCTGTGACACATCAGAGATGTGCTGCTGTTTATTTGTGCCATATGCCTGTGTGCTATACATACCAAATGTTGCATTCCAGGTTTATCATGTGTAATTATTAGTAATCCATGAAAAAGCTGAGAACCCAAACAATGCATGGCTTAATTAAATGAGACAGCCAGCTTTTGTTTTTGTGTGGGGAAGAAAGGCATTTTGTCAAGGGTAGATTTGTGCCTATGAAAACTAATGGAAAACTGTCCTTTCCCAGCCCATGTAACACTTTTGGTGAATTATCTGGATGCTGTGGCCTGCTGAAGCACCCCCAGCAGGGATATTAGTGACAAAGAGACTATATCTCATTGCTTTTCACTCTCATTTTTTGCTCATTGGGGTATTTTTACTTTCCTTTCCAGTGCTGCCCCAACAGGTAAGCAGTTGACAGGGACAGTGTGATGCCCTGGAAGAGTCAGCCTTGTCCTTTGTCACGTGCTCAGAGCAGGTCTCCACAGGCAAAGGAGATGCTGAGAACATTCTGTGGGACTCCTCCAGCTGACCCTTCTCAGGAACAGTCATTTTCTCCTTTGTCTGCTCCTCCTCTGCAAATCTGTGTTGGCAGGGGCTGTGAGAAGGCAGGGAAAGGAGTTAAATCCTTAAAACTGATCAATTTATGGACACATTTACTGTATCTGACTAATCACTGTTGCTTAATTAGTGCTCTCTCTCAGTAGGTGTTACACATCCCACGTGGTTCCTCAGTGGCTACTCCACCTCATTATCAGTGGTGGAGCTTGTCCTGCCTTTGATGCTTCCACAACACCCTTCCCTAATTTCTCATGTGTTTGTGTGCTATAGCTCTACGCAGCACCCCCCAAAAAACCCTTTAGCCCATTCTCAACCCTCACCTTTTCTCACCAACCCCCTTACCCCCATTTCTCACACCACCCGTAGGACACGTTGCGCAGCATCTCAGACCTCCGACAGCCGGTGAAGTGCAGCTTGGCATTCTCTTCCCTGGAGATCCAGGTGCCAAGGATCCTCACCTTCTGCTCCAACCCCAACAGGTGACCCTGCAGCAGAGGAGTGGTCCCCCTGGAGCGTGTGCTCGACCACCTGCGGGGAGGGCTGGCAGACCAGGACCAGGTTCTGCGTGTCGTCTTCCTACAGCACCCAGTGCAGTGGCCCCCTCCGGGAGCAGAGACAGTGCAACAACTCTGCCGTGTGCCCAGGTATCTGTGGGCACCAGGGGAAGGGAGATGTGTGGGGGATTGGCTGCCTGTGGTGTCTCCACTGTGATACTTCTGGAAAACACTGGCACAAGGAAGTTGTGGCCACCACGTCCCTGGCCAGGGTTGGACAGGGCTTTGAGCAACCTGGTCCAGTGGAAGGTGTTGCTGAGGGTTGGACTAGATGATCTTTTAGGTCCCTTCCAGTCCAAACCATTCTATGATTCTTGAAGGAAGATGTTTTTTGTTCCCTCTTCCTTCTCTTTGTACCTTAAAGCCTCACACAGAGACCTTTGTTAGACCAAGCACCATGAGATGGGCACCTGTTTTCCCTGCTATGGAAAATTCCATGCTGTCTAAAATCCAGGAACATGAGACACCTCAAAGGCAGGTGTCCTTTGGGGTATTTCCAGTGTGGAGCAGACTGGGAAAGATCTCATCCATAAGAGTGATTACCCACAGGGAATGTGCCTCTCCCACCTTAGATATCAGCTTTTCAGGGTGAGCTTAAAAAACCTGAACAAAATATCAGTGAGACCCTTCCCTTACCTCCATAGTGCCTTAACTCTCCTCCCCTTTTTGTTTTGTTTTGGGAAAGAGAAGCACGAGGTGACTCAGTTGCTCAGATTCCAACACTGGACATCAGCAACAACCAGTGCAAAATCAGCATGAAACACTCAGGATGTTGGTAGGTGATGAACCGAGAAATCCATCACCTCTGTTTTCATGCTCCTTCTCCCACAATTTTGATGAAATAGTATGTTCTGGGGAGACTGGAGCCTACAAGAAAGATGGAGACTTTTTACAAGAGCATGTAGTGAGAGGATAAGGGGGAATGGCTTTAAGCTGAGAATATGTTTAGATTGGATATTAGGAAGAAATTCTTCCCTGGGAGGGTGGGGAGGCCCTGGCACAGGTTGCCCAGAGAAGCTGTGGCTGCCCCATCCCTGGAAGTGTCCAAGGCCAGATTGGATGAGACTTGGAGCAGCCTGGGATAGTGGAAAATGTCCCTGCTCATGTCGGGGGGTTGGAGCAAGACAGTTTTTAAGGTCCCTTCCAACCCAGACCATTCTACTATTCTGAGATTCTATGATTATTTGGAAGATTTATGCTGTTAAATTGTGTTATTCGTGTCTCCTGACCAGCAACATCAGTGTTCAAAAGCAATTCTACAGTGGTGAAACCACCACCTGTGGTGAAAACACCATCCATGTTCTTTCCTGTATTTCCTTCTCTAGTTATCCCTTATCATGCTCAAGGCCTGGTGACAATTAGCTTGGAACACCCTTTCCTGACACTGGGGCATCAGTCACTGTTGACAACTGATGAAGGACTGGAAAAGTACCTGTTTTTTTGGGTTTCTTCTTTTCCTGAAACGTTATTGATTTGGCATTTGCTTTTCCGGTAAAGCTGGAAGGGATGAAATCCCTCCAGAAAGCTCAATGCATTCTTATAACATTTGGTCTCAAGAGATTACAGTGACTAAACTTCCATAAATATCTTGGCCAGATTAGATTCGATTAGATTGGAGAAGATTAGATTAATATAAATTAACAGGCTAATTAGATTAGATTAATATATAGGCTAGATTTCTAATTCCAGTGATGGTTTGAGCACGGTTGGAGCTTGTTGCCCATTCCATTTTACTCTTCCAAGTCTCCCTAGCTTTGCCCCTGTGGTGTCACTGACCTCTGACAGTAATCAAGGCTACAGCTTTCCTGAAAGATTTAAAACGTTGTAGCCTTTGACAATTCAGTGAGAAAATGTGTTGAGGGACAGAAATAAGGGTAAGAAGTGAAAAAGTGATAGTGATGCTGCTTCCTTGTACCTCTCATATTTTACTCAAAAAAAGGATGTTTCAGCTCAAAAATCTAAAAAAAAAATCAGGGTGAATTAAAACTGCATTGTGGTCCGTGTCAAAGACTGGAAAGTAACAGGCACTTGGTGTCGATAAAAGCCACGGCACAAAAATTACACGATGTTCCCCTTGCACAGTTTCGGGCTGGTTTGTTCTCGGCCTTCCCACGCGTTCCGGGTGGGAAGATGCTGTGCCCTGTGGCACTCGCTCGCTTTCCTCAGGCCCTCCCTTGGGAAAGGGAACTCACTCCTTCTGCTTCCCCCGCAGTTCACGGCACCTGGGACGAGTGGTCTCCGTGGAGCTTGTGCTCCTCCACGTGTGGGAGAGGCTACAGGGACCGCACCCGAACCTGCAAACCCCCCCAGTTCGGGGGCAACCCCTGCGAGGGCCCCGAGAAGCAAACCAAGTTCTGCAACATCGCGCTTTGCCCAGGTAAGGACAGTGACAGATTAAAAGCCTCCCCCCTCCAGCAGGTCTCCCCGGCTCTGAAAACGCCCTCGCTCAGCCCATCCAGCTCCATAGGCAACTCCAAGGAAATACTGCCCAACCTGCACTGTCCCCAGGAGGATCCCCTTTAGGGAAAGGGCTCATTGAAGGAGCAGCCTAAAGGGGCTTTCTGGGGTTATTCAGCTCAGATTTGTCTTGGGTTCACTTTTGCCCTCTGTAATCTCTCCCAGAGGACACATTACATGGGTTGGATCTATTTCCGAGGCCATCTTAAGCTTCTCACCTGTTCTCTCCATTGAATGGTTTAAAGTTATTTTGCCTGTGCTTATTGTTGTGCTGGAATTAATTAATAGTTCTACTTTCTTGTAATATATGTGCATTAATTCACTGTATATGCAAGTTTAATTCACTATATATAGCAGTTTTCTCTGTAGCTGATCCCGCTTTGGGTGGTGAGATGGACCAAAACTTCTGATAGCCTTCCATGCCAAGTACCTTTAAGTACCTTTTCCCTGCCCCTAGATTTCAATTCCAGATGCCTCTCCCTGAGTTTTGCTTCGAAACACCAGAAAGAACCTGAAGATGAAATTACTTTTACTGCCTGGAAGTCCATTTGTGCTCCTGTGGCTTCCTTCCTCTGAACCAGACTGGCCCAGGATTTACAACAGAGCACCCCTTAATTTAACTCTGGTTGTCCTGGTGAGCACGATCTGAACACGAGGGACCTCCCCAAAATTCCCTCCCTCTCCCAGGGTAATGTCAACTGACATTTTTCCAGTTTAATGAGAATCATTATGAGACATTATTATGTCCCCGGAGGAGGAGAGGGATTGTGGGAGTGATGAGAACTTTGTGAAAACATTAGTGAGAAGCCTCCTGGCATTTCCCAACGAGTTTTCGCTCCAAGTAACTATCCTTGGATTTTTTGGCTGCTGCCCAGAAGACTCTACTTGGAATGAGAACATCCCAGACACCAAATCGACTCTGTCATAAGAAAGACAAATTGAAGAAGTCAGAGCTGGCACTGCTTGGGCAACAAAGCATACCCTGAGTTAACATTGATCCATAATTAATTTAAATACAAATAAATATGTGGAATGAAACAGCGGTGGAAAAGACAAGCAGCCCAAACTGTGAAGGCTTCAGCTCTAATTAATGCCACAAAGGCAATCAGGGGCCTGGCAGTGCCAAATGAGAGCGGCGTCGGGGGAATCACTGAAGCACAACAATGGGTGTTTGTCACACCAGGCACTCACATTGCTCATTACCACCCTGCTCTGAGGATTTATTACCACAGCTGATGAAAATGCTCTGCTGCGGGGACAACGGAGCCTTTGTTCCTCAGGAGCAGTGGAAACCACAGGCTGAGCCCCAAATCCTTCGAAGAGGGAGAAAAGGAGGAAGACAATGCCTGCCTCTGCACAGCCAGACTCCAAGGAACATTTGTGATAGACTCCCACCATGGTGGGAACGGTCTTGGCTGTGGCTGGGATGGAAAACCTTCAGCATCTGATGGCCAAGAGGCATCTTCCCATCCAGTGCAAGAGGCTGGTGGCCACCTCAGTCCTCCATTATTTAAAACATCTCTGAAATTACAACCTGATTAAATTAAAAAAAAAAATGAAAGGAAGAAATAAATAAAAGGAAGAAATAAGCAAAATGAAGAAATATATAAAAGGAAGGGGAAAAAAAAGGAAATAAATAAAATTACCTGTTCAATAAGTGTTTGGATGACACCCTGAGGCACATGGTGGGATTCTTGGGGTGTCCTGTGCCGGGCCAGTTGGACTCGATGATCCTGATGGGTTCCTTTAAAATCAGCATGTGCTACAGTTCTGTGATTCTATCCCCCCACTGAATGATCAAATAATGGGTTTAGCTCTTTTATTTTCCTACCTCCAAATGCTGGCACTTGTGGTAGCCCATCACCACTGCCACAGCAGCAGGGAGGCTGTTGGATCATTCAACCTTTTATTTGGCAAATGTAGTTTTTGTTGATAAATGCACTTTTTTTTGTCAATGACACTTTTAATGTGATAAATACAATCTCAGTTTTCCGACACAGGGGAATGTTAATGAGGGGCAGACATTGTCATTATTAGGAAGGAATTCTTCCCTGGGAGAGTGGGGAGGCCCTGGCACAGGTTGCCCAGAGAAGCTGTGGCTGCCCCATCCCTGGAAGTGTCCAAGACCAGGTTGGATGGAGCTCTGAGCAACCTGGGATAGCAGAAGGTGTCCCTGCCCATGGCAGGAAGTTGGAATTGGATGATCTTTAAAGGTCGCTTCCAACTCAAACCATTTCTAGATTCTACAATCAGTTCATGGAAACTTAACAGCACTACCTTCAGGTAGAAAAGCCACTCTAATTTATACCTGATAGGACCTTCTTTGTGGAGTTTTGGATCATTTCCAGAGAAATGATCAGACACCTCAACTTGCATTTCCCCTCTTTGGGATTGATAAGCACTGGCACAATGCCTTGAATTTGTGCACAATAAAAGCATCAATCTTGGATTGCTAAAAACGAACACCTTTTGGAAGTACCTTTCTGCCTGCCTGATTTTTCACACCTTCTGAACCCCTCTGAGTTAATAGTTGTTCATTTGGACGGGTTTCGACATTCTTTTTACTCAGTTTTTGCAAACAAAAAGCTGCTCAGCTGCAATGGGGATTATCCAGGGCTGATGGAGTCCTTGCAGATCTCACAAGGGACCAGTTTGCATATATTTTTCTTGGACCGGCAAACAAAGCCAAAAAAAAAAAAACAACAAATGAGCTGCAATGTGCTTTGAGCCAGAATTCAGACTTTTCAGGGATTCAGGTTGTATTTCTGAGTGAGACCTGGCAGCTAATGAGAGCTAAACAGAGCATGATGACCGCTGCTAATGAGTAAAAATGCTGCAGGAACAGCAGAGTGGGTGATGGATCTGTCGATCTGGGACCAATTAGGGTGTAACTGCCACACCTGGGAATGCCTCAGTCCTTACCACGTTAATAAGATGTATTCCTGTTTCTCTCCAACCCCGTTCCCATCATAACCTCCCTCCTCTATTAAATTATCAGACACTGCTGTGTAGAGACACATCAAACCTGTCAGTGTTAATTCAGCTGCGAGAGAAGTACACTGACCACACACACACACACACTGCTCCTGGTCTCGTGTTGGAGCACACCTTTGCTCCCACATTTCCTGGTTATCAGGGTGGATTCCTATGGATAACATTGTGATTGAAGTTTTCTGCATGTGCTTTCATAAAAAAACAGAGCATTGGGTTCTTGAGAAAGTTCTTTCCCTGTGGGCTCATCCATTGCTTTGGTGAAAAATGGGTTCCTTAAAAAAAAAAAAACGCTGATTGCCCCAAATGAGAAATGTCCTGGTAATATACTGATTCCTTCAAAGTGCTCAGTGGAAACATGATCCATGCTTTGATGTTTTGTTGGGATCAGCAATATTATTACTTTTGACTTTTATGTTGGAATGTTTAACGTCAATAATTTCAACTTTTATGTTGGAACGTGTAATATTGATAATTTCAACTTTTATGGTGTTCTGTGGAGTGTGGAACATAAAAATGGGAATGTTGTGGCACTTGCATTCTGTCGGACCAAAACATTCCAGCTGGAGGCTGCAGAGTGTCCCGACAAACCACTGTTGCAAAGTTGTCTAAACTTTTTTTGGGTGATCTTTGCCCTCTCTCTCGCTGACTCCGGTTTGTCCCTCCTTGCCTCGATCCGTTGTAGGCACAGGCTGGACCATCTTTCACATTCCTCTTTCCAGAGGGAGCGATTTTCACATTCTGTTTGTTTTCCTTCTTTGGGCCACTCAGTGGACGGCAACTGGAACGAGTGGTCGAGCTGGAGCTCCTGCTCCGCCTCCTGCTCCAACGGGACCCAGCAGAGGACCAGGGAGTGCAATGGACCCTCCTACGGCGGAGCCGAGTGCCAGGGACACTGGGTGGAGACCAGGGACTGCTTCCTGCGCCAGTGCCCAGGTTGGTCACCAAGGAATTTTCTCTCCCCTGGGTCACCTTTCTCTTTTGTAAAGTTTTCCTTCGGGGAAGACTTGCACCATTTTCAGCAGTAATAGGGAGGTTTGGGTTGCACCAACAGACCATGGCAGCCTAAAATCCTCTCTTAAAAGAAACCTCTAAGACTCAGTTTGTGAGTTTTAGAAGCCAGGCATTCCTTGATTCAACAGTCAGGAATGATTCCAGCATGGTCAGAGTGCCCTGGGGATCAGCTCACCACGGTGCACACAGAGGTGTCTCCACTACAGCTTTTATGTCAACATTACATTGATGCCTTGAACTCTATATTATATAAAACTTTAATATAACTCTTTTAGCTCTTTTAGTACATTTGAGTACCTACTTTTTTAGCTCTTTAGTACCTTTTAACACCTTTGTATGAGATTTCCGAAAATGTTATTTAATGTTCCTTACTGAAATTCCAACGGACAAAGATTTGAGCAAGGTGAAAAACAGCTTATCTGGAGAAAATGTACTCGGAATAATACATAACAAGGGGCACAGCACTTGGTATAACTGAGTAAAAACTACTCAGAAGCCTTGAAGCCGTTCCAAGCAGGACAGAGATGATGATGATGAGGAGGACAGGGATGAAGGGGTGGTCATTTTGTAACCACTGACTCAAATTTGGGATGTGTGTCTGAGGGTGGGACAATGGGACAGACAGTTTTGGGGCTGGGTGTAATCAATGAGGTAATGCCTAGATATTATAATTAGATGGTATTACAAAAATTGTAAAGGCCTGTACTGTGGGTGTGTGCAATATATTTTGTGCACCAAAGGCACCACAGTTAAAGAGCTGCTTTCTACCTTTCTGTACTCAAAATTGTCCAGAGAACTATTTCTCTGATTTTAGGCACCAACATGATTATTCATTTTCAGTTCCCCGCGTTCTTGTTACATATCCATGACATTTCCCAACACTTATTAACATATATACATATCCTTATAAGGTCTTTGGGGAGCTTCACTGGGGGTCTTTGGTGATCTTTTCTGTTTGGAGCCCCCAAAGTTCTAAGTGACTGCCTCAAGACCTTCTTGAAGACAATACACCTGGTTATAGAGTAACTGCCTCAGTTCCCTTCTTTTATTTCTTTACTTTGCTTGGTTAGCCCTTTTGAATCACTTGACTCACTTATTGGTAGTTTTTATGGTACATTCTGCTGCAAAAACTATTAGTTCTTGTTACATCTCAAAACTCTGATATAGAAACCATCACTGGCAAATGCTCCAGGGGACCCCAGAGAGGTGAGTGATTACCCACAGGGAATGTGTCTGTTGTAACCTTAGATATCAGCTTTTCAGACTGAGCTTAAAAAACCCAAACAAATTATAAGTGAGACACTTCCCTCTCTTCCAGAGTGCTTCAGCTTTCCTCCTCTTTTTGTTTTGTTCCTCTTCTCCCAGCATTTCAAGTCTCCCAGTTATATTTGAAGCAAACAGGGAAGCATCTTCCACTGTATCTCAGCTTTGAACCTTATCTGTGACAAGGTCTGGAACAATAAAGCTTTAATTCATGCCTATCTAAGACTTGTCACTTTACTCATCTATCTTTGAGTTAAAATAATAATAATGACAGCAATAATAGTAATAATAAGAAGGATAATAATAATAATAATAAGAAGAAGAAGAAGAAGAAGGGTGATGATAATAATAATGACAATAATTCCTACTGTCCCAGCTGCTGTAGTTGGTACCTTACATTTAGAATAATCATCTTGTCTTCATACCATGGACCTCGAGCTCCAGCAGAGAAGTTTCATGCAGGAGAAGCAATGAGAATTAAAGCAGAGACCAGAGCACACCTAACACCAGAAATCTGTGTTTCTCAGACTAGCACCAGCTCTGTAGAGTTGCAGGTGCAGTTTGCTCCCCTTTTTTTTTTTTCCAGAAATCTTGGGAGAGGCCATTTTAATGGAAACACTTTGGTGAGCTGGTGTGAAAAATATTCTGACCTGTAAAGAAGGTTTGAACAACTAGAAACCTTCCAGACTGATCAGGAACTAAATTTTATTGGTGTGGTTCTCCTGTCCCTGAGTGCTCCTTTCCTGTTAGACCATGGATTTGAGAAGGACTGCACTCCTGAGATGGAGAGTCCCTTCCTCTCCTTTGTGAAAGAACAGGGACAGCCAGAAACAGCTCAGGTCTTTTATACTCTTCTCATACCTTGCTTAGGTGACAAAATACTGGTTTTTTCCACTCCACAAGCATAGAAACCTGTAGCTCATAATTTTCTTGAACTTCTTGGAGAAGACAGAGATCCCCCACCGTCCCAAAAGGAGTTACCAGACCCAAGATGATGCAGTAATTCACAATTGAAACCCAAATAGTAAGCAGCAGACTTAGGCCTTGTTCTAGTTATGTCAGCAATATGCTGCAGCAAAAGAGAAGGTTTCCCTACCTTGCAGACTTGTTGTGAGGGCTAATTAACATTTTTATGGTGCTTTGATAAATGCCATTGTTAATGTAAAAGAAGTAGCATTTTGATAAATGTCAATGTTAACGTAAAAGAAGTCACATTTCCACTGAATCCATAAAGATGTTGGGAGAAGATACAACTGAATGAGACAGCATCCCAAACCTCTTTCCAAGGCACATGAAACATCAGTGCAATGGAAACAGCTGGAGGGAGGTTTATTTGATGTTTCTTCATGGTTTTTTGCCCAAGGGCTCTGCTGGTCTCTCTAAATCCCTGAGCCAGACCTTCTCTGGGAAGGTCTATTTTCACACATACATTGTACATCCCAACTGAGTTCCAGCTGTGGGCTTTGCTTGGCAGATGTGGTTGAATCCCTGCCCACCTGGAGAGTGTTCATGAGCCCAGCCCCAAACGTGAGCCGGAGGAGAGAGATAGGGCTGTTTTTCCAGGGAATGAGGACACTGAGGAGGAACACAAAAACACCTTTTGACTATGAAAGGGCTGATGCAATGGGAAAGGACACACTGTGTTTTAATGTCTGTTGAGAATCAGAGATCCAAGGCAGGAGACTTCCCTTTCCACCAAGCCATGCCCTACTCACCCTACATTCCACTGCTCACCTTGAGACCTCTCATCCTTTGGTTACATATTATGTTTGGGACTAAACAGGCTGTTTCTCTCCTGTTTTTTTTGTCTCCAGTGGATGGGAAGTGGCAGGCCTGGGGAGTGTGGGGCAGCTGCACCGCCACGTGTGGGGGTGGAACTCAGAGACGTGACCGTGTGTGCTACGGACCCTTCTTCGGTGGAGAGACTTGCCAGGGTCCCAAGGAGGAGTATAAGCAGTGCAATGACAGAAAGTGTCCTGGTAGGTACCCCAGACCCCTCATGGTTTGCTTTGTGGGAGGGAGAGTTTGGATTATGGAAAGGGCTTCCGTGTCAGAGAGCTGAATGCTACAGGAGTTGGGATCCAGTAAGAGCCAATATAAAACGCAGGTACAAGATACACCAAGGTCTTGACTTAGTTGCTGCAGCATCCATTGCAACCACGTCAATTTAGTGAGTATTTGGTCAGCTCACCAGTCCAACCTGGGTGGCTTTCATCTTTTCATTGCCATAAAGTTACAAGAGGAAAAGAGGCACTGTTTGGTAGCAAAAACTGAAAGCCGGGTCTCGAGTCCATGAATTAGTTGAGTACTGAGGATGCTGCAGTGGTTTCCCACCCTTTACCTCTGGGAAACCTGCACACCACTGGAAATTTAAAAAAAGACAGCTCTGTCCACATCTGTCTGAGCCTTCCCAATCTCCCCCTCCTCCAGAGTGCAAAAGCTGAATGAAGGGCAAGAGAGGGTAGGGGAAAACCTGGGGCTGAGTGTGAAAACCAAGCAGGAGCAAACACAGCTGGGAATGTTTCTGTCTGTCTCTCACAGACTATCCAGAGACCCCAAAAAGGCCTGTGCACCATTTTGACTTTCTTACTCAGTCTGAATTGAAGCTCCTGGTGAAATTGCTGGTGGGGAATCAATGGCCTGTGTGATGTTGGCAGTCAGATCGCATCGATCCTAACAGGCCGTGAGTTTTGACTGAAAGGGTAATTAATTGTCAGAGCAGCTCAGTGAGAGGCAGGAGAGATTCTCATGGCAGCATCCTGGCATTCCTAGTGAAAGGGGCTGTCTCCCTACAAGACAGGAGGCAGCAGTTTTGATGCAGATGTTTCTGGGGGCAGATCTGACACGTGGAGGACGAGCTGACCCTCAGACTCCCTCACCAACTGCTGAAGACAAAGAGATGAAAGCCAAAGAACTTCAGCATGGAAGTTCCAGCACGTTTAGCTCGGAGATAACAGAGAGAGAGGCTGTGACAGCACAGTCACTCTCTCCAGCTCTGCTCTAATAAAAGACATCACCTCTCCTTACAAGCTGTGCCTCTCAATTAGCAGTGGCGTGTGAGAATCTCTTCCAACTCTGCCACAAAGCTCTCCCACACCACAGAAAAACTTAGCACAGGGTTGTCTGGTGGTGTCTACAGAGTGATGCAGATTTAGTTCAGCTTCAGTGTGTGCCAGCTGGGGCCCTGACAGAACAAGCCCGATCTTTTCTTCTCTTCCTGCAGGCGTTGATGCCTGTGCAGTGCTCAAAAGGAAAAGGCACATCTCAGGGACTGGGCCCTGCTAAGGGTTCACAACCAGAAGGGTCTCACTGCAGTTGTTAATTTGCAAGGGAAGGAAAAGGTGGGGAAACATCAGAGGCTAAAAATAAACCCGCTCGATTTGTTCTCCAGAAAGTACCAAATGCCGGCATGATTTGATTTGAACAGAAGAATTGAACTTAATTGGGTTAGTTATTAAAATCTCCCAGTGCAAATAGGTTACTCTGGTAAAAAGGATTTTGTTGTGAAGCAACATCAAAAAGAAAAAAAAAAAAGGAAGAAAGGAGGAAAGGATAAAATGATTCTCTCCTGGTCTGGGAATTGCTCCTGCACTCGCTGGCAAGACACCACCAATCAGTGTATTTTTAAAGAGCATCTCTGAGCCACAGCATCCCTCAGCGGTCCCCAGGGACACTGCAGGGGTGAGGAGACCAGGAATGTTTGACAGGTCGGCAGAGGAGAAAGGAGAGGATGGATCTGAACATTCTGCCTCTCTGCTTTCTGCTGTGCTCTGCTGTTTTGTAGCCAAAGGTGGTGATAGAAGCTCCAGCCCCACAACCCAAACCTTCCTTTGAAGGGAGGATCTGTGACTGTGGTCAAAGCACTGCTCCAGAAGAAAGGAGCTTAGAACTCAGCTCCCTGCTCTGCCACAGGCTCTCTGGGTGAGCATGTGCTGGTCATGGCTGGGTGATTCAATCTCCCTTTCCTTCAGGTTGGAAGCAAAACTGCCTCTTTTCCACCCACGTTCTGCCCTATCTACAGAAGTCATGAGCTGTTTGCACAGGGACTAGTCCTGTGTGTGCAGAGAGCACAGCTGGGGTCCCTCTTACCCTCCAGGATTTCATTACAACAGTGATTACCCGCAAGGGAACTTTGAAACAGGGGATGCAGCATCTGTTTCCAAGCAGAGAGTGTAACTTATTCATTCCCAGCGTCTACTGGGGAGGAATCCATCTCTGAACTGCAGCTGGGGCTGGAGCCACACAGTCCTGGAGCTGGACTGCAGGAGCAGTGACGTTCAGGCAGCTCGTTGGGTCTTGTAGGAGTTCTTCAAAGAAGCAGGACTTGCCGTGCCCATAATTTTCGGCTTGAACCTCCCCCACAGCCAGGCTGGGCTCTGGGTAGTCCCAGAGCAGAAGTGGATTAAGTCCTGACCAGTTATTGGCACTCACTCAGCTTCCTTTTTATCAGTATTTTTACTTGCACAATGAATAAAAATGCAATCAAAAACTATTAAATCAAGTTTTTTCTTCTCCCCACCCTCAGGAGTGACAAATAGCTTTAACACCATCCTTGTGGCTCCCTCAGCTTTACATGCTGTAAGTAATGAGTTTCTCAGCACAAAGGTCTCCTGTGGTGAATGTTCTTCTCCCAGATCACATCAACTCTGGGGCCAACTCAGCTCCACCCACAGATAGAAGTATCTGAAAACTTCCTTCCAAAGAGCTTTTGCTGTGATGTCTCAGAGCACATTTCTGCAGTCTCCTGGACTTTGCAGCAGTTTTTGGAAATGAGCTGCTGATGCAAATCCAGCTTGTTGGTGCTCAGATCTTCTCCCTGTGTCCTTACACAAGATGGAAGCAGACAGAGGACCCGAATGAAGACCATCCAGGGGACATGTCCATCCTTTTTTCTTTCACCTACTTGTTCTTTCCTTCATTCTTACTCTGATTGATTTATGCCAAGCTGTCCTAGTTAGGACAGCTGAGATCAGTTCATCATGGTGGGTGTAACCCAAAACTGTATTCTATAGCCTTCCATGTCATTTCCCAGAAACTAGACTATTGTTGTCAATAGACTATTCGCACCCTCTACCCATAGAGCCTGACTCCTCAGGCTATAAACTAGTTGTTAAGAGGCCTGTGAGATAGAAGGATGTTTCTGTCCTCACACCCTTTGTGAACTCCCCGCCCTGAGGGGAGTACCAAGCATTCCTGCCTGAACTGGAGGATATATAATCTTGGAGTTTTGGAACATTTTTCAACCCACTCATGGGATCCAGAGGACGGCTGCATCTCATCGCTCTCAACCAGACTTAGACCACCACTGGACTGCGATCACCAGTTCTGGCCAGACTGCAGCAGCTCTCCCACCAGCAGGTTCTTCCCCTCTCCCTTTACTTTGGACTCAAACAGGGCCCAAGGAACACCACTTTGTTCAGGCCCCAGGGCACTGGGTTATACATTTGGGGTTTTGTGGGTTGAGACCAATTGTTTGTTTGTATTATTGTACTTACTGTATTATTTTAATAAATTGTTATTCTGACTTATAATCTCTCCTTTGAGTTGAGTTCATTCCCCCTGCTGGTTAACTTTTAAACCAGCACATTTTTGGCGCCCAACGTGGGGCAGAGAGAGAGAAGTCAGAATCACAATTTCATTTTAAGCATTTGTCTATTTGAATATAGAAACTCCCTGATCACAATGTTGTCTGATGCACTCACATGGATGTTGTATTTGAGCCTGTTCATATTTCCACAGATGGGTTATTATTTGCCTGTTTTGATGCTCTCTTTAAGACCAGGGAGAGGGATCCAAATTGTTTTATTAGTATATTATGTTTATGTCATTCTAACATCAGAAGCAATGAGTTTCATGGTAAATGTGTATTCAGTCCTGTTTGCCTGTCCTGGTTTGGGTTGCTACTTCTGGGGCCTCATTAAAAATCGTACCCAGCTTTTTGGGGGAACAGGGGTGGATGGTTTCCAGCCTCTCACCTCCTTCTTCCCCTTCAGACCTGCTACAACAGTTTTTGAAAATATTGAGTTCCCTTTTGATGTTAAGGACAGCATAATGTTATTGTTAGTGTTGCTCTGTCTGCTCTGTACTGTGTACACCATGTTTAGGGTCAGAAAAGTGCCTTTTAGGGAGGCAGTTTGGACACCTGCCCTGGGAGCAGATAATGCTGAGTGGCACGGGAAGTGGGAGGACATCAGCCAGTATTTGGAAAAGTTTTCTCCTCCAATGATCTGGAAATTCACCCCTGAACAACTGCAGGATCCTGTTAGCATGATAAGACTGGTGAAGGAAAAATGCTCTGGCAGCTCCAGAGATGGCCAGCTCACAGCAACCTGCTGGGCCCTGGCCACTGCCTACCGGGCACTACTTGACATTGTACAGCACTGTCAGGGGGAGGAGAGAAGGAGCAAATCCGCAGACACCACGTCCACCCAAACCACAGCTGAGTCAGAGGGAGAAAGAAATGAACCAACCAGCACCGTGTCCACACAAACCATCGAGGAGCCAGAAGAACAAGCAAAACCAATAGCAGTCGCCCCTGTCCAGAAAAGGAAATCAAAGACTAAATCAGTTCGCATAGCAAATGATGACAAAGAGGCGGGACCTTCACATCCACCGGAGGAGACAGAGCCAGAAATAATCACTCGGTCCCTATCCCTGGGTGAGCTACGTGAGCTCCGGAGAGAGTTCACACGACAGGCGAACGAGTCCATTCTGACCTGGCTGCTCCGAATCTGGGATGCCGCAGCTAACGATACGATCCTAGATGGGAGTGAAGCCAGACAGCTGGGATCCCTGTCTCGAGATGTAGTCATTGATCAGGGGATTGGAAGGAGGCAGGAAACTCTCAGCCTCTGGCGGCGACTGTTGTCCAGTGTGAGGGAGAGATACCTTTGCAAGGAGGACCTCCACGTACAGCAAGGACAGTGGAACACGATGGAACAAGGTATCCGGTGCTTAAGGGAGTTAGCTGTACTGGAGATAATCTTTTCAGAGGATGAAAGATTCCCTAAGAGTCCAGATGCCGTACAGTGCACCTCCCAAATGTGGTTAAAGTTTGCACGACTCGGGCCAGAAATGTATTCCCGCTACTTAGCAACGCTGCAATGGAGGGAGGGAGAGGACAAGGTGGGAGCATTGGTTAGCAAACTCAGGATTTATGAAGACACTGTCACCGCCCCATTACGAGCCCACGTCTCATCTGTGGAAACCAAACTGGCTGAACACGTCCGAAGCCTGGAAGAGAAAACTGAAGAGGGACACCAGAAGCTAAGAGAAGAAATTAAGGAAGGGATTTCCCATATCTCACCAGGGCAAACAAGAGTCTCTGCTATCAGGAGCCAGCGCCCCCCAGCTAAGGAGAGAAGGTACACTCCACGTGGCGATCTATGGTTTTACCTCCGTGAGCATGGAGAAGATATGAGGAAGTGGGATGGGAAACCCACCTCTTCCTTAGCAGCCCGGGTACGTGAACTGAAAAGAGGAACAAATACCATAAAGAACTCTTCAAGGGTAAACGTTGCTCCAGTCTCTCGTGGGCAAGACTCCAGACGGTACAGGAATGATGATACGTCTGATCCTCTTGAAGGGACCTCCAGGTCATACCCACAAGAAGAGCACAATGAGTACCATGACCAGGACTAGGGGTGCCCTGCCTCTAGCCAGGTAGAGGAGAGGGACAATCGAGTCTATTGGACTGTGTGGATTCGGTGGCCTGGCACATCAGAGCCACAAAGATATAAGGCTTTAGTGGACACTGGCGCACAATGTACATTAATGCCATCAAGATACGTAGGGGCAGAATCCATCTCCATTTCTGGGGTGACAGGGGGATCCCAACAGCTGACTGTACTGGAAGCTGAAGTGAGCCTGACTGGGAAGGAATGGCACAGACACCCCATCGTGACTGGTCCAGAGGCCCCGTGTATCCTTGGCATAGATTACCTGAGGAGTGGGTATTTCAAAGACCCAAAAGGACTTCGTTGGGCTTTTGGCATAGCTGCTGTGGAGACGGAGGAAATCAGACAGTTGAACACCTTGCCTGGTCTCTCAGAGGACCCCTCTGCTGTGGGACTGCTGAAGGTTGAAGAACAATTGGTACCGATAGCCACAGCAACAGTGCACCGTCGGCAATACCGCACCGACCGAGACTCTGTGACTCCTATACATAGAATGATCCGTGAACTGGAGACCCAGGGGGTGGTCAGCAAGACTCGCTCACCCTTTAATAGCCCTATATGGCCAGTGCGTAAGTCCAGCGGAGAGTGGAGGCTGACGGTGGATTACCGTGGGCTCAATGAAGTCACACCACCCCTGAGTGCTGCTGTGCCGGACATGCTGGAGCTCCAGTACGAGTTGGAGTCCAAGGAAGCCAAGTGGTATGCCACCATTGACATAGCCAATGCCTTTTTCTCCATTCCTTTGGCAGCGGAGTGCAGACCACAATTTGCTTTCACTTGGAGAGGTGTGCAGTACACCTGGAATCGACTGCCTCAGGGGTGGAAACACAGTCCCAGCATTTGCCACGGACTGATCCAGACTGCACTGGAAAAGGGTGAGGCTCCAGAGCACCTACAGTACATTGATGACATCATTGTATGGGGGAACACAGCGGGCGAAGTCTTCGAGAAAGGAGAGAAGATAATCCAGATTCTCCTAAGAGCCGGTTTTGCCATTAAACGGAGTAAGGTCAAGGGACCTGCTCAGGAAATTCAGTTCCTAGGAGTGAAGTGGCAAGATGGACGCCGCCTAATTCCAATGGAGGTGATTAACAAAATAGCAGCCATGTCCCCACCAACCAGCAAGAAGGAAACACAGGCTTTCCTAGGCGCTGTGGGCTTTTGGAGGATGCATATCCCCGAGTATAGTCAGATTGTAAGCCCTCTCTACCTTGTGACACGGAAGAAAAATGATTTCCAGTGGGGCCCCGAACAACAACAAGCCTTTGAACAAATTAAACAGGAGATTGCCCATGCGGTAGCCCTTGGGCCAGTAAGGACAGGACGGGACGTGAAGAACGTGCTCTACACCACAGCCGGGGAGAATGGCCCTTCTTGGAGCCTCTGGCAGAAAGTGCCTGGGGAGACCCGAGGACGACCGCTGGGATTCTGGAGTCGGGGATACAAAGGATCTGAAGCCAGCTATACACCAACTGAGAAAGAGATCCTGGCTGCCTATGAAGGAGTTCGAGCTGCCTCAGAAGTAATCGGCACCGAAGCGCAGCTCCTCCTGGCACCCCGACTACCAGTGCTGGGCTGGATGTTCAAGGGAAGAGTTCCTTCCACACATCATGCCACCGATGCCACATGGAGTAAGTGGATCGCTCTGATCACGCAGCGAACCCGGATAGGGAATCCTAATCGCCCTGGGATTCTGGAAATTATCACCAATTGGCCCGAAGGTGAGAGTTTCGGACTATCCTCTGAAGAAGAGGAGGAGAAGGTGACACGGGCTGAGGAGGCCCCACCATATGACAAGCTACCCGCAGATGAAAGGCGATATGTGCTCTTCACGGATGGCTCCTGCCGCATTGTAGGGACAAACCGAAAATGGAAGGCAGCTGTATGGAGTCCCACACGGCGAGTTGCAGAAGCGACTGAAGGACAAGGTGGGTCAAGTCAGTTTGCAGAGCTTAAAGCCGTTCAGTTGGCTTTGGATATAGCTGAACGAGAGAAGTGGCCAAGACTCTATCTCTACACTGACTCATGGATGGTGGCCAATGCTCTGTGGGGATGGCTGGAGCGATGGAAAAAGGCCAACTGGCAGCGCCAAGGGAAACCCATCTGGGCGGCGGAGATGTGGCAGGACATCGCTGGCCGGGTAGAGAAGCTGAGTGTGAAGGTCCGTCACGTAGACGCTCATGTAGGCAAGAAACGGGCTAATGAGGAGCATCATAACAACGAGCAGGCGGACCAAGCTGCCAGGATTAAAGTCTCTCAGGTAGATCTGGATTGGCAGCACAAAGGAGAATTATTTCTGGCTCGATGGGCCCATGACGCCTCCGGTCACCAGGGGAGAGATGCAACATACAGATGGGCTCGTGACCGAGGGGTGGACTTAACCAAGGACATTGTCTCACAGGTCATCCATGACTGTGAGACATGTGCTGCCATCAAGCAGGCCAAGCGGGTGAAGCCTCTATGGTATGGTGGACGGTGGTCAAAGTACAGGTATGGGGAAGCCTGGCAAGTTGACTACATCACGCTCCCCAAAACCCGCCAAGGCAAGCACTACGTACTGACCATGGTAGAAGGAAGCACTGGATGGTTGGAGACATACCCCGTGCCTCATGCCACTGCCCGGAATACCATCCTGGGCCTTGAAAAACAAGTCCTGTGGCGACACGGCACCCCGGAGAGAATTGAGTCTGATAATGGGACCCATTTCAAGAATGGCCTTGTAGACACCTGGGCCAAAGAGCACGGCATTGAGTGGGTGTATCATATCCCCTACCATGCACCAGCTGCTGGAAAAGTTGAGCGGTGCAACGGACTGCTGAAAACCACTCTGAAGGCACTGTGTGGGGAGACTCTCAAACACTGGGAGCTGCATTTAGCAAAGGCCACCTGGTTGGTCAACACCCGAGGTTCCATCAATCGAGCTGGCCCTGCCCAATCAGAACTTTTGCATACTGTAGATGGAGATAAAGTCCCCGTGGTACATATGAGAGGAATGTTAGGGAAGACTGTTTGGATTAGTCCCACCTCAAGCAAAGGCAAACCCATCCGAGGGATTGTTTTTGCTCAGGGACCTGGTTCCACGTGGTGGGTAATGCAAAAAGATGGGGAGACACGTGTACCACAAGGGGACCTAATTTTGAGTGAGAATGGTCTGTAATGTTTCATTGTATATATATATATAGATAGATAGATAGATAGATGTATATAGTTTTAAAGGGATATAGTTTTTAAAGGGGGTTAATTTGGGCATGACATGGATGGCATAGAATAAGGGGTGGATAATGTCCTAGTTAGGACAGCTGAGATCAGTTCATCATGGTGGGTGTAACCCAAAACTGTATTCTATAGCCTTCCATGTCATTTCCCAGAAACTAGACTATTGTTGTCAATAGACTATTCGCACCCTCTACCCATAGAGCCTGACTCCTCAGGCTATAAACTAGGTGTTAAGAGGCCTGTGAGATAGAAGGATGTTTCTGTCCTCACACCCTTTGTGAACTCCCCGCCCTGAGGGGAGTACCAAGCATTCCTGCCTGAACTGGAGGATATATAATCTTGGAGTTTTGGAACATTTTTCAACCCACTCGTGGGATCCAGAGGACGGCTGCATCTCATCGCTCTCAACCAGACTTAGACCACCACTGGACTGCGATCACCAGTTCTGGCCAGACTGCAGCAGCTCTCCCACCAGCAGGTTCTTCCCCTCTCCCTTTACTTTGGACTCAAACAGGGCCCAAGGAACACCACTTTGTTCAGGCCCCAGGGCACTGGGTTATACATTTGGGGTTTTGTGGGTTGAGACCAATTGTTTGTTTGTATTATTGTACTTACTGTATTATTTTAATAAATTGTTATTCTGACTTATAATCTCTCCTTTGAGTTGAGTTCATTCCCCCTGCTGGTTAACTTTTAAACCAGCACACAAGCCTTGTTTTAGATACATCCTACTCTGAAGGATGGAAGAAGTAGAGTCTGAAGCTGTGGAGTTTTTCTAGAAAAGACAAAGATCTGCTATTAAAATTAAGAAATAAAACTCCTTAGTAGAGTGTTGCAACAGCAGTTTTCTTGCAAAGTGCTGCCACAAGGCAAGGCAAATGTGTGAGTGGACTTTCCCAGGTTGTTCCATGGATATTAGTGAGCTAATCTTCAGAATGGTTGGATACCCGGTTTTCAGACAGACAGAGCAAATTCCAGGGGGTTTAAATGGCTTTGTCAGGGCCATGCAGGAGGAGCTGCAGAGCTGGGAGCTCGGCTCCAGACCTCCTGGCTCACACCACGGTGCTGTTCCCTCCAGACCCTGCTCCCCTGTTTCCTCTTTCCGTTCCCTTTTCCATGCCCTTGCTGAGGAGGAAGCCTTACCAATGGATCTTTTCTCTCCTTGCAGAGCCCCATGAAATCTGTGATGAGGAAAGCCTTGGCTCTGTGGTTTGGAAGGAGACTCCAGCAGGGGATGCTGCCGCTGTCCGGTGTCCCCGCAATGCCACTGGTAAGGGTGACTCCATGATGGGGACATGGTCCATCCTCAGGGTATCCCTCATCCTTTGCCTCCTGGATGAAGAGAACCTGGTTGTGGGAGGACAGGACAAGCAGATGGACTTTCCTTCTGTCTTTTGGGGCTAAATTAACTCTTTCTGAGTTTCTGTGGCCCTTCAGTGTTTAACAATAACATCTTGGTTCCTACTGGACAATTTGAGGTGGTTTCCATCCACCTCCTGCCTAGTCCTGGGACAGCCTTGCACTCAAGAGTATCTGTGGTGTGTTCTCCCCATTAACTACAAACATCTTTGCAGAGCAGGTGGGGCCTTGTCAGAGTTCTCTAGACTTGGTAGTTATATTTCTCTCCACTGCCCATAAACAAGCTGGTGTTCGAAAGCAGGAAAACCTGAATTTCATGGTCCACTTATGCTTAGAAAACACAGCACCTGTCTAAACATTTATTCAGGTGCTCAGGTTGATGGTCTGATCATGGGGGCGTGAAGTGATGGGATGTGGGCATCCAGGTGTTATCTCTTGTGACCATGACTCTGTGTCATGTCTAGTCCCTAAGGACTAGAAAGCAGGGCAGAGAAGGCTCCAGGAGACACTGTGGTGCTGAAACTTGCCCTCAGCTGGATGTTCCTCACTCCCAGGCAGGAACAGAAATATGGGCAGCAGTGTTAATAATGAATTTAAAGGTTTTATTTTGCTTGAGGGAGGTGGTTGGGTACAGACCAACCCTGCAAACCTTGTTTGAATCAGCCTGGGACAGTTGTGTTGTCCCAAATTCTGTCCTAGAAGGGCTGTATCCATAGAAAGGTCACTGAATCCTTAAGCAGACCCAGCAAACCTGGTCCTCAGAGACTCTCCAAACTGCGCCCTGATGGCTTGGGCAAAGTGATCCCCTTCCCTTCTTCCTCTCTGATAAGTCCATTTTTTTCCTCCACAAAGGCATCTGATTATCACTGCAAACCCCCCTGTAGACTGGAGCTGAGGGAAGGCCTGGGGGAGGACCGAGAGCAGCTCTCAGAGTGTTTCAGCTGCCGCAGGGATGGTGTTTATTCTCCTCCAGACTGTGTGGGCAGCACAAGCCACTGTGCCTGGTTTAGTTGCAAGTACCAGAACAAGCCACCTGGGGAGGCTCGTGGGGCTTCCTGAGCCAGGAAGAATGTTGTCCTCCAGGCCAGGAGAAAAAGAAACCTTGACTAGCCATGGCCAGCCTGTTAATTTTTGTTTTCATGCCCAGTTCCTTCTGCTGCCCTGCAATATTAAAATGCAGGAGGAGAAGGTAATAAAAATAATCTCTCCTACATGCTTGCATGGGTTGTTCAGGCACCTGCAGGTGCCACTGATGTCCTTTGTACTGGTAGCTGTGCCTGAATGGATGCACTGATCAGTTCTGGGTGACCTCCATGGAATTGTTAAGGTTGGAAAAGAGCTCTAAGATCATCGAGTCCAACCCTTAAGCCAACAGTGCCAGGTCCACCCCTAAGCCATGTCCCCAAGTGCCACATTTACATGTTTTTTGAACATGTCCTGGGACAATGATCCCATACTTCTCTGCACAGCCTGTTCCAATACTTGAAAACCCTTTCCATGAAGAAAATTTTCCTCATACCCAATCTAAACCTCTCCTGGTACAACTTGAAGCTGTGTCCTCTCATCCTATCACTTCCCACCTGGGAGAAAAGACCGACCCCCATGAACTCTTGGCTTTTCATCCTGTTTTCCTCACTCCCATATTTGTTTCTTTCATTTTTCAGGGCTGATCCTCCGAAGATGCATTTTAGATGAGGAAGGTATCGCTTACTGGGAGCCCCCAACATACATCAAGTGTGTTTCTATAGATTACAGGAACATACAGATGATGGTAAGGCAGAACAACTCCTCACTCAGCAGATTTGAGATCCTCCCAAATTCTTGTAACATGGCTATAGTTGCTAAAAAGAAGGAAAGGAACATTTCCGTGTGAAAAGGAGATACTGGGTCTGCCTTGATTTTTTTTTACTGCTTTTGTCTGGTTATCTTGTGATGCACAGACACTCCACGGACAAAGGATGGTTCCTTTCAGGATGTTTTAAAACATATCTTGGCAGAATCCAGGTTCTACCAGGTCTTTCATATCACATTATCATTAAGTATCACTGTGACTGCATAACTATTCTATTTATAAATAAGCATCTCATTTTCTGTTAATCTTAAATTCATTGTTGTGATGAATTTCTGCTGATCTCCTGTGGTTTCTCTTTAGGAGAACTGCCCTCTCCTGTTCAGGACAAGCTACAGTCTGTTCTAAAATAATTCCAAATTAGTTATAAGGAAAGAGGGTTTGGGGGCAAAAATATTCTTACTAGCTGGCTTGGGTTATGAGCAGAAGAAACTCTGTGGTAGGACAATCTCTTCTGAACCTCCACACAACCTTTCCTACGTGGGCAAATGAAAAAATTCAGTTTTCTATCATTTTAGAACCACTTAGAATATACTTCAGAATCTATCACTCTGTCCTATCATTTTAAGAAAACCAGAGGCTCCCAGGCCAGCAGAGATTGTCAGATTCAGCTCATCTGCACTCTGAATTAGAAGGAAGGTCAAAAACCTTCCCCCAGCAATTCCTTCACTGAGCTCATTAACTTGACTTCGACTGTCCCTAAAGTGTTTGTCATGTCTCTTCTCTGTTTCTCAGACCAGGGAACATCTTTCCAAGGCTCAGCGTGGGTTGATGGGAGATGGGCTGTCAGATGTGCTCCAGAACCTGGTGGAAATCTCCCAGGATGGGACCAGCTACAGTGGGGACTTGCTGTCCACCATGGACGTACTCAGGAACATGACAGAGATCTTCCGTAGGGCTTATCACAGCCCCACCTCTGGAGATGTCCAGGTGAGCTGGGATGCACATCCTGGAGGCCAAGGCTTGGCTGGAGGTGTGTTTGCATGCACAGGGCTTCAGGTTTGATCACCTCCTTTGCAGCTGATGCAATACTGATGAAAAGCCAGAGTATTTTTTTCTCCAAATGTCTTCCTGTATTAACAAATTCTCCCTTCAAGGTTGTTCTCCCTGGCTTAGAAACTGGAGAATTTGAAAGCCAAAGTCACTCTGAGCTGTTTCAACCTGACAGCACTTTACTGTTGGAGTCTAATTGATATGAGAATATCATTTGGAAGGGATTTCAGTCTTAATGACTAGAGGTAAAATGATCCTGTGGCATTGGGTACCTGGATGTTGATGCAGGAGAATGTCCTCTGACCTTCTCATCCCAGGGTTTTACTTTCAGCAGCTACACACAGAGCAGCTACAAGATACCCCCTTGGGATGGGTCATCACCCCATGGCTTGAAACATTAAACTGATCCTGCAGGACCTGCAAAGAGTGGTAAAAACTAGAGAAGAAATCAATAGGCTTAAATTTCCTTCCTTCTCATAGTGTGCTGCAAAGGTCCTGCCATGCAGAGCACCCTCTGGATCAATCTCTGCTTCTCTTACCTGGTAGCAGGTCAAAGAGGATCATAAGGAATATATTGGAAATGACAGAAAGAGTAGAAAATAGGATAGAAAAGAATTTGTGTGAGGGAAGATCATCTTTTTCTAACCAGTCTCTGACAGACATCGACCAGTAATAAATACAAGACATATTCCCAATCCAACCCTTTAGGAAATACAGTAGTCAAAGTGAAGGCCTTGGGAAAAAAAGTCCTGTTGGTCATTAACATCCCTGGGACCTGTGAAATGCTGTGGGACCCTTTGGGAATGGCACCATGAGAACCCCTTTGGAGCATGGCTGGTTCTCAAATGTTCCTCCCCCATCACTGGGTCCTTCCCAGCCTAGGCTGTGTTTGACTGACCACCTCTTTTGTCTTCTTTTGTCTCCCTTCTCCAGAACTTTGTCCAGATCCTCAGCAATCTTTTATCGGAGGAAAACCGGGAGAAATGGGAGGAAGCTCAGCTGGTATGAACCTTCAGCACCTTCCCTGAGATGAAATATGCTTTCAGCATGGGGTTAAGCCACGAGGAGAGAAATTTCCAAGTGTCTACATGACCTCCTAGCTCTTCTTGCCCAGAATTTTTGAATATTAGGAAAGGGTTCTTCCCCCAGAGGGTGGTTGGGCACTGAACAGGCTCCCCAGGGGAGTGATCACAGCACTGAGCCTGACAGAGCTCAAGGAGTGTTTTGACAATGCTCTCAGACACATAGGGTGATTCTTGGAGTGTCCTGTCCTGTCAGGAGTTGGACTCAATGATCCTTGTGGGTCCCTTCCAACTCAGGACACTCTATGATTCCATGATTCCGGGCTGAGTTGTGTGCAACATAAATCTGTTTTAGGCACAGACCACACAAAATCCCCATCCACCAACGTTCTTCTCCTTGGATAAAGCCTTATGATGAAAGAGCCAGAGTACCCAGACACAGTGAGCTGTACTCGGCTTCAGAGTCTCTGCATGAAGAACAGTGAAATACTGGTGGTGGATACTGAATTTTGGATAGTTCTCAGAGGTCAGGCTTGGGTTGGAGTTGATAACCCTGCTGGCTTGCTCTAATTCCACTCTTTCCTCTTGCCAAGATAAAGAAGTGGGATTTCATGGGTTCCTGGATAAAAAGCTGCAGGACAGGCAGGATTTTCAGAGTTGGGGTCTTCTCAACACAAGCTGGGCTTTGTTTCAGTTATGTTTTGTTTTATTTCTCCCCTCTCAAGGTTGAGGATCCTGCTGAATTCCCTAATCCCCATGCCTGGAAGTGTTCAAGGCCAGGCTGGGTGGGGCTTTGAGTAAGATGTTCTAGTAGAAGGTGACCCTGCCCATGGCAGGGGTTTGGAGCTAAATGATCTTTAAAATTCCTTCCAACCCAAGACATTCATAATTCTGTAAACAATTCTGTAGCTAAACTCTCACGTATTAGGGGATTGGTTTGTTGGGTTTTGTAGCTGTGTTTTATTTGGCTTTTGTCTCCCCTGCCCCAGTTGAACCCTCTGTTGTGGGCTTGTCTCAGACCTAGTCCTTGTCCCTTTGCCATTCTCTTGACAAGCCCTTGGGCTGCTCAGTGCTGTCATCTCACTGCAGCTTTCGGGCACCACATCAGAGGGAAAAAGCTCTGCCTCAGACCAGCAGCTCTGCTGGAAGGTTCCATGGCACCTCGTTCCTCCCATGTCCATTCCTCAGTATTGCACCTTGGAACACAAACCCTCAACTTGCTCAACTCTCAAACTCTCAAGCAACCTCAACTTGCAGAATAACCTGGACAAGGAACAAAACTCAGCCTTTGTGAGAGGTCAATCCCGTGGAAGGTACTTGGAGAGATGGCTCAGACATGGCAACTCACTTTTAGCCACCTGTTGCTGTTGAAAAATTCCTCAAAGTGATTTGGAAATACCAAACAATCAAGTAAAAATCAGCCCCAGACTCCAGTTATATTCACACCAATCAGGGAAGTCCCCTGGGAAAGCTTTCAACAGCAAGTGCTGACACAGTTGTTGGCAGTCCAGAATGGGAGACAAGGGCCTGAATATATTCATACAACAGGGGCGCTGTCAGTAGCTGGGCAGCTTCTTCTCTTCTCCCTGATATCTTGTGTTTTCCCATTGCATTTGAACGAGAATGGTCTGTCTCCAGGTGGGATAAAGAACCATCTCAACGTGGTCCTGGGCAAGTGGCTCTAAGTGTCACTGCTTGAGCAAGAGGGTTGGACCAGATGACCTCTGAGGTCCCTTCCAAACTAAACTGTACTGAGATTCTGTGATTCTGTCATTCTGTGACCAAATACTTGGTTCCAAGCCTTCAGGTGCATGTACATATTTTAGCAGAGAGCAGAGGAGGCTGTCAAGTTGTCATGACAACGGGGAAACCCTGTTGATGCCCTCAAACCCAGCTGCAGTTACTCTGCGTGGCAGTTCATCCCCACTGGCTGTCCCTGTGCAATCTGCTCTTTGCACCCATAAACAGACACAGCCCAGCCTGCTGCCAACACCACCATAACCTACATGTGGATTGGGAATATCATGGGGAGGAGGTTTGTTTAATGGGAATTGAGATGAGAGCCCAGCACTTCAGAACAGAGAAATCTTCATGGACAGGATGTCAACAATTTTCCAGAGTCCCTGTTTTTTTCCCTCAAAGCTGCTGGACCAAAATCACTCCCTGCATTTCCCAGGATCAACCAATTCTTTTAAAACAAAGTCTTTGCCTCCCAGTTTGATCATTAAAAATAAATCCAACTTTTCCACATCCCAAAACCCTGTGCTCCACCCCCCCAGGCAGAGATGTTGTTCAAGGAAAATATAAACCAAAACAACCCATAAAAGTACTCACAGAACGGTTACTGTGCTTTTTGAGGAGATTGTGTTCACCATTATATGATAAAAACCTAAAATGCAATGGTCAGTGTAGCCTGGATTTCGTTTGACCTTGTGATTTCAATCTGCAATGGGATATAAAATATGCAGTTAAAAATAGCTTCCTCACTTACTTCTCCTCCTTGTGTGCACACCCGCTGTACTGGCAGGACTTTTTGTGCTCATCCTGATACGATTTTAGTCTTACCAAGATTCCTTTGGATCGAGACACACAAGGCCACCCCTGTGCTCCTCGTCCACACATTTGAAGGTTCAGCCTTTCCTTCTCCTCCATCCCATCGTGCTTGTCCCCAGCTGTCCCTTCAGCTCTGCTCAGCCACCTCAGGAAGGTCTGGATTACAGGTAGGAACTGAAAATGCTCCAAAAGTGGTGGAAAAGGAAAAGAAGGATCTGAATTGTTCAGCCTCTCATGGTATTTGCTAAGCTCCTGTAGGCAAATGTGAGGAAAAGACAGAACAGCTCCTTTCAAGTGGATTATCTTTTATGGAATCTGTCACTGGAAAACTAGTTATTTTTTAACAGCCTTCTTTCAGGCTGGCAAATTACAAGTGAAGAGTTATTGCCAATATCTTTTTCAATGGGAAAACACCAGGGAAGAAAGAAGAGACAGAGAAGATCCAAGACAGGCCCAGGACCAAGAATTTGGTTATTTGGAGAGTGAGATGCTGCCAGCAAAAAAGAAAAGGAGAAAATCAGCCAGAAATGAGAAAATCAGTCCAGAAAGGAGAAAATCAGGCCAGGAAATGCTTTTCTGGATAGGATTATGTGGTCTGGTGCCTGAGATTCAACATTAAACCATGGATGTCCTTTGGTGTGGCTGCTCTTTGTGAAATGACAGCAAGATTAACTACCCTGGTGGAGGTAATGCTTTGTGGGCTCCATGTCAGTAGAGAACACACACACATATATATATGTACACCATCAGAAGTAGAGCAAATATATTTCTCAGGTCAATTATCATCATACCCGAGTGTCAGGAAAGTCTCAGGCTTGGGAAAGGCTCCTGGAATTTAACAAAGGGCAAAGCTTCAATACATCAACACCAACACATCTTCACTCTTTGGATGTGCAATTCCAAATGCCTCTGGCTTTTGGCCAAATACTCCAGTCAATGGGCTTGGAAATCAAGTAGATGATTTTAAAGGTCCCTTCCAACTCAAACCATTCTGTGATTCTTTGATTCTCTGATTCTATGCAAGTAAATGTGTAGGTTGTCTTCTGCTCCAGACGATCTCAGATACTTCTGTTTGCTTTAAAACATTGCCCTCCAACTCAAGTTTTACCAATCTGAATGTCATCTTATTATTTCTTGCCCCTATTTCTAGGCCTTCTTTTAGGATTTCTCACTCCTCATTCTTCCCAGCTCCATGACACTCCATTATATCCAGCATATGCTTCCAGTTCACGTGCGAGGGCAGGAATCTTTGCCCACAGAGAAACTCCTGCTGTGCTCATTAGTGTCTGATCTACTAAATATTGTCCCTCTCTTTGCAGATAGGGCCAAATGCCAAGGAGCTGTTCAGGCTCGTGGAGGATTTCATTGATGTCATCGGCTTCCGCATGAAGGATTTCCGGGATTCCTACCAAGTGACAGACAATCTGGGTGAGTGGATTTACACTCCCCATGTCAGATAGAGAGCCCATGGAGCTGTTAATTACTGTGTAATATGTGTAACCTGGGCTGTGGGGAGGGAAAGAGGGGAGGCAGCAGGTGGTGCAGCATTAAAAGGTCCTGGGAAAGACAGGGATGGTCGTAAATACAGGGTGGCTTTTCTCCAAATAAGTTAGGATATCACCCTGAACAAGAGATATCCATGGAGAGATATCCAAGAGATATCTATAGAACCATGAATGGAGAACAGGCAAACTGGGCAGAATGAGTCTTTTCCTTTTATTTTTTGAACACAAGAGCTGCACAGCAACCAGTGGAGTGATGAGGCAGCAAGCAAACAGCAGGCAGTGTGTGATTTATCCTGTGTGCACAACCCCGGCGGGGAACTTGTTGCCAGAGGATGCTGCAGAAGCCAAAAAGTGCAGATGGGTTCATGATGGGATTAGGAAAGTGCACAAAAGAGAGGCCCATTGGTGGCTGTTAAAGTTGATGATCTGGATACAGCCACTGGCTGAGGAAGTCCTGCTCATTGCTGGGAGGACAGACCAATAGACGTCTTCCTCTGTTCTTTCTCACACTTCTTTTTAACAACTACTTTTGGCCACTCCTGGAGACAAGATGCTGGAGCAGCCTGACCTCTCTTCTTCCAGGTTTAGTGCAGGCAGGGCCTTTCCAATGAAACCCTGACAGTGTCATCTTCTTTCATGCCTAAGCATCACCTGAGGAGAGCATCATTCCTACAGCTCTCAAAATCCAGTCTCTCTGCTATCTAGTTTCCCAGAATTGCTTCCAATGGTATTTTCAGCACAGGTGAGTTTATTGAAGCTGGTTTGTTGACTGGTTTTATCTCTTGCTCCTCTCTAGTCCTCGGCATTCACAAACTGCCTGCGAATGCAGCGACCGACATCACCTTCCCCATGAAAGGCTGGAGGGGCATGGTGGACTGGGCCAAGAACTCAGAGGACAAGGTCACTGTCTCCAAGAGTATCCTGTCTTCAGGGCTCTCAGGTAGGCAGCACAGCCAGGGCACTCCAACAGAAAATTCCTTCTTCGTTTTCCAAGTGGTTCCTTCCACTTGGCCAATCTTCAAATCCTCCTTCCAGCTCAGCTGGATTTGCTCACAAATACTTGGACACCAAAAGCACTGATGAGTGTAAATAAGGCTCTCGGATGTGGCCTGACCAAGAGTTCAACTTAAACTCCTTGCAAAAGTTCAGGAGCGGGCTCAGTGCCTGGTTGTGGGTGTATATCTTGTCCTAAATGAGTAGCAAAAATAGACAAACAATGCTTTAGATGCCCCCCCAAGGCTGGATCCAGACCTGACAGGACCATCTAAGGGTAAGTAGATGGTGGTCAACACATCAGACTGAGGTCAGGGTCTGTTGCATGGACAAGCTTTGCTAGGTTTGTGAGTTTATGGTTGCTGTGTGAAACTTCCTGCCCCCAGAGAGGAAATTCAGAGGCATTTATCCCTGAGGTCACTGGCTCCACAGCAGGGCATGGATACGAGCCACAGCATGGAGGTGGGACCTCTGGGTGCATCAGCCTCACTGCCAGCTCCAGAAGGAACCTGAAAGGCTCTGGGATGCTCTGCTGAGACATCCAGGTGAAGTCCCCCAACACACTTCAGGCGCCCATCTTTTGGGAGACAGACTTGAAATTTGGCAGGATTGAGCCCTGAGTTTTCAAAAGCAGGACCCCAAGTTGGGCTAATTGCTGGGAAATTGTGGGATTTACTTCTGGCACTCATAGTTTTGAGGGGACAAGCTGTTGGCTGCTGCATCAGGCTCTGCTGTCCTTCCTTGGGACAGAGCCTGGAGACTGTGAGTTGTTGCTACCAGAAAACCTTTGGACTCCTGTTGTCACACCAGGACCTCTTGTCTTGGGCTTCCCTACTGGGAATGGAATCAGCCATCATTTCTACTTGGGAAATCTGAGGCTGGGAACTGTTGACACCCCCAAAGGTAAACAGTGAGTCACTGTCAGAGCAAGGATCATGTGAAGCTCTCCTTCTGCTTTGTTGTGCCTTGGAGACACTGTGATCTCCATGGGAGAAGCTGGAGCGTGTTGGAAGGGTTATCACAGTTTGTGTGTTGTGGCACCTTCACCTCTGGAAAGCTTTGGACAAACTGCTGGCACCAGGCACAGACAGAGCTGATCCTGCTCTGAGGCCGAGGGCTGTCCTGAAAGTATCCAGTTCCTCACGCTGCTGTTTTCCAGATTTCTATTAGAAACATCCTCACACAGAGCTGCTCTGGGGCCCCCAAGCTGCAGTGACTGTGCAAACAAAAGGTGACATCCACCCTGAAGAAGCAACTTCCCATCAGTCCTCACTTCTCCATGGTTTTCTGACTACCACCCAGGGCTCTTCCTGCCTCTGTTTTGTTCAGTATCTTGTGCTGGTGGTATATTTTTCAAGGGTTTATTTAGTGGAGATGCACCTCTTTTAGCTTTGATCCTCACTTTCCTTTGGCTGCAGGGAGTAGGAGTAACTACTCTGAGCAAAGTGATGGAGACAAGGAGCTTCATGAGACCAGAACCAAACTCCCTCACTACTGGGAGCTGATTTTGGTGGGCCAACACTGATTTGTGCAGTTGGGTGATACAATTGCCCTGCAAGCCTGTCTGTCAGTCTCTCCCAGTTATGTGTTTATCAGTTACCCCCAGTGAGCCCAGTCTGATGATGTGAAAGAGGAACACACAGACTTTTGCCAGCCCTGCACTGATGGAGCAAACTCAACCTCAGTACAAGGCATGAGAGAAATCCCAGCTCAGGGCCCTTCCCCAGGCTTCCTCAGCATTGCTTTTCACTTGTCCACTTCCTTTTTCTCCCCCAAAAACCCATCTGCAGGGCTGCCTTTGCTGTTTGGGGTTTATCAGGGGAGCTCTTGCTTTTTGCAGCTGGGCCCTGCAAGGCAGCAGAGGAGGAGCAAAAGGGAAAGGAGGAGGAGGTCAAGTGATGTGCCCAGAGGTCACACAGATGATTCAGAGGCTCATCTGGGACCGTGGTCCTGAGGCAGCACACGAGTTTTGGGGTCAGACGAGGCGCAGTGGGACAATTCCCCTTCTCGCTGCCCTTGTCGGCCCAAGCGTGGCTCTTCCCTCTGAAGGCTTGATGACTGTGGATGGGTCCAAATGCCTCGAGGTGACTGCAGGGGACCTTTCCACCCTGCAGATCTGCCTGCTGTGGTGCTGTCAGAGGGAGCAGTGGGTTTCTGAATGGGGGAGAGCAGCAGGCTGGTCATCTGGGATGAGTGAGCCTTGTGTGAGGGTGGATGTCGGGTCACCCCAAAGGCGCTGAGCCCTCTCTGGGGACCGATGGAGACCCAGTGTGGTGACAGCAGGCACTGCATCCCACCACAGCCACTCTGGCATTAGCCATGCCCCAACAGAGGCCAAATCCTGCACGTGGGTGTCCCATGGGGACAGCTGTCATCCCGATTGTCTCAGTACCGTTGTCTTCTTCCCTTCCCTCTGGTGTCCTGCAGTGTCGGACGACTCCTCCGTCTTCGTGGTGGGGACTGTGCTGTACCGGAACGTGGGCAACATCCTCTCCCTCCAGAGGTAAGAAGGGCTGCCTGGGGAGGGTGGAAAGGCTTTCCTGCTGATCCCTCTGGCCGCAGAGCCCTGGTTTTCCAGGGAAAAAACGAAGGTCACCGGGGTGCAACGAGACAGTGAGAATATTTTGCCCCCCACGGGCTGATGCTGCGCGTTCAGGTGGGGACGGGCTCATGCCTTGCAGGCATCACGTGCTGGAAAAGCAGGAAGGTTTTCCCCACCCCTGTACACCCGGGATAGGAGGGGAGGCACAGAGCTGCTGCTTCATCCCTGCCTGCCGCCCTTTGCCCTCCGGGCATGGATTCTCACACGAGGGATTTGGGGAGGGTTGGACAGACGGGGGATGGATGCTCAGCTGCCTCGATCCTCCCGAGCTCCCGGAGAGCTGCCAAACCAGGCTGAGCCCTCGAGAGCATCACGGCAGAGACAGGCTCGGGAGGAGAGCAGCAGCAGCACGCCTGGCTGCACATGTCTGCCCTGTTCCCGGCCGCTGCAAACTGCCTCGGGCACCGAAGCTTTTGTGTTCAGCGCTCCCCTTCCTTCCCTTCCCTCCTCTCCCTTTTTTCCTCGCTCTTTTTTTTTTTTTTCCCCGAGACCGGTACTGAGGCAGTAAATTAAGCATCCTAAGGCACCTTCTAAATCTGTTCTGCACTGATTAGCGTGAGCCCATTTACCATAAACACCAGGGCATCTCTCCTCACCGATAATCATTTAAATACCTCCAGATTTAGCGCTGGCAATGGCAAAAGAGCTCCAAGTGAGTGCAGGGAGGAATTAGCAAGTCAGCCAACTGTATTCTGTAATATCTTCCATTACAGCAGTGGGAATTAGATCAGAAGGGCAATAAACATCATTGGCTCAAATGATCCAGCAGTATTTCAGCTTTCTCTGGCCAAGCAGGGAATGAGCTCTGATAACCAGCAGCTGCAGCAGCCACAGCCTCCGAGCAGCATTCCCACAGGAGAGCTGATTTAAGATGTTCCTTAATTAAAGGACAGTCCCTCTTTAAAAAAAAAAAAAAAAAAAAAAAAAAAAAAAAAAAAAAAAAAAATCAGGAGCCTTGAATCACCTGTGGAGAGTCAAAGTTAAAAACAAAAAAAAAAAAAAAAAAAAAACAAAAAAGAAGAAATAAAAGCAGCAGTAGCAGTAAAGTACCTCTTACTGCAGTGCTGTGCAAATGGACACAGCATTGAAAAGGAGAATGTCATTAAATAGCCATGTAGCTGCCTATGGGTAAAAAATGATTCTGACCACAGAGGAGAGCAGCTATTCCTGGGTACACATAAGCAACATGGACCCAGATCCTGGGTTTGACCACACTGATTCAATGCAGAGTGATTTTTCCTCAAAGGAAAAAAAAAAAAAAGGAGGTTTAACTCAGTGAACAGCACCAGCTGAGCTGTTCCTAATTGTCCCAATTTACCTCCCCCAGGCAGCAATGCCTTCTCTGACTCACACATTACTCTGTCCCCTCGGATCCAGAGAGCCCTGTGGATCTTGGCAGCTGTGACAGTGGAGACAGGGCACACACCAAACCTGATTTTTCATGGCAGGGAGGTGAGCAGAGCTCAGTCCCACCTGGACAGTGCTGCAGAGGACACAGGAGAACCACCAGCCTGGCACCTTCCAGCCCGGTGTGCTCAGCAGGGTGTTTACAGCTGTTTGCACACTCTTTACAGCCACTCAGGAGCCCTCTGAGCTCCTGTTCCAGCCACATCTCCATGTGTCTTGTTTTCCTCCCAGAAGCTGGGCTGCAATGTACTTTTAGGAATAACGACTCATCTTCCTCCTGAAAGATTTCCCGTGATGCTGAATCCTTCTCCTCCCCCGGAAAGCTGCTCAGATGCTTAATTACCTTCTCTGCTGGGAGCCTGGTTCTCATTTTAAGGCTGAATTTGTCTGATTTTCCCTTCTAGGCACTGGGCCTGGTGACTGAAAAGGCCCTCACACGTAACAGACCGTCAGACATGCCTTTCAACAGGAAACTTTTGTCTGGTTTTCCAGCACCTGGATCAGTTTTCTGTCTCTGCTTTGGTCTCCCTGAGCTGTTTCCTCATCTCAAAGTGGAATTGAACCAGACAGTACAGTGGGATCCTGACAAGGAGGGGTGCATAGAGCAGATCTCTGCTTCATCTCACTGGAAGGGACCTAAAAGACTATCTCATTCCAAGCTCCTGCCATGGGCAGGGACACCTTCCACTAGCCCAGGTTGCTCCAAGCCCTGTCCAACCTGGCCTTGAACACTTCCAGAGATGGGGCAGCCACAGTTTCTCTGGACACCTGTGCCAGGGCCTCACCAGCCTCCCAGGGAAGAATTTCTTCCTTACATCTAATCTAAATCTCTCCTCTTCTAGTTTCAGACCATTCCCCCTTGTCCCATCACTGTCTGCCCATGTAAAAAGTTGTTCTGCAACTTTCCACAAGCTCCCTTCAGCTCCTGGTTGAGCTGTGACCACTTGGCCTTTAACCAATCTTCACCACACTGGTGAATGCTGCGTTCCTACAGCTTCCCACGCTGAAAAATCAAATGCTCTTTCTTCTCACCCGGTCCTCGGCCTTCAAAAGGATGTTTTGGTCTCATTTGTGTTGCTCGTGTAAATATTCAGCAGCACTGAACCAAGAGCTGACCCTCACAGACACAGCTACTAATGAAGACATGCACTGGTTGTTACCTTTCAGCACATCTTGTTTTTAGCTTCTTACAGCTGCTGCTCCCATTGACTTACTCTTTTACTTTTTCTTTGTAGGCTGATGGTTGTGCTTTATCACTTCATTTTTTTATAAGGAAAATATATTATTATTTTTCTTCTTTACCCTATTAAACCAGTGCTGTTGTTCCCTCTAGTGTCGGTGGAATAGTGGCTTTCTGAGCATCCACTTACATATCCATGAACAATTCCAAGTGGGTTTTTTTTAAACCTTTTTTTAAACTTTCTTTTAAACCTTCTTTTTATTATTATTGCTGTTACGCAAGTGCAAATCTTTCCCACCTAATTCCTTTGTAAAAAGAAATATAAAAGCCAGAAAGAAAAGTGTAAGATTTTATTAGTACCTGTCGATTTGGTGGAGATTTGGATAGGGAAAATTTTCCCTTGCCCATGGGAGCAGCCAACTGCTCAGCTACCACCAATTCCTTCATGGCAGAGTTTTCAGCTGCTGGTTGTGGGGACTTTTTGCTTATTTAAACACCAATAATCTGCAGAAACACCAGGAAAACCTGTGTATTTACATATTCAGTGTCCAGGGAAGTACCTGCAAAGAGTTTGGCTTTCCAGGAAGCAGGAGCACAGGCAAGGGAGGTATCTCCTCACTTACTGCTTCTTCCAACAGCCAAACCTCCTCAGGCTGCCAGATTTAATACAATATTTTGCCTGGGCCCAAACATTTCAACATTTCCTTGAAAGATTTGGCCTTTTTCCATCTGCTTTTGATCCTCAAGGAATAGAGATACACACCAGTATCTCCAGACAGGATCATGGAATCACAGAATGGCCTGGGTTGGAAGGGCCTTAAAGCTCATCTCATTTCAACCCCCCTGCCATGGGCAGGGACACCTTCCACTAGACCAGCTTGCTCAGAACTCCATCCAACCTGGCCTTGAGCACTTCCAGGGATGTGGTGCCCCATGGATATGCTGTAAAGGCCACCAAGCCAGCCTTTGAGGGGGGAAAACAGAAGTTTTGTTTTGAAAGCACATGAAATAATAGAATATCTCAAGCTGGAAGGGGCCCACAAGGATCATTGTAGTCCAAATGAGCTCTGTTTCCTCATGTGAGGGATAGAAAATGGGTCCAGGACTATTTTATTACTGGGATATATACAGTCTATAATTCCAACAGATTTAGGGAGTCATCGAGGTTCATAAAGTGACTGATTCCTGGAGGAATAGATGTCTAGTGGCTATGAGGGGAGCTCAAAGGGCTGAGAAGGGGCTCCACCAGCAGCAAGTGTCTTTTCACGGCATTTTAAAGTAATGGGGTCATCTCCTTCTTCACTGTGTACACCACACCTTGTACCACCAGTGACGGATGTGTGGATTTTGTGCTCCACAAAAATCCTCTTTAAAGCATCTCTTTCTCCTCTTCTCCCCAGGAACAGCACTGTTCTGAACTCCAAAGTCATCTCGGTGACTGTGAAGCCATTTCCTCGCTCCCTCCTCACCCCTTTGGAAATCGAATTCTCCCACCTGTACAACGTAAGTATTTCCTGGGACTGCACCATCCCACAGCTCTGTTTGATTCTGCAGAGCAGGAATGTGTTGGTGCAAGGAAAGAGGTGGTTTTTCTGGGCTCCTGAGATCTCTTTGCTGATGCAGGACCCTTCAATCTCCCTAAACACTGCTGAGGTTCTCCACTGCCACCCTCTCATTGGTGTCCCATTGTTGGTCACTGCCAGGGATGATTATATGGATCAACCTTCCAAACCTCCCCTGCTCTGTGCTCCTTGCTCAGGCACTACCAGGGCAGCAAGAGGGTGACAGCACAGCTGGCACAGGGAACATGGGCATACTGGTCCCAAATTCACACCATTTCATTGTGGGAAATCATGGGAGGATAACTGTGTGCTCATTAAAAAAAAAAAAGGCTGCAACAGCGATCTTCTTTGAGGAGGGAAAGGAGGGGGGAAGATTTTTTTCCATTAATACTGGAGACAGGAATATTACTGCTGTCCTCAGTGCTTCCAAAGGCAGGCTCCTTTGCTCCAGGCTCCTCTGCTCAACCCTAGGCAGATGTCTGGGATGGACACTTACACACCCCACGGCCTGTTCTTGCTGTGGGTTTTAGATGTCCTCCTGAGGCTCTACAACATGAATATTAGATCCGTTGTGTCTTTGCTTTGGACTTTCCTGGAAGGGTTTTCCAAAGGGGTCTAAGACAGCTGGAGTCAGTGGTGAACCCCTTCCAGGGGGCTTCAAACACACCTGACCCACTCCTGCGGGGCCGTGGTTCTTCCCAGCACCACGTCCCACAAAAGCACAGGCTGTATTTGATCCACTTTCCAGAAGGGAGCAGCAAAAGGATTCTGTTTGAGGGGAAGAATAAGGAAGAACATCAGTAGGGTGAGTCAGGAAAGATGCAGAGTCAAATCCTCCTTGCAGGGATGGTGATGTGGAACAAACTGAGGCACATTTTGGCCTTGCTTTTCAAGCCCAGAGTGAAAGAATCCATTCAGAGGACTGAGATCCACAACTGCCCATCTGGTGCATCCCAGACACACCAAGCTTAGGGTAGTGGAAGTTGTTCTACAGTGAGATATGTCCCACATATTTCATTCTAATCACACACTCCACAAACAGCATGACACTGATTTGTTTCTTTTTTTTCCCTCTCTTGTCTCCTGGCAGGGAACCACCAACCAGACCTGCATCCTCTGGGATGAAAATGATGGGTGAGTTCTGTGGGTTTCTCTTTATTCTCATGGGTCTGTTTGCTTTTTAGGTGAAATCATCACAATTTTAGCAGTGATGTGTCAGTCTGTCTCAGTCCTTGCTCTCTCCACTCCGTTGTCTCTTTGCCTTGGTGGGGAGTGTTTCTTCCTTCCCCTGTGCACCACTTCTTACTGACTTCTCTTTTAGTGCCAGTTGACCTGGGTCTTGCATTTAAAGATCTGCAGTCAGGTGTTTTCAGAACAGTTCATGAAGGGCCCTGTGTCCTGAAAGCATCGTGTTCTTGTACCAGGGAAACCCTCCAGGGTTCCAGCAGAGGTGTTCATGTTGCTGCTCACAAGGAGGTGTGTTTGCATTTGATTTGATGCTTTGGACCTCAGTCTACTTTTTGCAGAAGTTCTCTCTTATTTTAACTCTTCCAATTTGGGATTTTCCCATATTAAGGATGCATGAACTGAGACCCAGGATTGGGTTTGACATAGCAGTGCTTGGCTCTCTGTAGTGGTTACCCTAAATCAGACACCATAAGGAGAGTAATGCAAAATCAGAGGCCACTGTTGCAAATCTGGCCTGTGGTGGTGAAGTTCAGGTGCTGTGAACTTTATGTTGTGCTGCTGTGATAGGATAAATTGATTTTTTTTCTGGGATTTTCCAGGATTTCTGTGATGACTGATGCTGTTCAGGAGGTTTGGAGTGATGTGATTCTAGTCAGCAGGGGAAAAAAAAAAAGAAATCCCAAGTTACCAGAAAGAGTCAGGGCCATAAATCCTATATTGGAAGTAGTTGTCAAAGAATGGGCATCTTAGAAAAAAACCCAACAAAACCAAAACCAACATTCTGGAAGTGAGCTCTTAAATCTTGAGTGAACTTGACAAGGATACAAAGTGTTTGATTTAATGGTGGTTTTACTTCATTGACTTTTGTATCTCAGTTTGAAGACCAATCTGGCTTCTTTTCTGCCTGCAGTTGCTTTCTCTCCTTGAGATCTTGCACGTTTGGCACCTACCTCTGCATTTATTATTATTATTTATTAACATTATCTGCAGCACCTGAAAAATGATTCCATTCTTCTCCTTTTATGCTCCATTAAGTAGCATATGCACACATAGGCGGGCAACATATTTGCAGGCAGCTCACCCTTCTTGATGGCCTGTGATAAATTTTGCACCTGTGAGTGGATCCAAACACTGCTGAAGAACCCAGAGGGTCTCCCTGCTTGTGAAATCACACCCATGTTGGAGCCCAGGGCAGAACTGGTCCCTCTGGCTTGTAGTGGAAATTATTCCATTATTAGAAGGCTGTTGAGTGCAGGTGAACCTTCAAGAAATTAATAAAATTGCATTTTATTTTGCCAAAGAGCTGTAGGTCTGCATAGAGTGTTGTGTATTGCTGGGCAGACTCAGGAGGAGCTGGCCTGCTCTCCCAAATCTGTTGTTTCTCCATGCTGGAATAGAATTAAAGCACTTGTATACAAATCTAATTTTTGGCAAATAAGGGCGGAATTTGGATTCCTCTGCACAACATCTCGTTGGTTTTTGCTTTCTGCATCCTGGAGAGAGGGTTATGTCCAGAAGGATGGAGATGTTCCCCTGCCAAGCTGGATTTAATTAGCTGTAGTCTGAGCATGAAAAGAGCAAAATCCAGTTTGCACATGGCTGGATCCAAGGGCAGTGATGGCACTCAGGGCGGGCACATGTATCTGTCAGAGCTGGCACTGGGAAGTGCCTGGTAGGAGACAGAGGCAGGGTTGCCCAGTGCTCATCATGGATTGAGAGCTTTGAATGCCATTGATCTGGAGGCAAAACGTTGCCCAGTTCAGCATAATCACCTCTGCCTTGTGGAATGACAGAATGGTTTGGGTTGCAAAGGATCCTAAAGATTATCCAGTTCTGACCCAGTGGGCCAGGTCACTCCTTGTCCCAGGAACTCTGCCCGCTCCATACTCCTGCTCCTAAGGCTTAGCAGCTTGTTTGGCTGCCTGTTGTCCTTCTGGTAGTGCAGGATGTTGGGAATGCTTTCAGTCTTTAATCCCTGCATCCTCATGGCATCAGAGAACAGGCTCCCAGCTCAGAGCTGAGCAGGCGATTTCTTGGCATCGTCACCACGGCTCAGTTTTCAAGGATGGATTCCAAAATCCCCAGCAGATTGGTTGTGCAAATGTTGCTGCTGAGACTCCTGTGTGTGTGTGTGTGTGTGTTGGGGGGTGTGTGTGCTTCCCTGCGAGTGTTTCCAGTCAACATTTACAATCTCAAGCAGTTGAAAAGTCCTAAATGCTGATGTCAGCAGATTTTTGCCGGGGGATGTTCCAAAACTAGAGCTGATCCAGTGATCTCTGGCAACAGGAGCTGCCAAGCTGTTTGTGCAATATTTTAAAGCTGATTTGCACAACATTTTAAAGCTGATTTGCTACCACTTCTGACTCCTGGGAAAGTCTAATGAAAGGCAAATTATGCAAAGCCTATTCTCCAGTCCTGAATGCTCACCTCGAACTTGAACAGCACTCCGGGGCTGTCAAGGGCTTTGCAGTTCTGGGTCACAGTTTTGGGTGATTTTTTTCCTGCTTGGAGCAAGAATTTTTAGGCTTCACCCTGGACCTCTAGCCTGGTATGTGGTAATTCTGGTAATTCTGTGCCATGTCTTAAGCTTCCTCTTTTACCACTCTCCATGTTCCTGCTCCAAGACTGGCCAGGTGGACCTTCCCCACATCCACAATCATCCACCTGAGGCTGCAGATCTTAGTGATCCAAACCCCACCTGAATCCAGTGAATCAACCTCTGGATTTAACCCCTTGAGGCCTGTGAGTGAACAGGTACAAAGGCAGGAAACTCCAAGCAATCCTCACATGAGAGCTCCTGCCTGTTCCTGCAGCCACCTGAGCTTTCAACCCCATCCAAACCACACCACGGCCACTTAAAATCCATGGACCATGAAAGGCTGAACTGTAAAACTGCAATTAGAACAGACAATTAGCAGGTGACCATGTGTTTCCTCAAAGATGGAGCTGTCAAACAGAGCACTTGGGGAAAAAAAAAAAAAAAAGAGGAAGAACTCCTGAGTGTTCATTCATTTGCATTTAGATGGATATTTAAACTTGTACTATTAACAATGGATTTTTGATTTATTAATCCCAGCCCCTCTGAGTGACTGTGAGATTTGTGGGTGGCACCTCTCCATCTCTTTTCTCTTCCTCTTGCCCCCAACTCCTCATGTCACGAAACAAGAGGGGAGAAGATTGAGGGACTAATTTCTGTTGTGTTGGATGCTGCAAGTGTGATTAATGAGCTGAATACTGGCCGGGTAAATTGAAAGCTGAAATCAGAGAATGATTTGGGTTTCTCTGGCTCTCCTCCAAAGGTATTATTCATCTGGAGTGATTATTAGCTGCTTAACCCTGGTGAAGTGAATACCCAGGCAGGATCCAGCCTCCCACTCCTTCTTTCTCCTGCTGGAACAGGACAGAGGGAGTTGACAGATTATCCATGGGCTTCCATGTTCTTGTTCACCAGATTTGTATTTCTCACCTGCCTTGCTCTGGTGCACAACAGGGATGTCCTCTGGCAAAGGGGACTGTGAGAGGGTTGCCAGGGTTTGGTGGTGGTGGTGGCAGCATCACTTCATGTCTCTTTACAACTCCCTGAAAGAAGGTTGTAGTGAGATAAGGGTGGTCTCTTCTCCCAGGTAACAAGAGACAGGTTGAGAGGAAATGGCCTCAAGTTGCACCAGTGGAGGTTTAGATTGGATATTAGGAAAAATTCCTTTACTGAAAGGAATTGGAAAGGCATTGGAACAGGCTACCCAGGGAAGTGGTGGAGTCTCCATCCCTGGAAGTGTTTAAAAAAATGGTGTTCTTTGAGCCTGGGGTTCTGTCTGATAAGGGCATGGAATGATAAGACAAGGTGGAATGGTTTCTAACTGAAAGAAAATAGGTTTAGATTGGATATTGGGAAGAAATTCTTCCCTGTGAGGATGGTGTGGGAGCCCTGGCACAGGTTGTCCAGAGAAGCTTTGGCTGCCCTCCCTGGAAGTGTCCAAGGCCAGGTTGGGTGGGGCTCTGAGCAAGCTGGGATAGTGGAAGGTGTCCCTGCCTGTGGCAGAGAGGTTGGAACAAGATGATCTAGAAGGTCCTTTCCAATCCAAACCATTCCATGATTCTGTGAAATGTCTGGAGAGACACCACGAGATCAGTCAGGGAATGCTTGTTCTTAGAGGATCTGCCTGGCTCCACCAACCAACTATTCTGTGCTTCTCTGTCTCCAGGTGGATCTTTATAATATCTAGGCATTATAACTGATCTTAAGAGGCCTCCCAAACCTTCAAAAATATTTGCATAAAAGCTTTTTGCTCTTGGAAGAGAAAGTTCCTCAAGAACCTGTGGTTTTAATTCAAGGACACCCTTACCTTCCCTTGGGAAAGATCATCTATGCCAGTAATTAAAGCCTTTGAGCTGTCTAGGAAAATCTGACTTCACTGTTTAGGAAGGTGACACAGCACAGCAAGGTTGGGCATGGAGAACAAAGCAAACAGTGCCTCAGCTTGCAGGGCAAGGCTAAACCACTTGGAAACTTAGAGAATCCTAAAATAATGCTGAGAACAGCTCTGCTCATGGGCTCTTTTCAAGCAGGAACTGCTTGGGGTGGATCAAGGGCTGGCAGGACTGGAGATGGTCACACAGAGTTACAATCCATAGGGAATGCTCTGGAGAGTGAGAGCAAGCTTTTGGGGGTGTTTTTGTTTGTTTGTTTTGTCTGGAACAATTAAGAAGAGCCCCAAAATCATCCCAGAAGGAGCTATTGGCTGTCGGGCTCTTTGGGGTGTTTATGGTCCAGCCATCCCATGAGTCTTGCAGTGTAGCTGCTTTGCCTGAAATTCCTGTTTTCAGGATGTCTAATCTGCAGAATCCAAAGCTGTCTGAATTCCTGGCTGCATGTCCTGCATGATGACAGGAAAGTCATTACAAGGCAGCAGGAGGAGCAAGAAACACTGTGAGCTCCATGGGCTTCTCCTGAATTGCTGAAAGCCTCTGATGCACTGGATGAAGAATAAGTCAGGAAGGTTTCTTTCCTGTGCTTTTTGGGGCTTTGTCGTGATCCCAGTCTTGTTGGTCTCCACCTGGTTTCCTTTGGAGGGAATGTACAGGTCCCTTTTTTCCCCTGACACCTGAAAAGTGTCACACAGGATTTGTCTTATCTACAACATCCCACATCAACGTTTTGCTCATCACATCAGTTAATTCATCCCTCAGTGCCTGTCTTTCGAAGAAAAGCTTTCTGAAGTCAAGAAACAGCTTCCCTTTCCCCCTGTCCATCACCCAGCACATTAATGACCCTGCCAGAGCTGTAGACCAGGCAGTAACTCAGCTTGTCTGCGCTGGCAGAGATAAATGAGTCTCCCAGATACAGACAGGAAGGGAAACACAGAAGCAGAGAGTGGTTGGGCTGGAAGGGACCTGAAAGATCATCTTATTCCAACCTCTTTTCCATGGGAAGGGACGTCTTCCACTGTCCCAGGTTGCTCCAAGCCTCATTCAACCTGACCTTGAACACTTCCAGGGATGGGGCAGCCAAAGCTTCTCTGGACAACCTGTGCCAGGGCCTCACTGCCCTCACAGGAAGAATTTATTTCTAATATCTAATCTAAATCTACTCTCTTTCAGTTTAAAGCCATTCCCCTTTGTCCTGTCCCTCTATCCCTAGTCCAAAGTCCCTCTCCAGCTCTCCTGGAGCCTCTTTACGCACTGGAAGGGGATCTCAGGTCTCCCTGGAGCCTTCTCTTCTCCAGGCTGGACATTCTCAGCTCTCCCAGCCTGGCTCCAGAGCAGAGGGGCTCCAACCCTGTGATCATCTTCATGGCCACCTCTGCACTTGCTCCAGCAGCTCCACATCCTTCTTGTGTTCTGGGTCCCAGAGCTGGAGGCAGAACTCCAGGTGTGGTCCCATAACAGCCGAGTAGAGGGACAGAATCACCTCCCTGGACCTGCTGGGCTGTCACAACCCCAAAGCCCCCTGAGAAACCAGAGCTCTGCTCTCCCCTTTGCACCTGTTAATGACACGTTATATATTAATTATATATTACATGTTTTTTACTGCAACTCTCCAGCTGTGGGGGAGCAACATTGCCAGCGACATGCCTTTCATGTGACCCTGTGCAGGTTGTCTGTGCTGGTGTTTCCCAGTCCCAGCTCCATTGCCCTTAATCAGTTTTTATTCCCCACATCTTCAGTTTTGGCTCCAGCTGCAAATCCTGCCTTTTCCAGCTGCTCCTGGGGATGTATTGAGGGGGTGTCTTGGAGAGAGGAAACCACTGTGCTTGCACAGCCTGGCTACACAGGGGCAGGCAGGGAGGTTAATCTGAATATTCCCATTAGTTCCCCTGTGTTAAACCCAGTTAAAAGTATCCCTTAATTCAGCCTGTCTGACTGCACTCACAGTGTGCAACCAGGCAGATGGAACTGTGGTCCCAGGAGCCCTTTTTTAGCCCTGGACGAGAGCAGACAAGACAGGGCAATGCAGTGAAACCCTGTCACACCTCCAGAGCCTGAGGATTTATCCCTGCTCAGCTTGGGGCTGATGGAAGCACCAAGAACACCTTCCAGGGGACCATATTTTCAGGCATCTGCCTTATTCCAAGGACAATTTTTCCTGGAAATACCTTGCCACCTGGACTTCCAGGTGTTGCAGGAAAGAGGTGGTGGATTCTGTTGGCAGAAAGCAGCTGGTACAAGGTACCAGCAAAGCACAGGGCTGTGTCCATCCCTGTTTGGGAGAGGACTCAGACTTGTTTGGCCTTTGCTAAGCTGCTCCACAGCATCCAGCCTTGTCCATGGGATTGGGAAAGCAGGTGCTGGCTTATTCTCCTGTGTCATTCACAGCACAGGATGGAGGAGAAGCTGAGCAGCACAAAACAGGGCTTCTGCTGCCTGCCAACAGAGCATGGCTTAATGGCTTTTGACAGAAGGGAGAAGGGGAGAGGACAGAGGATTCAGAGGCTCTGAATCAAATGGTCCCTTGCTTCCCTAGGAAAGGGGTCAGGAATACAGAGGGAATAAATGAATTCCCTTTACAGAACTGGCAGGAGCCAGACACTGACACCTGGAGGATGCTCCCATTGGGAAGGGGCTTTGGGTTCAGTGATGTGATTCCCAGCCTCAGCTCAGTGCTGAATGTGAGCTGTGAGCTGGAGCCTCATGAGGTTCAGGATGGTTTGTGAGTTCACATGTGACTGTGCAATGTATTCACATAAAAAAAAATATATGTGCAGGGCTATAAATAGGTGAAAGTTTGGGAACAGGTGAGTGCTGGTGGCTGTGTATGAGAAAGGACATGTGACTGTGTTTCTGGGCACAGTCAGGGCTGCAGGGTGTTGGTGGGGTGTCAGTGTGGGTGTGAGCACAGGGGAGGGCTGCAGGTACCTCTAAGTGAAAGGCATTATTGGTATATATGTTTATATATGTGTATGTGCTTGGTTTTGGGCCTCTACTACAGGAAAGACATGAAGGTGCTGGAGCATGTCCAGAGAAGGGCAATGGAGCTGGGGAAACGTCTGGAGTGGCTGAGGGAGCTGTGGGAGTTCTGCCTGGAGAAAAGGAGACTCAGGGAGGACCTCCTTGCTCTCCAAAACTGCCTGGCAGGAGATTGGAGCCAAGTGGGGGTCGGGTTCTTCTCCCAGGTGACAAGCGATAGGACAAGAGGAAACAGCCTCACCTTCCACCAGGAAAGGTTTAGATTGCATATCTGGGAATATTGATACATGGAAAGGGTTGTCAAGCATTGGAATGGGCTGCCCAGGGAGTTGGTTGACCTCCCATCCCTGAAGGTATTTAAAAGACATGTAGATGTGGCATTTGGGGACCTGGTTTAGTGGTGACCTTGGCAGTGCTGGGTTAACGGTAGGACTTGATATTAGAGGTCTTTTCCCACCTAAATGATTCTGTGATCCCATGTTATGTGTACATATTTGTGTGTGGACACCAGAGAAGCACATGTTCATGTGACAATGCACACAGGGACCCAGGTGAGGCTGTTAATCCAACCCACCCTCCACCTGTGCAAGGACTGTACAGCCAGAAATGCACAATTTATATTTAAATACATGTAGGATCTACAGGGTGTCTGTGTGTGTGTGTGAGGGGGATGAGCACACACAAACCTCTGACTTGTCTTCCCTGCATCCCTGCCTGGTTCTCCTGGAACCTCCTGCCATGGACATGCCAGGAAAGTCCAACCTGAATTCCCAACTTGCATGAAGGGACTCCAGGCTGACACTGCAATAACAGTACAGGCTTCTGAATGTGCTGGTGGAGAACTTTGGTTCACAGCTCCAAGCCTTAAAGTGTGGGGAAGAGAAGGAGGCTGGGGAAATTTGAAGCCTGCCCTTGGTGTGCTCAAACTCAACAGCCAACAGGGTACAGCTTTGAGGCAACTTCAAGGCAGGCTCAGATGCATGGAGGAGAGATAAAGACTTGCACTGAAGAACACTCAGCACCCTCTGTGTGTTAAATTCACTGTAGAGTCACTTTATCTCCATGTACTTCTTTGCTGGATTGATTTTATTCTCCCTTTATCAGCACAAGAAAGGCTGTCTGGTTCCAGAGCAGGGCTTCCAAAATGGTTCTGCCTCTAAACCTGCAGATCTTACCAGGTCTGCATCCTCTGGAGCGTTACTTGGCTTTGCTGGAAGCTGCAGAGCAGCCTGTGCCTGATGTGAGGAAGGTGGATCTCAGGTGTCTCAAGGCCAGGGTTGTCCAAAGCCCAGCCCACCATCATCAGGTAGATGCTCAAGAAGGTTTATATGCCACATGACTCTGTCAAGAACACAAGAAGTTTCCCCATCAGGCTTCTTTGCTCAAACTTCCTTGCAAGACTGAGGCAAGCTCAGGTGAGCTTCTTAAAATGCCTCATTTTTTAACAAATCCATCAACTCCACCGGCAGGCAAGCCACAAACACAGCAGTACCCACCATATTCCCAATACTGCCAAAATTTCATCATGGAATCATAGAATAGTTTGAGTTGGAAAGGGCCTTCAAGATCACCTAATTCCAACTCCCTGCCACGGGCAGGGGCACATTCCACTAGACCAGGTTGCTCAGGGCTCCATCCAACCAGGCCTTGAGCCCTTCCAGGGATGGGGCACCCACAGCTTCACTGGGCAACCTTTTCCAGTGCTTTACCACCCTCACAGGGAAGAATTTCTTCTTAATATCTAGTTTCATCTATTTTGCCCATTCCAGTCCCAGGTACCTCACAGAGCTCTCACTCTCATGAGAAGGAGCCCATGGGAGATGGGCAGGGTTCAGAGACAGGTTTATGAGTTCATTCACTGCTGAAAGATGATGGACAAGGTAGGATGGACTGGTAGGATTATGGACAGGGTAGCAGTGATGGACATGGTGGAAAAGTGCTGAGAACTGGCTCGCCGTGAATAAGGATGGACAAAGTTTGATTTTTAAAGAGGAGAAAAGCACTCGTGCTCATTTTCACCTGACTGCTTGTGCACTGCACTAGAAGATGAAATGTTCTGCTGAAACTGCAGAGAAAAGAGGACATAGTGCCTGGGATACAGCCCTTGTCTAATGATGAACTTTCTGTGTGTCTGGGCAAATCAGTGTAAGCTTTGTGCCTCAGTTTTCCCTGAGCCTCCTGCACTAATGACATCAGACAGCTCTTCTAAATGCCATGGGATCCAGGAGTCAGGAACTCCTTTAAGGGGAAGCAAGAGGTAAAAATAAGTATTTTTATTTATCACTGAGAACTGGTTACCTAAAGGTGAGCTTGATGGTTGAACTGGTCACCCAAGCCAGAGGAGCTCCCATTGTGTCAGCTTTGCCCATCACACCTCAGTCCTGTGAGCAGCAGCAAGAGTTCCCATGGGAATTTTGGTCTTCAGGAGGTGGAATGAGACCAGAAAGACTCAGGACAATCACTGAGGGTGGGAGACACCAGCCTGTGCATCCCACCCACTGCCTGAGCTCAGGGTGGCCTCTCAGCCATGTGGTAGAGAGGATTAGCAAATGCAGGGAGCACCCAGATGAGGATTAGCAAAGGAATGGAGCACCCAGATGAGGATTAGCAAATGCAGGGAGCACCCAGATGAGGATTAGCAAAGGAATGGAACACCCAGATGAGGATTAGCAAATGCAGGGAGCACCCAGATGAGGATTAGTGAAGGAGTGGAGCACCCAGATGAGGATTAGCAAATGCAGGGAGCACCCAGATGAGGATTAGCAAAGCAGTGGAGCACCCAGATGAGGATTAGCAAATGCAGGGAGCACCCAGACAACTCTGACAGCTGCCAGATGTGGAGCACAGCAGCTTCTCCCAGCACAGGGAGAATGGGAAGAGCAGGGACAGGCAGACCCACAGGGCTGAGCCCTCCTGGAAAGCCATGGGCAAAGCTCTCCCCGCAGAGAGGACAAATCCTCTGTGCCCTGACCAGTAGATTTATTTGGACGCACTTGAACCCTCAGTCAGGAGCTGCAGAGAGGAAAACAACTGGCACAGCAAGGTCAGGAAGCCCAATTACAAGGCCTATAACGATTTCCAGACTTGTCAAGGCTCTTTCCAGGGCTTTGCAAATACTTTAATTCAATTACGGCACTGACCCATTGGAATGTGCATGTTCATCTCCCAGAGCTACCTCTGCCTTAGGCCAGAGCTGCCTCTCCAGGGGGTTTAATGCACATGTGGAATGTTGGTGGGATGGAAAGTCAAGCAGAGGAATTGCTGCCTGTCTCTGAGGGAACAAATTCACCCTCTGCCAGAGCCTGGTGCGTGGCAAGGTGAGGGTGGGGAGACCCTGGCACAGGCTGCCAAGAGAAGCTGCGGATGTGCCAGCCCTGGAAGTGTCCAAGGCCAGATTGGATGGGGCTTGGAGCAACTTAGGGTAGTGGAAGGTGTCCCTGCCCATGGCAGGGGTGTTGGAACTGGATGATCTTTCAGGTCACTTCATTCTATCAGGGCTGCCCAAAGCCTGACCCAGCAAGAGCCTCCATCTTCCCAGGGGGAATTCTGCTGGTTTGAGGAGAGTCTTTCTTGCTGCTGTGGATGGAAGCACAGGCAGCAAATTGGGTGGGAAGTGCATCATTTTCCCTCATTTTTTGCTGATGGATTCAATCCACCACCAGCCAACCAAGGAGACAAAAATGAAAAGGGTCATAATTGCCTTGATGAGTGATGGGCTGTCCCCAAAAACTGAAGTGCTGCCGTTTGAGGGTGGGGAGGGAGAAACCAAGGCAGTGATTTATCCACAGTCACCGAGGACGAGCAGAGCTGAGCCACAATCAGCTCTTCTGTCCTTTCTTATGGCTGTGCTGGTGGCTCTGAAGAAAATTAACTGTGTCCTGTATTGGGAGAACAGGAGCCCAGAGGAGGTGGTGATCCAGGACACTGCTGCACCTTTTTTAGCTGTGGTTATTATTTATTTAATGATGGATAGAGCTCATATGTTGAATCTTTAAGAATGCTGAGCAACCTTCAAACCTCAGCAAGGCTCCTGACAGCTTCAAGGGCACTCCATGGGATTTGGCCCAGGGATTATCAATATGCAGATGATTTTTCACCCCTTAATCTGAGGCTGAGGACTGAACAAAGGGCTGTTTGCAAAGGGCTGTTTGCATGTCTTTTAGCTGTCACTGGGGTAACTGTGTCTTTAATCTTCCATACAAGCCCAAGTGAAAGCTGCAGGAATGTGTCACTGCTGTTGGGAAGTTTGCTGTGTTCAGGCAGATCCTTTCCAGGAAAGTTCCCTGACATTTAACTGTGTTCCAAGGGCCTGTTTAGTTACTGGCAGTGATGAGTGAGGCAGAGAACTGCAATGCAAATTCCTAAAATCCGGGCAGCTTCAGGAAAAAGGTGTCTCGGGAGCTGCTGCACCTGGAGCCACACAAGGAGAGAGGAGGGAGCTCCCTCTGTCAGACATTGCTGCAGGATCTCGGTCCTGGCTGGGAAAATCATCCTTCAGCTGCAAAGTCTCCTTGAGGGAAGGGATTTTTGATGCCAAAGGTAGAATTTACACACACCAGCACATGGGGAGCCAGCAGGAGTGCAGGGATAGGGAAGGCTGTGGCACACACAGGGCTCTGCTGCAGCCCAGGAACTTTTGCAGTGGTTAAAGTTGCACTGATTAGTCCCAGCAGAGAATCTGCTGCTCGTCCCCAAGAGAAACAGCTCAGAGTGAGGGGGGAGGTGGAAAGTGCTTTGACTGAGACACCTGGAACAGGGCAGGAAGGGGGGAATTGATTCCCAGGGGAGAAATCTACCTGCAGTTCAGAACTGGAATTGGCTCAGCACGAGGGTGCAGACACACAGGAGAGCCCCTGTGCCCACACAAGGAATGGTGTGGAGATAATGGATGGAATGGAATGGAGGAGAATAGAATAGAATAGAATAGAATAGAATAGAATAGAATAGAATAGAATAGAATAGAATAGAATAGAATTTTACAATTGAAAGGGACTGACACGATCATCTACTCCAACTGCCTGATCAATTCAGGGTTGTCCAAAAGTTATTAAGAACATTTTCCAAATGTCTCTCAAACACCTACAGGCTTGGGACATTGGCCACCTCTCTGGGAAGCCTGTTGAAGTGTTTGACCACCCTCTGTGTAGAGAAATGCTTCCTCATATCCAGTCTGAAGGGATGGCAAGGTGCATTCCACCCCAGTGCTCCCAGGACTATTGTTTTTGTGGGACAGAAATTGTTTTGAATTTTTTTTTCATACAGCTATAAAAAGAAATCCCCCCCTCCACCCCCTCTCCTGGGAGGCTGCTGTGTTTCTCTCCACTCAGGCACCAGCATCTCAGAAGTGCTGTTAAGAAATGGTGTCATGGCATTGGGCATTTCCCTGCTTTCCAGTTCATTTCCACCCAATTCATTCCGTTTACAAGTGCAAAAGATGCTTTTGCTAATTGCCAGCCCTGCCAGCTCCTCCTGGGAGCTGGGAGGCAGCTGGGATTGTCCTGCCTGTTCCATCTCCAGCAGCAGGAAAGAGCTGCTGCTGCAGTCTGTGAAACAGGACTTACATGACTCCTATTGCTGTCATGCCTGAGCATTTCACAGCCTTCGATGTGCTGTTATTGCAACTGGAGCTGAACAAAAAAAATCTCCTTTTCTAGGTCACTTACGGTTCTGAATTTTCTTTTACATTTGCCTTTACCCAGATTAGCGTTTTTGAGGAGTTTAGGAGGAAGCAGGTTGGTCAAATGACGAGTGTCACTTTGTTTCTGAGGCTTTCTTGGGTAAAATGGCTTCAAAATGCAGCAAAACTGACAGGAACTCTCAGAACATTTTCTGCTGCTCTGAAGCAGGAGCGACATGGGAACCTGCTCTCGGGTCCCCTGAACAAAGGGCTTGCAAGGAGCATTTATTTTTGTTCTCTTGCCCCCCCTTCCTCCCAGGGAAGCTTTCAGAAGAGGTGGCCTGGGAGCCCCGAGCTTGTGAGCAGTGCTCCTTCACTCTGACAAGGCTTGTCATCTCAGGAAAGAAAGAAAGATCAAACAGGAGGATGAAGTGGGAGCTGTCACATCCACTGTACTTTTCCTGCTCAGTTCAGTTACCCTTGGGCAGGTGAAGGCTGGGACCAGCAGCTTCATCCCTTTGGTCCCAACCTACCTGTCTCCTCGCTGTTCAGTCTGGGGGGACGACCTTGAGTCACAATCCAGCAGCCTGGGCAGGGACATTTGGAGGGACTGGGGAGAAAACAGTCAGACTTTCACCTCAGCACTGTGGTTTCCAACCCTTTTTTCCCTGTCAGGACCCTTTAGCATCAAACTGAATGTTCTGATCAACTTAATCCCCTCTACACACACCTGCACCCCCTTTGATTTCCAGATTCTCTCTCCACAACTCACTCTCTTTCCTCGGTGGCTCCAGAAACTTCCTTTTCTGCAAAATATCCACTGTTTATTCCTTAGAGAAAAGCTGAGCAGCTCCTATTTCTGTTGCTGATGCTCCTTTGCTTCTCTCCACCTTCCCAGCTTGGATAGAGAGAGCTGCAGCACCTGGAATCCCTCTTTTACACCCTCCTGGCTCCAGGTGCCAGCTTGACTTTCGGAGAAAGCACCCGGGCAATGTGCAGCTCTGAGCCAGAGGATAAAAGCTTCCTGCTGGGATTCTGCATTTGGTCTGTGATGGTGATACCAGCTGGCTTATCCCTGTGCTCCTTCCCTCCCCTGGGCCTTGGGAAAGGGAGTGCCAGGGGGGTTGAGTGCGTTTTGTTGTTATCGGCCTAACACAGGAGATCTCAGTGAATCTCGGGGGACTTCTGAATTTCCCAGCTTGGGAGCTGTAGAGCCAATCCTGCTCCCTCCAGGCTCCCTGGAAGGCAGCATCACAAGCCTTTGACTAGCAGGAGCTGGCTCTCACTCTGGGATGATGTTGGAACACGGAACCAGAGCCCGAGGAATGTGCACAGGGCTGCAGGAGGTGCAGGAGCAGGGCTGTGGTGATCCCTCTGCCAAGGGAGGAGGCAGAGATGGATGTGTTTGGCACTGGTGTGTGTGCATTTTATTGCTGGGCACACCAGGGTGGATGGATGGACAGGAAATAAAGGACATTTCACCTCTAGGACTGTGCCTTCTGCTGCACAGTCAGCGATTCCTGCAGTAAAGGCCATTCCCGGTGCTGCAAAACCACGGACAGGACAGAGGAGACATTTCTCAGTGCAAATTACTTTAGCCAGCACAGTCATCACTCGTGCTGCCTCTTAATTGGCAGGTATTTAATTAGCTGAGGAATATTCCACATCTTCCCTCTAAGTGGGAAGTCAGAAATTCCCTGTGGGATGAATGATTTTTCCCTCCCAAACCTGCCACTGCACCTGAGCTGAACCACAGCACATAAACCCCAGCAGACAGTGGAGGGTGAGTTGGCACAGATGCTGCAACATCTGTCCAGTTTGGGCAAGCTGGTGGGCTGGGGGTAGGGGTGGCACTGAAAGTGGGAATGGAATGGAATGGATTGGCATGGAAGAGGAAAGGAAAGGAAAGGAAAGGAAAGGAAAGGAAAGGAAAGGAAAGGAAAGGAAAGGAAAGGAAAGGAAAGGAAAGGAAAGGAAAGGAAAGGAAAGGAAAGGAAAGGAAAGGAAAGGAAAGGAAAGGAAAGGAAAGGAAAGGAAAGGAAAGGAAAGGAAAGGAAAGGAAAGGAAAGGAAAGGAAAGGAAAGGAAAGGAAAGGAAAGGAAAGGAAAGGAAAGGAAAGGAAAGGAAAGAAAAATCCACTGCCTGGGTTTCTTGGGGAACACTCTGTCCTTTCTGCTTCCAGGTGTACAGAGATACAGCAGGGTGGGGAGGAGGGAGGAGAAAGCTTAATGAATAAATATTCGTGGAAATAGAGAGGTTTCCACCAGCCTGTATCTCTGCAAGCCATTTTCATTAGCAGAAAGTGGGTTTAAAAGGTTTTGATAGCAATCCCTCTTTGCATGAGCTCCAGAGGGGCTGGCAGAGGGTTTGGTTACCAGCACAGCTTTGGTTAAATACATTTGCAGCAGCAAAGCTGGGAAATGCCTCCCCCTCCTCCCCCGTGACCTGCTTTCCTGACAAAAGCACAAGCAGATCCGTGTCTCTCCACTCAGCACCTGCTCCTTATTCCTGCTCCTTGCACGATGCTGGGCTGCTCTGTCTGAGGGTCAGGCACGTCCTCCCTCCCAGACAGATCCATTGGCAGGGCAAAGCAGGAATTAGAGCAGACCTGACTCCAGTCCTGCTGCCCACACGAAACCATCGGGCTGGCACGGCAGGGAAACCTTCCGGCAGGAAAACCTCTGCCAGCTTCTCAGGTCTGCAGCTTGATTTGTGTTTTCACCTCCTGCCTATCCAACCACACTTTTCCCAGGCTGAAGAGGGGAAGTTTGCTCTGCTGTTCTCCAGTTCCACTAGAATCCTGAGCTTTGCTGCATCCCTGCATCCTCACTGCTGCCATGCCTGTCAAACTGGGACAAGGTGCCATTCCCGGCAGCGTGGCTTGGAGCTGAATCCAGCTGCCTCAGTGCTGCTCTGTTCCCATCTCTCCTCAGGGATCTCACCCTCTCCCTCTGACTGATCCCAGTTCTGCCCACCAGGGAGATGTTTACATCGACCCCCCAGTGAGAAAACATCTGATCAGCACCCAGGAGGGCTGGGAATGGCTTGTTCAAGGAGAGAGGACAGCACGATCTTAAACATCAGCATTTATTTATTAGCTTTTACTCAACCACGAGTGCTCCAGCCCCCTCACTGCATTAGCATCATCTTGATTTCCCACAGGTTTCCAACTCTTCTGCTGGTGTAAATCCAAAGCAAAACCTCTAGATTCCTTCATACACCCACGTAAGTCAAGGCAGAAATCACATTGGTCCCATCAGAGTGGGATTTTGTGGTTTGCTTTGCATTTTATTTACCCCCTCCCACCCAAAACCCGTAAAGAACCAGCATTTAATGTGACAGGACATTTATAGTGGCCATAGGCACATCACAGCAATGAGGAGGTGGTGAGCAATGGTGCAGCATCCCTGATCCAGGATCTAAATGACCTTCAGGAACAGGCAGATGTTGCTTTCCTAGATTTAAGCTGGGAACAAGGGAGGCATTTCCACCCATTCCAGGAGCTGCCAGCTCTGCTTCACTTGGCTGCTCTGCTTCCATGAAATGCTCATTTTGTGGAATGCAGAGGAAAAGGAGACCAAAGGGAAAGGAAGGAACAAAGGAAAGCACTGGCAGAGGAAAGAAAGTGCTACTGAGCTCACATTAACTAAACCTTCTTGTCCTCAGACCTGCATCCCTGAGTGTGTGTGTGTGTGTGTGTGTGCGTGTGTGCACCTGCCTCTTACTGCTCTCTGAGCTCCAAATCACTCCTTGGATCTGACTCAGAGCTCTCTGATGTCCAGCTGCAGCCTTGAAGTTCATCTTGACTTTAATTGTGGTGTTTCCCTGAGGTACTGATCCTGGGACAACTGTGCCAGTGACAGGAAGGCTCAAAGCTCTGTTGGGTTGAACCATAACAGACAGGTTAACACAGCCAGGTTGTGGCTGCCCCATCCCTGGGAGTGTTCATGGTCAGGTTGGATAGGGCTTGGAGCAACCTGGTCTAGTTGAAGACGTCTCTGCTTTAAACATCCCTTCCAACCCGAACCATCCATGCTTCTACTGTGGTCGTTAATAAGTCTGTATCACCCAGGAGAGCCTGATCAGAATGTTTGAAAGACATGATAAAAATGCCTCAGGGTTTTAAAAAATTAAACCCCACAAGTTCAGGAAGGCCATTGAGGGGCTGGAGTGTGTCCAGAGAAGAGCAACGAGGCTGGAGAAGGGTCTGGAGCACAGTTCCCATGAGGAGAGGCTGAAGGAGCTGGGGGGGCTCAGCCTGGAGAGGAGGAGGCTCAGGGGAGACCTCCTCACTCTCTGCAACTCCCTGACAGGAGTGGGCAGCTGGGGGGGGGTCGGGCTCTGTTCCCAGGAACCAGCAGTAGGACACGAGGGCACAGCCCTGAGCTGTGCCAGGGGAGGTTTAGGTTGGACATAGGGAAGAAGTTCTTTCCAGAGAGAGGGATCAGCCCTTGGAATGGGCTGCCCAGGGAGGGGGTGGAGTCACCATCTTTGGAGATGTTGCAGCACTCGGTGCCATGGGCTGGGTGCCAAGGTGGGGTTGGGGCACGGGTTGGACTCGATGATCTCAGGGGTCTTTTCCAACCAAGCTGGTCCTGTGATTCTGTGACCCCCATCCAGTCCCTCCACCCCCCTCCTTACTCTCACAGGAACGGGGTCTTGGATTCTCCACTGGAAAATGTGAGTTGCTCATGCTAAAAGGAGGTGGCATCTCATGAGCGACCTTTCTCCCGGCGCTCCCGGAGCTGGGATGTGCAGTGGTGCAAACTCCTGATGTGCCACGATGGGATGAGCATCCTCTGCACCCAGAGGCTGAGCCCAAGGGGGAACCTGCTCCACCTGCTCCAGTTTGATGGGGATGTTTGCTGAGCTCTCTTGCTCTGGGCTGTGAAGAACCAGGTGTGAAAGGTGCCCTCCCACTTCCAGCTCACCCACCGTTCCTTTGGAGACATTTTGGTAGGAGGTAAATTAGGAAATGCTCAGTGAGCAGACAGCCCCAAAGGGCTCAGCAGCTCCCCTGGGTTCAGAATAGTTTCAAAATACCTCCAGAGTTTGTTTGTACAATGCCAAGCCCTTCTCAAATGACTGCTTGCATCCCTTCTCCTTTACCTCAGCCAACACAGGACTTGCAATTTCTTAGGGTGATTGCTTTTCCTCTGCTTTTAATGCCCCTTCTCATCTGGAAACACCGGGGTGTGAGGCCACCCAGAGTTCTTAGGTCCAGATATAGCTGCTGTGATCCAGTTGCATCCGTGAATACACTGTTCTTAGGAGCTTTGTGTGGGTTTTGTGAAGTGCATTGAGGTAATTTGTACCTTTAAAGGGCTGCCTCTCCCTCTTGGTTACGGTTAATCTTTAATCCAGCATCTTCATCTTTGCCTGCAGCACCTTAATTTGGCTTCTTGATTTAATTTCTTTTACCGTCTGCTACCTCCTCCTATTCCCAGCCCCTCTGTCATCTGCCTGATTTATTTTTCTTTGTCTCTTTATTTGCCAGCCCTGTGCTCAGCCATTAAAATGTTCTGATTTAGGTTTCTGAGAAGCAGCACGCCCTGGAGCTGCTGTTTTGGTAGCAGGAGAGCCATCCTTCTTCCCAACCTGCCCCTGGGGCCTCCTGTACTCCCTGAGACAGGGCTGGGACACTGGCAGCATTTGTGAAGTGCTGTTGGAGGTACACAAGAGCCAGTCTGGCTTTGTCTCCGTCACTGACTTTGCCATGCAAAGTTGGGAAGAACATCAGGATGGATTGGGCCATTTCAGAGAGGGGGAGGCTGAAAAACAGGGAGCACAAGCAAGGAGATCTGGACCAGAGCTGGGATTTGCAGGCTCACGCTTCTATCTTCTTCATTCCCTTCAGTCACACGCAACAGAAATTTTGTGTTCAAAATCCCAAAGATGGACAATCCTGCCACTGCCGGGGTTTGGTGTGAGCAACCATGGGCTGATGGTTGTGGTCATCCAACCATCCTTCTGCTTCCCTAACCATCCACCTTTAGGACAAGAGGGCTTGGTCTTAAGCTGTGCCAGGGGAGGTTTAGGTTGGATATTAAGAAGAAATTCCTTCCAAAGAGGGTGATCAGCCCTTGGAATGGGCTGCCCAGGGAGGTGGTGGAGTCACGATCCCTGAAGGTGTTTAAGATGAGACTGGATGTGGCATCAGTGCCATGGGCTGTGAAGCATGGCGGGGTTGGATCAAGGGTTGAACTTGATGATCTTGGAGGTCTTTTCCAACCTGGTTGAATCTATGATTCTGTGATTCTGCTCCCCTGAGCTCTGGCTCAGGGCTTGTGTGGAGCTCTGAGTCCTTTTAGGCTCTGTTGGGATCATCCAAGAAGTTGGAAGTGCTGAACAGTGAAGAGGACACAGATCCTGGGATGTCCGAGGCAGCCTGACCATACCCTGAGGAGGCTGTGGGATATCTCTTCCCAGGTGTTTGCATTGCTCTCCATGCCCTTAATCCAAGTGCATTTGTACATCCTTGAGGAGCCAAAGGGAGTGTTTCCAGCTTGTTAACTGCTGGCTGCAATGTCCTACATTTCTTTTGGCATCTGGTATATTCAGCAAAAGCACTTACTACCTTGTTTCCCCATTCTTCCCAAGCCTCCCTTCCCATGGGATTTGAGTATGGAGCTATGATGTCCAGGTGTAGGAAGCAGTGTGTTGTGCTAACATGCTGCATTCCTGGGGGAATTTTCCCTGAAATGTTTGTGGCACACATGACAAAGCTGCTGCTTCTCACTTTGGTGGGTTGGATATTGTTTTCTGTGTAACCAGGAAGCTTTCCCAGTTTCTCAGAAATGACTGTGGGATGACTGGCTCCTGTTCAAGGCAGGGAATGAGGATTGCCTGGACCACCTGTGGGTTAACGCCCAGCATGGAGCCGCATCCTTTTCTGAGCAGAAAAGCAGAGTCCCATCTTTTGGACCGTGATCCAGTTTGAGAGGGAATAACTGCATAACCAGCCGTGGCATCTCATGGAAATTGGGAAATTACAGCTGGAAAGCTGAGAGAGTGAGCTGAGTATTTTTGTGTCCATCTGGAAAATACGCTCTGCTAAAACAGGCACTTCCAGGAGGGTCGCACAGGGTGGGGCAACAAGTTGGTGACAGCTCCTTCAGCACAGTCCTGGCTCCTGTTCCTGCTCTGCAGGACCTGCCACCACATTTCCATGCAAACTCTCTAGTCAAGGACACCCGAGGAGCTGCCCCTGGAGAGAACCATCCTGCAAAGCCTGGATAAGCAGCTAGGAACGTCACGTGGGGGTGGGAGGGAGGCAGATCCATCACTCACTGGTTTCACCTTGTCCTCCGTTGGAAAGGAGCCCTTTATGATAATAAGCCCAGCCATCCTACTGCTCACCCTTCCATTCCCCTTTTGTCCCAGTGATACACCTCCCTTTGCTCAGGAAAGTCGACTTCAGAAGGTCCCAACCCCTGTTTCCAACACTTTCACAGCAGCTCCTGGTTTCACCTTTTCCCCAAGGTGATCCTGATGCCTAATGAATTTAGGCAACACAGAGAACTGGTTGAGTCACCATCCCTGGAGCGATTTAACAGACGTGTAGATGTGGCACTTGGGGACATGATGTGGCACTTGGGGACACGGTTTAGTGGTGGATTTGTCAGTTCTGTGTTAACAGTTGGACTCAATGATCTTAAAGATCTTTTTCAACCCAAACAATTCAATGGTTCTCTGATTTTTATTGTTCTGATACTCTGGTGAATGAGAAAAGATCCAATGGAGCAACTTGGCCCCCACATAAATATTACTTATAAGATTTATCTATAATCTTATACAATTTTTACTTTATTTTATTTATTAATTTTAATTATAAATCTTATTTGTAATCTTATTTATAACTCCTATTCTAGGAGTTATGGCCTGGATTTCTTACATTGGAGAGATCCTAGAAATGCTATAATGGTGCTTTTAACTCTGGATAAAAGCAGCAAATTTAAGAGCAGAGGCCAAAGTCTTGGATGGATAAAATGTTGATCTATTGTGTAAATAAACTGTCTGAAAGGAGGTTGTACTGAGGTGGGTGTCAAACTCTTCCTGGGTAATAAATGACAGGTCAAGAGGAAAGGGACTCAAGTTGCACCAGGGGAGAATTAAATTTGATATTAGGGGAAAATTCTTCACAAAAAGGATTATGAAGGGTTAGAACAGGCTGCCCAGGGAAGTGGTGGCATCACCATTCCTGGGAGTGTTCAAAAAAACATGTGGATGTGGCACTTGAGGTCATGGTTTAGTGGTGAACATGGTGGTGGTGCTGGGTGATGGTTGGACCTGGTGATCTTAAAGGTCTTTTCCAACCTTAATTATTCTGTGATTTTATGAAAGTAGTTCAAGGTCATCTTCTGCAGTCACCGACAGATGAGCCAACCTGGTGATACCAGAGTTTGCAGTGTAGATAAATCTGAGAATTATTTTTCTTTTATTCCTTAAAACCATGAAACCATGGGATTATAGGGAGCTGCAGGCTTTTCTGTTCCTATTTCACAGGGTTCTACAGAGGAGATTGAAAATGCCATCCTTTTAAAGGGAAAGAAAAATCCACAAGAAAAAAAAGACTTAAAAAATAAGAAAAAATGAAAACCTCATGATACTTCAAATCAAACTCCCGATCCTGAGCTGATGCTGATCTGCAAATTACAGATTTGTAATTATTCAGCAACCACTAGAACTGGGGTCATGGAATCACAGAATGGTTTGAGTTGGAAGGGATCTTAAAGATTACCTACCTCCAACCCCCTGCCATGGGGAGGGACACCTTCCACTGTCCCTGTTCAGAGCCCCATCCAGCCTGGCCTTGGACACTTCCAGGGGTGGGTCAGGAGGGAATATTTCCCCAGGTTCCATGAGCAGGGACTGTTGAACTGGTTTCCTCTGCAACATTAATATTGTGACACCTCACAGGGAGTTTCACATTTGTCTCTGATTTAAAGACCAAGGGCACAAGACCAAAAGTGCCTTTGGTTTCTCCATTTCTTCTCCAGGTAGTCAATGGTCTCACATCATCTGTATCAAAATTTTGACATTTGTGGCACATGTTCAGGACTGTTCAGTGGCTCATTGGGCAGGGCTGGGGAGCCCTTGAGGATTCATCCCAATGAAAAATCTGTCCTGTGGACACCTTTGGAAAGGAAGTTTGGCAGGGAAGGACAGAGAAGTTTGGCAGGAAAATTGCCATCACAGAGCACGGACCCAGTGGTCAAGTTCTTGTCTCCCACCTTTCCTTGTGCACTGAATCATAGAATGGCTTGGGTTGGAAAGGAACTTAAAGATAATTTTGTTCCAACCTCCTGCCATGGGCAGGGACACTTTCCACTATCCTAAGTTGCTCCAAGCCCCGTCCAAGCTGGCCTTGGACACTTCCAGAGATGGGGCAGCCACAGCTTCCCAGGGCCTCCCCACCTTCCCAGGGAAGAATTTCTTCCCAATATCCCACCTAAACCTTCTCTCAGTATGTCCCAAGCCCCCTCCAACCTGTCCTTGACTGAGGCAGGTCCTTGGAGACCAAGGCATGGGGCAAGTTTCACCTGCAAATGATGTCTGACTCCAGGGACAGGGATGAAAAGGGGAAAAGTCCTCCTTAATTATCAGACACAGCCTCTGGATTTCAAACTGCAGAGTCCAAAGCCCAGGAGGCTGATGATGGTGGGAAGCTCTGGGCTCCCTCTCTGGTGGGATGGCCTGATGAGGGTCATTAGAGCTCAGCATCAGCTGCACTTCTAGTGCCGGAAAAGATTATCTCCAGATGATCTTATGGGTATTTAGGCAGCCATATGCTTTATTTCAATGGTAATATGTATTTCTTTGTGCCTTTTAACATTGTTTATGTTAATTAAAGCTTCAGACTGGATGCTGCATATGGGCTCTTTCTTTCTTTTCCTTTTTATTTTCTTTTTTTTTTTTTTTTCTGGGGCTAATTTGCAGATAGAAACCAACCTTGTCCCCTGCAAAATGCTCTAATTCAGCTATCTGTAATTATGAATTCACAGCTGGGAAAAAGGTCTTGCTTTTCACCTCCTTATAACTGTGTCTTCCTGTCCCTCTTTCTCCCACGCACAAAAAGAAAATCCCAAATATTTCCCATGGGTCACCAATGTTTTCTTAAGTCACTATTATCTTAATTTTGTTTGTGTCAGTTGTGAAGTAAATCAGCTCAAACCACCTTAAATTAGGGGGTTCTGTAAAATAAAATAAAATTAATATTCCTGCTCTGGTTTCATTTTCCTTCCTCCAAGCAAATGGATCAATAGTAGGCTTTTTTTTTTCTCCTTTTTGCCACTTTCATTGTTTTTCATTAATTTAATAATAGTTGTTAATCTGATTATTGATCCTTTCAAACTGATAGAAAGTGGTTCTCTTCCGTACCAGGTCTGTGCTGTTGGGGTAGAGGTGAAAAAAAGGGCATCAGTGCCAAGCAAAGCTCCTGAGACTGAGCCACCTCAGTAGCTGAGTGTTTTGCAGTGGCTCAAAAGACCTGGGTTTTTTCCTGTCTGTGAAGAAACCAGGCAACCCAGCACAGGATGTTGGGATGTATTTATTGACTCTTTACTCCAAATACCAGAGCTCTGTCAGTGTCCCCTTGCAGTCTGTATCCATTTGCATCTTCTTTGTGGGCCTCAGTTCCCTTCTCATGGAATGGTTTGGGTTGGAAAGAACCTGAAAGATCATCCAGTTCCAAGGGCAGGGAGACCTTCCACTATCCTGGGTTGCTCCAAGCCCCATCCAACCTGGCCTTGAACATTTCCAGGGATGGAGCAGCCACAGCTACTCTGGACAATCTTTGACAGTGTCTCAACTCCCTCACTGTAAAAAATTTCTTCTTTAAATGTAGCTTGAATCTCCCCTCTTTTAGTTTAAGGACATTCCTCTTTGTCCTGTCCCTTCATGCCTTTTCCAAAGTCCCTCTCCAGCTCCCTTGGAGCCCCTTTAGGCACTGCAAGGGGCTCTCAGGTCTCCCTAGAGACTTTTTTTTAATCCAGGATGACCAAGCCCAGCTCTCCCAGCCTGGCCTTTCATCCTTAACTCTCTCCTCAGCTTTGCAGCCTTTCACACCAACCAGAAATGGTCAGAGCTCTCCTGCTGAAATCCTCACATCTGTGCATACCCACAGGCACTCCCTGCCCCAAGGAATCTCAGCTGCCTTCAGAAGTCTGAAAACATTTGCCTTAACATCACTTCCAATCCCAAAGTCCAGCTTTACTCATTTCCCAGCTTTCAAAGTAGACTAGGACAGATCTGGGCCATACATCAACTGAAATAACCTTATGCTTTTGCGTAGCTTGAATCTCCCCTCTTTTATTTTAAAACCATTCCCCCTTGTCCTGTCTCTCCATCCCTTGTCCCAAGTCCCTCTCCAGCTCTTCTGGAGCCCCTTTAGGCCCTGCAAGGGGCTCTCAGGTCTTCCTGGAGCCTTCCCTTCTCCATGGGAGCACCCCCAGCTCTCCCAGCCTGGCTCCAGAGCAGAGGGGCTCCAGCCCTTGAAGCATCTCCGTGGCCTCCTCTGGACTCATTCCAACAGGTCCGTGTTTTTCCTGTGCTGAGGATCCCAGAGCTGGGCACAGCACTCCTCGTGGGATTTCACCAGAACACAGCAGAGGAGGAGAATCCTCTCCCCCAACACGCTGGAGATGCAGCCCAGGACAGGTTGGCTTTCTCAGTTTTGAGCTAAATGAGGTTGATGACACTTGATTTCTTTAAACGAGTGTAGGAAAGTTGCTGGACAAATCAATTACTCCACTGGAGCTTCAGATTTCAGGTTGGGTCACATGGATTTACCAAACTGGTGCTACACTTTAAATTCAGAGATGTACAAGTTCAGGATTTTTCCAGGAGAACCAGTTTTGCCCCAGTAGCCCAAACTGACTTGCTGGATGTGTGAGATGTCCCACAGGATTTTGAGTGGCATAACTGAGAGCTCAGCCCAGCTTTGAATCAGTGGATTGATCACAGGAAGGGAAAATTATCTCTTGGATAACAGGATGACCCTTCTGAAACAGTTTTGCTGGTTTTATTTAGTCTTTAGGAAGGTCTAAACTAACCAAAGCACGATCACTGCTTTGGTACTGAGGATGTCCAAAACACCCTGAGCAGCTGGAGTGTTAAAGATTGATTTAAACCCATATTTAAAATAGTATTTAATTAATTTCTGCATTTCCCTCTCTGGTATGAGATGCTTTGTGATTGTTTTAGCAGCCAATCAAAGATTTATTTTATTTTATTTTACTTTATTTTTAATCAACCTATTTTTTTCAAAAGGTACAAACCTTTTCATGTCCCTTTTTTCCTGGGAAACCATCCACTTGTTAATTCAACCCTGAGGTCCTGCAGAGTGACTCCAACACGCTTTCTGCAGAGAAATGATTGCAGATCTTTTTGTGTCCTGGGCTATTGTGTGGAGCCAAAAGTGTTTGAAAGGAGCTTCGGGGCAGCCTTTGGCTGGAAATGAAAATTGCTTTTGGGAATCCCACAAAAAGGATTAACTTTGACTTCATCTCTGGTTTGTTCTCCAAATTAATAATCAATCTGCCAGCTGGAGCTGTGCCAGGGACTCACATGACCTGCCTGGTTAGTGAAGGGGGAACGGCCCATGTGAGGCAAGAAGTGTGAGAGAACCTCAGGATTGTGGAGGTTGGAAGAAACTCCTGGAGATCCCTTGTGTTATTTAAGTCTCAAATATCTGCCCCCATTTTAAAGCCTCTCTCTGACCCAATCCGTGCCTCTCCCCACAACAAAAGCTCTCCATTTGTGCCAATTCCTCCTCAGAGCAGCATTTCTCTTGGAGAAAAGTCCTTAAGCATGTGCTTAGCTCCTGTTTAAATCTACAAGGCAGTGCTTAATTGCTTTTTCCCATCAAGGGCTCAAAGAATGTTCATAGTCATGTTGTAACATATGGTGAAACATCTCCTTGTGCAGCATCACTGGAATTACACCGGAGCTAAATCTGACCACAGACATCAGAGACACAACCAGCCTGTCAGGTTTCCTGCTAAACCCTCCCAGTACAATGCTTTTTACACCAGTCTGGTTTGGGGATTTCCACAACTCCTTTTTCACTGGGTTGTAATCAGCCTCACTACACTCTTCTCTAATATTCTGCCCACGTTTTCCCTTTAGTAGAGTTTCCTCTTTCTTCCCTCCACCCCTGAGACTGCCTCAGAAATAATTCCGCTTCCTTATTAGTGTACCTGGATTCAATATTTGTGAATAACTCAAATCCTGCTCTTTTTGTTTGCCTCTGAGCTGTGAACATGGGTTTCCCACTACAAACCCAGTGTATTTTTCTGCAGAATCAAAGGCTTTTCTTCTGCTGCGCAGATGAAACCTGAACACAGGGGCAGGCACACACACACATCTGTTCCTCCCCTCATGGACCTGTTCATTAATATCCCATTTTCTTCTGCAGCTTTTAATCAGGTCCATGATGGATGTATTTTACATTCAAATATAAAATGTGACTTTTTGAAAATATATCTGGTTTGTAATTTGAACTTATCCCTGTGAAATCATCTTTGTGCTACAAAATTCAGTGTTTAGGATTTCAGGTTTGCCCTAAACTATGAGGCTTTAGGCAATAACTGGTGGTTGAATCTTACCCTACCTAGGCAGGATGGGATCTGCATCCAGCAAGACTGAAACTCCCTCAGGTGTGTTTCCCTGGACCATGGAGAGATCCCAGGAGACCTCTCTCAATGGCATTCCATGTGGGATCTGCAGCAGATGTTGCTGGACAAGCTCAGACACTCAAAAACCCTAAATGGGGCCACCCAAAAATCACAAGACTGACATTATTGTGAGACCCCACCTGGACTCGTGAGACCACACCTGGAACTCTGTGTCCAGATCTGGTGCCTCCAACATCAAAAGGGTGTGGAACTGCTGAAGTGAGTCCAGAGGAGGCCACAGAGATGGTCTGAGGACTGGAGCCAGACTGGGAGAGCTGGGAATGTCCACCCTGGAGAAGACAAGGCTCCAGGGAGACCTGAGAGCCCCTTGCAGTGCCTAAAGGGGCTCCAAGGGAGCTGGAGAGGGACTTTGGAAAAGGCATGGAGGGACAGGACAAAGGGGAAATGGCTTTAAACTGACAAAGGGCAGGGTTGGATCAAATATTAGGAAGAAATTCTTCCCTGTGAGGGTGGCGAGGCCCTGGCACGGGTTTCCCAGAGTAGCTGTGGCTGCCCCATCCCTGGAAGTGTCCAAGACCAGGTTGGATGAGACATGGAGCAACCTGGGATAGTGAAAGGTGTCCCTGCCCATGGCAGTTCCAGGGGTTTCTGGAACAAGATGACTTTTAAGATCCCTTCCAACACAAACCATTCCATAGTTCTGCATCCATCCTGGGAATAAAGCAATGCTGGCACCTCCCCTGGGTCTCAGGAGTGCAGCAATGAGCAGATCCCCAGCTGATGGAGCAGGTTGCCCTTGGGATGGTGCAATGCCCAAGAAACCCTTTGCTGAAGACTGATCTTAGCCTGCCTCTTGGCTTGTGGTGGCACAGGGACAGAGGGGAGAGGCTGGTGGCTCTTCCAGTCTACAAATGTGTTTTCCTGACCCATCTCCAAGCTACATCCCAAAAAGATGTAGAGGTGTTCCCATCAAAGGGAATGCAAGGCAACAAGAAGAGGTAATTAGGCAGATTTGCAAAGGGGAAGGAAAGGATGAAAGAAAAGTTATTCTTCTGAGGAGATTAAAACCAGAGGAATGGACATGCTCTTTGGAGCATTTGAGTAGTTTAATGACTGTTAATAACGAATTAATTAATAATCACTGGTAGTAATGAGGGCCAGACTTTCATTTTCTATTAAATGGTGTGGTTGGATTTATTCTGAGGTGATTTACACCAAGTTCCTGACTCAGCACATCCACAGCACCCATCCTGGATGTGATTTATAGCAGCTTCTAAAGTAAAAACTAGATGGCTTTGATCCAATTGATTTCTTTAAGTCCAACAGGATAAATAAGCAGGCACCAGACCAGGTCTTTGAAGAGCAAAGGGTGGTTATTATAATTTTTAATTATATTTTTTTGCCTCGATATCTCTCTGTGCTCTTTCTCTCTGCATCTAGAAATGGATATCAGGCTGTGCCAAGTGCCAAGTGTGGCTTTGGCCCTGGATAGATTTTATCCTGATCTTGCATTCAGTGCTGTGCTGTCAGCTTTTCTGCCATGGGAGTGTGAGACCGGGAGCAGCATCCAGGGAGAGTTATTTGTTTTCTGATACTTTCCCTGGGGTTTCCTGTTCTTGTCGTCTCTCTGATTTATTTTCCTTTTCTATTTTTTTTTCCCTGTTTTATTTTTCTTTTGGATGAGGTTACTTCAGTTGATGTATGGCCCAGATCTGTCCTAGTCTACTTTGAAAGCTGGGAAATGAGTAAAGCTGGACTTTGGGATTGGAAGTGATGTTAAGGCAAATGTTTTCAGACTTCTGAAGGCAGCTGAGATTTCTTGGGGCAGGGGGTGCCTGTGGGTGTGCACAGATGTGATGATTTCAGCAGGAGAGCTCTGACCATTTCTGGTTGGTGTGAAAGGCTGCAAAGCTGAGGAGAGAGTTAAGGATGAAAGGCCAGGCTGGGAGAGCTGGGCTTGTTCGTCCTGGAGAAAAAAAAAGTCTCTAGGGAGACCTGAGAGCCCCTTGCAGTGCCTAAAGGGGCTCCAAGAGAGCTGGAGAGGGACTTTGGAAAAGGCATGGAGGGACAGGACAAAGGGGAAATGGCTTTAAACTGACAAAGGGCAGGGTTGGATCAAATATTGGGAGGAAATTCTTCCCTGTGAGGTTGGCGAGGCCCTGGCACAGGTTTCCCAGAGTAGCTGTGGCTGCCCCATCCCTGGAAGTGTCCAAGGCCAGGTTGGATGAGAAATGGAGCAACCTGGGATAGTGGAAGGTGTCCCTGCCCATGGCAGGAGTGGAACTGGATGATCTTTAAGGTCCCTTCCAACCCAAACCACTCTATGAGGCAAAGGGGAAGGGCTTTAAACTGCCAGAGGGCAGGGTTGGATTAAATATTAGGAAGAAATTCTTCCCTGTGAGGGCAGCAAGGTGCTGGAACAGTTTGTTCAGAGAAGCTGTGGCTGCCCCATCCCTGGAATTGCTCAAGGCCAGGCTGGACAGGGCTTGGAGCAACTTGGTCTAGTGGGAGGTGTCCCTGCCCATGGCAGTGGGTTGGAACTGGATGATCTTGAAGGTCCCATCCTGGCCAAACCATTCTATGATTCTATAATAGAAATTAAAAGCTTAAAAAATATAAGACAAGTTAAAAAAAAAAGGTGTAAGAATTTTATTCTTCAGAATGGTGAAAATTAATAAAAAGGAAAATTTAGAGTCTCCTAAAACTGAAATAAATCCTAACGGTATTGGTTTGTTACTAGCTGGAAATGACAGATTTATTTATAATAATGCAGAAATTTCAATAAACTCCTGTATTCTGTAATTGGAAGAGAGCCTGGTTACTTAATCCACATCCCAGGCTAATGAAATACTTGTCATTACAGCAGCAGCTTGAACACATGCTATACATCATCTAATAAAGTGAGATGTGTGGAAGAGAAACAGGACAGAGCAATTTTGTGTGCAAGGATTTTAAAAGAGCAGGTTTAAGACTAATTGGGGATCATTGCTCTTTAGGAAAAGAAAGGTAGAAGGATTCCCAAAATCAGGACAGAGGAGAATGTGCCTGTGAGAGCAGCGGCCTCACATCTGTCTTAGGCACAATAACACAACATCTGATAGAGGATCCAAAAATTAGGGGATTGTGGGTAATATTATGATTATAATTGAATAATAGCACGCTCATTAATACAGAGGAATTAATAGCAATCAACTTATGGAAAATAGATTTTGTCAAGCTCAATTAATACTTTCTATGAGAATACAGAGCTGGTTGGTAGAGTCTGAATATTTGTCATTATTTGTACACATCATAAATACGGCATTTTTTTTCTGGGTGACAGTGAATAAACAGAACAACTAAATAATGCAGATCTTGGAAATATGAGCAGTTCATATAGGGGAATTTGGTTTTCCTCTGGGATTGGCCTTGGATCTCCCAGTCCCTTCCAAGAAGGATGTTGGTGAATGGCAGAAGGTGGATGGAAGAGACCAGAGAACAACACCGGGACTTGAGAACCTCCAAGAGATAATGTGACTTAGCAAGGATCATGTGAAGAGCTGCCTATCCAGGGAAGACAGATTTATATCCTAGAGATGGGTGGACATGGAACAGAATAATGGAATTGTTTGTGTTGGAAGGGACCTTCAGGATCATCTTGTCCAACCCCCTGCTATGGGCAGGGACACCTTCCACTAGCCCAGGTTGCTCCAAGTCCTATCCAACCTGGCCTTGGACAATTCAGGAAGGCTCAGTGCCAAGATTTAAACAGGATCTGAGTAGATAATCACAGCAGGATCAGTGGGATGTGCTGATGTCCTGTTCCCTGTTGGTTCCCAGCCTGTTGCCCCAGAGGGAGGTGAAGGGAGGCTCTGTCTCGTTGCGTGAGGAGCGGGTCAGTGTGTGCACAGAGCCCAGACCTGCCAAAAACTTGTCTGTGAGTCAGGGCAGTCTGCTGGAGTCAGCAGCACTGAGATGTCCAGGCCATCTGTGACACACCTAAGGCTGCTGAGCAGCTTGGCTCCATCTGGAGCTGCCGTGAGCTCGCTGCTGGCACCGCTCCTCTGGGGATGGTCAGCTGTGGAGAGGGGACATCTCTCATCCGTGTCCCTTCAGTGAGGGCACATGGCCCTTTTACTCTGGCCCCACAGCCTGGCCCAGGCTCCCATAAAGCCCAGGTTATCCACGTGGATCCTGAGCTTCACCCCATCCCTTTCATTTCTGCACTTTCTGCATTTACACTCCATACGTGACCAAGTTTCAGGAGAAGAGATTGGACAAGGCAGAGGAGCAATGGGTGGAAAATGACCGTGCTTTTTGGGTGCTGTCTGTACTTTTTGGGGGATGGCTGTACCCCAGCACGTGAGGCAGAGACCAAGATTCCACTTTTCCCTGGCTTAGCCCTTCGTGCTCACTTAAACATAAAAGGCTGGGGAGAGAGTTAAGGATGAAAGGCCAGGCTGGGAGAGCTGGGCTTGGTCAGCCTGGAGAAAAAAAAAGGCTCTATGGAGACCTTAGAGCCCCTTGCAGTGCCTAAAGGGGCTCCAAGGGAGCTGGAGAGGGACTTTGCACAAGGCATGGAGGGACAGGACAAAGGGAGAATGGCTTCAAACTGTCAGAGGGCAGGGTTGGATTAAATATGGTATTCTCACGTGGAGATGGGGCTGCAATAACTTTTCCTGATGAAACCATCCCACCTGTGGGATGAAGGCAAACTTCACATGGAGACTTTCCCATTTTATGACCCTTCCCCTGCTCTGCTGCTCTTCCCCAGCCCAAAAGGATGCCAGGGAAAAGCAAGAACTCTGTGCCTTTGACCTCTTGAGGTCCCTCTGGCCATGAGACAGGAACATCCCTGCCATGCCCAGAGCTCTGGGATGAGGAGGTTCCTGGCCTGGCCTTTGGAAACCTCGGATAGAAACAACTGGGAGGGAACAAGGGGATGGGTGGAGTCACATATCGGGGTTCATACACTTCTATATGGGGTGTCGAGCAGAGGTGTGGGGGGTATATGGGATGACAGACAGGGCTGAGGGGGGTGCAAAGATTATATCAGGTCTGTTGGACAGGCCTATGGAGTTATGCATCCACATATGGGATATGTGATACTGGGCCACAGGGATGGGGGGGGTGCATTTGGGTTGTGTAGGACAGAGCTATAGGATTATTTATCCATATGTGGGGTGTGTCACAAGGATATAGGGTTGTGCATCCACATTATGAGCACCTGGGAGACAGCCAGAAGGTTGTGCACCCATATATGGGATAAGTGGGACTGGGCTACAGGGTTAAGGAGGTGTATATGGAATATGTGGGAAAGGGCTATAGGGTTAGGGAGGTGTATATGAGGTATGTGGGAAAGGGCTATAGGGTTAAGGTGTATGTGGGATATGTGGGACAGGGTCATAGGGGTAAGGGGATGTCTGTGGGATATGTGGGGCAGGGCTATAGGCTTAGAGAGGTGTATATGGGATATATGGGCCAAAGCTATAGGGTTATGGATTCTTCTATGGGGTGTCTGCCACAGGGCTATAGGGTTATGCATTCATGGAGTGGGTGTGTGGGACAAAGCTGTGCAGTTCTGTGTGCACACATGGGACAGGTGGGCTATAGGGTTAGAGAGGTGTATATGGGATATGTGGGAAAGGGCTATAGGGTTGGGAAGGTGTATATGAGCTATGTGGGAAAGGGCTATAGGGTCAGGGAGGTATATATGGGGTATGTGGGAAAGGGGTATAGGGCTAAGGTATATGTGGGTTATAGGGGTAAAGGGGTGTCAATGGGATATGTGGGGTAGGGCTATAAGGTTGGGGAGGTGTATATAGGATATGTGGGAAAGGGCTATAGGGTTGGGGAGGTGTATATGGGGACAGTGAGACAGGCCAGCCAGGAGGTCGAGGAGGGGGACATTGACATGGGTGGGCAGTGATGGAGGGGTCAGACCAGGACCAGGTGCAAGACTAGAGCTGCAGGTCCGGTGTGGGGTCGGTGGGATGGGGGTCGGTGGGGTGGGGGTGGCCGGGGCGGAGGGCGGTCCCCCTCCATCCCCCCGCGGCGCGGTGCCCGCTCCCCGCTCGCCCTGACGGCCGCTCTCTCCCCCTCTCCCCGCTCCGCCGCCCCGTCCCTCCCTCCTTCCCTGCTCTCCTCTCCTCCCTCCAGCAGAGCCTCCGCCTCCGCCTCCCCGCCCGGCGCCTGGTCCTGGCGCGGCTGCCGAACGGTCCCGCTCGACGCCTCCCGGACCAAGTGTCTGTGTGACCGGCTCTCCGCCTTCGCCATCTTAGCCCAGCTCAGCCCCGACATGGTGAGTCCCGCCGAGGGAGGAGCGGAGGGCACGGGGAGGCGGGGGGGACACACGGGGGGACAGGGAAAAGGGAAGCGGGACGCGGCCGGGATGCAGCGGAGCATCCCCGGGTACCGCGGAGCGGCGGCGGGGACGAGCCCCGAGCGCTGCTGCAGTCCGGGGTCACCGGCACCGTGGCGACACGGCGGGAGGCTTCGCATCGCCCTCCCCCTTCCCTCCCCGCCGCCCTTCCTCTCCCCTTCCCCCCGACCCTGAGCGCAGCTTCGGGGACACACACACACAGACACATCGGGGGTGATGCCGCGCTGCGCTCCCCCCGTCCTCCCAGCCATCGCTCCATCCCCGTGCTGTGCCTTTGGACGTGGATCCCGCTAAATGTGGGGAGCCACCGGCCCCCGCAGGCGCGTTCGCTCCCGTGGGCTCCCCCACGCACGGCATCTTCGCACGTGTCTTATTTTTTTGGGGGGGGGGGGGTGGGATCGCCCCGCTTCGCCTCCCTCCCCGCCGCAGCTCCCTCGTGTCTCCCTCCCCGCCTCGGGGTCCTTTCCGCCGCTCCGCTCAGTTTTGGGGTGTGCGTGTGTGTGGGGGGGTCCCCGCTCTGCAAGGAGGGGAGCGTGGAAGGGGAGGAGTTGTGAAGTTTTTGGCCGCTGTCGGGGACGCGGAGCCGGTGCCGCGTCTCGGACGGAGCCTCCGGAAAAAAAAGTGCGAGATTCCTAGAAATTATCACTGGGCGGCTGCACCCTGAGTCAGAGCACGGGGAGGGTGCCAGGGCACTAAAGGTGACACTGGAGTGGCCAAAAGAGGCTGCACAGGGTCCTCTCTTCCACCTTGTGCTTTTTAATTTTTTTTTAAGTAGTTCGTCCTTTTTTTGGATAGTTCCCAGGTTCGTGGAGCAAAGCCCCCCTTCCTCCACCTAAAGCTTCTCCATCTGCCTGGGCACTGGGAGTTACTGGGCCCTTGCAATTATTTACTAATTATGGCTTGCTTGTTAAATGCTGGCTTAATTCAGCAAAAGGGGAGGGGAAAAGAAGAAAGGAAGGGTGAGGGTGGTAAAGGAGAGGGGGGATCACATTTTCCAAGATGAAGGTTTGGTTTATTATTAGAAACACTAATGTATTTGGTCCACTAGTTACCATGGAAACAACATCTGCACTGAAGTGGTTTTAAAGACACAGTGTTGATTGTATTTGCCCGGGCCCGTGGAGGCCCAGCCACCACAGGGCTCTGAAATGGGCTCTGGAGTGTCAGGTGGAGCCACTTTTGGGGGCCTGTTGAGAGAGGCACCAAGTTTCTGGTCTTGGTACAGATGCTCTGGTTGAAGGATGCTCAGAGGTAGGACAGGGAGTGTGTTCCTACTTGGAAGGGGTCTGGAATGGGTTGCTTTGACGTTGGCATCTCTGCACCCGTCTTCTTCCGTGGGTCTTTGTTTCCTTGTCTTCCCACCGTGAACCAAGTGGGCACTGTGAATCAGTCTGCTGGGCTGGTGCTCTCCAGGAATGGGATCCAGCCTGCTGGAGGTGGACAGGGTGACCTCAGGTGAGCCAGGTGGGAGCCATCCCCTGCCCTGGGAGCTTGCAGGGCTGTGTCCTGCCAGCAGCAAGGCTTCACCCTTCATCCCAAGCTACAACAACTCAAGTGTCTGGCTCAAGAGTTTGTGATGACCCCCACGGTGATGGATGGCTGAGCATTGTCCTGCATGGGAAGGACTCCAAGGTGTCCTGACAAAGTTTAGGGAGATTGCATGACTGGAGAAAATAAATTGGGATTTCTGCTGCAGGAATGCTTCTGAGGCAAAGCCTGGAGTGAAGCGAGCCCAGATGTGCAGCTGAGCTACTGGTGAAGGTCCCCTGCTGATCTATCTTCTGGGCAGAGGATCAGGCAGTGTGGGAAAAGCAAAGGGAATCTTTACCTTGGCTCTGAAGCAGAAGTTTCTCTGGTGGAGGCTTTATGTTCACACAGTGCTTGGTATTATTTAACTAAGCAACCTGGGGACAAAATGGTTAATTTGACATGGCCAGACACTGCTGCTCACTCAGCTCCAGGTGTTTGGAGTGTTATCTGGATAACACAGGGTTGGTGTAAGAATTTTTGCATCTGAGAGTGGGCTTGTCTGCAGGAGGATGCAGGTTCCTTCCCCCAGGCATGTTTTATTATATCTGCAACTAAACTCGCAGCTCCTCCTTTGGGGTTTAGGCCTAAAATTACTTCTTTCATCCTCTTTCCAACTCCACTGGCTGGGTTATGTTTTCACAACTCATTTTTTCCCAGCCTCATGAGCATCGGGATGAGACCTTTGGCCATGTTTGGGGGAAAACTGGGGCTTGGATGTCTCCTGAGTCCCCCCTGCTAAGCAAAGCCAAGGGTTTGCTGATGCTGTGGAGCATCATCCAGGCTGAGCTCAGGTGAACCAGCTGGGACCCATCTCCTGCCCTGTGAGCTGGCAGGACCGTGCTCATCCAGGTCCTCATTTCCTTGGTTTCCTCACCAAATCTCATTCTGAACAAGCCCACGTTGCCTCCCGTCCCCAGAGGTGGCATCTCGTCATCGTTGGTGTCTGCGGTGGTGACATTTATGGTGCCGTTTTTCATGTGCCTTTGGAGCTCTCAGGACAAGAAGCTCCGTCCGCCTGGGTCATTAATATTATTTATTGCTATAAATCTCCCTTCTGGAGTCTTTGGCCCTGGCAGTTTGAAATATTTGTAACCCTGGTATGGGCACAGCTTCTTTGCAGGGAGAAAAAAAAACGGCTATGAGAGGATTTTGGGATGACTGTTGCTGCTGATTTGGACTTGCCAAGGACAGTTTCCCTGCTTTGGGACCTGAGAGTTGCTCATGTGGCAGGGAAAGGAAGCAGTTTTCCTTGATTTCAGTGAAGCTAGAGGCTGAAAATTCTGTGTTTTGAATCAATTTGGGAGGCAGACATCCCTAAGCCCTGATGGAGCTGTTCAGATCCAGCTCAAAAGCTGGAGTTCAGACTTGTGTTTGATTTCCCTTGGACCCTGCTATTTCCAGAGGCAGCCTCTTGCACTGGTTTGGCACAACTGCTGTTTGACCATCATGAAAGATTAAAACCTCTTAAATTAAGGAACACAGACAAGCATTTTGGGACTGTCTTTTCGTTTAGTTTTATACCCTGCCCGGCCTGGGAGGGCAATGGCATTGACATGCTGTGGTGCTACACCTGCATAATAGCAGTGCTAACAGGGAACGAGGGCAAAAGCAAACTGCAGAGCTGCATGGCAGGCTTGTGGTGGCGTTTTCTCAATATTTCTTGGTGATTTTTGGAGGTGGGAAGGAAGTAGAGGAGGAGCCTGAGGGTGGGCAGGAGAGACTTTCACTCTTTGGTTGTCTCGTTTGAGTTTGATGTTGTCTCTGCTGCCCACCTGCTTAGGATTGGCCTTTATGAAGCTTTAAAGCCTGGTTCAAGGCCAGGTTGGATGGTGCTTTGAGCAACCTGGTGGAAAGTGTCTCTGTCCATGGCAAGAGGGTTGGAATGAGATGATTTTTAAGGTCCCTTCCAACCCAAACTGTTCCACGATTTTATGATTCGTGCAGCACTTAGGACTGTAGTAAGTCTGCACAAATACCTCTCTACTCTCTCTCCCCCTCCTTACTCCCTTGTCTGCAGAGACAAGGCTGATCAGAATGAGCTGTGCTCTCATTTCTGGTGTTAGCAAAGCTTGAGAGCTGCTGGTGGCAGCAACTTGTAGGGCTGCAGAGTTTGTTGTGTCTGTGGTAAATTTTTGGAACATCTCACGTCTGTGTCAGTGTTTACTGACAGGCAAACCGTGACCTGGGAGGGTTGTAGGGCACCTGGACAGTTTTGTGGGGTGTATTGTAGCAGAACAAACGTGGATATGCATTGGCAAGGCAAGGGAGTGCCCACAATGAGCAGATCTGTGGTAGGTTTAGATTGGATATTAGGAAAAATTTCTTCATGTAGAGGTTTGTCAAGCGTTGGAATAGGCTGCCCAGGGAAGTGGTGGAGTCACCATCCCTAGAAGTGTTTAAAAAACATGTGCTTGTGGTATTTGAGGACATGGTTCAGTGGTGCTGGGCTGATGGTTGGACTTAATGATCTTAGAGGTCTTTTCCAAGCCTCATGATTCCGTGATTCCGTGATTCTACATCCCAGGATGTTGCAGGAGGGTTTGTGCATTGTTATCTCCAGTTTGCATGAATGGAAAGCACCTTTCATGGTGTGCTCCCTGCCCATGGGGACACCACCTTTGGAGCTCCTCTCTCAACTCACATTTCCCACTGTGTTCGAAGCAGAGGATAAGAAATCCCTTTTACCCTTGGGAAATTGTGAAGCCTGGAGAGTAGACTCTCAGTGTCCCTCTTGGCTGTGGGAACGGAATCAACACCCAGGTCTGGTGTGATCATCCCAGCATATTTTGGGTTGGAAGGCACCTTTAAAGTTCTTGGTGTACCTTGAAGATCTTCCCTCTGAAAGGATTGTCCTGTGCCACGGGAGGTCTGTGTTCTTCATGGAGAGTGCACAGACACAAGGTGGGTTATTTTAAGCTCCTAAAACTCTGTAGGGCTCTGCTTGCTCAGGGAGTGGATCCAGGTTTTCCAGCAGGAAAAAAATAAAAAAAAAATATTGATGTTAATGAATCAAATATTTTATAAGGGTGTAGCAGTTCTGACAACATTTTGATGGAAAATTGTAGCAGTTTCACTTAGACAAGACTGGAGAACTTTATTTGGAAGTGAACATTTTAACATTTATATTCTTCCAGTGTTTATCACGTGAGATTTGGAGTTTGGATATGAACAAAGCCTTTTGCATACCCTGAGAACTGCCAGTTCTCATGTTTACTGCAGTTTCCAGGTTTAGTTAATAACAATGCTGCTTTTTCTGCAATATTAACTCTTTGATTCACAAGTTGGGCTTTTCTGATGAAGGCAAGTCCTGGGTTTTGTTATCCATCTCGAAGTCTTGAGGCATCAAACCCCTGCCAGTTCGTACAGTGGTCTAGGGAACAGTTTATTAGGCTGGTGTCTCTGGGTGTGTTGGACAAGCTACAGCCAGAGCTGTTTCTGTGGCTGTAAGTGAAATTATGACCTTGAGCTAATCGCTTCCTTGCCTTCTGCTTCCCTTTCTCCAGCTGCAGCACCCTTGCAGGTGACATCCCAGGCTCGGTGCAGCCACATTTGCACAGTGCCCTGAGCCTGAAGGGTGCTACAGGAAGCACCAAGTGCTGTCATTTCCCTGACAGAGCATTAGGAGCCTCCTCTTGCTGGCTTTTAGCAAGAGCTGTGCCAGGGTGAACATTGCTGAGCTGCGAATATTTGGGCTTTTGAGGTCCAAATCCTCCCCGAGCTCCCGCGCTCGTGCTGTTGGCACCTCTTCCTGCAATCACCCCGTCCTCTCCAGGATGCTGCTCTGTGTAGAGTGTCTCTTAGGAGCTGATTATGCCTCTTGAACTGGAAATACTGCCTAAGATTTCCTGGGGATTTGTGCTGTTACCGCTGAACTCTCCCGGGATGCGAAGATGCCAAAGTGGGAGCGATGAAGGGACGCTCCAGCTGGACTCCTGCTCATCCCAGGAGAGCTTTGTGCTGGGAGCTGGGAAGGATATGGTGTAAGTGCTCCTGGGGATTTCTGGGCTTTGCCCGTCTCCTGCTCCACAGCAGGAGCAGCTGCTGTGTTTTCTCAGGGGTGTTTTTCCCCAAGGTCTGTGGCAGCCTGGAGGAGCAGGCTGTGATTCTGTACATCACAAGCTGGGCTTTGCCTTGCTCAGCAGGGATGCTCCTTTCACTAAATCCAGTTTAGCCCTCCTGAGTTTCAGCAGGCGTGGATAGAATGGAGAAGACAAGGTATGAACCAGCTGGGCAGACAGTTTTCCCCTCCTACTCTCTCCTGTAATAAGATTAGGAGGGAGAGAGGATGTGTGATGCCCTTAGGTGGCCAAATGGGCCAACCCACAGTCTAACTGCCTCTTAAAAGAATTCCATTACTTTTCCAAAGTGGCCTCTTAGCAAAGGGGCTGGAATGTGATCCTACATGCTGGAAATCACCTTCATTTAAATGTTTGCTCTGTCAGTGATGTGAAGTCTGTCAGTGTGTGTTGCAGAGTGAATTTGGGCCAAATCTCATTTGAGTTTGGAGAGCACCTGGAGTCAATGTACGGATGATTTCTGTTGGGCTTTTAGAGGAAGGGGATTACTGATAGAGCTTGTGGTGTGCTCCAGGTGCCAGAATAACCCTGGGTTTGTAATTTTGGTGGGAGATGTGCCTGCAGAGTGCCCTTTCTAAATGCTGCTCACAGATACCTAAGAAGGGATCCCATTAGCAAGTAAGTGATCGGTGTTTGAACATAAACAGGCAAGGAATGAGAGACGAGCGGGGTGGGAAATCCCTCTCAGTGCTGTGCTTCCAGCAGAGACAACACTTGAATATATTAAAAGAAGACAGGTAGCACAGAAGGTAATAATGGGAGGATTTGGCTCAGCATAATAAGCAGTCACCCAGCATCCCACCTCCTTCTCGGCTGTCTGGGGATTCAGCTGTCGATCCAACCGGGAGTTCAGGAGACATTCCCAGCTGACAGCTTTCCTGTGCCGAGTTCCTCGTGGATTTGCCCAGGTCTTTAACTCCTGACTAAAGTCCAGGTGGTGGGATTGCAGCAGTGTGGGGCTGCAGCTCTTCCCTGAGCTCTGCACAGCCCTGGCAGTGACTCTCCTGCAGGCAAATGCTGCATCACCCTGTATCTCTCCATCTGAAAGGGACGTGGGAGAGGAACATGAGCAAGTGGCTGGGAGCTTAGAGGCTCTGTGGGATTCAATGTGAGTAATTCCAAGCCAAATTCACCCTTTGGTGCAAAGGCAGTGCTGGCATTAACCAAGTGACCGCAGCAGCAGGGCAGCGCTGAGGTTAGTCCCTTGTCTTCAGCTCAAATTAAAGCCTCCCCGTGAATGTCTGGGATACTGAGTGTCCAGGAATTCCTGAGGGGTTTGGTGCTTATTTTTGAGCTGCAGTGCCTAATGGCTTGTTGCCATGAAGGCAGCTTAGCAAGTGTGACAGCTGCCCTGTTACCCAGCCACAGTGTAGTGCTCTGCTAAAGGAGGTGTGGATTTAAGCCAGGACACCAAGGTCTTCCCAATTCCCCCACTTTTCACTTTCCTGAAAGCTCAGGGAAGGAGTGTGTGCAGATTTGAGGGCCAGAAATGTGAACAGAGGGTGGTGAGAGGTACCTGTCTGAGGTGCTGTGTTTTGGGGCCAAACAAGATGACTGGTGAGGGTGGGAGGGTGTGTGGGAGAGGATGTGTCAGAGTGTTTGGTGTGGTACCTCCTCACTGATGGGGAGCAGAGGTGAGCTCTGCGAGATGTTTTGACTCCCTTCTGAAGGAGAAAAGGCTGAGGGGAAAGAGGATAATAGTCTTCAAATGGGTAGAAGGTGGCTCTGGGAAGGGAATAATCTGCTTTCTGTGTCTGCTGGGGATTGGGCTCAAATTGCAGAGTGAGAGATTTGATTCAGGCACAAGGGAAAGCCTTCTGACTGCAGGGAGAGTCAAGCACTGAGAGCCTCCATCAGCAAAGGTTGTCTTGAAGAGACTGGGGGTGGCTTCAATGGCTTTGCAGGATGAGGGGTGAGCTGGGCTTAGCAGGGCTTTTCCCACCCTTTTACCTGTAATTCTGTGAACCAGATCCCCTTCGTGTCTGCTCCTTGCTGTGTTTAAAGAGAGGAACGTGGCAGAGGGGCAGCACGTTTGTGGGAGGTGGAGGAGTGGGATGGAGGCAGATGGGAAAGCCAAAAATCCCACAGTCTGTCCACAACTTCCCATATTTAACTGTAGCTGTTGATCCATTGTTATTTATATATTTATAACGTCCTGTTTGGACCACGGTGTCACCTGGGAGGCTTCAGCTGGGGAGCACAACTTCAATCTGCTCAGTGCTGAGCGAGCCACAAAGACACCCTGACCCAAAATAGGTGGAATTCGGCTGAAACTTCCACGTGAAACACAAGGATGCTTGGACAGAGGCGGGTGTGGGGGCCCATGTAAACAGCATGAGGGCATTAGTCATCCTGATCCGCAGATCCTTCCGGAGTCAGGATTGCTCTGTGGGCTCTGCACCAGGCAGGGCTTTACAGGGGTGGTTTAAAGCAAGAGCACTGGGTTTTTGGGGAACTTCTCCCGAGGCAGGGGATGGCGTGGGAGCATCACAAAGGGGCTTGTTTGAAAATGGTAACAAGTGGGTGATGGAGGCTGGGCTTCATGGGCTCCTCAGGGTGGGAGTCACAATTAGCGCTAAATGAGATTATCTTCCTTTCCAAAGCACTTCAGGGACTAAGCACGTTGTGTGGAACTGTTGAGTGTTTCTTGTTATTCTGGTATAATTCTGCACCCTTCTCCACAGTACTTTGGCCTGGAAAAGCCCTTCCTTAGGTAGTTTTGACAAGCTGCTTCACCACTGAGCCTTTTATGCCCTGCCTGAAGGCTAAGGCTGCCCTTAAATTGCCATAGAGTTAAGGCATGGCTAAGTCATTATTATTATTATTTTACAACAATTGTCTACTGATTTAAACCCAAATTGAAGCAGTTTTCTGAAAGGTTTGTGCCCTTCATAGTTTTACTGTCTGTGAATGACCGAGTGGACAAACCTAATGGCAAGATTTTGGCAATCTTTGAGCAAAAACGGGCAATGTGTGTGGCAAACAAATGTCAGAGTTGTAATTAGGAGTATCTGAGCTTGCAAGTTCCCTCTAAATGGTAGGACTGTCTAATGAAGAAAGTGGGATTAAGCTGGGTGGGATAACTGCAAGTCAAAACTCAGTCTGCGGCTTGAGTGCTTGCTGCCTACCTGCCCTACCAACCACAAGGATATACAGAATATATTCAATAAATCTGTGAAAGCAAAATGACTCTGCTCTTTTCCCACAAGTAAGACAATGCTTTCATTTTTCTTGACAAATGGTTCTTCTCCCTCTTTTTAAACATGGCAATCATGCCAGCTGTTCCCCAGACAGGGAATATCCCACTACTGGGGCCACTTTTGATTTTGTTTATATCAGCTCAGAACAGCTGTAAATCCAGGGGCTGTTACAGCTTTACTTTCCAATCACTCAAGCTGTGAATGAGTTGGGTGTCAGGGCTGGAAGCTGGTTCCTGGAGTGCTGTTTGGAGATCACTGCTCCATGGAGAGGGAATTGGCCCCAGGGATTCCCCAGTGACCAGCTGTGTGTTGCACTGGGGGCTGGGAACATGCTGGATCCCGTGGGCTCTTTGGATTCCAATGGGAGTAGAGCTGTCATTATCCCCATAAGAGCACACCAATCTGCTGCCAAATGGCTGAAATCCCTTCATCTCCTTTTCCAAGGTGAGAAGGAGCCTCTGAAACCCTCTGAGGACTGGCAATGGCTTGGACATTTGTTTTACTCCAAGGCTGTTGGTTCAAGCCCAGTTTGGGTCAGGAGCTGTTGCCAGTGCAGGGATCTTCAGTGATCAACAGTGACAGATGGGAACCTGGGTCCTACAGGAGAGGAATTGCATCTGCAAGGAATAATTAGGGTTTGTTCAGCCTGAAGAAGAGGACTCTGAGGAGAGACCTCATCACAGTGTGCAGCTTCCTCATGGGGGGAAGTGGAGGGGCAGGCACTGATTTCTTCTCTCTGGAGACCAGTGACAGGACCCAAGGGAAGTGAAGACGTGTCAGAGGGAGGTTTAGGTTGGATAGCAGGAAAAGTTTTTCATCCAGAGAGTGGTTGGACACTGGAACAGGCTCCCCAGGGCAGTGGGCACAGCACTAAGGCTGCCAGAACTCAAAGAGTGTTTGGACAACACTCTCAGGGGTGTGGTGGAATTGTTGGGGTTGTTCTGTGAAGGGTCAGGAGCTGGACTCGATGATCCTTGTGGGTCCCTTCAAACTCCAGATATTCCATGATTCTATGAATTGGATAAAGGCAGGGCTTAAGAGATGCCTTAGGGGTGGCTTGTGCAGCCTTTGCACAAGTGTTCACAATCTGTGCTTTGGATGAAGCTTTTTCTTAAGGCCTTCAACAGGCAAGGGGAGAGGGAAGGTAGATGTTTGTTCTCCGGGGGAAATGAGCATCTTTGGCAGGAATCTTCTTGCAAACCCTATAGCTTCTGGTGTTCCCCCCTCTCCTCAGCTGGGTCTCTCTGAAGGGCAGGATGCACAGGAATGGGGAAGGCACGTTTTGGGGGAGAGCTGCTGGTCTGGCATCACTCACCAGCACCACACTGATAGTAAAACAAACAACGGGCTGTTTTGGAATAATTTGGTGAAATGCTGTCGCCTGGCATGGAACCAAAACACTGCTTAAATCAGGATAAACACAGTCTGGATTCTACTCTCATTTTCCATCCCCAATCTGCCACGGACTTATTTTATTTTAGCTGTGTGTAAATCTTACCACATTTCCCTGCAAGGTGCTCAGAGCTGCTGCTGTGAAGCTACAAGAGAGGAGGGCAACCAGCTTCCAAATCAGCTGCAGGATTTGAATTGGTTATTCTCTGTGTAGTACACAGAAAGGACAATTCCCAGCAGAAAGGAACAGGAAAGAAGACTTATTTTTAATGTGCCTAGAGAGGATATAGAGAGCATATAGAGCATATGTCCCTGTGGTAAAATAATGCTAGTAATAGCAATAGTAGTAACAATGATGATGATGATGATAATGGTAACAATAATAATAAATTCCAGAGGTGGCTCTAGTGCTGTCCTGTAATTGTCCCTAATATTTAATTTTTATAATGCTCCCTGGCTTGTGCCAACCAGCAATGTCCAGCTGCGGTTCAGGGTGTGGATTGCTCCATGCATCATAAAATCATGGAATCATTAAGGGTGGAAGAGACCTCAAAGATCATCAAGTCCAACCTTCGACCGAATACCACCGTGCCCACTAAACCACACCGCAAGGTGCCACGTTTGCTCCTTTTTTGAACCCTTCCAGGGATGGTGAATCCACCATTTCCCTGGGCAACCTGTTCCGGTGCATAACCACTCTCTCAGTGCAGAAATTTTGCCTAATATCCAACCTAAACCTCCCCTGGTGCAACTTGAGGCCATCTGCCCTTGTCCTGTCATTAGTTGCCTGGGAGAAGAGATCAACCCTCACTTCCCCACAGCCTCCTTTCTGGGAGTTGTGAGGAGTGAATGTTCCACTGAGCAGTATGGACAGGACCCCTCTGTTTTGAACGTGAGTTTGTATGAATATCTGTATCATATATCCACAACAGAGTGGATCCTGGACCATTTGATTCTCCTGGACTGACAGAGTGAAATGAGGTTTGCTCCTTGCTGCAGTGCCTGTGTCAGTGCTGCTGCACAATGCGATTAAAGTTCACTTCTGCCTCTGTTCTCTCAGAAGCAAAGGACACATACCCGTAGAGGAATAGGCCATTTTGGTTATTACCAGCTTTATTGTGGAAAATGGTTTTATTTCTCTTCAGTATGCTTTAAAGGGAAAGGCTGCGACAGAGCAAGCTTTCCATATGCGTGAGAAGCAAAGATTTAAAAGCCAGACATTCCATCTGGCCGGCTCACAAACAGTTAAGCCAAGAGCTCTCTCCTCTCTCTCCTCCATACCTCCCCATGTTAATATTGCACAGCAGAGAATGAGATGCTGGTTCTTGATTGTCCTGACATAGCCCCAGGAACCCCCTGAGTCATTTACACACCGCAGCGATCCACGCTGAGTTAAGCTTTGGACGAGAGATGGAGGCCAGTATTATTCTCTTCCATTTCCAGGGGATCAAAACAGGCCCCTGAGAAGCTAAAACCGGTGTTTGCCATCTAAAGCAGATCAGCTGAGAGGCCTTTGAGAAAGGTTGGCTAAAGTGGTGGAGCCACGTGGCCACAGTTGACCTGCAGGCAAGCTGGGAATAGACCCCCACTCTCCTCCATCTCCACCCACACCCTCCTCCTTGAGGTCCCAGCAGTCTGATTCCCAAACTGCAGCCCACAAAAAGATGCAAAGTGACTCATGGCTGCTCCTCAGAGCTCCATAAAACAGGGATTTCAGCTGCTTGGCCAAGCAAAGCGTAATCGGAGAGGGGCAGGGAGGGAATAATGTGTTTTAAGTAATGGCAGTGAGAATGTCTGGGGCAGAAGAAGAGTGGTCCTCAGCATTAACATGTGAGCCTGACCCATCCCTCCTCGACATCGGGACTGGAAATTTGAGGCTCTGGGAGCGCAGCGTGGTCGCTCAGGGGTGGCAGCGAGCTGACCGTGGTGCTGATGACTGGCAGGTAGATAATGCGGGCTGTTAACTCCCGTAATTCCCTGCCAGCCCGCAGGAAACGATCCTGACAGTTCCCATTTACAGGGAGGCTGCGTGGCCACTCCTCTGCCCTCAGAGCTTCGTCGGGGCTGTTTGCTAAACACGGATCGCCACGTTGGATCTCGAGAGCAGACTCAATACCCACCGAGGAGCTGGCGATTGTTAATAAATAGTAGCACGTTAAGGCGTCTCTCCGGGTGATTTTTGTGCTCCGTAATTACCCGAAATTGCCCGTTAGACCGGCCAAATTACAGAAAAGGAGCCCTCAGCTCCACAAATGCGTTTCTGATAATGGGTGACTATTAACTTTGACATGGGAAGCCTGTGGTTGTGAGGCAAGGGGAAAAAAACGGGGGAGAAATCCTCTGGACCTGTCCTGCAGTGGCAGGGGCTGAGCTCGATATGATGTCATGTTTTCCAGAACAAAGTTGGGAAAAGATAATTTATTAATGATGCCACTAAGTGACATCTTCATGCAGGGATCTCAAAGCCCTTCTCAGAGGTTGGTTGATGGAGAAGAAGAGGCTCTGGGGGGACCTTATTGTGGCCTTCCAATAGATAAAATTTTATGAGGAAGATGGAGAAATACTTTTTCACCAGGTTTTGTTTGAGATGGAGTTAAATTTCTACAAAGCAGCTTGTGTGGGGCTGCATTTGGATTTGTGTTGGAAACAGTGTTGATCACACAGTGATGTTTTAGTTACTGCTGGGCAGTGCTTACACAGCTACTCACCCCACCCCACCAGTGAGAAGGCTGGAGGTGCAGAAGAATTTGGGAGAGGACACAGCTGGCACAGCCAACCCCAACTGCCCAGAGGGATGTTCCAGACTGTATTATGTCATGATCAGCCTCTAAACTGGGAGGATTGGAGGTTGTTGGAGCTGCCATTGCTGACTTGTGGTGACAGGACTTGGGGAGAGATTTTTCCCTTGGAGGGGTGAGGCCCTGGCACAGGTTGCCCAGAGAAGCTGTGGATGCCCCATCCCTGGAAGTGTTCAAGGCCAGATTGGATGAGGATTTGAGCAACTTGCTCTAGTGGAAGGTGTCTCTGCCCATGGCAGGGAGTTGGAACAAGATGATCTTGAAGGTCCCATTCAACTCAAACCATTCCATGAATCTGTTAAAAAGGAAAAAAAAAAGTGTCTTCCCTTGAGCAGGACCACTTTTATCTCAGACCTCAGCAACAGGCATGTCCTGGCATGACCACCCTGGACACCAGTGCTGGTTTCATGGAGCGCTGTGTGATGGTGCTCAGGAGAACAGTGGAGTGTGAGCAGCACCTCCTTATTCAGTGGGTCTGCTCCTTGCGTCCCTCACATCTGCCCCTTCTGCAGCCTCTGTAGTGTCCCCAGAGGTGGACACACACATGAGCTGAGTTGTGTTGTTCTCACACAGGTGAAGGTGTCATGGCGTCACTCAATACCAGAGTCCTAAAAGATACTCTTTATTGCTGTGGATTCCTGCCCTTTGGGGTGGCTGCTGACCTTTTTAGCAGTGGTTGTACTGGTGTAGAGTACAGGTGCTTTACTATCCCAGTGAGGTGTATATGTGAATGAGAAACCCAGAATCCAACCAAATGGGGTTAAAAAAATCAGTGGTTTTTTTGGTAGATGAGAAGAGCACATTCACCTTTTGCTCATTCAACCCTCCTGAGTTGTTTTCTTGCAGCACTGACACAGACCCTTTTGTTTAGAAAGCTGTTCATTCTGTGAGTACTGGCAAAAGCATTATTTTCCAGCAATTTTAACAGCTCTCTCCCTGCTTTGGCAAGAGTTGTCCAACCAGCAATGAAATCAACATGATGGGGCTTAAAAAAAGCTTCTCAGGAATCATGAAAAGCCTTTGGGACAGTGGCACAGTGAAGTGGTTCCTGAGAATACTTGGAGTAAATCACACCCACCTGATCCAGTTCTTTGTCAGAAGAGTGGGATGAGTCTCGTTGCTTTGAGCTCATGACCTGGGGGGAGAAGGAGATGGACTTGCTTGGTCTTGCAGAGATGGATGAAGGGGGAAATCTGATCCCAACCTGAGGGTATCAGAGGGACAGTTACAAAAATTATAAATCCAAATTCCTCTGGCTTGTGCCTGATGGTTTAACAAGGGGAAAAGCCACAAACCAGAGCTTATGAGGTTCACAGAGCCATAGAATCCTTTAACTTGGGAAAGACCTCTGAGACCATTGAGTCCAATCCAGCACTGACACGTCCACCACTAAACCACGTCCCCGAGTACCACATCCACACATTTCCTTAACACTTCCACGGATGGTGATTCCACCACTTCCCTGGGCAGCCTGTTCCAATGCCTGACCACCCTTTCAGTGAAGAAATTCCTAATATCTAATCTAAACCTCCCCTGGTCGTTTGTGACCTTGGGAAAAACCCTGTCGCAAGGAGAGTTGTGTAGCCCTGGAATGGGCACCAATGGGATGGGAGCTCTCCATCTTGGAGAATTCCCAAAGCTTATCCAGACAAAAACAGCACCTGATACTAGTGGTAGCCTTGCTCCAAGCAGCAAATTGGATTGTAAAGCTGAAGTTGTCCCTTGCAACCAGTACTTCTGTAATTCTCTGACTTCATGAATCTTTAATTTCAGATGTGCAGGAAGCCAGGCTCAAGGCAACCATTACAAAGAGCAAACACATTTCTAAAACCAAACAAAGCCCAGCCCCCCAAATTCCAAACTCATATGCCTGTGTTTAATTTGGGAGCATAATAAAGGTTTTAATTTTTCGGTGACAGTGTTGGTGTGATGTTGTACCTATAAAGACTTTGTTCAGCTTTTCTCAGGATCGAGGATGGAAAAAGCAGAAAGAACAGCTTGTAAGGTCTGGGGCAAACTGCACAGCATTAAGAAATATTTTCTTCTAATTGGAGCCTGTTTGACCCTGGAGCCAGAGCAGGGTAATGGAACAAGCACGACTCGAATGAAGTCGCTTTTCACCACATTCTGCAGAAAGCAAGAGAAGGAAAGAGAGAAATGCAGAGAATATCAAGGGGGGAGAGCCAGAGAGATGCATTAAGGGCAAGAAGAAAAGGCAGAATATGTCATGGGAAATGGCCAAAGGAAGGGAGACAAAAAAGACAAGGAGAGCAAAAATTAGGGAGAAAGGAAGAGAAAAGGAAACAGAAAAGGAGAAGGAAGCAAGGTGAAATCGCAAAGAAAAGGAGGAGTGTCCTTCTGCCCTGCCAGGCAGAGCGATGAGGTGGCAGGACAGGAGCAGCCCCAGGCAGGAGCGCTCGTTATTTCCATCCTGGCTGATGTCATTGATTGCTTCTCCCCTCCCTTGTCATGCCTGGTGACAGAATCCCAGGAATTGCGACTCACAGCAACCTGCTCTGTTCCTGATTGGCCCAGGGAAAAGTTTTCTTTCCAGCTCCAAACGGGCACGGCTTCATCTGCGTTTCAAGGTGCTCCTGGAGAAGGTGGAGACCCTTTTCCTGGCCTGTCTTTTGCAGACAACCGGTTTCTTCTCAGCTGTGGTGCTGGGAAAATCCCATAGGATTGCTTCCTCTCTTACCTTGAGGTCTTTCTGTTGCCAGCATTATTACTTTTTGAATCGGCCTTGTTTTTCCCTCACTTTTCCTCCTTTAAGGAAATTTCCCTCGCAAGGCTTGGATTCTACAGCATCCAACCACATTCTGTCAGGGGGTTTAATTAGTCAGAAGATATAAAACAAATGAGGATTTGTTTGCCAAAGGGAAGAAGAGGGGGATGGGAAAAGGAAGATGGGCGGGACAGAGAAACCTTAATAACGAAGAAAGAAAGCAGAATCCTAAGTTACATGGGTCTGAGGCTTTAGGACTTATTTAGGATGAGAAGAAATTGCCTCAAGTGGATTAGACATTAGGAAAAATTTCTTCATGGAAAGGGTTATAAAGCATTGGAACAGACTGTCGTGGGAAGTAATGCAGTCACCTGGAAGTGTTCAAAAAACATGTGGATATGGCATTTGAGGACATGGTTTAGTGGTGAACATGGTGGTGGTGTTGGGTTGGTGGTTGGTCTTGCTGTTCTTTAAGGCCTTTTTCAACCTTAATGATTTTATTATCCCAAAAGGAGCAGCCAGTGTTTTTTGTGGTTATCCACCCTCATGATGCCAACACAAATCTCATCACCAGCCATTTCTTCTCTGTGGGGTAGAGGGATGAACTTTGTGGCGTCTCTTTAGCAAAAGTCCTTCCACTTGGTATGGCTTTTGTGAAAATTTGGTTAAAAGATGAAGAAGGAGGTGCAGATCAGGGGCTTTCCTGTGGGAAGGACTGCAGAGAGACACCAGTTATTACAGCAAAATCTGGCTTCCAACTGACCGCTCATCATTTGTGTAATGCCTCATCTGTGAGCAAACACCTGACCTAGGAATAGTCCAGCACATGAAATCTCTTCCTTAGCTGATGGAGGACCTAGGAGAGTGTTGTGGGTAATATGGGAAAGGGGATTGAGAAAGAAGTGAAAGAACCTGAGGATTTTGGGGAGTGGAGGGATATCAGAGAGGATATGGAAGGGAGGGAAATTAGAGATTCCTGTGTTGGGATATGGGGATGAAGTCTGCTCATCCCTTACAAACCAAACTCCATTCCTTCAGTTACTCCTGGGTGGTTTAGGAGTGAGTTACGTGTCGGGCTTTTTTTGCTTTAATGGAGCTCCTCCCCCACTTTTATCCAGTTACCCATGAAAAGTCAGTGAAATGAGACCTACTTAAATCAAATGTCACAATCGATGCTCATCCCAGGCCACCGTTTGTGCGATGTGAACTCACATCGCCGTGAGGGAGGAGCAGGGACAGGAAAAGGGGTTGGGAGCGAGCTTGGAGAGAGAGAGGGAGAGAGAGAGCAAGGAGCAATCCATGTTTGATCAGTGCTTTTATCACAACCAGGCATCTCTGGGGTGGGACAGAGCTGCTGCCCGCCTGGGTTCTGCAGGGGGGAGAAGCAAAGCTGTGGCTTCTTACCCAACATTGCATCTGTCTCTCCCATACCCAACCCCTAAATCAGAGTCCATTCCACATTTCAATTTATAAGGAGAAAGATATGCTACTTCAGCACTCACACTGCCTGGATTATGTCCAATCTCAATTTTGTTTGATGGAAGATAAATCAAAATGTTGATACATTCATTGAAGTACCTCTGCATTCACCTCATCCCCAGAAAAAAATGCTTCTAACCTTCCGTGAATATTTGGCAGGAGTGAATTCACAGGATGGAAAACACAGTCATATGACTTGACAGTAAAAATTGCAGTGATCTAATCTCTGTAGAAGTTTAGGGGAAGGCTCCACATGTGAGCTGAAACATTTTTTCACGAGCATTTTGGGAATCTGCGAGTGGAGGAAGATGCAGGATGATGCAGGATTGGTGAGGCTCAGCACCCTGTTACTCCTGCAGTTTCTGCACAACCGTTGTTAGTTAAAAGGACCGAGAGATTGTTTTAAAGTTCCATAATTTCTGCAAGTTGAATTAGGATTGGAATCCAAACCCTGTGTGTGTGTATCTGTCAAGGCCGAGTTGGATGGGGCCCTGATTAACCTTGGTCTAGCTGAAGGTGTCTTTGCCCATGACAGGGGGTTGGAATCAGATGATCTTTAAGGTCCCTTCCAACCCAAACTAATCTGGGATTCTGTGATCTGTGGTCTAGTTTGGGAGTGTCCTAAGCCTCCTGTTTCACAGAATAAACTCAAGGAAGGTGGGGGACATTGCAGAGAGGTAGCTCCACACTGCAGGTTTCCTGTCTGTAGCTGTTCTGCATCCAGTGGAGATCCCTCAAACAACCTGTAGTCCTCTGGGTGCTTATTCCAGCTGGGAATTCAAGCCACTGAATGTGTGGGGCATCCCATCTTTAAGGGGAAAGAAGTACCCAAGATTTGTGGTCGAAAGGAACGGTGAAAGTCAGAGGGTCCACAAGAACTTGCAGAGTTTTATTAGTAAGTGACACATTTGGCATGGAAATTGGGATGTTAGTCCCTGATCTCCTGGGGTAAGCACAGGACATTTTGGATAAAGGGGAAGGGTGAAAGGGAAGAGGGAGAAAATGGATTAAAGAGGGAGAGAGAGAAAGAAAGAAAGAAACAAGGAAAGGGAGAAAGAGAGACCATCAGTCCTGGCTCCAGCATTGTCCAGGATCCTGGGGTGCCTGTGCCCCCAGGCTTCAGGGGGGCACCTTTTATAGATAAGTTTTCCCTGCTAGTTTCTCACTTTCTATGCAAATTAGTTATCATACACAGGTCATTCTTCTAGACTTTTCTGGAAATGAGTTGGAGGCTTCAGGGATCTTTGGTGGTTCTTGATTATACCCCTTCAGTGCATGCCCCCTTCTCAACCTCATTCCTGCTCTTGTCCTGTGTTGTGCTTATCTCCAGGAGCCAGGGCAAGGATATTTGTCACAGAAAAGTGCTGCCCTACCTCCACATGGCACCTTCTCCAGCCACAACAGTCCTTGGTTGGCTCCACAGCCATCTGGCTACCCGTGCTTGAGACATACATGTTAACCCCCTTATCCTCTAGGCTCCTACAGTGTGTCACTCAATTTTGTGTCAGGTCCTCTAAGATCTTGTGCCAGCCTTCCCAACAGCTCCTGTGGGGTTCACTGCACTGGTGTGGTGAGAGTTTTTTTCCTCATTAATTCATCCCAATGAGGTTCAAAATGTGGGGACTTAAGTCCTCATATTAATTAATTAATTCCCCCTCCAAATGTGTGAGGCACCCCTGGTCAACATAATCAAATAAGGAAGGTCTTACCTTACCAAGTCCTTCAAAATCCAGGGACAATTCAACTCAGACCCCTCTGCACCAGGGTTGTTTATCTCCTCTTCAGGGTGGGCTCTGTGGAGTAAACCTGTGGTGACTGTGGGCCTTGAGTGAAGGGACACATGTTTGCTTTGCCCATGTGTTGAGCTGGCCAGGCTCCATCTGAGCACCACACTGAGCCTTACCTGATGTACTTTGCTTTGCAGAAGGCTCAGTAGCCTGGAACAGAGCTGCCACAGCCTCAGCCTCATGGCATCCCGCTGACTGGAGGTTCAGGTTGAGCAGCCTCCTGCCTGCCAACAAAACAGTGCAGTCAAGTCCTTAGAGGGCTACCTGTTCTATTCCCAAATTTTTGCATAGTTCCCTTTATTTGTGGTTTTTTTCTCCCTCGTGCTAAGCCCTTGCTGTGTCAGAAACCATCTCATGTCCATGGGCGAAGCGATAGGTGTTGGTGCTGTGCCAGTGCAATGACAATGCAATGAGCCCTGAGTGGGCTCCCACCCCTCTACACATGAACTGATCCCTCTGAATAAAGGGTTCTGGTGTGTCTGCTGCACGGTGGGTCTGTGCCTCTCTGCCTCTCATGCCAGCAGAGATCACCGGTGTGGAAATGAGCCTGCAGCAGGGAAAGCCAAGTGGGATCCAGATCCTCCCTCCGAGCTGAGGACAGGGCGACTTTAATGGTATCAGTCTGGCAGATGTTGGTTGGTTACTCAGTCACAGCCAGGCAGAGAACTCCATTAGGAGAGGTTACAGCAAGTGTTGGGTTGTGTCTGCAGATCTTTTCTCTTCAGAACCATCCCAACCAGGTTTTCCGGTCTGTATGATCCCTTTATATGAGGAAATGCCTCTTGTAGTAGTGTAAGAGTAGTGAACTGATGGATGGTATGGCTGGATTCTGGGTCCCTGGGGAGGTCATACACCTTGCTTTTCCTTTACTTGCTTCACTTCATCCTTTTCCAGATGAATGTCTGTAGCTGGTGGAAAATTTTCACCTTTTCATCCTCCACCCTTCATCACCACCATTCCCAGAAGAGCTCCTTGGTAATTGTTCCAGTGCAGGCATTGCCTTCTGCTGTTGCCTCATTAATTACCTCCCAGTTTCACACTGGATGGAAAGGGCCTGATCCTTCTCTTGTAACCCACGTTTGCCTTCCACAGAAATGAGAGTTGTTACCCAGACTTGACACTGGTGTGTGTGTGTGAGTGTGGGAACAGAATCAGGTCCAAAAGAAGTCTGGGCCAACCAGAAATAGATCCTGGTTTCCTTTCCTCCTTATTTGTTTGTGCAGTGTGATGTGAAGGTCAGGTGAGTTGACACAGTGACAATTAGGAGGAAAATTCTTGCCATGAAATTTTGCTGGTAGAACTGTTTTTTTTATTTTATTTTATTTTTTCTGAGCTTCTTCTATTTCTTTCTTTCTTTTTTTTAATGTCTTACTTTCTCTCTTTCAGAACATGGAAAAGGTGCTGGTCCCTTCTGTCACGTTAATTGTAGGCTGTGGAGTATCTTCGCTGACACTTTTGCTGTTGATTATCATTTATGTCTCTGTTTGGAGGTATGGCTTACATTCTCTTCTCTTCTCTTCTTCTTGGGGAAAGTAACTGGTTTTTAATCTGCATGGATCCTAGAGTCTTTGCCCTCTGGTTTTGGGTGTCTGGTGCCTGAGGAAGAGCTGTTTGGTAACGAGTAGGTCCTGCAGAAAGTCATCCTGGTGGCTTAGCTGGCATTGTTCTTTCCTTTCAGTGCCAGAGAAATTAGTAGAGTGAAATTAGTGCCATGGCCCCATGTAGTCTCACTGTTCCACTTCCAAAAGCCTCTTGCTGGTTTAGATGCCTTTGTAAACTCCAGGAGACCTTGTCTGGGGCGAGGTGGACATGTTCTGCCTCTGGGCAGGCCCTTTCCTTCGAGGTATTGCTTTGATAACATCACAATTCCCATGACCTGCCATGAAAACATCTGGCCTGAAGAACTGACAGAACTTCTCAGGAGCCTGAGGATGTTAAACCACATCATTACACTCCATCACCTAAATAACTCTCCTACCTCTTAGCTACATTTTACCTTCATCTTCAGGTTCAAATGGGAGTCCTCAGTGCATCCCATGGCAGAGAGCTCCTGTACACACATAAGCAGGTCAGGTGGAACCTAAAATTGTGTCATTTATAAAGGCTGAAGTGAATTTGTAGCAAAGTTTTATTGAACCAAGGCCCGTATTGGCCCATGCCCCTGTTAGACGTGTTTTAGTGGACTGTATAAGCCAGAGAACCCGAGGTGTGCAAGGGATTTTCTCCCTGTATTGCCTTGAACAAGGTCTGAGTTTATGCCACGAGACCCATTCCTTTCCTAAATCCATGGCAAACACACTGAGACCTTCGTGGCTCCACACTGAATAAAACAAAGACAATCAGAACCAGGTGACTGACTGTGAAATGGAAGTGGAGTGGCTACAGAGAATCTAACTGGATGTTACTGGTGATCCTTTTGGGAGAAGGGATCAGTCTGAGGCTCTCATTTTGTCAAGTCACTCTTCTTAGGAAGGAAGGAAAGGGGAAATTCCATTCAGAGGTGTGAATTGAGATAACTTTTTCTACCCTTTGACAGAGGAAAGAAACAAGAGAGTAAAAAAAAATGAGCAAAAATGCATCTTTTTTTGTTGATACTGTGACAGTGCGTAGTGGCTGGTTAATTTTGGCAAGTGCAACAAGCTGAAGACTGATCATGATAACATTTATCTAGAACTCAGGTTTTTCCGTGCCTGGGGTATCATTGGATGTGCTCAAGTCCTTGTCCTCTCCTGCTTTTCCTCAGGCTGGGCAGCACTGAGCAGCGCTGGTAGGTGACTTACTGGTGTCACTGGTGTCAGGATCAAGTGGAAAGTTAGGATTGGAGAGTAAAGTGCAAGTGTTTGAGCCTCACCCTCTCTTTCCTATCAGAAACAAGTTCAGGATCTGAAACCCAAGCTCAGACATGAGGTCGACTCAGTTTGGAGCATGCCAAGAGTCATTTGGAATAACACGGTGTATTTTTTTCCAGGAGCGTGCCCCCTCAATATTTACTGTTATTGAGGACAGTAAATTGCCTGACCTGTTTAAAATACACTCTGCTTAATTTCTCATTCCAGCCTTTGCCTTGTGCCTATGCCCAAAATGATCAGCACCAATGGGGGGACACATTTATGGGAGGCTTGAATGGGTATTTCTGAGCTAGCCAAGGATGGACATGCATTTCCAAGTGATCCTGAGACCAGCTTTATCTTGGTTAAAGGGCTCTCTATCCTAAGTCTCTCTGTGTAAATATTTGTAAAGCATGATCAAGTGATCTCTAGAATTTCTCTCTGGTGCGCTGAGTTTGTTCCATTTCTTCTCTGTAGATCATGTTTCCATGTTTTCTGAACTTCACAGCATTCCCGTGGCTGAGCCCTGAGCACTCTGTGTGTCCTTTTTATTTTAGGCATAGCTGCTGGACGTGAATGTGCTGTCCTTTTAATGGTCTCAGGAACCTCATACTCAAGTCAACGTTATCTCCTTGCTCCCACTTTGCTTTACCCTGAATGTAGCATATTCTGATAGACAACAGGAGGAGTGTTTAGAAATGGAATCAGAAGTATTATTCCACACAGGAGCAGTATCAAAGTGGTTCTTTTTCACCATGCAGGGGAGAAACTCCTCATGCCCTGGCTGCCTGATCTTCTGTGGAGAGCCCTCATCCAGAGCTCAGCTGTTTTTGGGAGCTTTGGCCGGGAAATTTCCCATTCAGAACTCCGGACAAAGGCATCTGGAGCATGCACACATAGACCCAGCTTGAGAATGAAACACTTCTGATGAATAAGCTCACTGAAGCTGACACTCTGGAAGCTTTCCCAGAATTTTGCCCAGCTAGGGTTTGTTTATATGTGTGTATATATATGGGAAGCAGAAAGAAAGGGCGGGTGAGAAAGAGGGAGAGGGACACGGTAAAGAAAAGGGGGAAGAGTAGAAGGGAGGTGATCTCAGCTTTGGGGAAGGAATTTACCCTCCACTTCCCATTCAAAGCCCCCAAATAATGGTTGCTCCTCGGTGGCATCTACTCAGCCACTGGTGTGAATGGCACGAGCTTTTTTGATGCAAGTGATCACTTCAGACCCGGCCAACTTGGCACAGCCTCCTGGAAAACTGGGAGTTGCTTCTGTTTGACGGCTGTTGGTGGCCTGTTGGTGGACTCACTCCAGTTCCCAGTAGACAGATGGCTGCAAAAATCTCTGCTGCAGATGGTGCATCTCTGGCCTTATTAGCAGGCTCGACAGAGGGGTCAGTGACACAGTGGGCTGTGGAAGGGGAGTGACCTTGTTACATCTCGGCAGCGCCTGGCCCGGGTCACAGCTGGAGGCACAATGTGCGTGTGGGCCACACGCTCCACCACCCATGTGGAAAAAGAGGGGGAATTGAAAGAAAAAAAAAGATCTTCCCCCTTGAACACCAATGTGAAGATGAAAAACTGGGGAGAAAAAAAACTCAGCTACTCAAGGGTCAGAACAGGTGAAATGACTTAGTGCTGTGTTCCTCCGAGCTCTGGTTTGTGCCACTCCTTTCAAGCAGCTCCTTGACAGGATGGTATTTCAGGATGCGTTTTCCGTCCCTGAACTCATCGTGGTTCAACAGCCTCTGGAGTCAGTGACCTTTCCATAGCCTGGAGATCGATGCTGGCTATTGAATAGCTCATCCACCAGCCCATCAGCATGTGGGGCACGGCAGCCCCTGTTCCCTGGCAGCAGCTGGGGGAGAGCTGGATCACTGGGAGATAACACAGGGAGCTTTTCTCTCCCTGCCCAGCAGAGCCTGAGGATTGATTTAGTGGCTGTCAATGAGCTCTCCAGGGGCTTTTAACACTTGCTTTAAACCCCGGAGCTCTGCCTGTGCTGGAGGTGCTGAGGCACTCGGTGGCCCTGGTGGGAGGCAGCAGGAATGAGTAAGTGACTGCAAGGAGAGGGATGTGTGTACACACAGTGAGAAAGCAGGAGTGACTCAGTGTTTGTGGGAGCAGGGGAGTCTAATGGGAGCAGAGAGACAGACTGCAGGGTTTTCCCACCTTTTCCATCTGTCTCAGCTTGTGCAGGGCTTCCCCACACGCTGCAGGATGTGGGGAGCCTCTCTGGTGACCAATGACAGGACCTGAGGGAATGGGGTGAAACTGTGTCAGGGGAGATTTAGGTGGATCTCAGGAAAAGGTTCTTCCCCCAGAGGGTGGTCAGGCACTGAACAAGCTTCCCAGAGAAGTGCTTACACCACCAAGGCTGCCAGAGCTCAGGAAGAGTTTGGACAACTCTCAGGCACATGGTGGGATTTTTGGGGTGGGTCTGTGCGGGGTCAGGAGTTGGACTCCATGATCCTTGTGGATTCCTTCCAACTCAGGATATTCTGTGATTCTAGGACACAAGCCAGAGCAGAAGTTCCCTGAATTAGCAGTGAGTTTTTCCCTGCTTTTGTGGCTGAGTACAGCATATTTTGATAAGTAGACAGAGTCCATATATCAGCCAAAGGGGTAGCAAGACAGCACCCTGGAGTAGCTCTGTCCTTGCTGGAGATCTGTTTTCTGGCAAAACCTATCAAGTTCTGTGCTTTTTTCCTCTCTGATATGAGCTCCTGACTTCTTTGGCTGGAGGGGCTGGGTAGTATTGATGATTTCTTTCTGTGGAGCATCCTGTGCTGGGGAAGAGGAAATGGAAGGAGAAAAGCAAGCATGGCAGGAGGTCTCAGCATTCTGATTGAACTGAAACATAGCAAGGAAATGCTTGGAATCCAGGTCAGGCTACCAAGGAGGACTCTGGAAGAATTGCCCAGGAATGCAGGATTGAATTAGAATGGTCAGACCTCAGCTGCCTTTGAAACTGGGGAGGGATGTGAAAGGCACCAGGAAGGGTTTCTGTAGGTCCATCAGCACCAAAGGATTACCCAGGGAAGTGTTGGCTCGGTATGGAAGGGGACAAGGAGCCTAATGGAGAAGGAAGTTGAAAAGGTGAAGGTACCCAGTGCCTTCTTTGCCTTATTCTACTGGCAAGGTCGGCTGCCAGGCACCCAAATTCCTACACAGAGGCAAAATCCAGGGAAAAAAGTACTCCCCACCACCAAGGAAAAGAGAGACAGGGATTATTTAGGTTATCTGGACACTTGCAAATCCATGGGACAAAATGGGATGCATAGAGGGAGCTCTCTGGTGTAGCTGTGGAGCTGCTCTGTCATCTGGGAAGGTTCCTGATGGCTGGAAGAAGGCAAATGTTACACCCACCTTTAAAAAGGGCAAGGGGGAGGATCCAGAAAAACGACTGACTGGTCAACCTACACAGCCCCTGGGCTGATTAAAGAGCAAGGACTTAGAAAGGTTATTTCCAAGCAATGGACAGGGGAGTGATTGGGAATAGACAGCGAGGATTTATTGAGGGCAGGTTGTGCCTGGCTGACCTGTTTCCCTGCTGTGGTGGGATGGATGGTTACAGGGACGGTGGAGAGGAGTAGGTGGTGTGTATTTTGACATTACCAAGGCCATTAGCACAGTCTCCCTTGTATCCAAACCAGGGAATTGTGCACTGGATTGTTGGTTTAATAGCTGGATGGAGTTCCTGCCGGATTTAAGGGCAATGGTCAAAGGTTTGCAGCTTCATCAGGAACTTGTTGCTTCTGGCCAGGGTTGGTTCTATGGCCAATATTGTTTAATGTCTTCTTTAACTACCTGGATCATGTTTGACACTGTTGTGACCACATCTGGAAAAGTTTGTCCAATATTGAACTTTCCCAATACAAGAGATTGGAGCAAATCCAGTGGATGCTTAAGGGGCTGGAGAACATGATGCCAAAGGGTGTCACAAGCTTGGACGAGGGTTGGCTTGGAGAAGAGGAGGCTGTTAAGGAGTCATAGGAGAGTGGAATAACTTGCAGAGGTAGGCAGGGAAAGGTCTTGAGGCAGCAGCTGCAGCAGGAAAAGATCCAGCTGGATATAAAAAAATAATCCTTCACCACCAGAGCAGTTAAATGCTGTAATAAGTCATCCAAGAGAGGTGGAAGCATTTCTGTTCTTGGTGTTTTCCAAAACTTGATTGGACAAGACCTTGAGAAGCCTGATCTGACTTTGAAATTAGTGCTTTTTTTTGGGGGCATAGGATTGAACTGGGAACTCGAGAGGATTTTCCCCAACCTAAATTACTCTGATTCTGTGATTCTGTTCATTGCCAACCCACGTCTTGTTCTTTGGATGTTCAGGGATCTGGGGAATGGGATGGGCTCTCAGTATATGAAGGGAAGCAGGGAGAAAGGAGAGCTTGGCTTAAGGAGGTTTAAGGTGGGAACAGTGTGAGGACAGCTGGATTATCTTCCCTTACTTTCACATCCAGACTCTACTAATTTCTTACCTTTTTTGACTAGAGGAGGCTTTTGAAGTGCACCAGTTGGATCATAGTGTTGTTCCACAGATTTATTACATCTCATTCCCACCAGGGCAGAGTCCAGATCTCCTTTTCTACCCCCCTAGAAGCTGCAGATTGGAGACTTGATGTTTTACTTCACACAATCAAAGCACAGATAGACTGATGACTCAGTACCCTCCAGCCACAAATGGAATGGGATGCAGGTGATGCACAGCATTGTACTGAGTCCAAGGAAATCAAGAAATTCGGGATCAGATTGGCCAGGAAAGGAACCAGAAGCAAATTTTTCAGGCAGTCAACCCAGTTTCTAGCTGAGCTGGGATCCTAAATCTTTTAACCTGTTCTGGGATTGGGTGAGTTTCAGGGAGAATTACCCCTAAACCAGATTTCCAACACCCTAAGTAGAAGTTCAATTCACTGCTTTGCACCAATGGCTTTTTTGTATCCAGGAAATCATATCCTCATATTCATGTTTGTCTGAAAACAAAACTCAGAGAAAATTTAAAATCAAAAGTTTTACAGCCTTCATTAGGTCTAAAGCACAGATTTAACCTTGGCAGAACACACATGTGCAGTAAACTCATCCTGCCCTCCTAATCAGGAACCCAAAACTCTGCAGCCAAGGCACGACCAACTCACTTGCACTAAAATTAATTAATGAAATTAAATTCCCAATATAAATAGTTGCCATGCTGGAATATAGGAAATAATCCTGCATTAGCCTCCAGGGATGAGCTGGTTGATTAATACATCTGTTTCTAATTTATATAATCATCAGCACCTACTCTTTGCTCATCTGGTATTCAGGCAGGGCCTTTGCTGCATCACTGGGATAACTCACGTGTGTGAGTGTTGGTGTGGTGAGATCCCGAGTCAATCCTGGAGGACTTGCACTTTTGCAATTCCCTTTTCTTTGGTTTTATTAGGTACATAAAAGTGCCTTCAAAGAAATTTTCCTCCACGGCCAGTGGTTTGAATTAATTGTCGTGCCCACACCTCAGCAGCGAGTCGGGGCCGTGCTGCACCATTGCAAATCAGAAGTGACAAATCCCTTGCTCCTGCAAGGTGCTGAAGGCAACACCTTCCTGACTTATATCCCTCATGTCCCAGACCCGCGGCTGCACTTGCGTGTTTGGCCTAGTTCTGAGAAGTGTTTTTAGAAGAAGAAAAGGAAAAAAAAAAAGCCAGAAACACTTCTCCCTTCAGGATGCCTTGTTAGGTTAAAGGGAGGGGAATGCTGAACCACACACACTTTGTTGTGAAGGCGCATGTGTTCATAATCTGCTTCCATGGCCAGCATGCCTGTGGCTCTTCTTATTTGGGAATCTTTTCCGTGTGTTGCCTGTATGTTTTTCTTTTAAGCTCCTTTTCAAGCCCCCTTCCAAGTAGGCAGAGCTGAAGAAGACTTGCAGCACTCTACTGTCTTAGGAGGGGCTCAGACTAGGCTGGCCCCTAGTTTGTTGACTCCTAACTCCAGCATTGAGGGGGGATGGTGGAGAGACCTCCTCCCCCTCCCTTTCCCCTTTGTTCTTATTTGCTTAACACACAAAATCTGCAGGAAATGGGCAGCCCCTTGCCATGGCCTTGTGTAGAGCCTGGCCCAGAGCAACCTGCACCTGGTTGGTGGGTTTTAGGGGTGACTTGGTGCCTGTTGTAACAGGGTGGGTCTCCCTCCCCCTCTTCTCTCGCTGCAGGTACATCCGCTCCGAGCGCTCCGTCATCCTCATCAACTTCTGCCTCTCCATCATCTCCTCCAACGCCCTCATCCTGATCGGACAGACCCAGACCCGGAATAAGGTGGGAGATGAGTCAGGCTTTTGTTTATTTGTTTGGCTTTTCCCCTGATTTAGCACCGAAATGATCCGTTCAGGCAGCGCTTCCTCGTTTTTCCTCCATCTGTTAATTAGCGACATGTCAAAGGCATGGCTAAATGGCAGATTTCAATTTTCTCTCTCGCTCTCCCTTTGATAATTTGTCAGCATCCTCAGGGCTTTGATTAAAACCAATGTGATATTTTTGAATATCTGCCTAGAGTAGCTGGCACATGGCACGGTGAAGAACCGTGGTGTTTTGCGGGGCTTTAACCATTTTATTTTCAAAGAAAAAATATTACGAAGACAGATTGAGAAAAGGCTTTTTTAAAGAAACAAACAAACAAACAACCTCTCAGCTTTACATTTATTTCTCCAGCAATTTTAATACTCTGAGCTTGAAGCACTTGGCAGATGTTGATGAACACAGACACACAAAAACCCCACCTTTTTTGGAGCAGGAAGCATTTCCAGATGCCCTGTTCACACTGCAGAGCCTCGAGGGACTCTGTGCAGATCCCAGGGTGACTTGAGCAGGACAGGCAAGACCTGACGTGGTTTTCCAAGCCATGTGCACTGGTTGCACATCCATGCCTTCCCACATTACAGACCCAGCTGGAGGGGCGTGTGTGAAGCAGTTTCACATTCCCTGTTGGTATCTGGAATGACAAATCACTGCTCATCATCAGTGTTTTCCCGTTGTAAATTTTCCCATCTTCCCAAATGCTCCAACCATCATATTTGGCTCATTTTTTTGAGCCAAAAAAAGTGAGGCAAGAAACCTCCTCCACTCCTTCTGCTGCCAAAATCACAATCAGAAATCAAAAATTAGTTATTACTGAACAGTAACCAGTGACCAACTGGGTTTTTTTGAGTCCCTGCTTTGGCAGCCAGAACTTGCTGTCACTGTTGGAAGCATATGAGGAATAAATTCTTCAGTCTGAGGGTGGTAGGGCACTGGAAGAGGCTGCCCAGAGAAGCTGTGGATGCTTCATTTGTGGAAGTGTTCAAGACCAGGTTGGATGGGGCTTGGAGCAACCTGGTCTGGTGGAAGGTCTTCCTGCCCGAGGCAGAGGGGTTGGAATGAAATGATCTTTAAGATCCCTCCCAACCCAAATCATTCTGTGATTCTACAGTTTCTGCAGAGAAGCCAAAGGGTTTAGTGAATCCCAGAGACTCATTTCTATGGAGACCCCTTTGGGTTAGGGATAGGTTGTTTTAAGGAGAGTTTTCCAGCTGCTTGAATCTTGTGTGTGAGAGAAGTGTGGTAACAAGCAGCCAGACAACTCTGCTCTTACTAAACAGGTGCCCTTCACAAACTCACATCACAAAGCAGAGCTGTCTCTTGTGGCCCACAGAGTTGGCAAGAGGTGGAGAAGGGGTGACCCAAGCTCCTGCTTTCCCTGGGTGCATTGTCTGCAACCCCAAATGTGTGCTGGGATATTCCTTTCAGCACTGAGGGAGGCTCAAGATGACAAAGCCCAGCTCACCCATGGTTTGGTTAATCCTCTTCACCTGGTGGAAGGAGGTGGATTCCTTCACCTCTCCCACCCCCTGCAGAGCACAGCCCAGGTTCTCCCTGGTGCTTTTGGTCCCGTTAATCAGGGTGTTCACCGTCAGAGCTGGTAGTGGGGATTCAAAGCTCCCGGCAGCGATTTCGTGAGGCAGATTAGCTCGTTGCACATACATATGCATGAAACACCATAAATAGAAAGGTTATTCTTGGATTTCCTCTCAGCCATCTAGTAAACAGTCTCTGGCAGGGAACAGAGAAAGAAAACTATACAGACAAGAAACGAAGGAATGTAAATTAAGATTTTATTCGCGTTCAATTATTGATAATAGAGCGTCTTAAAAGTGTCGGTGATTGATTTATGATTGCGGTTTACTCTGGGAGGATTTCCATGGGATTGGCTTCTCTGGAAGTGTCAAATTCTCCCTTGATTTCCATCCGTGTAACCTCAAAGGCAGGATTCCACGCCTGGATTTGCTAAGCTTTTTGAAGATGAAAGGCCTGGGAAAAGGCTAAAAAAAAATTACAGTCAGCAATACCCTGATACAAAAGAAATGCGTGCTGTGAGAACAGGCACTATCTCAGAGGCATGGCTTGGGTGCTGCGAGGGAACAGATTTCTCCTCTTAAAGGAAAACAAGGGCTAATGGCCTTGACAGACTGACAAGCTCTGCTAGATCTTTCTCCAGCAGCTTGGGACATCATTTCTCTGTGCTTAGCCCTTCATGGACATTTATGTTTTTGCCCACGAGGAAGGAAGAACCTGGAGCAGAGGTTTTGCAGGAGCAAATATGTGGCTGCCCATCACTGGCCAAGTTCAGCTGAGGCGATGGGTTTATACATGTCCAGCTGAGATGTGCTTATTTCTGTTGTCCTCCCCTCCTTTCTTCTCCTCCCCTTTCTGTCAAAACTACCTGATTGAGAAAAAACACCCAGAAGATGTGTCTCTGTCTGGTGTAAAATTATAAAGCAAAGTTTTTCTCTCCCCTCTTATAAACTGCTGGTGAACTGGGAAGTACCGTGTTGGTTCGAAACAAAATCAAAAAGGTGAGATGAATAGTATCATATCTGATATTAGCAAAAAAAACAAAAACCCAAAACATTCCAGAAAGCATCCTCTGTTTGTAACTGTTTTATGTAGGTTTGTAAGCTGATGAATAGGAACCACCTTTTTAGGATTCTTTTACAATGCAAAAATTACTGGAAATTATCATACTGAGCCGTGTTCCTTGTCCTGAGCTGTCATCCAGAATCCATTTATAGGCAGAAAACTGAGGGTTTTTTGGTGTCAAATACGAATATGGAACAAAAAAGACAGTTCCTATCTGAAAGAACACACGGCCTTGCTTTTATTCACAACCTCTGATAACGTGGCGCTGTGCCGGTGTATGAATGGAGAGCAATCCGATAAAATCAGGATAAAAGCCTCTCTGTGCATGAGAGCCCTGAGTTAAAAGCTGCTGGTGGATGAAAAAAAGAGAAAGGTTCATTGACCGTAAACCCAAAGTCCGCATTTCCTGATACAACTCAAAGCGGAGAGAAATCCTTGATTATAAACCTCCCCCTCCCCCAAATGCCTTAAGCCATTTTTTTATCCAGAGTCACTTTTAAAGTCTGTCTGCTCTCCCTTCTCCTCGGGAGCCGCTGGAGTTTCTTCCCGTCGTTTCCTTCCCGAGTACATTGATTCACAGTTTCCAGCTCACAGATGGGGGAAAAACTGGCCGAGTTAAACAGAGCGGCACCAATTTGCACCAGTGAAAGATTTGGCCTTGCTGAGTTAAAACAAAGACGAGCTTGTCAGCTTTCCAGTCCATCTCCCCGGCACTCCGGGATTGTTCTTCATAATGCATTCGCGAGTACTTTCCCCAGTTTAATTTTAAATGGCTTAAGCTCCCTGCATTTCCCTGGTGAGATTTCCCCACTGAGTAGTAGAGCTCACCATTATGAAATTCCTTTTTTTTTTTTTTTTTCTTTTTCGCTTTTCCCTGGCTACTGGTAGTTCTGTGCTCTTGGACAACCCTGCCCTCATGTTTGCAGTCCTTTACCAGCCCCTGGCAGCCGTGGTTTCACCCGGCTCTCATGGCTTAACTCTTTCACTCAGCTCGCCGTCCCTGGCAGGGAAACCATCCAAATTGCCTTCCTCTGATTTCGTTTCTGTGGCTCAGCTGCCAATGACATGGTGCTTTGCAAACCTTTTGAGCTGAGATTAGTGCATGGTTTACTAACTACTCTGCACCCTCCAACCCCCCCAAAAGGATCGTGGCAATGGTTTTGGTCTTTTGGAAATTAAGTATATCTTGCTCAAGCCAAGAAAACACCAGGATGGAACACCAGCTCAGATTTCTATTTGAAGGTGTCCCTGCCCGTGGTGGGGGTGGGTGAGAGCTAAATGATCTTTAAGGTCCCTCCCAACCCAAACCATTCTATAATTCTGTGATTCTGTGACTTCAGTGTTAACTATGGGTTTATCTCAGAGCTCATGTTTAAAAGCAGCCAATTTCCATGTAGTACTTAAATTTGCAGCCAACGCTTTGGTCCTTCGCTAGGTCAAAGGTGGTGGGGGAAACTACCTTGTCCTAAAATGTTTTCTCATGTCCTGACTCCACGACCTTGCCTTCCAGAGCCTGGTTTGGGATCATCTCCCCGCGCCTTCCGCTCTCCTACACGCTGCTCTCTCCGCCTGCTGCTCCTCTCACGTGTCCTCCTTTCCTCCTCTCTCTCTCCCCAGGTGATCTGCACGCTGGTGGCGGCTTTCTTGCACTTCTTCTTCCTGTCCTCTTTCTGCTGGGTGCTGACCGAGGCCTGGCAGTCCTACATGGCCGTGACGGGCCGGTTACGGAACCGCATCATCCGCAAGCGCTTCTTGTGCCTCGGATGGGGTGAGGATCCTGGGGCTGAGGAGCACAGAAGGGTCCAGGCTGCCCTGCTCTGCAGAAGGCTTGGCAGAGGGTGCTTGTAACCCTTTCAGGGGTTTCAAGAGGGGCTGAAATGGTTATAAATAGCACAACCCAGAGCCATGAATTCTAAGCTCCCGTTGCGCCCGAGGGTTGGGCAAAATAGATGAGCCGAGTTTTCAAAGGGTGTGCTCTGGGTGGTTTGTCCTGGGTTTGGGTCTCTTTCTTGCTTTCTCCTTTTCTCTCTCTTGCTGTCTTTCTCCATGTGGAATATGTCTATTGGTACATGATACAAGCCAATGGCATCCTGACATTGTGTGGCCAGCAGGGTCAGGACAGTGACCTGTGCTCGGCACTGGTGAGGCCACACCTCGAGTCCTGGGGTCAGATTTGGACCCCTCACTACAAGAAAGACATTGAGGAGCTGGAGTGTGTCCAGAGAAGGACAATGCAGCTGGGAAAGGATCTGGAGAACCAGGAGCAGCTGGGGGGGCTCAGCCTGGAGAAAAGGAGATTCGGGGGGACCTTATTGCTCTCTACAACTCTCTGACAGGAGTTTGTAGCCATGTGGGGATTGGTTTCTTCTCACAGAAAATAAGTGATAAGACAGAGGGAAACAGCCTCAAGTTGCACCAGGGGAGGTTTAGGCTGGATATTAAGAAAAATTTCTTCCCTAAAAGGATGGTCAAGTACTGGAACGGGCTGCCCAGGGAAGTGGTGGAATCACCATCCCTGGCATTGTTCAGGAAAACACATGGATGTGACACTTAGGGACAGGGTTTAGTGGTGGACCTGGCAGTGTTGGGTTAAGGGCTGGACTCAGTGATCTTACAAGTCCTTTCCAGCCTTAATGATTTCGTGATTCTAAGGTTCTACACCCAACCCAGAGGGAAGGGAGCTCTGAAATCCCGTCTCCATGGCAGCGGCGCCTTTTGTAGGCAAATAAACTCCGAGACTGGTGCAGACGCTTGTAACTAATTTTTCTCCCTCTGCCTCTGCCGTATGTTTAATTTATTAGCCCTAAATGATGCATTCTGTAGTAGAAAACAAATACAAACCCATAACCTGGGCTTTCAAAGCAATAACAAGTGCGTGTCTGAAAGGAGCAATGGAACAAAAAGTTGCTGAAGAGTGAGGAGGCGAAGGAAAGAAAGGGAGGGGGAAAACGTTGTGTGTCTGAGCTCTATTAGCACCTCGCTTTACTACTGAAGTCTTGCAATTCACCCCAGGCAAGAGATTTCTAATGCTTACCAAGCACCCTGATGTGATTTATTCTGGCACATCAAGAGCCGTCCTCGTCCCAGCACCTGCATCCCTTTAAGTTTTCGCTCCCGAGCTTTTGCTTACCATGGAAAATAAATTGTGTTATTAAAACACAGTGTTTGTGTGTGGCAGGAGCAGCATCAACCACATACCTGCAGAGCACAGGCTGCACGAGCCTGTGTGTGTTCATGCATGTGTTTATACCTCCTCTGTGACTCAGGGAACATCAGGGATATCAAATGCAATGGACTAATAGCTTTTCTAGGTAATAAAAAGGGATTTTTTTTTCTGATCTGCAAAAGCTGGGACAGATGGGGCTTGTTAGGCAAGGGAATTTTGGATGAGCAACATTCACATTTGTAGTCTGTACAGATTAAAAAAAAAAATATATCTATATATCCCTACATGTGTAGAAGCTTAATTTGCACTGCTAGTAAAATGTAGTGAGCTCTGAGCAAGGATGCACTGCTGATAAATGATGCATAATAACCATTTGGAGTAGGTTAGGACAAGGAATGAAGAACACTCTCGTCTATTAAGGCAGCAAGGGAATTTTGGATATTTAGCATCCTGCTAGACTTCAGCTGTAGAGCTGGGATTAATGGCACTTGTAAGAGGGAAGAAGCCGAAAATATGTTTTAAAGAGCATAATCTGAAATAATTAGCACAATTCACTTTGTCATGGGCTCATTCTCCCCCCTTTTCCCCCTCTGCATATTAACATTTCTCTAAGCCCTTGTTGGAGACGTCTTTGCCAAGTCCTCAGCTGCTGTCAGCTGGAGCTCATTGAAACTGCAGAGGATTTCATTCCGTGGGTTTTTTTTTTGGTCTCCTCTTGGCTGTGCAACTTTGTCTTTCCAGAAAAGACTTTTTAGCAATTAGATTTTTAAGTTCTCATCTTTATTTTATATTATTGATAATTCTTGTCCATGTTTGAACAAAACCCTCAGACACTTTTATGTGATTCTTTGGGTGATCCCGTGCAGGGTCAGGAGTTGGACTCCTTGATCCTCGTGATCCTCCTTGATCCTTCCAATTCAGGATGTTCTATGATTCTATGATCTAGAATTATTATAATTATTCCCCAGATAAATTATTCCCTAGAAATAATTAATCATATTTAGCCCCAGCAAAGAAGAAATATTTTTGCCAATATTTTTATGACCATGTCATAGTTTCCACAACTGGATTTTTAATGCTGCCAGAGATCAGGTTCTGGGACTTCAGCTGTTAATAACAGTAAAGGCCTTTAGTAGTTATTAGTAGACATCTTTTCCAGTGGAACATGATGAGCACATGACCTGTTCCCTTGTTACCTGGAAGTACAAAACTCTTTGAAGGAGGTTTTAACCACGTTTATTTGGAATCGTGAATGTAAAATCCACTTTCTGCAGAAAGCCCCCAAAACCTTGGCAGTGACTGCCTCCACCACACAAGGTACATGGAACAGAGCAGTTGGGAATAAATGCCTTTTAAATAATCAAAGAAATAGATTAAAAATTTGATTTTTTTATGGTTTCTTTTTTCACTCTTCTCACATCTGACTTTGGTTAGACAGCTCTCCCAAGGTGAAGGAGCACAGCACCTCTGATTATGATGCTCTTTGGTGTAACTACCACAACATAGCTGCTACCTTTAGTAATTGTTACTTGTACAGACCCACTTTCAGCACAAGTTGAGGCTTTTCCCCAGCCTTGGTAAAACCAGTCCCTGGATCTGACGAGTTCACAGCCTGAGCCTGTATTTCTGCATAATTATCACGTCTCAGAGAAGCACTTTGCGAAGAACAAGTTGCTATTTTTGGCAGAGTCTTGGCCAAATTTCCTCTTTCCCAGGGTCTCTTGCATCAAGCTGTGCTCCTGAAAATGTCCTTTCATGTGGGGGTTCTTCTGGATACCATATTGGTGGGACCACAGGGAATGCAGCACCCAGAGCATGTCCAGATGAGGTGTGAAGGTGTGAAGAAGGCTCAGAAAGAGGGGCAATAGTCAGTTCAGAGAAAAAATGGGGAAAAAAGAAAAGGAAAGGAAGAAAGGAGAAAAGGGAAAGGGGAAAGGAGAAAAGGGAAAGGGGAAAGGAGAAAAGGGGAAGGGGAAGGGAAGGTTTGGGAAGGTTTGGGAAGGAAAGGAAAGGAAAGGAAAGGAAAGGAAAGGAAAGGAAAGGAAAGGAAAGGAAAGGAAAGGAAAGGAAAGGAAAGGAAAGGAAAGGAAAGGAAAGGAAAGGAAAGGAAAGGAAAGGAAAGGAAAGGAAAGGAAAGGAAAGGAAAAGGAAAAGGAAAAGGAAAAGAAAAGGAAAGGGGAAAGGAAAGGGGAAAAGAAAGGAAAGGAAAGGAGAAAGGAAAAGAAAGGGGAAAAAAGAGAAAAGGAGGGGAAAAGGAAAGGAAATTTAAAAGAGACATCTTTTAAACCCACTGCCTGTTGAGTTTGGACTGATGACACTTGAGCTATGCTTGGAAATCTCATATGGGAAGAGAAGCACTTCCCTTCAGGAAAGCTCTCAAATGCTCTAATTGTGGTCAGCTTGGCCTCGTGGCTCCCAGCTGGCTGCAGAGCCTCACTGCTCATCCATCTGGGCATGACTTGTGTGGCTGAGTGACCACCTTCCCAGCAGGATTATGGTCTGGATGCTGTGTCTGCACATCCCTTCCATCTCCAGGTCTCCTGCAGTCACCTGCTGTGACCTCTGCAGCTCAGGAATTAGGGTCTTGTCGGGGAGCACTAATCCCAGCTGGCTACTGATCCTGCTGATTCCTAATGGGATTTGCCCATCTGTAGCATCGAGACAGCTTAATTCCTCGTGTCACAAGGAAGAGGGATACAAACAGCCACGTGGAGCCCTGCAGAGCTGAAGAACTAGGTGTTATTAGCCAATATCAGGCATTTCTTTAGGGAAAAGGGAGAGCTGGGCTGGGGCTAGTGAACCTCCACAGGTCCTTGAGCATGGAGGGATAAGAAGGATCAGAAGATTATTAGGAAGATGTAGGGTTTTTGCTGGTTCTCATTGTACTTGCATGTCAGGGACTTCACAGTCTCCGGATATTTTATGAGTTTTAGGCCAATAAGCAGCAGGTTGCACAATAACCAGCAGGTTTTCTTTATGCTCCTCCCTCAAATTTTGTGGGAGCTTCTGTCAGTAGGATCAAGGCCATAATTTCACCCCTTGTGCACCTGAAATACATCCTGTGTCAGCATCCTTAGTTCATGATGCTCTGAAGAGAAATTGGGGTGTCCCAGCCACAGAATAACTTGCTGTTCCTTTGCCACACTCATAATGAACTGTGTCTTCTCCAGGGCAACAGGTTTCTCTTAGTTCATTCACCTTTTGGACACAAAATGGAGCAGGTCTCTGGCAAGAGGGAGTATTGTGGTTTTCCAAAAGATCTGATGTTCTGAAGCTCTTTTCTATTGTTCAGAGGAACCTACTCTATTACAGATCTTGAGGGACCTGTTTGGGGTAGGGGAACTCAATTTTAGTTTCCCCTTCTCCTTCATTTGGGGTAAGATTTAAACTTGGGTTGCTTTGTCAGTGCAAACACAACTCCTGATCTTTGGGTTCCTTGAGTTGGATTGTGGCTGAGTATTCCTTCTTCAGGAGACACCCTGCTATATTCCAGGCCATCCTGTGTTGTACCTAAGAATAAAATAAATAGATTTCACGTATCTGGGTGTACTGTGAGTGCCCACACAAGTGCTGAGCCCACAGCAGGGAAGGAGCTGATTGCAGCTGATGGCTTTGATTTCATTAACAGAGGTAATAAGGAGGGTTCTGCTTTGGGCTCGGAAGGTCCTGAATTCAGTCTCTGCCAGAGAGCCAGGCTGGGACAGATAGTGCTGGAATAACTCTGGGAAGAAAGAGGAATACTGAGTGGGAGAAGAGCTGCACATGTGCTTAAATGACCAATTTCCTCTTGTTTCTTTTCCACAGGGCTCCCTGCCTTGGTGGTTGCCATTTCCGTGGGATTTACTAAAGCCAAGGGATATGGAACTGTCAACTAGTGAGTAAAGGAGCTCTTCCTGCTTTTTCCTTGTTTTATCCTCTATTGTTTTTGTCCAAACCCAGTCACTGACCCACAGGAACCAGGGTAGGAGCTAAATTCTCAGGTGCTCATGTAAATTCCCCATGGCAAAGGAAAGTAGGGATAATGGGAGAGGAAGGAACATTCCTGCATCCCTGTCTCCCAGCCCATCATCTGGCCAAGCTGGATCATGTATTCCTTTAAAAACAAGCTCACAGGGACCAGTTAGATTTAACTGTTGTATATTTGACATCCCTTTGATCTAAATACCTCTTACTTTGAGACTTTTTTAAATGTATTTTTAAGGGGAAAAATGTGGAATAAAGTTTAGGATGTTTGAAAATTAAAAAAAATAGCTTTTGTGTTTATCTGTTTAATGGTTTCCTTGATTGGTCCCACATTTTCAAAACAGCTCAGCTCAGTTTTAGGCAGCAGAATGAGCCTGACCCTCTCAATCCAAGGTTCTGACAGCAATCTCAGTTTGCCTGTTTGACAAATTCTATAGGATTTACCTTTAGGAAACTTTTATGTGCATGTAATAGCAGAAGAAAAGCAGGGGAGAAATAATGGAGTAAGACTGTGCAGAGGCAAAAAATATATTAAAGCAGGGCTGGGATCACTCAGAGCTGAGCATTAGTACAACTTTAACTAAAAAAAAAGAAGAAAAAGCAAGTGTTATTTTTTCACTTTGTTGTGAAAAAGCTTAAAAGTGTTGTTCAGAGTGACAGTTAAAGAATAATATTTTATGTACAATAAGTCAGACTTCCCTACTGCAGCCAACTTTTATCCAGAGCCTTCCTGGCCAGTGCATCCCACGTGGGCAATGTTTGAGGCAGGAGTTGTTGATGTGGAGGGCAGCAGATGAGGCCTCAATAGGCCCACAGAGAAAATGTCATGTGGAGCCTCCCGCTCTCCCTCAATTCCCACCACGTTCCTCACACCCACGACCAAATGGTCCCGGGTTTGCACTTTAATTGCAGGGGAGTATTAAAGCAGCATTTTCCGTTTAGTTTGCAGCCTAAATTACTGCACTTTAAATTACTGCCCAACACAGAGGGCTCAGGAACATGGGGTTCTCCAGTGCCAATCCATACACACAATTCCTGAAGCCTGTGCTGGCATCGGGATGCACTGGATACACCTCTCCTGACTTACCTGTCCCAGCTCAGGTGTCCTGGTGGACAGGGGTCCACTGTTTTTGTGACTCAAAGAACAACACACAGCCTGGCTTTTGGCAGCATCACTGAGATCCCAGATTCCCTTTAGCTTTCCCGTGGCTCTGCTGTTTCTGGCACATCCATGAGAACGACTCACAGTGAACAAGCATCAGGAGTGATGGGAGAGAGGTCCTGAGTATTTGCTGAGCCCTGAATTTATACCTCCCAGAGGGAAAGCAGATCTTCTTGAATTCTATGTAGAAAGAAAGGATATGACACAGAGAAATCTTTCTGGGAAATCCTATTCAGTTCTTCAAATATTTTTGTGTATTTTGCTGAATGGAAACATTAAGGACGTTCCTGTCATCTTCACTAGATGAGGGTTTTTGACTCATTTACTCTCAGAAAGGACTTGTGAGGCAAAAATAAGTTTTCCTGGGGGCAGCTCTTTCCAGCCTTGGTATCCTAAACCCGTTAATTTGAAAGTTTTAGTCACCCAAAGCAACCTCTGCAGTCTATGCAGAGTAAGTAACTGGATTTAGTCACGTTCCCTACAGGAAGAGGAAAAGTCTTACACTCTCCTACCCCCAAAATGTATTTATAGACCGATGGGAATTAGTGCAAAAAGCTTTGTGGCTCTTTCCCCATCAATGTTTAAGAGCCACCACAGAGTTTTGTGGTCAGTGCTGACCACACAAAAGTGCCTGGCCAGGGAGGGGAGGAATGTGCAGGGAAGCACATCCTGTTTCCCTGCCCCAGACCACTGTGTGCCAACATCTCCCCAGAACAATTCCCTCCAGACTGCAGCAAAGAGGGTGACAAAACCTGCTGGATTCTCGCTTTACTCTGGGATTGGGGCAACAGTGAGGTGGCCAGCAGGCTGGGCTGACTTTCCAGCTTTCCCAGGTTGCTTAACCACACCAGCTCTCCTCCTTTTGCTGCTAATCCTCTGACTCCTTTCAGCCCTAAAGTCTCTGTTGCTCCTTGCATCCAAGGGCTGGATGCCTGGGGGATGGCAGAGGATTCCGTGCCCCCAGCAGGAGCTGCAGCCCGAGTGACACCATTTCCCAGCTCTGCCTGTCACCAAAATAGCAGAGGGGCTTCACTCCCCAAAAAGTCCAGTTTGGTCTTCCATGATCAGCTGGACTTCCATGATCCTTGTGGATCCCTTCCAACTGAGGATACTCTGAGATTCTCTGGTCTTCCTTTTGTCTCCTTCCACTCTGCAGCCCAGTATGTGGGGAAGCTGATGAGTCCCACCAAAGGACCGAGAACAACAGCTCCTCTCAAGCACAAAGAGCCCATCAGACATTCCTAACGCTGCCATCTTGCTGTAGTTCCATACTTGGGTACCTGCCAGGTCCTAAAAGAGCTACAGGAAACCTGGAGAGGAACTTTTTACAAGGACACGTAGTGACAGGACGAGGGGGGATGGCTTCAAGCTGAAGGAGGGTAGATTTAGACTGGATATTAGGAAGAAATTCCTGCCTGTGAGAGTGGGGAGGCCCTGGCACAGGTTGCCCAGAGAAGCTGTGGCTGCCCCATCCCTGGAAGTGTCCAAGACGAGGTTGGATGGAACTTGGAGCAACCTGATCTAGTGGAAGGTGTCCCTACCCATGGCAGCAGGGTTAGAACTCAATGATTTTTAAGGTCCCTTCCAACCCAAACCATTCTATGATTTTATGATTTAACCTTGTCCAATGCTGAAGGCACATGAACAGAACACAGACTTGGACCAAAGCTTGTCCCAGGATGTTTGTTGGTTTGGGGCCACTGCAGAGATGTCTGAGGTGGTTGCAAAGCTCAGAGCTGGAGGTCAGGAGCAGTTTTAGTTTTGTCTCTAGTTTGTTTAGGGCACACACGGGGCACTTCAAATGGGCACTGCAGGCTTTCAAGGCACAATATTTCCATCTTGCAGAGGGAAGGAAAGGCATTAACCACAACACATCCCTCCCTGTGAAGCAGGGGACAAGAGCTGACAAGATAAACCACAAGGGACTTCACAGTGTCTTTCAAAACATCTTCCAACCCTACAATTTTTGGGTCCTAAGAGCAGTGCATTAGCACTGTGGAGGTGGGAATTAAGTCAAAGCAGGGCTCTGATATTTAGTTGAGCACAGAATTTAACACTCCACAGCAATTTTTTTCTCTTCCCACTCAGTGGTAAAAAAACAAACCCTGACATCCATCTATGGGCCGTGGTCATGAGAGCATTTTGGGGACAACTGCAGGTGTTGAAGGCATTGCAGAACTGATCCTGGTGTTACAGACTCCCAGGGCAAAGCTGGTGGAAGGGACAGCGTGTGAAATGTGTGACATGTCCTCAGGCTGAAACTGTCAGGTTTATCTTCAGGATAAACCAAGGTGTCCAACCCCAGGTTAAGAGAGGAGCCTCCAGCAGGGAGGCAAAGCAAGATTTCGCCCCGTTTTGTCCTGTCTTTTCGTTGTACATGGGCTGAAGCTGTTCTGTAACAAGCCAAACACAGCTGAGCAGCAGGGTGGAGGTCTGGCCATCGAAGGACTGGCCACATCTCCAAGAGATGCAGAGAGATCAGAGCCAGTCCTGAGCGTGGGGAGGTTGCAGATGATGTTTAATATTTACCCTTCACCCAGCCAGACTGGTCCACCAAGTGGTACGTTGGGAAGGGAGAGAGAAAGGTTCAAATTAAAAATTGAATATACCTGCAGGATGTGGAGTGTGTGTCTCATTCTCTGTGTGGTGATTCCCAGCAGCAATTCACTCAGCCTTTATTGCTCAGGACACTTCTGGAGTGCTGTGAACTCTCCATCTGTGATGAGGGGAGGAAGACACAAGGGGGCTTTTACTTTTTATTATCTGAACAGCGTTTGAAAGGGCATTTTGGAGTTGTTTGGAGAGCTGCTGGGGCAGGGGAGAGGCTGCATTTCTAGTCTCAAATGAAAGTCTGAGAGGTAATGGAGGTCTAAAGGACTTGCCACTGATCACCTCCTTGTATTAGGCTGAATGCCTGAATAGTAACTCTCCTTTTAGCTGCTACTCCAGGGACTAACTCTGGACCTCTAAAGCTTGACAAACAGCCTGCTAGAGCTGGAACTGAGTAATTGAGGTTGTGGGAACTCACATCCTTCCCCACAAGAGAGCCCATGAAAAGTTTTCTGAGAGGATTTCCAGGACACAGCAAATTTCCAGAGGTCCTTGTGTGTGTCATTGCAGCAGGACTTGTGTCACCCACAGGCATCTCAGCCTTTTCTGTGTTAATCTCTGAATTAACACTGATGGGCCAGCCCTGATTCCCAGCTCTAATCTCAGTTATGCAAATATGTTGGAGCTGCTGAATTTGACACACAATTCGAGGTGAGACCTGTTGCTGGCAGAGCTGTTTGGTGTGAAAAAGGTCTCAGTGGAAGTCAGCTCTTCACAGGACCAAGACAAAAGCCACCCACCTCGCAGTCTGTGCCGTGGCAGAGTCACAAAAGGATCAGATGTTTTGCAAAGAGGTGTTTTGTGTTGAGCACAAGAGCTGCTGTCAGTCGGGGAAACACTGCTTAGCAATCATAGTCTGGAGCTGCTGAGTGTTGTTAAAATATCCACTTAGTCCCATCCAGGGGTAATTTTATTTACAAGATGAATGAAGAAATCCCTTGGAAAATACTCTTAGTGAAATGCAAATATTTCTTGTAGGCTAAAAGCATCTCCACTGCCCTGATGTGTTGCTGGGATTTGCTGTCAGTGCCCCTTCTCAGATATCCCTTCACCCTTTCCTTTCTCTTGGTGTTATCCAGCACCTCTGGCAGCCTTGGAAACGCTTGGATTAAGCACTGTGGGATGGAGGTCGGGCAGTCAGAAGGGATAAGGACCAGGGGGACGGCACCTTCCCAAATCCTGGTGCTCAGAGGGGAACAGGAGCTGCCAGAGACCCCACAGGAATGAGAGCCCTCCTTGCACAGAGTCCTCATCACTAATTCCAGTGCAGGATGTCACCTCCTTTCTTCATCTAAACCATCAGCTGGAAGAGACCCTGAAAAAAAACCCATCTCAAAATTAGGATGAAGCATTGGAGGAAAAAGTCTGGGATTTAGGAGCCCTCTTCTTGTATTTAGGGAGAACTCCAGTTATTGCAGCCCTCCAAAGCTTCATTTTTATTCCCTTTCTCCTCTGCTGATTATTCATTTTATTATTACAGCAGCTCAGACAGTTTGTGACAGAGCAAGTTGCTATCAGGAAGAAATCAGAACTGATTAAATTAACACATTACAGGTTTAATTTAGACATAAACAAGACGCAGAGCTCGGTGAAAACTAGAATGTCCTGCTTTCAGCTCTCAATTTGAAATACTTTTTTCTTTTTTAGTGCCTTTTCACAAATTTTCTCTGTTTTAGGGTGAAAAAAAATAACTTTTTTTTTTTTTTGCAAATCAGAATTAATGCAGAAAAACATATGAGTCTGATCAACAAAATTGAAATGTTTCCAGCAAGGCTTTTTTTCCCTGGGAGCATCAGTTTGCTTCTGATGCAGAATGAAACCATCTTGCTGAGAGCAGGGGCATGTCACTGAATTACTGCAGGGTGAGCTGGGTTAAGAGCTTGGAGAAAGTCTTCTCTCCATTGTGGTTTCCTGCTCTTCTCCTGTGGTAAATCCATGGTGCTTTCCTGCTGAAACAGGATTACTTTGTCACACATTTTCTCCAGGGTTCTGCCTTGTCAGAGCGTGGAAACTTTCCATGGGGTTGCTGACACAGTGTAAATTCTCATCCTCCCTCGCCCTGAAGTACCAAGTTTATGTGCCCATGCCCTGAATTGCTGCATCCCCCACAAAAATGGGAATTTCAGCCCCTGTGCTGCTGTAACTGTGGCTGTTGCAGAGTCACAGACTTGTTGAGGTGGGTTCTCTGGAGTCTTTTGGGCCAACCAGCTGCTCAGGAAGGGTCACCTGGAATTGGCTGCCCCAGGAACCTGCCCAGATGGCTTTTGAATGTCTCCAAGGATGGAGACTTCACAATTCCTCTGCTCATGCTTTGGCAGTGCTCTGTCACCCTCACAGTGAAGAAGTGTTTCTTTCCTGACTTTACAGTCAAACCTTAAAAACAAAGGACCAAGGAATGGCTTGGGTTGGAAGGGACTATAAAGATATCCAGGTCTACCCCCCTGCCATGGGCAGGGACACCTTCCACTAGCCCAGGTTGCTCCAAGCCCCATCCGGCCTGGCTTTGGACACTTCCAGGGATGGGGAAGACACAGCTTCTCTGGGCATCCTGTGCCAGGGCCTCCCCACCCTCCCAGGGAAGAATTTCTTCCTGATATCCAGTCTAAATCTACTCTCCTTCAGTTTGAAGCCATTCCCCCTTGTCCTAATCCCTGTTGGCTGCCCAGACACTCTGTGATGCTCAGCTTTGGGATGGGAGGGGAGTGAGATTTCTCCTGCTGTTCTTTCACGCCGAGTTTGTCATTTTGGGGATGTTGAGGTACAGTGAGACCTGTGTGTGATTGAAAGTCTCTGTGGGGACACCAGGAGCATGTTCATACTGGTTTCCTCAGAGATGGGATTTATTCTGCACCCCAGTTAGTGATGAGGGCTTTAAACTAAAGTTGTTGGAGGAGGGGAACCTCAATCCATCCCACTCCTGCCAGTGCCAGCAGTACTTGCCCAGAGCATGGAGGGGCATTGCAGGTCATCAGGAGAACCCCTGTTGAGCAGCACAAAGGAGTTCCAGTAATTGGCTTAATCAGGGGCCCATCTTGAATTCTTCTTCATGGCTGGCCAGAGAATCTGAGGCTGCCCCATCCCTGGAAGTGTCCAAGGCCAGGTTGGATGGGGCTTGGAGCAACCTGGCATAGTGTGGAAGGTGTCCCTGCCCATGGCAGGGGGGTGGAACAAGATGATCTTTAAGGTCCCTTCCAACCCAAAGCATTCCATGATTCTATGATCTCCCCAGTGATGTCTCCACATGTGACAGGTTCATTTGGATGAGGAAGTTCTGGTGCAGTCAATGAAGTTCAGGATGTGATTCACCTGAGTAGGTAAAGGTGCCTCACAGAATCATCCTGGACTCCTCTGGTTGGATCTCTACTGACTAGAAATGTCACCAAGGGTGCCTGGCTCTGTGCTAGGCTGTTTAGGAGCCTGAATTCCACACGTGGTCACTGAAGAAAGAGGAAGTCCTCATCAGGTTATGTGGTTATTTCCAGAGGAGGCACCACACCCCTCCCATTGAACTCATTCCATAGTGGAATTCCACAGGAGATTTCACTTCAGGAGTACTGTGAATTCCCACCTTGCTGCTGTGTTGTAGGATTTCCCCAAGGAAGCTCAAAGGGAGAATCCAGAGGAAGAAATGTCCTGCACTCCTGGACCTGAGCTCCCAGCAGAAATAGTGGTTAGCAAAGGAGCAAGGGACAGTTCCCACCCTTTCTACTCCTTCGCCTGAGTGAGCAGGACAAGAGCATCATCTTGCCAGCAAAATGATGCAGCTGCTCCCAGGACCTGACCTGAAACAGAGCACCATCCTTAATTTTTCATGCATTCCCCTGTCAAATGCCATCTGCAGGCAGGTCCTCGGGGAAATGAGCCTTTGTGCAAGTTCGGGAGAAATGGGAAGCAAAACTTGCTCTTTGCAAAGTCTGAGGGTTTTTTTGGTTTTTGTTTTTTGTTGGTTTTTTTTTGCCGTGGGGGATCACCTCCCAGGATGAACTCTGCCAGCAAAGGGAAGAAGCAAACATGTGCCTGTCAGGGTTGTTTGCCCCCGGGGTAATTTCCTTTTCTCTCTTCATTTTCCAGCTGCTGGCTGTCGTTGGAGGGAGGGCTCCTCTATGCCTTCGTGGGACCGGCGGCTGCTGTCGTTTTGGTATTTAAGCTTGGCTGAAAGCTTTTTTTATTTTCCTCTTTGTCTTATGCCACTCTCCTTGTTCTTTCAACCCAAGAATGCCCTCTCTTTATTTCCACTCGCAGGAATAAGGAGCAAAGTGTTAGAAGCCAACAGTTTGGGATGGGTTTGATTCTGGGATATAATGTGCCTCAAGCTCTCAGCCTTTCACCTCTGTCCTCACTGGTGTCCCCTAACACCTGATTAATGCTTTTCCTTGGTTTTGCCCTGTCTGGATGGAAGTGCAGGATGATGGTGGAAAACTCTGACATGAACTCCTTCAGAAACTGCTGTCCCTGGTTGCTCCCAGACCAGGCTGTGCCCTCCCAGCCAGCATTTATTCCTGGTCTGTCCCAGCTGGCCAGTATGTGGGAGCAGCTTCCTTGTTTGCAGGTGAATTGGAGATCTTCAAATCAGTGCTGGGGGGGGTTCTTAGTTATCCTAAAAGTGCCATGTTTGCTTTTAATTCAGAAGGAATGGCAAGCTTAAAGTAAACATTCCTAAATTCTGTCCCACCAGCTCCTGCATGGTGGGAGTGTGTCCTACTGTCCCTTCACCCTTGGCTCCAACACAGCACCAACACCAGCCTTGGCCGGTTATTTGAGTTTAAGGTGCCACTCAAGAGCTGACATTCCTTTCCTCAAGCTTCCCTGCTGTTGAAGCCTCTCTGACCATGAGAAATCTTGACTGTCAGGGTTGAAAGACTCTTGAGAATTGCTGGTCCTCCAGGAAATCCCTCCTGCAGCAATTTCAGATGGGTTTAAATCCCCATTTGAGCCCCCTCACATTAGGTGACAGCCTGGTTTCTCTCCAGCCCAGTGTTTTATGCAGTGGAGGAGCTGTGTGTCCTCTGAGGCTCAAGTGTCCCACAGGAATGGGGTTGTTGACACTCATAGTTCCTTTTTTGGGTCAGGCTTTTGTTTCCTGCAGTGCCTGGGGGGGGTTAAATGCCCTGAAGCAGGCGCTTATAGGAGAATAACTCCACAAAAGCTCCTGCTGCCTCTGTTCTCACTGCTGTCATTGCACATCAAACCACCTTGGTGCCATCCTTTGATCAGCATGACAAAGAGGTGAGCCAGTAGCTGCCCCTCCTCTGTAATAAATCAAAACTAGTTTCAGTTAAGGTCTTTCTTTAGTGTAGGATTGTGATACAGTGATTAGGAGGGAGGAAGCTTTGGTAGTGCCCAGAGAAGAGGGAGTCACTCAGCTGCCTCAAGGCATCTTGCTTTTGTTGTGCCAACAACAAGGGAAGTAATCCTTCATTTTTCCTTTGCATTTTTAAAGTGTGATTAAAACCCAGGAGCCTCCTTCCCTTTGGCACCTCAGTTTTCACTCACCATAAAGCAGGAAATGGAGATGTCCTTAAAGAGGGGTCAACATATGCAAAGGGTGGCTCATGCAGCTGATATTAGGAAGTGGTGAATCATCTCTGGGGGTGTCTGTCCCTGAGCAGCACCATGACAGAGCATACACACCCAGTTTAGACCTCCTGGCTCACTGCTGGCTCAAGTGATGAATGAACACTGCCCAAGTGGGGTAGATACCCAGGAGCCAGGGGAAGGAGAAAGAGAAAAAGAAGCATTTAAAGCCTTTTTATAAATGGGAACCTGCAAAGAGATGAGCTCAACTGGCCACTCAGATTCACACTGTGACCTCTGGCAGGGCCAGAAGTGGAACACAGAGTCCACGAGGCTGGACAGCTGTGTGTGTGTTCTCCTTGTGCTGTGCCTTGAGTTCAGGTTGGCCATGCCAGTGACAGAAGGACATCCCAGAAGGACCAGGGACAGGATGACCAGGGCAGTGAGTACACCTGGCTCAACAGGGCAGTCAGGCTCCTGCAGGGCTGTACAGGGGATGGGCAGCTCCGCTGCTCTCAGGACAGGTTTGCTCCAGAGAAAATACAGCTGCTCGTGTGACACCTTGCACAGATCAGGGTGGGATTTGACTCTGAGCCTGAGCTTTTTCTCACCCAAAATTCAATATATAGATGCCCAAGTGAGTTTGCACAGAGCTGACTTGGCTTGGAGAGACAGCTGGGACAGCCTCAGCCCTGGCCAGGCTACTTTTGTTCTCACTCCTCCCAAGCCATTCAAGCATCTCTGCACTCAGTTCTCCCACCAGCAGGATTTCTCTATTACCTATGGTAATACACAGCAACCTTCTTCCTCCACACCCTCCCTTATTATTCTCCACACTGGAAAAAGGCTTTTGGTTTGGAGAATACCTTTACTTCAATTTAATACTCTTAAGATGGTTGGCCTGCAGCTTCAGCAGCGTTCACAACTTGCAGTCAATCCACTGGCACTGAATGGCTGCAGAGATCTGACCTTTATTCTTAAAAATCCCAACAACCCGACAGGCAGAGCTGTTGGAAGCAGTTTTGCTCACCCAGCCTGGGGATGATTTGGGGCAGGTTGAAGGCAGGGAGAGGCTCATGGTGACAGGACAGAGTCAGCAGTGGCCAGGTCGTGGTTGTCTCAAGGAATCTCAGACTTGAGTCTTTGCTTCTGGATATTATCTCAGAGATAAAGAAGTAAAGCTGCTCTGCATGTCATTAAGAGTGAAGAAGAATTAAGTGTTTAGAAGAATTATCCCTAACTTAGGAAAACTGGAGCCAGGATCAGAGCAGGGTGTTGATCACAATGATCAGTGTGCTAAATGTGTGTGGCTAAAACAGCAATGTGGCTAAAAATAGCTTTTAATTATTAAAACCATCGCAGAGCTGCTCTTTGTCACCTCCCCTGCTCCAGAAGGATGAGGATACACATCTTTCCTAGGGGAGAGATCCTGCCACACTTCAACCCCATCTTTTCCCCCTTAAAGAAAAGTCTCTTGCACTCCCCAGCCTCCAGCACGGTGAAGAAGGATCAGTGAATTCCAAGTGCTCCCTCTGTCTCCAAGCACATAACTGGGGTTTGATTTCCTGCTGATCCTTGGCTGCACTGCTGTGTCTGACTTGCCAGTGCTGTTGCTCTAAATCAATACCGTGGTGAGCTCTAGAAATGGGCTCACAGCTGTGGGAAGCAGTGCCCTGACCCAGCAGCTGATGCAAACGAAAATAACTGCTATTTCTGAGCTTTTCCATTGATTCCCAGCTGTGGGCTCCACAGCAGCGAGCTGGGTCATGCCCTGCTCAAACCAGCAATCCAAATGCAGGAATTTTGCTCATTTTTCTGAGGCTGCTTTAGGCATTTAGGCAGAGCAGACATCTCCCTGCCTTTGGGGCCAGGTGCTGCACAAGGTGTCCCTCAGCACCACCTCTGTTAAACTCACCTCGGTGCACATGTGATGTTACACGTCCCTGAATTTGGCCTGAAAACATTTCCCTGCAAGCCCCACGTGCAAAACAGCATCAACCACGTCGTTCTACAGCACCAGATGTTTCCCTGACAGCAAAACCAGGAGAGTGTCATTTTTTTCCACCATTTCTTTGCCTCCACGAGGGGGGTGGTGCTCATGTGTCACTAATGTTTGGATGAGGTTTGTGGAGCAGATGCAGCTGGCAGCAGTGGATGCATTTGGAAGGGCACAGTGAGGAGTTTGGGATCACTTTGCAGGACCTCAGCTCTGTGTTTCACTGTGAATATTTATGCCTGGTTGATACAGACATCCACACTCTCACCCTAAAAAAAACAGACCAAAGGACTGCATGGAGTTGTCCTGCCCACTGATTTTTTGGGAAATGACTGGATGGCTGACCTGTGTGCTGGGCCATCTGCAATTCTTCTTGCTCAGACTTGTAAATCTGGGCAGTTTACAAATTTGTCCTGGTTCCTGGAGATGTGGTTCATGGTTGGACTCGGTGATCTTGGGGGCTTTTTCCAACCTTAATGATTCTGTGATTCCAAGACCTCTCTTATCTGTTGCCAGCTGCATTCTGCTCTCCTGAACTCCCTGCTGCATGGCCAGGGAAGGTGGGACAGGGTGGAGAGGGGACAGAGGGGGTGGTGGCCTGCAGAAGTGTGACCTGATTTGGGGAAAAACGGGAATAACTTCGTTTGCCAGATGTTGGGGGGTTTTTGCCTTCTGTGCTACCAAGTTTGAGCTGAGCCACATGAGAACAAAACTGTGTGTTGTTTCTCTTTTGACAGGTGAACATGGTTATTGGCATTCTGGTTTTTAACAAACTTGTATCCAAAGATGGAATAACAGATAAGAAACTGAAGGAACGGGCAGGGTATGCCTTATCAATACATCTAAGTAAAGAGTGACAATCAAAACCAAAAACACCCAAGGTTGTGATCAATAACCAGGCCAGGAGTGCAAAAAGAAAAAGAGATCGGAGATGGAAACAAAAAGCAAAAACAGATTTAAACAAAATGAAAGAAAAAAACCCACACTTGATTTAATCTCTTTGCTGTGTCGTTCAGTGCAGCAGGGACAAAAAAATCCAAGGAGCAGCACTGGGTTGCTGTGGAGGAAGGACAAAAGTTCATCTCTTTGTTGAAATGGCTTCAGCCCAGGCTGATGTATCCTCCCAAAAATTAAGGAGAGCAAAGTGACTCTTGTCACTGACTCCTGGGAACAGCAGCTGGATCAGAGAGGGACTCACCAGTGCTGAGTGGGGCACGTGGCACGGGCTGTGTGACAGAGAACTCATGTCCAGTGGCTGGCAGGTGGCTGAGGGACAGCAAAGGGATGTGATACTTTTAAGGGAAGGCTTTTGGAGGCCTAGCAATGAACAGGTCAGGAGATGGGTGCACATGTAAAGAGGAGGTAAGTTAGGAACCTCTTCTGCAGGAAAAAAAATCTGCTGCTACCTGAGGTCCTTTATCTTCTCCACGACCTCCACACCAAAACCTGGGGCTTGTGTTACCTGGGTCTCTTTGTAGTATAAATCCAAGGGCTGCCTCCAGAGTCCTCATCCCCCTGGTGCCGCTGGGGGTTGGCTGGGGCAGGGCTCTCTCATGGGTTCCTTCCAAACTCTGTTGACAATGGATATTTTGCCACTGTCAGCATTCCCAGCAGGATGGGAATGTTGGTTCCCCTTCCATCTTCTTTTCTAGAAATGAGTTTTTGGCCTGCTCAGACTTTACCCCTGAGCTGTGCTCCAGGCCAGGGACAGAAATGGCACAGTGACACTCTGAGTCACATCAAATGCTCAGGTCAGCCTGGCTGACGTGTGTTATTTGCCACTGCCTTGCTTGGCTTCTTGTTGCAGAGAAACTGTGTCCTTACCTGCAGACAGGAAAGGCAGGGATGTGTGATCTTCATGTATCCATTGGATTTATCACTGTGTTCTTTATCACTTGTATTCTTGAAGGAAGAAGTTGTTTCCAAAGAGATGAGGAGAGCAAGGGGTGTTGTGGTGTCTCTTTACCACAGCTACAGCCAGAATGTAAAACCTTTGGAGGCTGGAGGAGAAGATAAAGGATATATCCTGCCTACTAAAGAGGAAGGAGAACGGTCTCCATCGAGTCTCAGAGGGTGGCAGCAGATAACACAGATGAGGCTCAATATTCCTGTCACAGCACTATTGAGTAGTTGTGGTAGAAGTGGTTTTTAATTGAGTGGTGGCAGCAAAACTGAGGGTAGAAGCAAACTCTCATCAGCCCCTGAAATCCTGTGTTCAGTTTTGGGCCCCTCGCTGCAGGAAAGACCTCGAGGTGATGGGGCATGTCCAGAGAAGGGCAATGGAGCAGCTGAGGGGTCTGGAGCACAAGTCCTGTGAGGAGCAGATGAGGGAACTGGGGGTGTTTAGTCTGAAAAAAAGGAGGCTCGAGGGGGACCTTATCACTCTACAACTCCCTGAAAAAAGATTGTGGTGAGGTGGGGGTCGGCCTCTTGTCCCAGGTAACAAGTGGCAGGACAAGGGGAAACGGCCCCAAGTTGTGCCAGAGGATATTCAGGTTGGATATTAGGAAAAATTTCTTCACTGAGAGGATTGTGAATCATTGGAAAAGGCTGTCCAGAGAAGTGGTGGAGTCACCATCCCTTGGAGTGCTCAGAAAACAAGTGGATGTGGCACTTGGAACTTTGGTTTAGTGGGAATGGTGGTGGTTGGTTGAAGGTTGGACTTGATGATCTTGGAGGTCTTTTCCAGCTTTTATGATTTCTATAAGGAACACAAGAACCTGTCAAAGGTCCTGATTTCTATGAGAAACACAGAAATCTTCCACGGTCATGATAATAAAAGGAGACTTAACATGTTAGGATGATCAGAGGTATCAGTTGCCACTGGGTTGAAAAGCACGTGAAGTGACCTTGGTGCTTTGCTTTAAGCAGCTGCAAGAAGCAAGTGCTTTATTGTGGGTGATGCCTCCTTCACAAAGAGAGAACTCAAGAAAATACCCAGACTGCAGGCAGAGTCTGCAGCAAGGTAATTGCACTTGAAAGTCAGCCCTGCAATAAATGCTTTATTGGATTAGCAAAGCAGAGAGTTGCTGTCGCTCAGCCCCTCCCTCCCTAATCCAGACTGCTCAGAAAACGACCTTATTTAATACACAGCAGCTGGTTATTGATCACAGAGTTGTTCTTTAAAAACAAAAGCTGCAAAGCAACAACAACAACAACAACAAAAAAAGTCATTTTTTTTCTGATGTTCTTTGTTTTTTCTTTCTTTTCTCTTTTTTCCCCCCTCTTTCGTGTCCGTGTGTGTGTGTGCAGCACTTTTAAGCCTTCTCTGTGCTCAATGGTTTTGTTCTCCTTTCCCAAGTGCACCTGCTGAGAGTGTGGGAGCACTTTTGAGAGCCCTGGTGCCCCTTTTCCCTTAGTTAACTTTGTAGAAGTTATTCTGCTTCTGGCCTGGGCTTGGGAACCGTGTTGGAAGGTAGATCTGAAGAGAATCAGAACGAGCAATGGCCTTGGAGATGTTTGGATCTGAGGAGATGGTACAAAGAAACGTTGTGTTTCCTTTAGCAGAGGCAAGAAGTATGGTTCAGTGTTGCAAAAACGATAAAAAAGGGGAAAAAAACCCAGAATAGGGGAAAATAAAGAGCTGTTGGGTACTAAGAAGAGCCCAGCACACACTCCACAGATTGGTTGGCACTCAAATACCTCAGAATTAACAGTTCTCATGAAATAATACCTGAGACACGATAGGTTTTGCCCTGTACTTTGCAGAGGAAATTGCTGTGATTAGGGTTGTCACATCTGTCAGAAAACCTTGACTTCCTAATGGCAACGGCTTCGTAGATGAATCACAAAGCCAGGCTGGGGAGAGTTGGGTGGGATTGCCTGGAGAGCTGGAGGAAGACACACAACTGCCCCCCACCTGTCCAGGAACAGGAGAAAACCATCCAGGCACCTCCCAGCAGAAGGGTCTCCGTTGGTGGCCAAGTGTTTGAGCTCTGCTGATGGGAGTGCTACTAAAAATGGATGTCTTAATGTCAGGAGCCTTTAAAATGAGTTTGAAATTTATTCAGGCAGCGTTCATTCCAGAAGCATTTGTGTGCTAACGCAGCCAGGGAGGAAGAATGAGACTATAGGGTATATTCACCAGGGCTAATTTTAGCCTGCTGAGTTTAATCTCTCTAGGCTTCCTCTGTAACTGCTGGAGAGAGACGAGAGCCTGGTGTAGTTGTTCCAACTTGCCCCTTGGAGGACCTTTACTTCTTTTATCTTCCTGTTGATTATAGAAACGACTCAAGAAAGTTTGCCCCCATCCTTTGTGTGAAATATTCCCTGTACGACTGTCCTGGTGGGGTGTAACAGAGCTGGGCTGTCAGTGCATAGAGAAGAAAGTAATTGGAGAGATAATAACTCCATTAAAACAGGAAGGGATTTGGATTGCCCTTCATCTGGGAATGGTTCGTGTTGGAAGCAGCACTCCTGCTCTTTGGGCTGCGTGTGGTGTAAAGCACGGCTCAATAAAAGGGAGAAAAGTCCAGGCTCCAGTGAACACACCAGATGAGTCTGGGAGCTGGTTGTGGATATTTAGGAAGCAGCAAAAGCTGAATTAAATGGATGCCTCATTCCCTGTGATTATTTCATTAGCTACCCTTTCATACGTGCAGGCGCCAATACAAACCTGCTACGGAAATTCAATATATTAACAACCTCCTGCCCCCAACCAGAACAAATTAGAATGTAAATGTATCCACATCTGTGCCTACTGCTTACAACTTTCTGCATAAGTACACCCAACAGCAGCTACAGTTGTGTGTTACAGTTGGTCTTTTGGCCAGTTCTTTGTGGTTCAGTGTCATTCATGTTTTTTCTGGTACAGTTTTCCATCAAATTCCTCAAATCAATCTACTTTTTCTTTTTGCTGCCTATCTCTGCCTCTCTCTGTCTCTCTGCTTATCTATTCTTTGTGGCTTATAGATTTGGGGATAAGCTGTATTTTTTTTTTTTTAAGGGTCGTGCACTTAATGCCTCTCAAGACCCACTTTACCTTTGGTTCAGCCACTGGATTTACAGCATCCTTCCTGGAAGATATTTATCTCTGGACACAGGAGCTAATTTCCTCTGTGTCTGAAGGCTGAAAATTTCTGTGGGATACCTTAGTCATTATTTTGGAATGGAGCAATGGCTTATGTCACTAATTAATTAAAAGACCAATCAATAGCCACTTGATAGTGGGCCACTGGGCCCGCTGACGATACCGTGTTGGTGTTCATGGGGATGTTTTTTTGCCCTGAGACTGAAGACAGAGCCATAAAAGTTAAGTGATCTGTCAAGTTGCCTGATCTCTCTCCTGGTCAGGGCAGGGCTGTCAAACCCCTCGTGGTTGGTGCAAATATGACCCCTCACCAGCTGCACCACCCTCAGCCAAGGGTGACGCACCCACCGTCCTCTGGCAGTGATTTCGTGCCTTCCCTGATGTCAGGCACTGCAGGGAGGTCTGGGGGATGGTTTGCAGGCTCCTTCCCATTTTTTTAAGCCAGATCTGATGTGGATGCCCACCTGCGCAGATCAGAGAGTGCACACACTTAGTAAATTCTGGGAAGAATCAGGGCCAGTGCCAAGCTCAAGTGGCTTCCAGGCTCCTGGAGAAGAGCTGGCTTGTCAGCTGGGTGGGTTCACACAGATCAGCTCCCAAAAATCATGAGTTTACTCCCCTTAGCAGATCCCTGCAGCCCCTTATCCCAGCAGCCCACAATGGCCTGGTTGATCCCACGCAGAAAAACTGGGAGCAACAGGCGTGGAGTAGTCTCAGGGTTCATCCCAAACATGTTTTCATCTGCAAAACAAGATATGAGAGAAGAAATGTCTCAGAAGTATTCAGCCAGTCCAGTTCCTTCCAGGGCAGGTTGGTGGTCTTACAAAGCACCCAAGTTCATGCTTAACTCCCAGGACACAAAGAGTCCCCTTTGCATTGTCCTTCCTCACAGATGGAGCAGCCAAAGAGTGGCCTCTCTCCTGGTACCATGGGGAGATCCCAATCAGAGAAAATACGTGATTTATCCCTTGCATTGCTGTAGGAAAGAATATAAGCAGGCACAGTCCCCACAGCCCTACTTCTTGCCTTCTACTGCACAACCCTGCCACCTTTTTTGTTTTGGAGCAAAAAGGCCAGGAGGGAAAAGAACAATTTCTCAAAAAAAAAAAAAAAATTAAAAAAAATTAAAACTCAATCGAAAAGAAGGAGGTGGAGACTGGGAGAGCAGTACTGATTTCTCTTCCCTGGGTGCCAGAGAGAGACACCCTGAAACTGGGCAAACATAAACCAACACAGTTCCACCCTCTCCAGCGGCACCAACAGTCTCTGAACTGCACATTTTCCCCCCCATTTCCCGCATCTGGATTGGTACAGATGAGAGAGTTTTATTCCTGCCTGTCTTTCATTTCTCTTCCCGAACTGGGTATGGTTGGTTGGTTCCCTATTTCTCCTTCCTTCCTTCCTCTCTTTCTTTTGGCTTCTCTATTTCCCTTTCCTTTCTACGTTTGTGCTCATGAGCAAAGTGTTTTGTTTTGTTTCAGTCTTTTGGTTTTAATTGCAGTCAGATGGCAGTGCCCCTTTACGGGATGACGCTCAAATGTTCCAAGTGTGGAGTAGTTTCTTCTGCTGAAGTTTCGGCCACAGCCACCAGTAACGCCATGTTAGTTCCTCTAATTTCAACTCCTTTTCTTTCTTTCTTTCCACTTTCTTTTTTTTTTGTTTTTCCTTCTTTTAATTGATTTTTTTTTCTTTTAGTTTGTTTTATTTCCCTCTTCCATTTCCCTGCACTCACCAGCCCTTGTTTGTTTTCTCTCTCCCCGTGTCCCTGCCCACCCTCCCCACATTCCCCAGCTCTCCCTGACCTCATTCTGTGGGCCATGAGTAGTGTAGGGCTCCTCCTGCAACATCCCTGGAGCTGATGGGCTGGATCCTGGAAAGCCCTTTATGACATGCTTAGATTTGAGCATGTGAGCAGCCCATGGAAGACAAAGGGACTCTGCATTTATTGCAAGCCGTGCATATGTTCAATTCTTCCACTGAATTTAGTTGCAGACTTAAAGATGTGATTCCCAGTAATTTTAGGGCTAGACAGGGACCTCAAAACCCAGCTCTGTCAACCGCTTAAGCATCTTCATGAGTGTTTTACTCCAGAGGCTGCAGAGCATTGAGAATGGTTTAAGTTGGTGAATCACTTCTAAATATTGGGTTTTTTTGCTCCTATGAAATGCTCAAGTTAAGTTTGATACCTCATAGGGCTGCAGGTCTGATTTGATAAGTGTTGACTGCCTCTTTTGGACCCCTAAAAGCAGTTGGAATTAATTCTCAAACTCTTAAAGCGTTTCATAGCTCTGAGTTACAAAAGTCAAAAGCTGTTAAATCTCTTCTTAGATGCCCCTGGAGTTAGTTTTAAAAGAAAAAAAAAAAAAAAAAAAAGGAAAAGAATGCCAGAGCTTTGTTCTGCTGGAGAAATTGTTGCTATTTATATAGTTGGCTTTTTTCCCTAAGGTTAAGGTTGAAGGGAGAGTGATGAGGGAAGGTTTGTCTTTCTTCCTTCCCTTTTGGAAATTGCATTATCTGCATCATATCCAAGTGATGCTGTTACTTTGATTTCGGTGTCTAGAATAATGTATGTAAAATGTGTGAAAGAAACGGTCTTAGATCACTTGCAGTTTGGAAACTCCTACTTTTAATTAATCTAAACAAAAAGAGGCAGCTGAGTGTCAAATCTCAAAATGCAGAAAAATAAAAGAAAATCAAAGCACAAGAGCAACCTGGTCCAGTGGGAGGTGTCCTGCCCATGGCAGGGGATTGGGATGAGATGATCCTTAAGGCCTCTTCCAACCCACACCATTCTATGACTCTGTGATTTTCTCTGTGAAATGAAAAACTAAACAAAATCTCATTTATTTTTTGTTGCTAAAGTCATTTACTCACCTTTTGCAACAGTGCTCAGCTGAGATGGGGAGATGGAATTGGTCCAGGCACGTGTACCATGAGTCTGGAATTAGCAGGTCACTGAATTTTGAATTCCTGAGACTGCAGAGGAGCTAAAACAGCAGATTTACTATTAATGAATTAGACTGTTAAATAGGAGAGGCTTTCTGTTCATAGTAAATTCATTTCAAAAGTTAAACAGTCTCAAATCCTTCTCCTGCACTGTCTGACATCAGTCTGTGATAAATCACATATTCTGATTCATCTCCAAATCAAACAAAAAAAAAAAGGGATATGAAAGCCAGATCTCCTGTTCATCCTGCTTTTCTAATTTAAGTGGATGGATAGAAATTGGAGGGCTCTTGGGAGAGGACATGTCTTTTGTTTCCCAGCAAGTAAATACCTCAGATGACAGGTTTCACCACTAGTTTTGCGGTCTGTCCTCAAGTGTCCCATGCTCTTGTCCTTGCAAAGGGACCATTGAGCAATCCATGGATTAGTTCCCTCAGCCTCATCTCCCTTTGTCATCCACTTCATTCTGCAGCTGAACTGTTGCTGTTTTTCCTCCCCCAAATCTATTGTTTGTCAAAAAGGCAAAGCCCTGATGATGCTTCGTGCTGCTGCCACCATTCTGCTGCCCTTCATCCTTCCAGACCTTGGAGAGGCTTTGTCATTCCCTTTTCGAGTCTTGTCATGTGAATCATATGCCAGGAGAATTCCTGGCTCCTCCCTGACCTGGAATGAGCCATAGTTGTTTGGTAGGGAACATATCAAGGATGTTCCTGCCTTGTTCCTGCTGGGGTTGCTCATTCCCTCTCCAGTTTACCTCCTGTAGCTTCCAGAGGCTTGTTCTGGGAGAGCATGGCATGAAAAATAGATGCTTTTGCCTGTTTTTTCTTGGCTTTTGGAAATCATAGAAGTCTTGAACAACTGTTTGTGGTAATATCTGAATCTAAGAGAGAAGGGGACAGAGAAGGGGATGTGGAACTGAGGGAAAACAAAGTAAACCACTGATGGGAGAGCAGAAGGGAAAAAAATTTGCACTGGCAACTGTGCAGTGTCTTGACTTGGGGAATGATAAAAAGGGAATGATGAAAAGGTGACAGAAGTGAAAAAATCTGCACTGGAAATTGTGTAATTTCTTGACTTGGGGAATGAAACAGGAAAGTTTTGGATGTCTCTGACTTGTTAAGGATTAGCCAGACTTGACAGGTGTAGGTTAAAAACACCTTTCCCTTTAGGTTGTGCTGAAGGAGACACTGGGCAGATTTTGCCATTGGAAGACCTCTGTTCCCACATATCCTTCTGTTCATTGTTGCCTGTAAGGTTCCCCTCAGCCTGTGAAATATTGACTTATAATTAATTTGTCTTTGCTACCTGTGAAAGATATTTTATCTGAGGTGGAAAACATATGGCAGAGTCATGGCATGTCTTGGTATTTGCTGTGAATGAGGAGATCCACTGCAGAACACAGGGACTGCTGATGGATGGGTGGGTGGATGGATGGATGGAAGTTGTTGATGTTCCATCCCTGGAAGTGTTCAAGGCTAGGTTGGGTGGGGCTCTAAGCAATCTGGGATAGTGGAAGGTGTCCCTGCTCATAGCAGGGCTTTGGAATGAGATGATCTTTAAGGTCCCTTCCAACCCAAACCGTTCCATAATTCTATGAAATGTCTGGACTCAAATTCTGACCACAGGGAAGAGACTGGCCCAAAACTGAGGCCCTGGCACAGGCAGGCATCCCACCCAGGAGTCAATGTCAGAGAGTCCTCATGACCCTTCTCATCATCATCCCTCTTAAATCATTAGAAATTCCTGTGTCAAATCTCCCATCTAAAGGACTTGCCCTTTTCCTTGGCTCAAAGTCATTTCGGGGCATCTTAGATATCAAGCTTTCCACCTGTATTCCAGCACCAGTGTGAGTCAGCATTTCCATACCTGGCTGGTTTTATGAAGGAGACTGTTCCTCAGGAGAGTGTTGTCCTCATGGTTCAAGGAGTTTGAAATCCCCCCTTACCTGGGGATGATACCCGAGTCCTGCAGGTCCTTGCTGGGACTGTCAGAGAACACCTTCCCTAATTAGGGAATAATCAAGTGAATAATCAAGCAGTTTGTCCACAGCTGCCTCATCACCTCCCTGTCTCATTTGTCACAGATTCATCATGGAATGGTTTGGGTTGGAAAGGACCTGAAGGATCATCTCATTCCAAACCCCCTGCCATGGGCAGGGACACCTTCCACTGGACCAGGTTGCTCAGGGCAGTTCAGAGACATTTAATTTCCTGTTCCCCTGGTTCTGTGATTTATAATGCAGCAACTGAGAGAAGAATCATCTTTTGGGGAAAATAGAAATCACATCAGGTGTGGAGAAATCCTGTTCTGTGTTGCCTGGGCATGAGAAGAACATGCAGAGTGCTCCCTCTTTTCTAGTTCCAGGTTTCCTGTGTTGGTTTTGAGTTTGGGCTCCTTTGGGCATTGAGTTAAAGGGACGTTCTCTGAAAGTGTCCCTAAAATTGGGACAACACTCTTACTTTTAGGAGGAATAGTGTTTATGTTCTTAAAAAGTGTTCAAGGCCAGGTTGGATGGAGCTCTGAGCAACCTGGCCCAGTGGAAGGTGTCCCTGCTCATGGCAGGGGATTGGAACGAGATGATCTTGAAGGTCCCTTCCAATCTGAACCATTCCACAGTTCTGTGATTCTGTGAATCCAAGTTAGAGGAGTGATAAAGCACGAGAAAATAAATAAAGTACATCCCTGCACTGTGATTTGCCTGCAGCAGAACTGCTGGCATGTGAAGAAACATCCATTATGTTGAGTCCACCGACTTTCTCCCTTTCCAGAGCTCCTTCTGGGAGCTGTTTCTGAATTATAAAGTGATTTTTTCCTTCTGCTGCTTCTTTAACTTACGTCACTGCTGCTCTGTCAGTGTTGAGTAATGAGAAGAATTGATCCCTTCCCTCTTTATAACAGCCCTTCACATCTCTATTGGCATGTCCTGTATTTCCCCCTGCACTTGCCTTTTCTCAGGGTGCAGCGCTCTTCATCTTTCTTCATGTAGATCTTTGTCTCCAAAACCATTTATTTGCTCTTTCCATTGCTCTCCTCTAAGTGCCATCCCTTTATTCTGCTTCCTTTGCAAAGATGACAACTCTCAAGGCTGCCAGCTTGTGCTAAAGGACAAAACCAGAGCTAGTTTTTGTCATTTTGGCCAAAGGCTTCATCTGCTTGTGGTCAGAGCTGGGTCTGCTGTGTGCTTTCATAAGGCTTAGTGGTAGAACTTGTTTCCCGTGGTAGAACATCCCATGTGCTAGAGAACAGGAGCAGCTGAGGGAGCTGAGATTGTTTAGCCTGGAGGAAAGGAGGACTGGGAGGATCTTATCTGCAACTACCTTAAAGAAGGTTGTAGCCAGGTGGGGGTCAGTCTCTTCTCCTCAGTAACAAGTGATAGAACAAGAGCAAATGGCCTCAGGTTGTGCCAGATTTAGGTTGGATATTAGGGACAATTTCTTCACCAGAAGGGTTATCAAGCATTGGAACAGGCTGCCCAAGGCTTCACCATCCCTGGAGGGGTTTTAAAGCCGTGTAGTTGTGGCACTTGGAGACATTTTTTAGTGGTGGCCTTGGCAGTGCTGGGTTAGTGGTTGGACTCGATGATCTCAGAGGTCTTTCCCAACATAAATGGTTCAGGGATAAAGCTGTGGACAATCCTAGAGTGTGGCCATGCTGTCACACGTCCTTGTAATTATATCTGGGGAGGAACAACATGACACTACAACTGCACTGCTGAGTAACACTGGCATGGCAGGGTCACCTCACCATAAACCATTGTCCCCCTTCCAGAATGAATGATCTTCCCTGTCCCCCGTCCTGAGTGCTGTCATGGATGGCACAAAGAAGAGGATGTGCCAGCTGATTCCTTTGTCTCAAGCCATACAACTCCTGGATCTGTTGATTGTAGCTAATCTGTGATGGAAAGCCATTAGGTGATCACAGTGTCATTATAGAACATCAGCATTTCATATCACATCACGTAACTTGACGTTTCTTAAGTCCTGTGAGTTATTCTGTAAGTTTTTAAGGATGCTCCTAAAACAGGGACAGGTGGAAAGGTGGCAGAAGTGTGGGCTCTGCTGTGAATTCAGCTCACAGCAAGTAGAATTAGGGGCAATCTCACAGAAAACCCACTTACCTTCCCTTGAGTTTTCTTCTGAAATTTCAGTCTTTATAGGATTGTTTTTAATGGAGGGTTTGTTTGGGGTTTTTTTTTGAGTTTAATCTTTCATAAATCTAAGCAGAGCTCTGCCAGTGAAATTAGAGTGAGTTCCATTCCTGTGACCCATTGCCACCTGCTGCCTGAGAATAAAGATTATGCATTAAGTGTCAAGCAGCATTTCCATAACATTCGTGAGGGATGAATGTTGCTGAGAAGGTGAATCACAAAGGGAGCAGAAAGGCCATACTCTTAGCTGATGTAAGTCAGCACAACTCAGGAAAATCCTGATCTACTCCAGCTGAATACGTGGTGTAATATTGTTTTCATCATCTGAGATGGAAGGGCAGATGAGTTTTCCATCATCTGGTTGGAAAAGCAGAGATTTATGTGATGATTTAAGGTTGCTCATGTTGGCAGCAGTAGTGAAGTCCATCAGGATGTCTCGACTCAGAGGGAAGTGGAATAGTTTTCCCATATGGAGGCACATGGATCAAGGGGCTGGAAGGACTCTCTGAGTGCATGTGAAGGCAGCAGGAGCTCTGAAGAGAGAGTTTTGGATCATTGCATCCATGCTCTGGATAGCAAATGGACTCAAGCAGTGCCTCCTTAAAGGAAGTTTTGAAGCCAGGGGATTCAAATCAAACCATTTGCTGAAGAGAAACCTAAATTATATATAATTTACCTCTCCAACAGCATCCCTTACAACCCCAAATCCACATCTAAATCTTGGATTCAGACCCAAATCATTGCCAGTGTGAGTTTGCAGGTCTTCCCAAGAATGGAAAACCCACTCAAGCTCAGATGATCTGCATTCCCAGGTCAGATCCATTCTCAGATGTGGTTGCCAGGTTTCTTGTTTGCACACTGGGGGTGGCAACATCCACATATGTGTGTCCTAAGAGTGTTCTGGAAGATCAGAGGATTCCAAGAAGGAGAGCTGTCTGGTACAGACCTTTCCTAGCAGCTTTTGTTGATTTTGATGGTTTCCCTTTGCTACTGGAATAGCTTCATGTCCCCAGCCATGCTCTGGGAATGTTGTGTTTGCTGATTCTTGCATGGAAGACGCATCTAGAGAGGTGCCTTATGGACCAAACTTTATCTTTCCTTTTGACTTTTCTGCACCTACTTTTCTCCACCTACTACTCAGCCAGATTAATAATGCCCCACCACAAATGATAGCAAAGGGAGATTTCAGTGTAATGAGGCAGATTCCAGAGGGCTGAGGGAGAAAGGGAATAAGAAACTTCTATTTGGGAGTTATTTGGTTAAGGGCTGTCTGACTGCTGTTTTGTTTTGTTGTTTTTTTTGTTTTTTTTTTTAAATAATGCTTTGAAGTGATAGTTCATATTGGACATTAAACAACAATGTTTTTCATTCTATATAAAATTACAAGATATCAGATTATGTCATGGTCTTTACCCTATATGGGGGCCTCATAACGCTTGTTCTAATTAAAAAAAAATAAATAATAATTCCATTTCCCTGCTCCCTTAGGTAAATTCTATTCCTTAATAATACTACTAAGGAACACATCTGAGTCTGGACAGGTTGTAGAGATATTGCATTTAGGGTATCATTCTGACTATGAAAATAAACTGTCACTTCAATATGTGGTCACTACAGCAGAACTGATGTAACAACCCTTGCAAAACACTTAATGAAACCAGGGGGTTATATCCTGATGTCCACCCTTGTATCCAAGCTCCAGCTTTGTCCAGGTAAAACTCTCACTCAGCTCTGTGAGAGCAGTACCTGCATAACCAGCAAGTAAACATTAAAAACTTGCTCAGAGATGGCAAGCATAGAATGGTAAGCAAGTCCCATGTAAGTACTGCAAAAACGTGTGTCCTGGTATCTGTCCTGTAATTTATTGTGTTGCCTGTACTTGTTTGTTAGTGTTTAGGTTGAGGTTTGCTTGAAACTCAACTTTTTATACAGCCTGTGCCCAAATCTGCTCTGATTTGTTGGGGAAAACCCCACAGAGAAATTCTCCTTGGTGCACCAGGATGACTGACAGCTTAAAATCTCCCCAGTAGGCTGCTAAAATTGCTTGGGACCCCTTTTGCTCAGGTTGCTGAATGCCCAAATAGTCCATGGGAGCAGAGCTGCTTTGCCATCTCTAGGGCCATTATTTATAGATAAAGTGGAGATTCGTGGGGCAGTACTTGCATTACAGAAAACTACTTTGTCCAGTTTAGTAACTTGTGAATTAAAATGTGGCTTGAATCTCAAGTTATTTTAACCCAGGATGTCCACCCATGAATAAACTTATTTACAGGAATTGCTGAATATAGGAAAAAATTTTTTGGGGGCAGGTCACAGCAGAAAGCAGAAATTTTTCTGTCCACAGGAAAATTGGGTCAGGACTCAGTTCTCCTGGTGTTCATGGACACAGTGTCATAGGGACCATCAGCTGTGGAGTAAAGGAGCACCAGCAAAATGTATCAGTCTCCACATCAGCTCTGAGCTTGTCTGTTCAAGTCACTCCAAACTGTGACACCTGTCCCAGTGTTGGTGTCTTCCATGTGCTGTGGAAGTCCAAGTGTGTGTGACTCAAGTACCGACAGCCATCGTGACAGACCGGTCTCTGCTGCAACTGTCCCCCTTCCCTTTGGCAACCTCCAGTGACTGTATTTTGTCTCCCTTTCCTCGGGGAACGTTGTGGATTAGTGGCAGAGTGGGAAGGGTGTGAAAGGGGGAGTGAGGTATCCTCATCCTTCCTCCCCACCTCCAGTTTTCTGCATGTTTGCACCATTGGAAAGTTGTCCCTCCCGCAGAAACGCGTCACCTGTTTTGGCAGAGTGAGTGTGCAAAGCATCCTCCTGCTTCCCTGGGAGAGGGGCTCAGAAAACATCCAACATCCAGCACAAGTAGATGTTTGCTGGAGGAATTTTCTGCAGCCCTGTGGGATCAGGGGGCTGGATTAACATCCCCCGTGGGAGCGGGTGAGGCTAAAGCTGGGTTCTCTTTTCCTCTGCTTTGACAGGGCATCCCTTTGGAGCTCCTGCGTGGTCCTGCCTCTCCTGGCCCTCACCTGGATGTCTGCAGTCCTGGCCATCACAGACAGACGCTCAGCCCTCTTCCAGATCCTCTTTGCTGTCTTTGACTCCTTGGAGGGCTTTGTCATCGTTATGGTCCATTGCATCCTGCGGCGGGAGGTGAGACAAAGGGGTCCTTCTCTTTTATATCATCAACACATTTCCCGTAAAAATCACCTGGAAAATGTCCAGCCAGCCTGGGAACTTCTCTAACCCTGCAAACTTTTGACTTTGTGTGGATGGTGACCACAAAAATGACCGTGACAGTGTCGGTCAGAGGAAAGGAGGGATGAATCGGTGGTTGTCCTGCAGAGTGGAATTTGGTGGGCAGCCTTAGGTTGGATAACATGCCAGGTTTAGATTGGATAACATGTCAAGCTCGGCTTGTTTAACACCAAAATTCACGTTTCCAGCGTGTTTCCACCCCACCTCCAAAAATGCAACATTAAAAAAGTACTTTGTGATTTCAAGAGAGCCAAGTTGCCCTGAGATTTACGGAACGAAAGGTGTGTTGGCATGAGCACCCAGATATTCCAACTGGAAAGTAAAGTCAGCAATAATCAAGCAAGGAAATTGAGGGAATTCTCTGCAGCCTCCCTGTGGAGATTTAAAATGGTTAATTTATATCAGGGAAGAAAAGGATGAATCTTTTATGTTTCTTTTATTCTTTTCGTCCTACCGAGTGCAAAGACTATTAATAACAGAGACAGGAAGGGGCTTTTTTTTTCAATATTCATTTCATCTTCTTACAGCTCCTTTAAATTAAGTAAAACAGATTAATTCCTTATGTCAGGCCAATGAAATCAATGGGATTACACCACTGGCTTGGCTGAGACTCCTTCCACTAATTGCATTATGAATATGAGCCTGCATTGAACTCCCATTGCAGTCACTGGGATTGTTTTTTCCATTGATTTCAGTGAGTTTTGGACCAGATATTTATCACAGGATCATAATCAAACTTTGTAGACTCCACTATGATGATTTATGCAATAGCATCCGTTGTAAAGATACTGCAAGCTGCATTTTTATTCTTGATTATATAAATCAAGCAAATTGAAGCAGTGACCCAGGACAGAAGGAAAACCTTGGAGTCGCTCTTTAGTAGTGAAATATGTTACATATAAACCATGTGAAATAAATACCTGGATGCTGCTTAAGTCCACGTTCTTTTATCTACCAAAGACTGGTTGTTTTTTTTTCTTCAGCAGAATTTAATATGTTTGGTCTGTCTGACTCTGCCTTTTGCCAATCCCTGTGTTCCTGCAGGTCCAGGATGCCGTGAAGTGCCGAGTCGTGGATCGTCAGGAAGAGGGAAACGGAGACTCAGGGGGGTCGTTTCAGAACGGACACGCTCAGCTCATGGTAGGGAAAAGCACCACCTGGGCTGCTCTTGAGGGACCTCTGGGCATTTTTAATTCATAACTGATGAACAGAGGGCTCTGTCCATCAGAGGGTTTTCAGTCAGTGTTCTTTTTTACCTTTAAACCTGTACTTGAGCAAACTTACCACTTAGAACAGACTCTTTCACACAAATCTGGTTGTGTTTTTTTTTTTAAATTGTGATATCAAGGGATTTAAACTCACACACCTGCATTTGCAGACATCTTGGTGAGATCTTCTCTCTCCCAGAAAATAAAAAGCCAAAATAACACCTCCCAGGTCTTCCAGACCTTCTCATCCCCACCACGCTGCCTTGGCCTAGCTGCACTAAGTTTAATACTGTTTTAATCACTGTGTGTTGGGTTATTATTATAAAGAAGCTGTCTCAGAGGGATTGGTTTCTCTCCAAAGCACACTTTGCTTCCTTGGGAATGTAATTTAAGCTCTGTAAATCCCGGTCCTGTTGTGTAAGTCCTTTACAAACAGTGTGGATAAGGCCACAGAGGAATAAGCTGTGGAGCTTCCTCTTGAGTCTGCCTCACTGTTATGAGGTAGTTGATATAAGAAACATTTATTTTCTGAAGTTAACGTAAAGACATCAGGAGAATCACAGGATTTGAACAAGTTCCAAAACCATCTCATTATTATTAGAACTCCATCACAACCCAGTGATGTTTTTTTTCCCCTCACTCCCGTGCTAAGCAAAGCAGTTTGTGCTTGGTTACAGCAAAGTCTGGTTTCAAACAGCACAATCTTGGAGTCAGGACATCAAGAGACATTCAATTCCACCACACCTCGGTGGTGTTTGTTATAAACAGCTGCCTCATTTCTCATTTCAGTGCATAATCTCCTCGTTTTCAGACAGGTTCTCGCTCTGCCTAATTGTGTGTTGTTAGAAAACCCCTTATGTGCCTGCTGCTTTGGCTTCTTCAATAATAGACACCATCATCATATCCAGTCTCAATCTTCTTTTCAATAAGTTATCACCCTGAGCTTCTTTTATTCTCCCTCTGTAAAGATGTGCCTTCAAATTATTTATAGAACCCTTTCCCACCCGCCCTTCACGTTCCCAGCACCCTTGGAAGATGTGGATGCTCTATTTCTTATTCTTTTGTCACCACCCCAAGTTTCAGATTTTTGTATCTCTGTATAAATTCCCTGTTTTCATTCATTCATTCATTGCAAAATTCTGTGTCAGCCACAAGTTTTGCAGCAATATTACATTTATTCTGCACTGGTGGTGGATGTTTTGAGGAGCTGAGAGCTCACAGTCACTTTTTCACATCCAAGCACAAAAAGCTCTGGGATCTAGAAGTGAGTGATGACTCCTCACTGATATTTTTAGAGGGGTACAATGTTATTTTACAGTGACTGAGCTGTAAAATAACCAAAGAAATCAAAAGCTTTGCAGGGTGGCAATTTTGCTGTTACCTTTTCCAGTAATCTCCAAATCTGCCCAAGTGGTGAAAAGGAGCTTAGCTGAGTAGAACTGTTTTCCACAAAATCTTGTTGACTGGAATTAAATATAAACCTATCTTTTATTTATTTATCAGCAAAACTAGTACAGGCTGTTCAGCTGCGGTTTTTTTGGGAACTCCTGTAGGAAAATGAGATTATATTTTTCTGTGTCAACATTTAAATGTTAGTTCAGTCATATTTCTCTTCTGTTCTTTTCAGATTTCTTTGCTATCTCAAATAATTTACCAAGGAATTAGCATCAAGGAGGTTGAGATATTTCCTCAAACGTTCCTGGATCTCAACCTGCAAATATTAAATTGTTTATCCCAGGGGGGTGGGGATTTTTTCCCCATAATTTTCTTAGTATTCAATTTTAATCGCATTAATACAATTATATGAAGTGTCCTTCTGAAATTATACTAGAAATAGTCAGTGAACTCTCTGCCTTTTTCTAGTCTGCAGCTCTTCTATTGCTCCATGAAAACCCATGGCCTGCTGTGACTTAGTTTATCCAGTTCTTTGAAATGTTATCTGCCAAAAGCTTTAGAAAAAGAGTTTCACTTCTACAGGGAGAAGAAAGGAGTGTGGTTGGACTGTACAGACCACTTGAAAAAGTTCCTCAGCCTTTGTGCCTGCAGGAACCTTTGGTTTTTTATGTGAAGAGTTTCAGAGGCAGAGACTTGTTTCCACTTGGTGTGACTTGGTGCCAGATCACAGGAAAGCCCAGTGGGGATGGAGCTTTCTCAGCAGCAACCCCAGATCTCTTTAATGAGTGGAGGGGAATCCACTTAAACTGTGTGTGGAGTGATGTATCCAAGACAGTTCTGGCCAGGGACCTGTTCCCTGTTTTTTTTAGAAATGTGCATGAATGTGTTCCAGGGAGATATTTTAACCTGCAACCCAGAAATCAGTGAATGGATGAGCAGATGAAGCCAGCTGAAAAAAAAATTTACAGCTTTATCAGTGCTTGAAGTTCAAAAGCCACAGGTGAATAAAAGTGGTGTGTTGGCCATGTTTCAAAGCCCAAACAAAACATTTCTCCCCCGCTGTTCTGGCAGTGGTTGTGTCCACCTCACTAATTCAGGTGGGGTTTTGCATTTTCCCAATGGATTTCCTTCCTCTCCCACCTCCTTTTGACCACGTCCTCTGTGTTCTCTGTCTTTCAGACCGATTTTGAGAAGGATGTGGACATGGCTTGTAGATCAGGTGAGCACATCACAGGTGAGAATCAGCAAGTGACCTGGTTTGGGGATTGAACTAGGCCATTTTTTTTCCCTTTCTGTTTTCTGTGTGTGTGTCTTGGTGGCTTGCATGTACTTGTCTGGGTTGTTTGCCCTCACTCTCAACCCTGACCAAGAGAAAGCAACACCCCTAATTTTCCCTTTGCTTGTCCTATTTTCCTGCAGCTCTTTTAACTCAGATTAAGCACTGCCTCCAAGGTGTTATTTTTTGACATCTAACCCAGTGGCAGAGAAGAGTATCAAGGAAGAAGAGCTGGGATCCATCTCTTCCTACTGTGATCCTTCTTTGCTCTAGCAACCCCCGCCCGAGGGGATCCCACCAACCTCAGACAGCTCTGTGCTCAGGAAGGGTGTCTTTGAGAAGGTCTGGAATCTGGAGAGCCTTCCCAACAGTCCACCTGGCTCCAAGCACTTCTAGTGCAGTTGGACACTGCCTGTGCATGTGGAAGTTGGTCAGGTCTTTCCTTCTCTGCCTGCACCTTTCTGCTGTGCGTTCATTTTGATCCTGAAGATGTGCATGAGCTGACAGCCCCTTTCCCAATAACCCTGGGAAGTGTGTGTGCTTTCTGGATTCTCCTTTGCCACCTGTTCACCTCTGCAGGTTTTGTCCTGTCCTGGTCCTGGCATGCCTGACCTCATGCCTGACCTCATGCCTGACAGAATCTTACCCTTTGTAGATAATTTAGGCTTTCATTTACCCTCCCAGACTTCCCACCTCCCAAGCAAGAGAAATTCCAGCTTGCTTGGCACTTGCATATAATTCATATCCTCCAAACCAGGATCTTCCCAAGTCAAGGACAATACACTGTGTGTGTTCAGTTACCACCATGAGAAAGCTGCTTTTTCTCAGTCTCTCTCTCTGTCTCTTTGATAATCCTTCCGTTCTTCCTCCCTCCCTCCCTCCCTTCCTCTCTTCCTTCCTCTCTTCCTTCATTCCCTCCTTCCTCTCTTCCTTCTTTCTTCCTTCATCCCTCCCTTTCTCTCTTCCTCTCTTTCTTCCTCTCTTCCCTCATTGCCTCCTTCCTCTCTTCCTTCCTCTCTTCCTTTGTTCCCTCCTTCCTCTCTTCCTTCCTTCCTCCCTCCCTCCCTCCCTTCCTCTCTTCCTTCCTCTCTTCCCTCATTGCCTCCTTCCTCTCTTCCTTCCTCTTTCTTCCTTCCTTTCTCTCTTCCTTCCTTCCTTCCTGTCTTCCTTCCTCTCTTCTTTCATTCCCTCCTCCCTCCCTTCCTTCCTCCCTCCCTCCCTTCCTCCCTTCCCTGCCTTTTCTCTCTCCTCCTCCCTCTCTCTCTAAACATCTACCTGTCCTTTTCATTTATCTTATTCTTTATCTCATCTATCATTTATTTCTCTGCTTCTAATGTATTTATCTATAATTCATCACTTTCATTCTATCTTGAAATCACTTCTCTATCTCTATCCTCAGCTGTCTGTCTTGCTGTACCTGTTATTTATATATTTCTATCTCTGTCAACATTTATCCCTGTCATGGTGTTTCTGTGTATTGTCTGTCACTGTCACTATCATTTATCTGTCTAATATCTATCTATATCTTATTTATCTTTTCCTGTCCTTCTCTCTTCCTCACTCCCACTCCCCGTGCTTATCACAGTCACAGTATATTTATCTCACTTATCCTTGTGATATCTTATTTCATGGTCTCTTTCTGTCCATTTATCTCTTTTCAGGGTCTGTCCATTTTTTTTTCTTCCTGTTTCTCTGTCTCACACTCTCTAACCTCATTTCTAGCTGTCTGCCTCTTCTCATTTGTCTTCCTCCTTCTCTTTTGACACCAAATACTGAGTTCCAAAAAAAAAAAAAATCATGTGAAAAACGTGTGTGAGACCTTGCCTGACTTGAAGGGATGCTCCAGGATGATCCAGGCTGGGTGTTGGCACACACAACCAACTGTAAACCACAGCAGTCCCTGGACTCCTGCATTAAAGGAGCCTTTATGGATCTCCTACCATGTTTTTTGCTCCCAGATCAAGCTTCCCAGGGGAAAGGAAGGAACTGATTTTTTTCACATGACTTCAGAGCAGGAGACCCTGGAACAACCCCCAAGCTTCCCTTCCTTTGCCAGCACAGAACTTTACAATTTGAGGGTTGATGTCTGCCTGGAGAGATTTTCCTCCTCTCATAAAGTGCTGTTAGTTAATAATAATAATAATCCCCACTTCAGAGACCCTTCTATATGGTGCCTTGAATAACAAAAAATGGCAATCTGTCCATTGGTTTCTGGCCACCCTTTCTCCTGGAGGCACCATCTCTCATGTTATGATGGGTTGGGGATGTGGCTGATCCCTCTCATAACCCCCTCACGTAGATCCACCGGTAGGGTTTGGTCCATGGCTCAGTGTCCAAAGCTCACCCCACTCCATGCTTGGAGATTGCCAAGTGGAAACCTCTCCAAATGTGCTTTGTGCAGCTCATGGGAGCATGGAGGGGAGCCTGGATCAATAAACCTTGGTGACACTCCCAAGGGAAGGGTTTGCCTTGCTCTGATTTATCCTCTGGCGATGTCAAGGTGGTTGTGGCTGCCCTGGTTTGTTTGGCTTTAAAAGCTCTTGGAAAGTTCTTTTTATTCTCCTTGGTACCTTTGCCATCCTGCTTTGCCTCTCTTGGAGGCGAGCTTTGATCTCCCAGCACCCCTCACTCCCACTAGGAGCTGGTAGGAAAAATCAGTGTGTCCTCAGTCCCATGGGATACCTGAGTCATGTCCCGCCTCTGTCCCAGCTGGAGCAGCTCAGTAGTGTCAGGTTCCCACAAAGATCCTTCTCCCTGTCCCAAAAAAGATCTTTTTACCTATTTTTTATTTCCTACTCAGCCAGGGGAATGGGGAACATGCATTTATTCCTCCTTTCCTGTGCTGAAATCCCAGGTAAGTAGCCTTCAGTCCCACACCACTTTGTCCCTGCCCCACGGACTGATTTCCATGATTTTCCTGCCTTTCCATCCATGGAGACATCCAGGTTGACATCATTATCTTTCCAAGGTCTTTGTTGCAGCCTGAAGTCAGCTGAGTGATGGATTCTTACACCCAGGAAAGGAGCAGATGTTTTGTTGTGTGAGAATGAGTGTCTGTGTGTCCATGGCATGTTCACTTCCTCCTCAGTTTAAAGTTTTCCTCCCTTTTTAAGGAATATTCATGTCACTGCATCCCTTCCTGAAGGGAAGTTTAAAAGGTCTCACAAAGCCTTGCCATGTTTACTAAAATGTAAGGTTTTTAGAGAGCAGTTTGGAATTTATAACGAATTTTGCTGTATTTCAAAATACCAATTTACTAACACTGAAGCTGTTCAAGGGAAAAGAACAACCTGAAGTATTTCAGTGAGTTACAAAAAATAAATTATATTTGAAGGGGGTTGGAACTGGATGACCTTTTAAGGTCCCTTCCAGCCCATTCTATGATTCTATGAAATCAGAGATAATGCTGCATTTTTGATTTTCTGAATCAAAGTAATTTTATTTACATAAAAGCAACCTTTATTTTAAAGAATTCAACTCCATAAGCTAGTAATATATATAGTTCATATATATATATATGCATATACTACGTGTACTAAATATATAAAAATGTATTTGTTATTCAATGTATTGTTATCAACATGACAGTATTTGTAGCCTAGATGGGAGTTTTGGCAATGATTGTGTAGGAAAATTCCCTTTTTTCTTCCCTATCTTTAGCTTTACCTTCAGTATCCTGGACTTAAAATATAAAATATTTTAAAATATGAATATATAAATAATATTAAACCATGAGCTCTTCCTGAGAGGTGCAAGGGAACGTGCTGGCGTGGTGTGACTGTGGTGGGTTGTGTTGATGTGTTCACCAAAACCCGGGCGAGGTGCTGAGGGCACTTCTCTGTCTCCCCAGTGCTGAATAAAGACATCACCACCTGCAGAACCTCAACCATCACGGGAACCCTGAAGCGCCCATCGCTGCCGGATGAGGAGAAACTGAAACTCAACCACCAGAAAGTGTCATCGAACTTCAACAGTCTTCCAGCCAACGTCTCCAAGATGCACCTCCAGGGCTCACCACACTACCTGGGGGCCATCAACCTGAACGAGTTCAGCAACCACTCCCTCACCCTGAAGAAGGACAAGAACCAGCCACCCAAATCCATCTACATCTGCGACGGGGACATCTTCAAGAAGTTGGACTCGGAGCTCTCGCGGGCGCAGGAGCAAACCCTGGACACCAGCTACGTCATCCTGCCCACCAACACGTCCACCCTGAGGGCCAAACCGCCCAAGGACGAGAGCAAATACAGCATCAACATCGACCAGATGCCTCAGACGCGGCTCATCCACCTCAGCATGGCCACCGACCCGGGCTTTGTGGTCAAGAGCCCTCCCCGGGAGCCCGTGGCCATGGCGTGCAGCGAGGTCCAGGGTTCCTCCATGATCCAGCAGCAGCAGCAGCTGGCTCCACAGAATATCTCCAACGAGTCACAGATTCCCAACAGCCTGTGTGACACGGGTGACTCAGGGAACTCGGGTGTGGTGTCCAAGAGCGAGACCGTGTCCACCCTCTCCATGAGCTCCTTGGAGGTGAGTGTGGGATTTGCTGGGTTGTTCTCAGCCCGGGATGGTGCCCTGCCCTCAAAGGCAGGTGTTCCAAGAGAAGCACCTTAGAGCAGGTGCAGCCCACCATGCAATGCCAGTATTATATTCCCAGGAGGGATCACTGGCACGGGATACTATTTTGGAATGTAATGTTTGAAATCTCTCACAACTTCCAAAGACAGATTCCATTTATGGATCAACTGCCTTTGGCCCTACAGATACTGCAGGGTCAAAGAAAAATGGTAGTTTGTCAAAGACTTCTCATTTTAATGCAAGACACATGTCTTGCCTTAACTTTTCTCCTTCCATCCTCTGCCTCTGTTTCCCTTTTTGATGACTTCAGTCATGACACAGATGGGAAACTCCTGGTGATCCAGGGGTAAAGTGTCCCTAAGGCATATCCCACAATGCTCTTGGCATCAGGGGGATGTCAGAGGTTTTGCACAAGTGCATCCCTCTCCTTCTGAGCTTTGATAACTCATTTCTGTTTCAAGGCCAGGTTGGATGGGGCTTGGAGCAACCTGGTGTAGTGGAAGGTGTCTCTGCCTCTAGCAGGGGGTTCTAGATGATCTTTAAGGTCCCTTCCAACCCAAACTATTTGATGATTCTGTGATTCATGCTAGGGCTGATATTAGCAGTTGTCCTCAGACTTTAGGTCTTACACTGAGGTCTGTCCTGGGGCATCTGGCCCTGTTCCTGCCTGTTGCCAGAGAGCAGGTCTCAACCACTGCTGTCCAAACTTCAGTCTCAGCTGGCTGGTGCTCGGAAGCTCCAGTAAATCCGTTGGCTGATCTGTTCCCTCTCTGCTTCCCATTCTGTGAACAACCTGAAAACTCACAGCCAGAACAGAGCTTGAATTGGTCAAAATCCCATGCCCTCCTCAAGGTACACTGGTTTTGGTAGAGATCCCTCAGAGTGACCTAATTGTGGCCTTCCAGTACCTGAAGGAAGCCTTGCAAGAAAGATGGACAGGCACTTTTTGCAAGAGCATGTGGTGACAGGACAAAAGGGAGTGGCTTTAGACTAAAGAGAGTAGATTTAGATTAGATATTAGGAAGAAATTCTTCCCTCTGAGAGTGGTGAGGCTCTGGAGAAGGTTGTCCAGAGAAGTTGTGGATGTCCCATTCCTGGAATTGTTTAAGGACAGATTGGATGAAGCTCTGAGCAACCTGGTCTGGTGGAAGGTGTCCCTGCCCATGCTGGGGGCTGGAACCAGATGATCTTTGAGGTTCCCTCTAGCCAAAACCTTTCTATGATTCTAAATGCTTGGCACTTTACATCATGGAGTGCCAGAGAAACATGTAGGAAGAAGGAAAAGGAGAAGGACTGTCCCTGTTTTATCTAATCTGATTGTATCAACCCCTCACTAACCTTCACCCTTCTCTTTCTCTCTCAAACACCCAGCGGAGGAAATCTCGGTATGCAGAGCTAGATTTTGAGGTGAGTACATCCCTTTTGGAATGTTCTTTTTGAGGGATAGGATGAGAAAAAGAAACAGTGCTTTCTTTTCTTTCTCTAGCCTTCTTTCCTGCTTTTGCCAAAGAGCTTCTTCAAGGGTTTAAAACTGGTGGGTTGGAGTTGTGCTGGGGTATCAAGGCTTAGCCTGTGCAGCTAAAAAAATAGGGGATTTATTATTAATGACCTTCATAGAATGAGCCTGGGTGGAAAAACCACTGTAGGTAAGGAGATATCTGTCCTCACACCTGAGGCACAGAGTGGATTGTTCTGAAAAGCCAACCTTTCACAAAGGGTCTGTGGGGCTGATGAGCGTTAGTGCAGCGATCCTCAGTCCGTCCTTCCCAGAAGGGCTGTCCTTTCCTTCTCTGTCCTTGTCCGGTTCTGGGGAGGTCTCATCTGGAGTGCTGTGTCCAATTCTGGGCTCCTCAGGGCAAGAGAGACATGGAGCTCCTGGAGAGGGTCCAGTGGAGGGGGACAAAGATGATTGAGGGATTATCTGATGAGGAAAGGCTGAGGGAACTGGGCCTGACTGAGAGGGGACCTCCCCCATGTCTGTCCATGTGTGCAGGGAGGGGGCAGAGGATGGACCACACTCTGCTCAGGGGGGCCCAGCAATGGCACAAGAGGGAATGGGCAGGAACTGATGCCCAGGAAGTTTCACCTGAACATGAGGAAGAACTTCTTTGCTGGGCAGTGACCCAGCACTGGAACAGGTTGCCCAGAGACAGTGTGGAGTCTCCCTCACTGGAGATATTCCAGACCCCTCTGGACACAATCCTATGCCCTGTGCTCTGGGATGACCCTGCTGGAGCAGAGAGATTGGACCAGATGACCTACTGTGGTCCCTTCCAACCTGACCCAGCCTGACCCCATGATTCCCCTCACAGCTGCCACTTCTTCCAAAGCAGTCACATTAAAGGCCCAAGAGCTGGAATCCCTTAATGCTGGAATCACTTCAGAGCTCCAGGCTGGGAATTTTGTCTGAAATTGAGGCACCATGGCACATGAAAGCTGCCACCTTCTCCACTCGTCTAGCCCTTGGCAGAGCACAAGGACAAGCACATATGGAAATCCATATTCAGTGTGCTCTCACATGCCAAGGGAAGTTCTTACAGGAATCAGTCTTGTCCCCCCCTTCTGGGCAGTAGAAGGTAGAAGTGAAATGCAGATGGGTCAAATTAAAAAAAAAAAAAAAAAAAAAAAAAGAAATTATGGAACAGTTTCTGGTGGAATTTCCCCAAATTCTTCATGTCTGTGTATTTACTGGTGACTTACTGAGAACAGGGTTTTCATGGGGTCAAGTATCAGTTAAAGAAGGTCAGCAAAGCTTCCTAGGTCTGTCTAGTAGAACATTGCCAGTCAAGCACAAACTGTGCAGCATAAAAAGTTGGTTCTTGCAGGTTTAGGGTAATGGTACAGTCAAAAATTAATAATTCTTACTCTCTTCCGCCATCTCACCTTGAAAATAAAGGCAGTGTACTGTGGGTCCTCAGGAAATGTTGAAGATATTTAGTGCACAGCAGATTTCACCTGCAGGGAGACAGATCTTGGATTTTGTAACTCTGGGAGGAGGAAATGCTCCTTCTGAATTTGGTTTTGCTGACCTGTGGCCTTTTCTGTTTGGTCCAGAAAATCATGCACACGAGAAAACGTCACCAAGACATGTTCCAAGACCTGAACAGAAAACTGCAGCACGCAGAGAAGGACAAGGAGTCTCCAACAACGGACAGCAAGGTCAGTCAGACACTTCCAGAGCCATCCTCTCCAACAGGACATTGGGAAGCAGCAGGAAAGTTTAGGAGCACTCACTGAACACTTTCCCTTGATTTTCTGTCCATGGGTGTTGTAACAAACACGTGCACCACAAAGGACAGGGAGGCTCATAGAGGTGCCACCAGCTCGTCTCCTGGTCAGCAGCCCAGAAGGAGGATGTTTGTCCTCGTGTCTGTCCATGGTGTTGTCTGCTTTGTGTTTGTGTCTGTTGTTTGCATTCCCTTTCAGGCCATGTCTTTGTACCCTGTACATCCACTCATAGCTGGCAACTGGAGATTAGATGAAATCCAGGTGGAAAGGGGAGAGGGCAGGAGGAGGGGACAGCAGGAACCATCTACCCGATGTTATGGGGCCAAGTCAGAGGCCAAGGTGGCAGGGATGGGTTGTTTAGGAAGGCCACAGCAATGAGATTGAAGCTGTGGGGTTGACAGCACATCTTGAGGACTGAACCCTGATTAAATGTGGGTTACTGGTGGCAGCTGATCACCACATCCATGTGATATGGGAATATAGAAATGGGCCAGTCCAGATGAGGACAGGAAGATGCTCCGAGGACCGGAGCACCTCTCCTGGGAGGAAAGGCTGAGAAAGTTAGGATTGTTCAGCCTGGAGAAGAGAAGGCTCTGAGTTGACCTTGTTGTGGCCTTTCAGTACCTAAAAGAGTTGGAGAGGGACTTTGGGCAAGGGCCTGGAGTGACAGGACTGTGATGGTCAACAAAGGGGAAGGGCTTTAACCTGAAAGAGTGAAGGTTGAGATGGGATATTAGGGAGAAACTTCTCCCTGTGAGGGTGGCACAGGTTGCCCAGAGAAGCTGTGGCTGCCTGAAAGTGTTCAAGGCCAGATTGGACAGGGCTTGGAGCAACCTGGGCTAGTGGAAGGTGTCCCTGCCCATGGCAGGGGGCTAGAATTGGATGAGCTTTATGGTCACCTCCAACACAAACCATTCTAGGATTTCATAATATACACAGTTTTCCTCAACAGGAGCAAACTTCCAAGGAAAAGGAGACTTTAAGGAAGGCAGTTTGAGAGAAGCAGCTTTTCAGAGGAGCAGAGATGTGGGACTAGAACCAGATATCAGGAACCTGTGTACTAAGTGATGTAGATGATACAAATAAAGGAGGGCAGGCTGGTGGCAGCTTCCACATGTCTCAGCCAGCTGGGCAAGGACTGAAAGGATGCAGGGAAGTCTGTTGGCTCCAGCTGAAGGGAAAAACAGGTGTCAGAGCCAGATTGGCAGTACAAATTAAATTTGGGGGTTGCTTGCACTCAGAAGAGGGGCAAGGTGAGCTAATTATGACATTCTTGGTCATTTATAATCAAAGTCCCTCATGACAAGAAAGACATTGAGGGGCTGGAGAGGGAAAGGGGCTGGAGCATAATTCTGATGAGGAGCAGCTGAGGGAGCTGGGGGGGCTCAGCCTGGAGAAAAGAAGGCTCAGAGAGGAATTTTTTGCTCTCTACAACTCCCTGAAAGGGGTTTGTAGCCAGGTGGGGGTCGGTCTGTTATCCCAGGTAACAAGTGACAGGATGAGAGGAAGCATCTCCAGTTACACCAAGGAAGGTTTAGTTTGGATATTAGGAAAAATTTATTCACTGAAAGGGTTGTCAAGCATGGGAAGAGGCTGCTGAGGGAAGTGGTGGAATCACCATCCCTGGAAATGTTAAAAAAACATATGGATGTGTTGCTTAGGGACAGGATTTAGTGGTGGCCTTGGCACCACTAATGGTTGGACTTGATGATCTTAGACCAACCTTAAGGATTCCATGATTTTAAGTCAGATCCAGGATGCAGCATGACCAAGGTGGGGCTGATTTTGATGGGACTCCCTTAGAGGCAAGACCAGAGCTGAGAGGGTGATGGAATGAGAGGTTTAGTTTGGTTTTTGCGGGAAGCAGAGCCCTGCAGAGCCTTTGTTATCTCCCAGCATTGCTGTGCTGAGCTCCAGAGGTGTGATCCCAGCAAATCTCACTTTTATTGCCCATGGCAAGGTGTCATTATGGGCAGCAGGATGAGAGGGATAGTGGATCTAGCAGGCAGGTCCAGATCAAAGGAGCCTGTGGTGGCCCAGAATCCCAAAGTTTCACTGAGCATCATCTCTCTGCTTTATTTTTTCTGTTATTTAGGATCGATGCAGCTATAAACCCAAAAATGCTTAAACACCACATACAAGCTAATCCATGGGATGTTTGCAGCAGGGTTTTATAGATTGAGGTGTCTTTAGCATTTCAGAGATGTATCTGTGTAGAATTAAAGTTGCCACTGTCAACATCAAAGGGCTCTGAGCTGCTGAGGGGAGCTCTAAAGGTGGCCTTTGCATATTGACTGAGTCTTATTCAAGTTGGGATTTTCCCTGGGATCTAATCCAGGAGGGGGAGCTTGTGAAGATCAGTATTGGCAAGTCAGGAACGGGTATTGGTTTAAAAACCTCCAAAGCAGCAGAAAGCAAAACAAATAGCTTTTTTTTTTCACCCCTTTTTCTACCATTTGCTGCTGAGGAACCTGCTGGAACCTCCTGCCCCATCTTCAGCTTGCCCTGAGGAGGCAAACTGCAGATACCAGGGATTAAAGTAACAACAAAAGAATGTTTTTCTCTTTTATGTATGTTTAGGTTATAAAATGCTGGAGTGTTTCTTCTGGTGGCAGTGATAAAACAAACGTTAGCGTAAGTCTGGCTTTCACTTTGCATCAAAGAGCATTCCAGACCTATCCCAACCCCTTCCATAACGTGAATCCAAACTCATTCCTTCACCAGCAGGAAATTCCTTGCCTTGTGGGCATGAACAAGGCCGTAAGGATCCTGGGATACCCTTGAACTCTTCCTCACCATGGAGCAGGAGGGATATTTTATGGGTCTAGTCCGTCTGCCTGCGTTGCTGTTATCTTTGATTTCTCTTTCAAATAAGCAACCACAAAGTCAAGCTCCCAAGTCTCTCCCCAGCCTTGGCAGTTTCCCAACCTCTCCTGGCAGCATGTCCTGTTGTCCTCAGTCCTTTCCAAGTTATGATGCTTTTCCTGATCTTCTCACTCTTCCTCTCTCCTCCTTCAACTCCAAGGTCAGGAAGGTGCTGCTGAGACTTGAACTAAATAAACTGTTGTCTCCACAACACAGACATCCTTTGGGAATTCCTAGGAATGATGCTGACCATTTTTAGGGATTTGGTTTGGATATAAATGCCAGTCCTCTGTACTCCACTGCACTGGCCAAACCTGATTATCCTGTCACAATAAATACGTAGTTCATATCAAATGAACTACAAAATTATCGGATTTTAAGGAAACACCAACAGATTACTGGGATGAATAAACAGCTTTTCTGTCTCTTTAGGAAAAGGGGTTGAAAATTCAACCATCACATGTGTTTACTGCTGAGAATTTCTCCAGATTCATTGGTAAAACATCAGTTTTAAAGGGTCTTCAGCAAAGAGAAGGCTTGTCCCAGCACATATATTCCTGCTCTCCAAGTATCCTGACACATGGAAACTTTGGATAAGTGTTACCTCTGTGTACACTTGAAAGATGAAGAGGAATGTCCTTTGCTCACTGTCCCAGAGTTGTTCCTGCAGAGCTAGAAACATAATCAGGGACTCAGAGAATCATTAAGGTTGAAAAAGACCCCTCAGATCAACCATTAACCCCCACTGAACCACGTCCTCAAGTGGCACATCTTTTTAACCCCTCCAGGGATGGGGACTCCACCACTGCCCTGGGCAGCTGGGCCAGGGCTGGACAACCCCTTCAGTGAAGAAATTTTCCCAAATATCCAATTTAAACCTCAACCTGGCACAGTCTAAAGACATTTTCTCTTGTTCTGTCACTCGTTACTTGGCAAAAGAGACTGACCCCCACCTGGCTGGAACCTCCTCTCAGGGAGTTGTAGAGAGTGAGAAGGTGGAGACAGGTTTGGAGATGGATTCTGCTTTCCCATCACCCCATGGCCAAGGGGTCCTAATCCACATCCCATTGAAATTGAGGTGTCCTTTCTTAGGCAATAAACCATATTTTTTCAGTTTATTACGTGAAATCTATTCCATGTGACATCTAGGTTTTAAAATCTCTACCTCAACTATAAAATGCTCCAGTTGGAAGCACCCTCAGCTATTCCTGATGAAAATCACGTGGACCAAAGCATACAGAATCTCACATCCACCTGCCCATTCCCCTGCAGCAGAGTGCAGGGGTCTCACTCATAATGGCTTTAAGCTGAAAAAATGTGATTTAGTTTGGATGTAAGGAAGAAATCCTTCCCTGGGAGGGTGGGGAGGCCCTGGCACAGGTTGCCCAGAGAAGCTGTGGCTGTCCCATCCCTGGAAGTGTCCAAGGCCAAGTTGGATGGAGTTTGGAGCAACCTGGGATAGTGGAAGGTGTCCCTGCCCGTGGCAAGGGGCTGGAACTAAATGGTCTTTAAAGTCCATTCCAACCCAAACCATTCTGTGATTTGTGGCTTTATGGACTAATCAGGGATGTGGACACTGTTACCCAAAGCTCATTTTTCAGTGCTGGAGTTAAGATATGAGCAGCAAGATCTGATGGCTGCAAGTTGAAAAATCAATTTTTTAATGCATCTAATAGATCTCTGTATGACCTTCCCATGACCCTTCCAACTCAGGATATTCTAGGATTCTGTGGTAAATTTTGTCTCCCTTCACATGTCTTGAACTTCACATAAAGCAAGGAAGGTGGAGATGATTTTTTCCTTACTCAAAAGGAAGTTACAGCGTTGTAGGCAGGACTTCTTTGCTCCTGTTATGCTGGAATTTGGGACAGATTATCTCTGTCCACCTGAAGAGATGTGAAATCTAAAAATAGCATCTCAGGAGCAGGTTTGCTTTGCTCATCCTCCTCCCAGAGGGCTTACAGCCAGCCTGTCTGTGGATGTTTCACACTGTTACCCTTCCATTTTATCCCAGACCAAACTGGGAGCTGGTGCAGACCCTGAGCAGAAAACTGAATGAGCTTTGTGTGTTAAATATTTATCCTCTTGGGCAGCTTATTTGCAACCAGGAGGCTTGAAAGGAACCAAAAGGCTTGGAGACAACCACAGCAGGATTTGCATCAAAATACCCCTCCCCCCCATCCATCCCAGGCATCCAGAGGAAAATTTAAAGCTCTCCTGATGCCTGGGATCCACCAGACCCTCCTTTTGAAGGTTGCAATGAGCAGTGAGCGACTTCCACCTGGACCATAAATATCTCTTTGTAGTTTTAAGGCATATTCTGCTGCCCAAATTGATGGATATTGGAATGTGAGGTTGGTACTGACTCACACAGCAGATTTCTTCCTTCCTAATCACTCCCATCACTTTGAGTCGTTCTTTACCTCCCATATTGCTACCAGAAAAAAAAATCCCGTTGTTGTAAACCTCTCTTCAAGTTTCTTTCTGTGTTTAAAAGCCTGACCTTTGCCTGGCAGACTGCAGGCTCCAACATGCAGTTTCTTTCCCTGTTTCCTCCTAAATATACACAGTTTCCAGGGTTTAAATTCTTGTAGCTGGGAGCTCTTCACATTAAAGCAGAGTAGTGACTGTTTTCAAGCTGCTTTGTGCTGCACAGGAAATATTTGGCTGTGCAGAGCTGTGTTCTCAGACTAAAGCATCTCCAACCTTGCTACTCCCTGGGATTTAATTGCTAAAGAAATTCCAGTGCTTGGGCTGGACATCCAAAGGGGTTCACATGCTCTGCAACAGCTTGGTGTGAAAGTGGAACCTTTGCAGGCTTTAAAAAAAGCCAAGGTTTTGCTTCTGCTACAGTTTGAAAGGAATGGAAGTGACACTCCTGCCTTCCCCCTCTGCTGGAGTCCTTTGATCCAGCTCTATTAGGGAAGTTTGAATCACATACATATTCCTCTTTTCCTGCCATCACCTGGCTTTGCATTCATTTTAAACCTCTTTGCTGGTGCTGAGGTCAGAGCAGAGCTCCCAAATTCCTCTGATTTACTCCTTGCTTATTAGCAACTTGCTGTGTCCTGCTCCCTGCAGCTGGAATGGCTTTTGCTTTGGCTGGAGCCTTGTCCTGGAGCTCACAGACAGGATCAGGGCTCAGTTTGTAATTCATGGAATCACGGAATGGTTTGGGTTGGATTGGATTTTAAAGAACATTTTGTTCCAACCACCTGCCACGGGCAGGGACACCTTCCACTATCCCAGGTTGCTCCAAGCCCTATCCAACCTGGCCTTGGACACTTCCAAGGGATGGATTCACAACTTCTGTGGGCAAAAAACAACTCTCAAATCCAGCCCCATCTCTCTGTTGGTCCTGAAAAAAAAAAAAAGCAATTGCTTCAAAATCCAGCCTAAAGAGATACAAAGGGGATTTTTGCCTTCCTGTGAGTTTTTCCTATTTCATTATAGGCAGTGTTTCTGTCTTGATTCCTCACTTTCTCTTCTCACATAGAGATTTTTCTCAGCTTTCCTCTTTGGACACCTGGAGATGTTCCCATTCCACCAACACTTGCTTTGACATCTGACAGAGGGGTGAGAAAAAAGGGATCATGGAGTGACAGGACAAGGGGGAATGGCTTTAAACTGACAGAGGGCAGGGTTACATGAGATATTAGGAACAAATTCTTTCTGTGAGGGTGGGGAGGCCCTGGCACAGGTTGCCCAGGGAAGCTGTGGCTGCCCCATCCCTGGAAGTGTCCAAGGCCAGGTTGGATGGGGCTTGGAGCAACCTGGGCTAGTGGAAGGTGTCCCTGCCCATGGCAGGGGGTTGGAATGAGGTCTTTAAGGTCCCTTCCAACCCAAACCATTCTGTGATTCTGTGAATATTGATCACTATTGCAGCTCATCCCCACTCAGGGCTCTCTGTCTCCTTGGTGTTCTCTGCTCCATGACAGGATTAATCCTTTGCTTTCTGACCTGTCCTTTCCCTGGCTGACTGGGAAGCCCTGCTCCCAGGTGGGAAAACTTGGCTCCTATCCATGGGAACCTCTTTGCCTGGGCTCAGGCTGGGGGTGGAGGAACTCAAGTGGTGGTGGTTGTGTCACTCAGGGTCATTCTCACTGAGGAATCAGAAAATTGGGAAGCTTTGCTCCTGCTGCTGCTGCCTGGGTGTCCCTCTGCAAGGGAAGCTCCACTTCTGTGCACAGTGTCTCTGTGCCACATCTTTAATCCTCTTTGCACTTCTTAAAGGCTTTAGTAGCTAGCAAATTTTAAAGCCAATTAGGGCAGTTTTTATAGGGAGGAGCTCTGCATAAAGTCCAGTAATTACTGCAATAAATTCTGTTATGAAAATGACGTCAAACCTTAATTCCTTCAGCCATAAACCATCTGTCAGCTCCTGGGTAGCCAAATATACTATCAGTCAGAAGTTCACCTCCTTCTGTACATCACCTGACACCTCCTGTTCCAAGAATTAGGCATCAGCTCCTCTGTATTGCTCAAAGAAACATCCTATTCCCTGTATTCCCTGCTTCAACACCAGGAAGGGGCCACCAGCAGATTGAACTCTTGGTTGTGTAAACTCTAACATCTAAATAATTCTTTATAGAGTCTAAATAAAAGACTATTAAAAAAACCCCATGCTTTGGGTGCTCCTGGTCCCATTCTGAGTCCCTGGGTGCCCCCATCAGGCAGCCTTGAGTGTTTTCAGCATTTTAGGGAATTTATTCCTCCCTATCTTCCCAGTGGGCTCTTCAGCAGACCAGAAACGTTGTCCCAGAAATGGCTGGGATGTAAACCAGCAGGACTAACAGCAAGAACAGTCCGGAAAACAGCCTGTTCCTGGTGCTGGTGGGACCACAGGCTTTCTCTGCAACTCTCAGGATGTTTAGGAGTCGATGCAAAGAGCCCCTGAGGGTCTTAAGACCTCCTTGATCCAGTGCCTGTTCACCTTCACTAGATTTTGGCTCACAGGAGCCCCTTCAGGTTGGATGAGCTTCTGAGAACACAGAAGCAGAAAACATATTTTTATACCCCTGCACATGCTGAGTATTTCACGTTCCCTGACTGATTTCCAAGTTAAAACCACAAATTATTTCTCCTCTTTTTCTTTCTTTTTTTTTTAATGTAATGCAATTCTGACCAAAGTCAGCCCCTTCCTTTCGTTTTGCTTTTCTCCTCAATGAAAAATAAAAGAGAAAGCAAAATCTTTGTAGTTCAACAGCATAGAATGAAAGAGCTGCAGCTACTTGTTTCCAAGAAGGAAAGGAAAATTTATCATTCTCCCAAGGAACAAGGTAGCTTTCCCATTTTCTAATCACTTTTCATTGACATTGATCCAAAGATGGATTAGACACTGTGGGCCACATTTATCTTCCAAATCCCCTGCTCTGGGCTCTGAATAACTTCATTCTGGTCCTAAAGTCATCAGTGTCATGGGGAGGGACTGTTTGGGTCATGAAATATCCTTCAAGTTGACACTGGGGGCAAGGAAAGCAGCGTGGGAGGAGCTGGTTCCAGGGGAGTTATCACTGTGGAAAGCACTGAGCTGCTCTGCAGGTTATTCAGGGTAAATATAAAAATCAGGTGTTAAAAATGGAAACAAGCAAACCCAAATAAAACCCTAAACCCCACCAAACCAACCCGGGGAGATCCAGCTGAGCAGGTCACACATTTCAGTGTTTTTGGCTGAAGGGTGAAATCAAAGCTGTGCCTCAGAGCAGCCAGTTGGGCTCCTGGGCCCTATTTCTGCAATACACGGATGCTGCTCCCAAGGGAAAGAGTTGCACAGGGATACAAGTGCTCTGGATGAAGCCAGGCTGGATCCCTGAAGGCACAATGATGGGCAGAAAAGTGTGGAGGTCGAGGGAGGTGATTCTGCCCCTCTGCTCCACTCTGGTGAGACACCACCTGGAATGTTGTGTCCAGCTCTGGGGTCCCCAGCACAGGAAGGACGTGGAGCTGTTTGAGCAAGTCCAGAGGAGGCACCAACATGATTAGAGGGATGGAGAACCTTTCCTATGAGGAAATGTTAGGAGAATTTGGATTGTTCAACCTGGGGAAGAGGTGGCTTCAGGGAGACCTTAAAGCACCTTCCAGTGCATGAAGGGGCTCCAAAAGAAATGGAGAGGGAATTTCTACAAGTGCCTGGAGTGACAGGGCGAGGGGGAATGGCTTCAAACTGACATAGAGCAGGGTTAGATTGGATTTCGGGAAGAAATTCTTCCCTGTGAGGATGTTGAGGCCCTGGCACAGGTTGCCCAGAGAAGCTGTGGCTGCCCCATTCCTGGAATTGTCCAAGGCCAGGTTGGGCTGAGCTTGGAGAAAACTGTGTAGTGTGTGGCATCCCTGCCCATGGCAGAGGGGTGGAATTAGATGGTCTGTAAGGTCCCTTCCCACCCAAACCATTCTGTGATTCTGGGATGATTCTCTGAAGACTCTAGGGTAGGGAAGTACCTGCTCCACCACCAAGACCTTTCCAAAACTACCAGGTGACTCGTTGGGGAGTCTACCAGGACCAGCTTTAGGAGGAGAGGCCTGTGTGGATTATCCCAGTGCACTTTGCCTCTGTCTTTCTTAGGGATTTGGAGATTTTCGTTGGCACTGCATCTTAAATGCCTTTATCCCAAATCCTCTCCCTCCACCTTAAAGATTTACAGCCAAAATTAAATCGCAGCTCAATGAAGGAGACTCTGAGTGCCCTCAGGGGGCTGAAGACCTCCACTCTGCCCTGTGCAGCAGGTTTTACCCCACCTTGGAGTCTGGGTGCTCCCTCCTTTCCCACCCCTCCAACAAAGCCTTCTGCTCCGCCATCCTGGCACCGGGCAGGAACTGATAAACATCCCCCCCCTTCCCAGCGTCCAGGGGCTCCTGGGCTGTGTCAGGGCAGAGTGATGGCTCTGTCTCTGTCCCCGTGAGTTCCTGGCAGAGCAGCCCCTGCTGCTTTCAGCCCCTGGTTGGAGCCATTCCTGGCTGGCTTCGAGGCGCCAGGCCCTGCGCCAGCTCCGGCGCCTTTTCCAGTCGGATTACACAACCCTCTCTCTCCAGGTTTTTTCTTCTTTTCTGGGCATAGTTCAGTTTTTCCTCCTGTCTGCAAGGATTGCTAAGACCCCACAGTGGAGCTGGAGGAAAATGCCAGAGCTGAGGCGTGAGCCCAGGGGCTGTTTCTCTGTGCTGTTCAAGTGGCCGAGGCCCCATAAAAACCTTTTCCATATGGAGGGAAAGAAAAGGGGAGCTGTTCCCAGGAGCCTGCTACCAATTCCCAGGGTGCCTGGTGCCAAGAGGAGATTTTCCTTTGTCTCCCAGCATCCTTGGCAGAGCTCAGCCAGGCTGATTATCCAGAGTGGGCACCAAGTCCTTCTGCACCCACCCCTGAGATGGCACCTCCGCTCACATCATTAGAGAAGTCTAATTCTCCTCTGAGAGGTGGGAAAGTAAAAGCAAGGCTCCCTTCTCCATTTCCTCATTTCCTAGAGCTCTTCTTCATCTTTTAGCTGTAAATAGACATCTTTGGGGTTGCTCAGCCTGCTGCAGTCACAGCCAGGTAACACATCACACTGATGAGGTGGGTGGAAACCACCACGTGGGGTTGGACCCGTGGCCAGTCTCTGCCTCCTTTCCATGACAGAGTAAAGAAAAGCTTGGAAAAATGCAAAAACTGGGCAAGCACATGGTGGTGCATCTTCAAGTGATCCCCAAGACTCCGGTAGTTCATGCTCAGAGACCCCCTGATGCAGAATGATGTCACTTCACTTCGTAGTACCAAGTGGATTTTGCTTTTTGGAATGTTTCCACCTGTTTTTTATAAGTTTGGAAGTTTTCAGCATGAGCAGAGAGCTGTGGAAACGTGGTCTGGAGTTTGGCTGGGCCCCATGTGCAGGCTCAACTCCTGGGATTCACTCCTTGGTGTCCTGTCCTGCTCTGTAGTTCTCATGTTGGAAGAGATGATCCCTCCCATCAGTGATCCCTTCCTATCATCCAAAAGTCCTCTTTGACATCCGTCCACAATCCCTTTTAAGGATGGAAGATCATAGTCTGAGGGACTTTCCTCCTCCATAACTTTGTTCCTGGCTGGAAACTTGCCACCTTTATCACTTCCCTTGTATCCTTCTCCCAGGAAGCCCATGGAGTGCACATAAAATTCAGGATGCAGGTGCACTGCCAATAAAATATTTGCTGTTTCATTCTCTCTTCCTTTCTTAATTTTTCTCCTCTTAATAACTCCCAACATTTAATGTCTGGCTTTTATCACCACTGAATAATTATTGGAGCCCTTGGGTGTTGTTCCCCGGTGCTGGGTCTGATCAGAGGCCACTGATGGAGATGTGAACTTATAATTGGTTTTATTGGAGTTTTTATTCCCACAATTTCTGTTCCCTGCATGGATTTGCAGCTACTCTGGCTCACTAATCCGTGACAAGGAGGGCTCTGAGGTTTGCTGATCACGTCCAGTGCATGATCAGAGCTGGGTGCACCCTCCCCGCGTGAAGGAGAGGCTGAAGGTCGGGAATGTGGCAGATGGAGAGACTGTGAAAACAGGGATTGGCTGGGAATAGAAGAACCTGCTGCTGAAGGTGGCTGTAAATAATGCCAGCAAAGAAGGACTTTCATTTGAGGGGGAAAAAAATGGAATTATTTATGAACTTCATGCCTAAGATCCCTTGTGCTGCTCTGTTAAATAACACAGCTGTGGACAGTGGGAACTTTAAAAACTTGGTGGGAGAAAACCAAATGTTTTTCATTGGAAACTCTGTCCTGAGCAAGGCTGTTTTTCTTCACCTTTTGGGAAACTTTACTTTCATTCCATTTTTTGTTCTATATGTGCTTTTCTCTCTTTGTGCCCCTTCTCGCTGCATCTTTTGAGACATTCAGTGGTCTGCAAAAAACACTGTAGGTAGAAATTTCCCTTCAGGAAGCCTGAAACTTGTCTCATTAAGACACACACAGAGATAAATAGGTTCAGCTTTTAGTAGCAGTGATTTTAAAATAAGTTAAAAAAAGAAAGATAATGGAATAAGTCAGGAATTTTATCACCTTTTGCATCTCATTAGTGTTAATCACCATTGTGTTAAATAATGGAATAAAGTAAGAATAACACCAACAGCATTAGCAAATTCTGTATTGGAGAGTTGAATGAAAACCTCAGATGAGGATTTCAAGAACTGGAGTGTTTTATATTCTTCTGAGTAATACTTTTACAAAACTTTAGTAAAAAAAAAAAAACAACAAAAACAAACCAGCAGCTCTCAAAGGACTTTAAAAATATTGGTTTTCTCTCTTTGAATTAAAGATTAAAATCATATTTATTAAGATATTATTTATTTAATAAATAAATAATTGTTTATTATGACTTAAATACAATTTCAGTTTTCACTTTCCATTGAGATGGTTTGTACATTAACCACCCTCTAACCACCAGATGCTCTCACCCAGAGCCTTCTCCCTGGGAGTGGGGAGGAGGCAGGACCAACTTCAAGCCCATTATATTTTTATATTGAAAGCTAAAGTTTGGAAAAGCAGAAATCTGTGGCTTGGGTGATGCAGCAAAAGCTGCCCCTGTAGGGATAATTCTACAACACCTTTTCTGTCAGCACTGCAGTTTGGAGGTGGGAAAAACACCAGGCTTCCAAAAATGTCTTAGGAAAGGACAAAATGAGGCAGCTGGATTAGTGTGTGGCAGATGGGCTTTCAGGTTTCCTACAGGGCTCCAACAATCCCTGCAGCCTCCTGGAGCACAGTCAGGACCCCACAGCCCCTGTGTGGCTTCATCTCTCCTCAATCAATCCATTTTGGTGGCAACATCGAGCTGTGGCACGTCCTGGGCTGCAAATCATCATGTCTGTGTCCTCAACCTTCTCCCCACGCTTCTCCTCTCCTTGCTGAGTCCTCCCTGGAGCTGCTTTCCTCCCACCCTTCCCTCTTGCTGCCACTTTCCCTCTGTCAGGAAAAGGGCTCTGTGCCCCTGTCAGAGTCAGGGGAGCCTTTCCTTGCCCAGTACTGGAGTGTTTTGTGGGGATGATCAGCTGTGAAAAGCATCACTTGTGGTCTGAAGGGTGGAAACTTAGTGGAACAACTCATTTAAAGTCTTTCCACGGACACCCCTTCATATACACACATCTTACAGAACCTCCCCAGAGCCTTGTCCTGGTGCAGATCAGCAGAAACACTGGAATATATCCCCTGGATCGATATCCATGGTGGGATGCCGTGGGAGACTTGGCAGACAGAAGTCAATAAAGCCTGAGAGGCTTGGGGTGGAGTTGATGGAAGTGTTTTCAGTTCCAGAGCTCATCAAACAGCAGGGCCTCGCTGGTGAGACACTGAGCAGGTTCTGCTGCAGTTAAAGAGCCTAAAAATAGCTGTGCTGCACAAGGAATGTGCATCCATATCAGATGCAGTGTTATGTACAAAAAGACCTCATTGCAATCTGGATTTCATAGGATGGTTTGGCTTGGAAGGGACCTTAAAGCTCATCGTGTTCCCTGACATGGGCAGGGACACCTTCCAGTAGCCCAGGTTGCTCCAAACCCCATCCAACCTGGCCTGGGACACTTCCAAGGATGGGGCAGCCACAGCTTCTCTGGGTAACCAGTGACAGGACCTCCCTGCCCTCCCAGGGAAGGATTTCTTCCCAATATCCCACCTAAACCTGCTCTCTGTCATTTTTAAGCCATTCCCCCTTGTCCTGTCACTCCATGCCCTTGTAAAAGCAGGAAAACAATTTCAATTTTCAAAACCATGTTCAGTTTTTCAGTGGAACTGCAAGTGGCAAAAGCTTGAGCTGAAAGTCAAAATATCTAGGCATTAGTTGATAGAGATAGCAGTGGACAGAAAGCAACATTTTCTTCCTGAAAATGGCAAATTTGCACACCAAGTGTCAGTTTTATCCACTTTATTTTGGATCAGGAGCTACAGAGAAAAAAGTTGTCTTTGATGCAAGAGGAGGTAAAAGCATGGTATTTGTTGCATGGTACTAACCTATCTTTCTTTCTCTCTCTCCTTTCTTACACTTCCCTCCTCTTGCAGCAAGAAAAACAGCAGACACCAAACAAGAGACCCTGGGAAGGCATCAGGAAAGTCCAGTCCCCACCATCATGGGTTAAAAAGGACATGGAACCCGTGGCACAGTCTCCCCTAGAACTAAAAACTGTAGAGTGGGAGAAAACAGGGGCCACCATCCCCTTGGTGGGACAAGACATTATTGACCTTCAGACAGAGGTCTGAGCAGAAAGGGAAGAAAAAGGACTTTTTTTTTTCCGGAAAACAAACGAAACAAACAAAAAAAAGAAAAAAACAAACAAAAAAACAAACAAAAAACCACGTTTTAAAGAAATGATTAAATTAAATCGGAACTGAGCAAGAGAAGTGTTTGGTTTCTTTTGAAACCTTTGGTAAGATGGAGTAACTTTTGTATTGTTTCTCAGCAGAGAGGGGGAAATATTACTTTATAGAGTATAGTAGCTGTAGGTTCAGGACAACACGAGCTTTCCCAGGTAGGACTGGAGAAGAAGAGCCTGGAGGAGAGCGAGGAGGAGGAAGAGGGTGGGGAGGGGCTGCAGGGGACGAGCCCTGCCGAGATGCTCTTGGGTTCTGCACACCAGGAGAGCCTTCCTGCTCTGCCACCGGGAGGTGTGGAAGGACCAGCGGCCCAGCAGCCACCACGGAGGGCCAAGAAGATCGGGGTTGTTTGGGGACCACGAGAGCGGGAGCCTCGCGGGGACGTGGCCTGGCCGGGGGAGACCCGGCCCTGGGGGGCCCATCCTCGTCCCCCACCTCTCCCTCAGCAGCTCATCCGAGAAGGAAGGAGGTGGGATGCTCCAAGAAAACGTTCCCACTCGTGTGCCACGCCGTGCCCTGGAATTGTGGCACATCCACGGCAGGTCCTCACGGAGCCTGGAGGGGGAATTGGTGGCATGAAGTGGCGAGGTGAGGTGGGGCTTCCTCCTCTCAGCCCTCCGCAGCAGAGCTCCTTGGAGTTGTGTCCCTCAGGAGTGGGACAGGCACAGGAGCACAGGACCAGCTCCAAATCCTCACCCCACCTCCAGGGAGAGGGTGGAAGGTGTTGGAAAACAGACCAACCAGAGGAATGTAGGTCGTTTCATTGACTGTTAAATAGATAAACTCAGCACCGGGGCCTTGCAAAGGTCCTTTGGCCTCATCCTTTTTTTTTTTTTTTGTTTGTTTGCTTTTCTGTTATTTTTCCTTGCTTTGGGACTTCAGATTTATTCCAAGCTGCCCCTCCCTCCCTGGAAGGCAGAGAGAGAAAGAGGGAAAGACAGACCTGCCAATGTACCTGGAGATATTGGAATACAGAGACGTTGCCTTAGGACATTGAGACAAACTGACAACACGAATAACGTCCACTTGGAAACAAAAAAAAAAAAAACAAACAAAATAATCTATTTTTTTCCTTCTTCTTTTCTTTTCTTCAATAAAAAGAGAACTTGAAACCCGAGACCTTTCTTTTCTTTGGCTCTTGTCATTTCAAATGCCTTTCTGTGCCAGGCATGGGGTGAGGATGCCACCTGCTGAAGGTGGAAGGCAAGTTGCTCCATGGAAAGTTTGGGATGGTGGGAACACACATAGTGTTTTCCTTTGTTTCATTCAGTTTGGGCTGCGGATATTTTTCCCCTGGTTGCCTTTTCTTCTCCCTCCCCACTGCCCAGAGCCAGCAGGTTTGTGGTCCTACACGAAGGAGCTGATCAGGAGAGCAGGACACCCCTCACCATAACATCCTGTCTTTTCATTCCTCCATGAAAACAAAGCAACAATTTTAATTTTTTTTTCTTTCCTTAAACACTTCTCAAGGTTATTTACAAAAAATAAGATACCTACATTTTCACCCCAAAAAGTGTTGTGTGGTATTTTTATCATTAAAAAATACCTCCCTGACATTTTGCACGCAGATTTCACTTTTTAAATTATTTTTATCATTCCCAGCACTTGTCTGTCTGATGTTTGGAACAACTCTCTCAGTTTTGGAGGTGGGTGGTGACAAACCTCTGGTTGTGAGTGGCCAGAATGTGCCAGAAAACAGTAAAACTTGAACAGGGTTCTGAGTTATTACTCTGTGTTTGGGTATCTTTTTAATTAAAAAAAGAACAAATGTTTTTAGGGGAAAACTACCACTGGATACAAGATTTCAAACCAGTCACTACCCCCAGCTGTGCTTCCCCCACAGGCAGATGTTGCTTTGAGTGCCAACATCTGCTTTGACTTTCCTTTGGGCCACCTGGGTGTTCTCTAAGGACAGTGGCATTTCCTGTGCCATCAACTGTAGAATGTGAAGGATGGAAAGGAAAACTTAAAATAAATCCAAATAGTTCAAAAAGAGGGGAAAGTGGTTACTTATAAAACTGTGATATAATTGTTCGATTTTAGATTATTCTCTGCAACAGGAAAGCACAAAGGCCTCCCTCAGATGCCGGGTTGTATGATATTGTAATTATTCTAATTACACACTATGAATTTTAGCATACAGATATCTTTCTACTGTGTTTTAATTATTTTCTCTCTTTTTTCCCCCCCTTTCCTCTGCCCAACCTACCTCTCCCTCTTCACTCCAGCCTTCCCCATCCACCCATTCACTCCTTTGCAGGACATTAAGGATGTGATGTAACTACAGAGATAAATGTTTGTTTAAAAACTGTTGATATTCGACTTTCTCTGCTCAGCTCCTCTGGTTAATTCTGTTTTCCCGTGCCCTGCCCCCCTGCCATTCCTTCCTCTCCTTCCTCTCCATGTTGGTCAAATTTTTATTTTTTTTTTTCTGTACAGTTTTCAGAGCACAAAATGAATGTGTCTTATTTCTAATAAAAGAGGTGGAAACTCCAGCCCTGTCTGCTTTTTAAAAAGCGCCCCACGTGTATTTTCATCGCTCCTGGGGGCTGGGAAACACCTCTCCTGACCCCACAAGCTGCACCTACTCCGGGAGAGTCCTGACCTGGGGCTAAAGTTACCCAATCTTCAGCTTTGTATCTTCTGGACACCCCTAAAACTACATCCCCCTAGGATGATTATTTCCAGGACACGAGGAATTCCCTTTTCTGTGCAGCACAGGCTGGTTTTCTGCAGGTTTCTCAAACCCACAACCTGATGCCTCCTTCCCAATATCATGTGATGATTTTACAGAGGTCTGGCAGCAGTTCTGGCACAGGGATGTTGGGTTATGGTTTCCAGTAAGTCAGGGTAATGCTGATGCTGCCCTGCAAAGCCAATCATAGATTTATAAAACAATTTGGGTAGGAAGGGATCTCAAAGATCCTCCAGTTCCAACGCCCTGCTGTGGGCAGGGACACCTTCCAATAGACCAGGTTGCTCCAGCCTGGCCTTGGACACTTCCAGGGATGGGGCAGCCACAGCTTCTCTGGGCAACCTGTACCAGGGCCTCCCCACCCTCCCAAGGAAGAATTCCTTCCCAATATCCAACCTAAACTTTCCCTCTTCCAGCTTGAAACCATTCCCTGTTGTCCTATCACTAAATGTCCCTGTAAAAAGTCCCTCTCCAGCCTTTCTGTTGGCCCCCTTCAGGTTCTGGAAGACTCAACCTCACCTTGATTTCCCTGCCAGCTCCTGCATGGCCAGGCAGGCCCTGAGCCCCAGCTCAGCAAGCAGAGGGGGTGAGGATTTCACTCATAAAAGGGGACAAGACATTAATTGACTGACAAATTATTCACTTCCTTGGTGCTCACCCTTGAAGGCCTGAAATCTTCCAGGAAGAAAATGTGTCCTTTGTCTCCCTGACTCTGCTCCATCGGCTCTTTGCCAGATTTTAGGTTTGTAGGCAAGGAAGCTCAGGGTTTGTCAAGTGGAATTCAGGGCTGGTGCTTTCTGGAGCCTTCATCCAAAGTCATCACGACCCAATAGGTCCCCCAAATGCCATGACTTATCTTGCACTGGCTGGAATAATTTGGATGTCCTGAAACATCTGGAATGACTGCAGAGGTGTGGAGCTGCCTGGAGGCTCTTCCCTGAGCTGTGATCCAACACTCCTTCAATCAGCAGTGCCTGATGGTGAGTCCCAGGGTTTCTCCATCCTTCCTATGGAGGTGTTTCTCACCCTACATCTCCTATACTACAATCCTTGGTGGACTTCACAGTGCTGGGTTAATGGTTGGACTCGATCCTGAGGTCTTTTCCAACATGAATGATTTGATGATTTTGTAGCATCAACAGGCAGAAGGGAAATACAAGCAGGTACCACAGGAGGTGATGGGCTGGGAGGGCAGGAGAGCCCAGATCCTGGATCACAGCCTGAGACATGGATCAGGAGATCCAGCTGCTTCTCACCAGGGGGAGCTAGAGAAGGGAGGACTTCTCCCTGCTGTTTTCATGGGACTGTCAATAACAGCCCTGGGATGCAGGTCAGTGTGGGGATATCAGTGTGCACTGTGGTTATAATTGTGGTGGGGCTGTAGGGAAGGGTCACTGGATACTTCAGCTTGGAAAAGTCCTCCTGAGGTCCCTCTGAACTGTCCCATGTCCCTGTGATCCTGACTTGCAGTCACTCGGGCTACAGCCATGAGACAAAGAGAGAATATCTGAGGAGGCCTCCTTGCAGCCCTCCAGTACTTAAAGGGGGCTTATAAAAACAGGGAGAGTGAGTTTTCCATGGAGAGATAGTGATAGGACAAAGGGGAAATGGCTTTAAACTGAAAGAAGAGAGATTTAGATCAAATATTGGGAAGAAATTCTTTACTCAGAGGGTGAGGAGGCCCTGGCACAGGCTGCCCAGAGAAGCTGTGATTGCCCCATCCCTGGAAGTGTTCGAGGCCAGGCTGGACAGGGCTTGGAGCAACCTGGTCTATTGGAAGGTGTCCCTGCCCATGGCAGTGTTTGGAGTGAGATGGCCTTTAAAGTCCCTTCCAACCCAAACCATTCCATGACTCTTCATACCCCGTGATCTCACAAGCCCAGCAATGCTGTGGAGGTGGATAAATATGCTGCAGATGTAAAAAAATTCTATGTCTTGGTTGCTACACGGGGAAAACGTGGCTATGCTGGAAAATTGGGAAGAATCTGAACACCGAAGACAATGCAAAGTATTTTACCTGGTCTGCTGTGACAGACTCACCCTGTAACCAAACCAGCAGGAGTTTGGTACAGGATCCAAAGGAACTGAAGGCCTGAGCTATATCCAGGCCAAGAACTCCTCCAGGAAGGCCACAAAGGAGCAGTGACACAGTGAGCATCGATGCACAGGGGATTGGAACACTGATTATGTGGCCAACACATGAATGGAGGAGGCTTTTCTAAGGCTTATTTATCAAGGAACGAAGCAAGTTGTGTGCACAAGGAGTTTCATTCACAGCTTTTCTGCAATTTGGCTCTCAGCCAACCACTTTACTCCACAACTGAGAGCCTGAGTGAGCTTTCTGTGAGCTCTTATCTGGTGTGATGGTGACCTCCCCTCGAGCTGGGACACCTCTCAGTGTTGCTCCTCGAGGCAAGAGACCTTTCATCAACACTGGATCTTTGGATGGGTCCAATTGGAGTTGTCCCTGCATTGCAACTGGACTGTGTGCCAGGTAAGTCTCTTCTAGAGCAGGGACACCTCTCAGATTTGAGATTCTTCACCTGAGACTGAGATTCTTCACCTGAGACTGAGATTCTTTACCTGAGACTGAGATTCCTCTTTGCCCAAGGTGGAGGAATCCCTTACTGGTGACAAATCCTCATTAAGTTGCTGATAACAGGCTGCTTTAACAGTAATGTACAATTACCAACCCATGTAAGTACTCACTGCTAATTATTATGAACTTTGTGGTGGAGATAGTCCCATCAGACATAAACCCTTGTCCAAATCTGAGACTAAGACTGGATTTGAGCTGCACCTTGGCTCCCTCAGGGACTCAGGAAGCAAGGGGGTACATTCTGAACCTCAGTACTCAATGGGAGGGTCTCAGATCTTGGTGTGAATCCTTCCAGCTCAATTCTAACTCAATTTTCCTTTGGGTTTTTCTCTCATATATTAAATAATGGAGAACCTCGACACTGAACTTTATTAAATCTCGCTTTTGCAACATCATATTAATCCCACTTCTGTTAATACATTTGACAATGGAAATCTCTTTCACTGATCTAAATTACCCATTCATGGCAGCTGCCCACACAGGAAAAGGCCCATATGGAGCAAGACAACATTCCTGGAAGATTTGGGATCAGGGCAGGGGGTGACTCTCTGCAGTCTCTCTCTTTTGTGGCTTCAGAAGGTGCTTGGGCTCACTACACTCCTGTCTGAGCTGTCCAAAATGAGGTGGGGCCTGAGGAGAATATCTGTCCTAAGATCTCTGTTGGGACAAAAAAGAAGAGAAAAGGAAAAGGGAAAAGGAAAAGGGAAAAGGAAAAGGGAAAAGGAAAAGGAAAAGGAAAAGGAAAAGGAAAAGGAAAAGGAAAAGGAAAAGGAAAAGGAAAAGGAAAAGGAAAAGGAAAAGGAAAAGGAAAAGGAAAAGGAAAAGGAAAAAAGAAAAGGAAAAAAGAAACAGAAAAAGAAAAGGAAAAGGAAAAAAGAAACAGAAAAAGAAAAAGAAAAGGAAAAAAGAAAAAGAAAAAGAAAAAGAAAAAGAAAAAGAAAAAGAAAAAGAAAAAGAAAAAGAAAAAGAAAAAGAAAAAGAAAAAGAAAAAGAAAAAGAAAAAGAAAAAGAAAAAGAAAAAGAAAAAGAAAAAGAAAAAGAAAAAGAAAAAGAAAGAGAAAGAGAAAGAGAAAGAGAAAAAGAAAAAGAAAAAGAAAAAGAAAAAGAAAAAGAAAAAGAAAAAGAAAAAGAAAAAGAAAAAGAAAAAGAAAAAGAAAAAGAAAAAGAAAAAGAAAAAGAAAAAGAAAGAGAAAGAGAAAGAGAAAGAGAAAAAGAAAAAGAAAAAGAAAAAGAAAAAGAAAAAGAAAAAGAAAAAGAAAAAGAAAAAGAAAAAGAAAAAGAAAAAGAAAAAGAAAAAGAAAAAGAAAAAGAAAAAGAAAAAGAAAGAGAAAAAGAAAAAGAAAAAGAAAAAGAAAAAGAAAAAGAAAAAGAAAAAGAAAAAGAAAAAGAAAAAGAAAAAGAAAAAGAAAAAGGAAAAGAAAAAGAGAAGGAAAGGGAAAGGCCATTGTTTTTTCTTTTTTTTTTTTTTCTCTTCATGGTTTACTCAAGCCACTCCTACCAGGAAGAAGTCAGAGTCCTCAAGGCATCCATGGGGACTTCTCCAGGTGCTTGTTTGCTCAGACTTATTTTCATCCATGATTTTCCAAAAAGGCCTTGATGTATCTGAGGCTGGAAGCTCCCTCAGGCCCTTTGGGTGGTCCGGTTTCCTGCCAAGCCCTGGAGGTGGCAGCGTGGAAGAAAAGCACAGGTCCTGAGCTGGAGCCATGCAGGGCTTCATGTTGGATTGTTAAAATCATTCCTTCCTGGACTTTAAAAGGATCCTTTTAGGATGTGATGTGGGCCTTGCTCATCTCCCATGTCCCAGAAACCACCCCAAAACTGTGGTTTGGCACATTAGGGAGCAGTACCAGGGGTTCTGAGGAGAACACGTAGCCTCCACGATAACCGGGAGAGCTGCGGCAACGTGACAGGTGAAGTTCCAAGAGCTCCTTCCTGAATAAATTCCCTCCCATCCAGCTGCTTCACAGCTGTTTGCTCCTTTGAAAAGCAACATTTCTGGACTCCTGAGGAGGCTGCAAGAGCCCTTTGAACTTCTAAACTGGGAAAGAAAGGACAGACGTTGTGTTTTGGAGGGAAAGAGAGCACAGATGAGCCTGATGATCAGCTCTAAGGGGAGACTTCCACTACCTAAAGGGGCTCCAGGAGAGCTGGAGAAGGACTTTAGATAAGGGATGGAGTGACAGGACAGGGGGAAATGACATAAAAATGACAGAGACCAGGGTGAGATGGGATATTGGGAAGAAATTCTTCCCTGAGAGGGTGGAGAGGCCCTGGCACAGGTTACCCAGAGAAGCTGTGGCTGCCCCACCCCTGGAAGTGTCCAAGGCCAGGCTGGAGCTCTGAGCAACCTGGGCTAGTGAAAAATGTCCTGGTTGGAATGAGGTGATCTCGAAAGTCTTTTCCAACCCAAACCATTCTATCATTCTAGGCATGAAGCAGCTGAGGGAACTGATGGCCTCCAACTGCAGGAGGTTGCTGTGGAGGGAGCTCAAGATGCTCCAGCCCTTTTCTCCATCTCAGTGTTTCCTCTGGAGCTTTGCAGGAATAAACCTAGGGAAACTTTGTGGTGGCTCTGCTTTCCTTCTGAGCTGAGGGAAGCCAAGTACAGCCACAGGGTGCCACATCTTGGTGATGCCCATTGCCTACATCCCCAGATCCCTCCTCACTCTGCATCCAGCATGGAATTTTTAGAGTGCTTTGGATGAGGACCCTCTGAAATCCCCTGCACAGGGGCTGCTCATGAAGCTGGAGCTGGATCACCAAGCAGCAGCATCACCAAACAACACACACCTTGTTCTTTCCAGTCTGGGGGACTGGGATTAAAAGTTAAGTTGTTAAACAACATTTAGATTTGGGAATTGATCCTTTTTTTATTTTTTTCTTCCCAAACCCTTTATATTTAAACACAGATTCACCCCCCAATCATTCCCAACTGCCTTTCTTTTTAAAACACTTGAAGACAGAGAAAATCCTATGTGACTGGGTGAATACTGGGGAACCCCACTCTTATTTATTTGAGAGGCAGAGATGAATCCAAAACCAAGTTGGAGCAACCTGGTCTAGTTGGAGGTGTCCCTGCCCATGGCAGGGAGGTGAAACTGGGTGATCTTTAAGGTCCCTTCCAAGCCAAACCATCCTGTGACAATGCCATGACTTATGCAGCACACAGCAGGATGGGGGCTGCTATTTTTCTTCCCTCTAATGGAAAACCTGAGCTTCAAAGCCATGGAAATTCTGAATTAAAATGCAACATTTCACAGCAGCACTTTGACAAGTGACCCCTCCAAAGATGGAGCAACGAGCAAAGGAAATTATGCAAACATTGGGAACCATTTGAAAGCAGGAGAGAAGGAAGGAGGCAAATTCTGCAGGAAGGAAGAGAAGTGCAGAGGGGGGTTCTGTTCAGGAGAAATAATTAAATGAAAAGGCAAATTGTCCTCTCCTGGTCTGTGTGGGCTGAGGGTTTTCAGGGAATGGACAATCAAAGAGTAGCTTAATGTATACCAGGAGTTTCTTGGCTTTGATCAATTGTCTGAAATAATTGGCAGCTTCTTTCCATTACCTCATGTTTGGCCCCATCACTGATATTGTAATTCAAGCTTTGAGGTTTTGGCCAGCACAGGCTTCCAACACTTGTGGGTGTTTGGCATTTACATGGGGAATAAGAGGCCATGTCCCCTTCAAAGGGCTGGAAACCTGCTGGAAGTGCAGGCACAGAGGAAAGGCAGAGACTGGAACACAGAAAATTCAGCTTCAGAGGGAAGGACTAAATGCTGAGCATCTGGTTCCTCCACAGAAACCCTTTGGGCCAAGTTCTGGTACAACTTGAGGGGTAAAATCCTCTCAGTCAGTTTTGCTGAATTTTCTGGAAGAGGACGAAGGCACAGAAGGAATTTCTGGGTCTCAGTTGCTGCCCAGGAAATAAAATCCCTTCTGAGCTGAGATCATGGAATCATAAAATGGCCTGAGTTGGAAGCCACCTGAAAAAATATTCAGTTCCAACCTCCCTGCTGTGGACAGGGACACCTGAGATGGGCAAGGGTTGGTATTTCAGGGTTGACAAGTAATGTTGGTTGTCAAAAGAAAGTAATTTAAAAGCTTGGCCTCATTGAGTCTCTCAGTCCAGCTCTGCCAGGACAGTGCAAATCAATTGGTGTAGAAAAGCTCAGCCTTGTTCAGTCTCAGGCAGGGCTTTGGATCCATTACAAGGATCAGTAAAACAAAAGTAAATAGAAAATAGATCACACTGCACAGATAGTCAGCCAAAGAGTTCTGTTCCACAGTAATTAATTATCTTCCTTAAATAAAGCAGCTGATTTCCCTGAGCTTAGATCTGTGATCTGAATAATTTCTCAGCAAAGCATCTCATGGATTTGTTGTACTGTGGTGTTGGTGGAGGAAATGGGGATTCTTGTGAGTGATGGATAAAAAAGAGTGCTGGGTGTAGAAAACTATGATGGCAGTATGGCATGAGTCAATAATAATGTCCTCAGTTAACCTGAAGGTTTATTTAATATTTTTATTTGAAGCCTTGGAACAACAATAAGAAAAATAAAATTGTGTTTGCCAATAAAAGATTTGGAGGCAAAACTTTGAAGGACATTGTCAATACAGAGAAGGATTGAGACATCAGACATCATCCAAGGAGAACTGGATTCCTGGGGAGAGCAGAGAGAGGAACAGATTAACATTTTATAGCACAAAGCTCACAGTCCAGCTGCAGCCTGGGAGGCTCAACAGATGGGAGGGAGAAGGAAGAGAGGCTTGAATGCATCCAGGACAGTCACCAAGCAGAGAAAATGAAAATCTCAAGCTTGAGGTGTGCCAGGATATATCTTTCCAGCAGCAGCAAAGAGGAGGAGAGGATGATGAGATTCCTTTGGAACGCTGTGTGTGTCCAGGCAACACCCCCTGAGGGGTCCTGGGGTTGCCCAAACTCCTGAGGCCTCCTGGATGGTAAAAGCAGCACAATCAGTCACTCATGGGCAGAGAAGAAGGATTCCAACTGGGAAGGGATATTTGAAATGCCAGAGGAACCACCACATGGTTCAGGCTTAGGAAGTCTGGCTCCTTCAATCTGTTTAAACCATGTCAAGAGGATCATGAGTGTTGCTGATGAAGGGAGAAAACAGCAAGAGAGAACAAGAATTCTTTAACCCGAATGATGCTGATGGGGGAAGAGTCCCTGATTATAAAGATAGGAATGAAATAAAATCAGTAGGGAAGTTAGGATGTGGGTTTTAGCTGGAAGTGTGGTAATTCCAACCTTAGCTGAGGAGACAATAACATGGTTGGTTCAGGAGACACACAACAAAGGAGTGGGAGAGAAACCACACTCAGGGGGATGCAGGACAGGATGTTCCTCCTGCCCCAGATTTGTGTTCCCAAGTCTGGACATCCATGGAGAGGAACATGAATTCCCAGCAGGCACAATCACACACATGGAATGTTCAGACTCAGCCAGACGCCCTCAGCATGGAGAGCAGTGCCTTTACCAGCATCTCAAAAACACACACAGCACCCACAGAAATGTGCAGCAGGGACGGCTCCATCCTCTTCCTCTTTTCCATCTCACCAGAGTGGAAACTGTGGGATATTCACACCCAACACGGGGCTCTCCAGCAGCTGGGCTTGGTCTGCTCACGAGTTGTCCCCAGCTCTCAGTCCTCCCCAGTGTCTGGCACGAAGATCCTTCAGCTCCTGAGGCCTGGTGGCCCCAAATGTCCTGCCCTGCTCACAGCCAGCCTGACTCGCAGCAAATTTCATCAACACAAAGCTCAAGATAGAAATAATAAAGCAAATCAGCACAGAAAATAATCAGGAATGACATCCAAAATGTGTGTGATGAGGGGCAGGGCTGGACCACAGCACCCTGACCTGCAGCCTGAGAGACGGGAGTGGCCTTTGCCATTTATTAATCGTTACGTCCACTGCTGTTAACACAGGATTTCTTAAAATTACTGTGTTCAAAGAGGTCAAAATTCACCCAAAGAACATCTTCAGAAGCCATGGGTCCAGCCTAGACTCAGCAGTGGGTTTCTTCTCTCTGTACAGGAGTAGTTCACACTGGGGAGCCCTTTGGGTGCCATAAACCACAAAATCTGACAGCGAGAATGAATCCTGGGCAAAAATATATTGAAAGCAGAGCTTCCCCAAAGATGGAGCTGCCTTTAAGGGTAAAAGTGCTTGACTGCTCTGTAACTTCCTTTTTTTTTGGTATTGATTGCTAGAAACTTGTGTAGGAGTCTTGGAGTGTTAAGGACTGGTGTTAATTACTCCAAGTAACAACCTTTGCATGCCAAACTAAGCTGTTTTCACTGGCCCTTGGAAATCCAGGGATTGTTAAAGATTGTCTGGCAAGTAGAGGAGAGACTTTCTGTTCCAAGGAACTGAGGCTGTGTGTCCCCTGCAGAGGATCTGGAGCAGGAGACCCAAATTCACGTCTTAATTCATGATCTTAATTCCTGATCCCAGTGGCTGCTTGGAGCTGCACAGGTTGGAATCACCACTCTGCCATTTAGAAACCACATCCTAAATTCCACCCTTGATTTTTCCCTTTCTGTCTTTATAATAAGGGATTCTTACACCACTAGCATCCTGTTAAGATGGTTAATCAGGTTAAGAATTCAAATGAATTTCTGGATAAGAATTCCTGTTCTCTCTTGTCGTTCCCTCCCTCCCTTCAAAAGAAATCACTGGAAGGGAATGGAAGGGATCAAAATTGTTTTAACCTGGCAACGAATTAAGCACAATAGCTCTGTTAAGAAAACAGATTTCTTGTTCTTTCAAAGCTTTCCAGAGACATCTTTGCTTTGGGAGATCGGGATGATTTTTCTCTTTGGTCCCTTGGGAATCCTCCATCAAGAGACTGGAAATAACACAGGAGCTTAATAGTTCCATTTGATTCCCAGCCTGTCCTCTGGATATGGGCAGACTTACCTTTATCAGGTCCTCATAGACTCCTTGAAATGTGGAAAGGGGATCTAACTGGTGCCATTTCCTTATCCCATCTCGTCCTTCCAAGAAGAGCTATGAAGAAGAAAATCAGGCAGCATTGGAGGATAGAGAGGAAAAGGATGGAACTTATTTTTACCTTTCCCGGGCTTGACTAATTATAAAACTTCTTAGAAAGGCTCCAACCGAGCAGGTGAGGGGCTGAGATGAAACAGCAACTTAATCCTTGGGGACGAACTCCATCAATGATCCAATTATTTAGGATTTGATGTTTCTCGAGCCGGCAATTCCCAGCCCTGTGCTCAGGGACGGGACGGCATTTGGCACCAGTGGATTTGGGATGGGGGGGAGGCGCTGGAGGAGCCTGCCTTGATTTATAAAGGCAAAACCATTAGCATATAAATTGGCACCATAGGTTAGCGAGCAGCCGAGCTGGATGAATCAGCGGGGCCGAGACTGTGGGGAGGAGGCAAATTAAAGTCTCTGCTCGAAGGGCTCACTCCGGAGCGCCTGCAAGAGAAAATGAGAGTCGTTTGTTGTGTCGACTTTATTTATCTCTGATTACTTTTCGCTTGCTGCTGCTTTAATTTCCCCCTCCTCCTCTCTTCCCCTGTCACCCTTCTCTCCCTGTCTCAATCACTGGCTCTCTGATGGGTCTTGCACACCCATCCAGCCCTGCAGAGCCTGGTTGTTCCTCCTGTAACACTGACTGGTGAAATCAGGGCACATCTTCCTTCTTTTTTCCTGAGTGTTTTGTCTTTGTGTCCCATTCCCTTCTATCTTTTTTTTTTCTTGCCCTTTCATCCACCGTGTCTTTTATTTGTTTTCCTGCTACACCTCTCAATCCCTCTTCCTCTTCCTTTTCTCATGAGGAAACAAGCAAAATTCCAGGTGTAAAACGACAGTAAGAGCTGAGGTTATTAGTTTTCCTCTGCTGTTCCAGTCATATTCCTCTCTTTGTGCTTGGAAATGACTCTAAAAGCACATTTCTTTCTTTTTGAGCCCCGTAGGACACATTATGTACTTCGGGGTGGGAAGAGTGTCCCTTGGATGGAGACAGACACAGATTTTATCCCAAATTGCAGGATGCAGTAGTGCTGTGCCATTGCCTTTCCTGTTTTCCAGCTTCCCTTTGCACACATGGTGTGATCCAACCCCTCCAGGACACTGCTGCAATCAGGGAATCTCTTTCTCATGGTCCCATCCTGCTCCAGGTTTTCTCCATTTTCACCCATTCCTTTATTTCTCATTCCCTACTCACTCTCCCTTGAAACAAAATCTTCTAGTGGTGCCTTTCTTTGATGAGAAAAATCATCCCTAGCAGTGATTTTCTGAGTAGAAATACAGATTCCTAAACATGTCAGTTGGAGGGGACCTCTGGACATCCCATGTCTAACCTCCCTGTCCTTTCTTTGCAGGACTTTATCCCCATTATTTCAGGGATTCTGTGCAGCAGGTCCCTCTCTCTTCTTGTTCTCCAAACATTTGAAGACAAACATGGGAAGATGATAATTTTCTGACCTGTTTTCATCCTTGCTGAGGCCTTTCTCTCCCCCATCCCCTTCCCCTAAGTAGTTACCCAAGAGAACTCCAATTCTCTTGATTAACTATAAACCGACACCACCATCCTCTGAAATACCTAATTTAAAGCCTAATTTAATATCTGATTTCCACATTGGCAAGATTATTGACAAAGATGCTTTATCAAGTGGGTCTCACCCACTGTTTCTGGTCCTGATTCCTGCTCAGGCCCCTTTTTAGCAACCAGCCTACCAGGGAAAGCACAAAGAAGCTGTTGACTCCAGTGACCCCAAAAAGATCCCAAAACAACTCATTTTCCAACCCACTAAAGGGTACAGACAATGTACATGTCCCAGGGCTTGCTCACATCTCTTTTCTGGTTCAATCAAAATGATGTCATTTAGGTTGTCCCTCAAAAATTACAGATGCAGAGGTTAATACACTTCAGCCCCAAGCCACGCTTGGGTTTTTTGGGAGGAATTTGGCTGTTGGGCTCCATACACTGCCTTGCTCCAGGAGTTTTAATTCCATACACACTGATCCAGGATGAACTTAGGCCAAGAAACAAGCAGCTCCTCTTGTATTCCTGTACATTCCTATTTAGTCACTGTGGGCAGCAGCACAGAGCAGGGAATGTCTCCAGGCTGGGCCACGAGAGCATCTTCCTTCCCTCCCAGATCCCTCAGGAGGAATGGGATTTAAAAAAGAGAAATAGGTTTAATAAAGAGCTGTGTGAGGCAGCAGCCCTGGGGTTTCTGCACATTTATCTGCACAAATTACGGGTTTAATTTGGGCCATGCAAAACCTGGAGAAAACCAATTTTAAAAATCATAGAATTGCAGACTGGTTTGGGTTGGAGGGAACCTTTAAGACCCCCTCATTCCAACCCCCCTTCCACGGGCAGGGACCCTTCCACTAGACCAGGTTGCTCCAAGTGCCATCAGGCACTTCCAGGGATGGGGAATCCACAGCTTCTCTGTGGAAGGGAATGGAAGAATCCATCAAAGTGGGGTGGAGGGGAAGGTGCTTCAGAGAAACAAGGAATGATCCGTCTCTCCAATGCTGAATTACAGTTGCCCTTGCCAAAGGCATCACCTTCACAATGCCAGGATGAGCTTCAAACAGGACTTTTTTTGCTTTATCAGGGCCAGTGGGATTTTTTTTTTTGGTTTTTTATTCATCCTGCAGGTCCCACTCCAGGGCACCAGGATACAATTCCTTTCTCAGCTGCACTTGGGAATCTTGTTGAGCCCCATGTGAGTCTACGATGACTCTTCTGGACAAAGAGAGACCGAGGGACACTTCAGTTGCCAGTAAAAATGGTGATTAAACATCAGGCCCTTCTGTACCCTGTCAATTGTCATCTCAGCAAAATGCTCCTATGGTTTCCCTGTAATTTAGCATTCCCTTGCCTGTCCCCTTTTTCCAGCATTCCCTAAGGAAACTACAGGAGCACATCAAGAGCCAGAACAAAATATCCTCATTTTCTGAATTCCAATGTCGAGGTTCTTAATAAAAAATCAACCTGACAGAATCTTTTAGTCTTTCTCTCTCTCTCTTTTTTTTTTTTTTCCTTTTTAAATCCCCTTGTCCTGCCAGGGTCCCATTTCTTTCCAGATGCATTAAGATTTACCAGCTCCTTCTCTGAGCAGTTTATTGATGGGTTACACATCGGAGAAGATTATTTTAACAAGTGCTTACCAACAAAGAGTTCTGCTGGTGATGTGGCAAGAAAGAGCCTTAAAAGAAACACCCCTAAAACCCCAGAAAAATTTAATGTGCATGTAAATTTAAAGAGAAAAAATTTATTTAAAAATTTGTTTTATAGAGTGAGAGGGACAGGATAAAACACAACAAGTTCCAGTAGCTTTCAAACGTTGGAGAAACTTATTTTATTACTTGGTTTATTTTCCTACAAAAGTATATTTTGTGCAGTAAATGGTGATTCCCTTCTTGGCAAGTGTAAGAAGGAAGTTTATCCACCTAAGGAGGGGCTCAAAGGAGTTTTTTTCCTTTTTTATCAAATCTTTTTTCATCAAATCTTTTTTGATCAAATCTTTTTATCAACTCTCTTAATCTGCCTCGTTAAGATGAAACTTAATTTGGTCCTGTGGAAGGGATGTTGCAAAGGACCAGTTTTAGTGGGTCTGAAAAGGTTTTGAAGGTGCTCTGGAGAGTTTGGGTTACTTTTGTTGAAGATTTTTTTGGCAAGATGACCAGGCAAGGCCTTTATTTCAACAAATCTTTTTGGTTAAACTCTTCCTGGCTGTATCTGAACGGACTTTTGGGGTGGTTGTTTGATTTGGGGGTGGTTTTTGTGTTGTTTGTTTTTTTTTTCCATTTATTTAACTAAATTAAAACCAAAAATGGACCTCCAAAGGGATCAAAATGATCCTTTAACTGGTTTCAATTGGGCTGAATTGGGTCATTCCCTTCAATCAGTAAATACATTAAGTTATGCCCTGGGTGCTATAAATTTACCATTGAAACATTTGGAAAATATCTAATAAAACCCTGTGTAAGAAAAATGCTTTTTGACTTCTCCTCTCTAAAAGAAATACAGGGTTTTTTTTTTAATTTTCAGCCTCCAGCTGAAAAAGGCTTTTCTGAAACACTTTAACAACCTGAAAGTGAAGCAAAACACTCAATTACAAGTGAAAAAAACATGAAAGGAGATCCCCAAACTGAACCAACTCAACTTTCAGTTCTGTACCAATCAAGCTGAAAAACACCCACTTCTTGTTTTTGATTCAGATACTTGCTGTGTATAATTTCAAGCTTCTGCTTCCTAGAAAACCTACCCTTGGGACACAGTGGATGCTTAGGAAACATCAGGATCAAGGCACATCTATTTATACTCTATTTTTTAGGGATCTTGTAGCACAACAACCTTGAAGAAAGTGCCCTGTGTCCATCCCGTGCAGCAGGAATGTCTCACACACACAACTGAGGCACTTGTTGATGAAAAGCTTGGCCTGTGGGATTCTAGGGATGATTTCCAGAAAAATAAAGTCCTGTTTTGACTCAGTGTCCAGACAGGACTTTGTCATAGGAGCAGCTGCTGAATCACAGCAAGCAGGAGAATTTCAGATTTTAATGGGCAACGTTTGTTTTCTTCTTTATTTCACCAGAATCATGGAATGGTTTGGGTTGGAAGATCTGAACCTCCTGCCATGGGTAGGGATACCTTCCACTAGCCCAGGTTGCTCCAAGCCCTGTCCAACCTGGTGGACACTTCCAGGGATGGGGCAGCCACAATTTCTTTGGGAATTTCATTCCAGCCTCTCACCACGCTCCCAGGGAAGAATTTATTCCCAGTATCCCATCTAACCCTGGCCTCTGGCAGCTTAAGGCCATTTCCCTTGTCCTGTCCCTCCATGTCTTGTCCCAAGTCCCTCTCCAGCTCTCCTGGAACCCCTTTAGGCCCTGGAAGGGACTCTCAGGTCTCCCCGGAGCCTTCTCTTCTCCAGGTAAACATTCCCAGCTCTTCCAGCCTGGCTCCAGAGCAGAGGGGCTCCAGCCCTCAGAGCATCTTCATGGACACCTCTGAACTCACTCCAACACTCTTTCTTTGATCTGCCCAAGGAATCCTATTTTTCAGTCATGGGATCACAGAATGCCAGGTTGGAAGGAGCCTGGAGGTTCATCTCGTCCAACCTTTCTTGGCAAAAGCAGGATCTGGACAGAACGGCCCAGCACCTCATCCAGCTGAATCCTAAAATTGTCCAGTGTTGGGGAACTCACCACTTCCCTGGGGAGATCATTCCATGGCTCACTTCTTTCACTGGGCAAAACTTGCCTCCTGTGTCCAATCAGAACCTCCCCGGGAATAACTTGTACTCATTACCCCTCATCTTTTCCAGGTGAACTCTCCTAAAATGGGAATTTCCATCCTTTACCCACCCTTTAAACACTGGGACACAGTGACAAGATCTCCCCTGAGCCTTCTTTTCTCAAGGATGCACAGATCCAGTTTTTCTCAGTCTTTCCTCACGTGTCAGGTTTCCCAGACCTTGGATAATCTTTGTGGTCCTTCTGTGGACCCTCCCCAATCTGTCCATGCCTTTTTGGTACAACACAGACCAAAGCTAATCACAGCATTCCAGGTGTGGCCTGAGAGGAGCGGAGTAGAGTGGGACAATGACTTTTTTACCTCTGCTGGTGGTGCTGTTGATGCAACTCAGAGTCCTTTTGAGTTTTTTGTGGCAGCACAGAGTTCATTCATATGGAGCTTATTGTCTACCAGGACCCCCAGATCCCTTTCCACAGAGCTGGATAGATCCCAGCCTGTACTGCACTGCTGGATTATGTTTTTCCAGATGCAAGACCCTATATATATACATTTATTGAACTTCATCAGGTTCCTGTTAGCCCACCTTTCCAGCCCACCCAGGTCTTTTTGCAGGGTGTTTCTCCATTCTGGAGTGTCCACTTTCCCACTCGTGTATAATCAAACTCTTCATTCACAACCAGCTCAGAAGGCCTAAAAGATGTTTCAGATGTACCTAAACAGCCCCCAGTGAGACAGGATTAGCCCTTCCTCTTGCATTTGTGTACCTCAGATGGGGCAGGTTGACTGAAGAGACATAAATCCACATTGTTGTCGCAGTCCGTGGGGAGGGGGTTGGAACTAAATGATCTTTAAGGTCCTTCCAACCCAAACCATTCTATGATTTGATGATTCTATGATTCATAATTGCTCAGATCACACAAATTGTGGCAAAACCATGACAATCTGAGCTCACCAGAAGCAACACGTGTTGCTACTTGTTTGTACTGAGCCAAGCAATTAAGATGCATCTCAGGTATTGACTTGCCTTGTCTATCCTTATCCTTCTTCCATTATTTACAACTCCATAGCACTTGCAGAAAATTCTGCTGCATTAGGATTCCCATCCCATCAGAATGGCAGGTTTTCACCTCATCCTTTGTAACTCAGGCTCTGTGTGAGATATATTGTGTATCAGCCTCATTAACAGGGCCCAGGAACACATGGCTGGGAAGATAAGAGCCTTCAAGAAGAGGAGAAGTGCTGAGGTGGCAGCCTGCCCTCCCTGCAAAGGAAATGTCAGGAAAACTCCAGCACAATGAGGTTCTTCAATCATCTTCCCCATAACCCCTTCCCTTCCCCTCCCTAAAACTGTCCCTCTGAGTCTCTTGGGTTTGGCACATTTTGAAAAGCAACAGCAAATTATAAATCCCCAACCAGGTTATTGAGCCGTTCAGCTGAGTCCAGGAGGGCTGGGAAAATTTCCTTTTATTCCTCTTGCATTAAGTATAAGCTCAACAAACATTATCAGCAGGGTAAGACTCTGAATTCACAAATCAGTGAATTATTCCTGCACCACACAGTATCTCCCTCTTCCCTAAGTTTTCAGATGCTGAATTCCTGCATTCAAAAAAAAAAAAAAAAAAAAGAACGCTGGCATTTCTTCCGTGAGCTCAGAAATATGTTCTTAAAAAGTTGTACTTTTCATTTCAGCAAGTGATAAGACCTTTATCTTCTGCCAGGATATTTCAGGCACAAAAACAGGAGTTCTGGCTTTTAGCGCCTGGATTAGAGCTGCATCCACCTCCTTTGAGGTGATTGATTTTCCTGCCTCTAATTTCCTGGCACATGTTGTGCTGCATCTTTATAACTAATATTTGTTGGTGAATGCTTGTTATCTCTGGGAGCTGAGGAACTGGAGCAGAGTTTAATGTACCACTTATCATTTTCAAAGTGTTATTATTGCCTTTCTATCAGTGCCTTCACATGAGGCTGCAGTAGCAAAACTGCAGTGGGACTTTGCAGTAGTCAGCACTGATTCCAAGGAAATATGGATTTCCAATCCATGCCAGGCTGGGAAGCTTCCAAATAATATTTACCAAGTCTCCTGTGTTAGACTGGGAACCCCTCAATGATACTGGGAAGTGGGAACAGGCCATTGGTGGATGAGAATAGATCCTGAGATACTGGGTTTTCAAATCTGCCAAAGCTCCTCACATTTTCTTGTCAAGATTCATTCTTAAACTACTGACAATTTCCTGGGGTTTATAAAAGAATAAAAGGCCTGAAGGGTGTTTGAGGTTTCAATGCAGAGGGAATTGAAAAGGCAGGATAATAATTTTCTCATTTTTCCCTGCACAAAACACAGATATTTAGCATTTGAAACAGACTCTCAATTTCCAAATTTTCTTCATTTCACAGAAAGAAAAAGAGCATCATTGAAGCATTTCCCCAGTTCAAAGCCCTGAGAGATTTGAAACATTTCCTGTGGATATGACAGGTTTTTTTCATTTCCTTCCAACCAGGAACAAAACTATTCCTTTAAAGAAAGTGTCAGTGAAGCCACAAACAATTTTTCATGCTGGGGGTGAGCAGGGATGTGCATGTGCTGCCTCCCAGCTGCATTGGTTCTCCCCGACAATAAAACCCATCTCAATCCCAAAGAGACACCTCTCACCCCTCAGGTCTCTCCAGACAGTATTTGTTCTATTTATTCCATCCAGGACTTTTAACTATTCCTTGGGGGAAGATGTTGAACACGCCTGAAGTTGCACAGACAGCAGAAATGGGAGGTCTTGTGCACTGCAATGTCCTTTCATGGCATGGAAAAGGGGAAAAGTGCATTGTCAGGCCCTTTCTCAGAGCACAGATTTTTCGTCCTGAGGTTCCTGCCCCTCTCTCTGTGACCAAAGGCTGTTGAGCACAAAGATTAGTGGTAATTAGTGATAATTCACCACCTACAAACCCAAGACATCAAACAACACCTTCTGTACCCCTGTGCCAGCCCTGCCCTGAGCTCAGCAGGGAGTAGATGAGCAGCTGAGCCCGGATTTGGAATTGTGAGGACGGAGAATTAATTCGTTTAAAATCATTGAATCATTGAGGTTGGAAAAGACCTCCGAGGTCATCAAGTCCATCCTTTGACCCAATACCACCATTCCCACGAAACCATCTCATGAAGTGCCACATCTGCTCATTCTTTGAACCCTTCCAGGGGTGGTGACTCTACCACCTCCCTGGGCAGCCTGTCCCAAGGATTAATCACCCTTTCCGTGAAGAAATTTTTCCAAATATTGAATGTGATCCTTCCCTGCCACAACTTAAAGGCATTTACCCTTGTGTCAATGTGAGGGGGAAGAAGAATGTTTTTGCTCACAACCTAAAGTTGTCTGTGAAAAAGTCAGATGAAAATTAACAGCACAACCTCTACTAATGTCAAGGGCTTCCCCCACTAGATTTTCCAGGCCTGGAAAAACCCTCTGGAATGGTTTGGGGTTTAGTGCCAAATCTATCTGCCAGAAATTCTTCGCCCCCTTCTTTTCCTCTTTCTTTTGCAGCTGGAAATGGGAACTTTTCTCTTACTGTTCTAATGTGACAACCTGTCCCTGAATGTCTTCACATCTGCCATGGAGTGAAGGGCAAAAAGAACCAAGTAGGAGTGTTGATCAGCAAAGCAGATTTACAAATTAGCATTAAAAAAATGTCTAGTCTTTACATATCATTCATACAGATACAGAGAGTTCCTGAAAATGAGGATGATTGAGGCTGCCCCATCCCTGGAAGTGTTCAAGGCCAGGTTGGATGGGGCTCTGAGCAACTTGGGATAGAGGAAAGTGTCACTGCCCATGGTAAAGGGTTGGAATGAGATGATCTTGAAGGTCCCTTGAAGGTCCCTTGAACCCCCACCAATTTATGATTCCATGATTCTATAATTGGGGATCAGTTGATCACTCCACACATCAACACATGAAAAGTGGACTATTTTATAAATGGTTTATCCTATTCTTTAGTAAAAGAGGAATATACTTAAAAGAGCAATTTCTTGAGAACTTCCTATCAAAATGTGGAATATTTGGTGTTACCTCATCCATCAGTGAGAGTGAGATCACCTTTGTTGTATGAGTTGAGGTATCTCAGCAGCTTCTCTTCAGGAGTATTAAGGAAAACTCATGGAAAAGATGTAAGAGCCTGAATGTCCCTTTGGATGGACTGGTGTGTTCTGTAGGAGCAAAAGGCATCACCATTTAACAGTAAGTAAGAAAAGAAAGGAAGAAAGCTCAGCTTGGTCCTCCAGAATGACCCAGGGAAGGGTTTGCCTTGGCCAAAATCCCTTCTTTGGGTCAAGTAAAGACTTCAGGCTTTGCTGGAAGCGACTTCCCTTCTCAGGCAAAGAGAAGGAGTTTGATTTTTCTCACTCGAGAGCAATGAAATGCAGAGAAATTCCTGGGAAGGACAGGAAGATTTGACTATTAGCATCTTCACAGCGTGGGAAAACCATTTGGCATTTGGTTGTAATTGGGAATTACTCTTAAATGACTGTGTTCATCCTGATCCCTCTTATCCCTCACAACAGCTACAATCAGCACAGCTGTCCAGAGCTGTGGGAAAGCAGGAATTGTGACCTGCAGGACAAAAAAAAAGGCTGCACACTTGGAACAGTGAGGTCTTATCATGAAAACACCAAGTCCAGCAAAATGTTATTTCATTGTGACCGAATAAGGGAAGAGCATTTCGTGCTGAACCGCCTTCACCACAGAGCCCTTTGGGAAGAAATTCAACATGAAAATACGAGGTACTTTGCTGACAAACACTGAGCAGACCTTGGTACACCCAGTTATGGATGAAATTTCAGCAGATGAGTTGTTGCATCGCCTTTATTTTTCTTCCTGCGGTGCTCAAAATGCTGTGCTTGGGTTTATTCCTCAGCTCTGACTTTCATGGACACGATGATGCAGCACAGGGAGAGAGCTGGATGAGAAAGGAAAAGAAAGATTTGGGGGCACAGCAGAAAGGGAAGGAGTCTCGAAAGGGATATAAAAATGTAAATAATAAATGTCATCTGAAATGTCCTCTTGGGCTGAGTCATTTGCACAAAGAGGAGCCGGGTCATACGAGAAGCAGTCGGAATAATCCTCTGGGAACCAGTGAATTAAAATCAGTGGCCTTGTTGTGACCATTCTTGGCTCTAATTCCTGGTATTTATGGATGGCTGTTCCCATGTCCCTCCATTATTTTTTAGCTGCTGAAACAAGGTGAGAAGAGAAAGCTTTTGGCTGCCCTTTTACCTGTAGGACTCATTGGAATGAGCAGCTGTTAAAAGCAGAGGAAATCTTGGATTCAATTGGCCTCTAAATTAAGTTTACCCCTACAATCTGCATACATCTGCCCCACTAAGTCTCACATATTTTGATGCCCTTTTAGCTTCTACATGGAATTTAAGACAGGAGAGATTTCTTGATATATTAAATCCCTTTACACAGGCAAGGATAATTCCCATTATCCCATCAGCCCTGCAACAAGCAACAACATCGGGATTCTGGAGATGTAGCTGCTACAGGTCTCAGAGTTCACAGCTCACAGATCCTCGGTTCAAAGCCCGGTTCAATGAGCTGATGTTCATATAAAAAGTGAGTCTCTCCATAGCACAGGATGCTCTGCATCCACAGATATTTTTGTCTGGCTCCAAAAAGCCTCAAAATGTGAGGAAACACCTTAAACACTTTTATTTCCTCTCTTATTCTGAAACAGACAGATATTGTGCATTTTGTTCCTATGCTTTAGTCTTCTGTGACTGTGCCTATTTTTGACCATGATAGTTCAAACTTCACCTAAAAAAATTGGCAGGTGTGATGGAAAACCACAGACCAACCTTGCAAAGGTGCACCCCAAGCCTGTAATTCTTTGTCACAAGAGTAAATGAAAAAATAACACTTTACTTGCCTTCCTCCAGCATTTCTGCTGCCTCAAAAATGCAGGATCTGTAGGAAGATCAGGAAAGCACAAAACAAGCAGTATCATTGTGATACATTTAGAAGATCAAGGTGCTTTCTGGAGAACTTGTTGCTTTAATCATCCTCCTCCCTCTAGAAATGCACTGTGGATTTTGGGTGGTGTTGTACCAGAGCCAGTCACTGCAGTACATCCATCCCCATTCCCTGCTTTCCAAGTGTTCTTCCAGGCTTTTGGCTGTTGTTTGTAAGGAGTTTTGTCTCCAGAGATGCTGCCAGTGTCTCTCTAGGATAAGGGGCTGGTTCTTGCTGGACTCTGCTACATCACAGGCTGAGAGCTGGGGATGTTCACCTGGAGAAGAGAAGGCTCCGGGGAGACCTTGGAGCCCCTTCCAGTGGCTGAAGTGGCTCCAAGAGAGCTGGAGAGGGACTTTGGACAAGGGCCTGAAGGGACAGGACAAAGGGAAATGGCTTTAAGATGAAGGAGGATAAATTTAGATTGGATATTGGTCAGAAATTATTCTCTATGAGCATGGGGAGGCCCTGGTACAGGCTGCTCAGAGAAGCTGTGGCTGCCCCTGGATCCCTGGAAGTGTCCAAGGCCAGGTTGGATGGGGCTTGGAGCAACCTGGGCTAGTGGAAGGTGTCCTTTCCCATGGCAGGGGGTTGGAACGGGATGAACTTTCAGGTCCCTTCCAACTCAAACCATTCTATGATTCTATGATTCTATGATTCTATGGTTCTATGATTCTATGATTCTATGAATTGGGGTCCTGAATCCTCTACTCCTGGATCTGCTCAATTATGCCCAAATCTGGGCTTCTATAAAGAGTTTAATAAGCTCAGTTTATTAAATTCCTCATTTAAAGAGCTCCAGGTTTTGTGCTTTTTTTGCATTGGCTTCAATTAGAGATCCAACCTGAAGGATAGGCTTGATTTATGACTTTAACAGGGCAATATCCAGGACAGGGCTTCTGCTTGTCCTTCCTTCATTTCACAGAAACATAAAATGGTTTGGTTTCAGTGGGAAGGGACCTTAAAAATCATCTATTTCCAACCCCACTTCCATGGGTAGGATGGATATCACCCTCTCAACCAGGTTGCTCAGGGACCCCACCCAAACTTGCCCAGGTCACCTTGTAGACAAGGCAACACAGGAGAAGAGGCCACATCCCTGTTGGATGTGGCTGCAGCCACGTGCTCCAGCAGCTCCATCTGGAGCTGGAGTGCTGCAGCTTCTCCATAAATAAAGAGCAACGTTCTGGCAACTTAATTTCACTCAGTTTTTGACCCTCAGCTATAGGAGAGAAAAGGTCTTTAATATGAGGTGGTGAAGGGATTATGTGATTGCTGTTCCAAAGATCTGCGAGGGAACAGTTAATCCTTGGGTCCGCTTGGGAATGCTGTGATTTAAACACGCTGAGGGGTTGGGTTCAGCTGGTTTTCTCGGCAGGAGAAGGGACACAATTCTTGTGTTATTCTTTGGCCTCTCATCTGACAGTGTGTCCCACTGTTGTGACTTATTTGTCACACTAACCAGGCATAACAAACAGCTTTATACTGGTGTTTTTTTCCTGGTGTCCAATTGCCTGGAAAACGAGTGTTCCTCCATGGCCACATTTCCCCACAAATATCTCCATCAGGCCTTTCAGAAGGCAGTAAACTACAGCCAGAGGAGTTTGTCCAACACCTTCACAATTCCCTTAATTTGGTAATAAGATGCTTTAGACAGTTCCTGGGTCAAGGGAATGTGTGAGACCTTCAGGAATGTAATTTCATTTTTTTCCAGGTTTTCTGTAGTCGACAGCTTCAAATGGGGAATAGGAGCATTTCTGTGTTGCATTGGCTCTTTCTCTTGCCACCACTGATGAGAAATATCAAATTACTTGTTCATGGGGACAGTAGAATTTAAAAGTTGGCCTGATATGACCACACACTTCTGGGCCAGGATGGAGATGAGGCTAAATCAGCAATAACTGCTGATGGAACAGACTGGAATATGTTTGCTGATCATTCTAAAGTTGATGCTCCATGGACAAGATCTTGAGACCTGAAAGGGATCACGTTCAGTATATCCAATAACTCCAGTTTCATGATCCCAATTCCTGGGTCTCATAGAAACCATTTGAATGATTATGGTCTGGATGGCAGAAGAGTCTGGATTTTGGAGTAGACTCAGACAAAGCTTTAGGCAACTTCCCTGTAAAGCTCCTGTTGCTATTTTGGGTGAAGCTTCTGTGAAAGTCTGACATTTCAACCTCAGGCTGAAAACTTCCCTTATTATGGCTCTTTCTGTATGGATAATGCTGCTGTCCTCTTATGGTGCTGAGGTTCATCAGTTATCACAGAGATGTCATTGCTTCAGGAACCTAAAAACTAGGAGACTTCTCTTCCTCTCTAGAGACCTTCCAGCAGGTGAAAGGCTGAGTCAGAACATTCTCTCTGGGCATAAAGTTTTATTATTATTACTTGTGTCTTTAAAGTATCAAAGCCTGAGGGATTCACAGGTATCAGCTAAATGGGGACAAAAAGAGAGGTCAGTGCAAGGAGGCCATTTGTTGGATTAGTTACATTAGGTGTGATTATGTGAAACACAATTATGTCTCTTTTATTTTTGCATGTTGGGTGGACAGGTCAAAGTGCAGATGCTGAGTTCTGGAGCTTTACTGAGGAGCAGAGATGTCAGAATTAGGGGAAATTCAGAGGAATGGAAGCTGCAAATACAATTTCTGAACTTTTTAGACCTGAAATCTGCTGTCATTATCCTTGTGTGACTTGACCAGACTCCGAAGTCTGGAGTTGGGCTGGGGAAGGGGTCACTGTGAGATGGGTTTCTGACACATTTCTTGTTTGTACTGTCATGGTCTGACTGTATTTGTACCTCAGCCTCTTAAAATCCACATTCCTCAGAGGAAATCACTAAACTAAACCTCCAGAGGAGACTAGAGAACATTATCAGAGTCTCCAGAGGAAGTTGCAGGACTGTCCCACTGCTTCTTACATGTTTGTTTTTGGTTTTTTTTCATTTTCTTTTGCTTAAATATTTATTTTTGTGGGCGTTTGCTGTTTATTTCTTGGTTTTTTGTCTACACTCACATATACATGTGCACACACACACTTCATTTTATTTAGCTGCTTCTTCACATATTTATTTATTCCATATTATCTTTTTTTTAATTTTATTTTACTAGAGATGATTATGCAGAAACCAAAACAGGGTTCTATTTCAAAGATCAATCCCTTCACTGAAACCTAATTCCCATTCTCTCTTTGCATGTTGTCAGGTCCACCCTTTTGTGCTTGAGTTGCAGCTAAAGGTCGGTGCTGTCAGTAACCAGCTCTGGGAGAAAGGGTTGAAAAGGGTAAGATGACACACAGGTATGGGAAGAATGTAAATAAAAAAAGCTGTGTCTTAGCAGGACAGAAAATCAAATCATCTCTTACATAAGTCTGCATTTCTTGTAATCTGCACGATTCTGTACAAGGCATCTCCACAGAATGTTTGCTGAGATATCCTTCACTACAGTATTTAGGAATGTGGGCTCTAACTCCACTCAGCGGAGCTTTATTCCTCACTCTGAATTCAAAATTCCAGTCCCAGGTTGAAGAGGAATCTCTTGCCTTTGCGCTTCTCTACCAACAAAGTTTCCTTGGATATTTCAGCCCTGCTTGTGCCATGTAAACCCACAAAGCTGGATGAGGAAGGGTCTGGAGCACAAGTGCCATGAGGAGAGGCTGGGGAAGCTGGGGGGGCTCAACCTGGAGAGGAGGAGGCTCAGGGGAGACCTCCTCACTCTCTGCAACTCCCTGACAGGATGGGGGAGCTGGGGGGGATCGGGCTCTGCTCCCAGGAACCAGCAGTAGGACAAGAGGGCTCAGTCTCAAGCTGTGCCAGGGGAGGTTTAGGTTGGATGCCAGGAAGAAATTCTTTGCAGAGAGAGGGATCAGACCTTGGAATGGGCTGCCCAGGGAGGGGGTGGATTCTCCCTCTCTGGAGGTGTTTAAGGTGAGACTGGATGTGGCATCAGTGCCATGGTCTGGGAACCACAGTGGGGTTGGATCAAGGGTTGGACTTGATGATCTCTGAGGTCTTTTCCAACCTAGTTTATTCTATGATTCTATGATTCTATAGCTCTATGATTCTTTTCATCCATGGAAGAATGAAAACAACAATTCAACTCACCTTTGATAAACAGACCTTTGCATTCCATCAACCACCTCCCCCTCTCTGCAGCACCTGATGCCTGTGGCTACAACTTCCCTAGTCCCTGGCCACTAAAACTGAGCTGACCAAACTGCTCTGTGCTGTGATTCCTGACTGTTACTGCTCCTCATCCAGTGAGGATTCCTGAATGGAAGCCACACAGCTGCCTGTGGAGAACAAAGCAGCACATTCCATGCACGTACCCCATTTCCTGCGCTATTGTTTCCCAGGAGCTGCCAGAGGGTTTGTCAGCCCAGATCCAATTAAGATTGGGGTCAGTCTGCTCAGCCATGGCATGAGAAATGTCCTCCTGTGCTTAGAGCACCATCTCCCTAAAGATTGCCAGGATACACATCCCTGAGGGGACTTAGTTCCCATCTGATGCTCAGTTGCTCATCAATGGGCTTTGACCCCGCAAAATATCTGTCTTTTGGGACCTGCCTTCATTAGAAGAAACTGGGAAGTTGGAGTTGCAATGGAGAGTGGGTGCTTCAGTAGACTGAATTATGAATTAGATAGGTTATTAATTATTATTATGATTACTGTTAGATATTAGGAAGAAATTCTTCCCTGTGAGGGTGGTAAGGCCCTGGCACAGGTTGACCAGAGAAGCTGTGTCTTCCCCATCCCTGGAAGTGTCCAAGACCAGGTTGGATTGGGCTTGGAGCAACCTGGGCTAGTGGAAGGTGTCCCTGCCCACAGGGAGGGTTGGAACCAGATAATTTTTAAGGTCCCTTCCAACCCAAGTCATTCTGTGATTTCATGTAACTCACTTGCTGTCTGTCTCTACCAGTCTTTCACCTGATGGTTCTGCAGGTCAGAAGGGTTTCTGCTGAAGAGCAGCCTCTTAGAACTCCGTCTGAGGCTTCCTCTTTGTGTTTGTGGGCAGCAACATCCCCACCTCTCTGAAGTGCTCTGAAATGAAAGTCTTTTGCATCCCTCTTTTGCTCCATATTTTAATAGGAAGTCCTCAAGAACTGACTCATTTAAGTATATCCCTCATTCACTAAGGGATGGGAGATATTATTGATAGAATAGTCTGCTTTTCATGTGCTGACATCTGAACTGATCAATTGATCTGCAATCATAGAATCACGGAATTATGGAATTATATAATGGGTTGGGTTGGAAGGGAGCTTAAAGACCATCTTGTTCCACCTCCCTGACATGGGCAGGGACACCTCCCACTAGCCCAGGCTGCTCCAAGCCCCGTCCAACCTGGCCTGGAACACTTCCAGGGATGGAGCAGCCACAGCTTCTCTGAGCAACCTGTGCCAGGGCCTCCCCACCCTCACAGGGAAGAATTTCTTTTAATATCCAGTCGAAATTTATCCTCTTCCAGCTTAAAGCCATTCCCCTTTGTCCCTCAACAGGAAAGTCCCTAAGTCAGTCTCCAAGAGGGAATATTTAGGGAAATACCATTAAATAACCTTCAGAAGTGTTTCCTTCAACTCTGATCAGAGACAGGTTGTATCAGCAGAGGTACCTTTGGTGTGACCCAGGATGACCATTGTTAAAGGCCTCTATAATCACAAGAACTTTCTGGTTCCCAAGGGCTCCCTGAGAGCTGTGTTGTCCCATTATTCCCCAATTTCCCTCTAAATGAAGCAAAGTCCTCTTTGATCATCAATTCTCCAGCCACCTCTGCACGCTGCAGTCCAGCCTGAACCCACACGTGGTCTCCCAACTCCTCCAGCTGTATCCTGGCACAATTCCTCACATGCAAATACATTTGTTTGTCTTCTCTGACAGTTTGGAACAGAGATCATCTCATTTTTAGCCAATTACCCAGTAGTTGCTTTGCCCAATTTGCACAGAGAACAACCCATTATTGCTCTCAATCTGGGGGGAATTGTTTCTCCTTTGCAGCCTCACAAGCTGCAGATGGAGCTTCATTTTTATTTTATTTTGGGGGTTTTTTTGGTAAATACAAAAAACAATAAAACGTGGAAGAAATAATTTATCTGTGGATGTTAAGCAGGGAGAGAACAGAGAGAACCTCAAAACTGGAAATGGTGGCGTTGATTATTGCTTATTAACTATGAAAAAGACTGAACCAGTGGCATCAAATCCCCTGCAATACCTCATTGCAATGCAGTATTTTAGTAATCCTGTCTCTACTTTCTAAGGAATCTCAAAATTAGTGATTTTTAGTGGGTTTTTACACCCTTTTTACCATATTTTTTTACATCAAAATAATGCACAGTTTTAAACAACTTCTCCTCCTCAAAACCTCTTGAACATCCACCCTCACCTTAATTAAATATATTAGATTTTGCTTTCTTTTTATCTCCCTCCATAGAGATGTTCAGAACCATCTGGACACAATCCTGTACCACGTGCTCTGGGATGACCCTGCTGGAGCAGAGAGGTGGCACCAGATGACCCGCTGTGGTCACTCCCAATTTTACCCTTTCTGTGATTCCGTGATAGAATTTCAACAGAGCTTTGAAAAATGTAAGGAAATGTCTTTTAAAATAACCTCTCAAAGTGTACAAACCAAATCCATTTAGTCATTTATATCCACAAAGTCGTTTAGATGCCAAACTTCCATTTACTTCTGTAGAAATTAAAACACCTCTGTGGGTCTGATTTCCAAAACCTTTGTCCATTCTCTATTTCTAGCTTTCTTTTTACAACCAAGGAGCAATTTTTCTTGGATTCAAGGGTTAAAAATTAGAGATAAGCCACTTTCTGAATTCTGATTTGCTTGTTCCTGAGTGTTATTTACAGGAGGACCTTAATCCAGTTAAATAAATTGCACTTTTATAGCCAAGGAATAACAGTGATTCAAAGCAAGCAGGATCCTAATTCCAGTGGCCTGTTGAAGGTGAGAATGAATTACAAGTGAATTTTTTAGTGGAAAATAATTCCCAGAGCTGTGGGACACAGCCCTGCTCCTTATGAATCCATACAAGAAGTGCCATGGATACATCTCATTATCCCAGAACAAAATAATATAAATGTGAGGAGAAGGAAAACGGGATTGAAGATTTTTCAGTGAAGCAAAAGCTGAGCTCCTGAAGAAGAGCTGACTCAGCTTAGATCTCTAAAATGAGGTTTGTGGTGATCACAGATAAGAGCACCAAGAACACTGGACACAGAGGAAGAAGAGACACTTGATGGAAAATCGATACAGGAAGAAGAAAAAGATCCGTGTGGGCCGGAAAAAAATTTTGGCTGGAAATTGGAAGATGATTCCTGTCTGTCAGAGGAGAGAAATGCTGGAAGAGATCTCAAGCATAGCTAAAATTCTGAATGCTCAGAAGGTAAAACATGACAAGACAAGAGGAAATGGCCTCAAGTTGTGTCAGGGGAGGTTTAGTTGGATATTTGAAAATTTTTTCCCTGAAAAGGTGGCCAAGCACTGGAAGATGCTGCTCAGGGAAGTGGTGGTGTCACCATCCCTGGAGGGATTTAGAAGATGTGGCACTTGGGGACATGGTTTAGTGGTGGCCTTGGCCTTGGCCATGCTGGACTTGATGATCTTGGAGGTCTTTTCCAAACTGAAGAATTCTGTGATTCTGAGGTGAGTATAAAGAACTGGGATCTGGTGCCCCAGGAACTGGAGATCATAACCCAGGTGGTCTCTTCCAAAATAACTCTCCCAGCAGAAGTAGAACCAACAATCCAGCAGAGAAACTTTTCCACACAAGACTGTGGGAAATGCAGAGTCAGCCCTCTGGGTGGTGTGAGCACCTGCTTTTCTTTGCCTCTCTGCACATTTGTTCTGCACCTGCCAGACCAGAATGTCAGCTGTCAATTTATGGCTTTTCTTTTTCTTCTCTTCCAGTGACAGGAGGGAAGTTTGTGGCCCCCAAGAGAAGCAGAACATAAAAAACCCTGGACAGAGAGTATGAAACTGTTTTGTTTGTTTGTTTGTTTGTTTTTTTCACTGCCTCCAACACACATGTCACTTGATTTGATGGTTGGTAGCTCTGGGCAACTTGTGTTTAAACACCACAAAAAATAACCAAAAAAACCCTCTCTCTACAGGTCTCATTACTGAAGAAAGCCACAATTTCCTCTCTGGGAAGGAAGCCTGGCTTTGAAGGATCAGCAGAAATCTGCCAGTGGGCAGTTGGAAAAGGAAACAGAGTCCAGGGGTTCCAGCAGGAATAAGGGAATTCTGTTTGGACCTGGATGTGCTCTGAGTAACATTTTCCTGCATCACTGCAATTCACAATACATCTTCTTCCTATTATTATAAATATATTATAAATATAACTTAAAGAATTGTAATTTAAATGTGGATTTCAGCAGGGTACAAAGAGCCTTTGGGATCTTTTAAGTTTCTAGTGGAAGGTGTCCCTGTCCATGACAGGAGGATTGGAACTGGATGATCTTTAAGGTCCCTTCCAACCCAAACCATCCTGTGATTCTATGGAAATACAGTGTTGGGAGCCAGTGAGGTTTATTAATTCTCATTATTTAGAAATATCTCCACATGCTTCAAACTATAAACCAAGGGATTAACCAGAAAATAGCAGGAAAAAAATTCCAGTTTTTTATAGGCAGGTTAATGCAGCATTGCCCACCAGGGCAACACTTGATGGCTTTTCTCTGCCTTAGAGAGAAAATGGCAAAGGGATATTTTACAGAAATAAGAACCATCCTATCACTAATGACTCGGATGTGGGACTTTTAGAGGCTGGGAACACTTTGCTGAGGGAGTGCCTGGAGTCAGGAGCTGTAGCAGGCAGCTCTTAATGGATCAGTCGAGCCTTGTAAGAAGAAACTGGGAATGTGACAAATGGATTTTTTCTGCTAAAAGGGTCCCTCAGAAGAGTCCCAGAATTATCCCCTGACAGCCACCAGAAACCTGGAGCTGTCAGCACCTCAGAGGGATGTCCCCCTGACAAGATCTGATCTGATTTCCCCTCAAGAGGTGAAACAGGTAGACATCCATTTGCATTAATCTATTAATACCCAGAGGAGCAGGATGGATTCATCCTACAAGCCATTTCCAGGAGGAGTTTTACACTTCTAAGAGTTAGGAAAACACCCTGAAGCAAAAATTGTCCACACACCAGTAGAACCATGAGTGTGTCATCTTTTCCTCTCATGATGCACATCTGTTGTATCCTGTAACACACTCAACATCCATCTCAGCTGGGCATTGAAAATGGGGAAGAATCTGCATTTTTGCAGGGGTTCTTCTTGTTTTTAGGTCAGAACCACCAAAATAATAGATAATAGAACATTAATAATAGATCAGGGAGGGGTTACCACTGCTACAAATTATGCAGCATCCAAAGATCTTGAACTAATTCAGTCCTTCAAACCTGGGGTTGCACTTTTATAGTATAAATATCTTCCTTAAGAGAAGCTGCTCAGTTCACAACCTGACATTGATGACTTATAACTGGTAAACAAACCATCCATAATACCCTGGGTGAGGTTACAAATGACACAAACAGCTCTTTAATAAGTAATTAATAATGGGGAGCAAAATGCATTAGCAGGGAAGGGTTGTGATTTCGGATTATTTGAGGGCAGCAGTAAATCTTGCAGGTCTTCAGAGTGCATCCTTACAAATATATTAATTCCTAAAGGCTGTCAGCTTTGGTTCGGTTTAATTAAAAAAAAAAAAAAAGTGAAATTAAAATGTTGCAATACACATTTTGGGGTTTAAAGGAATAATAAATCTTTCCTTATATGCTCATTTTCAAAGCATTAAACAACCTGCTACTCTCCAGCAATGTGAGAAAGAATAAAATCAAAAAGTTTAATAGATAGATCATAACTATTGAAAAGACAGAAGGAAGCTTTTATAAGTAGAAGAAGGTGATGCCTTGTGATTTTTAAGTTTTCCATTAAAAAGGTTTTATACTTCACTTCTGTTTCTGGGATATGTTCATATTTTAAAAATGGATAGTTACTTTTTATCCTCCTTTTCACTTCTTTATATCTTTTATTTACTTCTGCAGTAATTTCTGATTATTTTTTTCTTTTTTTTCCCTGATAGATGGGGAGATAAATATTTTATTTTTTTTTTATAATGCATTATTTTTTAGACATAAAACAACTCACCTTTGTCTGGAACAATTCTCTCCCTCTTTTTCTGGTGTGCTTGATCACTCATTAATTGACATGTTGGGTGTCCCCATGAAGGCCACACATCTTTTACAGCTCTTTTAGACAGAACTTCATCAGCAAACCTGAGCTGGGCTAATTTTGCAAAGGTCTTTGCTCACATTGATATAAGATGACACCGTTATCTTGGGTAAGAAGCAGCTAAATGTGTTTTCTTGCACTCAGCAATCACCAAATTCATTTTTTTGGCAGTGACTTGGAGCATAAAACACTATATTTCTATAAATACATTATCAGCAGAAGGAGGGCTCAGGAGAGTCTCCATCTTTTGTTGGATGAGGGTGGAAACACAGGGAGAGAGGATGAGGAAAAGGCTGAGGTGAGGGTCAGTCTCTCCTCCCAATTACCAAATGATGAGAGGAAAGGGCTCAACCTGCAGCAGGGGAGGTTTAGATGTGATTTTAGGGGGAACTTCTTGACAGCAGTGGTTGTCCAGCCCTGGCACAGACTGTCCAGGGACGTGGTGGAAGGATTTAACTGTCCAGGGAGGTGGGGGAAGGATTTAACTGTCCAGGGAGGTGGTGGAGTCCCCATCCCTGGAGGGATTGGAAAGCTGCGTAGATGTGGCCCTTGGGGACACAGTTCAGTGGTGGCTTGACAGTTTTGAGTTAATGGCTGGACTTGAAGATCCAAGGTGGTTTTTCCAACCTAAATGCTTGGATGATTCTGTGATTCCATTGTTGGATAAACCCAGAAGCCCCTCCAGGCTGGGATCTGGAGCCCTGCAGTGACCCCAAGCACACCTACATTGCTGCTTTTGGCCACGAGGCACAGGCTGAGTGACTTCCCACTGCCTCAGGAATCAGGTGTTTGGATCTGGAAGCATGGAAAACAATGTTCAACAGCAGATGGCAAGGGGAGAGCAAAAGGACAGAGAGGAATCCTGCAACATCCCACTCTATCCTGTAATTACCCAGAGTTGGAGGTGATGTTATTGTATTTTTCCAATTAATTTGCCCATTAATTTACCTAATATATTTTGAAGAAGTGTAAATATTTAGCAACTATTCTGTCCTATATTGAGAAGTCCTGGAGCTTTTTCTTTTTTTTTTTTTTTTTTTTTTTTTGCTGTGTGAATGATTTCATTTTGCTCATTTTCAGCTGCCACCTGCTATTTCTATTTCAGAACTCCCAGGACCTCTTCCTTTGTTGAGTTTGCTCTGTTTTGATTTAAAAAGAAGATGATGAATAAAGAGTTGCTTCCTTTCTGAGACCACTCAAGACCCTCTGTCAGTTCCCCACAGTCTCATTGTCTGGAATGGGGAAATCTAATTTATTTAGTCATTCTTTGCAAGGAGATTGTTCCACTCCTGTGATAATCCCCGTCACCTTTTTCTGCATTTTTTCCAATTTCATTCAGTCCTGTTGGAAACAGGGGGATTGGGAAGGCAAACAGTAATTAGTGAGTGCATAATGGATATGTACCATGGCTTAACTAGGAAAACAAACCCCTGGAGTTGCCAACACACATCACAGTGCCCACTTTTTCTTTTATTCCTTTTATATCCAGTGGGGTCCTCTTACAAATGGGCAGGGAATGTCCTGAAGACAAAAGCCATCATTTAGTTTCCTCCTCAGTGCCTGGCACTGTTGAGTCTGGTTTTGGATTAAACCTGAGACCAAGCTGCAAGTGCTATATAAACAACAGTGCCTGTGGATTTTCACGGAATCAAACAATCCCAAAGTGTTGGAAAGCACCTTAAAGATTATCCAGTCCAACCCCTGCCATGGACAGGGACACCTTCCACTAGCCCTGGTTGCTCCAAGCTTCATTCAACCTGGCCTTGGACACTTCCAGGGATGGAACAGCCACAGCTTCTCTGGGCAACCTGTGCCAGGGCCTCCCCACCCTCACAGGGAAGAATTCCTTCCTAATATCCGACCTAAACCTTCCCTCTTTCAACTTAAAACCATTCCCTCTTAGTCTTGTCCCTCCATTCCTCATCCTACATCCCTCTCCAGCTCTCCTGGAGCTTCTTTAGGCCCTGGAAGGGGCTCTCAGGTCTCCCCAGAGCCTTGTCTTCTCCAAGTGAACCCCCCCAGCTCTCCCAGCCTGGCTCAAGAGCAAAGGAACTCCAGCCCTTGGAGCATCTCCGTGGCCTCCTCTGGACTTGCTCCAACAGATTCATATCATTTTTCCCCAGAGCTGGATGTAGCTCTCCAGGATTCTTTTCCCATGTTTCCTAGGTCAACATAAAGATTCAGCTCCTGAAGTTCAGTGTCACACTGAACAGTGTCCTCCCCCCCCATTCACTGAAAGGCCTCTCCTTTATTTCTTATTGAAGTCTGTCTGAATTCAGCTTCAAATATTCAGTTCTGGGTCTGTCTATCCCTGCCAGATTAAACAAACTTTTTTTACCTGTTATTTTCTCCCCAGGAAGGTCTTTATTCCCTCTAATGAACATTCTGTTTAATAAGCCAAGTAGGTTGAGTTCTTTGAAATATTTGTTTCCCCCACAATACAGCATTTTCCCAGCCATCAAATCATTTTTGCAGCTCTTTCTGTGCACGCTCCAGATATTTTATCAGCATCTTATTTGAAGTTGTTGACAGCAGAACTGGACTCAGCAGCGATGGATCAAGCTGTGATTGTTATTTCTGGGTTGATGTCTTCTTGGAACACATTCCAGGCCACATCTGATTAGGATCAACAGATGAGAGCACAGAGATTGTGTTGGCTTCAGGCATTGGGAAGACAGGCAGTATCTGACCCAGCATGAAGCTCAAGGGGCATGGAGAGATGGCCCTTCTGCTCTCCAAATTCAACCCTAATCCAGCCCATCAGCAGTGGCCATTGGATCAGTGTTTTACATCCTATGGAAGTGTTTGGTTTTGGCCTAATATTATAAAATTTCAAGTGTGGTGCATTTCAGACTTCACCTCTTTCTTCACACAAGCTCCATTAGGAGATGAAATCACCCCTTAAGTCCTGGGATCTTCTGTACAGAGCCAGGGGACCCCTGGAAATATGTTTTCCCTCTATTTAAATACTCCTTTTATGCCAGACTAGGGACATTTTATAGCTGGTTCTGCCAAGCACCTCTGGGATGGGATCCAGTACCTTCCACTTGGATCACCAGTTGCTTTGGGAATGCCACTGAGACAGGAGATGCCAGCAATTTCTCCTTAATTTTGTAAGGAAATCAGTCCTTGTTCAGCAAATGAAGGCAGTGACTCCCTCTCAGAACAATCTTAGAATTTAGATTTACAAACTTAGATGCCAAATAACCAAGAAATAACAAACACATGTGCCCTTCCAAATAATCCTTTATCTGGAAAGGGCAGCTGTTGAACTGATGTTGAGACATAATGAGCTGGCTTTGCTTGGTCTCTGGTTCAATATGTTTAAAGAGTTGATTTTTGTTCTTGGACAGTTCCAGCTGAGCTTATTCCATTTGTCCATACAAGATCCCCTGTTTAACAAACAATTCTGCAAGAAGGACTCAGATGCACTCAGCTCGGGGGGGGGTGGTGATTTAAAAAGTCCTGTATTGTCCAATATTTGAATGTTTTGCTTGTTTTGATGTTCTCAGTTGCATGGCTGAATAATTTGGGGTTTCCAACAACAGTGTCAGGACACTTCCATTCAGTTCTGTGAGTTAACAGAAGTTCATTGGCACAATTTTTTTTTTTTGTATTTTAGGTTAATCATTTTTAGCTGTAATTATTAAACACATTATTTTAATTTATTAGGAGACCTTTAGCAAATGCAGTGTGAAGAGCTTTGTCATCTGTGCCTGTGTGTTCCCCGAAGCAGAGAGTTTTGGGAGAGGTAACGAAGAGGAAACACGGCTGGCAGAGTCACAGGATCATAAAGGTTGGAAAAGACATCCAAGATCATCAAGCCCAACCTTCATGATGAAGATCCAGCCTTCAAGATCATCAGCCTCCAACCTGTTATACCAGGAAGAAAATTTTTTAAAATATTATCATCATGGAATTGTTTGGGTTGGAAGACACCTTGAAGATTGTTGAGTTCCAAGCCCCTGCCATGGGCAGAGACACCTTCCACTATCCCAGGTTGCTCCAGCCTGGTCTTTGATACTTCCAGACATGAAGAGTCCACAATCTGTGTGGGAAATCCTGTACCAGGGCCTTACCACTCCCACAGGGAAGAATTTCTTCCTAATATATAATCTAAATCTACCTTCCATCAGATTAAGGCCATTCCCCCTTGTCCCATCACTACGTGTCCTTGTGAAAAGTCCTTCTCTAAATCTCTTGTAGCCTCTTCCAGGCACTGGAAGGGGCTCTAAAGTCTCTCTGAAGCCTTCTAACCTCCAGCTGAGCAGCCCAAACTCTCCCAGCCTGTCTCCAGAGCAGAGATGCTCCAGCCCTCTGGTCAGCTCGGTGGCCTCCTCTGGACTTGTTCCAGCAGGTCAACACCTTTCTTGTGTTGGGAGCCCCAGTGAAATAGGAAATCAGCTGTCAGTGGTCATTCTTCAGTGACCATCATATCCATGGCTGGAAAAATGACCAAATTAGGGGGTTTTTGCCCCTTCAGAGAAGGTGGAATCACTCTCAGTGAGCAGAGGGAAGTTGATGATCTCCATGCACGGATCTCTCTCTTGTTCTCAGAGTATCTAAGTGGGAAGTGGCTTTGTCCTCACCCTTCGGGCAAAAGCCCTTTTGAAGGAATCACTCGTGTGAACAACTGGATTCAAAACCTGTGTGACAGAGAATAAGTGCCTCTCTCTTATTTTGTCATCAGAAGGCTGAAAGGCATCTGCAAATATCACTCATTATCATTTATTATTCCAAATTATGCTGAAGGGGAGATAGATCTCCTTGGCTTCAGTCCTGCTCCTGTAAGTTTACCCTGCCAGGATGGAGAACAGGAAGAAGTCTCTTCTTTGATGTGATATTTGAACAATATTAAAATGTGTCTGGGGAGAATAAAGCTGCAGTGAGAATAAGGAAGCATTTTAACCCTCATGAGTGGAGTTCAAGCAGCTGCCAACATTTCTGAGCAGAAAATCCGGTATTAAAAAAAGAACACATTCAAATGAATATGCTCTTCTCTCCTGAACTGATATTTTTAAAAACCTGCTTTTGAAAAGGTTTCCAAGAACACAGCTCGCATTGAGTCTTCTCCAAATTAAAATGAAGCTCTGCCATGTTCAGGGACAGCTGGCCAATGGAAAAGACATGGGAACATGGGAAGAGAACAGCAGGTAAGAAGTGTGGTGAGAGGAATGAGGTGGCCAGGCTGTACAAGAGTTCATGAGTCTTGACCAACGGATAACTGGGGACCCTGTCAGGATACCATTGGAATTCCAGTTAAAAAATGTGAATCTGGTCTGCTATTTTTATTCCATTCCAGACAATCCTGAGTTAGTGGATGCAGGACTAGTCAGAAGTTATGACCACTTTTTTCTGACCAGCTTGAAGCATGAGGACAACAGACACAAGACTCATCTGCCTTGATGAAAAATAGGATATTTTGCTTCTTGCTGCTGATCCAGCTGAATGAATTCAGGCTTCGTTGCAGATTTACTCTAAAGATATTAATTAGATTATCACCTCTGAATGAGAAAATTAAAAATGGCCACATGTTTACCATTGAAAATTGGGCAGAAATAGGTCACCTCCACCCCTAGAAATGCATGAAGTCATCTGGGTATCAAAAGGACTTTAGAGCTGTTTACTGTAGTCTGGGCAAGTATTTTCTTTCCTCTCTGTAAGGAGAAAAGACCATTTCCATGAAGCCCTTTACCAACACCTTCCTGGCCTAAATTTTTCTAGGGGACATAATAGAAATGTAGGAGGACACAGAAACGAGATCACTTATTTGAGAGCTTAGTTCCAGGCAACAATCCTCCCTGCTTAGTCACAGGTTTAATGCTTCACTCAGTGCCCATCCAGTCTAGAAACCTGGCCTGGTCAGATCATGGTGGCCCTTTAGACAGTAATTAAAAATACCTGATTGAAGATGGAAACAGCAGCCAGATAAAAACTGGAAAGGAAATAAAGCTGCCTTTAAGGAGGAACACTTCTTAATCTTAATGTACTGCCTGAAAACCTGCTCAGCTGTAGCAGAATACACCCTGAAAAGCAAGTAGAGCCCTGAAGTGCCTGAAAGACCATGGCCCTCACTCAGAAATTTATTTCTATTGCTGATTTTTACAATTTCATAAATTGAAATTAAATGCATGTAAAAAGTTGTGTTATTCAGGTTAAGGCAGAAACACTTCAATGCGAAGTGTCAATGCCAGAGTTCCAAGAAGGGTTTGGTGAATACTCTCAGGCATGTGGTGGGATTCTTGGGGTTGTCCTGTGCAGGACCAGGAGCTGGACTTGTTGATCTTTGTAGGTCCCTTCCAGCTGAGCATATTCTGTGATTCCAAGCAGCTTCCACATGTGCCTTGGTGTCTGAGCTTGCTGTGAGTCAAGAGCTGATCAATATGTTCAGCAGGTCTGCTTTGATCAGCACAGACAGATGGAGATGTCACAAACGCCACAGATACCTGTGTTTAGGCAACTGGGTCTTGTCTATGATGTCTGTGAAATAACTGGAATTAAATTAATATTCATAACTGAGCTGTTGGCTGGTATTCTCCTGACCATGTTGATCAGGTCTGTGTTGGCTGGGGCTTGGATGCCTGACATGGACATTGATAACAAAATATAGAAACCTCTAAAGCAGGGCTGGTCCCAGAGCTGAATCCCACTGAGCCAGTACCTGCAGGGGCTCCAGGAGAGCTGGAGGAGGACTGTTGACAAGGACAAGGGATACTGGCTTTAAAGTGAAAGAAGGCAGGGTTAGATGGGATATTTGGAGGAAATTCCTCTCTGTGAGAGTGGGGAAGCCCTGGCACAGGTTACCAGAGAAGCTGTGGCTACCCCATCCCTGGAAGTGCCCAAGGCCAGGTTGGATTGGGCTTGGAGCAACCTGGGCTAGTGGAAGGTGTCCCTGCCTGTGGCAGGGGGCTGGAACGAGATGATCCTTAACATCCCTTCCAACCCCAACCATTCCCTGATTCTGTGAAAACACCAGCAGTGTTTCCTCTGCTGTAGCATTTAAAAGATTGCAGAAAAATATTCAGGCAGCAACTTTATTCCTGTCTCTCAGCACTTCTTGGATACTAAACCGCAGGCACTTTTCCAAGGACAAGCATTTCCAGTCTGGTCTTCTTAATATCCAAGTCAGGTCTTAGGAAGAACAGCACCACAGTATCTTGATATTTTCTGGTTGTGTTTTTTGTATGGTAATGACCGAAAGTGAACAGTGCTCTGTCACGTGTTCAAAGTTCTGGGAACTGGGATTTCTGGATTTAGCTCCCAGCAACAGCACAAATGCCCTGGGTGGATTTTGACAGGTCCTTTAACTTCCTTGTCCCTTAAATATTAATAGATGAAATGGAGGCTATTTTTCCTAAGGCAGTTGAACTCAACACACTAATGACTGTGAGACGTTGCAGTAATGGAGGCGTTTGACAAATGTGAAGAATGATGTTGCTGTTATTGGTGTGATGGATCAAAACTTTACTTCAGCTTCATTAACTTCATCTTTTCTCCTTGTCAGTGTACAAACACACTATTTCTGGCAGCTCAGATTCCAAAGGATTCATTATTAGTTGTACACTAATAATGTCAGCCTGAAATTAAAAGTAGAAGGGGGTGCGGGGGAGTGAGGTGGGGTTTTTTTTCTTGCTTTCTGTAAAATCTGATTGTGAAAATTATGTCTCTCGGCACCACTGGATAAAGGAAACACAAAAGTTCCCCACAGTGACAGGAAAAGGAAAGGCCATTAAGGACTGCAGCAGAATTTGAGAAGAGTTAATGTGAACTGTTGCAAAACATCCCAGACAGAACTGGATTTTGGATGAGACGTGGCTGGAACCGAACAGGAGCTGATAAACTTGGCCAACCCAAGTTGATCCTGCTGAGCCATTTGGGATGTCCCTGCACCAAGGAGCAGGTTAAGCAGCTTATTTGCTCTGGTGGTGTGCCCTGCATGAGGTCTGAATACCTGTGGAGTCATCCCTGAGGCACTAAGAGACATTCCATGACCATAAACATTCCCTGTGGTTTTGACAAGAGCAGGATACAGGAGTCCTGGGGCCTCCCCGACTCTGTACTGGAGCTCCAGGAAACCAAAACGATTTTGCACTGGACACAACGTCTTCACTTCTCACCTAAGCTGTCCCTTACATGTTTTTATTGTAAAACTCCCTTTTATGGGGAGCATCAAAATGTCATTTCATTTTACAAGGACTCCAAATCTGAGATGAGACATGGCTTGAACTGAACAGAAACTGATAAATGTGACCAACCCAAGGTGATCCTGCCGGGAATGAAGCATCTCCTGGATAAGTTTTTGGTACAGATCCCACTAAGTGCAACCCACATCCATTGCTGAGAGTGATGATGGATCAAGGTGCTCCAGGTGAGCCACTCTGGTAACCTCAGCAAACCTGACCTTTCCTTGGCTGTGCTGAAAGAAAAGTCCTGGCCTGTGTTTTAGGAGATATATAACATTTTTTTGGATGTTTGTTGGATCATTACACCTTGGAAATCCAACCTGGGGGAACTCCCAGCAGGGTGAGGTGTTGTACACTGCTGGTCACCTTCCAACTTCTTCTCTGAAGATGGAATAGAATTATTAAGGTTGAAAAAGACCTCTAAGATCATAAAGTCCAACCTTCAACCAAACACCACAGTGCCCAATAAATCATATCACAAAGCGCCACAACCTCTCTGTTTTTGAACACTTAGAGGGATAGTGACTCCATCACTTCCCTGGGCAGGCTGTTCCAATGCTTAACCACTCTTTCAGTGAAGAAATTTTTCCTAATATCCAACCTGAATCTCCACTGATGCAACTTGAGGCCATTTCCTCTTGTCCTGCCACTTGTTGTCTGGGAGAAGCAACAGAATTTTTTCTTGGTGATTTCCTGTCCATCTCCTTTGTTCATTAATGTCTTGTTTTACATCTAGTCTCCCATTTCTAGACATTCAGCAGTGCTTCTTTAACCTCTTTCTGTAACCAGGGTAGCAAAAAAATCAGCTCCACCTCTCCCTTGCACAAGGGTTGTGATCAGGAACAGGGATCGTGACATTTTTCTAGGAGTGAGGAAGGATATTTGTCCTTGAGCTGCATCCCAGTGGAGGAGAACAGAGAGGGATAATACACATTCCAGCTTCCCTTGCAGAGAGGAGAATTCACTGCTGGATATTTGAGCCCTTAGTGAGGTGTTTCATTAGTTTATGTGGCATCATCAGTCTGGCAGTGCCAGGGGAGTTGGAGATGGAAGTGCCTGGTTGGCCCTGCAGTGGGTGGGGATGTTCTTTCCTTGCAGGGCAGCAGAGATCATGGGATCACTAAAGTTGGAAAAGCCCTCTGGGATCGTTGAGTCCAACCACTAACCCAGCACTGCCTGGTCCACCATTAAACCACGTCCCCAGGTGCCACATCTGTGCATTTCTTGAACACTTCCAAGGATGGTGATTCCGGTCCTTCTCTGGAAAGCCTGTTCCATTGCTTGCCATCCTTTCAGTGGAGAAATTTTTCCTGATATCCAAGTGAAAACTCCCCTGGTGCAACTTGGGGCTCTTTCCTCATGCCCTGTCAAGATGCTGGAAATAATTGCAGGGTAGCAGTTCCTTGGACTGATCTGGCCAGGTCTGCCAGCTCCCTTTCTTCTGTCACTTTAGAGGTAAAAATGCTCTTACCAACCCCAAAAATACTCCATGTTACTGTGCTGACTAAGTCCTAAATGTGCTGAATATTCACTTGCCTGTTGACAGGGACCTTGCAGTGATTTGAGTAAGACCTGGATGGTCATAATTCAGTGTCAAGCACTGTTTTTTTTCACTCAGCCTCTCTGGGTTTTAGAGAAAGACATCGTCTGAGCTGGTTTTCTCCCCAGAAGCCTTGTAGGGTGACTTTCCACTGGACAAATTACAATGAGTTGTGGTGCTGTCACTGTCTCACCATAAATCGTCCTGATAACGAGGCAGGTGAGCTCAGATTCCAAACCCTGGGCTCCTGCAGGTTCCGTGAGCACAAACCCATCAAAAGATTGTGAAACAACGTGAAACTTGCTGTTACAAAGCTGCTGTGGAAGAAGCACATAATTAAAAACACTCCCCTGGAGAGAACATCATTTCATCTTCTTCACACAACCCACCACTAGGGCAAAAAACACAACAAAAGATCTGAATCACGGGGAAAACAGGGGCCCTTTTTTTTTGTTGTTGTTGCTGGAATCCCTCGTATTAATTTTACACTTGCTATTGAATTTAAGGTCAATTAATATTGAATTTAAGGTCAATCAGTGAGGCTTGTAAGTGAAAATTGCCAAGCTGTATTCCAGCAAACATGACATTTCTGTTGTGCACATGAACCTCTCGGACTTTTGGTTTCCAATCTGCTCAAAAACACAGCGTGGTCTCAGAGAAACAACAGGGGACTAAAAGCATGATATTTTATTGAGGAACACAGGATTTATTAGACTCAATTAGACTGTGGTCCATTTGTTCCTGTTTCTTGCCTCGAGCAATGAGTGAATTCCAGCATTTCAAAGGCAAGGGGAAATTATAGTGAAGGAGAAGACGTGAAATTTGAAGGGTTTTTTTACTGACCTAAAACTCAGCTCCTGTTAAATGGAAACTCCAGAGTGAGCTATGAGTCCTACAGTGAAATTTGGGTCAAGTTTTGATTAATGTCAGGATGAAAATTTCAACTCTATTCAGGCTAAAATGAAGGGACAACTGTCTCTGGCTTTTAGGGATGTGATATTACTAACATTTATTAAACACATGATAGCAGTGTCTTGAGGCACAGGCCTTGGTCAAAGCCTCCTTGGTCTCCACACTGTCTATAATGACACAGCTTCCCTTCTGGGTTCCCCTGTTCCACCATATTTTCAGCAAAGAAGAGAAGAGTCAACAAAAAGAAATATCGTTTTCACCAAATCTTCATTGCTTCTTATCCCTGAGTCCCCCAAAAAGAAAAAAAAAAATTAAAGGGTGGACTTTTTTAAACTTGGTATTTTAGTGTCCATTTCTCTACTGCAAGTTGTAAATCCCACAACAGGGTGGGATGGTTACTCAGTCTTATCCTCAGCAGGGTAAGATCGTTTGTCTTTGCTTATCACAGAATCAGAGAATGGTTTGGGTTGGAAGGAATCTTCAAGAACATCTTGTTCCAATCCCCTGCCATGGGCAGGGACACCTTCCACTAGCCCAGATTTTTCCAAGACCCATCCAACCTGGCCTTGGACACTTGCAGGGATGGAACAACCACAGCTTCTCTGGGCAACCAGTGCCAGGGCCTCCCCACCCTCACAGTCAAGAATTTCTTCCTAATACCTGATTTAAATCTCTCCTGTTTCTGTTTAAAACAATTCCCCATGTCCCATCACTGTCTGTCCCTGTAAAGAGTCACTCTTCCTCCTTTTTATAAGCCCCCTTTAGATACTGGAAAGCCACAGTTGTGCTCCTCCCGATGGCAGACATGAGTTTGATCAGTCTACACCCACCAGTCCCTTACAGAAGGTGAACAAGATGCCACGTGGCTGGAAGTTTGTGGGATCAGGAATCTCTTGTTTGAGTGACTCACTCCTGCAAATCCAGAATTTGGCTTGGGACAGAGCCTGAACAAACTGGGTGAAGGAAAGACTTGTCTCCTCCCAAGAGTTCAGTTCCCAGCAGTTGGAATTGTGAGAATTTCCTGATGGACTGGACCCCCAAGGGACAACTTCATGACAGAAACCTTCAGATTATAGAATTCTGGTCCTGGAATGATTCTGATCCCATGTGAAATTCCTGGTTTGGATTAGAGCAGCACTCACTGCCCATATCAGAGGCACTAAATCCATGGAATCTTCAAGACCCCTTCCAACCCCAAACCATTCTGTGAGAGGCTCCAGGTGATCCAGAAGTGAAGGCTGGGACAGGTATGAGAGGTCACACTGAGTCTTTGGAGTGGGTGCAAGAGATCTCAAGGCTGAATCTTTCTTGATAAACTCCATTATGTATTGATCTAAATATAGGTAACATATTAAAATTGAATATAATTAAATATGAGGTAACATTAAACATAGGTAACATATATAGCAGTTTACAGCTCTCTCCAAATTACTGTTGATCCATGGGAGAATTTTCTATGATGCCTGAGCTGCGATTTTACAAGATGTGGTTGAAGTTACATAGAATCAGGGTGGTAAGGGTGACTGTGAAACAGTTAAGTTTTCCCCCAGTTTTATTCTGTCTGTGCAAAATAATGATGAAAAACTAAACAAAATATTTTAGGATTTTTTTTTTAAACCTTTGGAGATCTTTGCATCATGGAAAGCATAACATGGAAATCACAGTAATTCTGACATCCATTTAGGCTTCTGCAACATTTCAACACTTTAAGGATTTCTACCATGTACTTTCTATGAGATGAGATTCCTTTTTCCAAACACTTTGGAAGTAAATCTGGGGAAGCAAACAAAAGGGTGGATACTTCTACAGACCAAGAGAGAGGAATCATGGAACCATAGAATGGTTTGGGTTGGAATGGACCTTAAAGATCATCTTGTTCCACCCCCCTTCCACTATCCCAGGTTGCTCCCAGCCCTGTCCAACGTGGCCTTGAGCACTTCCAGTGATGGGGCATCCACAACTTCTCTGGGAATTCCATTCCAGAACCTCACCACCCTCCCAGGGAAGAATTTCTTCCTAATATCCCATCTAAACCTGCAATCCTCCAGATTTTTCTGTCTCAGGGGAGCCTGTGGAAGTTCTGAAGCCCCCTCAGCTCTCGAGCCCCCGTGTGAGGAGCTCACGTTGTCCAAGTGCTGCTGATGCACAATTTTGCAGCCCTGATGCCTTAAATTAAAAGGGGCACTGACCTGAAAAATCCTCTGCAGCAGCTGAATTGCAGCTGGATTAGGGTTGATTTGGACTCTTAATTTAGGAGAAAGCTTTAAAAGCAAAAGTAAAGAATCCTCACAGAAACTCATATCAGTGGAGAGCAGTCCTTGACAATGTTGAGTCTCCTGTTGCACCTCAAGGGAAATGCTGGTTTCTGCCTCTCCTGCCTTTGGGATTGGTGTCAGAGACAGCTGCAGGGATTACCTGAGTCTGTGGGATTACCTGAATTTTGGGGATAACCTGAGTTTTGGGGACTAGTGGTCATACACAGATGGTGCCTGGAGCATGTGGTCAAGATGCAATACCACCATAAAAGATGTAAAACTGCATGTCAGATGATTTCCTGGGAAGGCAGCGCTCTGATTCCCTGCTCTGGCCTCTTGCCTACTGAAATAGGATTTTTCAGTTCTAATTTCTGCTTCAAATCTGACAGTCATGCTAGTACTAAAGCTTAACTTCTAAAGAAGGAAAAACCACGATAGCAAGATAAAAAAAAAAAGTTCTTGATTTAGTAGTTGCAGGGATGGAGAATCCATCACAGCATTAGTTAAGCAGATTGAATAGTTAATAGCAGAGCCTTGCAAATGTATTCCTTAATTTCTTCTCTAAATTAGAGTTCTGCAAATAATTGATATTTTGGTTCAGTGGGCAAATTAAAAATAAAGCAGAAAGAAATTGATAAGGGAAGAAAACATTTTGGCACGAATGAACTCCTCAATTTGTGAACTCAAACACTGCTACAAAGGTCTGAAAAATGTGGAGTCTAATTATAGCAGCACAGAACTGTAGTAATGAGGGACTGGAGAGCGTGACTGATGAGCAGGAGATAATGCTCTGATGGGCATGATGTGCACAGTCCTTCAAGACTGACAAAAAAACCCTCTGTGAGACATCTGTGGGCTTGTGTAAAGGACAAGGAATGTTTGAAAATGGGATTTAAAGGTGAGGAATAACCAGGGAACGTGTGGCTCTGCTGGTGACTGGATTTTTCCCGCGTGCTTTGAGCGTGGACAAGGTAATTAAGTGGTTGAAACGCAGCAGGAGGAGAGATCTTGAGACTAAAAGTGGAACCTCATCCTCTGGATTGCTGGGCAGATGGGCCCTGGCTGGATATTAGCACATGGATTTTGGCTTTTTGCCCATTGCACTGGATGAGGGAAGAGGAGGACACATCCAACCTGGAGTTCAGGTGTGTATTTCCCAGAGATTTAGGCTTAGGATGGGAGAGGGGAATGGAGACAGACTCTGGAAGAGAAATGACCTCCAGTGGGTGAAGCAGATATTGAACTGAGTCGGTGGCTTGATTTATTTCTTTATCTCTTTCATAATCTTCATTATTAAAAAAAAAAAGGAGAAAAAGAAAAAGGAAGAGAAAGAAAAAGAAAAAAATGAAGAAGAGGAAGAGGAAAAAGTAAAAGTAAAAGGAAAAAAGAAAAAGGAAAAGTAAAAGGAAAAGGAAAAGGAAAAGGAAAAGGAAAAGGAAAAGGAAAAGGAAAAGGAAAAGGAAAAGGAAAAGGAAAAGGAAAAGGAAAAGGAAAAGGAAAAGGAAAAAGAAAAAGAAAAAGAAAAAAGAAAAAGAAAAAGAAAAAGAAAAAGAAAAAGAAAAAGAAAAAGAAAAAGAAAAAGAAAAAGGAAAAGGAAAAGAAAAAGAAAAAGAAAAAGAAAAAGAAAAAGAAAAAGAAAAAGAAAAAGAAAAAGAAAAAGAAAAAGAAAAAGAAAAAGAAAAAGAAAAAGAAAAAGAAAAAGAAAAAGAAAAAGAAAAAGAAAAAGAAAAAGAAAAAGAAAAAGAAAAAGAAAAAGAAAAAGAAAAAGAAAAAGAAAAAGAAAAAGAAAAAGAAAAAGAAAAAGAAAAAGAAAAAGAAAAAGAAAAAGAAAAAGAAAAAGAAAAAGAAAAAGAAAAAGAAAAAGAAAAAGAAAAAGAAAAAGAAAAAGAAAAAGAAAAAGAAAAAGAAAAAGAAAAAGAAAAGCAAGAATGTTTGGTCCCCAACACAGGAAGGACATGGAGCTGTTGAAGCAAGTCCAGAGGAGGCACCAGGATGATCAGAGGGATGGAGCAGCTCTGCTGGGGGAAAAAGCTGGGAGAGTTGGGATTGGTCAGCCTGGAGAAGGTTTTGGAATGACTTAAGTGTGGACTTCCAGTATTTGAAGGGAGCCTAAAAGAAAGAGGGAGAGAGATTTTTTACGAGGGCCTGGAGTGACAGGACAAGGGGGAATGGCTTCAGACTGAGAGAGGGCAGGGTTAGATCAGATATTAGTAAGAAATTCTTGGCTGTGAGGGTGGGGAGGCCCTGGTACAGGTTGCCCAGAGAAGCTGTGGCTGCCCCATCCCTGGAAGTGCCCAAGGCCAGGTTGGACTGGGCTTGGAGCAACCTGGGCTAGTGGAAGGTGTCCAATGGCAGGAGGTTGGAACTGAATTGTCTTTAAGTTCCCTTCCAACTCAGGACATTCAATGATTCTCTGATATTTTACAATGATTATTCCATGATCCTGCTGTTTTTCCATACCTATTCCTTCCGTGTGGTTCACCAGAGGGACCAGTGGAGGTTGTCAGTCCTTCATCTGTCCCTCTTTTGTTCTATTCAACCTGTGTGTGCTGCCCCTTGTATGCTGGAGAACACGAGCACTGGGACCTCTTTCCTTCCCTGTCTGTCTCCTCCAGCATGTGCATTTTGGATTACATGGGGGGTAGAGGGATTACAGGGGTTTAGACATGGTTTTAGCAATCATCTCAAAAAGTCCTTTCTTAATTCTTCTTGGAGCCAGGTTTATATCTCAGGGTTGCACATCAACAGGTCTCAGGACAAGGGTCCAAATTTCTTGAATCACAAGATGTTTGTCAGCCTTGTTTTCCAAGGTTTGTGATTCAATTTTACCAAGCCTCCTTTTGTTAAGAGATGGGTTTGGGCTCCTACAGGCACCTCTCTAGTAATACTTCAAAAAAGTTTCAAAAATGTCATCCTTTTCTTTTACTGATTCATTGCTAATTTCAACCAAGGGGAAAAAATAAGACAATAAAGGGTCGTTCTTCTATTTTTTTTCCACTCTTTTGGGCCATTCTGGTTTCTTTTTTCTGAACCTGTTACTCCTGTCTTTCTGTCATGTGAAGGAGTCTCAAGATTTCTTCCACGCCAGTGATGGTTATGCTGTTTTTCCCCTTCTTTTACTCCTTCCTTTTAAAATACAGCCCTTTAGACTCATTTATCTCTTTGGAAGCAGGTAGAAAGCAGGACAAGAAAAAGCAATAAACGCAATAAATGGGAAATTTTCCAACAAACACACCTAATAACTTTTCAACTGATCAAACAATTCCATGACCGGGAATTTTGTTATACTCAGAAGTGACAACTTTAAAACCAAGCTCTGAAACATTTCATTCCTCCCAAAGCCATTTCTCTGCCGGTGTTGCAGGTGTGAAATGAATGTTTTTTTGGGCCAACAGGCCATGGGTGAGTGAAATACCTGTAAAGTAAATGGAATGAAAAGTTATAACTTCAGCTGAAGGGCTAAAGATCCCCAGAAAAGAAGAGTTAATATCCTGTGGGGTAGAAGAAATAAAGCAGCACATACAGACCAAAATCTGGTTGCGCTGCAACAAAAATTAGGACTTATTTAGGAATTAGCAGATCAGCACCAATCCTCTCAACAGCATCCCAGCCCCACTAATATGTTCATGGATCACAAAATTCATTTCAATTATATTCCCATGCCGTGGATGCAGGATTTGTGAGATGACATTGCATGGATTTGTCTGATTTGGGGCACACCTCGTTCTGAACAAGGGAGGACGAGGAAGGAAGGAGAGAACTAATTAGACATAACAAAAAATAATGATGAACTCTGAGTTCACAGCATTGTGGGAAGATATTTGATGGGATGAGGGATGAAGGAAAATGAGTATCAACAGGTCAAGCATTTGTTTGCTTTATTAGGATAGCTGATATACCAGGAACTCCTCAGACCAAAAATACAGTGAGGTCCTTCCAGGAAAAAGAGTGTAAAAAACAGTGGATGAATCAGGGAATGGGACCCATGGAAATAATTCTTCCCTTCAACACAGAGCTCAAAAGGGATCTTCAAGGGACTGAGCAGAGGAGGGTAGGTGGGACAGGCTTCACAGGAGATTTAGGACAGGCTTTAGATGGGATTTAGGACAGGCTTCAGATGGGTTTAAACACAAGCAAAGGCCAAATCTCAAAAAAAGCAAAACAGTCAAAGATTTGCAGCCTTTTTTTGCCCAGGGCAGAGCTGTGGAGAATCACTTGGGAGAGAGAAGAGATCCATAAGATCTGTCTCTGTTGGGAAGTGCTGGAGGCTCCTAAGAAGCCTTTAGCTGTCTCCAAGGGACCCCTTTTCTGTTTATTCCTTGGGATAATTTGGCAACTGGAATGCTTTCTTTAAGTCTTTGTTTGACTTATGATCCTGAGGCAGCTTTTCCAGTACTTCACTGAAACAAAAATTGGTAAAGGGCTCCGTTGGACTCTCCATGTTTAATTATTTATTTTTTGCGGAGGTGTCCAATTTGGTTACAGGAAATACTTTCAAGAGAAGGTCTGTGAATCTTTATGGGGAGTAATAATGATCTTAAGGGTCTTTTCCAACCTAAATGATTCTATAATTATTCATGTCCTACCTGCTTTCTGTGTCTCTCCTTCCCTTCGTTTCTTCCCAGCCAAATCATTCTGTTCTTCCTACCCCTAAAGGCACAACAAACGTCATAAGGTTTGTGGTGTATCTAACAGGGCAGATAAGATTTGCTTTATGATTTCCAGTCTTACAAAATGCTCTCCAAGTGACAATTAAATCCTATAAATTCACATCATTGCTTGAAGAAACTGAGGGAAGTGGGAGATGCTGGAATTATTTCAACTTGTGGAGGAAACAACGGACAAATGGGTTTTTTGCTTTAAGAGAAGCTGGCAATTTTTAATTCATTGCAAGCAGAAGGAAGTATTTATGATTTATAACTGCATTCAAAAGTGAAAATAGTTGCTGTGCCTCAGAGTAATACTACAGACGAGTGGAAGGACAGATGCTCCAGGGAAGTCCAAAAGCTCAGGCTACTCCAGTGCGTTGTCCCCTCCAGTGCGAAGTAGCAGATGCTTCAAGAAGAGTGGAAAAAGCCTCAGCACTGTTCTCTGCCAGCCTCCAGCATTCTGCCCTCTGTGACCTTTCCAAGCCAAAGATGTTGTCTCTTTGTTGGAAAAACTTTGATGGCATTTTTATTTGAAGACATTGTGGGTTTGCTGGAGGAATAACTGAGCCTACCTGATGCAGGATCATAGATGAAAGCAGCCTTTGCCAAGCCATGACTCTTGGGAAAAATATTGCCCATGAAAGTTGTGAGCAAGAGACAGGCTGGAAAGTGGAGAAATACAGGAGTTTAGACCCATGAGGAAAAGTTGTAGGAGTTTGTCACAAACATGTTCATGTCTGAAAACAATCATAGAATGGTTTGAGTTGGAAAAGACCTTGAAGATCGTTGAGTTCCACCCCCCTGCTATGGACAGGGATACCTTCCACTAGTCCAGGTTGCTCCAAGTCCCATCCAAACTGGCCTTGGATACTTCCAGGAATGGGGTAACAACTCCTTCTCTGGGTAACCTGTGCCAGGGCCTCCCCACCTTCACAATAAAGAATTTATTTTGTGTATCTAACCTAAATTTCCCCTCTTTGAGTTTGAACCCATCACTCCTTGTACCATCACTACAATTCCTGATGAAAAGTCCCTCTCCAGTTTCCATGTAGACCCCCTTCAGATAGTGGGACACTGCTCCACACAACCTTCTCGTCTTCCAGGCTGAACAGCCCCAACTTTCTCAGCCTCTCTACAGGGGAAGTGCTTCAGTCCCCTCATCAACTTCCTGGCCCTCCTCTGGACTTGCTTCAAAATTTCCATGTCCTTCTTATGCTGGCATTGGCCATGGGTGGGGGACAACCATCACTAGACCCCAAATTTGAAGACACAAGTTGCCATTTCAGGTGAGACCCAAAGCTATTTGAGGCAGAAAGGGACCTGGGGGTGCGGATGGACAGCAGCTGGACACAAGCCCAGGGGTGCCCAGGGGGACAAGAAGGCCAATGGATCTTGGTCTGGATCAGGAAGAGTGTGGCAGCAGGAGCAGGGCAGTGATTCTTCCCCTGGACTCAGCACTGGTGAAGCCTCACCTGGAGTGCTGTGTCCAGCTCTGGGCCCTCAGCTCAGGAAGGACATGGAGGGGCTGGAGCAGGTGCAGAGAAGAGCAACGAGGCTGGGGAAGGGTCTGAAGCACAATTCCCATGAGGAGAGGCTGAGGGAGCTGGGGGGGGCTCAGCCTGGAGAGGAGGAGGCTCAGGGGAGACCTCCTCACTCTCTGCAACTCCCTGACAGGAGGGGGGAGCTGGGGGGGGTCGGTCTCTTCTCCTCTAAATGCCAGAAACCAGCAGTAGGACAAGAGGGCTCTGTATCAAGCTGTGCCAGGGGAGGTTTAGGTTGGATATCAGGAAGAAATTCTTTGCAGAGAGAGGGATCAGCCCTTGGAATGGGCTGCCCAGGGAGGGGGTGGAGTCACAGTCCCTGGGGGTGCTGAAGCAGAGCCTGGATGTGGCATCAGTGCCATGGGCTGGGTGCCAAGGTGGGGTTGGGGCACAGGTTGGACTTGATGATCTCAGGGATCTTTTCCAACCCAGTGGATCCTGTGATTCTCTGACCTGTGGTTTGGCTGATTAAAGCCCAGTAATCTCACATTTCTCATTCTGAGCAAACTCATCTCCCTTTTTTGAGCTCTCTTAGCACATAAACTCCTTGACTGATGGAGCAGTGGCAACACTGTATTCTGATTCTACCAGGTTATTAATATTTTTCTAATGATAAAAATAATGAATACCAGAGAAAAAGAGAGACAGCCCAGTAACCTGCTGGAACACGCCAGATTCTTTGGATTTTTCACACTCCTGATGTTTTCCTGGACATGGATTGGGCCCAGTGCTGTTAATTCACAACAAGAACATTTTGTTTATTAGAAACATGCAGTGAATTATAATAGGAAGTGACTGAGAGTGGCTGAGAAATAGCACAGCCCTGTGGAAGATCTGCTCTCAGAGCTCAAAAATCTGTGGAGCTGGGCTCATGGACATCCTCCAAGCAATTCTTCAGTCAGGACTGAGAGGTGTTTGGATAAAATGTTGATGCTGACTGAGTTTTAGGACTTTATTTCTTCATGACTCTGAACTGAGGTCTAAAATGAAGGGTTGGTTACTCCATGTCCCCTTAGGATCTGTGGCTGCTGAACTAAATGCCTGGATTTGTCTGGTTTGGAGAGAAGGAGGCTGAGGGGATCCTCATTGCTCTCCACAGCTTCCAGAGGAGGGAAGTGGAGAGGGAGGTGCTGAGCTCTCCTCACTGGAATCCAGTGATGTGATGTATGGGATTGGTCCAAAGGTGCATCAGGGGAGGTTCAGACTGGATATTAGAAAGCATTTCTGTACTGGAAGTGTGGTCAAACACTGGAATAGGCTTCCCAAGATGTGATCAATGCCCCAGGCCCATCAGTGTTTAAGAGTCACTTGGAAAATGTGCTTATTAATATACTTGAACTTTTGGACAGCCCTGAATTGGTCAAGCAGTTGGAGAAAATGGTCATTGTATGTCCCTTCCAACTAAAAATCCTCCCCTCCTCTCCCCCCCCCCTCCCCAAACCTCCCCTCCCCTCCTCTCCCCTCCCCAAACCTCCCCAAACCTCCCCAAACCTCCCCAAACCTTCAAGGGTCACCACCCCCTGGGGTTTTACCATTTTATAACTTCAGGGGGAAAACTGTTTCCCCCCACCACACCTCCCCAAACCTTCCCAAACCTTCCATTCCCAAACCCTCCCAAACCTTTCCTTCACCTTCTCTTTTCCCTTCTCTTCTCTCTTCCCTTTTCTCTTTTCTCTCCTCTTCTTGAAGGATCTGTGAGGACAAAGGTATAAAAATGTACCTGATCATCTCCCTCAGTCTGGTCATGACACAAACGCAATTTAATATATCCTGTGCTAGGATGAGATGAGGAGCTGTTTGACACCTTCATGTGAAAGGTAATAAATATGTTTTCCTGGTAATATGAAATTCCAGTCCTATCCTTAAAATTTACCTTCATTTTTGAAGATGATGACCTGTTTGTAACCACATCTGAGAGCAATAAAATGGAGGGTGAACTGGAGCAACTTGATATGTGTATTCCATGAGCAATCCTTGGAATATGGGGGACCTGAAAAACAAGATGTGTTTTGAACCTGCTGTCAGAACAGAAGGAAAAAAAAACCATAACTGAATAATAAGCCAATTAATGATGACCTGTCTGAAATGAGATTTGCAGAGAGATGTCTCAAGACATCAAACCCCCAGGTGAGTACAGGAATAAACCAGTGTAAGAGAGTATGTTTTAGGAACAAAAATAATGCAGATTATATCCTGAGCTCATCAGTTTGCGAAGTGGACATGGAGGTTGCCCAGTTTTGCTGTTCCTCCTCTCACCACACAGACCCAGGGGCCTGGAGCAGTGAAACCACAGAACAGATGATTATCCCCAGGGCAACCTGCAAGGAGGTGATGCCCTGTTGGAAACTCAGGTAGGAAAAATATGGAAGTCACCCGGTGTGAGGTTTTACTCAGGGAATACAGAAAAACCATCAAAAGCCTCTGCTTATCTCATGCAAGCCACTAAATGGGCAATACTGGAGGAGTTCAATCATTTTGGGCAGAGCTCGGCAGGGCAGCAGCAGGAATTGGTCACACTAAACTGTGTCTCTTGCAGAGCCTGTTTGGTGCCAAGTCAATCCTGAAGGAGTTTATGAAGCTCTCTGCTCCACTTTGGCTGCCCAGGACAGTCCTGCAGGGCTTCTCTGAAAGAAAGGAAAGAGTAGGGTATTGCTGCAGCACCTCGAGAATCTTCTTGGCAGAGAAGAAATCAAATGTACCTCTGGATTTCCTGTGTGAATTCTACTGAAAGCCTGGAAGAATCCAGCCAGGAAGGGCAACCTGACTCAATCCATCCATGGATTGGGGAGATAATCTGTTGTCCTCGTGAAGAGGATCTGCCCAACACTCCTTTCTCAGCTGGTCGTTTATAAGACTAAAATGAAATGTTTGTGGGAGTGTCTGAGAGTGTCAAATGCCACCAGGACTGGTGGTTTCCTGCCCCATGGGGCTTCCTGACCTGATGTCCTGCAGCCAAACCATATCACAGTGAACTCCTCACCTGCTGGGGAAAGATTGAAGGAACTACAAGGAAATTAAGTGCCAGACTCTCCTTGATTTACACGGTGATTGTCAGTCTCCTTGAGATAAAGGTACTATTTTATTATCAGGATTGGTCCATTTTAACTCAATCCAATCTCAACGACAGTGGTCTCTCCCCCAAAAAAGCCCCAACCCAAAACAAAATAAACCAAACCAAACCAAAAACTCACCTGAGTTTTATTTTGAGGACAGTTGTTTGCCTTCTTTCCTATGTGCGAGTATTTAATTTCTTTTTCTTTCATTCATCATCTCCTTTCTAGTTTCTTTTCTTTTAATACTCCAGAGTAGGAACAGTCAAATGGCCTCACTGTAACTGAATAATTCCCTGGCAGGTGTCACTTGGACTTTACAGAGAAAGGTACAAAAATCCTTGTGGGTGTTTCTTGGCCATAAAACCACAATCAAATTCCCAAAAGGTTGAAAGGAATTGGGTGTGAAGAGTGGGGATCTTTAATTCTTATAATTTGATCTGAGTATATAGAAATGATAATCCTAGTAATCTTCCCTAACAGTGAAAAGAACCTGGGGACAGAGATCTCAGCAACACCCCCTCAAACAGTGTTTTTAACAGAGTGTTTTAAAATGGTGTTTTAACACAGTGGCCAAGTTTTGTGAATGTTGTCTGATTGATTTCTCACCTCAAGCAAACATGATAGCACTGAAATTCAGAGATTAATTCCCAAATAAAAAATAGATAATAGTCCTTTTGCCTGCCTTACCATCCTAGAATGCTCTTCTGAGATCCTTTCCCACTTGCATGAGAGGGGACTTTCAAACAGGTGTCTTCCAAGTCCCATCCTTCTCTACAGCAGGTGTGGTCAGGTTTGGAAACAAATATGCACATGATGCATAAATTTTGTCAACTGTTCTTAATTTCATGACTGTGGGGTGTCCCTCAGGTCGGATCAACATCACATGTCAAGAAAAAGAGCTGCTGTGTCCCTTTCTTTCTGTATCAGCAACACTTCCACTTCTGCCCCTCTCCAACCAACGTCTCCTTCCCCTTTTTCCCATCAAAATCTCCCTTTTCCTCACATGAAAATGGAGTTAATATAAAAATCAGTGTCTGTTGTGTGTGATGTGATCATCATCTGCTTTTGCACCTCTTCTGGCAGCTCTGGCAGCTCCTTGACTACTTTTTTTGCTCTCCCTTCAGATGGAACAGAGCGAGTCATTTGCATTTTCATGATAAGCAGCTTCCACGGTCTGTGAATCTTTACAGGGTGCAATAATGATCTTAAGGGTCTTTTCCAACCTAAATGATTCTATAATTATTCATGTCCTACCTGCTTGCTGCATCTCTCTTTCCCTGTCTTCTTCTCAGTCTATTCTTCCCACCCCTGAAGGCACAAAAAACATCATAAGGTTTATATTGTATCTACCAAGGCTGATAAAATTTGCTTTATGACTTCTGGTCTTACAAAATGGTCTCCAAGTTGCAGTTAAACCCTATAAATTCACATGATTGCTCGGAGAAACTGAGGGAAGTGGGAGATGCTGGAAATATTTCAGCTGACAGGGGAAACAATTGACAAATGACTTTTTGCTCTTGCTTTATTGCAGATAATTATAAGAAATGAGATCTACAGAACTGGCTTTAAACATGATAATGGTGTGACAATTTGTCTACAGGACTTACCTTGCAAGTGTAATCAGAGAGGGGTCTCACCTCAGTGATTTTGGCTGTTCCATCCCTGAGCTATTGCTCTGTCAGCCAAGCAGTAAGAGCTCATCTGGATTTTATTTAGTAAATATTAAACTAAACTGATCAGATATTTTATTTTCCCTGTCAAGGACTCCCAAACTCCCAAGACATGGATGGGAAACCTCATCCTGCCTGTATTGTCTTCACATGCTGTTTGTGTATTAGAAGTACATCCCTCACTGGGAACAGGAAGGTCCTTCCCCCAGGCATCCAAATGTTTCTGGTGGTCCAACATGGACAAAGCAGTGTGGGCTGACAGGGGGGTCAACACCCTTCCCTGAGTGATGAGACAGACATTTTTTTCTTTCATAAAGATGAGATGAGATGATGAGATAAAAAAAAAAGCAGCAAGAGCCAAGGATTGCAAAATGCTGAAGATGTAAAGTGTCTGCTGGTGGATAGAACTTGTTTTTCTGCAAAGCAGTGACTTCTGTTGAGTTTGAAGGTCCACAGGAGCCGCTGGAGAGAGTCTTTAGATGCTCTGGCTGCCACCCCAACACTGCTTGTGCTTCCACAAGCGGAAGATTTATGGATCTCTCCAGGGAGTGCTCAGTTTCCCAGACAAATGATGTGTCCTTATTACTTGTGGTTGTCCCATCCTTGGATGTGTCCAAGGCCAGGTTGGAGCAACCTGGTCTAGTGGAAGGTGTCCCTGCCCATGGCAGGGGGTGGGATTGGATGATCCTTAAGGTCCCTTCCAACCCAAACCATTCCATGATTCCATGATTCACATACCCACTGTCTCTAGTATGGGACTGCAGAAGCAGATACAACCTTTTCCATGGCTGGGCTTCCTCAGCAAGGGAAGTATTTGCTTTCCTCCACATTTGAAATTTCTGGAAAAAACCCCAAAACAGAGAATAAACAAGGGTACCCAAAGGGGTTGTCTGGTATCTTGATCACCACACTGTAGGTTTTCCCTCTAAATCTCTACAAAAATACATTCCTTATCATTCCCTAAAGTAATTTTAATCCAGGGACAAGAAGTCCAAAGGTCTGATTCATTATGGAAAACCATACCTTGGTTTGAGAGTAATTATTTCTCTGGTTTTATTTTCTCCATGAAGGAGACTTGGATGTATTTATTAAGCTTCTGTATGATTGAATTTTACAGGATCACATCCCTGGAGGTCCAGTGGTCCACATGAACCTGGACTTTGCCGATACACTGATGCCAATGCAGCTTCCTGCATCCAGGTCATTCCTGCCCTTTGGAATTTGGAATTGAAAAGGTTGGCTTTCTGATATAAAATGCTGACCATCCTGTTGAGCATAAACTGGAACTTATCAAGAAGGAGATAAGTAAATAACTGTAACCACACACTAAGAACAAATCGATAAACGAAGAAAAAACAACGAAAAAGAGATGATTTGGGTTCTTTTTTTCCTGTGTAGAATGTTTCAAGCAGTTCCTTTTTCACATTCTGTGACTAGTTTTGAGCAGCAGAGACTGAAAGGAGAATGTAGGTTGATTTTGGAGTAGGATTAGCATAGTGAATCAATTATTGAGGAATCTTTTATAATAGCAGTGAGTGCTTTTTCCATCTTTAGATTTCAAAAGTGTTCAATGCACGTAAGAAAAAACAGCATTTTAAGAAGCTCACAATGGGATTTTCAGCTGTGCTGCCCTGGATCTATCACTTGATCTTGCAGTTCACACCCCTGTCGCATATCTCCATCAAATCCTTGAATAACTTTTGGCAATAAGAGCATATTTTTTTCTCTTTTACTCTGTGATTCACTTTTTACCCCCAAAAATGAGCACCAGGGAGCCACATTTCTTCTGGTTCTTAACAAGTTTTAACTACACTTCAAAGTCAGGTCAGGCACAGCCATCCTATTATCATTCCCTGGTTCCAGAATAATTGCATTTTATACTTCAGTCTGTGTTTAACAGCATATCACAGATGAACCTGGAAATGTAAAACAGCGTGGCCTTCTACTACAGCAATTTTTCTTTTAGCATTGATGGGAAGAGGCTTTCCAGATGCTAAAGTGGCAAAAGATCCAATATAGAGCTTGATAACAAACCACACAAATTTAGAATTACTCCTTTCTCACATCATTCCATCTCTACACTACACACACACACACGAATTAGGTGGATAATGTCTTAAATCTAAACTAAAAAGGACAGATTTAGATGAGATATCTGGAAGAAATTCTTCCCTGGCAGGGTGGTGAGGGGCTGGAATGGGATTCCCAGAGAAGCTGTGGCTACTCCATCCCTGGAAGTGTCCAAGGCCAGGTTGGACAGAGCTTGGAGTAACCTGGGATAGTGGAAAGGGTCCCTGCCCATGGCAGGGGGGTGGAACTGTGTGGTTTTCAAGGTCCCTTCCAACTCAAGCCTTTCTCAGATGATTCTATGACACGGCCTCCAGAACATTCATGGAAGCTCCAGGAACGAGTATCTGCAGCAGGATGGTAATGGATTATCCAGATATCCTGGGAATATACTGGTCTGGCTGCAATGATGTCTATTAAACACTTCACACAAAAATAATCAAATTAAAGAGATTTACAAAATGTTCTTAACATAGTCTGTGATAGAGACATAGACTTCTGCTTCATCCACTTCAGACCCAGGAGGACCATAAATTTGTCTGTTCTATTTTTTCAAGGTAGGTCATCTTTTAGTGCTATTTTATGACAGTTTATCACCTTACATATGTTCCCTGATATTTCCTTGATCTGTTTCTGGATAAATCAATGTTCTTCATGGCAATTTTCTTGGGAGTCTTTCACTCCATTTCACATTGTTTTCTCCTCTTGTATTTCCCTTTAAATAAAGAGATTCCATCCATGGTAATCCTGTGTTTGCCACCATTCATTCTCCTAAGGAGCACATATTTTGAGGGAAAAGAAGTATTCTACACAAGTAGATTTCTCAGAGCTGATCCTGTACATGACTGGACACAATTAGCACTCATCACACAATGGTCTTGTCTATTCAAACCCATACTGAAGTATCTTTTTCTAGTATCAACAACATCTCTTCACCAATTATAACATGTTCTCTGGCTATTTTAAAGCTCCTTTAAATCACAGAATGTCTTATTTTCAAAAAAATTCAAGAAAAAAGCAGTAGGATATTGAGAAAGTAGAACTGGGAGGTGGCTGAAACATCTCAGTGTCTAGACTTTGTAATCTGTAAAATTTGGTCTTTGGTGCAATTCCAGACACCAAATGATGTCACTACAGATGATCACTACAGATTATCTTTTCAGGAACAGAAACGTGCAAGGAATAGTTCTGCAATTGCATCAACCAACTATTGGCAGGAACATCCCAAATTCACTTAAGTGAAGATTCCCACTAATATTTGTAGGTATTTATTGCCAGCTCCAGTCTCAGACCTGGAGCAAAGGAAAGCAAAGAGGGAGTTTGACACTCACAGGTGACTTCAGAAGTGGCCCCTCCTTCACATGGAAGTGTGATGCAGATCCCACTGAAATCCATGGAGATCTTTCCAACCAATTAATTACACCTTGTGGCAGACCCAGAGGTTTTTGTTACAGACTCTTAATACACCTGGGCTGGAACCAGGGATTCCTGTGTTTGCTGAGGTTGTATTAAAACCTTTTCCAGTGTGTTCCATATCTTTTGGACACATCCAAACTGAGGCTGGAGTGGTGTTCTGTTAAAGGTTGGACTTGATGGTCTTGGAGGTCTTTTCCAAATTTTATGATTCTGTGATTCTAAGTGATTTCAGCCTGTTCCTAAATCTGTTCAAGCTTCAAGCACACCTGATACCCTCATCGACCTGGGTTTTACCGACCAGGTGGTGTCTTCCAGGTTTTAGAGCTCATCCAAAATGCAAAACTCAATAGCCTTCCTCATATCTGAGGTGAAGTTGGCTCTGAGAGGGGTATTTGGGTCTTGTACAAACCTTTCTCTGCTTAAAGGGGGCTTATAAGAGAGCCGGTAAGGAGTTTTTGCAGGGCCTGGTGTGACAGGAGAAGTAGTAATGGTTTTAAACTTAAAAAAAAGAGATTTAGATTGTATACAAGGAATAATTTTTTTTGAAGTGAGGGTGGTGAAACACTGGCACAGGTTGCCTGGAGAGGTGGCAGATGTCCCATCCCTGGAAGTGTTCAAGGTCAGGTTGGACAGGGCTTGGAGCAACCTGATCTAGTTGAAGATGTCCCTGTTCATTGCAGGAGGCTTGGACTAGATGACCTTTAAAGGTCCTTTCCAACCCAAACCATTCTATGATTCCACGATGTTCTTGTAAAACAACCTTCCTCCCATAATGTTCTATTATGATTCTCATGTATATTAAAAATATATATTTGTTGGTCTTAAAACTCATAAATTTTGGACACAGGCAAATAAATGATAATAAATACCAAATAAATTTTGTCTTTTTGGAAAACTCTCAGTGCTCCTGGGGCCTTGGTGATTTCTGATTGGGGCCACTGGGATTTTTTGAGCTCAGTGTAGTTCCACCCTTCTCTTCAACTGGCCACAGCACTTACAAAGAGAAGGCAAAGATAAAACAATCAACTGACAAAAGAATTTTATTTGGGGTTGGCAGCAGTGACTTGGCTGAGGTTGGTTGTTTGCTGGCACATCCTCTGATCTACCTGAGCAGCCATTTCCTTTGGCTCACCTTGGATTTTTGGCAACTGAAGCACTCTGATATATTAAGTAGCAAGACTCTATTTCTTTTTAAGGGTGAGTCCAACTGAATGACCTTAATAGAAAACTGCCAACAAAAGCACAAAAAAAAATTTTAACTAAATTAAATCTAAATAATATGATCTTGAAGTTTTAACACAGCCTTATCTGTTGACATTGTCTTGCTGTTACAACAAAAGAACAAAGTCCTTGTTCTGCTCTTCTGCAGAGCAGGCAAATTTATAACAGACAGCAAAAGGAATCTGAAAGGCAAGGTCTTCATATAATGTTTAATCCAATATTAGAAAGTGAACATCAAAGGTACTGCTGAAGTGTGGAAACCATCATACACCAGGGTGTTTGGTTCCCACCAAGGTAGAGCACAGGGCACATGTTCCTTATTTCATGTAATAATATCCTATGGCTACATTTTCTTGGTCTCAGCACAGGTCTGACATATATTTAAGATTATCTTCCTTTTCAGAGGAGGGAGAAGTAGTTGGAAGGTGATTTTGGTGTTTTGAAGGCTGAGTACCACTTGGAATATTGAAACAGCACCAAAAGTGCTCTTTGTTCAGACAGAATGTTGGGTGATGTGTGTATGGAATGACCTGCCTGAACCACCCCCAGTATTACATATATATAGATTATATATCCATTACAACTTTAACTCTACTCTTCAACTCCACACATCTCATCTTTCTACTCTTTTCCATGAGATCTGTGTCTCTGTTCTTGCTTCTGTAAGATCACAAACCTTTAGAGAGAGGTTGGACGAGGGTTGGCCATTCACCACCTCTTCTGCCAGAGTTTGGTGAATAAATGCAATGACTGGAAGGCAGATACAAAACAGACAAAAGGACATGATTTTTAAAAGAAGATCTTGTGGTTTAACCTCAGCCTTGGTCCCACACAGCCCCTCACTTGTCCCTGTCAGTGGGATGGAGAAGAGAATCAGAGAGGTAAAAGTGTGGAAATCCCTGAGTTGAACTAAAGAACATCCTCCCTTCCTCCTTCTTCCGGATTTTACCGCTGAGCACGACATCAGCTGGTGTGGAATAACATCATCTGATATGGAATAACACCAGCTGGTATGGAATAACATCATCTGATATGGAATAACACCAGCTGGTATGGAATAACATCATCTGACATGGAATAACACCAGCTGGTATGGAATAACATCATCTGATATGGAATAACACCAGCTGGTATGGAATATCCCTTTGGCCACTTGGGATCAGCTCTTCCAGCTGTGTCCCCTCCCAGCTTCTTCTGCACCCTCAATCTTTTCGCTGCTGGGGTGGTGTGAGAGCAGAAAAGGCCTCGATGCTGCGTGAGATCAGCACTCTTTTCACCCCAAATCCAAAACACAGCTCTATAAAAGCTCCTACGAAGAAAATGAACTCCATCCCTGCCCAAACCCATACACCTGAAAAGCTTCTTCAAGGGAACTTTTTTTGTTGTTGCAAAATGGCAATCTGGGTTCAAACCAATCTTCGAAGTTGTGTGAGCCCTCAGAGAAGATTCCTGTTGCAGATCAATAAATAGGTAAGTTATAAATAAAAACTTATTAATAAAAATAATAATAACAAATAATAAATCAGTAGACGAGCTCAGGTATGGAACTAAAAATAACTAGAAAATGGGAGAAAATCAAGTATGGATCATCTCTACCTTCTCTGTTCTTACTCTTTCCGAGACATTCATATTTGACTTATTTTGGAGATGGGCTGTGCTCAGGCTCAACCTGCTCCTCTGCTTTTCTGTTCTCATGACTCCAACCCAAGCTGACAGAAACTCGTGTGAATACTGGGCCCTGATGAGGCAGGTGAAGCTTAATCCTGTTTTGATGATTAATTTCAGGAGCAATAGTGGGCAACTGCTCTTTGTTAATACACGTATTTCCCCACACTGTTGCTTCAGAGAGAAGGCAGCTGGAAATCAAATAATAAAAGTTAACATGAAGGGATTATTAACAACCCTGATTAGGACTTGGGGGAAATTATCCTACAAACAGATGGTACTCTGAAAAAGTGTTCTGAATACTTCAGAATAATTTGATTGACAAAAAGAATCGACAAGGAAAAAGAGAGATAAAATATGTGAGAAAGGAACCAATTTTTTATAATCCCTCATGGACCTGCAGCATTCCCAGTTTCTTCTTTCTGGTTTTTACTCTGCTCTCTTTTTCATTTGAGACCTCAGACTCTAGTAATAATGGGAAAATTGCCAAAGTTTTATTAGACTGTTGGGATCTTGGTGATCAGAGCAGAGTCTTCTTACTTTCCATCTGTAATTTCAGCCCTTAGTTTTCACCCTCTGTTTTTTCTATGATCCCCTTTCCTTATTTGCCTTATAATCACCTTTCCTTACCTGCCTGTTTTGTTGTACAGGGCTGGCAGCCTCTGCTAATAATTGGCTTTCAGGCTAAAACCATTTCCATCAGCTCACGGGTATGATGTCAAATTCCAAAGGGTAATCCCTGGTTTCTGTTGGAATCCTGGACTTCCTCATCTCCTCCCACCATTTTCACTGGATGAGAAGTGGGTGAAGGAGGACAGACACCTTCACCCACTGAGGGTGTACCAAGGATAGGACACACAACAGGGAAACCATCTGGCTGGAGAGAGATCCCCCTCCTGTTGATCCTACAGTGGTATAAGATTAGAAGGAAAAAATCGTAGAATCATGGAATGGTTTGGGTTGGGAGAGAACTTAAAGATCATCCAGTTCCAACCTCTTGCCGTGGGCAGGGACAACTTCCACAAGACCAGGTTGCTCAGAGCCCTCTCCAGTCTGGCTGGATTAAATAAAGACAAATAAATCCCTGTTCTCACTGAGTTATAAAAGGATGAATCTCAAGGAGATGTGTTTGGCCTGTTCCCTGGACAGTTCAGTCTTACCTGCATAAACTGGAGGAGGAAGAGGAATGAAGACCAGAGTCAAAACTCTTGCTAATTAGAAGAACTATCATGGCCTAGAAATTAGACCCAGATATGCAACACCTTGTGAATGGTTTTTCACTGGGTTGGCTCAGTCAGGTGTAATCCTTTAGTTTTATGGAATTAGTTAAATTGAAAAGGGGGAGAATTAAGTCAGATATGAGGAAAAAATTCTTTCCCATGAGAGTGGAGAGACACTTGAAGAAGTTTTCCAGAGAAGCTGTAGTTGCCTCATCCCTGGAAGTGTCTAAGGCCAGGTTGGACGGGGCTTTGAACACCCTGCTCTAGTGGAAGGTGTCCTGGCCCATGGCATGGGAGTTGAAATAAGACATTTTTGAAGTTCCTTTCCAACCCAAACCATTCTATGATTATATGATAATTCTCTCCCTTGCTCGATGCTGCTGAACTCACTTTCCTTCCACGTAACCTTCATTTTATTTCTCCTTTCCCATGTTTTCTCACTGAGATCACCTCCCTGACCTTCTAATACTTCCAGCCCGAGAGGAGAAGATGAACATGCACCTTTCTGCATCTATTTGTGCACATCTTTCCCATCACCAGGTGTCTGAGACAATTACTTTCCTGGGCAAACGAATGTCCACCTTTAATCATTCTCCACCAAATTAATTTCTACAAGTGTTGCATTATTACCAAGGAGGGAGATGAACAAAGGGAATGAAGACAGACAGAAAATCCCAGGATACCAGTGCCTCGCTCTGAGAGGGAACATAATTAATTGTAGTGCTTTAATTTCTGCCCCTTCTGCTGCTCCCATGTCAAAGCCCACGTGCTTTAATTGGCTGCTTAATTAGTTCTGTGGGAGCAAATGGAGGCATCACGACTGTTCAAGGCATAAAATTGCAACAGCAAAACGCTGCTGCCCTGGGCCAGCTGACAATTACCTGCTGGATTTAAGCAGATCTGTCCAGAATACAGAGGTGTCTGAGGAGAATAAACATCACAGGGGCCAGGACTTGCTTGTTCCTTTGGGTCCCTGTCATCACTCATTAATCATGAGCTGATGTTATCTCAGAACAACACCAGTGCAGCTTTCCCATCTCTGACCTGTCAGTGATTTAACTGTTTCCTAAATCCATGTGGACTGGGTGGATTGGAGGGAGCATGGCCAGCATGTGGATATAAGAATATTTGCACGTGTCTTAATTGCACTCCAGGGTTGATGGATTCTCCTAAAGCTGCCTTTGGATCCCCTTCAGTTTGCAGCACATATGACAAAGCACCCCAGTGACAGGACAATGGCTTTAAGATGAAGGAGGGTAGACTTAAATTAGATATTGGGAAGAAATTCTTCCCTGTGAGGATGGGGAGGGGCTGGTATAGAATTCCAAGAGAAGCTGTGGCTGCCCCATCCCTGAAAGTGTCCAAGGCCAGGTTGGATGGGACTTGGGCTAGTGGAAGGTGTTCCTGCCCATGGCAAGGGGTTGGAATGAGATGATCTTTAAGGTCCCCTCCAACCCAAACCTTTCAGTGATTCTCTAAAATAGGAAAGGAATTTCTGCAATTCTCTTTATCTTCACCATAACCTCCCTTTTATTGATGTCTGGGGAACTGGGACAACAAACTTTTCATTTTGTTTTGCCACTGTTCTTACAAAGATTCTCTGACAAGGCAATAAACTGAATCTCCCCCTGTTTACTCTTGATACCCATGAAATATTTTCAGAGGCAAGGCTGGATGTGGCTTGGAGCAACCTGGTCTAGTGGGAGGTGTCCCTGCCCATGGCAGGGGCTCAGAAACACATGATCTTTAAGATCTCTTCCAACCCAAACTATCCTGTGGTTCTGTAATTTGACAAAGCCACATTCACAGATCTTCTCTCACACTGGAGGAGCCTTTCACAACATCCTCTCCTAAGCACAGGCAAATAAAGCTAAAAATTAATTGGGGTAACAATGACCAGCTGAATTTTTGCTTTAATACAAGAGGATTCTACACTGAAAATAGACAAGACCACTGGCTATAATGTGAAAGATTTAATAGAAAAGCTGTGGTGTGAAAAGGGAACTTCACCAGTCCCGGTATTTATGAGGGTACAGCAAAATAAACTGGAGCTTATTCACACTTTTAATATCTCTGCTTTTCATGCAACCCACCGATCATTCTTCAAATAAAAGGATAATTGAAAAGGAGCAGAGTCTTTCTATTTTCACAGTGATGATGGAGTAAAAACCAGAGGATTTTTAAGGCACCCAACACAGAAATCCTACAGGCTTTTTCCTGGTGAACTCTCCCATCAATATGGAAATGAAAACTTTAAATTCATTTTGTTTTCACAATGGGAAAGGTTCAGTCTCGTGGCATTGAGGCTTTATGAAGTATGTGAAGATTTACTACCCCAAAGCAAAACCAGAGTGATATTCTATATGTTCCAAGAATAAAACATCCCCTTGGAAATGAAGCAATTCGGCTCTTTGAAAATCAGAGCGAGGGCAGGAGGCATCATATGGAAATCTAATATTGTAGGAAAACATGGAGAAAATGCCAGTGCCATCTATTGGTGGGAAAATGTAAAGGTGGAAGAGAAGCCGAGCTCGTCTGCCTGGATCCCGAGCGGAGAGGAGGCTGTTTGTTTTAATCACGTCAAGTCAAGATATTTGTAAATATGCAGTTTCATGTTTAGTCTTTTTAATGATGTTGTATTTTGGGTAAATATGTTGACTTTCAAATTAATCACCGTTGTAATCAAGCTGCAGCAAAGATGGGGGGATTTGCCTGTGCTGGGAATTAGGAGTCACTGCTGAGTGGATAAATGCTGGCAAACTGTCTAATGCTCTGAAGCGGGTTTGAGGTGGCATCACAGGCTGGATCCAGGTTTAAATCTCCCCTGGAATAAAAGGTGGAAGAATCCGCAGCCCTTAAATCCTTCCTGCCTTCCCTCAGCAGCTGCAACTAGGAAATAATTGGGACTGAAGCAATGTCGGGACTGAAGCAAAGAGGGATTTCCATTCCCAGCCAGACAAAGGGGGGCATCCAACCTGGGAATTCAAATAGCTCATTTGGGGATCAGGGAGGCTGGATTGGCATCACATTATCCTCTACTTTTCAAATTCAAATTAGCCTTTCTCCCTGCATTCCCACTTTGCAGTAGGTGAATAATTCCCATTCCACTGTGCTCAGGTTGTAACATGTATCTGTGGTGGGATGTCCCTGCAACCACTCAGGTATTTCAGGAATTTTCAGCTCTCCAAATGATTCCTTTCTGCAGAAAAAAAATGCAATGTTTGATATCAAAATCTTTTGGTTTTGGAGAAGGAACCTTTTCTCAATTATTTTTCCGTTCTAAAACTTAAGATTTAAAATCGGGAAATTAAATTTAATTAAAATAAATGAAAAAATAAATTAAATTTAAGAAATAAATTAAATTGAATTAAAATTGTAAAAAATTAAAGCTTCAAGGGACTTGGGGACATAGCATGGAGCACTGAAGTCATCCGTGCTTTTATATGGAGCCACTCCATTCTGATGGACACAGAACTTATTTTTTTAAGAGTGGCTTAGACCGAAAAATCTGGAGCAATCTTTTCCCTACTCAACCTCTTACGTGAAAAACCAGTGAGAAAATTGGTGAGAACAGTGAGTGTCTCCCTCATTTTGTTTTTTCAATATTGGCATTATTTTAAAACTCAGGTGGAAGATCTTTGTCAGGACACTGGGAAGGGGGAAACAGGTTTTATGAAACTCATCCTGATTACTGGGGTGATTTTGAAGCTCACCACTGAACAAGTCTGAGCTCTCTCATTTCCCAGCCCAAAAAATGGTTGCAATAAGAAATTTTTTTTGCAAAAATAACTCACTTTGCAGGAGTGATGAGGGTTTTGCTGTTCTTTGTGCTGTGCTTTGCCAGAGGGCTCCAGGGAAGAACAAAAATTTGTATCCACCAAAATGCTGTGACATTTTCCCACTGTTTAAACACACTCTCTTAGGTATCTGCTTAAAAAAAAGGCTTAAAATGAGATTTCCAGATTTCTTTGAGTCTGTGTATCAGCACCTTCCACCCATCTTCTTGTTTCTTCTGTGTCTCGTTGTCCCTCAATCCCTGCAAAATCCAAAGGGAATTATTCCCACTTCCCCAGTGAGCAGAAGCACAAGGAGAGGATCCAACCACCAACCACATAAATTTTATTTCCTGTATCCAAAATTCTGCATCCAGCCAAAGAAGGCCAAAGGTTTCCTCTCTGGAAGGCACTTCTTTTTGGCATCTCAATGCTCTTGATCTTTTCAATCTAGTTCAGAACCGATGGCAACAAATCACTCTCTAGAGTTGCAAATAAACACCCTTAAAGATAAAGGATGTATAACATAAAGACGTGTATGAGTTGTTGCCTGAGTAGAAAAATGTAAATCAGAGTCAATGAAGGAAATAAAACGTGTCAGCAAAAAAAAAAAACCCGCAAAACAAAGCATTTTTAAAATAAATCAGGGGCAGAACGTGGTGTGCAAACTCTCCTCCTCCAGGGGAAACCCCAACAAGGATCATGGAATCACAGGATTGTTTGGGTTGGAGATACTGGAGTCTGTGTATCAGCAACTTCTACCCAGCTTTTTGTTTCCTGGGGTTCAGGACCACCACTCTGGTCTGTGTCTCGTCGTAACTCAATCCCTGCAAATCCAGAGGGAATTATTCCCACTTCCCCAGTGAGCAGAAGCACAAGGAGAGGACCCAACCACCGACCCCATGCACACACACAAAACCTATATTTTACCTTCTGCATCAAAAATTCTGCATCCAGCTAAAGAAGGCTAAAGGTTCTCCTCTCCTTTTGTCATATCAATACTCTTGATGTTTTCAATCTGTTTCAGAACTGATGGCAACAAATCACTCTCCAGAGTTGCAAATAAACACCCTTAAAGACAAAGGATTTATAACATAAAGAGCTGTATGAGTTGTTGCCTGAGTAGAAAAATGTAAATCAGAGTAAATGAAAAAAAAAATAAAATGTGTCAGCTGAAAAAAGGCCTGGCAAAAACAGACATTTTAGAAATAAATCAGAGGCAGAACATGGTGTGCAAACTCTCCTACTCCAGGGGAATCCCCAACAAGGATCATGGAATCACAAGATGGTTTGTCTTGGAAAGAATCTTCAAGATCATCCAGTTCCACCTTCCACTATCCCAGGTTGTTCCAAGCCCTGTCCAACCCAGCCTTGGACACTTCCAGGGATGGGGCAGCCACAGCTTCTCTGAGCAACCTGTGCCAGGACCTCACCACCCTCACAGAGAATAATTTCTTCCCAATATCCCATCTAACCCTGCTCTCTGTCAGTTTGAAGCCATTTCCCTTCGTCCTATCACTCCAGACCCTTGGAAATGGTCTCTCCTTCTTTCTTGTAAACTCCCTTCAGGTACTGGAAGGCTGAAATTAGGTCGCCCCAAATCCCAGAATCCCAGAATCTGCTGAGTTGGAAGGGATTCACACAATTCATCTTTAACCATTCCATCCATATAACCAAAAACAAAGTAACTGAAACCATCTCTCAGGACCATCCCCCCATCTACTGAACTTTTAAGGCCGTGAGACCATCCCATGCCTTAAACCAACACCTTCCATGGCTGCACTTCTGCAACTCCAGATGTGCCACCGTTTCTCTGCAGCCTTTTTACGAGCCACAGACATGAGGTCTCAATGTCTTCTTCACCTTCCTTCACTCTCCCCCACCCCAGGTGCAATTTTGGCTTTGATTATGCCTGAAGGTATTTTGAATGAGTGGGTTTTGCATAAGCCCAGAGCCAGGAATTGTTTAAACAGTTTCTTCTCCCCGAATTTCCCCTCCCAGTGAGCCAATCTCACTCTTAACTCCAGCCAATGCACAGACTATGAACCAGTGAGGGGTTTTGGCTTGATGGACCCAAACTGAGTATTGGGAAGCTCTGGAGAACCAGGTGACATCCCTGAGTGTTGCATGGAAGTGGCAGGAGCAAACCCACACACCGTGTGTGTGCTGAGAGAGAGGGAGGAGAGAGAGAAAATGAATGGATTTGGACCATGGCATGGAGGTCACCCCTCAAAGCATCTCCTGTGCATGATAACCTTCTCCTCTGGAAGTTGGGTGGTACAAAGGAAAGCTACAGAGGTGATGGAGCCATCCCCTAGAACAGGGAAAAACGGGATAATAGAAATCTAAAATGGTTAAGTTTGGAAAAGACCTTTAAGATCATTGAGTCCAACTGTCAGTGCAACACCACCACCATGCTCACAATCAAACCATGGTCTCATGTGCCACATCCACATGTTTTCTGAACACTTCCAGGGATGGTGACTCCACCACTCCCCTGGGCAGTCTATTCCAAGGCTTTACAACCATTTCTGCAGAGAAATCTTTCCTGATATCTCATCTAAACCTGCCCTGGCACAACTTGAGGCCATTTCCACTGGTACCTCGAGCCAGCTCAAGTATTTTCTCTTTATCAACCAGGGCAGCTGCCACTGGAACTGTTCATGAGTAGAATTTCTTGAAGATTTGGGGTTTCTTTCCTGAAGTTGTTCCCCCAGGGCAGGTTGCACATCTGGTGTGGTAAAAAAGCAGGCAGAAAACTTTGGGAAGGTGGGGAAGCCCTGGTACAGGTTGCCCAGAGAAGCTGTGGCTGCCCCATCCCTGGAAGTGTCCAAGGCCAGGTTGGACAGGACTTGGAGCAATCTGGGCTAGTGGAAGGTGTCCCTGTCCTTGGCAGGGGGGTGGAACTGGATGATCTTTAAGGTCCTTTCCAACCCCAATCATTCCATGATTCTATGATTTATCCGAAAGGTGGGAAATGCCCTGGAGAAAAATATCCTTGACATGTTCAGATGAGTATTTTGGGAAGTGCCTTTAACACAACCTCTGACCACCAAATTCTGTGTCTGAAGAACCTCCCTTGGTGCAAATCAGCCTTTTCTTCCCCGTGTTTTGCTTTCTTCTTTGATGCCTTGGCCTCTCACCTCTCCATCTCTCACACCTCACTTCCCATGGTCTCCATGCCTGGTGAGCACCTAACCAGGAATTATTGCTGGATGCAGATTCCCAGTGTTTACACACGGATGCCCAGGTGAGCTTTTGAAATCTGTGGACCTTGAATTTTCCCTCTCGTTTCCCACAGGGAAATATTTACATATTGTTGAACGGGCTGAGCTTGTTGTTATCCTGTAGTTACTATGGTTTACAAAACATTACCAGGAAAGAGAATAATAATAATAATAACAACAATAATAATAACAACAGCAACAAACACCAGTATTTGTTGGAACTGAAGCCTGGGAGATGAGCCATAGGAGGCTGGGGCACCAACATCAGGATACAGCATGAGAGGGTACCTGTGATATTCACCTCCCACTCATGGGTCCCTTCTCCACCTCAGCTGTGGTAATTTATTCATACACCTTGAGAAATTAAGATTAAATCTCTTAGGAGTTTGTGAATATGCCAAGAAAAAGAGGTTACTGATAAGCAACAGTCCTTAATTTATACACGAGGGTAAGATTTATAGTGTGAGAGGAGGTGGAAGAGGGGAAGGCAGGGTGATCTTTTGTCTTTCCAGTCCCATCAAATTTCATATTCACAGCACCAAAGTGGCCTGAACACCATTTTTTTTCCCTCTCCTCTTTTTCACACTGGTTTCTGTCAAATATTAAAGAGGGAAAGATAACACCAAAGAGGGAAAAATAAGGAGCACAAACACAACACATTCAGTGACCCTCTGTCTGGGCTCTTGACAAGATCTCTCAGCTCAGGGAGTGTTTGCTTGGTTGAGAGGGAAAAAGTGGGAAGAGTTTTTCTGGATATACTGAGAAGGAATGTGGTGTGCATTATTAGCTGGAATTTGAGATTGCAAGTGAAATTTCTGTTGGAAATGTGATAAGAACGTTCCTTCTTGAAGGGGTTCCCAATCACACTCAAATTGCGGGAACAGGAACTGTCTGTAGGAGTCTGAGAAGCTCCTTTTCGTCCTGTTTTCCACAGCTAGAAAGGCAGGATTTCTTAAAAGGATTAAACACCCAAATTCGAATCGCAGAATCACAGAATAGTTAGTTAGGTTGGAAAAGACCAACCCATGAGTGATCACCACCTTGTCAACCAGAGCAGAGCACTCAGTGCCACATCCAGTCACTTCCTAAACTCCTCCAGGGATGGGGACTCCACCACCTCCATGGGCAGTCCATTCCAATGCCTGACCACCCCTTCTGTGAAGAAATTCCTCCTGATGTCCAACCTGAACCTCCCCTGGTACAGCTTGAGACTCTGAAGGTCCAGAGATCTCCCAGTGAGTTGGTTACAAATGCTACCAGTGGACTCTGACCCATTTTCCCAGTATTGTTTTGCTGCTTCTTTGCTTTGCACCCACCTGAGAGCAGGTTTGGGGTCACATCTTTACATCGGGAGTATCTTTATGTTCTTCATTGTGAATACAGAGCTTTGTGAAGTCCTGGAGATGCCAACTGCTGCTATATTACAGGTATCAAAAATCTATTAATTACCCAATAATTATTATATTTTTAGTATTTATCATTTAGTAAAACAACAGAATTGGAGTGATCTGGAGACTTTGAGACCATAAACCCATTCAGAGGAGGGAAATAGTAACATTCTGAGTGTTACAGCCCTGAAGTAGTTGCTGCAACCAGGGAATATTCTTTTATTATGAACTTTAAATGAACTATTCTTTAGTTCATTTGTTTTTCCTGCTACATGGAAAATGTATATTTTAGCATAACTTAAAGAAAGCAAAAAGAAAGCAAAAGACATCTTTATAGTTTAAACACTGAACACAAGGTTTTGAGAAAGCAAGTTAATAATCCACAAAGTCATTCAGACAATTCAGACCCCCCAAAAAAGTGAGGTCCTGCTTGAGCAGGTCCCATCTGCAGCAGCTGAATCCTAAATTGCACAGATTTATGTCACAGCATAAATTACTGTCACACAGTTTGTAGCCTCCTGTTTTCATCCAACTGCTGCTCTACCCTGGGAATGAAAGATGAGATGGGCTCCAGTTGTCAGAGGTTGGTTTATGACCAACCTGGACCAGCCCCCCGTGTCCAACAGGTTTCCATGTCCCCTGGAAGAGGTTAAGCCTTGGAACAGGCTCCCCGGGGAAGTGGTGGAGTCACCACCCCTGGCAGTGTTCAAAAATCAAGTAGATGTGGCACTTTGGGATGAGGTTTAGTGGAAATGGTGGCGTTGGGCTGAAGGTTGGATTTGATGATCTCAGAGGTCCTTTCCAGCTTTAATGATTCTGGGATTGGGGGTTATTACTTGAATCTGCTAAAAGTAAGGACATATAGTTCAGTTCCTGGGAACATTCAGCTCCCTCTGCTTATGGAGTTCACCCAAACTAGTTGTCCCCCCACCAGCCATCTCAGCACCCCCAACATTCAACGTGGCAGAAGTGACCTCAAATCACTGTGATTAACCCCTGAGAGCTATTTGGGGGGACCCTTCCATCTACTGGTTGAAGATCACAAAGGGTTTATTACCATCAACCTTATCACTTATGATTTCTGCCCCAAGAGTTGATATTTCCAGCAGGGTTCTGTGTGAAAAAGAGGGCCATGGATAGTCCAGAGAAGGGCTTGCTGGTATCCAGGGTCCTCTCCTAGAGCTCCTGGGATCCCTGTGGTCCTCCCCAGTGACAAGGAATTGCCTCATTCCTCTATCCATCTGGGTAATCCAAAACTGATTAATATCTACTGGAAACATGAAAATGTTCCTTCTTGAAGGAGGTCCCACCACACTCAGATTGCAAGAGCAGGAAGTGCCCGAAGGGGTATGAAAAACCATTTTTTTTGTCCTGCTTTCCACAGGTATTAAGCAGGATTTCTTAAAAGGCAACGCCCAAATCTCTTGTAAATGAGACAGGGAAGGAAGACAGGACCTTCTGGACCATCATGAACAGATGTCAGGAGAAGAGATTTTTTTCCTTTACTTCTTGTAAGGCCATGGAATGATTGGACAAGGGAACAATGGCTTTAAATTGAGTGAGAGTAGGGTTAGATGGGATACTGGGAAGAAATTGTTCCCTGTGAGGGTGGTGGTGTCCTGGCACAGGTTGCCCAGAGAAACTGTGGCTGCTCCATCCCTGGAAGTGTCCAAGGCCAGGTTGGATGGGGTTTGGAGCAACCTGGGCTAGTGGAAGGTGTCTCTGCCCATGGGGATTGGAAGTAGATGATCTTTCAGATCCCTTCCAACCCAAACCATTCCATGACTCTATGAGTGTGTGACCCAAAAGGGAGAAGGGTAGACTGAGGGTGTCTGGGGGCATCCCAGACTTACAATGTGTCCAAATTAAGGGCAGAGCTGTGGACACACTCAGCAGTTCTCCTCCCTACAGAAGCTGGAGAGATGGAGACTGAAAGGGCTTAAGATGCACCAAGACTGGGTTTGTAGCAGATATTTTGCCTAAATTAGAGAGACTCCTCAGGTACTGCAAGAAATTAAAGCAGGAACAGCAGCCTTTGGAGATTGTTCACATTTGAGATCTTAAATAAGATGAGGACCTATCCCATATATCACACCCAGTGAGTGACATCAGAGGCACAACCAGAACAATCAAAAGAGGAAACAATAAATCCCAGCCTTTATTTATCAGTGCCTTCAAATACTTAAAAGCAAGCTAAATCCCCAGATCTGAGGCTTGACTCCTTCCTATTCTCAAAGAAAGATGAATGTCTTGAATGAGCTGAATGTCTCATTCTAAATTTGGGGAAGTATTTAAACAGGGTACAGGAAAAGTTTCACTTGGGGAAGGGTCAACGGACGTGGCCCCAGGTTGTTTCCTTGCACTGCCTCTGCAGGGCACCTGCAGCTCCCTGACCAAGAAAGGCAGGAATTGGGATACAATCCTGACCCCTTTCGCCTTCCCTCAGGGCCCAGAAACAGCAGAGCACTTCAAAATTCCCATTTTGCTTTGGAGCTTTACTTGGAAGTGCCTACAACAAGGATTTGCCTTTCTGAAGCTGTGACTTTTCTGTTACCCTTAGCCCAGCAACAAACTGAGCAGAAAAACCATATATGAATAATAACTATTTAGAAGCCTTTGGAAAGAGGTTTTCATGTTTTTCTTTGAGGAAAATGGGCCTATGGTGAATAATATGGGGAGCAAGTAATTAATTCACATGGAAATATTCTATTTTGAAAACATTTATGCTTAAGAATAATGATTTCCAGTAGAAGAAATCTCAAAAATTGGACTTAACACCCATTTCAAATTCACTGGCAATGGCACAGCAGGTTTCCTGGATGTTGTGAACGAGGTATTGAACAGTATTAGTGATCTCCTCAAGGTTATTTTATTCCTAGAGTGACTTTCCCAAAAGACTTGCAGGATGAAGGAAAAAACAGAGGCAAAACACCTGGAGAAAAATGACCCTTCATTGATGTAATTGGCAGTCCGTGAAATGTAACTTCCTCTTTTCTTGTAGTGGCCATTTGATTGCATTCCCTGTAAAAAAGTCTGTCTGGGGACTGTTAGAAAATTCTCTCCCCAAACAACTGGACAGTTCTCTGGGATTAGAGAGTTCCAGAAGATGAATCCAACAACCCAGCACATTCTGGTGCTGTGCCAACTCTAAAACTCCCTAAAGAACAACAAAAAAATTATCTAATAGTTTGTGGTTTTTTTAATTATTTGGCTTCTCTGGTGATCCTGCCTTTTATGGTGGATCCCTGGAATGCTCAGATCTCAAAACCACTTTGTGATAGAGTTCAGTGGACATGGTGGCATTTGGTTGAAGATTGGACCCAATGATCTTGGAGGCCTTTTCTGACCTTAAAAATTCTATGATTCTATATAAAAAATCCCTTTACTTTGTGGGTTTTGCAGTTCAGACCTATTACCTGAGCTCGGGAAGGACCTACAAACAGCTTGGACCAACCTCAGGAGCTAATGGATGGAGTTATCCATAACAACTTCCATGAGCTCCTGTTTCTGCAGATAGTTGGCCATGACCAGATTTGTCCTGTGCCTCACTTTCTCTCTCTTTTTAATAGAATTATTCATTCCAGACTCTCCTCATCACATAAACTTGCCCAAGCTCTCAGTATAATTATCTTGAGGGGCTTCAGTATTCCCTACCACTCATCCTGCTGCCAGCTTCCTTCTCCCTTCCTGCCTTATGTTGCCAGAAAGACAAATTGATTTCAGCTCCCCAAGACTCAGGCAGAGCCTGGAGTTGACAAGGAGCTAATTATCCCTTCCAAGGTGATCCCAGTGAAGTCAGTGGAAGAGAAGATGATGGGCTATTTGGAATGACAGCTTGAAGTGACAAGACAACTGAATAGGAAGAGGCTGCAGCACTTGCTGTCCATGAATTGTTCTCCCACCTAATTCTTGCAGTGTTGAGTTCACAAAGTTACTGTCAATTAAACAAAGCCTTGGCGATGTGTTAAATTGCAAACCCTTGCTGATGGCAGCTCAAATCAAACTTTACAGCAGGTAGGAGCAGCTATGTGGGCTCAGCAACCATTAAGTATCTCAGGGAACAAAACGTGCCCTCTCAAGGCTGAATTTTGAAGAGGACAGCACCTGGAAAACAGTCAAAATAAGAGTTGTGAGGGATCGTGGGATCCTAACTTGAAGGAAACCAATAAATGCTTTAAATCCCTGCACCAGTTTTAACAAAACACACTGAGACTTTGGAGAGATGTGTTTCTTTACCAGTATTTGTCCTCATCTCTTCTGAATTTTGAGACAACCAGGGAATAAAACTCAAGAAAAAAAGCTGATAAAGTAAAATCTTCACTTTCTCATTATGTGACTTGTGGAGAAACATTAAAATGCTTCCATGAACATTGTCAGAACAAAAACTGGTTTGTGTTTGAAAGGTATTCTCCAGGACTATAATAAGGGGACAAGGGGGAATGACCTTAAGCTGAAGGAGGTTTAAGCCAGATATTAGGAAGAAATTCTTGGCTATGAGGGTGGGAAGGCCCTGGCACAGGTTGCCCAGAGAAACTGTGCCTGCCCCTGGATCCCTGGAAGTGTCAAGGCCAGGTTGGACAGGGCTTGGAGAAAGCTGGGCTAGTGGGAGGTGTCCCTGCCAATGGAAGGGTTTGGATGATATTTAATGCCCCTTCCAACCCAAACCATTCTTTGATTCTGTGATAAACATCATTTCTAGCAGTGCAGGGATGAAGTCTGGAGCAGTCCCAGCACACATGGCTGGGAGCAGGGGGAGGATGGGCTCATTTCTCAGTTCAGTCCGTTGCCACTCCGTTGCTGGGCACCTTCTTTTTCCTCCCTGCTTTGAGATGGACAAAACAGTTCCCATCAGTTGCTATGAGTTCAAGAACTGTTCAAGGACTGGAAAGGGCTGCCCAGGGTGGTTGTGGATTCCCCTTCTCTGGAGACATTTCAAACCCCACCTGGACTCATTCTTGTGTCACGTGCTCTGGGTGACCCTTCCTTGGCAGGGGGGTCTCACTGGATGATCTGCAGAGGTCCCTGTGTGTCAACACTGGGCTGTCAACCCATTCAAGCCATGTGCTTTGAGCCTTGTCAGTCCTACAGGTGTGTCTGAACCAGGTCAACCCAAGCTGTCCAAGCAGAGCTCAAATATTCACCTTGTGCAGTGAGCAAGGCAGGAGGGCACTCAGGTTGGGAAGGCACTGGGACACACGGTGCAATTACGGAGAGGAGCTCTGCTGCAGCATTCAGGATAGTCACTCTCACTTCCATATGTGTCCTGCCATCTGAAGGGGGCTGGAGGCTAGCCAGGCATCCTCTGTGATTGTGTTTCCCTGGCACAGACGACAGGAGTAGGGTTAAACAGTTCTGCTGGATCCTAAGGGTTGGGTCGCCTCTGAGACTGGTGATGGGACAAGGATTGTCACCTCCTGAGGACCAAGGAGCCTGAATTTGTGTCCACCCTGGGCTTGATTTACCATGTTTATTGGTTTGTGGTCCCTGAGGATCACTGTGGATGAAGATGGTGTTCCCCTCTGTGATTGCTGAGGGGCACACTCCCTTGTGTCAGTGGAATAGGCAAGGAATGGCAGTGCAGCACAAAAACAGTGTGACAGCCAGGCCAAGGATAGGGGTGATCTACAGCTCTTGGCAAAGCTGAGGATTTTTGAGGATACCCCAACGGTATCCTGGAGTGAATATGGAAGAGCATTGCCAGCAGGTCAGGGAGGTGATCCCGCTCCTGCACTCAGCCCTGGTGAGGCACATCTGGAGAGCTGTGTCCAGTGCTGGGCTCCTCAGGGCAAGAGAGACATGGAGCTCCTGGAGCAGGTCCAGGGGGAGGAAACAAAGATGATGAAGGGACTGGAATATCTCTGTGACAAGGAAAGGCTGAGGGAGCTGGGGCTGTTCAGCCTCCAGAGGAGACACTGAGAGGGGACCTCCCCCATGTCTGTCTGTGTGTGCAGGGAGGGGGCAGAGGATGGACCAGGCTCTGCTCGAGGGGGCCCAGCAATGGCACAGGAGGAACGGGCAGGAACTGATGCCCAGGAAGTTCCATCTGAACATGAGGAAGAACTTTGCTGGGCAGTGACCCAGCACTGGAACAGGTTGCCCTGAGGGGTTGTGGAGTCTCCCTCACTGGAGATGTTCTAGACCCATCTGGACACAATCCCTTCCAACCCAAATCATTCCCTGATTCTCTGAGTACTCCCCAAACCCTCTACCACAAAAAACTTTCAAATCAGGTGTCTGACAGAAAACATGACAGATATTGGTAGATAACTAGAGAGCACAATAAAAACCCAAGCATGTTGGTCAGCCACGAACCTTCCAACACATCAGCTGCTGGTTCTGCTGGCAAGTCCCCTTCCCTGGGGGGAAGAATGAACTCTCCTCTTCCATTTCCATGTGCTTGAATTTAGTTGCATAATTCTCCTTGTTTCCAATTCACTTTTCATTCAAGGTCCCATCAAAGGCAAGTAATTTGGGGGAAATGTGCTTTAAAAGATGCTTTAATGCCCTTCACTGCAGACTGCCTGAGGCACACCGGGAATGGAGCAACTGTAATGCTCATTTTAAGATGCAAGTTGGGGAATATTTACTGCCTGTTACAAGCTGTTGATGCCAAGGTGACACTTGTCTGTTTTGTTCCAACCTGACACTCCCTGACTTTCCTTGTTTCCACCTTTACATCCCCTGAAAATGTCAGGTATATCCTCTTTTGTTGAAGGTGTCAGTCAAAACACGAACAAAGTGCTCATATTTGCAGCAAGTCTTTTGCCAGATTTTATTCTTGAAAATAAACATTTCTGCTCACAAACAAATGATGGATCTGCCTTGGTACAGACCTTGAGGAATCAACCCAAGATTTTTAGGCATCTCCATATTAAGGCAGCTCCCAGCCAGCTGGTCCTGCTAAAAAACACGTTCACAAGTATTTAGGTGGGAGATGGAAAGCTGCTGGACCCTGCTGTCCATTCTGCCAGCTTGTTACAGTCATCACTTAATCCTAATAGGTTTTTGTTCCAGTCCAGTCTAAACACCCTGAGAAGCCCCAATGACTTGCAGGGAGCTCAGGAGGAGAACAGATTGCAGTTTGGATTGGTTTGGGGAAGCACCAGGCTGCTCACTACCAAAGGGAGCCTCTTCAAGCTCCATAAATAGCTGCTTTCATGGAGAATTTGAGTTTCACAAGAGCAGAAAAGCAGCACAAACCACCAGAGTCTTCAACCAGGAGAAGAAAATCCCACAGTTTAACAGAGCTTCATTTTTACTCTCATGTTGCTTTCCCTGAAGGCCATTCCTCTTGTGCTCACCTCAGCTCCTGGTTCCTGGGAGTCAGGAGGAGCAGAGGTGTAAAATCAGCTCAAATTTATCCATGAATTATCAGTCTGAAGTCTTGAAGTTTGTTCCCCAAATTCAGATAAAATAAAATTCCAGCTGTGTGTGGGGTATCTCCTTAGATCCACTCATCCTATTAAAAGCATACACTCGTTAAGGTTGGAAAAGATCTCCAAGGTCATCAAGTCCAACTTTCCACCAAAAATCCAACCTTCAGTCGAGGGTTGGACTGTCTCTCCCTGTCCTGGAAAGGGAATATCTGCAGAAACACATAAATTCAGTTGGATTTTGGGAGAAGGTTAAAAGGATTTTGAGTACTTCAAATCAGTAGGAGCAAGACAAGAACTGCTGAGAAACATTAAAGTACAGAAGAGTAGTGTAAGGTTTTCAAGTTCATTTTTCTTTTTCCCAGTAGATAAAAAAGATCTGAGGAAAAAACAAAAGCAAACCCATGTTTTTAAGTAGATTTTGCTTCATTTACTCACCTTTGGATTCTTTTATTTCAGCCAAGGCTACCAGCATAATATTTATCACTTAATTTTCAAACACTGCTTTTACCCACATGATGAATTTGGCCAAGTGAACCAAACTTTTCTCCTATTTAAACCAAACCCTGCTGCTGCTGCCTCCATCTCTCCATCCAATATTGGAGGTGTGGAGGTAGAGGGAGGAGGAATCTGACCACACATCTTGAATTTTGGAATTATATTCCTGTCAAGTCAGCCCAGGATGATCCTCCCTTCTCACGTCCTCTCTTTGCTGCAGGAGGTGGTAGCTCCATGGCTGAATTCTTTGGGGAGAAAAAAAAAGAGGTTTGGAGCAAGAGAACCACTAAATAAAGCGGTTTTTTAGCACACCTGCAAATGGAACAGCTCCAGCTATTGGCAACTGCAATTATTTAATGAAGCAAGGAATTTCTATTGATTTTGTGACTCCAGTTGGAAATTAAAAGGCCTGTTATAATTAGCCCTAAACTCTCCCATTTATTACTGAGCTGAGCTGTGCCAGGAAGGAGCTCTGTGGTTGGAAGTGATGGAGCAGCTGCACTTTGTGCTCGGGGTGTTGATAATTCAGGATCAAACCCACATCAGGGTGACTGTGTGGGGTGCAGGAATTGTTTTTGGACTTTGCCAAATGTTCTTCTGTCAGGAGCAGCTGCCTCATGTGAGGAAAAGGAGAAGAGAATGTTCCAGGGAGACCTCAGAGCAACTTCCAACACCAAAAAGGAGCACCAAAAAGGGACTTTTTAGAAGAGTGTGCAATGACAGGACAAGGAGCAAAGCCTTTGAGCTGAGATAGAGTAGGATTAGACCAAATTTTAGGAAGAAATTCTTCACTGTGAGGGTGGTGAGAACACCAGGACAGGTTGGGTTTGTGATGCCTCTCTCAGTGAAAGGGAATCACATGTTAGACCTGGATTCTTGAGAGAAATGTCTTTAAAAGGGGAAAAAGTGCCCAAAATCCAAGCTGGGTGTATAAACTCTCAGCAGTGGAGATGAAGATGGTCCTTCAGATGAAAACTTATGGAAACACCTTCTTGGCAGCTCTGAATCATCCCTGGCTTTGCTGCCTCTTGCCCTTAACAAAGGAAAGGCTCCCAGATCAGGAGAGATCTGCAAGGGGAGAACTCTGTCACTCTTTAAACAGAAAACTTTAACCTTTTCCACTCCTAGAAGGTGCTGGCAAAAATGCCAGTGGAACAGCTGGGATTTAAAAGAGGATTTGAGAGGGTGTAGGAGAGGCCAAGGATGGATCTGAGGTGATGTGAACTGGGTTTGAATCTCAGTGAGCAGTGGAACAGAAGGAAACCTGGGAAAGCCCAGAGTGGGATTCACAGTCTTACGTCAGAAGCAGCTGCCTCATGTGAGGAAAATGAGAAGAGAAGGTTCCAGAGAGACCTCAGAGCAACTTCCAACACCTGAAGGGGCTCCAAGAGCACCAAAAAGGGACTTTTTACAAGCCCTTTACAGTGATAAACAGGAGTAATTGAATATCTTGGCAAAGGCTCAACCCTGACACTGAATTTCTGAGGATCCTTTCAGGGATGTTTAGAATTCCTTATCCCAAAATTACTAGCTGGACAAGATGTCTGGAAGTTCCTCCATCCAGCCTCTGACTTGGAGCAGGATTATTGGCAGCGCTGGGGCACGTCAGACATGGTTTTGTTTAGTTAAATCCTTAAGATCTCCAAAAAATGAGTTTTCATGAGGTGATCTGCTGCTCTGCTGCCTTACCCTTCTAGGGAAAAAAAGATTTCCTCCCCTAAAATCAAGCCTGAACCTTTCTATTGTAGAATTAGAGGCTTCTCATCCTCTCTGGAGTGGAAGGGTTGATGGTTTTAAACCAGCTTTTGTCTGTATCTGGTGCCCAAAGAACAGTTGCAAAGCTCAAAGTGCCATTAATATTTCTCATGATAATTAAGGTCAAGTTTTATCAATCTGTTGCCAGAGAGCTGCAGTGGGAAAAGCCAATCAAGCAGAGAGAATGTGTAAATTGAATTATACACTACAAAAGTTAATTAAAATAGACAAAAATGGAAGGGAAGAAAGATCCTCCCCGTGTGTTAGGTGTGTCCATCACAGAGCACGAAGGGTGTGGTGAACAGAGGAGTGAGGGAGGGAATTATGACACCCTGACCTAAGAAAGGAGCACAGTTTGGTGTCAAAATCATCTTTTAGAAGAGGAAGATGGAGACATAAGAAATCTTCAGGGCATGTTTCTAGGTCACGCAGGCTAATTTACCCAGCCCCAGGAAATAACTGAGCTACTGAGGGTAGCAAATAATCAACAAAATGTGAATTATTGATAAATACATCTTTACATCCACAGGCACTGTGACAACAACTTCTTGGGGGAGAAAATTGAAAATCATAGAGTGCACCATGCAATGAGATGGAGGGAAGAAAAGAGCAATTATGCAGATGCAATTTAATACTGAACTCTATTTAATCACTTGGGGGTTTGTGCATGCATAAATGCTGAAGAATTCTGACATTATACTCTGAGATTAGGGCATGATTAATGTGGGGAAAAAGTTATTTAGTTGAATTCCTGTGATTTATAAATCCACAGGAGAGATTTCTCGGGGACCTGAACAGTGACACTTCTCTGGACAGCACAGGAACCAACTCAGATGTTGGGAAGGTGACTGAGGTGAGACAATAAAATCAGGTCAGGAAGAAAGACCAGGATAAATCCTTCTCAGAAAAAAAGTTGGTAAGTGGGAAAAAATGTCCTCACTCTAAAAGGACATCCCCCACCTCTTATTCCTCAGTATATTGTGTTTAGGCATTTTTATTCTAGGTCAGACTGTCATTACTTTACACTATTCCACCTTCCTCCTTCCTTTTCTTCACCAAAACTGTGGGATTTGGTGTTTTTTTTTTCCTCTGCTTTTAAAAAAATATAATTCAGGACAGCTTGTGAAATAGAAAACATGACCAGAGGGAAAAAAAAAAATATATATATATATTTGTCTCTTTTTTATTATTTTTTTCTATTCTTCAAAAGGTAACAAAAATAAGAGTGAAGCTGTTGGGAATAGCTTGGACATATGATGGGAGATTGATGTGAAGTTGGAAGATAAGACAGCCAGCCAGGAACATGATTTCTTTAGTGAAGGAGTAGGTTGCAGGCTCTAATTACTTATCAGATACTTGTCTTGAGTCAAGCCAAAAAAAAAGGGCATAACAGGTTCCAGTGGACGGAAATTTAAGTCAGCAAAATTAGAACTGAATTCAAGGTGTACATCTTTAATCATGAAGTTAAATCAACCTTCAGAACAGACAATCAGTGGACATGATAAATTCCCTCATCATTTAGTCACTTTAGGGGAAGATTATTTCTCTATTAAAAAAAAAAAGAAGTTTTCTACGCAGTTTAAGCAGAAATAAATGGGATACTTTCTGGATATTGCTGAGGCAAAATTTCGTGCTCTGAACTGTGGAGGTCAGAGAAGTTTCTCAGAAGGGTTTTGTGATGTTTGAAACCAAATCTGGGTTGGTTTGGAAGGTCCTATTTAACACCATTCCGGCCCTCAGCAGTGACCCTTAATTTGTTAATTTGTCAAAGCTGCTGAAAAGCCACCAAGTTATGGATTTGCACCTGCAGTGTGTCACTACAGCCCTGATTCAGGGGAGTTTCCATGTGCAAATCCAATACAAACGAGGACTTAAAAGATAAATGTTCCAGGACTTGCCAACCACCAGACCCCAGAGCAAGGATAAGGGATGTGCTCCATGGACAATGTCCATGTGGAACCTGCTTGCAGCAGGGTCTCCTCAAGGTTTTACCTCCTGGAACTTGTCAGTTCCCAAAAGACAGTAAATTCTGGCTGGTTTTGCTTAAACTGGGAGGTCTCCAAGTGTTTGGTGTTCACATTTCATTGACATAGGTGTGTGTTACAAAAAAAAAGTGCCCCTGCTTAGCTGGGGTGCTGGAAAGGTCTTAAAAACAAGGCTGGACAAGAAGATCAGGGCAGAAGAAGGAATGAGTGGATGTGGATGAATCTTGCCAGGAAGTTACACACACACAAAAAGCGCAGAACCAACTGTCTCCTCAATTAACCCACCCCTGCTGCCTTCATAAATCACTTTGTGCTGCAATATATTAGTCTCAGAAATCCAGAACAGTATTTGCACACTTAATTGCTGTTTAAGGAGCGAAATCCCCTTCGAAATCCTTTGTCTGATAAATATTTTTGTGGATTTGAGCCTTCTGGCTCTAATCTCACAGAGGCTGAAACGAGAAGGTGTTACCTGTTATTGTGTAAGTGCACGAGACAAAGGATAAACTGAAAGGAAAATACTGAACTCCCACAATGTCTCTGTGGGGGATTTTAGACAATGTCCTGGAAAAGTCACTGTGGGAATGAATTACACCTGAGTGAAGGTGGAACCTCATAAAATAAGGGATAATCTGACCAGGACTAAACTGGTCTAGTGGGAGGTGTCCCTGCCCATGGCAGAGGGGTTAAAATTAGATTGACCTTTAAGGGCCATTCCAACCCAAACCATTCCATGATTCTATGAATCCATGATTATTTTGGCACCCAGGATTTAGTGTCTAGTGTGGCAGTGTGTTTTCCAAGCCCATCCAGAGCTCTCCAAGGACAAGAACTGGATCTGGATGAGTAGGGAAAACCCACAAACTCTGAATCAAATGGCACCTTTTGCCCAAACACGCTGCAATTCCTGCTTTCAGTGTGTTTTCCAAGCCCATTCAGAGCTCTCCAAGGACAAGAACCAGGTCTGGATGATGAGGAAAAACCCACAAACCTCAGAGAGATCAAAGGGAATCTCTTGCCCAACCAGGCTACAATTCCTGCTTTCATTGTGCTTTCCAAGACCATACAGAGCTCTCCAAGGACAAGAACCAGGTCTGGATGATGAGGGAAAACCCACAAACCTCAGAGAGACCAAAGGGAATCTCTTGCCCAACCAGGCTGCAATTCCTGCTTTCAAAGTGTTTTCCCAGCCCATCCAGACTCTCCAAGGACAAGAACTGGATCTGGATAAGTAGGGAAAACCCACAACCCCTTCAATCAAAGGGCATCTCTTGCCCTAACATGCTGCAATTCCTGCTTTCAATGTGTTTTCCAAGCCCATCCATCTCTCAGCTCATTCCCGTCTCTGTGGTTGGACCTCACTCCTGGTCCTGTGTTTGTACAGAACTTTGCACGACTTGAATCTTGTCCAAGGTGGACCTGAGGCCAACTAGTGAGCAATAATTAGTGCAAATCTTTCTCCTTGCCACATTAATCATGTCTGGGCCCACCACATCTGTCTCAGCACGGCACAACTCGTTATGAGCAGCCAAATGCTGATGATTCCCAACAGCAAATTGAGTTACACCGAGCACGAGTGAGAAACCCCAAGGAATGGGAGATTTTGGCAGGAGGAGAAATGGGAGTGATTTACACACTTGAGCCGAGCCCAGAAAGTGGGAGAACATTCCTCCCCACCTTCACATCCCTGTGGTACCAAACTAAAAGGTTTCACAGAGACCTTCAAAACCCCGTGAATTTGTGCAATTTGGTCGGAGGAAATATGAGATTTCCCAAATTGCCATTAATATTTTGATACTTTCCATGGAAAACACTTTGCTGAGCACAAGAGAAATTTAATTAAACCAACACATTTTGACCTTATTTCAGTGTGGATGGTGTAATGCTGAGCTCACTGATTTGCAAAACTAATGAGTACAGTCTGACCCAGAGTCGCTTTTCACAGTGTCAATTCACCCAGGAGGTCTGGAAATCTGAGGCTCTTTATTTTTCCTTTTTTTCCACTGTTTGATTTGGATGTGCTGAGTTGAAACTCCAGTTAAAACCCTGAAAAGAAAAAGGATTCCAAAATTCTGAAAAAAAAAAGCATAACTAGGGTTCAAAACCCCTTTTTCCCTCCTTTCTTTCCTTAAAGATGTGCTGTGGGGTCTAAGCCAAGTCCTTGCTTTGCAAGTTTTTAATCAAGAGTTGGAAGAAAGGGGAAGAAAGAAGAAGGGAAAAAAAGTGAACAAAGCACAAATATTGATGAAGGAAATAAAAATAAAAGAAAAAAGCTTCAGAAACAATTTACAATTTTTTTTTTTCCCATGGCAAAACCCATCTCCTTCCAAAACCGGAGTTGAATTCATTTTCTCCTACAGCTTTCCCTAAAGAGAATATTGAAGTGCTTTCCAGGAGTACTTTATTTCCAATGATTTTTAGTGATTTTTTTAAAGAAACAACTTCAGATGGATTTCTTTTGCCCCTTTGGTGCATTCAGATGTTCCCTTTTCATTTTAGCTATACATTACATTATATTAATCATATCACAATTACAGAGGGTTAATGTTTCTTTCAGGTCATTAATGTGTTTCTGAATTAATTTTTCAAGGTGTGGTCCAGTTAGAGAGGAAAATAATATATATACATATAAATTTTAGAGAGTGTAGTTACTTAACCTTTAACCCAAGAGTAAATGGGAGCCTAAAGAAAAATATGCATCCAAATGCACTTCATTTCATGCCTCTTAAAGCTAAAATCTCAACTAGTCCTCTGAGTCAGAGGAGAGAAATGAGTTTTTCTAGGCAGTTCACTTTTGATTTTCTGTATCTGTTTAAGATAAGACAAATCATTCCCAAGGAAACTCTCACGTCAGAAAAGGGATGAGTCCCTTTTCTAAATCTGCTGATGAACAGTCACCAGGCAAATACCTCTGGAGTTGCTCCAGGTGGAACCACAAGTGATGCAGGGACACATCAGACCTGCTTTTTTCCTTGCAGGGACATGAGTTTTGCTTCTACAAATGAATTTTTAGGCCCAGGAAAAGCCATTTCTCTGGGTTAGAAGTGATGGAGGTGAAAATCTCTGAGGCAGGATGAGCTGACAGGACACAAATATCAACCCAGATTCATTCCCAAAATGAATTCATTTCCAAAAGGAATTCATTTCCAAAACGCTCCAATAGCTCTTCTTTAACCCTCACCTCCAAGAGGAGGGAGCAGAGAGAGATGGTGGAGTGAGGCTCTGAATATTTGGACTTTTGACAGATCTGAATATTCAGGTTGAATTTGGGAAGCCCCAGTCACAGCTGGATGGGATTTCATCCCACACTGTTCACAGCAGCCCAGGAAAACAATCTCAGGGAATAGACTGTCAGGAGAGAAAGCACCAAAAAACATGGGAATGTGGGACTAGGAATAACCTGGTGGCTCAGGGTGTGTGAAATGATTCCACAGCAAAACGTGGGAGGAAAATATTCCACCAGGGCCAGTGTTACACACAAGGATATCAAGGGCTGCTAATTTGTCCCAACCATAAATATATTCAAGAAAGCCAAATAAAAACCTCTCTCTGGCACTAATTAAACTTTGCCCTGATTTGCAGAGCTGAATTTTAATTGCAGTGCAACCGCATAGCTTTGATTTAATTTCCTTCTGTTGGATGCAATTGTGTTTAACCAAATCACATCCCATCGATTGCTGGTTGTTTGCAGTGAAGGCTATTTAGTTCCTCTGCAGCAAATTATTTTAAATGAAATTCCTGGAATTGCGTTTATCTGGGATGCAGTTGCCCGAAATGGATTGAATTAGGGCACGTTGAAGGAAAAGCCCACTGAAAATGGGCTGGGGTTAAGTTGCACTGAATTTTGGTGAATTGAATGGGACAGGGAGCTGCATTTCCACTGAAGCAAGGACAGGGAGGCAAGGAGAGCAAAATGAGGGCTAAAGGGAAGGCATCAGGGAAGGTAGGAAGCTGGAAGCAACTGGACGACAGGCATCAGTCCCACCTGGTGGATGAGAAGAAGGCTGTGGGTGTGTCTACCTGGATTTCACCAAAGCCTTTGGCACCGTCTCCCATGGGATACTCCTGGAAAAGCTGCAGCCCACAGCTTGGACAGGGGCACTCTGTGCTGGGTTAGGAACTGGCTGGATAGACAGGACCAGAGAGTGGTGGGAACAGAGCTGCATCCTCTTGGGATCCGGTCACCAGTGGTGTACCCAGGGATCAGTGCTGGGCCCAGTTCTGTTTAATGTCTTTATTGATGATCTGGATGAGGGGATGGAGTGAACCATCAGCAAATTTGCAGATGACACCAAGCTGGAGGGAAGTGTTGATCTGCTGGATGGCAGGAGGGCTCTGCAGAGGGACCTGGACAAACTGGAGAGTTGGGATGATTCCAACGGGATGAGGTTCAACAAGGCCAAGTGCTGGGTCCTGTACTTTGGCCACAACAACCCCGGCAGCTCCACAGGCTGGGACAGAGTGGCTGGAGAGCAGCCAGGCAGGAAGGGAGCTGGGAGTTTGGATGGACAGGAAGCTGAACAGAAGCCAGAGTGTGCCCAAATGACCATGAAGGCCAATGGATCCTGGCCTGGCTCAGGAAGAGTGTGGCAGCAGGAGCAGGCAAGGGATTCTCCCCTGGACTCAGCGCTGGTGAGGCCTCACCTGGAGTGCTGTGTCCAGTTCTGGACCCTCAGCTCAGGAAGGCCATGGAGGAGCTGGAGGAGGTGCAGAGAAGAGCAACGAGGCTGGGGAAGGGTCTGGAGCACAATTCCCATGAGGAGAGGCTGAGGGAGCTGGGGGGGCTCAGCCTGGAGAGGAGGAGGCTCAGGGGAGACCTCCTCACTCTCTGCAACTCCCTGAGAGGAGAGGGGAGCCGGGGGGGGGGTCGGACTCTGCTCCCAGGAACCAGCAGTAGGACAAGAGGGCTCAGTCTTCAGCTGTGCCAGGGGAGGTTTAGGTTGTACATTGAGAAGAAATTCTTTCCAGAGAGGGTAATCAGCCCTTGGAATGGGTTGCCCAGGGAGGGAGTGGAGTCCCTGTCCCTGGAAGTGTTTAAGATGAGACTGGATGTGGCATCAGTGCCATGGTCTGGGAACCACAGCGGGGTTGGATCCAGGGTTGGACCTGATGATCTCTGAGGTCCCTTCCAACCCGGTTGATTCGGTGATTCTACGAATAAGGAGCTGAAGGTAGTGCTGGAATATATATGAGACATAAGTGCCACACATTATTACATTAAATACATCTAAATACTTCTCTGGAAGTCTTCAGGGACAAACCACCTCCATCCACTGTCTGAGGGCACCTTGATCTCCTCAGTGGACCTTTCAGGCTCCAGTCATGCAGGGTTGCTGGGAATGGAGGTTTTCACAGCATCCATATAAAAGTACTGTCATGGAATCACAGAATGTTTTGGGAGGAAAGGGAACTTCAAGATCATCCAGTTCCAATCCCCTGCCAGGGGCAGGGACACCTTCCACTAGCCCAGGTTGCTCCAAACCCCATCCAATCTGGCCTTGAACCCTTCCACGGACATCCACAGCTTCTCTGGGCAACCTGTGTCAGGGCCTCCCCACCTTCACAATAGAGCTGCTTCCTAATATCCCATCTAATTGCAAATTCCAGAGGGCAGGACCTGATGGACGAATCAATCCCTGCTGAGCTTTATTTCTCCTGTTGGAAATTACACTGATGGGAAATAATCAGTCAATACACCCTCCCAAAACTTGTCCTCTGAGACTCACAGGCACTGGGAAGCTCATCTTCTTGAAGCAAATTAAATCTGTGTTTATCGATCATGGCAACACCAGGATGTGCCATGCTTCTCTCTGGGATACTGTGGGAATGTGGACTATGGAATATGGAACAGAAAGACATGAGCTTCTTTCTAGTGACATCTCAACCAGGAGAAGAAGAGCAGCTGAAAGCAGAGTAACTGCAGCTGGAAACCAAGGATGGAAATTTCAACAGAGATCTACGTCAGCCTGATGATTCCCAGCCTATGGAACACTGAGACAAGGCAGAGAAGTTTACAAGGATGTATGGAACATTTCCTTTCTTTTCTTCTTTTTTCTTTCTTTCTTTTTCTTTCTTTTTCTTTCTTTCTTTCTTTCTTTCTTTCTTTCTTTCTTTCTTTCTTTCTTTCTTTCTTTCTTTCTTTCTTTCTTTCTTTCTTTCTTTCTTTCTTTCTTTCTTTCTTTCTTTCTTTCTCTTTCTTTTTCTTTCTTTTTCTTTCTTTTTCTTTCTTTCTTCCTTCCTTTTTCTTTCTTTTTTTCTTTCTTTCCTCATTTCCTTCTTTCTATCTTTCCTTCTTTCTTCCCTTCTTTCCTTCTTTCTTTCCTTCTTTCCCTCTTTCCTTCCTTCTTCAGGAAAAAGGCAGGGTTGGGGGAAGGCTCTTGTTATCCAACTCGGATTTGGATTGGTAATAAGATTTATTTCCCCAAATTAATTCCCCAATTAATTGCCCATGATGGCAATTGCTGGGTGATTTCTCCCTGTTGACCCATGATCCCCCAGCTGAGGAGGGGGGTGACAGAGGGGCTTTGGTGGGCACCTCGTGCCCAGAAGGGTCAACCCACCACAGTTTATTTTGATGCTTGACATGAGGAATTCAAGACCAAGAGAGTAACTGGGAGAAGTCATGGACAAAACACGGTCTGAGCAGCGTCAGAGAGGAGAATGATCTTCACCAGGGGCTGCAGGGGAACCTCTGTTCTGGTGTCTGGAGCACCTCCCTCTCTCCTTCTCCACTGCCCTGGGTGTCTGCAGGGCTGTTTCTCTCACATATTCTTCTTTCTTAGGCTGCAGTTCTTCAGGTCCTTTTTACCCCTATTAAAATGTTATCCCAGAGGTGCTCTCACCATTGCTGCTCTCACAGAAATTACCCCTGTAGCCCCCTGCTGCCAAAAAATTGCCCTGCAAACCCAATATTGCAGAAGGACTCAGCACCACGGACAGGGATGCTGCTTTTGGAGCTGGTTCCTGCTCCCACCACCTCAGCAGTGCCCACTATCCCCATCAGATCATCCCTTGTAGCTGAAGGAGGGATTACACCACCCTGACATCCAAAACTGGCAGCCTGTGTTCCTCTGCCATCTGCCAGTGCCAGGTGAGAACCAGGAATGTCTGCCAGGCTGTGCAGACACGTCTCACCAGCAGAGAGCTTGCAAGTGAGCAGCTCCATTGAAACCTGTGTCAGAACACTTCAAAAGCTTCAGGGGACTTTTTTTTATTTTTTTTTTAATTATTATTTGCTGCTGTTGAACTTTTTCTCTGCTACTTTCTTCCTGCTCATCAAATTAACTACTTTGAAGGGAAGGCTTCTCTTCTCCAGGCACGTGGCAGGGGGTTGGAACAATGTGATCTTGAAGGTCCCTTTCAACATAAAGCATTCAATGATTCTATGAATAAAATAACAGTCTGCATTTCTTACAGCTCTGTCTGAGCTGTGTGATTCCTAAATATTTATTAAGATTTATTCAGGGGTTGTTGTTTTTTTTTTTTTAATGTATAAATGGCCCTTTTCTCTTACTGTGGCCACATTTCTGCTTAAAAGCAGCCAGCTCTGACATCACAGGCAAAGAGAGGGAAAAGTTCAGTCAGTCTCTCCTGTCAGCAAAGGGTGATCTCCCTTCCTGGCCAAAGCATCACTTTTTAGCTTCTCTCTGTTTAATTCTCCCATTTTGAACATTGTGCCAATTTTGGAGAGCTCTAAATGTCAGCATAATAGAACAACAACAGTTAATATCATCATTAACTGCCAGGCTTAAGGGAATGGGAATCAGAGAGCAGCAATTCATTAGCAACGCTGCTTTATTTCCTGCTGGTAAACAGGCTTTGGCTCTGAGCAGCTCAGTCGAAACTCCTTTAACCCTAAAAATGAGGAAATCTGGGATGAGATCACTTCGTGTTCCTTTGACCTCTCAGGCTCTGTGAGTAGTTCCTGTGGTTGCTTCTCCAGAGCCCCTCGGAGATCAGAGAATCCCAGAATGGTTTGGGTTGGAAGGGAACTTCCCGAACATCTGATTCCAACTCCCTGCCATGGGCAGGGACACCTTCCACTAGTCCAGGTTACTCCAAGCCCAATCCAACCTGGCCTTGGACACTTCCAGGGATGGGGCAGCCACAGTTTCTCTGGGCAACCTGTGCCAGGGCTTCTCCACCATCACAGGGAAGAATTCCTTCCCAATATCCAATCTAAACCTACTCTCTGACAAACAGCCTTCCTTGTCCTCAAATTTAACTTGGACACCTGCCTGCAGCCAAACTTTTACATCCCAAGAGGTAGTGGAAGCTAATCAGGAAGAAGACTTGTTTATCTGCAACATTCCTTATAAGAAAACAACTTCCAATGTCCCCAAAAGCTGTTCTTTATGCAGAAACCTCAGTAGGAGAGCAACAGTAACACCACTTTTGGAGTCAAATCCCAGTGGAATGAGCAGGCAGGAAACCAGATGGCAGGAACTAATTTTGTTTAAATAATTAGGAATATTAATAGGTAAGTTGATAGAATAAAAGCATCAGAGGACATGGAGGGATGCATGGATGGACAGGAACGAGAGATGTGTCTAAAATAAGAAAGATGTCACCTTGTTTCTGGCCCAGGAGACACCAACTCACACAAATTCTATTTTACAAAGTGCCAGAGCTTCTGCTTTATGTCATATAAATTCTGCCTGCAGTGCCATCTTGGACTCACATAGCAAAGGTTTCTGGCTGACATTTTGAGAGATGAAGTAAGGAAATACTTAAAATAGTCTTTGTTTTTAATTAAAAATGAATTAGTTTGCATAAGCGTAGAAGCACAAGGAATAAATGAGTTTCTGTGTGTATCTCATTGCACTTTGCACAAGCTTTGCCTTTCCAGCCCTCTAGTGGAAAAAGAGAGGTATGAAGAGAGGATTTTCAGGATTCTCATCCTGGCAGAAATACTGTTTTATGGAATTATTAAGGGCGGGAAAGACCTCCAAGGTCAGTATTCTCAGTGCGTGTTGCAGCTTCTTCCCACTTCTCACCTCAGAAACTGCTCTGGAAAACTTCACAAAGAGCTTGGCTTTTTGTGACAGTGAATTCATAGGATCATAAAGGTTGGAAGAGACCTCCAAGATCATCAAGTCCAAACTTTGGCCAGACACCACCATGTCCATCAAACCATAGCATGAAGTGTTGTATCTCCATGGTTTTTTGAACACTTCCAGAGGGAGTAATTCCACCTCTTCCCTGGACAGGCTCTTCCGATGCTTAACCACTCTTTCAGTGCAGGAATGTTCCCTAAAATCCAACCTGAACCTCCCCTGGCAAAAATCTGAGGCCATTTCCCCTCATCCTTGTAGCTTGTTGACCTGGGAGAAGAGACCAAACTCCCCCAGGCCACGACCTCCCTTCAGGGCACTGTGGAGATCAAATTCCTCACTTAAAACCCTTCTGTGTGCACACATCAAACATGTCTTGTGGATCCACACGTGTGCCAACACGTGGATGTGTTGGCATCTGAGTCCATGCCAAAGGCTCTCAGATTTGGGATCGAGCAAAGTGAAGTTTCCCTTAAAACTTGGCAAGCAGCACTTCATGAAGGAGTTTTGGTGTTTAAATCTCCTCACAAGTTATGCCAGGGCCGAAGTAATAACTAGAATATAAATATCTTTTATAGAGGTTGCAAAGTGTTGGTGGAAGGGGAGTAATATGTAAAAATTGAGTTAGTGATGTAGTGAAAAGCGAAGGATTATTTGTGTGATGAGGAGGAAACCTGGCAAGAATGAAAATCAGAGGACTCAGAGTTAATAGTGTTGATGGATGAAATGCCACTGGCCCAGCACAGCCCATCTTGTTATGCCTCTGCTTTAAGGCACACAGAACCTGAACAGCCTCTCTCCCCCAGAGAGCAAATAAAAGAGATTTAATTCAAACAAAAGCTGCTGAGGACAAACAAGGGGAAGAGATACAGTGGGAAAGGGGGAAGGAAAATGAAAGGAGAGAGACAGGCAGTGCTAAATGAACCAATAACACACTGGCAGTGGGATTCTTGTGCAGGGGTGAATTACCAGGAGAACAGGAAAGGAGCTGGGAATGGCAGCCAAGAACACACTTTACTGGCAGATGGAAAATCATGGAATCATAAAGTTGGCAAAGACCTCCAAGGTCATCAAGTCCAACCTTTGTCCCAAGACCACCATTCCCACTAAACCATATCCTCAAGTGCCACATCTACTCCTGGTTTGAACCTTTCCGGGGTGGTGCCTCCACCACTTCCCTGGGCAGCCTGTTCCTGGTGGAATTGTCCCCAGACCATCCTGCTTCCATTTTACCACTGTGAGAAGATCAGAAACATCTCTGGACCCTGACAGCACCTCCTTCTCTGGCCATCCCTTTTTTTCCTAACCCTGGGCTGCAGTTGATTGCACAAGGGCAGAAACCATGGGATGTTTGGTGGCTTTGTGCACAGGGAATGTGGCAGGAATCTCTCTTGGTCTCAAACAGTCCCTGATCAGCCCTGAAGTTTTGTGGGAAATGATTGTGTTTAAGTTCAATCCACCTCACTGTCTTTCCTCCCTTTATTGTTCACTGTTGGCACGTGAACAGTTTGACACAGGTTGTGCATCAGAAAATTGAGTTGGTTTTTTTTTTTTTTTTTTGCTTATAAACCATAAAACCCCCCAACTGTTCAGAATTTGCTTTTCTCTGCTTCTCCCTTATCGCTCCACTTCTTCAAGGAGCACAATTTACTTTGCACAGGAGCTCGAGATTTTTGTCTGTGAGCAGTTTCATGGACAAGGAAGTGGAATTGAGGGGGAAAAACCAAATAAGTCACTACTTATTCAAGCCTGAGGGAGAAGAAGGGAAAGCAGGAGGATGACAGAGCTTCAGCAGTCACAGAGCCCGGGCTCAGTGAGGGATGGCTGGCTGGTGATGTCTAAAAAGCTAGAAACCAAAGCTTACAAGCATTTACCAAAACCAAGTGAGGAAGACCACAAAACAAACCAAAACCAAAGAGGAATTAATCCCAGGGGTGTGTGGGGGGGAAGGGGATTCTGCCTTGGTGGCCTTCCCCCTGATTCTGATCCATAAACACTCAACCCTGTCACCACCATCATGAAGCTCCAGACAACCACAACCACCTCTAACACCCCCTGTCCTTCCTTGCCTGTCCCTTCTCAGGAATTTATATCCACCCACAGCACTGCTCCAGCTGTGCAAGTCATCCCACTGTGTTTCCATGGCTGGAAACACATCATATTTTTCCAGCTACACAACGTCTTCCAGCTCCTCCTGTTTGTTGCCCATGTTGGGAGCATTGGTGCAGATTCACTTCTCCTGGATCCCACAACTTTGAGGGGAAGAAGCCCTAATTCTTCATGACCCCTCTCAGGTGTTTCCAGGGTTCTTAACACATCAATAAGCTTGGTATCTTTCCTGGCACATGGATGTCCATCCCCTACTCCACTGAGACTGAAGAATCTCAAACAATGGTGAGCTGCTCCCAGATTTATCCCTAGAAATTCTGATTTTATCCCTTTCCCCCTTCAAACCTGGTTTCCACGATCTCTTTCCATGATCCCCGCAAATGCCTGTGCAAAAAACCCTTTTTCCCCTTTGAGACAGGTGTGTCTTCCCTCTGTGTAATTGTCAGGGATTTAAAAACCAGGGCACTTTGTGTCCCTGGCACCCACTGGCACCACTGCTTTCCTCCCAGCCAGATCCCTGTCCAGGCAGGCTGCAAAGAGGAACTAACTGGCACCATTAACTCCAACCCTGCTCTATCCCAGAAAGCAACTTGGAGCCTCTCAGAGTCTAATAAGGGTGAAAGATGTTTTGATACCAGCTCAGGGCACGAGTGTAGATGCCACAGGCATTGTTTTTGTGTCTGGGTTTGTGAGGTTTATTTTTAAATTCCTTTCCTTTTTTTCTTTTCTTTTTTTTTCTCCCCCCCCCTTCTGTCTCCCATTTTTTTCTTGCTGTTTTATGCACTTTCCTCAGTTTTAATTTGAACCATCTCCCTGTGGAGTTTCTGCCCCTTTTCCACCACACCTTGCCTTTAAATAAGATGCTGATTTTTTTTTGTGCCTCTGTGCCAGAGAAAAAGAGTTTAATTCAAACCTCAGGGCTCAGAATCATAATCCTGAGTTTAGAGATCAAGTTTTTCCCAGTGCTAAGGCAGCAGAGAGTTCACAACCTGTGTTTCCACTACAGGGATTGGGGAAAATGGCAGGGAAACATCAGGTCAAGCAGTGTCCACCAAGAGGTAATTTTGGAAAAAACCCTACAAGCTGTGGGGTTTCTTCCTTTTCTTTCTGGCATTTCAGCCCAGGTTGAGCTGGCACTTTGTCCTTGTGGCCTGCAGGGACAGTGAGATCCTGGGATGCATCAGGAAGTGTGGCCAGCAGGTCCAGGAGGTGATCCTGCCCCTCTGAACTTTTGTGTTCAATTCTGGTCCCCAAAGTTCAAGAAAGACAAGTTGCTACTGGAGAGGGTCCAGCAGAGGCCACAAAGATGATGAGGGGTCTGGAGCTTCTCTGATGAGGAGAAACTGCAGGAGATGGACCTGGTTAGTCTGGAGAAGACTGGAAGGGGATCTCATCAATCCATAAAAATATATCCAAGAGGTGGCAAGAGGATGGTGCCAGACTCTTCCCAGTGGTGCCCAGTAACAGGACAAACTAAAACACAAGAAGTCCCAACTCAACATGAGGAAGAAGTTCTCTCCATGGAGGGTGGTAGAGCACTGGGACAGCTGCCCAAGGAGGGTGTGGATTCTCCCTCTCTGCAGACATTTCAAACCCACCTGGACACGTTCCCGTGTCACCTGCTCTGGGTGACCCTTCCTTGGCAGAGGGCTTGGACTGGATGATCTCCAGGGGTCCCTCCCAACCCTAAAAATTCTGTGATTCTGTGAAACCAGTTTCTTTCCTCTTTATCTGGAGAAGTTTTCTGCTCTTTCTTGAGAACCCAAGACTCTGTTAATGCACAGATTATATTCACACAGTGCTGGACTGAAAAAAGTGCCCGTAAACCCATTGACAGAGGGCAAATCCCAACACAGAGAGGTGCCTGGTCACACAGAGTGTCATTCAGAGACCTATAAAAAGTGGAACCAGGTCTACAAACCCCAGGGCATTCGAGATGCCTTCCAGTTTATTTTACATTCATTAACTCCAGTGTCAGAGTATTAACTGAGCCAGGATGGAATGAAGCATGAGCTAATTGATCCTTCTTGTGGGATTTTGCAGCTACTGTCAGCTTTGTGCTGCATGGCTGCTTTGAGCCAGCTCTGATATCTTTGTGCTCCCTGCCAATCCTGCAGCTTTTATCTCCTGCTCCATCCAGTGGCTTTCTCTTCGTGTTGGGTCTGGCTGGGATGGAGTTAATTTTCCCCTTAACGGCCCTTGTAGTGTCCTTATTGTGCTTTAAATACTGGAAAGGTGTTGATAACACAGCAGTTTATCAAGGTTGTCTTTCCAAAATTCTCCTCTAGGGCTGGGCAAGAAAGATCTCGGGAAGGGACATAACCAGGACAGCTGACCCAAAGGGACAAAGGGAATATTTCAAACAGTATGAAATCTGCAATAAAAACTAAAACAGAAAGGAGGAGGAAGGAGTGACTTTCATTATTTACAATCTTTGTCTTCCAGAGCAACTTCTACATTTTTTGGAAGTCCTGCTTCCCAGATTTACCACATAAAGATGAGGGATGCTGCTGATAACAGTGAATAAACCTCAGAGGACATATTAATTCCTTACTCTGAATTAATCTGAGATCCAGAAGTGGACAACATCATATAAGGGTACCTATAAGTACCAACGTGTGCTCAAAATATGTAGACAAGCACATAATTCTGAAGAGATCAGTAATAAATCAAAAGGAAGCTATCCTGAATTCCCACTTAGGGACACTGAATTGAACATAAACCCTGTCAAAGGCACTGGGGATGTCCCCAGAGAGTTTTGGATCCATCCATTCAAAAGTTTGCAGAACAAAGCTTAAAGGGAGCCTTTTACAGGAAAGGAGAAAAGTGTCAGACCCCCTGTCCAGCCTGAGGTCAAAGATTTCAGGGTTAGCAAGAATAATTAATTTAGTCTTTTAGGTTCTCTGAGAATCCTCTCTCTGCCTCTCTATCCACAGAATCAAGGAATCATTAAGGTTGGAAAAGACCTCCAAGGTCATCAAGTCCAACCTTTGTCCCCATTCCACTAAGCCATGTCCTCAAATGCCATATCTGCTCCTTTTTGGAACCATTCCAGGGATGGTGACTCCACCCCTTCCCTGGGGATACACATATCCATGTATCCATATAATTTCTCTACATAATCATGCCCACAGTGCCTGATTTTACAGCCACAAAGAATTTCCTTCTCTTTTATTTTTTTTTCAGGAGGGTTTAGGTCATTGAATCTCTGTGAAATCAAATGACAGGGAATCTCTCATCTCCCTGTGTAAGCTGTTCAAACATCTCACTATTTTGCCCGTAATACGAAAAAAAAAAATGCATTTTGAGCATCTACTCTGCCTCTTTTAAGCATCATTTTGATCCCAAAGACAACTCATTGCAATTCCAGTGTGGTCAGGAGAACTGTGCCAGCTTTACATCACCGGGAGTGAGAGGAGGATTTTTCCATACCCACTGAAATGCATTCCCACCCCCAAGGTTGTTTTGACTTTATTCATACAAGCCCCAGGATACACAGTGGATGTGTAAACATTTACATCTAATAAATCAGTCAGGGAAAGGCAGTTTAAGCACCATCTTTACACAAAGTGCATCTTCTTATTAAGTCAAAACATATTATGCAATGACTCTAATGTGCCTCAGGTGCACTTTAAAATGTATATATCCGTTTTCATCCCGTGCTCTGTTATTTATTACATGTAGCAATGGCTGTTCTTTCCCAGCCACGGGTTGCCTGATGTGTTTTGATATAATTTATAAACAGCTAATAAAACTCATGTTTATAGAGGCTGCCTGGGAGGGATGGGAGGTCTAACAACTCCTCTCAGTCAGCTGGGCCACGGGAGAAGACAAACAGTGCAGGGTGATGAGTCATTAAGAAGTAATTTTGCATAGATGTGGCTTGATTATACAAGCACAAATAATTCCAGCCTGTATTCCCAGCTTTTCTCTTTGGTGGCCAGTGTGGAAAGAGGCAAGAAAGAAAAGGTATTTCTTTTATCAGTGGGGCAAAGTGATCAGTTCTCACTGCACAGGATCTTTTATCTTCTTAGATGTTTTTTCACTCAAAACTCATCTCCTGGAGCCTGAGTGATTCCCAAAATATTCCTTAAATTGCTGGCAGAAGATGCTTTGGTTTTCCCAAGAAGGAAAGAAAGAGGGAAATAGAGAAAGAGAGAGAGAAAGAAAGAGGGGGAGAAAGAGGGGAAGAAAGAGAGAAAGAGGGAAAGAAGGAAAGAAAGAGGGGAAGAAAGAGGGAAAGCAAAAGAAGGAAGGAAGGAAGAGAAAAAGAAAGAAAGGGAGAAAGAAAGAAAAAGAAAGAAAAAAGAAAGAAAGAAAAAGAAAGAAAAAGAAAGAAAAAGAAAGAAAGAAAGAAAGGAGAGAAGGAAGGAGGGATAGAGGAAGGGAGGGAGGGAAGGAAGGAAGGAAGAAAGAAAGGAAGAAAGGAGGAAAGGAGGAAAGGAAGAAAAGAGGAAAGGAAGAAAGGAAGAAAGAAAAAGAAAGAAAGAAAGAAAGAAAGAAAGAAAGAAAGAAAGAAAGAAAGAAAGAAAGAAAGAAAGAAAGAAAGAAAGAGAGAAAGAAAGAAAGAAAGAAAGAAAGAAAGAAAGAAAGAAAGAAAGAGAGAAAGAAAGAAAGAAAGAAAGAAAGAAAGAAAGAAAGAAAGAAAGAAAGAAAGAAAGAAAGAAAGAAAGAAAGAAAGAAAGAAAGAAAGAAAGAAAGAAAGAAAGAAAGAAGAAATTCAGTCTTCAGGAAGTGCAATTTTTTGTTCTGTGTGCAAAATTCCATACCAAGGTAGGACAATTTGTAATTCAATACCTGAATGACATTGGATGTCACTCTCTCTAATCACCTGAGTTCAAGAAACTGTCCCAATTGTGAATATTCCAAGTGTTCTTGGCAGACAAGACACAATGGATGTAAAACGTGGAGACATCCAAAGTAATTAATTTTATCACTGACCCTTGTAATTTACTCAGCAATTTTCATATTATTTTCGTTTTATCTTTATTTATTTTATCTATATTTTTATTATTATTATCTATATTTATCTATCTATATTCATTTTCATTTTATCTCTACTAATGAAAATCTACATAGAAGGACTTATATAGGTATGACCACTCAACTTAAAAAATTAGGAAAAAAAACTCCAGGATTTGACTATTTTCTCCCTCAAGACAGAATTCTATGGAACACAAACAGTTAATTAGAGAGACACTCCAGCCAGCAGGAAATTCTTCCATATTTTTTAGCTTTCCTCTTGTCACTAGTTTTGTTCTAATCACCCAGAGAAGGAGACATTCACCCTTCACTGGTCAGAGACAAGAGTTTGGCTACCTAAAAAACGCTGAGAGTGCTCCTGGACCGGTTGTTGTGGGTGGGAATTAGCCAAGCTTGGGATAAACAAGCAGCCTGGATTCTTCAGGGTGGTGGAAAGAGCAACATGAAGGTGCCTGTCCCCGTCCCAGTGGGGAATTGAGGAACATTTCTCCTTCCCTGAGTTCACCCCGTTCCTTTGAAGCCACTGCAAAAGCCCGGATTGACGTCAGCGGAGTCAGGAGATCACCCCTGGATGAGGCAGTTTGGGAACAGGGCATGGAAAAAGCTCTGACAACTCATTTAATGGCTTGAATTGAAGGCAGGACGTCCACACACCCTTACATGTGTGTACCCACAGATAGAGGAAAAACAGCCAACGTGTTTTCCTTGCTGAATAACTCCGTGGGATGTGCCTCCAAAGACGAAATCAAATTATTTTGTTCTGCATTCGGGTCTCAAGCTGAGAAAAAAACCACCTATTTCGATGTAATCTGGCTTTTAAGTCTATTGAAGTGGAAGTTTAAAGTGTGAACTTTCTCTTCCCTCTCTTTCCCGCTGTGAAGGAAACTGCTCCTGACACATCCCGTGGCTTCTGCTGATCAGTGATGAATGATCCTTAAAACATCCACTAATTTCAATTCCTTCAGGTTCTAACCTGTGTCAGGGGGGCCAAGTGATAATGAACATGTATTAAAGGGACTTGAAAAATTAATTATAAGCAAATTTTAAAAGGTTTTTGGCCTTTTGGATGGCACTGTCAACAGGAGCTGCTGTTCATTGCCAGGAATTTGACAAGGCCATGAGGGCAGGGAAGACACCAGGAACTGGTCACACCTTCCACTGTGACATCCTTAACTTGGAATAACCCTGGAAAGACTCAGACACATTCCTGACCTACTGCTGCTTATGGATCAAAGGAGGAACATGGGCATTTCTCTATTTGGGTTCTATTTGGGACCTATTTGGGTTCTCCAGTTCAAAAAAGACACTGGGATACTGAGGTGGGTCAGCCAGGATGGTTGGGAGAGCTGGACCATGAGGATTTAGGAGGAGAAGGTGGGAGAAGAAGGTGTGTTCAGATTCAAGGTGAGGGAAGATCTTATTACTTCATGAAACTCCTTAAGGGGAGGATGTAGAGAAGATGGATCTCAACTCTTGGGAATATAAAAATTTGACTGGAAAAGCCATTGGCCCTGCTTGGAACAGAGTTTTGGATGAGATTCCTCAAAAGGTGATTTCCAACCTAAACTATTCTATTTTATGTAGAGGTTCCATCTGAACAAGCCACCAAAGGCTTCCTCTGGAGCCAGTGAATGTTGAATTTTGGATATAAAATCCACTGGATGCACTGAAGATTCCTCCATTTTGGGGGACTCTAGAAGTTTAACTAAAACAGAAGAAGAAAGGCTACGCACTAGACACAAATGTTATAGAAAAAAAAAAGTCCTCTATTTTTATTTCCTCAGTCTTCCTACTTTCTCTCTGCTATCCTTCACTTTTCCAGGGATCTCTCAGCAACCTCTGTCTCCTTATTCTGTCCCACACTCCTTTAAACTTTAAGGACTTTAAAGAGAAGCATTTAAAGTCCTCCTGTCCCTGTGTTAACATATGTTTTGGTTTTGAGTGTCCCAGGACATGCTCTTACAAATCACTTTGTGCTGCTGCTGCTGTCTCCTGGAATGATTCCACTGCAGCAAGAGCTGGAACAGCTCATGTAAAAACATTTATTATCCATTTCCTCCTGTCACTCTGCTGCTGACATGACTCTTTCTCCATCCATATGGATGGAGAAACAATGTTCTATCTGAGGGCACAGAAGGGAATAAAAGCTCTGCTCTGAAACTCCGTCCAGGATGAGAATACGAGGAGGAAAAAATGCCTTAAAATCCGTTTTTATCTGCCTAAACTTAGCCAGAACTGGGGTGTTCTCCCAACTAGTGCCATGAAGCCACAGCAAAGGAAAGCTCTCACTGCTAACCTCATTTTCCTGCTGTTGAATATCCTGACATTTTTCTTTAGCCTTACAACATAAAAAAGTGGGATTAATCTCCTCTTCCTGCTAAGAAACCGAGGCCCAAGTGAAGAGTGGGATGCATCTGCACAGCTCTGGGTGTCTGGGCCTTAGTTGTTTGCATCTGGTTAATTATCTTCATTCTCATTATGGTTAAAGACAATCAAATTAACAAACTGAATGGAGTTTAGGGTGGGAATGTCCCTGTCTAGTTTAGGATGAGATAAATTATAGAATCACAGAATGGTTTGAGTTGGAAGGGACCTTCAAGGTCATCTAGTTCTCCACATTCTACTGTGTGTGACCTTGGCACCAGTATTTATTGAAACTTAGTCAACTCATCTAATACATCTACATATTGCTGGTCAACAGGACAGAGAACCAAGAGGAGATCCAACCCCTCCTACAGACATGTAGGATCCTTTGAGACACCTCAAACAGTTCCACAAAACAATGATCAGGCCAATTAACTGACTCAACAACTTCTGCAAAGAGGAAAAAGGGTCCTGGAGGATCAGCTCAAATCATAGAATCAAAAAGGTTGGAAAACGTCTCTGAGATGATCAAGTCCAACTGTCACCACCACCTTGTTCACCACTAAATCCTCAAGTGCCACATCCATGTGGTTTTTAAACACTTCCAGAGATTGTGAATCCACCCCTTCCCTGGGCAGCCTCTTCCCATGTTTGACAATGGATGTTAAATCTCTCAGGTTTTAGTACCCTGGATAACTTTCCCAAGGTAACTCCACTGCCTAAAGACACTGAAGCCACATCTTGCAGCACTGAGTATAATGTTCTACTCGGTGTCCTCTGTGGTACTTGATGGGTCTCTGGAAAAAAGAGGAAAACTTTTCCAGCTGGAAAAGGAATTGCTCATCCCTTAGTCACTCGTTACTGAGGAAGACCTCAAAAAGGAGAAGAGGAGGCTCAGGAGAGACCTTCTTGCTCTCTACAACTCCCTGAAAGGAGGTTGTGGTGAGGTGAGGGTTGGTCTCTTCTCCCAGGTAAGAAGCGACGGGACAAGGGGAAATGGCCCCATGCTGCACCAGAGGATGTTCAGGTTGGATAGGAGGGAAAATTTCGTCACTGAAACAGTGGTTAAGCACTGGAACAGGCTGCCCAGGGAAGTGATGGAGTCACCATCCCTGGAAGTGCTCAAAAAATGAGGAGATGTGGCACTGGGGGATATGGTTTAGTGGGACTGGTGGTGTTCGGTCAAAGGTTGGACTTGATGATCTTGGAGGTCTTTTCCAACCTTAACGATTCCATGAAAACAGAGCTCTTCCAGAGCCTCCAGCTCCCTGGCAGGCTGTCACTCAGTGTGTGGCTGTCTGGGCTGTGAGCACAAGGCACTTGGAAAATCTGTTTATTTGGATTATTTATTAAGCAAATGATTTCTGCGCTCGGCATCTGGAAACACCCCATAAATATAACACAGCAGAGGCTTAAATTTCATTGCTGTTCACAGACAGCCACACGAATGGCCTCCAGCCCTCCCCTCCCTGCCACAACAAACCTCTGGAAATAACATCCAAGGTTTGCTGTCAGTGCCATGAGACAGATGCACTGAGGAGCAAATCCAGCCTCCTGCCATCTTCTGGAGGAGGATTGGCAGGAGTCAGTGGCACCAAACACTCAGGAAAAACTTTCTAATGAGGAGAATGGAGCACAGGAAGAGCTCTTTAAATTGGGGATTGAGCTGATGACCTCTAAGGACACCTTCCATCTGGCTTGGCCTGTCTCTCAAATGGTTTGGTCAAGGTGCTGAGAGGGAACTTTTCAGATGGGACTGTTTTCCCAAGGAACTGAAATCTCTTATGACCTACAGCACAAAAATCCACACATTGGATCAGGCTGGGTTCCAGGCCCAGCCTAATGTCCAGACTCATCCACTCCACACCAGCATCACTGAAGGATTTAATAACCAGAGCCCAGGAACTCTGCAAGAAAGGGAGAGCTTGAATATTTTTGTGCTTCAAAATGAGCCCAAACTCATTTATAAGATCTGGATCATCCAAGGGGAGCAGACTCAGCCCAGTTCATCCCAAGAAACGCTTTGTAAGAAGAGTTCAACTGATGTTCCCAAAGCCTAGAAGTCAATCTTTTGCTCTATTATACTTTTGGAGTGACCCATTTCATGCTTGGTTGGTTGGGTTTTGTGCCTGGGACAGGATTAGGGCACTTCAATCATAAAATCATAGAATGGTTTGGGTTTGAAGGGATCTTTAAGATCATCTCATTCCAACCCCCCTGACATGGGCAGGGACACCTCCCACTAGCTCAGGTTGCTCCAAGCCCCATCCAACCCGGCCTTGGACACTTCCAAGGATGGGGCATCCACAGCTTCTCTGGGCAACCTGTGCCAGGGCCTCCTGGCTTTATTAAGACTGATAATCTAGGAAAAAGGAGAATAGTTTCAAACTGACAGTAGGTTTAGTTAGATATTAGGGACAAAGTCCTTCCTGTGAGGGTGGGGAGGCCCTGGCACAGGTTGCCCAGAGAAGCTGTGGCTGCCCCATCCCTGGAAGCGCTCAAGGCCGGGTTGGACGGGGCTTGGAGCAACCTGGGCTAGTGGAAGGTGTCCCTGCCCATGGCAGGGGGTTGAAACTAAGTGATCTTTAAGGTCCCTTCCAACCCAAACCATTCTGTGATTCCATGATTCTATGACTCTGGTTCTATGTTTCTATGGTTCTACGCTTCTATGACACTTGCTCTGTCCTTCTCACACTCACACCTCCTCCTAAACTGGAATTGCTGCTCTGTGGCTCATCCCCATCCCAGTGCCCCTCCTCTCCTTCCAGCCAGACCCCCAGGGAGGCACCGCTCACTCCCGAGCTCGTTACTCAGGTACAGCTCAATGGGCTCAATAATTAAGGGCCCCCTGAGGAGCCGGGGCTGCAGACACACCAAGCTCCCAGTCAGTGCGGGAGTACCAGGGCTTGAAGGGAAAGGACTTGTAATTAATGTCCTCTAAAACATGCAAACGAGATTTCCTTGCCCTCAGACCAAATTAGTCTAACAGAAAGGGAAGAAGAATGGGAAACAATGTTTAAATTAAAGAACAGAGGGAGGACGGTGCTTTTATTCCACGGTAATTTAGATTACAAATCCACTCTCCCCTGGATCAGTTCTGTCTGCTCAGTTGCCTAATTTGTGCTTGGCTCAAAGGAGAAAGTTATTTTCTTTAATTTTTTTTTTTTCCTTTTCTTCCACGACTCAGAAATCCTGGAACGGAAACAGCTCTGGGAAGGCACAGCCAGGAAAGCAAAGCAAGGCAACACAGCAGCAATCAGTGAGGTGATCTCTGAAAGCAAACAGGAGCTCCTGGGATTCTTTCAATTAGGTGGTTCGAGGAAAATCTTTGGGCAGAGGCAACAAAAGTTGTCTTTTGCAAGTTGAATAAATTCACTCTGCTTCTCACAGGAGAGTGGAGAATGGGGTGAGTAATTCTCTGAGCAGGAAAGAGGTGAATGTGTCTTAGAGCCACTGGAAAGGGAGAGGGGATATTTAGACATAGAGGGATAAAACAGAGCAGGAAAGAAAGCCCAGGATGTGATGAACACACAGTGGGATCCTTGAAGCAACTGGATCTCTCTTGCTTCATCTCGTTACCTCATCACTGGTTTCATCCTTCAGAATGAAGACTTCAGAAACCTCCCTGGCAGCATCAGGGTTAATCTCTCCCCTCACACTCAACTGCAAAACACTGGAGGGCCACAGACCTGCAAATCCCTCTTGAATTCCAGTGTTTTCTTTTCCATCTATTGAGTTCTGCAAATATCTCAGTGAAAGACAGTGGGGCCCTGTGCTAAAACTTGCAGAGAACCCAAGAACAGGTAGATCTGGATGCTCTGGTCCATTGAGATGGGTTTCATCTGGCCAGATGTTGACATGTTCCTCCAAATGAATGGAAAGAGGTAGGTTATTTTTAAAGGAATTGAGGGAATTTGGTCTTTTTAGTAAACAAGGCACCCCATGCTAAGGATAGTGTCTAGACTAGGGAAGATGAATCTAAAATGGCTCCCAAACTCTGAGTGGGCAGGTGATTTTAGTTGTTTTCAGGCTGTCTCTGATGCCCAAGTCAGGAATCTGGAAACAGAATCATTAAGCTTGGAAAAGACCTCCAAGATCATCAGGTCCAACTGTTGACCCAGCACTGCCAAGTCCTCCGTGAAACAATGTCTTTAAGTGTCACATCTACACATCTTTTAAATGTCTCCAGGGATGGTGACCCCACCACTGCCCTCAGAATCCTGTGCCAGGGCTGGACCAGCCTTTCAGTGAAGAAATTGTTCCTAATATCCAGCCTAAACCTCTCCTGATGGAACTTGAGGACGTTTCCCCTCATCCTGTCACTTGTTACCAGGGAGAAGAGACCAACTCCCACCTGGCTCCAACTTCCCATCAGGGAATTGTAGAGAGCAAGAAGGTCCCCCCTGAGCTTTCTTTTGTCCAGGCTGAGCCCTCCCAGCTCCCTCAGCTGCTCCTGGTGCTCCAGCCCCTTCCCCAGCTCCATTCTCATCTCTGGACACTCTCCAGCTCCTCAATGTCTTTCTTGTCCTGAGGAGTTCACATCTCACACTTCGGTGACGTGTTCCACTGTCACACTTTCCCTGTTAGATAACTCCTGGTTTCCTCATAAAATAGATCCACAGGTTTCTCTGAGGAAATTTTCTCCTTTTTCTGGCACTTCTGGGTGATGTCCCTGCTAAGAGAGCTCAGGTTTCCTCTCTCCAGGAGGCAGGAGAAACTGCTGAAGAAGAGGGCCAGGGTTGAATATAACTGACTTTATGGGGCTGACCTGATGTACGATCTTTCTCAAATCACTTGTTCTCTCCATAATGTTGTTTTCCTTCCCTGTCTCCCCCCAGAGTTTCTGCTGGGATTGTAACTCTTTCAAAGGAGGAAATCAGCTCAAAGGAGGAAATCAGCTTCTTTTTTTTTGTCTTTTTTTATTTCCTTATTTAATTCCACCTCTCTCCTTCTCTGGGGCCAGTTCACTCGCTGCATTCCAAGGGATTCCTCTCGGCACAAGTTTCTGCCTTGCCCACTAGATGTCATGAAATGCTGAGCTCTCAGAGCAGTGGGAGAAGGGGGACTTTGGGGCTGTTTTGTAGCAAATTGCTGGAGTTCCTCCCTGGCCATCTGCTTTCTGGAGGGAGCCCACTCAGTTGGGAGCTGTGAGCAAAAGCATCAGCTGCTGCCAGCACCGTTCCTATTTTCAGCTCCGAGGAATCACGACTGTCGGCAGCTCCGCCAGGAACAGCAGCACTTGGCATTTGCTGTGGGCTGGTGAGTAAAGGAGAAAACCCAGGGAGAGATGGGTTTGGCTTCAGCTGACCCACCATTAGACATGGGCAGCTCTGCAGCTCTTCCAAGTCTTCGTATCCGCTGCAGGAATGACTTTGCTCCCCTCGTTTCCAAGCTGCTTGGAGGAGCAGGTGGGCTGGGAGAAGTTGTGCTTGGGATTGGTGAAGGTACCTTCCTGGAAAGGCACTTGGAGAGGAAAAATACGAAGTTTGCAGGCTGGAGAGATGACTCATCTAGAGATGCAGACTTTGCATACAAAGGGCTTCAGACTCTAAGCGTTCCTTAATTGGTTTTGGATGCTTTCCTCAGTTTTCAGAACTGACCTTTGATTTTTCTTTCGTTCTTCACGTGATTAATTACCATTTCTCCACTTGCCTCTCTTCTATTTTAAAGCGCTGTCTTCCCTTTGGACTGGCCTTCCTCCAGCAGGGTTCAAGTGTGTGTAGGATACTTTGCATTAGTTGCTTGACTTCAGATAAAAATATGTTTAGTGGAGCTGTCTGCTTATTTTCAAATATTGCTGGCATTTCTCTCCTTGCAAAAGAAAGGTGAGGGAGAGAATTTCACCCCTTTGACTTTCAGCTGAGGGCTTTCCAAGATTGAGTTATTCAAGTTGCCTGCATGAGGTCAGTTTGTTGGGAAGATCCTCTCTCTTCCAAAGGACTCACAGATCCACCTGAAGTTCCATGTGAAGATGCCATGTGAGTTGAGGAGTGAGCACATTTTCCCCGGGAATCATGTTCACAGCTCAGCAAATGTATGATTTTTCTGAGCCAACATCTTGTCAGACCCAAGTAAGACTTTCCACATTTCCAGCACTGCAAGAAAAACTTTCAGGATGTTTTGTAAAGTTTTTTTTTTCATGTCAAGCTCTCCCTGTTGATGTTCTGGCCTAGTTTGTAAGTTGGCTCAAGCCAGACGATTCCCAGGAAGTGACAGGGATGTGAGTCCCTGGTTTGAGGGGGAAAGGGAGGGTGAAAGTTTGTCCATATGGACAAAATCTCTGTAAGACACTTGGATTCAGGACTGAGAACAAATGCCAGCTCATTTTCTTTGGTCTTCTAGCCCTTGGCCTGCAGTTGTAGAGATTCAGCAGCAGAGGAGAACAACAGAAAAGGGGAACAAGGATGATGGAGGGACTGGAGCATCTCTCTTGGGAGGAAAGGCTGAGAGAGTTGGACATGTTCAGTTCCAAAAAAGAGTTGCTGAGAGGGGACCTCATCCCTGTCTGTCCATGTCTGCAGGGAGGGGGCAGAGGATGGACCAGGCTCTGCTCAGGGGAGAGGTCCAGCAATGGCACAAGAGGAACAGGCACAAACTGATGCCCAGGAAGTTCCACTTGGACATGAGGAAGAACTACTTTGCTATGCAGTGCCACAGCACTGGAACAGGTTTCCCAGAGAGGATGTGGAGCCTCCCTCACTGGGGATGTTCCAGAACCATCTGGACACAATCCTTTGCCTTGTGCTCTGTTTGAGCAGGGAGGTTGGACCGGATGACTTGCTGTGGTCCCTTCCAACCTTTCCCATTCTGTGATCACCTTCCTGGCCTTTTGATGGACTCTCTCCCACCTGTCCCTGTGTCTGTTGTACTGGAATCCCAGCCCTGGGCACACAAAAAGGGCAGGAAAACCCTGCTGAAGCCCGGGATTGAACCAGGGACCTTTAGATCTTCAGTCTAACGCTCTCCCAGCTGAGCTACTTCAGCCCTGTTGGGGCTGCAATTGTCACAAAACCTGTTGAAATATGATGATCTTTCAGCCTTTTTGGGCAGCCTTTAGTTGATTTTGGCTTGGGAAACAAAGAAGTTGTTTGAGGGAACAGGATGGAGACAGACTGGGCTCAAAGCAAGGGCCCAAGGTGCCAACACAGCCTCCCTGTCAGCGTATGAACACGTGTTCTGGGGCACACAGTGGCTGTTGGCAGAAGAAAAGAGAAGTCATTGCAAAGCTCCAGTGCTTGACAGGGATGCAAAACCTCCAGCAAATCTGTGAAAGGTCAAAAAAAGTCTGATTTTCATGAAGAAACACCTGAAATCCCTGTTTCCCCAGCTGGGAATAGCCTGGGTGCCCTCTACAGACAGATCCTGCCATCCCTTGCCCACAGAAGCTGTGGCTGCCCCATCCCTGGAAGTGTTCAAGGCCAGGTTGGATGTGGCTTGGAGCAACCTGGGATAATGAGTGGCATCCCTGCCCATGGCAAGGCATTGGAACTGAATGATTTTTAAGGTCTCTTCTACCTCAAACCATTCCATGATCCCTGCAGAGTGACAAAACCCCGGGAAGCAGGAGCCGCTCTGCAGGACCTCAGTGGCTGTGAGGATGTCGGGGGAGCATCTGCAGGCAGCGTGGATTTGCCCCAAAATCGTCAGCGGGCTGTGCATTCCACCCCCCCACCCCCCCCAACCCCCGGTATTCCTGCACTCCCTGCTGTCATTGCCGTCCTTCCCGAGCCGAATTCCTCTGGTTTTATCTGCTTTGGAGCCGGGAGAGGGCAGCAGTGCTCATGGACAGACAAAGCGGTCCCACTACTGTCCCCGCTCCTTCGCTGTCTGAGAGTCTGGAAGCGACATCCCGGCACCCTGGGGATGTTGGGATGGGCAGCAGTGCAGACGGGGGCCTCTGGCACTTCCCGCTCGGCTAAAGCCGTGTACAAACCCTTTTCATTCCAAAGGAAAACTCCTCTGCATCTTGGTTTGCACAGGGCTGGGATTTAAGGACTCCTTCCTTGATTCCAGGCTGTGACCAATCAGCCTGTCCCTTGTCTTCTCAGACTCTGGAGATCTGTGCCTGGAGCAAGTGCCTTTGGCTTAATTACACCTCTTGATGAGCACTTAAACCCCCTACGTCTAAGCTAATTAAATAAATAAACCTCCTGCTCCCCCTGCCCCCAAATAATGAGTGAAAAATTAAGGGAGTCTTCTGAAATAAAGTCTTTCCCTTAATGAGCATTGACTAATTAGAGTCACATATTTCTGCCAAACAGTGGGAGCATGAATTGAATGTGGGCATGTCAGAAAGTTTTCATCTTGATATAACAAAGAATTTTTTCAATCAGTGGAACAACCTCCACAGGGAGGTGGTGGAGTCCTCATCATTGGAAATTTCCAAAATGCAGTGGGATGGGGTGTTAGACAGTCTTATTTAGGAGCCACAGCTCATAAGCGGTCCTTGGGCTGGTCATCACCAAATTCATGGGCCTGTCATCTGTGATCCTGTGGAATTGCCTTCCTTTGGCTCCTTCACCATTGGATTCCACTTGAAGCAACTTGGTTGGAGACACTTCCCTGGTAGAAGTAGGATATTTTTGATCACTCTGATAATTTGAGGGCCAGCACACTCCTGGAAACATGGAATCATAGAATATCCTGAGTTGGAAGGGACCCACAAGGATCATCAATCCGGCTCTTGTTCCTGCACAGGAGCATCCCCAAGAATCCCACCATGTGCCTGAAAGCGTTGTCCAAACACTCCTGGAGCTCTGGCAGCCTTGGTGCTGTGCCCACTGCCCTGGGGAGCCTGTTCAGTGCCCAACCACCCTCTGGATGAAGAACATTTTTCTGATATCCAACCTAACCCTCCCCTGGCACAGCTCCAGCCATTCCCTCAGCTCCTGTCACTGCCCACCACGGAGAAGAGATCAGTGCTGCCCCTCTGCTTTCCCCCCTGCGTCATAACCTGTGTTATCTCAGTGTAAATTTTGGAGTGCTACAAAAATACAGTTTAATAGCTCCAACTCCTAAATGGTAGTTTTTTTCTTGGACCTTCCTAAGCTACTGGGGGGTAACAGTGTGACACCCTCAGACCTGCAAAGCCCCAGTAATCAAAGGTGAGGTTATCACATTGGACATGAGAGCTCTGGCCTTTCTCCCACTTAAAGATGCCACTTGCTGGGCATGAGATCAGTATTTAAAGCATATTCCAGTATTTGTACTGATTAGGATGGTACAGAGGTCCCTGGGAATGCCCCCTGAGTGAGTGACCTTTTGTGAAGGAGTCTGGCCTTGGATTGTGGCTCTGTCCTTGTTCTTAGTAGGTGGTGGCTGCCCTGACCCTCCAAAATGTCCCTCTGAGTTCATGATTCATCTGCCAGGATGAGCCACAGAGACTTCCCTGCCCCCTCTCCTCCCTCCAGCCAGGATGAGCCACGGTGGCATTTGTTTTAATATTCCAGCAAGAGAGATCCACAGGCACAAAACCTGGGCTGTGGAGCTGTGCCAACCCAAAGGCAGGCAAGGTGAGAGGGAAATGCCAAATGCCTCATTGATTCCAAAACTGCCACACGATCCTGCCTGGGAGGATGTGAAGCTGTTAGAAATAAAAGAAAAAAAAGTGCTTTAAAAGGACATAGTGTTGATGGGAAGTTGGCAGGTTGCTTTGGGCAGGCTGTTTATTCTCATACAAAGCATTCCAAATGCAGACTGTTTACCCAATGGAAACCCCTTGGCTTTGTGTTTCCCTCACACAGCTCATTCCTCACCAGCTGGAGCTCTGCAAAACACCTTTCCTTAGTCACCGGTGTCCACCCACAGCCAGATGCCACCAGTTCCCAAAGAGCTCGAGGAACCTGAACACCTTTTAAGTCAACACTGAGGGCCTCTGGCTTCCCTCCTGCCCTTTTTCAGAGAATCCCAGAATCCCAGAATCAACAAGGTTGGAAAAGACCCCTGAGATCATCGAGTCCAACCTGTGCCCCAACCCCACCTTGGCACCCAGCCCATGGCACTGATGCCACATCCAGGCTCTGCTGCAACACCTCCAGGGACAGGGACTCCACCCCCTCCCTGGGCAGCCCATTCCAAGGGCTGATCCCTCTCTCTGCAAAGAACTTCTTCCCCATGTCCAACCTAACCCTCCCCTGGCACAGCTCAGAGCTGTACCCTTGTGTCCTACTGCTGGTTCCCGGGAGAAGAGCCTGACTCTCCCCCAGCTCTCCCCTCCTGCCAGGGAGTTGGAAGAGAATGAGAGGGTCTCCCTTGAGCATCCTCCTCTCCAGACTTAACTGCCCCAGCTTCCTCAACCTCTCCTCATAGGGCTTTTCCTTCATATCTCTCTTTAAATTAACCAAAGCCAGGAGGCACGTTGGGTTGGTGGTGTATTGATACTCAATTCCCTGCTGTTTGATTCCCTTCTCTGCCCCTGCTGTCTCCCATGACAAAAGTCATGTCCTTAAGGCCACACCCCTGTGATGGGCAGGGATAACACAGTGCTTTGCGTCCCCTAAAACCTGTGGAGGTTCACAGGAGGAACTGGGGATTTGTAGTGCCAAGCCTGAGCAAATCTCCTCTGTCTCCCAACATGGGCCATTAGCCAGGGCTCAAGATTAATAACTTTCCATCAGCCAGGAATGTGGGCAGAAGCAGCTGATAATTATAGACATCCTGAACCTACTCCCTCACCAGTTCAGGAAATTCTTTAGCAGAATAAAGTTAATAAGAATGCTGAAGTGTTCCTCTAATGATACAGTTATAACAGTTTAGTGAAAAATCCTCTGTAATGGTGTATATAGATAATTATAGAATCATAAAATGGTTTAGGTTGGAAGGGACTTTAAAGATCCTTTATTTCCAACCCCCAGCATATGTTGCATAAAGGGCAATATTTATTTTCCATGGTTTTTTCTTCCTCTTCTATAATTTGCTGGCCACTCCTGCCACTCTGAAAGATTTATCCCTTACCACAATTTCACTTTGTCTTGGAATAAAAAGTCTCTCCTTTCCATTGAAAGTACATTTCCTTGGTCCTTTCTCTGGTCCTAGAGAAGTCCTGTTGTTCTGCTGCCCCTCTCAAAAGCGACACAGGACCTTGCTCAGAGCCTCTCTGGGGAGCTGGACTGAGGTTGGGATGAGAGGAAAGCCTCCTTCCTGCACACACACAGACATCACCTCAGCGTCAACTCATCTAAAGACTGTTGGAAAAATTCCAGCACTTTATAAAGAGAAAAGGGAAAAAAAAAAAAAAGGAGAAAGTGAAAGAAAGGAGCTGGCAGAGGTAAAGGAATGTGCCAGAAATTAGTGTATCTTTTTTTAATTTGTCATTCTGGTGGTTCTTTGGGTTTTTTTTCCCTCCTTAATTCTGCTGGTTTGTGGCATTTCACTGCTTAAGCCCAGCTTAATTTTTTACCTCCTGCTCCACTTAGTGATGGGGGAGGAAGGAGAGAACATCAGACCTTCTCATGGAATTATTAACGTTGGAAAAGACCTCTAAGATCATCAAGTCCAATGGTTAATGCAGAATCACTGTGTCCACCACTAAAATATATCCCCAAGTGCCACATCCACACTTTTTGAGTACCTTCGAACACTGAAGTCCATTTGAGCACTTCCAGGGATGGGGATTTTACCACTTCCCTACACAGCCCGTTCCACTGCCAGGTCACCCTTTCAGTGAGGAAATTTATCCTAATACCCAATCTAAACCTCCCCTGGTGCATTTTAGGCCCCTTCCTCTTGTCCCATCACTTGTTCCTTGGGAGCAGGGACTGATCCCCACCCGGCTCCAACTCCTGTCTGTTCCAGAGTCCAGGCAGTTGCTTCCCAGCTGGAGTGCAGAGGAGAGTCCTGGATGCCCAAGGAAATGCTCCACACACTTGAAGGACACACTGGATCCATGACAACTTTCCAGATTGTTCCAAAGGACACGGAAAGGGGTAAATTCCAGAGGTCAGGATGGCCGAGCGGTCTAAGGCGCTGCGTTCAGGTCGCAGTCTCCCCTGGAGGCGTGGGTTCGAATCCCACTCCTGACAACTTGTTTGCTGCCCAGACTCATCCCAGAGGGAATTCTGCTGCCTCCCAGTGCAGGAGGCATTCCCAGGAATCTCCCTGGTTCTTGTCCAGCCCTTGGATTGGTGCCTACTATTGCTTGTTCAGGTTGACAGTGATGAGGTCAAAGAGAGAAGTCTCTCCCACCTGATTAATTCCTGGATCAGAGGGAATTTTGGCTTTTTCCCTCCTACCTGATTAACTCCTGGCTCAGATAGAATTTTGGCTTTTTCCCTCCCATGTGACTCACACCTGGATCAGGTGGAATTTTGGCTTTTTCCTTCCCACTTGATTAACTCTTGGCTCAGATGGAAATTTAGCTTTTTCTCTCCCACCTGATTCACACCTGGCTCAGGTGGAATTTTGGCTTTTTCCTTGCCACCTGATTTAACTCCTGGTTCGGGTGGAATTTTGGTTTTTGGATCACCAAATCTGCTGGTGGCATCTGGGTTTCACCATCTCAAAGTGGGAAAAGGATTCTGTCCCATGAGTTGGGGGCTGACTGTGAGGGCTTTAAACCAGGTTTGAAGGGGGAAGGGGATAAAACCAGGCTTGCTAGAGATGGGCCTAAGGACAGCATGCCAGTGTGGGGCTTGAAATCCATCTGCTTGTGGGAAAGAAGGACCTACAGAGGGATCTGGACAGGCTGGATTGATGGGCTGAGTGTTCCAAAAATGAGGAGATGTGGCACTTCCCTACATGGTTGCGTGTGAAGGCTGAAAGATTGAACCTGATGATCTTGGAGCTCTTTTCCAAACTTAATGATTCTACGATTCCCTGAAGCACAGAAATCCTCTTCCAACCTAAACAAGGTTAAGCTGCAGCAGTTCGAGGCAGAACAATCCTTTTTTGAATATTTTTTTCCTGATGAGTCTGTGGCTTTAAACTTTTATGCTACAAGTTCTTTGAGATGATATCTTTTATTGATAGTCTTTTATACAGCACTGCAGTGTCAGTGTGCTGCTGGTGATGGAAATATTACCCTCTTCTGTCAGAGCAGTGACTATAAGCTGTAACTGCTTGGTTGCTCTTTCACAAGCTCTCTTTTGGTCATTACAGTCAAGCCTCAGGGCCTGGATTTCTCCCACCACTCATTTTCCAAACCAGTGGCAAGTCCTTGAGATCCTTGTGCCTCCCAGGCAAAGAGGGGAGTCCGGCAAACCGAGGTGCACAAAAAGAGCAGGAAAAGCAGTTTGTATTGAAGGACAAGGAAATCAGACCAGGTGAATCATCCCATCTGTATTTTGTTAATTAAAACAACCCAGCGGCACTTTATGCAGCCTCGGGTGGCACCTCCCATTAGGTACCAGTACCAAAGGACCTTTCCTGCTGAGGGGAAGAGAAATTAAGAGTCCAGAGCTGATGTCAGTGATGAATTTCAAGCTTCAAGTGAAAAAATGAAGTCTTCCTTTCAACTAAAGACATCACTTTGTTGAAGGAAAGGATGTGAAAACGAAACCACAAAGGCTGTTCCTGTGTCATGGTCAGGACTGGTGACTCCAGCAGTGCCCTGGGCAGCCTGTTCTGATGTTCAACCACTCTTTCAGTGAATATTTGCTTCCCAAAATCCAACCTGAACCTCCACTGGCACAACTCAAGGCCCTTTTCCCACGTCCTACCATTAATTTCAGGGCAGAAGAGGCCGAGCCTTGCCTTTAATTAGAATATCTCTTTGCAACAGCTCTGTCAAAATCACATGTTCTGGTGCAATCAGGAATGAGATGTTTCTTCCCCAAAATGCTGCTGAGCAGCCAGGATTGAGCATGTACCTGACTCCCACTGTGGAATCGTGCTCGTTGAGCGCATCAAAATATCAAGGCAGTGTCGGTAAACTGCAGAGGATGGTGGAGAACAACTCCAAGCATTTAAAAAGTCAGGAGGGAGATGAGATTAAAAGGAAACAATATCTGCAATTTGTCTAATCTATGACTAAGGGGACCAGAGCTGTCTACAAGCCTTTGCAGAGTGGAACAAACAACAAAGAAGGAGAAAGATTGGTTTAGATTGGAACAAAGAGTATTATTAGGAGCAGTGGGAAGTGAAGGAAAGTATAGCCTGAACTGCCTAAGAATTTAATGTATTCTATTGTAAACCTTCACATTATATAACATTTCTTTAAACACTTCATTATTTTATTTTTTTTTTTTTTTTTGTGGAGGGCTCTGGCCTTTTCCAGAAATATCTGGGGTTTTACAGAATATCTGATGTTGATTCATCATCTTTTTTTTGTGTGTGTGTGTGTGTTTGTTTTTAAATAGAAACAATATAAAAAGTAGTTCTGGCTTGCAGTGACTGACTTGGAAAGCAACACCATCCATAGACTAATCACTAGTTTTTAATAAACAGGATTACACAGGAAAAGGCTTTTTACAGGAGCTCACCCTCATTCCTGGGTTCTTGGAAAGGCAGAAGGGCACCAAGAGCTCCTCTGAGTCCACTTCAGAGACACCTGAGAAACAGGACCATGAAGGGGAAATGCTGGGGAGTTGATGGGAAAGAAGGAAATTGGTTGAATTCCCCAGAAAAAACATTCACTGCAGGAGAAAACCATCTCCCCAAAAATTTATTCAGTGCCTTCCCAACTTTAAATATATATATATATATGTATGTGTGTATGTATATACACACATAGATCCAGGTATACATATTTATATATATACACAGAAATATGTTTATACACGTATATATAGGGAACTAATTCTTTCCACAAGGAATTTCATAGGGAATTTATAAAATATTTGCCAAATCTGGGTTGCAGAAGCTGGTTGACGGGGATATATTTTTTTTATGATCCCATAAGGTTGAATATTCTCCCCACAAACTGATGCAAGGTGTTCCAGGAGGATTTTCAAAGCTCTTGAGGGAAATGAGCTGCACAGACAGACAGACAGACACATGGACTTTGTTGGTTCCAACCCCTTCTAAATGGAATCTAACTTGAAATGCTTCACATAAACAGTTGTCCCTTTTCTGATTGGCTTTAACTTTTGGATTCAGAGGAATTTTGTGCTTTTCCTGAAGTCAGGATACTCTCAGCAGCACCTTTTTAAAATTCCCTTGTTGGTTGATTTTAGAACGTTTTTTTCTCTAATGAATTTACTCTCAGGCCCATGGTGTGACTCTTGGGAATGGGTGCAGGGATAGGAGTTGGACTCGATGATCCTTGTGGGTTCCTTCCAACTCAGCATATTCTGTGATTTTGTGACTCTGTGACATGTAATCTCATGATATGTCCAGAAATTGTCCTTTTTTTCCCCTCCCTGGAAATCTCCTATTTTTTAAATGGATGTCAATACTTCCACTCAGAGCAGGAAGGATTTGGGGAGGGGGAGGAAGATGCCACAAATTTGAGGTGTTTCTAGAGCAGGAACTGCTCTTTGAACCCGTGATCCAGCCGGTGTTCATATCATCCCTTGGAGCACCCGTGCCTTCTGGGAGGCTCCGTGGTGGGATCCAGACAAATCACCTCCCACACACACTGACTAATTACTGTTCTTTGCCCAATTAGCACATGCCAACACTCCAGGCAAAAGCAAAACAGCTGCACCCACTGAAATGAAGGCCAGGAGCCGAATCCAGAGCGTGGCTCCTCTTCCCAGTTGTCCTTGTGGGAAATCCGTGGAAGTTGGAGCTTTGCTTTCCCATTCCAGCACAAAAACAAACAGGAGCTGCCAATAAAAACACACACACAACTCTGCTTCTGCTCCTGAAACACAGCGAGGAGCTGACACGAGGAAGTCAGAGGGATTCCAGGCCCGAGGTTTATTTTGTGCCCTTTTTAATTGCTTCAAAATTCACATGAGAAAACCAGTAATTTCTCCTTTCTGTCTTAATTGCTCTCAACATTAAGAATCCAACTGCATTTTCCCCCCTTTCAATCATTGGACCCAACTGTTATTATGACATGTTTGGGGTTTTTTTCCCTTTTCAGTGTTATTCTGCCGTTGATTTGCAGGGTGGATGGTTTATATTGCTAATTAGCAGCTATTAAAGCTGGTATCCCATTCAGGCCTTGATGAATGGAGATGGAAAGGAATAAGGCATCAGAATAAATCAGAGTATAAGGAACTGATTTTTCCTTCAGGAAATCTCTCTGAATTAAACTTGAATGTGCCTCTGTGTGTGCCTGTGAATATTATATATGCATTGTAGCACTGTTGTTATGATATTTAACATGTCTTTCCAACCTGTCATTTAAGATCTGGATACTATAAAATATAAGAGTTATCTGGGAACAGAATCCTGTCTCCAGGATCCAATGAGCAACTGCAGATATCCAGGAGAAATATAAACACTGGGGAAAAAAAATATGAGGAACTCATAACCAGTGTTCAACAATCTTAAATTCAGTGACTTTCCAAGCCAGAGGTGTTAACAGTCCTTGAAAGAAGTCACAGAAGGTATACTTGGAAATGATATCCTGGGAAAGCAGAATTCCTGGGAGAAGCAAAGGAAAGACCCTTTTGGCTCCTCATGGAGTAGGGGAATTGAATCCTGGAAAGAGTAAAGGTCAGGGATTCAGGAATTATGATTATTATATAGGAAAGGGGCCTGCAGCTAAAATCACTGGTGAAGGGAAAGTGATTTCCAGGGACGACAAATCAAATGGACTCTGAGAAGCCTCAGAGCCCAAAGGTCTGACTGAGCCTTGAAGTTCTGACACAGGAATCTTTATCCCCCTAAAAATATGAATCAGAGCTTCTTTTTAACAAGACATTTAGAAAGGAAACCAAGGGAAATATCCTACCTCTTTGACTTCCCAGTCTTTCTCCTGACTGAGAACCCTATTTTTGAGATTTAGGGTGGCACAGGTTTCTTTCTTGTTGTATCTGAGGTGTCTTAAACCCCAGCAGATCTTTATATGAACATTCACCCAGAAGAAATCACTCTTGTGATTCCATCCCATGGTGGAACATCAATTCCAAACCTTATCCCATGTCTTTTCTTTTGAAGTCTGTGACCTCTTGGTGGGATACATCAAAAACTCATCTGCCTCCAAATTCCCTGAAGTGAGAATTCCTGACTTTATTGGGACAAAACAATTCCATGTTTTCCCATGGAAGAAGATTCCATATGTGAGGGAAGCTGGCAGAGCTGCAAAAAGCCCAGTGAGATGGGCCAACAAATGTGAGCTCTGGCACTGGGGTGATGTTGCCCTGTGTTGGAAATCTCCACGTGGCTCCATCTGCAGAAGAAACTAATAAAAAAGGGTTGATGGATGAGGCTGGAGCAGGGAATCAAAGCCCATCTGGAATTAAATCTGGTGAGGGACAACAAGACAATTTTCTACAGGCATGTTAGTGGGAAGAGTAGGAAAAAATGCAGGCTTGCTGCTCAACAGGGTAGGAATTCTGGTGACAAAGAGCATGGAAATGGCCCAGGTACTCAAGGTCTTCTTCACTTAAGTCTTTACTGTTAAGATCAGCCTTCAGAAATTCCTGGACCAGAGCAAGGAATATTTATCCTCAGTGGAGGAGAATCAAGTTAAGGAACACTAAGACAAACTAGACATGTAGAATTCATGGGCCATGACAGGATTAATCTGTGGGTACTGACGTCATTGCAAGGTCACCTCACTTACCTTTGAAAGGTTGTGGTGGTCAGGGAAGGTTCCTGGGAGCAGAGAGAGGCAAATGTTCCTCCTGTCTTCAAGAGGGACAAGGAGGGTAACTCAGGCCAGTGTTGGGAAGGTGAGCCCCCCCAGCTCCTTCAGCCTCTCCTCATGGCAATTGTGCTCCAGACCCTTCCCCAGCCTTGTTGCTCTTTTCTGCACCTGCTCCAGCCCCTCCATGTCCTTCCTGAACTGAGGGCCCAGAACTGGACACAGCACTCCAGGGGAGGCCTCACCAGCACTGAGTCCAGGGGAAGAATCCCTTCCCTGCTCCTGCTGCCACACTGTTCCTGATCCAGGTAAGGATCCCTTGACCTTCTTGCCCACCTGGGCACACTCTGGCTCCTGTTCAGCTTCCTGTCCATCCACACTCCCAGCTCCCTTCCTGCCTGGTTGCTCTCCAGTCACTTTTTCCCAGCCCATGGAGCTGCCAGGGGTTGTTGTGGCCAAAGTGCAGGACGTGGCACTTGGCCTTGTGGAACCTCATCCCATTTGAATCAGCCCATGGATCCAGCCTGTCCAGGTCCCTCCGCAGAGCCCTCCTGCCTTCCAGCAGATCAACACTCCCCTCCAGCTTGGTGTCATCTGCAAATTTGCTGATGGTTCACTCCATCCCCTCATCCAGATCATCAATAAAGACATTAAACAGGACTGGGCCCAGCACTGATCCCTGGGGACAGCACTGGTGACCAGATCCCAAATGGATGCAGCTCTGTTCCCACCACTCTCTGGTCCTGGCCATCAGCCAGTTCCTAACCCAGCACAGAGTGCCCCTGTCCAAGCCATGGGCTGCAGCTTTTCCAGGAGTATCCCATGGGAGATGGTGCCAAAGGCTTTGGTGAAGTCCAGATAGACACATCCACAGCCTTCTCCTCATCCACCAGGTGGGACTGATGCCTGTTGTCCAGTTGCTTCCAGCTTCCTACCTTCCCTGATGCCTTCCCTTCAGCCCTCATTTTGCTCTCTTTGCCTCCCTGTCCTTACTTCAGTGGAAATGCAGCTCCCTGTCCTATTAAATTCACCAAAATTCAGTGCAACTTAACCCCAGCCCATTTTCAATGGGTTTTTCCTTCAACTTGCCCTAATTCAATCCATTTTGGGCAACTGCATCCCAGATAAATGCAATTCCAGGAATTTTATTAAAAATAATTTGCTGATGGTAGACTCAGTCCCCTCATCCAGATCATCAATAAAGACATTAAACAGGACTGGGCCCAGCACTGATCCCTGGGGACACCACTGGTGACCAGATCCCAACTGGATGCAGCATTGTTCCTGCCACTGTCTGGTCCCAGCCATCAGCCAGTTCTTAACCACAAGTCATCAAACACAATCTTTTTTCTGCAAAGCCATGAAATTTTACTTGAGAAATAATTACCAGAAAACCCATCAATTGGAAAAAGAGACAACACCACACCCTACCTGACAGTGAATAAGGCAAAACTGTGATATCAACCAGGACATAGTTAAAACTGATACTTATTTTTTAGTGTCCAAAAACCCAAAACCACTGCAGAAACACTATAAAAAAACAACTGCAAAAGTGGTTCAGAAAAAATTGCTGGTTGTTATGTTAAAGAAGGTTATGAGTCCCTGTTGTGAAAAAGCAATTCCTGTCTTCCTTTTTTTTTCTTCATTGTGCTTATGGTTCTTAGGAAGTTTTGGGCAGAGAAGTTGGAAGAAAAGCAGTTTGTTTGATTGACTTTGTGCTGAGCTCTTGGACAAGGGAACCTTCCACTTCCAGCTACACATTGAAAACAGAGATAAAACGGGGGACATTTGGTCAGGTGGGAAAGTCAGAAAACAGGGGAACTCACAGAAATGTGTGACCAAACCTCATGAGATATAGAAGAGAAGAAGCTTTTCCTCAGGGACCCCAAAATGCACTTTTGTTGCAAGGCAAAAAACCCTGGAAAGTACTGGACTAATGATGGGAGAAATGGATCTCTTTTCTAAGACAATAATCAAAGAATAAAATAACTTTGCTTTAAATAATTTTTTTCTCCTTTTCCCCAGCACACCCAAAGACCTTTCTTGAAACAATGCATTTATGTAGCTGGAGTTCCTAAAAGAAAATATTTACAGATTCAAAGACAGATCTGTGTTTTTTGTGCTCACTTTAATTCAAATTTTGGGTAAAATCCACTTCAAAGCTCTCTCCTACCCAGGCCCCATCACACTGGCACTGAAGGGCCTCTCCAAACTGGACTGTGCCTAAAAGTTTTTAGAATCACAGAATGGTTTGGGTAGGAAGGGACCTTAAAGATCATCCAGTTCCAGCCCCAGGGACACCTTCCATTAGACCTGTTTGCTTAAAGAAAAAATTACGTGTTTGTGAGTTTATTTATATAAATATCTCCATTTGAATTGCTCAGTACATTTGTGTTGGCTCTTAATTGGTAGATTTTGTGAACTTTGCTTTTTCTCTATTTAATTTCACTTGTGTTGTAGTAGAGGCTCATTTTTTTCATGCCCCAGCCCCTGGGAGACACCAGCAGGTGAAATTTGCCCTTTGGTCTAATGGAAAAATAATGATTCCCTGGAGTAATTGCTTTGGTTCCTGCAGGATTATGAAGACAGTCTTTCTTTCTTTCTTTCTTTCTTTCTTTCTTTCTTTCTTTCTTTCTTTCTTTCTTTCTTTCTTTCTTTCTTTCTTTCTTTCTTTCTTTCTTTCTTTCTTTCTTTCTTTCTTTCTTTCTTTCTTTCTTTCTTTCTTTCTTTCTTTCTTTCTTTCTTTCTTTCTTTCTTTCTTTCTTTCTTTCTTTCTTTCTTTCTTTCTTTCTTTCTTTCTTTCTTTCTTTCTTTCTTTCTTTCTTTCTTTCTTTCTTTCTTTCTTTCTTTCTTTCTTTCTTTCTTTCTTTCTTTCTTTCTTTCTTTCTTTCTTTCTTTCTTTCTTTCTTTTTTTTCTTTCTTTTTTTTCTTTCTTTTTTCTTTCTTTCTTTTTCTTTCTTTCTTTTTTTCCTTCTTTTCTCTTTCTTTCTTTCTTCCTATCTTTCTTTCTTTCTTTCTTTCTCTTTCTTCCTTTCTTTCTTCCTTCCTTTCTTTCTTTCTTCATTCTTCTCTCTTTCTTTCTCTATTTCTCTCTTTCTTTCTTTCTCTTTCTTTCTTCCTTTCTTTCTTTTTCTTTCTTCCTTTCTTTCCTTCCTTCCTCCCTTCCTTCCCTCCTTCCCTCCTTTCCTCCTTCCTTCCCTCCCTCCTCTCTTCCTTCATTCCTTCCCTCCTTCCTCTCTTCCCTCCTCCCTTCCTCTCTTTCCCTTTCCTTCCCCTCTCTGACATTTTTGCTGACTTTTGGGAACTGATTTTGCTTCCCAGCCCTCACTTCAATATTCCTATATTTTTAAGCTTCAAATGGAAATCTTTCAAAAGTAGCATCTGGCTGAGGAGGGAACTTCAAGACCAAAGCATCCCAGACCAATGGAGCAGAACAACCTGGGGGTCAAGGAGACGCAATTCCTCATCTTTGGAATCTGCCTCTTGGCTGCTGGCTTGGAGAAGCCTTCCCTGAATCTTTGGTGTCCCCTCCTCAGAAAACCCTGGAAACAAAGAGTCAGAGCTTGTGTCAGGGTTATGGGAACTGAAAAACACTCTACGGCCTTGGGGAGTGCTAAAACCAGAGGATTTATTTGAGAATCCATTGAAATGAGCTATAATGATAAGAAAAAGCCATAAAAATCAGATAAACCACCACCTGCATTCCTGAAAAGGCGACTTCTCCCTGTAAACTGGTGTATTGTGATGGCAAACACATGGAAAGGGGGAGACAATTGTACCTCTGAACACAAGGTTGCATCTCCCAGGATTCTTTCCAGTCCCTCAGCTCAACTTGTATCTGCATTCCCAAACTCCCAAAAGAAGGTGACTGTATCCAAAATATCTACTGGACATAGTCCTTGGCCTGTGCTGTTCTCCAAACCACACACTGGGTTTGTCCTGGCTGAATCCCCGTTGGCACAGGCCAAGCATCCCAGAATGGAACAGGATGGACCATCACAGCCAGGATTTGCTGTTGTGTGCCCTTCCCTAAAGTAAGATCATGAAATCATAGAAGGGTTTAAGTTGGAGGGGACTTCAAGATCATCCAGTTCCAACCCCCTGCCCTGGGCAGGAACACCTTCCACTTCCTTTCACAACCTTTCAGGTTGCTCAGAGCTCCATCCAACCTGGTCTTGGACACTTCCAGGGATGAGGCAGCCACAGCTCCTCTGGGAAACCTGTTCCAGTGCCTCCTCCAAAACGTTCTGTGGGACCTGACCTTCATGAAGGCTTCTCTTTGAAACCAAACTATTTTATTCTGACAACTTCCCACAAGTAATGGGATTTAACCTGCCCAAAGAAGGATCTATTCCTTGTGCCTCTCTCTAACCAAGCCACTGTCCAAACAAGCAGCAGTTTTCCTGTTCCAGTTTGGTTTTACTCCAAACAAACATCAAACCAAACAAAAATATCCCACTGGTTGCTTTGCCCAGACGCCTGAGAAGGATGGTGCCTTCAGAGGCTCGTTTTGTCCTTCCTACAAAGGTAATAAGTCTGGCATTTACAGGAGAGTGTTATTTTTAGTTATCCCCATTGTGTTTCCTCTTCTTTGTGTGTCATTGGCACTGCTGGGTGTTACCACTGAGTGACAATTTTGGCAAACCCACAATTGTTGCACCCCAAGATACCTTGGTTTACCAAGTCTTCCTGGTTTTTGTCATTTCAGAGCACCCAGTGCTCCCCAAAATACGCAAATGAGGGTGATTATTTGCAGAAAACGAAGTTCTACATTTCTCTTTGTGTCTTGATGCTTTGTGGACTTTATTTCACACTGGTAAATTGAAGGAGAACATCCTGAATTAAATACAGACAAGTCTAGGAAAGGTGCCAGCTAATAAACACCCCAGCAAACAGGGAATCCCACCTGCTGGCAGGTGCCTCTCTCTGGTTTTATGGGATCAGAGCAACGTACTCAGGAATATTACACCATTCTGAGCCATTCCAAGGAATTCCCAGAGCAGGGAATTGCCAGGATGCAATGGATGTTGCCACAGATCTCTCCCAGCAGAGTTCAGAGCAGAACAGAAGGATATGAATAGATGAGAACACAAACTGAGACACTCAGGTTAAATTGGTCCTTGGAATAAACCAGGCAAGAAATTATGGTTACTGAACTATTTTTGTCACTATTAATAGAAAAAAAAAAGAACCCCAAAATATAAAAAAGATTATTCTTCACACCTTTGAGAGAGATATGGAGGGATTGTTGCTTCCCCAACTGCCAGATATTAGGAAAATGAGAAATGCAAAATGATTGTTGTTTGAAAACTTCACTATTTTTCTAGTTACCCAAGAGAATTTTGGGGAAATTCGAAGGCATTCAACTCCAATAAATAAAAATTACAAATACAGACACTAGGAAGTGTTAAAATTCTCAAGAGTGAGATAGAGCAGGGAGTAGAAATCCTACTGATGGTGGATGAATTAACCTAAAATATTGCACTTGCAAGAAGGACCCACCATTTGTTGATGAAAGAAAGCCCTCCTAATATTTTCCAGATACGGATTATTGATTTTTTAGGCTGGGAGAACGAAAAATATGCAGCATTTAGGCTCAGTTCTACCCCTGTGATTGGTCTGGTTTCACATGCTCCGTGAATTCTTACGGTGACTTTGGGCTGGATTCTTCTCCTTGAACAAACACAAAAGCCTGAGGTGACAATTCCATGAGCCACAGGTTAAAAAAATTAGGCAAATTCACTAGTTTTGATGAGGAAAATCAGTGTGTCAGTAGGACCTTCTGCCTCCATCAGCTCTTCACTGAGAAGGAGGGAATGAGATCTCTCAGCTTTCACAGGGACACAGCATGGAAGGCTGAGAGTGATCAAAGCAGCAGGGAAATCAAAGCTGGCCTTTGATAATAAAATTCACAGAGATGGAAAGGAAAAGGTTCTTCCTCCAGAGGGTGGCTGGGCAGTGAACTGGCTCCTCAGGGAATGGGCACAGCCCCAAACCTGCCAGAGCTCCAGGAGAATTTGGACAACGCTCTCAGGGACAGGGTGGGGTTGTTGGGGTGTCTGTGCAGGGCCAGGAGTTGGACTCGATGATCCTTGTGGGCCCTTCCAACTCAGGATATTCCCTGACTCCATGACCTCATGAGGTCAGTTATCCCAGGTTTTGCCATAAGAAATGGGCAGTTCCACCTGGGTCCACCCTGATCCACTTACGTAGGAATGTTGTTGTTCTTCCCACACTTAGCACTTCCCACAACAGTCAGTTCCTGAGCCTTCCTGAGGAAAAGATTTTGGGAACTTCAAGCTTATCTCATTTCCTGGGCCATTCTCCATGGATCTGCCCTCTGGATTGTTCCCTTTGTTCCAAAAAAGGCTTTTACATACTGGTTTTATCAGCTCCTCCTGTGACACATCTGAGTTCTCTACGTTTATTTTTAGGATTTTTGTGAGGATTTGAATAGTGGTGCAGGAGAAGTTAAGACACGTAACACTTGTTACAGGCTTGGAAATTTGCCTTTGTGTCTCAATTCCAGATGATTTTTTGACAGTGTGAGTTGGTCATTCGGAGGAATATGGATTTTTGGTGGACTTTGGTGACATAAAATGAAAAGTCTGGGCCATCCATCCCGAGATCTATGTCTTTAGACTTTTCTTATGTAAGGAACAGATAAAATAACCCCCAAAAAACTAAAGACATGGTCCAAAACATTGATTCTGGTTAGCCCAGAGCATTTTAAGTGACACCTCCCTGTTGCAATCCCACTAAGCCTGTGCTAAATATAAATAAAACATATATATAATATAAACATCCTGTACTAAAAGCAACTCCTGAAGGGAGATCCCTGAAGAAAGCAAAGCTACCCTTTCAGGACGTGAAGAGAAGCAATTAAAGGATCAAAGCCAACCAATCTAGGATCTAAAATCAATTAATTGCTCTTTGAAAGTAAATGAATTAGAGAAAAGGATGCTGTTGCTGGTCAACCAGGTGCTCTGATAGTTCCTGGGATGATGGTTTGAAGTAGCTGGGAATTAAACACTCTTTTCCAATTGTTTCTTAATTTTTCTCTTCCTTAATTTTTCTCTTTTCTTCCTTAATTTTTCTCTTTTACACTCTCTTACCATTGTTTCTTCCATAGTTTTTCTCTTTGTAACCTGTTTATGTATCCAACACATTTTTAAGACTTTCACCATCCAGAAAACTCCTTCTTGCTCTTCAGTCTCCATGAAAATGTCTCTTCCTTTGTGATTTTCAGACACTGGACATTGATATCCCATAATATTTTTCTCTAGACAGGTGGTGTCTTAAATTGTCATGTACATAAGGGACATTTCAACGTGACTGCTCCTCATTAACCCACAGAGATTTTTCAGATCCCAGCTAAGAGCCAGGAGAGGAATCAGCTCCAGTCCTTTCAAGACCTCCCATCCCCCACAACTTCTGCTCTCGTTTTTTAAATACCTTTTCCTCTGCCATTTCATCCCACACAAGTGAACCATGGCAGCTTTCTTAGGTATCCTTTGCATTTTCAGAGCTTACAGGGCATGGAAAAAAATCAGGGATGATATTGCAAGCATCTGGAAAACAGATCTTTTCTGTGATGAAAAGAGAAAAGAAGGTAATGTCTATTTTTCGTGTGTTCTAGGTCAGCAAAACTGGGGAAACTCCACGCTGGTCACATGGGAAACATGTGAACTGCAGCTACTCTTAACCACAGGCTCATGTGCTACAGATAAACATCACATGGAAATATGGAATTATAGAATCATTAAGGTCAGAAAAGACCTCCAAGATCATCGAGTCGAACAATTAACTCAGGACTGACAAGGCCACCACTAATCAATGTCCCCAAGTGCCACATCCACACAGCTTTTAAATCCCTCCAGGGATGGGGACTCCCCCACTGCCCTGGGCAGCTGGGCCAGGGCTGGACAACCCTTTCAGTGAAGAATTGTTCTTAATTTCCAGTATCAACCTTCCCTGGTGCAACTTGAGGATCTTTCCTCTCATCCTGTCCCTTGTTCCCTGGGAGCAGAGCCCGACCCCCCCCCAGCTCCAACTTCCCACCAGGGAGCTGTAGAGAGCAAGAAGGTCCCCATTGAGCCTCCTTTTCTCCAGGATGAGCCCCCCCAGCTCCCTCAGCTGCTCCTGGTGCTCCAGACCCCTCCCCAGCTCCTTTCCCTTCCCTGGACACCCTCCAGCCCCTTAATGTCTTTCTTGTCCTGAGGGGTCCAAAACTGATCCCAGGATTTGAGGCAGTTCAGGCTGTTTTCTGCTCTGAGGAGGAGGCTGAGAACTGACCTGGTCAGTGCATGCAGAGCAGGGTCTCCAGACAGCTGGCTTTAAATATCTGGGTTTAAATAAGTTAATTAAAACTCTCTTACAACAAAGGCTCTGCATTAACCACTAACTGGAGGGGGCAGCCAGACATTTTGGGGTCAAGGTTAAGCCCATACTTTTTCTCTCCCTCCTCTGTAAGGAGGTTTGGAGATACAGGAGATAAAGACATGGGAGCAATCATTGGGAAGGAGAAATCCTTTCCCAATTTCCAGGAGCTGGGGGAAGCTTCAGGTATGAAACCATAATATATATTTTTAAAACCCTAAGAGCAGACTGTGCTGCAGCCCTGGAGAGCAAAGGCTGAACATCTCTCCTCCAGTGGGTTGTTTTTTACAATCACAGGCTGGTTTGGGTTGAAAAGGACCTTAAAACTTATTTCATTCCAAGCCCTCTGCCGTGGGCCCAGACACCTTCCACTATGCCAGATTGCTCCCAGCCCACTGTGGGGTTTGTCCTGGGTGACACATGAGTCACTGAACCTCCAGTGGCTCAGGCAGGTCTCAGACTCTCTGTTCAAACTCAGTTTCAGGCTGATCTCAATATTTATCTCATAAAAAACAGCTCCTTTGACTGGCTTCAAAGCAGTGATATTTCTATGAGAAATGTCTCCTTTCAGGGGATTTGCCTTTATTTTTTTAAGAACAAAGCAAACAGCCCCTCCTTCCCCTTCACTCCAATCCCAAACTATCACTTGACATTTTTCAGTCTTCTACCAAAGCCCTCAAAGTTTTATGTCTCATCTGAAAAAGATGTTGGTACTGAAATGTTTTATGAGAAAAATAAACACTGTGGCCATTTTCCCCATGGTCTTGCTTTTCCTATAGCTCTGTCACAATAAAATCCATGAGTTTTTCTTGGTGTTGGCTTTGGGAATTTTAATGTGGCCATGAGGAACCCAACTCACAGAACCCCAGAATCACTGAGGTGGGAAAAGACCTCCAAGTCATCGAGTCCAACCTGTGCCCCATCCCCGCCTTGTCCCCCAGCCCAGAGCACTGAGTGCCACGTCCAGGCCTTCCTTGGACACCTCCAGGGCTGGGGACTCCACCACCTCCGTGGGAAGTCTATCCCATTACTTAACAACCCTTCCCAATAAGAGTTTTTTCCTGTATTCCCCACCCCAGTTTGCTGAGCAGTTCCCTGGGTACCATCATCAGTTGTTCCAGTGTTGCTCCTCAAAAATCCAGCCCTTGGGTTTTGTGCATCCTGGTGGTCCTGGAGTGGCACTGACCTCTGAGTCCAACTGTCTTCCTTAAATGTGGTGGAATTAGCAATCGGTACACTGGAAAATCACAGAATGGTTTGGGTTGGAAGGGACCTTAAGGATCACATTGTTCCAACCCTTTTCTGTGGGCAGGGACACCTCCCACTAGACCAGGTTGCTCCAAACCCTGTCCAACCTGGCTTTGAACACTTCCAGGGATGGGGCAGGTCATGATTTGGTACATTATAGAAACATTATTCACAGCTGTTGTGTTCTCACTCCATAATTAACATATTAATCAGTGAAGAGAAGAGAATTTGGGAAAATCTGGTGTCACAGTGATCTTCTGTCTCTATTTCTGCTACATTAATTTATATTTTAACATATGTTGGGATGTCATTTATGGTGAATTCCCATCAAAGCTGGTTCTGCTTAACATGGAGATCTTCCCATGGAGACCTGTCAATAGGCATATGCTGGATTATGTCTAAATTTTCCTTTCTGTTCACTGCCCTGAACTTATATTTACAGTGAATGATTTCACAGATTTCCTTTCCATATCCCCGGGATTTATTTATAGAGAGTGGAAAGAACATTGGGTTGTTTTCTTTACTAATTTGTCACTTTTAATGCTTGTCCCCCAGATTTCATTTCTGCAAATAAACAGAAGAAAGAATATGCAAATCCAGCTTATACTTCTGGAGGTTTCTCCATATCAAAAGGATTCAGAATTAAAAGAAAAATATGAGAGAGAAAAGCTGAATTAATTTTATTCGGTTCCTTACAGCCTGGCATATGCTGTGATTCTGTGAACACAATCCCTCTTTACAGAGGATTCCTAGTTTTCCATCAAAAAACCTTCCTTCTATAACTCCTCACATTTTTCACCCAGAAAGCCTTCAGATGCTAAAAGAATAAAGTAGTTTTTTGGATAGAGCTACTAAAAAATAAAAACTTCTCACCGTTAAAACTTGAAAATTCTCTTTTTCCAAAATATTTTTAATCCAGTCCTCAGACTTTCTGGGTTTTAATTAAAACTTGAAGAGTTCTCACAGATACAACTTTGAGGAAAAAAGACATTTTTCATCCCTGTAAAATCATTATTTCTTCCAGCAGTCACAGGTTTCCTTGGAATCATAGCTGAGGGAAGATCCCTCTCAGTCAGTGCCATGGAAAAGATGTTTTCTAGGGAGTTTCATCTAGTCGTTATTTCTTGTTTACAAATAGGGAATATCCCACAACTTCCTGCAGTGTTTGGAAAAAAAAGGTCTCATCATGGTGGATATTTTATCCCACACTCCAAGAGTTGTTCATCCACCCCCCAAATACACACCCTAAAAAGGAAAACAGGCCAAACATCTCTGCCTTTCTCCCTACCCTGTTTCAAGATGATGAAAGCAAAGCTTTGGGCTACGAAAACCTCTATCCATAACTTTTTTTTCCCCCTCAGAAAACAACAAATAGATACAGGAATGGAAATGTTCTTCTCCCCACAAACACGTTTTTGAACACAAGGGATGGACGTAATTGCTACCCAGAAAAAAAATGACAACCAAATCACTCGGGTTTTTCCCCATAGGCAGTGACTCTTGTTCCTCCCACCTGATTTTTGGATGATCCAGATTTTACTTTTTCAGCTTTTGCATAGTCTTAACCAACTGATCCCATGGAGCCAGGCTGGGAGAGGTGGGGGTGTTCAGCTTGCAGAAGAGAAGGCTTCAAGGAGGCATTTGAGACCCTTCCAGTGCCTAAAGATGCTCCAAGAGAGCTGGAGAGGGACCTGGGACAAGAGATGGAGTGACAGGACACAAGGAATGACTTCCCACTGCCAGAGAATAGGGATAGATGGGATATTAGGAAGGAATTCTTCCCTGGGAGGGTAGGGAGGCCCTGGCACAGGTTACCCAGAGAAGCTGTGGCTGCCCCATCCCTGGAAGTGTCCAAGGCCAGGTTGGATTGGGCTTGGAGCAACCTGGACTAGTGGAAGGTGTCCCTGCCCATGGCAGGGGGTTGGAACTGGATGATCCTGAAGGTTCCTTCCAACCCAAACCATTCCACGATTCCATGATTCAATGACTATGAAGGCCTCTCTAATTCCTGTTACAGACTTCCAATGACATTTAAATCCTGGTTAGTGGAAGATGTCCCTCCCTATGACAGACAGTGGGACTGGATGATCTTTAAGATTCCTTCCAATCCAAATCATTCTACGATTCAATGATTGCAAAAGACTTCTTGCCCTCCTGGAACCACCGTGATGGAAAAGCCAATTTACCACCATCTCCACCCTCCCCAGGCTGGACTCTTGGAATGTCCTCCAACATGCAGATGAGTCCTCTTAAATGAGAGTCACTTTTACTCTTGTCTTCCTTGGAGGAACTTTAAAACTGTTTGGTTTTGCAGGAGTTGTTGAAGTTTTCTGGTTCATTTAGAGGTTGGGCTGAGACTTCTTTGGATGCTCCCCGAAGACACAAACCCTCTGTGCTTCAGAGCACCCCAGAAATGTTTACCCAGACTTTCCACAAATAAGAGGGTTTTATTGCTGTCATAGCTAAGAGCATCCTTAAAAATTATAAACTGAATTTAGATTCTAATTTTAAAAAGCAATATTATAAAATCCTATTAAAATACGGTGAAAACACCAGTGCAATATTTATTTTCTGTAAACCTATTAAAGTTGTGAATGGGGAAATTGTGGCCTTCAAATCATACAATCATCAAGGTTGGAAAACACCTCCAAGATCATCAAATCCAACCTTCCACCCAATATCACCATTCCCACTAAACCATGTCCCCAAGTGCCACACCTACTTGTTTTTTGAACAATTCCAGGGGTGGGGATTCCACCCTTTCCCTGTTCCAATGTTTAATCAATCTTTCAGTGAATGTTTATATATTTCAAATAATCTCCACTATTACATCTCCAGGACATTTTGCAAAGGAAATTCTTGACACAGGTACCCACCTAGAACTGAAATGGAGACAGCTCTGGGGAAGGATTCATGTCATTGTGGAACAAGACTAGAAACCAGGAATGATACAAGAGAGAATTCCCAAATCCTCGAATATTCATCCAGTGCATTTGGAGAGTGATTTGACTTAGATCATAGAATGGTTTGGAATGAAAGGGACCTTCAAGATCATGCAGCTCTAACCCCCTGCCATGGGCAGGGACACCTTCCACTAGCCCAGGTTACCCCAAGCCATGTCCAACCTGGCCTGGAACACTTCCAAGGATGGGGCAGCCACAGCTTCTCTGGGCAACCTGTGCCAGGGCCCCACCACACTCACAGAGAAGAATTTTTTCCTAATATCTGATGTTCCAGTTGTGTAGATCTGGTGGAAGTACACGGGGCAGGATGGGAGGTGTGAGTGTGAGAAGGACAGAGCAAGTGTCATAGAATCAGAGAACCACAGAAACAGAGAACCATTGAGTCATAGAATTGTGGAATTACAGAATGGTTTGGGTTGGAAGGGATCTTAAAGATCACTTAGTTCCAACCCTCTGCCATGGGCAGGGACACCTCCCACTAACCCAGGTTGCTCCAAGCCCCATCCAACCTGGCCTTGGACACTTCCAGGGATCCAGGGGCAGCCACAGCTTCTCTGGGCAACCTGTGCCAGGGCCCCACCACCCTCCTGGGGAAGAATTTCTTCCTAATATCTAACCTAAAGGTCTCCTCTTTCAGCTTTAGTTGCCAAGGTGTTTTCTCAGACTGATGAATCACCAGACAGAGCCTCCTGCACCTTCAACTCTGTGGCTCCTTCATAGTCCTGCCCCAACGTGGATCTCACCCCACCCCAAGCCTGCTGGCTGTTTTGAGAGGCTGTTCCAAACCCTCCTTTGGCTTTGATGCTTAGAAATGTTTTACCTTTCCAGCCAACATTCATCTGAGATGAGTTTTTAGCTCTTTGTCCCTGTGCCAGCTTTATCCTGCAGCTAAAATAATTGTTCCTCCTTCCTTCTGCCTGTCTAGAGGCAGAGTCTGGAGACCAGGCACAACTCCTACTCAGCTTCCAGCTCAAGCCAAGCTCTTCTAGTCTTTTCTATTTAAAGAATCTCTTCTTAGCTCTGACAGTCCTTGCTTTTCCTTCATGGATTTCGTGTGGAATCCATCTTTCCTGAGTGAGAGTTTGTGACATTCCCAACAAGCTCCCAGCTTGTGTAAGAACTTTGCTCTCATTACAATCCTCTCTCCTGATCCAGTGAAACAGCATCACATCCACCTTTTTCACAAAGCTTTGCAAACTCATCAGTCCCACTAATAAGTGCATCTGAAACTCAGGGATTTATTATTCCATCCTTTAGGATTAGACTGGAGCTGAAACTTAGGTGTGAACATTCACAGTTTATCTTTTGCATGACAGAGCAACCAGAAAACCCAGATCTGAGAACTCAGACTCATCTTAGACCAGATATTTGTAAATCAGCTGATTTTTACTTTCAGAAATGGGAAGAAGTTTAGACTTTAACTTAGTGATTCCAATATATACCTATATGCACACAAATTTTATACACACAGGCACACATATATATAGAATAAACACATGCACACACAGTGCAACTACCAACCTTTTCAAAGATTCTGTAGTTTCCCACTTTTCCTCCAGATTCATCCCATACAACCCAACTTCTCCTAGTTTTTCACACGTGGTTAATGCTCATAACTGCCCTGTGAGTCAATTGTAAATACAGGTTATTTTTCTTCTTTATCATTCCAACTTGTCCCAGAAATAAAGCAAGGAAGAACCCAGAGAAGGGACTTCAGCCACAACAAATTAAGTGTAAATTACAGAGTAATTAGTAAATCATCAGTGTCTTACAGGCCAACTCCTGATTTCACTGCAAAGTTTGTTTTTTGCTTTAAAGGCAAACAAAAACTCCAAGGGTCAACCTTGCACTTCAGTGCTTCACAATCCAGCATGAGAGATTATAGCACAAACTTTTCCTGAAATTCTCCATCAAATGCAAGCTCAACTCCATCCCTACCTATGCAGTGACCTGCAAGGTGTGTCCCCTCATGTCCACAGATCCCTGGCTCCCGTTACTGCTCGTGACATCTCACCACATCTCACAAGGTTTGTGTCCCATCCCTTGGGCACCCTTTGGATATCACAGGGATGGCAGTTGGGTGGCAGACATGTTCATGGCAATATAATTTGCTGAGAGATTTGTTTTTTCAAGCCAGCCCAAGACAATGATAAAATTAGGGGCTGAAAATGGGCAGAGAAACTATAGGATTAATCCCTAAGAACTAAGAAATGCTGGTGGGAATTGCAAAATATTTTCAAAGAATAACGCAACAGTTTGGGTTGGAAGGGACATTAAAAATCATCTCATTCCAACCCCCTGCCATGGGCAGGGACACCTTCCAGTATCCCAGGTTGTTCACAGCTCCGTTCACCCTGACCTTGAACACTTCCAGGCATGAGGAGTCCCCAACCCCTCTGGGCAACCTGTGCCAGGGCCTCACCATTCTTTATAGGATAGAATTTCTTCTGAATATCTCATCTAACCCTGCCCTGTGCCAGGGAATGCCCAGCCATTCCCCCTTGTCCTGTCCCTCCATCCTTTGTCCCAAGTCCCTCTCCAGCTCTCCTGGAGCCCCTTTAGGCCCTGGAAGGGGCTCCAAGGTCTTCCTGGAGCCTTCCCTTCTCCAGGTGAACCCCCCCAGCTCTCCCAGCCTGGCTCCAGAGCAGAGGGGCTCCATCCCTTGGAGCATCTCCGTGGCCTCCTCTGGACTTCTTCCAACACTTCCACATCTTTCTTATGTTGAGGAACCCTGAGCTGGACATTTCTCCAGGTGGGTTCTCGCAAGAGCAGAGTAGAGGGGCAGAATCACTTCCCTCAACTTACTTGTCGTGCTTCTTCCCAGGATCCAGTTGGTATCTGGTTTGCAAATACTCACTGCTGAGCAATGTTGAGCTTCTCAGGATGGTGTTTGAGGATCTCAGGACATGGACTGACCTTTTCATCTCCCCTGAAACCCTTGGTCCCATGTTCACCACTCACATTTGGTTTATGACCCACCTCCTGAGCCCTCCCGGCTCCTGCTTTCCAGCACAGCAATTAATTCCTGCAGTTAATGATCATCCATGCACCATGCTCTTCTCCATGGAGGTGACAATGCAGTGGCCATGAAAATACATGGAAAAAGGAAAGGAAAGAGCTGCCATCAGACTGGTGTGGGTCAGACACCCCAACAAACCCCAGGACAGTGAGGCAGACACCTCTTTCAGGATTTCTTGCTTGGCATCAGGACACTGGGATTATCTGTCCCTAGACAGGTGACTTCCTGTCTCCAACTTGTGTGAAACCCCCCTTTTTTATTAATCATTTCATTAGTCATTTAACAGAGATATTTTGGTTGCTGTGTCTATTAAACTGAAGTAGGTTATGATATTTTAATGCCACATGAGGCAAAGGCAACCTTTCCTTTTTCCTTTCACTCACAAGTGACATTTTCTTTGAATTTTGTCTCTTGCAACCAAGATAAATAAAAAAAATTCGAGTTTGAGACTAAAGTTTGTTGTTTTGATCTCCCTTCCTCTAGAAATGAGCTTTTTTTTTTTTTCCCCACCAGAAAGTTCAATATGTATGACAACAAAGGTCTTTTCGGTCTTTTATGAGCTGGTCACATGAGAGCTGACTGTGCAGTCACAGCTGTTCCTCTGTGCCATCCCTTGGAAGCTCAAATGCCTCATGAAGCTCAAATTTATTGGTATGGCAAGACCATTTCATCTGGGTCTCATCTACTGTGGTTGGTGCTTTCACTTCTCATTAGCTCAGGATTAGGTGAATAATGAGCTGTAGACACCAGAATGTAAGGACCAAGACATTTCAAGCTCACAGACAAGTCAAACAAACCTTTTTTTAAAAAAGAGTCTTGCATATAAATGTCAAAATTCTGCCTACTTGGCTCTTTATATAAATATCTGGTTTTATCTTGTTTTTTTAATGAATCAGTGCCTCATTTTCCTCTCAAGTTACTTGAGGATAAATAAGGTCATCGCTTCAAAGGAGGAAGGAGGGAAAAGGATACTTTGACCTTCCCAAGGTGCTTGGAAGTCCACAGAGAGGGAAATTATCATTTCATCCATTCTCCAAGAGTTTTCATGATGAAGAAAGCTTGTTCCAAGCTCAAGTCTTTGTTCTATGTTACTTTTCAGCCACAAAAAAAAGGACCTCCTGTTGTAAAGCTGTAACCCTGCATCAGGTTAAAGCTGGAGACTTGAACCAGAAAAGAAAGACAAGTCTGGACTTCAGTGCTGAACTGAAAGTCAGTGGTTCTGTGCTGTTAACAGGAAAAGCTGAGGGCAAAACACACAGATCAATCCTGCTTTTCATCAGTGCCACCAGGAGGAGCAGAGAAAGAGCGAGTGCAATCCCAGGCAAAGGAGGAAAGACCTGGGAAGGCAAAGGAAGATGCAACAAGGGCAGACGTGGGGTGGGAAAAGTCATGACCTGACAGCCCTGCAAGACACCCATTGCTCAGAGAATCATGGAATGGTTTGGGTTGGAAAGGACCTTGAAGACAATCTCATTCCCTTCCATGGGCAGGGACACCTTCCACTATCCCAGGTTGCTGCAGGCCCTGCCCAACCTGGCCTTGGACACTTCCAGGGATGGGGAAGACACAGCTTCTCTGGGTAACCTGTGCCAGGGCCTCACCACCCTCACAGGGAAGAATTTCTTCCAAATATCCAATTTAAATCTGCTTAAAGCCATTTCTCCTTGTCCTGAGTTCCCGGTTGCATCTCTGACCTGTCCAACCTTTTTATAAATGCCTTCAGGGATGGAGACTCCACCACTTCCCTTGGGCAGCCCATTCCAATGCTTGACAACTGTTTCTATGAATAAATTCCTCCTGACATCCAACCTGAATCTCTACTGGTGCAGTTTGAGGCCATTTCCTCCTGTTTCTTGCTATTTGTCCGTGTCCTAGTTGTGGCCGAGAACATTCTCTCAACTGCTCTGCCACACACAGTGAGGCAAAGCTGGAGGGCTTGGTGGGACCAAGAACACTCCATCTGATGGTGGCAGCATCAGATGGGTAAATCTCTGTGAAACATTAAATGGAATACAGGTTAGATCTTTAGAAGCAAAAGAATATTGAGGGTGGTTGTGAAAAACCAAAGCAATGGCAGAGAGAGTTGTGTGAAAGTCTTGCTCATTTACTAGGAAAGGCAAAATTAAATTGTTCTGGGCCAGGCTGACATGATGATACCTGAAATACATCCTCAAAGATGAAATTCAGTGAAAAAGGATCCCCAGGGGCACTCTGTGCTGGGTGAAGAACTGGCTGATGGCTGGGCCCAGAGAGTGGCGGGGATAGAGCTGCATCCAGTTGGGATCCGGTCACCAGTGGTGTACCCAGGGATCAGTGCTGGGCCCAGTCCTGTTTAATGTCTTTATTGATGATTTAGATGAGGGGATTGAGTGAACCATCAGCAAATTTGCAGATGACACCAAGCTGAGGGGGAGTGTTGATCTGCTGGAAGGTAGGAGGGCTCTGCAGAGGGACCTGGACAAACTGGATCCATGGGCTGATTCCAACGGGATGAGGTTCCACAAGGCCAAGTGCTGGGTCCTGCACTTTGGCCACAACAACCCCGGCAGCTCCACGGGCTGGGACAGAGGACCTGGAGAGAGAGGGACCTGGGGGTGCGGATTGACAGCAGCTGGACACAAGACCAGGGGTGCCCAGGGGACCAAAAAAAGCCAAAGGATCCTGGCCTGGATCGGGATCAGTGTGGCAGTAGGAGCAGGGAAGGGGTTCTGCCCCCATGAGGCCTCCCCTGGAGTGCTGTGTCCAGTTCCGGGCCCTCAGTTCAGGAAGGACATGGAGGGGCTGGAGCAGGTGCAGAGAAGAGCAACGAGGCTGGGGAAGGGTCTGGAGCACAATTCCCATGAGGAGAGGCTGAGGGAGCTGGGGGGGCTCAGCCTGGAGAGGAGGAGGCTCAGGGGAGACCTCCTCACTCTGTACAACTCCCTGACAGGAGGGGGAGCAGGGGGAGGTCGGGTTCTGCTCCCAGGAACCAGCAGCAGGACATGAGGGCACAGTCCTGAGATGTGCCAGGGGAGGTTTAGGTTGGACATTAGGAAGAAATTCTTTCCAGAGAGAGGGATCAGCCCTTGGAATGGGCTGCCCAGGGAGGGGCTGGAGTCACAGTCCCTGGGGGTGTTGCAGCAGAGCCTGGGCGTGGCACTTGGTGCCATGGTCTGAGTTCCAAGGTGAGGTTGGGACACAGGTTGGACTTGATGATCTCAGGGGTCTTTTCCAACCCAGTTGATTCTGGGATTCTGGAATTCTGAGAAAGGTTCTGGAGTAATACAGGCCACCCTTTGCCTGTCAGTCATTCAAATCCATAGTAGGGCTGTGTCATCCAAAGCATTGCTGAGTTTCCAGGTGCCAGCTGGGCTGGCACAGCTGGTTTCCTGTGGTTCACCTCCCTGGAACACCTTGCACATGGTTTAAGCTGTTTTATTTTACTACAGACCCGGGTCTGACTCAGAGAACAGTCAGATTTGGGCTATTATGTGGCAAAGCAAAGCCATGAGGCACCTCATGGCCTGCAGTTAAACCAGGCATGAAATTACCTCAGTCATCCACTTGTTATGGTGAGTCACTCCCAGTTTTTCCCTGTTACCAAGCTTTGGCTCAGTTAGAGGGGTGTAAATCCCTCACAGAGGAGTGGTATCACACCAGTGCCCATAATCAAACCTGAAATGGAAACTGAGCTAAAGCAGCGCAGCCAGAATGGGTCTGACCTTGGGTCTTCTACCCATGCTGGGAATTTTGCTCCTGGACACACAGCTTTACTGCCCACATATGCTGATCTCATGGTCTCTGCCAGAATTCAATGCAATTTATATTTAAGGCCATACTCAGACCACTTGCTGTGGGATCCCTACAGTCAGCACAGGCAGAAACCTCAGAGAAAACCATTTGAGTCCAGTCTTCACCCTTCTCTTGATGAGCAGAGAATTTCCAGTTTGCCAGTGCTCTCCTGATCAGCTTCTTCAGCTTTTAAACCTGTGCTTCACTGAAAGACGTTGGTTTATTGAAGCCAAATGCTTCTCACATGTTCTTTTTTATCTGAATCGAAGTCGGCTCTTCATCATTCCAGTTTCAGAAAACAGAGGAGGTTTTTGGGGGTCCAAAATTCTCCTGGTTCTGATTCCAGAGGCAATAACCAATCATCTGAGCAGGAGAGCAGGGGAGAGCTGACAGGACACGCCAAAAACAACCACGAGCTGGGTCTTGCTGGCTTTTTATTTAATCATGACATCATAAAATGATTTGGGTTGGAAGGGACCTTCAGGATCCTCTCATTCCAACATTCCAACCTCCCTGCCATGGGAAGGAACATCATCCATAGACCAGGTTACTCCAAGCCCTTGATCTTAAGAAAGAGGGAGAATTTTATGATCCTTTTCTCATAGGAAACAAATGAACAAAACAAGCTGGAGTACAAGTGATTTGGTTGAGGGTAAAATGACAGAGTAGAGGTGAAATGCTTCAAATCTTAGTCCAGAAAGGCAAGGTCTACCATCCCCCCCTTGGATACAAAGCTAATTCCCAGCTGGATAACTGTTCAGATAACTGTGACACGGTGACACCCAAGGCAGCTGCTGTGGCACCATCCATGTCCTTCCTTAGCCTGTTATCTCCCACGGTGAGGGATGGAGAACAATTTGATGGATAACATTTTAATAGGCCTTGCTTTGTTGATCTGCTGAAAGGCAGGAGGGCTTTGCAGAGGACCTGGACAAGCTGGATCCATGGGCTGATTCCAATGGGATGAGGTTCAACAAGGTCAAGTGCCAAGTCCTGCACTTCGGCCACAACAACCCCCGGCAGCTCCAGGTTGGGACAGAGTGGCTGGAGAGCAGCCAGGCAGGAAGGGACCTGGGAGTTTGGATGGATAGGAAGCTAAACAGGAGCCAGAGTGTGCCCAGGTGGCCAAGAAGGCCAATAGATCCTGGCCTGGATCGGGATCAGTGTGGCAGCACTGATGAAGCCTCCCCTGGAGTGCTGTGTCCAGCTCTGGGCCCTCAGCTCAGGAAGGACATGGAGGGGCTGGAGCAGGTGCAGAGAAGAACAACGAGGCTGGGGAAGGGTCTGGAGCACAATTCCCATGAGGAGAGGCTGAGGGAGCTGGGGGGGCTCAGCCTGGAGAGGAGGAGGCTCAGGGGAGACCTCCTCACTCTCTGCAACTCCCTGAGAGGAGAGGGGAGCCGGGGGGGGGCGGTCAGTCCCTGCTCCCAGGAACCAGCAGTAGGACAAGAGGGCTTGGTCTCAAGCTGTGCCAGGGGAGGTTTAGGCTGGACATTGGGAAGAAATTCTCTGCAGAGAGAGGGATCAGACCTTGGAATAGGCTGCCCAGGGAGGGGGTGGAGTCTCGGTCCCTGGGGGTGTTTAAGGTGAGACTGGATGTGGCATCAGTGCCATGGGCTGGGAACCACAACGGGGTTGGATCAAGGGTTGGACTTGATGATCTCAGAGGTCTTTTCCAACCTGTTTGATTCTATGATTCTGTGAATTAATGGTTTAATGTTAATGGATGTATTTTGGGGTTTGGTTTGGTTTTTTGGGGTTTTTTTTTGTTGGTTTTTTTTTTTTTAATCCTCTCATAGTTTTAATAGTGTTCTGGGTTTTTTGCCACTGTCTGTAACTCCAGCCTTAACAACTCAAAGATAGAGTCAATACTGCATCCATGTGTTTTCAGATCTTATCATTTGTGGGTGTAGGGAGATAACAGACTTACTGATGACTGACTGAGCCCAGTCAAGTCTTAGCACTCCATTTCACTGCAGACTCTCTTTGTATTTTTGGATATTATTGCTGTGATGTTTAGGATGCAACAACAAACATTGATTTTGAAAGGGGAGCAATATAAAGCCTGAAATACCATTGCTGGTGGTAACTGAATTCCCTCTTTATGGCTTGAAAAATCAGAAAAGTCCTAATTAGAGTGAGGGTTGTTCTTTCACACCCCACCTCTGGGTGTAATTATAAATGAAGGCTGGAATGTCTCCGCAGCAGCCGCTGAATTGGCACTGCTGCAGTTCCTGAGCAGTCACTGAGCAAATGCAGATTCAGGAGCAGAGTGTTGGGAGCAGAGATAAAAAGCCTCAGAGAGACTCATTCCCTAAATCCAGACCACACATCCTCCAGTGCCTGGGGCTGATCTCTGGCGAGAGAAGAGGGAGAGCTAAAGAGAAATAACTTGGCTCAGGGAATAATAGAGGAAAGGAATGGTTTGCTCCATGTCACGAAGTGAATCCCAGAGCACAGCAGAGAGGAACTGGCAGAGCTGCAGTTAAACAGCACAGTGGCTTGTAAATAAACAGGAAATAAACTGTTGCTCAAGGAGGGCTTTCAAAGCAAAAGAGAGGCATTTGGGCTCAGTTCCTGCTCAGGAAAGCTTGTCCCAAGCTCAAGTCTTTGTTCTATGTGATTTTTAAACCACAGAGAATAAACCTCCCGCTGTCAAGCACAGCCAAGAGGTTTTAACCCTGCATCAGGTTAAAGCTGGGGACTTGAACCAGAAACGAAAGACAAGTCTGGACTTCAGTGCTGAACTGAAACTGGGTGAAACTTGTGCTGTTAACAGGAAAAGTTGAAGGTAAAACACACAGATCAATCCTGCTTTTCATCAGTGCCACCAGGAGGAGCAGAGAAAGAACGAGTGCAATCCCAGGCAAAAGAGGGAAGAGATGGGAGAGCAAAGGAAGATGCAACAAGGGCAGACATGGGGTGGGAAAAGTCATGACCTGACAGCCCTGCAAGACACCCATTGCTCAGAGAATCATGGAATGGTTTGGGTTGGAAGGGACCTTGAAGACCATCCAGTTCCAATTCCCCTCCCATGGGCAGGGACACCTTCCACTATCCCAGGTTGTTCCAAGAGCAATCCCACATGGGAAGGAAGGGGTAGTGGATTTAAGCTGAAGGAGGGCAGGTTTAGAGCAGATATCAGGGAAAAATTCCTCCTTATGAGGCTGGGAAGGCCCTGGCACAGGTTGCCCAGAGAAGCTGTGGCTGCTCCATCCCTGGAAGTGCCCAAGGCCAGGTTGGACAGGGCTTGGAGCAACCTGGGATAGTGGAAGGTGTGAACTGGAGCAAGATGATCTTGACAGTCCCTTCCAACCCAAAACATTCTATGATTCTACAATTCAGGCCAACAAGAAATGTCCATATCTTCACCTTCTGTGAAGGAATAGTTGTGCTCACATGGTGGGACCTGGCAATGCCTGGTTTTGGTACAGCCAAGGCACAAGTGCTTGCTCAGGGCTGCTCTTCACACTGGTGTCCTACAGAGGAGATCCCACAGACAGATCCACTCCACTGAGTCAACACAAAGACTTAAGGTAGAGCCATCAAAAAGTTATTTAGCCATAAAAATCAAGAGAAAAAGAAGCCACCCTCTTCTAATGAACTCAGCTCCTTGGCAGCAGTGAGTAGTGAGTCCTATTTTTTATCCATCAATAAGATCCTTATATCCACAAAGGTGTTGCCTGCTGACATCTGCTGTGGACTAAAACCTTTGGAGAGAGAGTTTGATGGTGCCCCCATGCCCTGGAGAAGTCTTGCAAAGCCCTCATGAACTTGCTCAGTGATGGCTCTAAACCCTGTCCACACATAAATTTAAGGAATATAAAGGTATTAGGGAGTGTCCAAAGGAGGGTCATGGAGGTGGGGAAGGGTTTAGAGGGGAAGGCACAGGAGGAGTTGCTGAGGTCACTTGATTTGCTCAACTGAGGAAGAGGAGAGTGAGGGGAGACCTCCCCAGGGCTCCAGCTTCCTCAGGAGGGGAAAAAGAGGGGTAGGCACTGATCCCTTCTCTCTGAAGAAGAGGGAATGACATGAAGCTGTGCCAGGGGAGGTTTGGGTTGGATATTAGGAGGAGGTTCTTCCCCCAGAGGGTGGTTGGGCACTGACCAGGCTCCCCGGGGTGGTGGGCACAGCCCCAAGGCTGCCAGAGCTCAAGGAGCATTTGGAAAACACTCTCAGGGAGAGGGTGAGATTCTTGGCATTGTCCTGTGCAGGGCCAGGAGTTGCACTGGATGACCCTTGTGCTTCCCTTCAGCTCAGGATATTCTATGATTTCCTGTGCAGGTCACTCTGGATGTTCTCCCAGGTTTTCTGCTTCGGTGACAAATGATGGGAATGCCAACTGGAGCAGCCACAGGACTAAGATGATCAGTTCACCAGCCAGAGAAGCCAAACACACAGTTTAACACCCAGCTCTTTGTTATTGCAGATATTCCAGGGACGTTTAGCTCTGAGTGGGGCCCTGTTGTGCTGAGCTCTGCACACACATGGAATGAGGCACTTTGGGAGACATTCCTCAGACAAATGGAGCCATCTGTGACAGCCACCGCCAACTCCCTGTGCAATCAACAGGCACTTCCAGAGGGTAATTCCTCTCATCCTCAAGTAACCAGCTAAACAGAGATGAATCATGTTTTTAAAATGCCTGTTTTCCCCCCATTAAGGGGAATAGAGTCCTACAATACACTGCTTTACATATATTAGGGCTGAATCACATATTCTCCTTTCACAGGTGCTGAACTTTGGGGTGGCAACATTTGTTGGACCACACAGTGAATAAGTGACAGATGACTGGTTTTCTCCCTCTTTCCAAGTAGTTAAACTCATCCAAGGCTGCCTTTCCTCTTCCCAAGAAATATTTTACATTCAGACAACTCAAAGCAATCTGCAAACATGAAAAACTGATGCCCTGTTCCTCTCGGTGCAGACCCACAAGGAGATTTTAGCTCTGTCCACCCCTGAAGGAAGAAATTATCATTTCCTGGAGTCCATCTATCACTAAAAAAAGCAGACAGTGCAAGTGTGGGTGTCCCAAAACCTCAGACATTTAAAATCTGTAATACCCTGACATGGTGGGTCAAACAATGCAGTTGGAGGCAGGATAATGCCCTGGAGATCAGGAATTCAGGTAAACTGTCCTTGAAAGCAAAAGCAGAGAAACAGCTCTGAGCATTGGCTTTCCCATGGGAAAATCAGGAATATCAAGCAAAATCCTGGACTTGGGCAGGATGGGTGGGACAGAGAGTTGCAAAATACATACTGGAGCTCAAAGCAAGAGTTTGGTATGGGCAGTAAATGCTGTTAACACCTGGAAAGTCCCCTTGCCTTGCTGGGAGGGTTGAGACATCCTTTTCTTGCATTCAAGTTGCTCATTTTAATGAGAAGTAATTGCTTGGGTTGTTCCCGCCTTTTCAGAGCTGCTTTGTAAATGGCCTTTTGGGCCACACAGACACTTCACCATCTCCCCAGGCACTCAGAACAAACCCACAGCCCCAGCCTCATCCTAAAGAAAGGCTCCAAACCCTCCAGGTCCAATATCACTGCAACCCAGAGCTCAGTTACACAGCAAAGTATCTGAAGTGGTGCCAGGAAATCTCACCTGGGGACAAGTCTTTGTCCAAGGATCCAGTGGGATGATGTGACCCCACTGAACTACAGAAGAAGAGCTTCCAAATTTTGCATTTGGTCTTTATTGGGTTGCATGTCTTTATTGGTCTCATTAGCCTGGTTAGTTTTGGATCCTTGTCCGTCCAGAGGTTTCCTTGAAACTTTTCAGTGTGTAAGTTTAAAGAATACAAAACTATCCAAAGGATCTCTGATTATATACACATAGAATTTCCTCTTTATCCCTTCTTAAAAGAATTAGAGACAATTTGTGCTAGGACTGGGAAGAGAAGAACCTCCTCCACAAAAAGCTTTGGACTCACTGTCATGGAATCATGGAAAGGTTTGGGTTGGAAGGGACCTAAAAATCACCTAATTCCAACCCCCTGCCATGGGCAAGGACACCTCCCACTAGCCCAGGTTGCTCCAAACCCTGTCCAACCTGGCCTTGGACACTTCCAGGGATGGGGCAGCCACAGCGTCTCTGGGCAACCTGTGCCAGGGCCTCACCACCCTCACAGGAAACCATTCCTTCCTAATATCTCATCTAAATCCACTCTTCTTCAGCTTAAGGAAGCTTTGTCCTATCACTCCTTCTCCAAAGTCCCTCTCCAGCTCTCCTGAAGCCCCTTTAGACACTGGAAGGGTCTCTAAGGTCTCCCTGAAGCCTTCTCTTCTGAAGGCTGAACATCCCCAGCTGTCCCAGCATATCTCCAGGACAGAGAAGCTCCAGCCCTTGGAGCATCTTCATGTCCTGCTCTGGACTTGCTCCAACAGATCCATCCCCTTGTCATGCTGGTGACCCCAGAGCTGGAGCCAGTGCTCCCTGTGGGGTCTCACAAGACCAGTGTAGGGAAAGAATCAACTCCTGCTCCTTTCTGCCCTTTTAAAAACTATACTTTCAGTCTGGAAAGTCCAGAGGAAAATCAGTGTATGGGCCTCTCATCTGCCTCTCAGCAGAACCTCTTTGCTAACCCACAATTGATTAACAATTGGCTTTCATCTTCCTGTCAGAGCCTGTGGAAGGTGCTTTGCTGTGCTCAGAGTCTGGAACTTACTGTTCTAGTGGGAAAAAAACCACAATCCCATCAAAGCTGTCATTCCCTTTGGCAGGAAATCCTATTACGGATGCACACGAGGTGTGCTCTGAAGTCTCTCCCCATTTACTTCTCTATCTTCTGCCTGCTGTGGGTTTCTCCAGTGCTCATTCCTAATGAATCCTGCTGTTTCATGGAAATGACCCATTTTGGGATGGTTGTGTCTGCTTGGATTACCTTTGGGAAGGTGTTAATGAGGGGTGGCAGGGCTATTACAGAGCAGAGCAACTCTGGGGAAGAGCCACATTCCAGCTGAGCACCCCTGGGATGCCCAGAGCTGGCAGTGAGCACATAATCCAAAGAAAAAGCCAAGTTTGGGAAGTGTCAGTGCTTGGGGTGTGGAGCGTCCAGGAAAGCCTCCTTCACATCCCATTTATCATGGGAATGATCCAGCTTGGGATTGACATCCTGTTTGACTCACCTGCATTACCCCACCACAAACAGGATGCACAAACTGCCACCAAGTTGATGAGAGGGATGGAGGAGGAAAGGCTGGAGAACTGGGATTGTTCAACCTGGAGAAAAGAAGGCTTCAGGGTGACCTGGCTGTGGCCTTCCAGGACCTGAAGGAGCTCCAGGAAAGATGGAGAGGGACTATTTACAAGGAGTGACAGGACGAGGGGCAATGGTTTCCCAAAGCCGGAGGGCAGGGTTAGATGGGATATTGGGAAGGAATTCTTCCCTGGGAGGGTGGTGAGGCTGTGGATCATGTTTTCCAGAGAAACTGTGGTTGCCCCATCCCTGGAAGTGTCCAAGGCCAGGTTGGACGGGGCTTGGAGCAACCTGGGTTAGTGGAAGATGCCCCTGCCCATGGCAGGGGGGTCCAATTCCATGGTCTTTAAGGTCCCTTCCAACCCAAACCATTCCATGATTCCATGATTCTATGAAGGCCACTCTAACTCCTCCGAAATATTTCCAATGACATTTAAATCCTACATGTAACCAGTAGGTTTTCCCACTAACTTTTCACTCTAAGGTAGTGCTGGCGGGTGGGAAAATTGTCTGTAATTTAATGCTGGATAAGAGGATAAAACTTGATGAGAAGAGATGACCTCAAGTTATGCCAGGAAAGGTTGAGGTTGGATATTAGGAAAAATTTCTTTCCTAAAAGGTTTGTCCAGCCCTGGCAGAGCTGCCCAGGGCAGTGGTGGAGTCCCCATCTCTGGAGGGATTTAAAAACCCTGTAGATGCGGTACCTGGGAACATGGTTTAGTGGTGGCCTTGGCAGTGCTGGGCTAATGGTTGAACTTGATGATCTTAGAGGGCTTTTCCAACCTAAATGGTTCTGTGATTCTGTGACTTAAATAAAACAGATCCCATAAGGAACAGAGAGAGCTGGAACAGCTCACTGGGGTGGGGGATTTTTCATTTGTTGCAAAAGTTGGATCCAAATCCAGGGCCTGGAAGCCAAGCTTAGATATAAACAGACTTCAAATAATGGTACAAACATGGATTATTGGGATAAATAACCACGAGAGTTGATCCACATTTCTATCAGCTACCTCATTCTGAAAAGGCCTGGAGTAACTCCGAAGATAATTATCCCAGAAACACCCTCTCTTGGGCAGAAACAGGAATTGTTGGGAGAATTTAATCACCTGCACCATGAAGTGGGTCAGGCAGAAGTTGGGAGAGGCTGTTTTGAGCTCAGCAAGTCTTTTCCAGCTTTGCACTTTCCTGGGGCTGGATAAAACCAGTTCAGATTTGAAGCCCACAATCCATAAAGGTCTTTTGAAGGAACCACTTCAAACTGACCCTGCACTCAAGCAGGACCTCTGTTAGTGCAGATGAATCAAATCCACCTCTTTGTTCCTAAAATGAAAGTCAAATCCACCTTTCCTTCTGTTTTATCTTGGGATTGGGGTGATTTTTGTTTGTTTGTTTGGGATTTTTTATGTTCCACCAGCAGTCTGATTCAGCTTTAAAGAGGATGAATTCCCCTTTATAGAATTTTACAGCTCAGATGAGCTTTGCTTGTAGATTTTCATAAACATCCTGTTCTAGTCAGTAGAGAAAAATTGGATTCAGTTGTGAAATTCCATTTAAAATACTAAAGTCATTGTGTTTTCTTGCATTTACCAGTCAAGAAGATTATGGGTGGTAAGAATTTATTCCCTGGACTCATCACAGAACATTTTTTTCAAGGAAAACCATAGTTCAGGGACTCTTTTGTGCCAGTTGAGCTCATGTTCGTTCCTCACTTTGAAGTAACAAATATCATGTAAAGATCTAGTGACAAGGACATATTATCACCTCGTGTAAACCCAAATCCAGTTTTATATTTTATATTTTATATTTTATATTTTATATTTTATATTTTATATTTTATATTTTATATTTTATATTTTATATTTTATATTTTATATTTTATATTTTATATTTTATATTTTATATTTTATATTTTATATTAATTTTATATTTTATGTTATGTTTGACATATTATATTTTATGTTTTATATTTTATATTTTATGTTTTTGGTTTTTTTTTTGTGGAAAGCTCACTAGTTTAAATAGGCATAAAAGGATGGAACGTCAAGTGGCTGAGAAAAATAATCCAACAATTTTTTAGGGGGGAAAAATCTCAAGTTCAGGTTGGAAACAGAGGTAACATTGTTTTATTATTTTTAATGCTGAGATATGAGAAATTTAAGGTGGCAATAATAATAATAATATGGCAATAATAATAATAATATGGTAATAATGATAACAAGGATAATAATTTAAAATAATAATAATAATAATAATAACAATAATTTGCTTTACCAATTTTCCTTTACAAACACTCCCTATCTCTCCATATAAGATGCCAGCTGGAAGTGTGTGCTGGATACTGAGACACAAATGTATTTTCTTTCCCTCAAGAATGTCTCTATCCAACCTGGAACAGCCTGTACAATTCCTGTTCTTATTTATCTCATTAGTGCATTTAGACATTGACTGTCCTTCTCCCTCAAGAAAAAAACATGCAGAGAAGAACTCCAGGGCCAGATTCCCACTCTTTTCTTTCCTTGAATAAAAATCTCACCCTCAGGCAGATTCTTTTTTTTTTTTTTTTTACAATTTACAAAACTCAAAATAAATTTTATAAGCGTGGGTATCAACTGCCTTCAAAACATTTTGATTCCAGGTTAAGCGCCCTTTCACTCTGCTCACTGAATGACTTTCCTGAGAAGATGGGACAGAGAATATACACAGAAAATTGGATAAAACTCAGAATAACCCTCAGAAAACAACAACCAGACTCGATTTTCTTTTTAAGATTCAGTCCCAAATAATATTCTGGGTGATAACAGGTGAGTTTGTGCCTCGTGGCCACTGGTTGATTTCAGACTCTTTTTTCCCACAAGTTCCATGTGCAAAGCAGGATCCCCTTGATGTTACATGAGCTGAGCCAGGCTGGACAAGGCTGGATTATACATAAAGTGCCTTCTGATTTAACCCAGCCCTGCAGCCACAAACAGGTCCAGCTGGGTTGGGCATTCTGTTGGAATTTTATTTCTCTCCAGAGGGGATGAGGAAGAAAGGGAGACAAGATAGGAGCTGTTTCTTAACTTTCTTGGCCTCTCCTTCAAAATCACCTTAAAACCAGGGGAATCATTGGCTGGTTTAGGTTGGAAAGGACCTTCAAGATCATGGAATTCAATCCCCCCTTCCGCTGTCTCAGGTTGCTCCAAGCCCTGTCCAACCTGGCCTTGGACACTTCCAGGGATGGGGCAGCCACAGCTTCTCTGGGCAACCTGTGCCAGGGCCTCTCCATCCTCACAGGTGAGGAATTCTTTCCCAATATCTGAACCTGTGGTGTTTAAATATTCCATACTTAGTTCTGGTTTCTGGAGTTCACAGGATGCCAGTTGTGGAGAGACTCCAGAGGGGGACCACAAAAATTATTAGAGGAGAGGTCTGGGGCATCTCTCCTGTGAGAAAAGACTGAGAGAGCTGGAGGTGTTCATCTGGAGAAGAAAAGGCTCCAGGGAGACTTTGGAGGCCCTTCCAGGGCCTAAAGGGGCTCCAAGAGAGCTGGAGAGGGACTTGGGACAAGGGATGGAGGGACAGGACAAGGGAGAATGACTTCAAACTGACAGAGGAAACAATTAGATCAGATATTGGGAAGAAATTCTTCTCTGTGAGGGTGGGGAGGCCCTGGCACAGGTTGTCCAGAGAAGCTGTGGCTTCTGGATCCCTGGAAGTGCCCAAGGTCAGGCTGGACAGGGCTTGGAGCAACCTGGGCTAGTGGAAGGTGTCCCTGCCCATGGAAAGAGGTTGGAACTTGATGATCTTTAAGGTCCCTTCCAATCCAAACCATTCTATGATTTTACTCACTTGAAAGTTACTTTCATGTTTTCTAATAAAGCCAATTTTGGGTTTTTTTCTGTTTTGGAGGGTTTTTTGCCTTTTTTCATTTTCATACCAGCATATTTTGTTGGTGAGTAGCACAATAACTGATCCAGGGTCAGTCAGGGACCTAATTCATTCCCTTGAGCCTCACATGGCAATTATTCCTTTGAATATGCTGCACCAAAAAAAACCAACATTGGGTGTGAAGTTGGATGGTTCTGGGTCACACTCAAGGACAAAACCCTACTTCTTTCTGTTGCTTTTTGCATCCAGGGTTTTTCTTTAGTTTTTCATATCATCAAATTGAAGCATTTCTTCTGTCTGTGCCTGTCCTTCCACTTGTGCTCTTGGTGTTCCAGGATCATCCCACAGTCCAGTAGAAAATCAAGGCTCTGTGGGATCAAGAGATGAGCCATGAAAAGGGCCTTTTCACCCATCTGAGTAGACAAGATGATGGGAGGAATGGAGACTTAGGGAACAAAGTGATTTTCCCAAGGTTTTAGAGCATCACAGAGGAGACAACCCCTCCAGGCTCTGCATCCAGCTCTGCTGGAATGGCCCATATGTGTCCTCATGCTCAGGGAAGATTTCCCTCTTCCCTCTGGAGTTCCATCTGCTCCTGCACTGCTCTTTCTCCTGCCCACTTGAGGGGAAGCAAAACTGGGAGACAAACATGAGATACTGGGTCTGGACCTTGGCCCAGCAGTGGCCCAGGCTGTCAGATGACATCGTTTGTCATCTGTTGTTGCTGCTCTGAGGCTTTTTGCTGGGAGATGTTCAATTTGAGACCATTCATGGGGCTCTCCCTGCTTGGTTTGGGCCTCTGTGCTTTTTGGTGCCCAGCTCTGAAAGGACCAGAGACCACAGTTATAGTTTTTCGAAGACTCTAAGGGTAAGACCCCCTCTCTCCTCCTGGTCTCTTCACCCCTTTCCTCTCCTACCAACCCTATTCCACACACCCAGAGATGTTTTCTCCTAACCAGAGCCGAACTGATGCTGCCTGTTTCCCTCTTTATCATTTCCACAAGCTCCATCTGTCTCAGGGGGAGGGAGAGAAGAATTTCAAGAATATAATGATGGACTTCTGGAGTCATGTAAGAAAGAAAACAAGAAAAAAAGGCAACACACACAAAGAAAGGAGAAAAGGGAACTGTGAGGGCTCAGCCAAGGTGTTGATACAGACTGTGGGCTGCTACTCTGTCTTTGCAGGAGGCCATTAATTATCATTATTGCCTGGCTTGAATTATCTTTTTTTTATAAAAAAGACTGCAGTAAATAGGCAGGATCTGTGAGGGAAAGTGTTCAAGCTTCACATATGTCAGGCAGAGAGAGCAGAGCAAGATGAGAACAGGCAGCAGACGGGGAGCTTCAAAGGCACAGACAGATAAAAGGCCCCTGCAGCAAAGGAAGCCTTGAGACAGAAGCAGAAGCTTCCAGTTTGAGATCCTGTTCAGGAGGATTTTATTAGTAGGCTGTAAAACTCTGAGCAGGAGAGTTGGGCTGGTCTGTTTTAAAGGGTCAAAAGGGAGAGTTTCAGACTGGCCTAGACAGCTCTTAATCCCTGCCAAAAGTAGGTGTTTGCGTCAACTGCCTTGGGTTTGTCTGGCAAGGAACACTTCTACTCAGACTGGAGAAGGGATCTTACAGAGGGACAGTGACATCACTGAATCACAGGATCATAGAATTCTGATTTAATGACATCACTGAATCATAGAATGGTTGGAAGGGACCTTAAAGATCATCCAGTTCCAAACCTCCTGCTGTGGAAAGGGACATCTTCCCCTAGAACAGCTTGATAAGATGTGTAGAGATTCTTGAAGTCACCTTCCTTCTCCCAGTCCCACACGGCCATTCCTGGATATTCATGTTTTGTGGGACAACATCTCTTGAGCTCACAGGCTGAATCAAATATCCCAAGTTGGAAGGGACCCATGTGGATCATTAAGACCAGCTCCTGACTCCACGCAGGGCAACCTAAAAGTAAAAGCAGGTACTTTAGAGCATTACCCAAACCCTTTTTGAACCAGAATTGGTCAAGGTAGATGAAGAGAGAGGGGGTTGTTTCAGCCAGAACCAACTCTAGGAATGGGATTTCTCTCCTCCCTCTCAGGGTTTCTCCCATTTCACCCAGGGTTTAGCTGCTGAAAAGCTGAGAACTTGTTACCCATCCAAACTCACTGCATTCTTCAGCAAAATCATGAGGTGGTACAAGAAGTCCTCGGGAGGTGCCTTTTTCTCTGTTGTCCAGAGAGAAAATTAAGATGTCTAATTTGCCTCAAGTGATTAACTTCTGGATAAAAAAGAAAGGGGTTCTGCCAGAAAGCTGGAGAGGGACTTTGGACAAGGGAATGCAGTGATAGGACAAGGGGGAATGGTTTTAAACTGAAGGAGAGTAGGCTTAGATGGGATATGGGGAAGAAATTCTTCCCTGTGACGGTAAGGAGGCCCAGGTTGCACAGAAAAGTAGTGGCTGCTCCATCCCTGGAAGTGTTCCAGGCCAGACTGGATGGGGTTTGGAGCAACCTGGGCTAGTGGAAGGTGGCAGGGGGTGGAACTCAATGATCTTGAAGGTCCCTTCCAACCCAAACCTTTCTGTGGTTCTGTGATGTAGAAATGAGCAGTTTGAAGGTGAGAAGGTTTGGAAGGAGACACCAGATCTCCAGCCTGGGTGATTTGAGCACAAAGAACTTTGTCAGCCTCGCTGGGAACAGTTAAAGAGCACTCAGTGTGTGCTGAGACTTCTCAGCATCATTTTCCCAGGCTGAAAACCATCCCAGCGGGTCAACGCTGGGAAAAGTGTGTGATTAACAGGTCAAGAGAGCAGCATCTTAAAACCCACCAAGCAGGCAGCTGAGAAGTTCAGGGACTGACAGGAAACCCGGGGTTCTCAGACAAAAATCCTTGTCTAGAACTGAGTCATCCTGCCAGCATTAATGACAGGGAATAAAGGCAGGGGAATAATGAGAAAATGCTTTTACTGTGTCATTACAGGAAAAGGGCACAATGCAAATTAGGGCACTATTGCAGATAATTAGAGGTGAAAGAATGGATATCTTTGATTAAAAGTGGGAGCCCAGGCAGGATGAAGCTGCAGAACAATGCCTTGTTTTCCCTTGAAAACTCCCCAAACTGAAGAAAAGATAAATACAGACATTAAGGACTTCAAAATCCTCGCTTCCAAGGGCAGCTTTGGACTTGTTTGTTAGAGAGATGTTAAAATGCTCAGCATGTCACTCCAGATAAGTGGAAAAAATCTATGGAATGAGCTGTTAACCATGAGAACTGCTTTTCTTGAAGATTCTTGAGCTGGCCCAAAGACTGGGAACAACGGAAGAGCAGGAAAAGACAACACCAAGGACAAGAGGACCAGGACTCATTTAGGAAGATGTCTTACAGAAATTGGTTCTCTGAGGTCTGAAAGCCCCTTGAGGTGCAATTTCAGGTCTGAATTTCTAAGGGCTCTGCAGTCACGTTGCTCCATCTCCTCCAGCTGGCACAGGGATCCCTGTCCTACATCTCTCCTGAGTCCTGAGCTGGTCTGGCCAGACCCACACCTACAGCACACGTGTCATCACCTCCTGATTGTGGGCATGAAGGAACAGAGCCTGCAGTCAAAGCCTGTTTCCCACAGTGTGGATCTTCCTATTGATGTGTGCAAGATTCTGGAGCGGAGGATAAATTTTGGGAGACCTTTCCTGTCAAGACCAGGTTGGAGGGGGCTCTGAGCAATCTGGTCTAGTGGAAGGTGTCCCTGCCCACAGCAGGAGAGTTGAATGACCTTTAAGGTCCCTTCCAAGCCAAATCATTCTATGATTCAATGATTCCTCTTCCTTAGCCCCCCAAATATCTCATGGCTGAGAATTCCTGAGTAGAAAAGGCACAGACTCCACCTGGATGCAGAAAATCTCAACCTATATATATATATATATATAAGTCTGACCTATATATTTGTTGCATGAAGAAAAAAAGTGGTTCAGCCTCTCTCTCCACCATCCTCACTCTGCATTTGGCTCAGAGACTCCATCCCATGAGAACATTCCCGGTGTGGAAACCCCTCCTCAATCAAAAGCCTGTGAAAAGAGCTTTGGATCCGTTTGGCTGCTGAAGTCTCCTCAGGGTATTTTCCCTTTTTTAAAATTCAGGTTCTGTCTTCCTTTCTCTTGGTACCTGGGAGCCTAATTTTCTGCAGAAGTTAATGGTAGGGGAGTACTCGTCATGCAGATGCCAAGGAATCGGTCTCCTTGGCAACAGCAGCCATGGAAGCGCTGGGATCTCATTAACTCCTCAACCCATTCATGTCCCTGCACTCTCAGCACTGTCCTGCCCCAGGGACAACTTGGCCTCTGTGTTATTTTACACATCCCGGGGTTTAGATAATTCTCAAATGAAGCTCTGGCCTCGCCCCCCATGGGAAACCTCTCTCTCTTTTGTCATTCAGATCTGTGACAACTCAGCTTCAGTGTTCAGGGAAAAAAAAATAAAAAAAATGTCCCAGCAAAGATAAGGAAAGAAGAATATTCTTGAATTGTGCAGAGAACAGAGAGAGGTTGGAAGCTCTGGAATTTTCTTCAGGGGTGGTCCTTTGTGCTGGTATAAATATCTGAGTGGACTTCAGCCTCAGAGAGGGAGAAACTTGTTCTCTGAGGTCCCTTTTCCTCAAGAGGGTGTTATTACAACACAGATTTCCTGCTAGGGGACAGACAAATATTCTCCCAAATCCTAGATGATGATGTTGGATATCCTGGCAGGAAGCTGCAGCCCATGGCAGCTGCTTTTCCTGACCAGTGACTATTGAGGACACCTAGGAGAGGTCTCTGTGGGGTTGAGACATTTATATAATTTAGATATAATTTTAATATAGTTTGTTTATATAATTTCAAGTTTATATAATTTCAAAGTTTTATATAGTTTCAAAGAAGACATTGATAGGTGTGAAATGAGACTGCTGAGAGGGAAGACAGACCAGACAAGAAATGGGTGTTTGATGAATTAATAACATCCATATAAAGATTGAATCACAGCAGCTGCCCTGTTTAAAACGAGGTCCCGTGAACAATTTGTGAACAGGAAAGGAGCCAAAATGAGCCTCCTAGATCTGAAAAGGGGAGTTTCAGTCATATAAAGGAATGTGGGAAATTTTACACCGAGTTTTGCCACCCATTTTCCCCTGGCCAAGGACCTATTGAGGAGACCTAGGAGAGATCTCAGTAGGGTTGGGAGATTTATATGATTTCAAAGAGGACATTTTGGGCATGAAATGAGACTGATGAGTGGCAGGACAGACTGGACAAGAAAGGGGTGTGAATGAGAAAGTGCTGATGCTGAAAGTGTGTTTGATTAATTAATAACATCCATACAAATATTGGGTCACAGCAACTGCCCTGTTTAAAAGGAGGTCCCATGGACAATTTGTGAACAGGGAAGGAGCCAAAATGAGCCACCTGGATCTGAAAAGGGGAGTTTCAGTCATATAAAGGAATGTGGTAAATTTTACAGCAAGTTTTGCAACCCAGTGTCCCAAATTCTGAAACTTTCAGTGCAGAAAATGCTTCCGCAAGCAAGAAGGGGCTGGTTTGCTCTCTGTAGTGTTGGTAAAAAAGCCCTGAGCTGGACTGGTTAGAGAAAGTGGGAGGTCTCCACCACTTGAAGAGCTTTAAAAATAGTTTAGAACATGATCTGTGAGTTGCATCGTGGCAACAAATAATGTTCTCCTGAAGCAGATGCCCGGTATGATCCTGCAGCACTCTGAGCTCAAATGATCCCCCAGCAAGGGAAATGGAGTTTCCAAGGATTTCCTCTGAAGTGCCATTGAATATGACAGGACAAAACCTGTTGGAACAAGTCCAGAGGAGGCCACTGAGTTGATTAGAGGCCTGAAGATCCTCTGCTCTGGAGACAGGTTAGGAGAGCTGGGGGTGTTCACCTGGAGAAGAGAAAGCTCCAGCGAGATCTTAGAGCCCCTTCCAGGGCCTAAAGAGGATCCAGGAGAGCTGGAGAGGGACTTTCCACGAGGGCCTGGAGGGACAGGACAAGGAGGAATGGCTTTAAGTTGAAGGAGGGTAGATTTAGATGAGATATTGGGAAGAAATTCTTGGCTGTGAGGGTGGTGAGGCCCTGGCACAGGTTGCCCAGAGAAGCTGTGGCTGCCCCATCCCTGGCAGTGTCCAAGGCCAGGTTGGACTGGGCCTGGAGCAACCTGGTCTATTGGAAGGTGTCCCTGCCCATGGCAGGGGTTGGAATTCCATGATATTTCGGGTCCCTTCCACCCCAAACCATTCCATAATTCTATGAAAGTCTCTGGTACTTCCAGAAGAAAACAAATGGGTGAGTGGCAAACTCCCTTCTCATGGCGTGGGATGAGCTGCAGGAAAGTTCTCACCAGCAGGACACAGGTTCTGACTCATTGTGTTGAAGGAGCCAAGGGCAGCAGGATTCAGGGATGACACCATCCTCAACAGCTCCTGCAGGGACACTGATTGAAACGCTGCCCCAGGAGGGACAGTTCCTGCTTGACTTGCAATTGGTTTTGGCAGGGATTTAATGAGTCAGTGAGGAGCAGGGACGAGGTCCCAGTGGTCAGTCACCTCCACCTTCACCGTGTGCTCACCACAACCACGTCACACTGCTTTTTATACCCATCAAGTTGCCACTTGACCCTTCACTCTCTCCCTTGTCCCTCCACCGTCCTGCCCTCGTCATATTTACTGCGTGGGAGCTTTGTGATTTCTAGATTTGCCTCTAATCTTCCAACCCTTCAGACTTCAAACTCCGACTTCAGATCTCAGACTCCACCGTGGCAGGTACAGAACAACTCCTGGACTTCCAGCAGCGAATTCTTCCCTTCAGCTGCTCTGATCCAGGCAGGATGTTGAATAACTCACCCATTTCTCTTGTTGTTTAGCTCAAGATCAAGAAACTGAGCAACAAAAGAGAAAGAGAAACCACTCGCCCACAGAGTAGCTCCAAGGGCTTTGTTTCCTGGCTGGTTTATGGCAAGAAAAGGAATTGTGAGCTGGATGTTCTTCTGGGGGATGCTCAGGATGAGATGCTGGAGGGTCCTGAGATCACAGGCAAATTTGGGGCCATGTTTCAGCAAGTTCAGGGCTGGATGCACCATGATATGATGCTTTTATAGTGGGAAAACTTGTATATCATGTCCTCCCCCCGATATGTACCCTATTTTTTCCCAAAATATGCCCCTTGCTTGTACCTCCCTGTTCAAATCCACGCTGTGAGGCTGCAAATCCTTGTTATATCCTAAATCCCCTATGGAGGGAAACTCATTAGATTCATTTTTCACCTACATCAATAATTTAATTGTTTCTAATGCGGCAGCAAATAAGTAAAACCAGTCAAAAGATTCATTGACTGAGGCTGGAGGAGGGGGAGAAGGAGGGAGAAGGGACAACAACATCAGTGTCTGCAATCCAGGGAAGCTAAAACCTTCTTCATCTTTTCCAGAATTCCAGTGGCAATAATCCCTTTAACAAGTGTGAACTGTGAGGATGGGAATCTCTGCAGAAAAACCTCTCCATAGGCACAGTCACCTCCGTCTGGTTTCCATAGAGATTTGGGTCCCTGTTTCCAGCAGGGAAAATCTTGATTGACAAGTTTGTACCTTCTCAGAGGTAAAACCTCAGCGACACAGAGACGAGCTCTGAGTTCTCAATAAAGTCCAGCCTTTCAGGGGGTTCCTTATTTGATTTATTTTAAAAATTATTCTTTGGTGGTTTTATTTTGTGGCGGTTTTTTTTTTTTTTTTGCCCCCCTCCCTCCCAAGCTTTTCTCATGCCATGGAAAAGGTGCAGGATTGGCAGCTTTGGAGTCTGTGATCACACCCTGATTTCAGCAACCAGGTAAAACTGCAGACAGATGGCTGAGTAGGGAGGGGGGGGAAAAAAAGTGCTGGATTTCTTCTGATAATCAAAAAAATCGCAGGGAAATCCAAATGAAGCAAAGATTTTATGAGCTCTGGGAAGTTTTGGGAGAATCTTCCACAGAAGCAGAAAAAGGTGGATGCCTAAAGCCATGTCAGTGTGGAAAGGGGCAGAGAAATGGATTTTTTTTTCTCTATTCTGAAGACATTGGATAGTTTGGGATGATTTGGGCCCATGGAGGGGAGTTTCTTCTTTCTTGTCTGGTCTCATGAGCTCCATGTGATGCTGGGTTTGGACAATAAGTAGGTCCAGTTCCTGAAGAGACATCTCTGTGTGAATTCCCTGGGTCAAATTAACTAAAAATTATATCAGCAGACCAACTTTTCCTGCTTGTTTTTATTTCTCCCAGGCCGTGTTTCACACTGCATGATTTTAGAGTTCCACTCTTTTACTGGAAGGGATTCCAGACAGGGATTTCTGCTGATACACGTGACAAATATCCCAGTTTTCATGGGAGTGTGCCAGAAGAAATCAGTTGCACCAATGTCCCTTGGTGGTCTCCTGTTGGAACATCCTGTTGAATCTAGGAGGCAAAATCCAGCAGGAATGTTCAAAGGTCTCAGCCTCTTCATCTAATTTGATTTAAAGGAAAATAAGCAAAAAACCCAGTAAAGATTGCCAAGAAAAATGTGGATTTTTTATGATCTTGATACATGATATGTGACATACTGTAAAAAATGACATTTACCAACTGTTCAAAACTCATGTAGGAAAAGCCTGCAGGAAGCAACATTTCCTGGATTTCCATGGCATTTGTCTGCAATTCCAGATGTTTGGGTTGTTCATACATCATGTGATATTGCAGCAGTCTGGCTGTGCTTGCTGATCTAAGGTTTAATCTGAATTTCATTTGCAATGACTGGGTTGAAAACAAATTCCCTGGTGCAAAGCAAAATCCGGGAAGATTCGAGTGGTCTTGTCCTGGAGAGGCACCCCAGGATCTGTCCTTCAGTGGGAATGACCAAGACAAGGAGCTCTCCCAGTATCACAGAATCATGGAATGGTTTGGGTTGGAAGGGACCATCGAGACCATCTCATTCCCACCCCCTGCCTTGGGACACCTCCCACTAGACCAGGTTGCTCAGAGGCTGATCCAGCCTGGCTGGATCCACCACAGAATGATTCCCAGGGAAGTGTCCCTGGTGTCAGGGAGCAGAATTTGATGGTAATAGGTTTTAGGAAAATTACTGTCTGGGCTTGGATGTTTTTCCAGTAGTTTCTGTGCAGTTTTCCAGGCTTACAGTGCCCTCAGCTCTCAAGCTTAATTCAGTTCCAGACATGCCTTCCTGATCAAGCTGAGGGGAAGCGAACCACATGGAATTAAGGGCACCTTCATTCTGAAGTAAATTGAAGACCCAGGTCTTAAAGTCTTCCAAGTAATTTCCTATAAAGCCATGCCTTGGTTCAGTTTGGATTTGCTTTCCTGGAACTCTCTGTGGAGAGGAGTCCTCAGAGAGAAGCATCTTTGGAACATGGTGAATTAATTTAGAAAGAGAGAGAGAAAGAGAGAGAAGGGAAGGAAGGGAGGAAGGAAGAAAAAGAAGGAAAAAGAAAGAAAGAAAGGAAGGAGGGAAGGAAAGAAAGAAAGAAAGAAAGAAAGAAAGAAAGAAAGAAAGAAAGAAAGAAAGAAAGAAAGAAAGAAAGAAAGAAAGAAAGAAAGAAAGAAAGAAAGAAAGAAAGAAAGAAAGAAAAAAAGAAAGAAAGAAAGAAAGAAAGAAAGAAAGAAAGAAAGAAAGAAAGAAAGAAAGAAAGAAAGAGAGAAAAAGAAAGAAAGAAAGAAAGAAAGAAAGAAAGAAAGAAAGAAAGAAAGAAAGAAAGAAAGAAAGAAAGAAAGAAAGAAAGAAAGAAAGAAAGAAAGAAAGAAAGAAAGAAAGAAAGAAAGAAAGAAAGAAAGAAAGAAAGAAAGAAAGAAAGAAAGAAAGAAAGAAAGAAAGAAAGAAAGAAAAAGTAAGTTAGTTTTCCTTCCTGCCTTCACCCTCAGACATTTAGTAAATGCCTCTCTCCAAGGTCTCTTTTGGGAAAAACCAGGAAACAACCTCCTGGCTGACCCCAGGCACACAGGGAAGGCAGGTTGTGATGAAGAGCTCCTGGTCTTTCCCTGGCAGGAGGATCATGGAATCGTTTGGGCAGGAAAAGACCTCTGAGATCGTTGAGTCCAACTGTGACACCGCCACTGCCAAGGCCACCACTGAGTGGCTTTTCAGTACCTAAAGGATGCTCCAAGAGAGCTGAAGAGGGACTTTAGACAAGGGTTTGGAGTGACAGGACAAGGTGAGGCCCTGGATGGTCCCAGGACAGGTTGCCCAGAGAAGCTGTGGCTGCTCCACCCCTGGAAGTGTCCAAGGCCAGGCTGGACGGTCCTTGGAGCAACCTGGGCTAGTGGAAGGTGTCCCTGCCCATGGAAGGGTGTAGAACAAAATGATCTTGAAGGTCCCTTCCAACTCAAACCATTCCATGATCCTGTGGTTTTATATCATGCAAAAACAAAGATTCCCAAAATCACTACAACCCTACAAGTTTTCCATACAGACTGGGTGAATTTTGGGCAGTTTTTCCATCGCTCCCACATGTGATTGAAATGCTCTCAGACAATATTACACAAAAGACTCGAAATACAAGGTATAAGTCCCTAGAAAATCAGATTTCATTTAATCCTGAATCTTACAGAACCACTTGCTGGCATGAAGTGTTTCTTGTTTTTCTAAACGAATAGAATGTTGACATTTTCAAAACGGACCTTTTTGACTGTTTGTTTGCAAAAAACATCATTTAAAAACTGAGTTTAACTTGAAAAAAAACAAAACAAAACAAAACAAAAACAACATAAAAGAAAGAAAACAACAAGGGAAAGGTTAGAAAACTCAGAAAATAAATGGAATTTAGTGTTTTGGGACTTAAAGACTTCTGCTGAGTTGGTGAGTGAAGAAATCTCTTTTTCCAACTTCATCTTAATATCAGGAATTATCAGGAGACTTTCTCATCAGACTTGACCTTGCCTTATTTTGCTCTCTCCTGACTTGACTATTCAATTAAATAATTTCAATATTTCTCCTGATGCAAGATTTGCATCCTCTGTGCTCCTCTGCTGCTCAGGAACTCAGAATTTTCTGTCTTTGGAATGGTGTGAAACCCTTCCTTACCCCAAATGAAGTTATTTTCCCAACAGGATCAAGGAATGATCCCTCTTTGTAACCAGGATTAACAAAGCCTGTGTTACACTCTTGAAAAGTTACAGATCCACTCCCTGGAGGGCCCAAAGTCACTGACAATTTTGACACCAGCAGAAAAGCCAAACTTAAGGTTGTAACCTTAAAAATGGTTTGGGTTGGAAGGGACCTTCAAGTCTACCATGTTCCACCCCCTGCCATGGGCAGGGACACCTTTTACTAGACCAGGTTGCTCCAAGCCATCCTTGGACACTTCCAGGCATGGGGCAGCCACAGCTTCTCTGGGCAACCTGTGCCAGGGCCTCCCCACCCTCACAACTAGGAATTTCTTCCCAATATCCAATCTAAATGTATCCTCCTTCAGCTTAAAGCCATTTCCCCTTGTCCTGTCCCTCCATGCCCTTGTAAAAGTCACAGAATCCCAGAATTTCAGGATCAACAAGGTTGGAAAAGACCCCTGAGATCTTCGGGTCCAACCTGTGGCCCAACCCCACCTTGGCACCCAGCCCATGGCACCGAGTGCCACGTCCAGGCTCTGCTTCAGCACCCCCAGGGGCAGCGACTCCATCCCCTCCCTGGGCAGCCCATTCCAAGGGCTGATCCCTCTCTCTGGAAAGAACTTCTTCCCAATGTTCAACTTAAACCTCCCCTGGCACAGCTCAGGGCTGTGCCCTCATGTCCTACTGCTGGTTCCTGGGAGCAGAGCCTGACTCCCCCCGGCTCCCCCCTCCTGTCAGGGAGCTGCAGAGAGTGAGGAGGTCTCCCCTGAGCCTCCTCCTCTCCAGGCTGAGCCCCCCCAGCTCCCTCAGCCTCTCCTCATGGCAATTGTGCTCCAGTCCCTTCCCCAGCCTCGTTGCTCTTCTCTGCACCTGCTCCAGCCCTTCCATGTCCTTCCTGAGCTGAGGGCCCAGAGCTGGACACAGCACTCCAGGGGAGGCCTCACCAGCGCTGAGTCCAGGGGAAGAATCCCTTCCCTGGACCTGTTGGCCACACTCTTCCTGATCCAGGTCAGGATCCATTGGCCTTCTTGCCCACCTGGGCACACTCTGGCTCCTGTTCAGCTTCCTGTCCATCCCAGCTCCCAGGACTCTTCCTGCCTGGCTGCTCTCCAGCCACTCTGACCCAGCCTGGAGCTGCCGGAGGTTGTTGTGGCCAAAGTGCAGGACCCAGCACTTGGCCTTGTTGTACCTCATCCCGTTGGAATCAGCCCATGGATCCAGCTTGTCCAGGTCCCTCTGCAGAGCCCTCCTGCCTTCCAGCAGATCAACACTCCCCCCCAGCTCGGTGTCCTCTGCAAATGTATCCCACAGTCCTTCCATCAGCACTCGAGGCATGGCCTCACCAGTGCCCAGTGCAGGGGCAGAATCCCTTCCCTGCTCCTGCTGCCACACTCTTCCTGATCCAGGCCAGGATCCATTGGCTTTTTTGGCCCCCTGGGCACCCCTGGGTTTGTGCCCCGCTGCTGTCCATCCGCACCCCCAGGTCCCTCCCTGCCTGGTTGCTCTCCAGCCACTCTGGCTCAGCCTCTTACTGAGTCCTGCCAACTGGAGAGCCTCATCTCCCTTTCCCAGCTCCCCCAGCTCTCCTGTAGGAGCATAAATTAACAAGTAGAAACTTAATAAACATTGAAGAGGGAAAGACTGAAAAACACACTGACACTGCACTATCACTGTAACTTAATGGGATCTTAAAAATTCCTAAATATAGCCTAGAAATAATGAAAATGACTGTGCCTTCCATAATAATCATCAGAAATTATTTCCTGAATTGAGCTGATGGTAAGTTTTCAATTTTTAACAGATTAGAGCTGTAAAAACCACTTCACCTGCAACTCGTTCTTAGTATAAATAAGTATCTTTAGAACAGGTCTAAGACAACATGATCTGAGTGAGCACCCAAAGCTCACCAGAGCAGCGTTTTGAGGTGATAAGTGGAGCCATTAGAGCCGCTTGTGTCAATAATGGAAGTTTCACAGCTTCCTAATTACACTTGCTTTGCTGGAAAAAGGAGAGCCAGGGGAGCAGCTGGGCTGGGAAGTCAGTAAATATGATTTACATCACTGACCGGTGCAATCTCTTTGATTAAAAAAGGAAATAGAAGACAAAAAAAATTCAAAAAAAAATAGAAAAGAAAGCTGGTCTAGTGGAAGGTGTCCCTGTCCATGGCAAGGGGTTGGAACTGGATAATCTTTAAGGCTCTTTCCAACCCAAAACATTCCATGATTCTATGAACTATTTCATATGTGCAATAGTCTGATCAGGTCCATCTTGGCCCCTTCTTTAAGCCATTCTAAATATGCAAATTAAGGAGTCCAGTAGTGCAGTCACAATAAAGAGAGAAGGAAAATAAAATTTATCAAGTAATTGTAAATTAAGATTTTTTTTCAGTTCTGTAAGTGACCCCTCATGTCTTGTCCATCATTTATAGAGTCAATTTTTAAGGTTGGAAAAGCCCTCTAAGATCACTGAGTCCAACCTGTAACCCAGCACTGCCAGATCCACCACTAAACCATGTCCCCAAGTGCCACATCCAAAGCCTTTTGAGGCTTTCCAGGGATGGCGATTCCACTGGGCAGTTCCCTGGGCAGCCTTTTCCAATGCCTGGTCACCCTTTCAGTGAAGGATTTTTTTTTATAATATATAATCTAAACCTCCCTTGCTGCTGTTTCCTCTGGTCCTGTTGTGCTTGTGAATATCCCTGATATTGGGATCATGGCCCAGAAAACACAGGGATGGTTCCCACTCTGATTTTGGAGGGGATTTCAACTAGTTTGAGGCAGTTCATCCATCACTGGGCTGCATCTCTTCTAGGTGACTCTCTATTCCTAGAGCCAGGAGCAGAAATAAGACATTTTTTCATTAATTAAAGGTGTAGGTCCAGTGACTCTCTGGACCTTTTCATCTAGAACTGTCAGAATGAAAGCAAACAACAATTACTAGAGTCAAATCTGGAAGGCTGTGGAACAAAATTGGAAACCCAATGAGTTTGTCTGGCACAGGCAGGAATTTCCCAGCCTCATCCACCTTTTCAACTCCCCCAGCAGGGCATCTCCATCCTGTCCATCTTCCTCCACTGTAATTTGGCCATCAGTTCTTCTCAGCTCTCCACACCAACCTCTCATTTGCCCCTTCCCTCACATCTCCCTCAATGATCAACCACTGATCTTGTGGATGATCTGGAGTGGGCCATGTGAGGATTGATGGCGACAAGGAGAGATTTTCCCCTTTTTTAAGTGGATTTTCCTACTTTTAATTCCCACAGCGAACAGTGGAGTTCTGCCCCCCTCTGCTGGAAAAGCTCAGCACCTCCAGCTGAGCATCAAATCCTAGAACATCCTGAGCTGGAAGGCACCCACAAGGACCATGAAAGTCCAGCTCATGTCCCTGTACAGGACAACCCCAAAGAATCCCTTCATGTGCCTGAGAGTGTTGTCCAAACACTTTTTGAACTCTGGCAGGGTTGGTGCAGCTCTCGCTTTTCGCTCTTTGAGGCATCACATTGGTCATGTCCCTTTTGGCCATGTCCAGAGACCTTGAGAAGTCTAAACCTGCTCTCCTGCCCCAGTTCGCTGCACTGTCCCAGGATGGGGTTGCATTAGCTGGACCCCTGTGATGGTTTGTCCCCTCAATTCTTGTTTTTCCCCTTTTTACTGATGCCAGAAGTGGGGAGAGTTCAGCTGAGGAACAAAACTGCACCTTCAAAGTTTCTTCCTCGCTCCTGCAAAGATTTTGTGGTTGGATGAGCTGTAAAGAGCTGGAGATACAAAGGTTGGCAGGTCTCCTTTTGGCCATCTGACCATTTCTGCCTTCCCAACCTGAGCTCAGAAGGGGTATCTGGGTGGTTCACTTGGCAGGGCACATTTGTTCCCTCTTGGGAAAGGGATGAGTCCATTGGTTTTTCCAGCTGACCCACCCAAGTGCTCATTGTTCACCCCTGGTATTCCCAACACCATCCCTGTTGGAGAGTGACTAAGGACAGAGCAGGGAATGGGGGCTAAGTCCACCTGAGTGTAAAACCTTTCCAGAAGAGGCAGGATTTGCAGAGGCAGAGCAGAGTCCTCCATACCTAGAACATCTGTGGGGCCAGAAATTTGAGCCCAAACTATTGCAAAAATACACATTTCAGTTTAAATGACTCTGAGTTCCATCCTCTACTCTATTCCTTTATGTTCCTGTATGTTCCTACCTCCAACCTGTATGGCCCAGGGATTTTTTTACAGGTAATGAACCCAAGGAATTTGGAAATGCATCAATAAACAAAGCACCAGGCTGAATTTCTCCTGGGTCTCTCTATTGCTGAGTGCTGGTTTTCTACCTGCTGAAGCCTCTTCGGAGGTCAAGTAGAGCTGATTGAGGTTTAGAGATTTCTTTACCTTGTCCTGACTTGCCTCAGCTCTTCTGTGCATACCATTTCTCAGAAATGGGTGGGAATGTGATCCCCTCCTGTTTCAACAGCCTTGCTCTCAGTTGTACCCCACAAGAGCCCTCCACATCCCACAGTCCCACGAGGGATTGCTCCCACCTCATGGGCTGCAGGTGACTCAATCTTAGATGCCAAACAACTCCCTCAAAACACCTCCCTGTTCTCCACATCCAACCCCTCCTCTGCAAAGATTTTTCTCAAATCAAGTAAGGCCAAATGGCTGACAAACCCAAACTTTCAGAGGGCAGCAGGTACTTTTGTTGCCCATAAACCAAGGAAGAAAGACCGGAAAGCGAAGCACAAAGCAATTGAAGCAGAATATTTCAAAGTTTTATTGTATAAATCTACAAAAGGCTTTGCTACAATAGCAAATAGAGTGTAGCACTATTCTATTGACAGGTTCTAGTGGCTTGGGGTGATCTTGTAGCTCCAACATGACACATGAGGAATAAACTGCCTGATACAGTCAGATCCAGGGCAGGTGATGTCGGCTTACAAAGACCTTTGGCTTCAACCCCTACAACCTGCAGCGATTCAATGGGTTTGCCTTTTGTACAAGGTTGCTTGAATTAAGAAGATCTCTAGTAAAAATAAAAACTCTAAAGAAGTTTTGTCAGAGTTCAAATGTAAAACCATCTAAGGAGGAAAAAAAAACCGCAGTGGTTGAAATCTGCTGAAGTTTCAGAGACAAAACACATACACACTTCTTCATTCGTGTGGCTCTGCCCCAGGAAAATAAACTACCAGCCCTTCCTGGGGAGGCTGGTAATATAAACCAGGGTGCTACAAGTAAAGCTCCAGTTTGCCAGGAGCAACAGGTGAAATAAAATCAGTCCAGGAGATTCAGTTCTTCACACTCCAAAAAGGCAGCTGAAAATGTATAAACCTCAGGACCAAACAACCAAGTAGCACAGACAGGCTAATTCATTAAAAAGGCAGGAAAGCCTATGGGAAAAAAAATAAAATGCCTATTGAGGCAGTCAAGTCCCTTGAAAGGGACTGTGAAAATTAAGCACCTCAAAATCAAACATCATTCTGACCTTGAGATGATGCCTGTGGAGTCTGGCTTGACATGGTTTTCCAGAATTTTCTGGTCCCGGACATTTTTGCTGAGCCTTGTTGGAATGTACCCTGGGTCCACCCCAGAACTGGGCTGAGGTGGATTTGTTTGCCCGACACACACCCCCACAGCAACACCCACACACACCCACACACCCCCAGGACAGTTGGCTCTGGAAGAGAGAGGAACCAACTGGACCCCTTGAGCTGAGATGTGAAGCAAAACTGCCTCGTCCAACTCACTCGTCCCTTTGGGCTCCCTGGGTCTGGATGGAAACAGTCCCCCCAGAGTCAGCACAAGAACCCCAGTTCTTGCAGTAACTCTGGCCCATGCAGATCCAGAGAGCTCCTGCTGCCTCCCAACACTCTCCTCTCTGGCAAGACAGTTGTGCAGGCTCCAAGAGTTCAGACAAGCATCAGGAACACCGGGATGCTTCTCCGAACCTCCGGAGCCCTTTGAGGTTTGAAACTTGTACCCGCATGAAATGAAGTTCCCCCCGAAAAACTCAGGAAAAATGAGTTACAGCATTGACAGCCTGGAGGGTTCGTAGCCTAAGAAGGGTCAGCCTTTTGGCAAAGTTAATCAGGAAAGTTTTTTGGAGCTGATAATCTGGTGAAGAGTTCTTCAGGTGAGTCCCAGCGGCCCCAAATCGCAGAGGTTTGGTGTCATCTCAACACACAGTCAGCACAAGCCCAGCATCCTTGCTGTCCCCAAAACCTGCACTTGCTTCTTCTCTTCTGGCCTCTTGGCTTCTCTTTCCATTCTCAGCACTTTCTTCTGTGCTTGGAATATCTGGACCAGCTCAGACTTTTCTTCGTGCTGTTGGAAGTGGCTTCCCCCTTTCACTGGGACTCTCAGCACCTTGAACACAGGGAGGCTCTTTGGTGCAGGATTTGCCCTCTGTCTTCCTGCAGCCTCTTCCCTGGGAAAGCTCTTGGGCACAGAGAAGGAAGTTCAGCAACAGCAGCAGGGATTGCTGTAAAACAGAAAAAAAAATGCAGCAGCTCTGATTAGATCTCTAAAGAGGAGAATAAAGGAGATTTCTCAGGAGTTGGGATTAAATTTAGCTGTGCCCATGAAGTGTCTGCAGCCTGGAGGACCCACCAGGTGTTGGTGTCCAAGGATTTGCCAATGGTCCAGCTGAGGGAAAGGCCCTCTGCTGCAATGCACTGTCCCCAGAGCATTAATTGGGGCTGGTGCTTGGGTTCTGACCCCAAGAAGCTGAAATGCCACCTCTCTGGTGGTGTCAACCTCTTGCAACCACCAGGGCTGAGGCCTCAGGACCAGCACAGATGTTTGTACCTGGGCTATTCACTATCTCAAGGCACTGGGGAGGCTGAAAGGCCCACAGGGTAAGATGGGAGGTAATTACCTGTGCCAGTCTTTCCTTCAGCTGGTGGAGCTGGCAGCTGGTGGCTGTGGACTCTGAGAGCAGGTCTGATGTCAAATCCTTGGGTTTGAAGGTTTTTCTGGGCCTTTCCTTCCAATTCCTGAGTGCTGTGAAGTGATTCCTTCTCAGAGGAGGATCTGAGTGAGTCACTGCAACCAAGAGGAGATAATGTTTGTAATGCATGGCCAGCTCATCCTCAGCAGTGACACCCACTCCCCCATCACTCATCCCAGGGCATTAGTGAGAAATGCTCCCAGAGCTGCTCACAAACCAACTCACTCCCAACAAGTGAGAGGAGAGCCCCCACATTCCCAAGACAGGCTCCTAACAGGGCTGGTTGTTATCCCAGCCCAGAGCTTCATGTGGCAGGAGCTCAGGGTGAGCTAATGAAGAAACTTCCCATTTTCTCCTCATCTTTATGAGAAAGTGCAAGATGCTGCCCTCTTTGGAAACTTTTCCCACTCCTTGTCCTGCATTTCCCTTTGGCTGCCTCTCCCTTCCCCTTTCTCCCAACCCTAGTGCTTCATGTCCCATTCCAGACTAGTATTTATCCCAGTGCAAGCTTCCTACTGGATGGGCCATGGCTAATTCAGGTCTGAGAAGAGAATGCAGGAAGTCTCCTTACCTTCATCCTCTTGGAAGGAGTCACACCCAAGGCCTTCTGAGCCACCAGTGCCACGTGTCCCTGCTTTGGTAGTGCCAGGAGCATCCCAGGGTCACTCCTGCTGCTGCATCCCTGCTCCATCTCCTGCACAGGCGCTGTTCTTTTGGGTTGGTGGTGAATGCAGATGATGCTCAAGATGGTGCTCCAGCCTCCAGAAGCTTCAAAGAGCCAAACTTCATGAATGTCTTTCATCTCTAAAGTCCCATCCTCAAACTCTGGCCACAGATGAACGCTGAGCATTTACTGTCTCCACACGGAAAAAGTCACAAAGTCCAAGTCCACCTCCATCCATGGATAGATGTTGTAGAAAGTTCTTTGTGAGCAGACACTGCTCTGTCCTCAGGTGCTCCAGGACAGGCATTCCAGGCTTTCCAAGAGCATTTTGAGCCTGTCTGTGTGAGCAGAAGCTCTTTGCTGAAGCTGTGCTGGGCACACACGTCCTCTCTTCACATCTTCTCTTTGCTTTTACATGGCAAAAGCTCCTGTTGCCTCCACACATCAGTGTGGACTCAATTTGCTGCTCCGGGGATGTTTTGCTCTGAATTTGGGTTGTGTTTGTTTGTTTTGTTCAAAGAATAAGGATTTGGATTTCCCTTCCCTCCCCCCATCCTCTCAAAAGAGCTCTGGTGTCTCCTCTCTCCACCTGGATGCCCTCCCTGAAAGGAAGCAGACTGCTCCTTCAATAAATGAGCTCACAATTTAATTAGGAAATCTGTTTCCTGCTGAATGCACAGGATAATGTGCAGGGAAAGGGAGAAATTTGCCTCTGCACTGCAGTGGCCTTGATTGGAATGAGCAGAAACTCAGACAAGGAGTAAACCAATAAAGCCTCTCGAGAGGAAACACATTAAAGCAGGTATTAGGTGCAGAGAAATGAAAAACATCAAAAATAATCCACTCTTAAAGCTTTCAATTCCTGAAGTAATAGGATTTTTTTTCTTCACAAAACAAAAAAATAATCAAAAAAATTAATTTAATCCTTTGGAGCAAGTAAGAGCAGGAGATTGCAAAGAGAGCAGAAGCCTGGTGGTTAATCAGAAACAGGCAAGGGTCAAAAGAAAGCTGTGTCCTTAGGACAGGGACACTTCCTCAGAAGAGGGAGGAGAGAAGGAAAAGGAGAGATCCAGATGGGTAGGAACCCTCAGCCAATTGCTGCACTCGTGTGAAGTCCTGGAGAGCCGCCAGTGCCGAGCGGCTGCTTCAGAAGTTGGGAATTGTCTCTGGTTTCTCATCAGGGATCTCATAAAATGGTCTGTTCCCCCCAGTGGTGCCAGCGGGGTCTCCAACACCCCCGCCTTGCAGGGCTCAGCTGAGGTGGGCAACCCCACCCTAAGGTGCCTCTGCCCCACCACCTCCCTCCCCCCACGAGCAAAGTTAACAACCCCTCTGCCCTGGGCTCTTGGGCTGAGCACACCTCATGTCCCGTCTCAGCCAGAGCCTCTCTCCAAGGAGAAGCTTCCTAAATAAGCCCCCTTCTCCCTTGCACTTCACCCAGAGCGCTGCAGAGCAGCTCATATGACAGTGGCTGGGGGGCTGGGGGGCTGCTCAGGTTGGGTCCCGTTGCTCGGCACGGGACTGGCAGTGGTTGAGGGAGGCACGGTGTCCACGGAATCCCCCGGCTGGATCTCGGGGGTCCTCTGTGGGCTGGGCTCCTCAGAGTGCTCCATGCTGCCCTGGACCTCCTTCCCTCTTTGGATCAGCTGCTCTAAGGTCTTGGGCAAGGGGTAGCTCAAGAAGCGCTTCAGTTTGGGCTGGAGGGTTCCTACCACGTACTGGATAATCTCCTCCTCATCAGCGTCCACATAGAGGGTCTGGTACAAGTCCCTCTTGCGCCAAAGGAACTGATCCAGGGGCTCCCCCTCTTTCTGGGGCAAATCCAGCTCCCTTTTGATGGCATCCCTAGTCAGGGTGCCCTCGCTGTACTGCAGGAACTCCTTCTTGAACTCCACCCAGTTCTTGACGGAGTCCTGCTTGTATTCCCACCACTTTTTAGCTGGGCCGTTCATGTGGTTTTGGATCTGAGAAAGCCAGTACTCCTCAGTCCCACCCACCTGCTTTAAATATTCCTCCAAGTGGCTCAGGAACTCCCGGGGATCCTCAAACACCTGGGTCTCCACCGGGGAGGCTGGAGCATCCTCGGACACAGAGACCCACTGGTAGGAATCGTGGCCCTGGGGGATGCTGGGCACCTCCCCAGGGGGAGGGGTCAGGGCATACATTTGGCTCATGTCGAGGGCATAGTCATAAATCTCCCCCTCACTTGGCCTGATCTCAGGGCCTCCCACCCCCACAGACACCGTCTGCTTGCCCTGGTCCCCAGGGCAATATTTGCCCCCCATGGACTCCAAGCGGTCAGCCCACTTTTCCAAGCGGAAAAACACCTCCTTCCAAACATTCATCTCCCTCTTGACCCACCTCTCCAGGTGGGCAATGGTCTCCTGGCACCTGGCCAGGCAGGCCTTGATGGACTTTTTCCACCTCTGGTTCTCAGTAGGGACATGGTCCTCTAAGTTGTTCTCTAACTTCCCCACGGATTTCTGCAAACCCTTCAGCTCCCGCTCCACCTGCTTGGAGACCTCGGTCAGGAGGTGCCTGTGGGTCCTCCTGACGTGCTCCAACATTTCTGCCCTGCACTTCCCAATCTGCAGGATCACATTGGGCTTGTTGGCCACTCCACGGTGCCCCTGGAAGGAGTGGATGCCCGCGTTGGTGACATTATCCAACTGCATGGCCGCGACCGTGCGAGTGTCAAACAGGGACAGAACTGGGTTATGAGCCCTGGCACTGGAGCTGGCTCCCAAAAACCCCCACCACAACACTTCCTGAGAGACACACAGAGACTCCTAAACCCCCCTCCAAGGACTTTTCCACACAAACACAACCAAATCAGAAATCACCGCAGAGCGAGCCGGTCGGTCCCCGTGGATCCCAGACTGAGAGTTGGAGGCAAATTTCTTCCGGTGCCCAGCTGGAAACTCCTGTCTCAAGTGCTCAGCGTGTCCCAGAGAGAACCAGGATCCTCCAGGAAGAAGGAGAGGGGTTGGATAAGGTGTCCAATCCCGTTGCTCGTCCGGAGCTGAGGATCTTCAACAGCGCCAAGTCCCCTCTGGAGAAAAGCACACGAAGGAGCTGCTGCAAAAATCCGGGTGATTCCTCCTCGGGTAAAAGTTGGCGAGCCAAAAAACGCTTTTCCACTAGAGATGCAAAGAGCTGCTTCTCTTCCCTGGCTGAACTGCCACTAGTCCAGGCTCCTCCATCTACTTATACTCCGCACGGCTCAACATGTGGGTGGTGCTCTGCCTCCTCCCGCACTCCCAGCGCAGCGTTCATTGGAGGAGAAGCGAGGCCGGTGTCTGTGGCAACCCAGATTTTGGCAGCCTCCCCTCGCTTCCCACCCCCTCGCTCACGCCCCCAGACTCGACGCGAGAAGCACTTGAAAGGTGCTGGAGACAGTTGGAGGGATGGATGAGTAATCGCACCTTCCGCCTTTCGGGCTGCGGGAAAAGCACTTATTCATTCCACAACTATTTACTCAGCAAGGTCACCGTTAACGTGCTTTCCCCTGGCAGGGCTCAGCTGAGGAGGAATTCAGGGTGTCACACACAGGCAGACGCCCCCGGGCCCCCACACATACCCCCAAATGTTCGCACACACACACACGGGGTGAGCTCACTCCTAATGCAAATCCCTGGGAATGGTGGTAAATCGGCAGGAAAAAAAAAAAAAAAAAGAGGGAGAGAAAAGAAAAGAGGAGGGGGGGGAACAGAGGGGGAAACACTCAAAGGAGCCAATTCAGCACAAAGTGGAACACTCTGGACTTTCTCAGGCGCTGGTAGGTGGGAGTCATCCCCACTGCCTAATTGCACCAGACCAACTGCTATCCCGGGAATATTCGGTGAGGGAGGGGGGGGGCGACATCCTGGGTTTTGCATGGAATTAAATCCACCCATCAAAAGCCTGTTCCGTACTTAGCTTTGAATCAGATGCTTAATCAGGGAGCCAACCCACAAGCGCAGATGAAGCCACATTTGTTCTTCCTTCTTGACAAAGCAGGAAAAGCCAACCATAAAAGGAGCCTCCGGGTCTTACATAAACCAGAGATAAAGGATTCCCTAATCCGAGAGAGTTTCCCTGCCGGAACACCCTCAGAGAGGTGCTGAGGGTATCTGGGGCTTCTCAGTGACAGAGGCCGGAGGCAGTGGGATGCTGATTCACTAAAATCACCTAAAAATGGGTTTTGAGCCTGTTGGCAGTGAGGGGGGGGGCTGTGCCCTGGGGTGGTGGGCACTGTGCCAGGGAGGATTCGGACGGATCCTCACTCCTACATGTTTTCTGGTGGGAATGCAGCCACCCTGGAAGAGCAAAAAGAGGAGGAGGAGGAGAATCTCTCAGTAAAGTCCCGCTGGAAGGAGGTCTCAGCGGTCTCAGGTTAAAGCAGAGACCCTTTGGAGCAACCTGGTGGTGGTTGAGCTGGAGGACATGAGGGACAGGGGGCAGGATTCCCTTTCCCCCCATATGCATGCAGGAAGGGATGTGTCTGTTCCTTACCAGGTGATGGCACATGGACAGACACCACTGTTCTATGGCTCTCAGGACACAGGGCACTTATTTAGGGCAGCAACAAGATGACCTAGAAGGGCTGCATAGTTTGGTTGAAGGGGGAGTGACAGTGAGTGGGGAAGGGAACAAAATGTTGGATTTCTAATCCAGTAGATTCTCCCAATGCCACTTCTTCCCTCACACATATCACACACTTATCTGACTGCCCTCCCTTTTCCTTACTCCTCCACTTTCAACCAGTTTTCCTAAGCACGAGATTTTAGGACATCTGTGTTTTTGTTTGGAAAAAGTCTAATGTCAGTCATCTGAGGGTTTGGGACAGATCTGAAGCCTTTTATGGTGTCACTGTACCCCAGAGAGCCTCCCTCAAACCTGCATTGCCAGCAAGAGATAACGTGAATTGGAGAGACTGTTCCATCTCTGTATCCCTGGATTGGTGGAAAGATATTCTCTAGAAAGCTTTTCACCCAAGATCCCCAGAAATGGCCTGTAGGATGGAGACAAGTTGTAGGGTGGCATTAACTTTGCAAGATGACCTCCTTTCCACCTCACCTTGTCCTGTCACATGCCAGGGGTGACATGGTTATAAAAGGTACTCCACCAAACCGGGCCCTTTCCAGACCCTGCTGCCTCTCTTTCCTTCTCCTTTTTGTTTTCCCTCCCTCTGGAGGGGAAATCATCAGTCTGAATGGCCTCATTTGGCACTTAGCTCTGGTCACAGGATTTTGGGATCACTAAGGGTGAAAGGGACCTCAGGAGGTCTCCAACTCAATCTCCTGCTCTAAGATGAGTCAACTTAGGTGAGATGGTTCAGGTTTCAGATGTTCAAAACCCCAGGGATGGGGATTGCTCAAAGGGAAAACCTTTTTCCTTGTACCCAAACTGAGTGTCTTATTTGAATTTAGACCCAATGTCTGTGAAGATCCTGGTTTGACCTCCTTGGTAACATCCCCACAGGTACAGGACACTGCTGTTAGGACCCCCAAATCCATCACTTCTCTGGGCTGGACAGGCCCTAGTCCCACACCAGGTAGGTTCTCTGACCATCTCTGGCCTGAACTCCTTCCATTTGACCACTGTCTTGTCCTAAGAGGGATAAATCTGGTTGCAGCAGTTTAATATGATCTAAAATGCCCTGATTAGAGGGCTATAATCCCATCCATTGATCTCCTGCTTGTCCTCATCTTCTCACAGTCCAGGACAGTTTTTTTGCTGCCAGGACACACTGCAGGATCATCCTCAGCCTTCTGCCCCCCATCATTCTCAGGTCCAGCTCTGCCAGGGACCCTTTCTTCCCAGGCACAGAATTAATCCTTGCTGAATATCATCCTGCTTCTCTTGGCCCTTCCCTCCAGCTTTTCCAGGTCTCTGGGTTAATCTCATTCACAGAGCTGTTCTAATCACTCTCCTGGTGCTGTGGAGGTGGTGGGGGAAGCAGGAGAAGCGAGGAGGGAATGGGGGTTTTCCTTCTGGACCTGCTGGGGAATGAGCTGCTGATTAAGACATGTGTGATAAGCATTTTCATTGTGCTTCTAATTAAAGGAAGGTGAGTGGGAAGAGGAGGAGGAGAGAGGGGAGCCGGAAGCAAAGGGAGGAGGGAGATGCTGGGAGGTGATGGAGGGAGACAGTTTGAGGCAGACAGGCAGATTCCAGGCACACAGAGACAGACAGGCATGGAAGGACAAGATCCATGGATTGGGGCAGGATGGGAGGAGGCTCAGAAGCCACAGCAGCTTCATCCCAGGGTTTCACAAAGGAGAAGCTGGGATTCTGTTGAAAATACCTGCTTGGTCTCAGGGGAGCTGTCAATGAGGTGGACAGAGCAGACAGCAGGGCTTGTTGTCCTCTGGGTGGCTACAGGAGGTCCAAGGCCAAGGAGAACAGAAAGGAAAGTGGGAAGTGAGTATGAGGGTGATCAGTGAGCAGTTCCCTCCAAAAACGCTGAGCAGGAGGCAAGGGAAGGAGAGAAAATAGCAAAAAACCACATCTCAGAGCTCAGCAGGGATGGTGTCAGCGTGGCTTGTCTCCCTAGAGCTTCCTGAGAACAGTTTTAAACCAGAGCAGATTGGGATCAGACCCAAAAAAACGAGGAGAGAGAAAGAGAAGAGCCAACAGAGGCATCAGAGGCAGCCAAAGGAGCCCCTGGCAGTGAGGCAGGAGAACCCCACTGAGGGGATGGGGACCAGAAGAAGGGACACTGAGGCACAGCCAGCACTGACACCTTCCCCAGTGCTGTCACTTTACACCCAGATCCTCATGTCCCTCGCCCTTGGCATCAATTCAGGGTGTGAGTTTTTGCTGCCTCAGAGCAAATGTGTTGGGGCTTGGAGGGTTCTTTTTTTTTTAGGTTGACAACCCTTTGCCACCTCATCTGGCCGAGTGTTTTGCTCAGATCCACCTTCTGGCAACACATTTCACTCCAACTTGGAGACGAGCCTGAGCCAGATGAACCTGGTGGGGGGAGTGAGAGAGAAGGGGGAGATCCCAGGGCTTGGGAAAGTTTCTGGTGCAGCTGATTTGTGCTGCCTTTTAGTGCCATATGCTCTGGAGAGCTCTGGTGGAGGCTGGAAATGCTGGATCACCCTCCTGTGGTGCCGGGATCCCTCTCTAATTATTCCTTGGGATGTGCATTGTGTTTCTTCTCTGAATTGCTGCCTGGAGGACCATTCCTTTCACCCAGGACTCCGTGAAGGGCTGAAAATTAGAAGCCTGAAGGCCTGGGGCAGTTGAGCCCATATTCTTGCAGGAACTAATATTTCCTACTGGGATTTTCTGCATTATCCTATATTTGCTGTGCTAGAATTTTCCTTTTCCCTTCCAGAATTACTTCCTCCTACAAGAAAAAAGAAAAAAGGAGAAAATAAGGAATTAAAATTCCCCCCCTTCTACCTCCACATCCTTTTAATCCCTATTGACCCTCCTATAGCTCACCAGACAAAGCTGCCCAGTCATTTGTTTGATAGCAAAACCCTCAACAAGGCAATAAAACAAAGTGGAAACCAAGGTATTGGGCTTTGAAATTTGTAAAGAAAGAAACAGGGAGGAAAGAATAACCCATTTAATTTGCACCATACGTGCCTATTCATCCATGCCCAGCTCTGGAACACTTTATTGCACTCAAAACCCAGAGTTTTGCATTCAAAACCCGGATCACGTCAGTGGCTCTATTGTTCCCGGCCACCCATCATCCCCCAGGACGTCACTGGGAAGGTGTGGAATCAACTGGGAATCTGAGGGCACCCCCCCTCCATCAATATTAACCACAATAATGGTGATTGTCATCAGTGCCACTCCTCCTGCTGCAGAGGAGCCTGCAAGTTCTCTCCTTATTCCTTTTCATCTGGAAAGCCCTACTTTGAGGGGAAGGGAGAGTGCTTTGTTTTCGGGCTAAAAATATCTTCTGTGTTTTATAATTCTCTCCTCTCTCCTTCTTTAATGAGATGTTTGTTATTTTCCTGTCCTCGCTGGGCAGAGGAAATGTTAATGAGTCTCTTCTCGTGCTGCTTTCGCCCCCCCAGTCCTGCCTGAGGCTACAGCAGGAAAGCCAAAGGAGGCAGCAGGATTTTTCACACTCTGCTCTTGGCTGTTATGACCCTCATGAGGTCAACACAAATAGAAAGACATCTCCAAATGAGCCTCGTTTGCCTCACTGAGGAGCTGGTAGAGCACAATTCTTGCCAGGGCAAAGGGCCTGATTCACGCCTGGGCTGTGACATTTTATCTGCCACGTGTTTTCCAGCTGGATTTGGCCCACTTTTGGCCCCACACTTGATTCTTTTCTCACCTACCCCCCTTCAGGGTGTCCCTCTAAGTGTTCTGGGAGAAGTTTCTGATTTTAGTGCTTTTTTTCTTTTTCCCCTCCTCCTCAGCAGCAAACCCTGAGACTCACAGGTCTGCTAAATCAGGGAGAGCAGTGGGGTGGCTGTGAAGCTCACAGACCCTGTTCCTTTGCTGGTGTGGCCTGGCTGACAGAGTCCCACCAGGCCTGGAGAGCTTTGCTCCTCATCCCCTGCCAGGAGGATGTGCCTACGCTGATCTAGGAACCCTCTGTGGTCCATGGAGCCCATTCCACCCTCCCCTGCAGCCCTGGATTTGCTTTTCTGTTTCTCTCTAGGTTTCTGAGCTCACTGGTGGTGGTGGAGGAGCACTGGGAGGTCACAGCCACACAGGGAAAACGGGACATTGTCCTTGGTGGTGGCATCAAATCCTACCCTTGATGATGATTCCCTGGTGAGCCTGGAAGCTTTGGCAGCACCAGCTACTCAGATGAGGAGAGAAGGGCTCAGACTGTTTTTCCTGCCCCTACTCCTCACACACATCTTGCTGTTCCTATGGGTGAATCCATGTTAAGCCTCTCTTTCACTTCTCTCAACACCTACATGGATTTTTCCTCCTGGGAAGGACTTTTAGGGGTGGTGGGAGCCCTGTTTTCCATCATGGGAAGATTTCTAAGCTGCAGATTCTCTGCTGTGGGCAGGAGGGAACAATGGGATAATCCTGTGACCATAAGAGAAAATGCTACCTTGTTGTGGTTGGTAACAACCAGAGCCGTGGAGAACCCACCCACAGCCCCTTTTCCACACCAAATTCCATGGTCCTGCCTATCCTGTGAGTGGCAACAGCTCTGTTGCCATGAGGGATATGCCAGAGGAAGTTAAGGAATGCTCAGGGAATGGAAGCAGAAGCCTCTTTGCACATGGAATTGCAGGTTATCCTCCAAGATGTGCAACAGCAGCAAAAGCCAGGTTCGTTTGGACACCTCCATGCTAATCTCATTCCCAAATTCCCTGTTCACTTCCCTCTGCCTGATGCTCCTAACCTGGGTTAAATAACTCCAGATTCATAATAAGGACAAGCTAAGTAGGATTTTATCCTGTTTTGGGGATTAGATCCCTCCATCTGCAGATATCTATAGTTTAAGCTTCTCTTCCTCCAAACATTTTCCTGTCTGAGCCGTGGATCAGTTATTAACTGGATGAATAGATGGGTAGTTTTTCTCCCTAAATCGCTCCCTAAATGCTTTTTTTTCCTCATTCACACTGAAATCCCAAAGCATTTTCAAACCTGTCGAGGATTTGGCCACAGAGATGTCTTTGGACAACATCCCAGGCAGGTTCAGAGCCTGATCTGGCAGTAGGATTTCTATCCAGGTCTCCTCAGTGCTGGGACATTTCTAAAGGAAAAGGAAAAATGAAATGCTTTATTATAACTCATTTTGTGGACATTGTTTGTACCTTTCTCTAAACGGGAATGTGTGTCTGGCTCTTTGCAGTGGGATCCATTAAAACCTCACAAAGGGTCACAGAGCACATCCATGATCCCAGAGGGACACAGGGATGCTGTTCCCAGCCAAATCCACATCTCCAGAGCTCCGTCACTTCTCAGCTCTTTGCTCTCACACCCTGAAGACACAAACTAGGCCACTGCTCACCTATTTTTAACAATTCTATCACTGAGTTGTGACTCGATTTACCTTTATTCCGCGTTTCCCTTTTCGCTTCTCCTGATATATTTCTCTTCTTTCTGCCCCCGCCAAGCATCTCTGTTGACAAAGGTTTTCCTCCCAGCATCTTTGCTTTCTGCCTCTAATCTCTCCAAGCCACAGGGAGCCCCAGCTGGAGTCAGGGCAGGAATTGTGTCTCCTTGGCTCCAGGAAACAAGGGAGCCGCTGCCTCCCGTGGGGCTGGGCAGGCTGCAGCACTAATGACAACAGGGGTGAGACTCGGTCACTCCTGGAGGGAAGGGAGCCTCCTTCAGCTCCTCCTCATCCCAGATTTTCCATTCCCATTACTGAAGTACCTGTAAATGAGAGATGGATAATTAGGAACAGCAGGGAAGCTCCAGGGGAACAGAAGAATGTGAAAAGCAAGCAGTAGACTGAATTTTCTTCTTTGTGGATCTATGAGGCCCAAACCATCACTAAAAGCCACATTAGACCAGGGCTGGCAGGAGCTGGGGGGGAATTGGTGTGTAAAGCTCTCCAGGTGTTTTCCTTCCCAAAAAATCCCATCACAGCTCCTTGGTGTATCATTCCCACCCCACTGAACACAACTTGGTGGTCTCAGGCTGGAGATCATGGAATCCTGGAATGGTTTGGGTTGGAAGGGCCCTTGAAATCATCTCATTCCAACCCCCTGCCATGGGCAGGGACATCTTCTGCTATCCCAAGGGTTGCTCCAAGCCCTGTCCAACCTGGCCTTGGACACTTCCAGGGATGGGGCAGCCACAGGAGGGATCCTGACACGAGGCTTTTCCTTGCTTGTCTCCACATGATTATGGGAATTTACTCCATTCCCTTCTCTTCATAGAGGTTGTCTCTCAGCAAGGGCTGCTCCCAGTTGCAAAATGTGATGACAAGGGAAAACTTTTGTCCTCACAGAGATTTTCAATTTTAGCAGGGTCAGAATTGAGGGGAGGGGCGAAAATAATAAAAGGAAACTGGGGGGGGAGGGGGGAAGAAAGGAAAAAATAAGAGAAAATAAAAAAGAAGAAAAAAAATGGGGAAAAAAAAGAAAAAAGGGAAAAAGAAAAAAGGGGGGAAATGAAAAAAAAAGGAAAAATAAAAGAAAATAAAAAGGAAGAAAAAATGGGGGAAAAAAGAAAGAAAAAAGGAAAAAAGAAAATAGGGGAAGGAAAATAGAAAAAAAGAAAAATAAGAAAAATAAAAGGGAAGGGAAAAGATGGGGGAAAAAGACAGGAAAAAGGGAAGAAAATGGGGAAAAAGAAAATAGAAAAAAAAAGGAAAAATAAGAGAAAATAAAAAAAGGGGAGAAAAAGGATGGGGGGAAAAAAGAAAGAAAGAAAGGAAAAAGGAAAAAGGGGAGAAACAGGAAAATAGGAGAAAAGGAAAAAATAGGAGAAAATAAAGGAAGGGGAAATAAAAAGATGGGACAAAAAGAAAGAAAAAAAACGAAAAAAGAAAGAAGATGAAAAAGGAAAAAAGGGAAAATAGGAGAAAAATAAAAGAGGAGAAAAAAAGATGGAACAAAATGAAAGAAAAAAGGAAAAAGGAAAATAGAAAAGAAAGAGGAAAAATAAAAGAAAATAAAATAGAAAAAAAAAATAAGAGAAAAGAAAAGAAAGGGAGAAAAAAGAAATGGGGGGGAAAGAAAGGAAAAAAAAGGAAAAAGGGGAAAAAAGGAAAACGGGGGGGGGGAGAGGGGGGAAGGAAAAAAGAGAAATCAGGGGCTACAATTGTAACCAGAGTTATTTATGCCTGATTTTAGTGGAAGAACCATCAGAATTGAAGATTTTTTTTTTTTTAATGTCACTCAGGCACGACCTGGTCAGGGATTATCCTGCCCTGGGGTTACTGGAATGGCATGGCATGGCATGGCATGGGCAGCTCTGCCCTGTTGCTGGGCTCCTGATTTGAGCCCGGCAGATGCCGGGGAGGCGGCGGCTGCTCATTCCCGGCACGGTGGGATGGAGCTGTCCATGGATCCCGGCAGGAATGGTGCAACAGCGAGAGGGAAGGACGCGGGGGGATATGCGGGAGCCTCTGGCCAACCCAGACAACCTTTCTCTGCCCATCACCGCCTGTTCTCCTCTCGGGACACAAACCGGGACCTCCCCACCGACCTTCCCAGAGAAACCCCATCCCAGGCTGCGGGGAAGGACGGGGTGTCCTGGATTTCCCAGCTCGCTCCCCCATTTTCTGTTTTCCAGCGGTCGGGTTTGGCTGCGGGGAGGGAGGGGAGGGAGAGGCAGCGGCGGCTCCGAGCCGGGGGGGTTCCTCGAGGAGAAACCGAGGTCGGTATCCATGTATCCATCACCTGGAGAGCCGTGAGCCATCCCCGAGTGAGACACCGGGGTGGGCGGGATGCGGGGGAGAAGGGGAGAGTGGGAGCAGGGAGACAAAAGGGATGAGCGGGCTGTGAGTGTGCCGGGGGAGCTGCCGCACGCTCCTGCCTTTCTCCCACCTGCCTGGGAGCTTTCCAGGGGCCGGGGGAGCTCTGCAGGGGGGAAAAATGAGCCACGGCAGCACCCCCAGGGCAGTGCTGAAATAGGGTCGCTGTGGGCAAGGTGCCCCAAATGCTGACACTGCTCTGGAGGGGTTAGAGGGATTTTTCCTCCTCCTCAGGCCCTGAATCAGGGAAGGGGGGTAGTTCCTGCAGTGCTGCTTTGCTCACAGCCAGGAAGACTCCCTGAAGGGATCATGCAATCCTAGAATGATTTGGGTTGGAAGGGACCCTAAAGATCATCTCGTTCCAACCCCCTGCCATGGGCAGGGACACCTTCCACTGGACCAGGTTTCTTAAAATTGTGCTTGTGTAGGAGGGAAAACCCTAAGATTTAGAGCTTTGTGACCCCCACAATTAACACAGGCAGAGCCCTCCTTCCCCTCCCCTGCTTGCTCTCCAAAATCCTCCAACTCCCTTCCCAAATGTTGTGAGGGGAACACAATCTCACCAGGGCACCCCCAGGTTTCTGTCAGGGGTTGTGCAGGAAGTTGACTGAACATGAAATCTCTACCCAAAGCTTCAGTTTCCCAGTGGGGTGGGGTGGGAAAAGTGTCTTAAAATCATATTTTTCGCTTGCATAGATTCGTGGAATTGTTCTGGTTGGAAGAGATCTCCCAAGATCACTGGCAGAGGTTGTCCAGAGAAGCTGTGGCTTCTCCATCCTTGGAAGTGTCCAAGGTGGGGTTGGATGTAGCTCTGAGCTACCTGAGAGGTTGTGAAAGGCAGTGCAAAGTGTCCCTGCTCATGGCAGGGAGTTAGAACTGGATGATCCTCAAGGTCCCTTCCAACCTAAACCATTCTATGACTCTGTGATCTCAATTTAGGGAAGGGACATTAGTGCAAATCCTGGCAGGAAAAGATAATTGAGTCCAACTGTTACACCCCCACTGCCAAGGCCACCAGTGGGTGGACATTACTGTGGCTTTTCAGCACCTAAATGGGACTCCAAGAGAACTGGAGAGGTACTTTGGGCAAGGGCCTGGAGTGACAGCACAAGGTGCCCTGGCACAGGTTGACCAGAGAAGCTGTGGTGCCCCATACCTGGAAGTGTCCAAGGCCAGATTGAATGGGACCTGGAGCAACCTGGATTAGTGGGAGGTGTCCCTGCCCATTGCAGGGGATTGGAATGAGATGATCTTTAAGGTCCCTTCCAACCCAAACCCTTCCATGATTCCATGATCATCACGTCCAGGGTAAACCCAGCCCCACCACCGTGTTCACCACTAAACCATGTCCTCCAATTATTAAAAAGGAGGCTGTCACTGTCCAAAATCGTGGGACAGGGTTCCCTTCCTGTGAGTTGCATAAAAGCACTTCCAGAACCTATCCCCTTTAACTGGGGCATGGATTGTGATTTCTCCACAGCTGAAGAGCTCTGACCCCACATCCCTCCCTGCTAACCTTCTACAAGAGCTTGATCATTTTGGATTACTGGTCAAACATCCATCAGGCCAGAACAAGATCTAGACCTGCCAGTCTTAATTCTTGGAATACACACCCCAGGCTCTGCATCCCATATGTCCCAGGAAAGCCAATACTATGGAATCATTTAGATTGGAAAAGGCCTCTAAGACCACTGAGTTCAACCATTCTCCCAGCTTTGCCAAGGCCAACACCAAACCACGTCCCTAAGTGCCACATCTACCTACACATCTGGTAAATCCCTCTGGGGTTGGTGACTTCACCACTGCCTTGGGCAGCCTTTTCCAATATCAGTCTCCCTGCTCCCTGTCCATTTAATCCCACAGAACAGACAGAGATCCCACAAGGAGCGACCAAGTCTTGTCCTGACCCAGAAGTGCCCTATCAGATGTTCACTTAAGACACAGAGGTGAACTCACCTCATCCACTCTTGCCACCTCTGTTCACCCACCCTAAAATCACCTTATTTCTCTTCCCAGCCCCAAACTCAGAGGGTTTCCCCATCAGGAGGAGTTTGGGGGTTGTATTGCAGTCTTTTAGGGTACAGAGGAGACCTGTGAGGCTCAAAAACCAATTACCCAAAAGCTACCAGGAAGGCTCCTACTTGGCCTCAGAAAGGACACCTCCTCGCCCTTAATTTGGGCACTGAGTGGCCAGCACAGAACTTTTTTTCCTCCTCTCCTTTCCCCAAGCACTTGTGCAGATTGTCTGTGGCATTTAGAGCAGCTAAAATTATCTCAATTAAATATCTCCACTGCTTTCCTTTGTTCTTTTTTTCTATTTTTTTCTTCTTTTTGCTCTTTCCTTCCAGACAGCTGGAACATGTTCTTTAGACACTCTATAAAAACAAAGGGGGAAAAAAAAAGAATAAAACACCCTGCCCCAAGCACCCAACAGCTTCAGCTTGGCTTTATTTAGAACCATGGTTGAAATAAATGATGTGAGGAGTATTATAAGATATATTGCTCCAGTATTCATCCATAGGAGACAGAATAGTCTTACCTGGTCATCTAGCCCATCAAAGTCATGGATTGGGGATTACAGATCTTTTGGAAGTGTGGGAGAAAAGGCTAAAGGGTTGTGGACTGATTTTTGGGGCAAGTTTGGTGCCATGAGATGAAAACAAACCTCTGTCATGCTCCGTGATGTTCCCCCTGCTAGTCCACACGTTTGTCACAACAATTCCTGACCCTTCAGAGTGACCCCTCAGCTTTACAAATTCCCTGTCAGTCTGTTCTGGGAGAGAAAATTCCCTCCCAGCATGAAATTTGGCAGCTGCCTCATCCCTGTGCCTGACAGAATGAATCACCAGAGTTAAGTAACAAACCCATTTATACATCAAGACACCAGCACTGTCCAAACCAAATCATTCCTGTGCTTTTTTATTGTAGATTCTGCTTCTGCTCATCTTGTTCCCTCTCTTTTGTTCCATTATTTTTTCTCCCAGGATCTTCTGGATGTTTTGCAAAACAGTGGAAAAAACTTCAGAAGGGGGTTGGGATGCTCAGCAGAGGCAGAGAATATTTCCCAGCCCTCAGCAGAGGCAGAGAATATTTCCCAGCCCTCAAGAAGGGTTGTTTACTACTAATTTTATGAGTTACTGGGAAATCTCTCCGGGAACCTCACCAAAGCATGTTTGGCAAGAACAAAAGGCTCGTTAATGAGGTATTGCCACCTGGTTTGTGTATTAATGTCTTATAAATATCCTTACAAACCCCTACACACTTTAAAGCACCTGTTATTTTTACAAATATTTTCTTGGTGCTTTTCTTCTGTCTTCTTAGTGCCCAATTTATTCCTCTGCTCTACTGACAGTTATTAAAGAAGCGATTCCTGAGTGCTTTTGGTCTCTCCTTCAGTAAATGAAATTCAGATGGGTTGAAATAGCAGTGGGTGTTCCACATTGAAAGAGAAATCTGAGGAAAGCACAGGGAAAGCTCTGGGAGTTTGTGGGGGCAGAACAGGATCTGCAGATGCCATTAAGGAAAGGAAAAGTAGCAGGACTTTCACACTGAGCAGAGTTGCAATATTCAGTAATTGGTACAAAACAAGTTTAGGACAAAACTGTGTCTCTCAGCGCTTAGATCCAAGAGAAAACACCCAAACTGGGAGTTCTCCTGGTGTCTGGTCAGCCTGGGTCCATGCAGGACACAGCCAAGGACATGGTCACTGCTGTCTTTTTGTAGCTGAGGTGCCCTCAGAAAGTTCTGCCTCAAATATCTTCCTCTATCTGATTGATGGCCACAGAGCTTTGCTTTTCCAATTTTTCCCATCACTCCGAGTGAAATACATTCAGGATGTTGCCCAGAGAAGCTGCCCCATCCCTGGAAGAGTTCAAGGACAGGTTGGATGGGGCTTTGAGAAACCCAGTGGAAAGTGTCCCCGCCCATGGGACACTTTTAAAAATGATTTTTTAATTCCCTTCCAACCCACACCTTTCTATGATTCTAAGATCTCTTAGATCTCCCTGATAACAGTCACTAAAGCAAACACTAAAACATTCATTTTCTCAGAAATTGGTGATTTAAACTTGAGGAGAGCTGAAATCCCAGGTCTGGGGTTTGTTCTCACTGTCTCTCCCTCCCAGTGACTACGTGGGAGGTTCTGCCCAGGGCAGATTGCAAATATCCCCCTGGATGCAAACAATTTCTCTTATGCAGCAGCAGGACCACAGGTTGAATCTCTCCATGCAGGGTTCATTTTTCCAGGCCAGCAGAGCTCTTATTCACAGCCTATTGGATTCCTAACAGCCAAACTTAAATAAAAATTCTAAACAACTCCAGGAGCCACCCCCTCGAAGGATGGACTGACAATCTCAGCAGCTTTCAGACATCGGGCTTGGGGAGGGAGAGGAGAGGGCTGTGTGACAGGCAGAGTTTGGCAGCTGGGCTTCATTAACTCTGTTTTTCAAAGATGCATTTCTATCCCTGGAATAACAATGAAGTTATCCCAGGCCTCCCATTCCATCCCCTTTACTGCCTCCCCTCCCAGCTATTGCTGTAGGTGCAGAGCACCCACAGTCCCCCTTGTGCTATTATCTCCTTCCTTCCCCAACACATTAAACTGCCATCAAAGAGGAGCTTTGCAAACATAGTTTGTTGCCTACTGTAGCCTCACATTTCAGAACTGCTGCTGCTGCTGCATATTTTGTGGAATTTTATTTTCAAGCAAGTCCATTTTTCCTAATGGGCTCACTTGGGGGTCTGCTCAACTGGAGGGGAAATGGAACCAAGCAAGATTCCTGCTGGGAGACCTTTAGAAACCTCAGGAAACCTTTTTTTCTTTTTTTTTCAGAGACAGAAGTTCCGTGTTCTTAATGAGATCATTTTTGGAGAAGTCTGGGGAAAGAGCAAAAAAATAAAAAAAAAGAGAAAATAGCGACAGGAAAATAGAGATAATCACTAAAAATGCTTTTCAAGTAAAGCAGGAGCTCACTTAGTGTATTCCAGAAGCCTAAAGAAGGAACATGGACCTTATTTGATGCATCAGAGCCAAGTGAGAATGTGAGGAGCAATAACATCCCAACCCTGCAGTGGATGGCACTCCCCTGGTGCAGATGGCTGGAGAAAGAGTGGGGAAATAGGACAAAATCCCACCTGTGGCACAGTTTGATGCCAGGATGTCTCTAAGGAAAACTAAGGTTGGAGACAGATTGGATGTGCTGAGTTGGGTGGAAAAGGTCACCTGTGTGCAGCTCCAGGTGCTGCACTGACCCCATGAGAAAGGAGTGCACTCAGCAGGGCTGGTGAATCCACATGGCCCACAGAGGTCTGGATGTGGATCTGGACAGGCTCCTTGGTTGTTGGGATGAGCATTTGGTGGGAGATTTCATGAAATCCCAGGATGGTTTGGGTTGGAAGGGACCTGAAAGATCATCTCATTCCACCCCCCTGCCATGGGGAGGGACACCTTCCACTAGCCCAGGGGTTGCTCCAAGCCCCATCCAACTTGGCCTTGGACACTTCAGGGATGAGGCAACCACAGCTTCTGTGGACAGCCTGGGCCAGGGCTTCACCACCCTCATAGCCAAGAATTCTTTCCCAATATCCCATCTAAAGTTACTCTCATTCCATTTGAAGCCGTTCTCCTTTGTCCTGTCACTCCAGGCCCTCCTAAAATCTCTCCCCCTCTTTCTTGTAATCACCCTTCAGGTGCTGGAAGGCCACATTCAGGTCACCCCAAAGCCTTCTCTTCTCCAGGCTGAACAATCCCAGCTCTCCCAGCAGAGCTGCTCCATCCCTCTGATCATCCTGGTGCCACCTCTGGACTCTCTCCAACAGCTCCATGTCCTTCCTGTGCTGTTCCCCAGGGCTGGAGCAGCTCTGCAGGGGGGTCTCACCGGGGGGGGGCAGAGGGGCAGAATCCCCCCCTCCCCTGCTGCCCCCGTTTCTCTTGATGCATCCCAGGATACAACTGGATTTCAGGTTTGCGTGGATGTAATTCCACAACCTTGGAAAGCTGCTTCCCTGACTCAGGGCAGATGGACATTTCACAAAGCACAGGCAGATCAGCCTGGAGTGGCAGGAAAACGGGAAGAACGGGCGGAGGGAAAGCAAGGACAGAGGGATCTCCTGTCAGCTGCCTGTCGTGGCCAAAGCCTCGAGCATCTGAGTGGGAGTGGTGATGAAAGATCTGGGTGATGGTGGGAAATGTCACCTCCAGCTCAGCTCTGCCCGAATGCCAGCAGGGTTTAACAGGCTGACACTTCCCTGATGCCTCAGGAATCCAGAGTGTGAGGATGAGGAGGTGCCAGAGATGTTCAGAACAACATCCAGCTCGAAACCCAGCCTGCAATATTTTCCAGGAGTTAACACCTACAGAGGAAGAAATAATGTAGTGTTGTATCACCAGATACTCTCCCAATCTCCAGAGGTTTGTGGCTCAGGCCACAAACCAGGTGGTTCCATCTTCACACACTTTTTATGGAGTTTTTTCTTCCGTAAATCTTCCTGGTCATCATTTGAATGCTTGTGCTCTGTAATACCCTGGGGCTGGGAGTTGCCCAGATAACCAGACACTGGGTGAAGTAATTCCTTATTTTTCTTTGTTCCAGGCTTGGCACTTGCTCGTTCCCACTGATAATCCTTAGTTCCTACATCAGAAGAATCAATAAGCAATCAACCCTTAACAACTACTCCCTAGATCCTATAATATCCTTCCTTTCACTCTTTCCTTTTCCTGACTGGGTAAACGTGGTTTACACAGCAATTTCCTGTGCAGAAGTGACTTTATTAATCTTTTCCACTGGTTAATTTGAGCTTTTTTTCACATCCTTTCTGGGATGAGGACACCAAAAAAACCCCCCAAAAAACCCCCAAAAAACAGGCAGTAATGAAGATGTGGATGAAATATAAGTTTTTTCAGGAGGAATGAAGGCAGAGGAGAGAGGTCAAGACTACTACACACTCTACAGTTCCCTTGGGTGCAAAGGACACAAAAGTGACCCGAAGAAAACACCCAAAGAAAATCAAAAATGAAGCACAAAGCCACCTATTAAAAAGGTTTTGCCATAGGGTTAAAGTGGAAGCAGAGATGGAAACAGGGAGGGAAATAAGTGTCATGGGGATGGGGCATTTTCCAGCAGGGAATCACAGTATCCATCTGTGTCTCTGCCACGACAGCGGAGAGGTTGTCAGGGCAGTTTTCCCAAATCTCTGCTTTTCTCAGTGCAATGCTGAGCTGAACATGGCTCAAAAAAAGCAACATCTGCTAAAAGATCTGAGTTTGACCCGCCCACAGGGCAGCCAGAGCAGATATCCCAAGGTCACTCCTGCTCCCACTTCGTCCTCCCCACAGCAGAGCTGCCCATGGACCTCCAGCCCTCAGGTCTGAACTGAGCCAGAAAAACAGGTTTCATTCCTTCCTTTTCCATAAGGAAAAGTCTCAGCTTCCAACTCTTTCCATGTGACACGTTCAACAGGCAACACAAGTCTGACTTCTCATGACTTTGCTCGCAGAGTTTCAGTTCTGAAATTCTGTTTCACCAGCTGAATAATCCAAGTTCCCAGCAAGTCAGCTCCTCCAATTCCTAATTTAACTGCAAGGTAGCACTTCCTTCAAGGCTTGTTCTTTATCCTTTCCACCAACACTGCAAGCATGTGCAAAGTGGTACAAATTCAGTGGGAATTTTGCACCCAGCTGAATATTTCCAGCTAGGCAGAGTGGGCTGGCAAATACCACAGTTTCCATGTTGGGAGCATTTCCTCCTGTCTGAGGAAAGCTGGTGAGAAGCAGAACAGCTTTGGTTTCTGCTTTCCTTGACAAGGAGAAAGCTGGTGAGGCAGAAATGGGACAGCTGGAAGGGCGGAGCTGTGTCCCAAGGGAGCCAGGATCCCACACAGGCCGACCTGGCAGGTGTCCCTTTCCCAGGGAGAACCTGCAGATGGGTCCTTGTCACCCACTCAGAGCCCACTGGACATGGATGATGGGAGCTCTGTGGAGTGACAGGTTAGTCCAGACTCTGAGAAAACTCTGAACCACCAATATCAGAAGGAGGTGGAGCTGCTGGAGGGAGTCCAGAGGAGGCCACGGAGATGCTCCAAGGGCTGGAGCCCCTCTGCTCTGGAGCCAGGATGGGAGAGCTGGGGGGGTTCACCTGGAGAAGAGAAGGCTGCAGGGAGACCTGAGAGCCCCTTCCAGGGCCTAAAGGGGCTCCGGGAGAGCTGGAGAGGGACCTGGGACAGGGATGGAGTGACAGGACAAGGGGGAATGGTTTCCCACTGCCAGAGGGATGGGAATATTGGAAGGGATGGATATATTGGATGGGATATTAGGAAGAAATTCTTCCCTGTGAGGGTGGGGAGGCCCTGGCACAGGTTGCCCAGAGACGTTGTGGCTGCCCCATTCCTGGAAGTGTCCAAGACCAGCTTGGACAGGGCATGGAGCAACCCTTGGGCTAGTGGGAGGTGTCCCTGCCCATGGCAGGGGTTTGGAATGAGATGATCTTTCAGGTCCCGTCCAACACAAACCATTCCATGGTATAAGTATCCAGAGACAGATGTGAACAGACAGAACAGGACATGTCCCTTCCAACTCCTTGAATATGGCACAAAGGGGATGAACTTCAGCCACACTCCCGTCATCTCCCGTGGAACATCTCCCTGGGCCTTTTCCAGAGACAGGGAACCGCACTAGAAGGACCATCAGCCTGATCTAAATGGACACATTTGATTTCCCTGAGTGCCTGGTGTTGTTTGAGAAGGCTTTTCTCAGTGTTCCCTGGGGACAGAACAAGAGCCAAGTGTCCCCTGGGCCAGTTGGAGCCGCAAAGGGCTGAAAGCTCTTCCTCTTCCAACAGGGTTTGTGCCAATGGCAGCCCCAGCAGGGCTGAAGTAGCTCAGCTGGGAGAGCGTTAGACTGAAGATCTAAAGGTCCCTGGTTCAATCCCGGGCTTCAGCAGGGTTTTCCTGCCCTTTTGGGTGCCCAGGGCTGGGATTCCAGTACAACAGAGACATGGACAGGCAGGAGAGAGGCCAGCAAAGGGCCAGGAGGGGGATGAAGGGGCTGGAGCATCTCTCCTGTGAGAAGAGGATGAGAGAGCTGGGAAAGGTTGCCCTGAGAGGTGAAGTTCCCATTCTTTGCCATATTTCAAAGCCACCTGGATGTGGTTCTAGACAACTGGCTGGAGGTGTTCCTGCCTGAGAAGGGGTTTGATGTCCATGAGATCTCTTCTGACCTCAACCAGTCTGAGTCTGTGAAACAGGGACATTGTTTTTAATTCAAAGGCATCAGCAAAAATAGTGATAGAAAGGGGTTTTTCTTTAATTCCTTCAACTGTTTTTTCCCAGTCCTGTGTCCTGGACTGCCCTGAGAAGAGGTAGGAAGATCAACTCACAGGTATTTGGCTGTGCAGGAAATCAAACCTGTTATTTGGCATAAGAAATAACACCTTATCAAAAGAGTTCCTTTTAGTCTGAATCACAACTGACCTTGAAACAAGCTCTCTCCCTAAAAAGTGCCTTTTCCAGGCTGTCCTCGTGGGTCTGCCTGTTCCTTGCAGGGAAAGGGATCCACATTTCAGGGCTGAAGTAGCTCAGCTGGGAGAGCGTTAGACTGAAGATCTAAAGGTCCCTGGTTCAATCCCGGGCTTCAGCAGCGTTTTGGGAGTTGGACTTGATGATTCATCCCTGGAGGTGTCCAAGGAATGACTGGACGTGGCACTCAGTGCTCTGGGCTGGTTGATGAGGTGGTGATGGGTCAAAGCTTGGACTCGATGACCTTGGAGGTCCTTTCCAACCTAAATGAGTCAATGATATCCTTGTGGGTCCCTTCCAGCTTGGGATATTCTCCAATTCCATGATCTTTGATGAATCTTAGTGCCCTTTCCTGAACCTTCCCGCTCTCACTTTTTTAAAATTAAGGTATTCAACGTGCAAATACCCCAAAGAGTTCTAAACTGAGTAATTGTGCTTTGGCTTTGCTTCTCTGAGCCTTTCTGACTAATTCCTGATCCGTGGAGACCTTCAGGCAAACAGCAGAGACAAAACAAAACACAAGTTACTAGTTTTCAAAATAAAAAAAGTGAGAAGCAAAGCTTTGACTCCCGGTTTCTCAAAGTCACCATCCAATCTCTTCCCCATAACAGGGCAGAGACTCTTCTTTCTGCCTTTCATTCTAGTGGTGCTCTGGACATCAAGTTTTCAGATTCTGCAGCACTTTCAGGAGATGAATTCCCTGCTCAGGATTTGAATAATGAGTCAACAACATCATCACCTTCTTGAGCCTTGAAGAGACACCATGTCCTGATGGGAAAATGCCTCTGTCAAGAGCCACCACCCAAACATAACCCCACAAATGGAACAGCTGCTCACCCAGGAGGGACCTTTGCAGACCTGATGCCCTCAGGCAACATCTTGTGGCCCAAGGATGCACCAGCTAAAATTAGCTTTTTACTCCTGACTGCCTTTGCCTGTGGCTAAATTAGGCCTCCCGGCCCCCAAAATGGATCAAAGTAGGTCAGAACTCCCTTTGTGGCCCATGTGCCGGATTCAATTTTCTCCCATTTGCTCTGTCTTGGGCCTCTCTTTGCCCTGGAAACGGATCTCAGGCATCATCCTGGGTGCTGCCCTCAGGTTTCAGAGGAGTTTGCACACCCTGGCTGGGATAACTCCTGTTTGTGGGCTCCAACCTCATCAACTCACCCCAGCAATGAGCCTGGAGCCTGAGGGCAGGAGGAAATGCCAGAGCAGAGACACTGAGCCTGAGGCAGAGAGAAGCAGGGTGGCACAGGGAGCAGCAGGGTGGCACAGAGAGCAGCAGGATGGCACAGGGAGCAGCAGGATGGCACAGGGAGCAGCAGGGTGGTACAGGGAGAAGCAGGGTGGTACAGGGAGCAGCAAGGTGGCAGAGGAAGCAGGAGAGTGGCACAGGGAGCAGCAGGGTGGCACAGAGAGCAGCGGGATAGCACAGGGAGCAGTAGGATGGCACAGAGAGAAGCAGGGTGGCACAGAGAGCAGCAAGAGGGCACAGGGAGCAGGAGAATGGCACAGGAAGAAGTGAGGTGGTACAGAGAGCAGGAGAGTGGCACAGAGAGCAGCAGGATGGTACAGGGAACTTCAGGATGGCACAGGGAATAGTAGGGTGACTCAGAGAACAGTAAGATGGCACAGAGAGCAGCAGGGTGGCACAGGGAGCAGCAGGATGGGTCTGGGAGCAGCAGGATGGCACAGGCTCAGCATTCCAGCAGCTCTGCTGAACAATGTTCTGACCTGGTTCCACAGTCCTGGTTTAACAGGTGTGCTGGAAATGGGAATAAGGGCAGTGCCGGGGCTTGTTTGATGCTCAGTGCCCATCCACAGTGTTTAAATGTGCCAAACTGTGTCCTCCAGACAATGCCCAGGCACAGTTCAGGGGATACCAGGGCCAGGAACTATTCCTGGGAGGTGGTTTGGACATAATAGATCTATTTATGAAGAAAGGCTGGGAGAGCTGGGACTGTTCAGCCTGGAGAAGAGCAGGCTCCAGGGAGACCCTAAGCTCTCCCTTCCAGTGCCTAAAGGGGCTCCAGGAGAGCTGGAGAGGGACTTTGAACAAGGACATGGAGTGTCAGGACAAGAGGGAACGGTTTCCCACTGACAGAGGGCAAGATTAGATGGGATATTGGGAAGAAACTCTTCCCTGTGAGGGTAGTGAGGCCCTGGCACAGGTTGCCCAGAGAAGTTGTGGCTGCCCCATCCCTGGAAGTGTCCAAGGCCGGGTTGGATGGGACTTGGAGCAACCTGGGCTAGTGGGAGGTATCCCTGCCCATGGCAGAGGAGTTGGAACTGTGTGATTTTTAAGGTCCCTTCCAACCCGAACCATTCTATGAATTTATGATCCTGTGATTTCTGTTCAGCCAGAGAGGGGAAGAGCTTTCAGCACAGATCTGCCCTGCCAGATGTTCTCGTGGAGGTGCCAGTGACATCTGGGCTTGCTCACCTCTAAAAGTCCCGCACAAGGAGGCAACCACAATGAAATTCCTTTGGAGCCCAATCCAGCCGTGGGAAAACAAAGGAAAGGGCCCCACTGGTGTCAGTCAGTCCCCATGTTCACACTGCAGGACATAAAGAAACCCCCAAAAACATCACAGAGGGGGTGGGAGCAGCTTATTTCCCTCCTCCTCCTTCCAACTTGGTGCCCTCCTGGCTGGAACAGCTTTGACTCAACCCTCCGTGCCAAAAGCTGCCGAGTTTCCCTGAATTTGGCTCAGAGGAGAGTTAAACCTGTCCCGAAGAAGGGTTAAGCCTGCCCTAAGGAAGGGTTAAAGCTGCCCCGTGCTCCCGGGGAGCTGCGAGGGCAGGAGTGGGATGAATAACTGTGCCGGGTGGGCGGCAGGAGCGGGGGCGGCCGCCCTGGCAGCGCCTCGCCAGCCCCCAGCACACACTCAGCTCCCTCCTCTCACCCTCTTCATGTCCCCACATCCATCAATCAGCTCCTGGCAGATCCCAAGAACCACCTTTTCCCGAGTCCCCCACAAACACGGCACTGCCAGTGCCCTTCAATTCGGATTTTATTCCTTTTATTCCAGTGGTTTCTGCCTTTTTTCTCTGAATTTTTCCAGTCCTGATTTGATGCTGCCGCCCTTCTCCCCCATCCCTGTGAGCGCCTCTCCCCACCTTTCCCACCAGGAGCGCCGGCAGGGATTGATCCACGCGCAGGGATCGATCCACACACAAGGATCGATCCACGCACATCCCCCTGACCGCACAGCACCGGAGCTGTGTCTCACTGCCCAGGAGACGCAGGAGAAAGATCAGACAGATAAAAGGATGGGAATCTCTCAGCAGGAGCTTAAAATTCTTTCCTGCGGAAACAAAACAAAACAAACAAAAACAAAACAACAACAACAACAACAAAACAAAACCCCCAAAAAACACAAGCAAAACCCACAAAACAAACAAACAAAAAATCCCAAACCAAAAACAAAACAACAAAAAACCACAAGCAAAACCCACAAAACAAACAGACACACCCCATAAAAACCAAAATAAAACACTAAAAAAGTTCCAACACAACCCAACCCAACCCAATCAAAGAAACCCCGAAAACAATCCTCCCCCAAAACTCGACCAAAAAAAAAACCAAACAGAACAACGAAAAAAGAAACACCAAAAAAAAAAAACCAAAAACCCTGCAGCCGACCAACCAATTAACCAAAAAAACTCCCCAAACCCCTAAAAAAACCCAACCCCCCCCCAAAATAAGCCCCAAACCAAAATACACATCCCCAAGCAACCAAACACACACGCACAGAGAAAAAACCCTGAAGCCCAGGAAATTTAGATTTTACTGTTTTTTTTCTGTCACAGTTGTCATTCCCATGGAGTGCTTTTGCTATTGTTTTGTTTTTCATAGGGTCATAGAATGGTTTGGGTTGGAAGGGACTTGAAATATCCCCTAATTCCAGCCCCTCTGCCATGGGCAGGGACACCTTCCACTAGGCCAGACTGCTCAAACTTATTTTAATACATGGACTAGTCTGCTTTGTCCCTCGCTCTGCCAATGTCTGGCATGAGGAGAAGGCAATTTTTATCCTCATGTCTCAGTTTCAACCCTCAGAAAATCGGGAAAAGTCCTCTGGAATCCTTTGGAAAGCACTCTGGGATCTGACAGCCAGAGCTCTTCGTGGCAGAGGCAGAGAACAAAAGACTTTGCCAGCCCTGAAGATTAATTTCCTAAATTACATGGCAGCTACGAGATGAGGGAAAGAAAGGATTATTATTTGCATGCCCTGGGAGCAATAATCCTGCCTCAACTACTCCAGGCTTAAAGGCATTAAGCCGAGTTTGTGCTGCAGTGCAGAGCTCTCGAAGGTGGAGCAGCACAGTGCCAGGAACACAGAGCTCCTGTGGGGCTGTAAAGGTGACAAACACTTTAGTGCAGAGCCCAGAGTGGCACGAAAACCACCCATACCAGCATTAAGATATTATAGAATCATAGAATCATTGAATTAGATGGATTGGAAGGGACCTCTGAGATCATCAAGTCCAACCCTTGATCCAACCACGCCATGGTTCCCAGCCCATGGCACTGATGCCACATCCAGTCTCACCTTAAACACCTCCAGAGAGGGAGAATCCACCCCCTCCCTGGGCAGCCCATTCCAAGATCTGATCACTCTCTCTGGAAAGAAATTCTTCCCAATATCCAGCCTAACCCTCCCCTGGCACAGCTCAGAGCTGTGCCCTCGTGTCCTACTGCTGGTTCCTGGGAGCAGAGCCCGACCCCCCCGGCTCCCCTCTCCTGGCAGGGAGTGCAGAGAGTGAGGAGGTCTCCCCTGAACCTCCTCCTCTCCAGGCTGAGCCCCCCCAGCTCCCTCAGCCTCTCCTCATGGCAATTGTGCTCCAGACTCTTCTCCAGCCTCGTTGCTCTTCTCTGCACCTGCTCCAGCCCCTCCATGTCCTTCCTGAGCTGAGGGCCCAGAGCTGGACACAGCACTCCAGGTGAGGCCTAACAGGGGCAGAATCCCTTCCCTGCTCCTGCTGCCACACTCTTCCTCATCCAGGCCAGGATCCATTGGCCTTCTTGCCCACCTGGGCACACTCTGGCTCCTGTTCAGCTTCCTGTCCATCCAAACTCCCAGCTCCCTTCCTGCCTGGCTGCTCTCCAGCCACTCTGACCCAGCCTGGAGCTGCCGGAGGTTGTTGTGGCCAAAGTGCAGGACCCAGCCCTTGGCCTTGTTGAACCTCATCCTGTTGGAATCAGCCCATGGATCCAGCTTGTCCAGGTCCCTCTGCAGAGCCCTCCTGCCTTCCAGCAGATCAACACTCCCCCCCAGCTCAGTGTCCTCTGCAAATGTATCCCGCAGTCTTTCCATCAGTGGGACACAGGAGCTGCCACCCAGAGCCTCTGACAGCAGGATTAGGCTCAGCTTTTCTCATGCCAGCTGAGCAGGCGAGGTCGAGGTTGACCTCGTGGCACCTGAAGTCTGAGTGGCACCAACTATCCCTGTGGACTTCTGAGGGATCCTGGGATAACTAAAGGCTTTACTGCTAAGAAGTTCTGCCCCAAGGATCCTTGGGAAGCCGCCCATGACCTGGGAGCTGACCCTCCACAGAGGAGTCCAGCTGTTCCTAAGAGCTCAGCTGAGCACTCAGCTTTGCCAAAAGCTGAGCTTAGAGTTGCAGATCCACCCCTGCCTGCCCTAAAGGTCAGAGTTGTCAGGATATTTTAAAGAGCATGAGGTCCTTGTTCAACTGATGAACATGATGTGACTTATCCAGTGCAAATGCGACCTGGGGTTCCAGCCCCTCTGCTCTGGAACCAGGCTGGGAGAGCTGGGATTGTTCAGCTTGGAGAAGAGAAGAGCCCCAAGAGAGCTGGAGAGGGACTTCGGAGAAGGGGTGGAGTGACAGGACAAGGGGGAATGGCTTCCCACTGCCAGAGGACAGGGTTAGATGGGATATGGGGAAGAAATTGTTCCCTGGGAGGGTGGGGAGGCCCTGGATCATGTTTTCCAGAGAAGCTGTGGCTGCCCCATCCCTGGAAGTGTTCCAGGCCAGGTTGGATGGTGTTTGGAGCCCTGGGATAGTGAAAGGTGTCTCTGCCTGTGGCAGGGGTTTGAATTCCATGATCTTTCAGGTCCTTTCCAACCCAGGCCATTCCATGATTCTATGACTCATTCTATATGAGAATAAGGGTAGTTCTTCCCTTGAGGTCATCCAAAAAAACCCCTGGAAAATTTTGACTCAGGATTTATCTCACTGTCTAAACTATGTCTTAAAATGGAGTATGGACATGTGCCAGGAAAAAAAAATCATTAAAAAAATAAATAAAAAGGAAAAAGACAAAATTTCCTCTTTCAGATTAATCAACTGTCCAAGATTTGCTCTGAACACCAAATGCTAAAACTGGAGAATAACAAAAGAATTTTTGGGTTCAGCTCAGTTCCTCAGAGGTACTAAAGTAAAAAACAGCCAAAACACCTCAGAAGGGTCATGGTTTTAGGGTGTGTGGCTGATTAATTAAATGCAATTTAGGTTATTATTTGGGCTGTTAACTTTTAGGGCAACGGGCTCTCCTTCCCCTTGGGTTTGAACAGCAAAGTCTGATTTTGTTTGTGACTTCAGGGGGCTGGTGGGGGAAAAAGGAGAGAACATGAAGTTCTGCTCGTTCCATGTGGAAGGAGGCTATTTAAATATGCAAATTGTGCTCAGAAAAGCAGACAGAAGTAGGATTTTGGAGCTTCCTGCTGTCGTTTATGAGATGTGGAGGGTTTTATTCCCCTGCCCAGGGTGGGATTTAGGATGGAGAAAGAGTTAATACATCTCTGTCAGGTTTTGGGAGCACCCAGGAGGGAACAGAGTCTGGAATTCCATGCAGAAGGGTGGGTGGATTTCAGTTTGGTTCCCAACAGCCCAGAAAACACCCTTGGCAAAACTCTGCAAATTCAGGAAAATAGTTCATACAAAAAAGTATAAAAATCCAGCAGAGGAGTGAATTTAATTCCTATATAATATGTGAGGTTTTAAACTGCACTTAGATCATCATTTTAAGCCACTTGACTTGTGCCACATGGGTTGACAACTTCTCTTTTGCTTTGGAAATTTAACTTTGTCTTATAATCCCTCATTCCAAGCAAGTGGGAATGTCTAGAGGAGAGTTTGCCCTGCTGAGTTTTGTTTCATTGAAAAAAAAACCAAAACAAAAAACCCCCAAAAAACCCAAAACAGATCTGGGAATATTTCAACTCCCAGGCAAGGAGCAAAAGGATCAAATTAAGAATTAAAAGGCACTAGAAACAAATGGGAAAATGTCTTTATAATGACCAATATCCCTGTCCATGGTCAGAAGATGTTGGACAGGTGTTTTCTCCCGGAGGGATTTTGGTGGAGTCGGTTCCACATTCCCATTTCTTTCCCCCTGACACGGGGAAACTCCTCGAGTCGTTTGGAATCGGTGCCTCTACCTCCGGTATTTTCGTGCCAGGCGGGATCCGTGGGTGATCCTCTGCTCCAGTTTTCAAGCACAAAGTTCTCACAAATTGACGGAGGAGGTTTTGGCACCTCCGCCGGAGGAGCAGCGAGAGCGAAGGAGATGGAGGAGGAGGAGGAGGAGGAAGAGAAGCGAAATGGGCTTTTAAACCCCATAAAATTAGCATTTCAAACGGCGGCAGCTTTTCCTTCCCTGCACCGAGAGCAATCGAGCAACCGCCTGCTGCTTTTAGTGTCACCCCATTCAGGATCCTCATGGGTGGCCAAACAGCTTCCCGGTGTCCTGGTGCTCCAGGGAAGCTGCTTTTGCAGCTGAAACCTTGCAAAAGTCGAGTTCAGATTTTCCCTTGCCGTGAAATCTCCCCAGTTCTTGAGCCAATAATTAAAATAAAAAAAAAAAAGTCAGGAGTAGAACACTTTTAAAATCACTGAGGGTGCATTTTTTTTTTCAGTCCAAGGATTTTTAGGCCTCGAGGTCTCAGATCATCACTTGGAGTTTTAAATATTTAGCTGAAGTTTTTAAGTTAAGAGCTCTTTTTCTTGTGTTTTTTTTTGTTTGTTTGTTTGTTTTGGGTTTTTTCTATTGTTGTTTTGTTTGTTTGTTTTGTTGGGTTTTTTTGTTGTTGTTGTTGGTTTGTTGTTGGTTGTTTTTTTTCCCAGACTCTCAATATGGTCAGGAGAGGTAAAACTCAGTTCCTGTACAATTGTAGCACTTCCCTGGGGTAAGACCTGTTAGCTCAGGGTTTGGAGTTGATCTAAAAGACATAAGTATAATGTAACAATAAAATATATTATATAAAGCATAACAATAAAATATAATATTAAACAGACAATATAATAATAAAATAGAAATATAGAAAATATAGAAATATAGAAAACTAATAGAGAAATATAGAAATATAGAAAACTATAGAAACATAGAAAACTAAATTTAGAAAATATAGAAACATAGAAAATATAGAAATATAGAAATCTAAATATAGAAATATTTAGAAATATAGAAAACTAAAATTATTAAATATATAACAATAAAAATATAAATATATAGTATAATTATAAAATATAATATAAAAATATTAGAAATGTCATTCCTGCCAGCCCTGTAAAGGTTCCTGTTTTGGTGGGTGATGGGAAACACAGTGACACAAGATGCTGGAGCCTGGAGCTGCACACCAGGACCTTCCCAAAGGTGTCTTTCCAGTGGAGCAGGACCCGACAGCAAGGGAAAATATGTGCCTAGAAATGTGATTTCCCAGTTGCTGATGCCTGGATTGGTGTCTGAGTAACCTGCTCTAGTGGAAGGTGTCCCTGCCCATCGCACGGGGGTTGGAACTGGGTGATCTTTAAGATCCCTTCCAACCCAAACTCTGATTCCATGATTCCAGGAATCAGGTGTCAGCATGACCTGTGAGAGCCTCAGCTGTGAGTGGTGCTGTGGGAAGGGAGCTGTGACCTCCCCAGGTGTCATTGTGGAGGAGATAAGACATAAACAAGATTTAAAAAAGATTCAAATAAGATGGAAGATGTGAGGAGAAGGAGACAAAACCCCCCCCAAACACCTCAACACTTGCAAATGTGCTTGTAACCATCAGCAACATAAATCCCTCTCCATCAATCCTCCAGCAGTGCCGAGGAATTTGTCCCATTCCAGGGCTGGCAGCTGTCAAGAGAAACAGTTAAAAGTTGGTCTCACACACTGCAGCAAATTCCAGCAGCATTTGGAAATGTGAGAGAGAGATTTCCCGAGGAATATGCAAAGGATTCCTTAATCCAAAGGAGCTAAACTTTCTGGGTGATCTGTTCCCTGTTGGATAATGTTGGTGAGGATGCAAACACACCTCTTTGAGCCCTTCTTGTCCCCTCAGTGAGTTCCCAGGTCAGGGTCAGGCCAGAAAGTTGCTCTCAAAACACAGCTGAACGTCACAGGATCCCCAGTCCTGCTCTCACCTCCTCCAGGAACAGCTTTCCTTCCCTTCCAGGTGAACTTTTCCCTCCCTGCCGTTCCTGGCTGGCTCCCTCTGGAAGGTGGGAGTGCTCTGCTGGGCTGAGGGGATGGGAAGTACAGACAAGGAGCAAGGCAGGGCTCTGGGAATGTGGTACCAGTTATCCCTATTCCCTGCTGGAGGGTTCTGCTGGCACTCCCAGGAGACAAAACCTCCCTCTGCGTGTCCAGCCACCTTTGCCAAATGATTTTATTGTTGAGGGGGACAGGAAAACAACACGGAAGGGCTGGAAAATTCAACTAGCTACATTTTCCCCTCTCTGCCACAGCTTTTCATGGAAGTTTATAGTTTAAATCATAGAGTTGTTTAGGTTGGAGAAGACCTTTAAGATCAGCAAATACAACCATTAATGTAAAAATACCCCAGTCCACCACTAAACCATGTCCCCAGGTGCCACATCCACACAGCTTTTAAATCCCTTCAGGGATGGGGACTCCCCCACTGCCCTGGGCAACTGAGCCAGGGCTGGGAAACCCTTTCAGTGAAGAAATTGTTCTTAATATCCAACCTGAACCTCCCCTGGTGTTACTTGAGGCTGTTTCTTCTCATCCTATTCCTTGGTACTTGGGAGCAGAGCCCTAGTCCAACCTGGTTCCACCCTCCTGTTGGGGAGTTGCAGAGAGTGAGAAGGTCCCCTTTGAGCCTCCTTTTCTCCAGGATGAGCCTCCCCAGCTCCCTCAGCTGCTCCTGGTGCTCCAGACCCTTCCCAGTTCCGTTCCCTTCCCCGGACATGCTCCAGCCCCTCAATGTCTTTCTCATCGTGAAAGGCCCAAAACAGCCCCCAGAATTTGCATTTGAGTTGGGTTTCAGCTGGATTTCAGTTGGATTTCAGTTGCTGATCACTGCCCTGGTCCTGATCTAAGATATAATGATTTAATAGCAGATTAAACTTCCTGATAATGAAACCTTCCACAAGCACACACAGAGCCTCCTGGAGCACCCAAATAACTGGGATTTGAGGGAATGTGGGTCTCTGTGTGGATACAGGAAAACAGTAAAGAGGACCTTAAATCAATTCAACTTGTGGGAGGTGGATTTGGAGGCACCTCTGTCTTGTCCCTGCTTTGAGCAGTGGTGGCCACTGCTCTTGCCAAAAAGAGCAAGTTTCCACAACCAGAAACAGATCCCCTGAATCCCAAAGTCTTCCTTGGCCATTTAAAATGTTCTGTACCAACTGTGACCCAGATTCTGGGTCTCTTACCTCATCTCCAGTCCATCATCCTCTTTCTTACACTGTTTCCTAATTATTTACCTCATCTCCTGGTGTTCTGGGATGATCTGTCCCCTTCTTTCTTACCACTCCCACCTCCCATTTCCGATCCAGTCTGTGGTGAATTCACCTGCAAGTCACAGGAGTTTCTTAGGAACAGCTGAGTGACGCTGATTCCAGCTTTGTGAGGGCTGTGTTTTCCTGGAGAGCATGACTGTTCCCAACTCCTGCAAATAAAAGGAATTAAACAGAGGATTCGAGAGGTGTGTGAGTAATGCAGCACCATCCCTGGGGACACGTGCTGGGGGAATACACACAAACAAGCTGAGAACACAGAGAACAAGAAGTGCTTCCATGGGAAGGGAAGGGAAAGGGAATTGTTACAGCAAAGGGAAACTGAGGCCCAGAGTTACAGTTTGCACAGCTTATTCAGCTGGTTTGGTGCAGAGCCTAAACTAAGGCTCTTCCTGATTTGTTGTGGGTTTCACTGTCTGAATCAGGCAATAAAGCTGAATTTATTTGCACAATAGGAAAATAAGGCTGTGAACTTCATCCTGCTAAAGGGACCAGGGAAAGGCAACAGAGCTGGGGAAGAGTCGGGAGAACAAATCCTATGAGCAGAGGCTGAGGGAGTTGTGGGGGCTCAGTCTGGAGAAGAGGAGGCTCAGGGAGGACCTTCTCACTTTCCACAACTTCATGACAGGAGGGGGAAGCCAAAAGGGGTTCAACAAGTAACAGGATGAGAGGACACAGCCTCAAGCTGCCCCAGGGGAGGTTTAGATTGGACATTAGGAGGACTTTCTTCACAGAAAGGAGGCTTAGACATTGGAATGGGCTGCTCAGGGAGGTGTGGAGTCATCATCCTTGGAGATGTTGAAGCAGAGCCTGGACGTGGCACTCAGTGCCATGGGCTGGGTGCCAAGGTGGGGTTGGGGCACGGGTTGGACTTGATGATCTCAGGGGTCTTTTCCAACCTAGTTGATTGTGGTTCTGTGTGCCAAACAATGGTGTGTCCCAGTGACTTGGACCTTTCTCTTCATGACATCCCCAGCTTGGCTCTTCCTCCCCTCATTACTCTTGTCCTAATGAACAAACCACAGTGAAGCTTCTCTTTCTCACAGCCAGACATGGCCTGGTGTTGGCTCTGCCTCATCTGTGCATTGCCCTTGTTGCCTAAAATCAGAGAAATAATTCTCTGGACAGTTTTGAGTACAGAAAGGTAGAAAGCAGCACTTTAACTGTGGTGCCTTTGGTGCACAGACTGTACTGCACACGCCCACAGTACAGGCCTTTACAATTTTTATAATACCATCTAATTACAATATCTAGGCATTACCTCATTAGTTACACCCAGCCCCAAAACTGTCTGTCCCATTGTCCCACCCTCAGACACACCTCCCAAATTTGAGTCAGTGGTGGCAAAACAACCACCCCTTCATCCCTGTCCTCCTCCTCATCATCATCTCTGTCCTGCTTGCAACAGCTTCAAGGCTCCTGAGCAGTTTTGACTTGGTTATATCAAATGGTGTGATCCTGTTATGTCTTATTCCGAGTACATTTTCTCCAGATAAGCTGTTTTTCACCTTGCTCAAATCTCGGTCCTTTGGAATCCTCGTCAAGGAACGTTAAACATTTTCGGAAATCTCGTACAGAGGTGCTAAAAGTGCCACACTAAAAGAGCTAAACTAAAATTGGATGTGACACAGAGTTGAAGGCATCACCCTCGAGCCTGTTCCAGGCCCTCCTGACCGTGGTTGAGCACCGAAAGCCTCCTGATAACCCGAGGGCTCTGTCACAGCGAGCTCCGTTCGCACCGAGCTGGCACCGCTCCCACCCACCGCCTTCCCCACCTCCGAAGGAGTCTGGAGCTCAGCAAGGGGAAGGAACATTCCATAGAAGGGAAGAGATCTCTGCCAGGCTCTGCAGAAATGGGACACAGATGGTGCCTTAAATGAGAGCGGAAGTTTATTTGGGGGCCCTGCTCGTGACGTCGCGCTGCAGATCCCGCAGCAGATGACAGACACCAGCATCTCAGAGAGGGTGAGGAGTTAATTTTGGGGCTCTTAGTTTGACTAAAAATAAGGAAAAAAAAAATCAAGGAAAAAGAGGAAAAACTTCACCTTGATAAATGTTTCAAGGATAGGAGTGTTTAAACCTGCTTATTTATGTGTAGGTCTGGTTTTTCCGACACCCTGATCTTTATCACAGCTCTGTTGGCTGGTTGCTCAGCCAGGGTGGTTGGGCTGGTTGACCACGTGGACACTGCTGATGGGAAAATATGAGGATTTAATTAGTTTGGCTTTTCTCTTCTCTAGATGTAAACTTTTGTCCTTGTCCTCTCCACACAGAATAGTTGGAAGGGATTTCTGGACATTTTCTAGTGCAACCCCCTGCTCTAGCAAGACCACTGAGGACCAGTTGCCCAGGATATATCCAGGTGGTTTCTTAAAATTTCTCAGAATGGAGATTCCACAACCTCTCAGGAGAGCCAGCCCCAGGTCTCTCTCATAAAAGAGATGCTCCAGTCCCTTCATCCCCTTGAGCTGGGCCAGTTCAGCTTTGAGAAGAGACACTGAGAGGGAACCTCATCCCTGTCTGTCTGTGTGTGCAGGGAGGGGGCAGAAAATGGACCAGGCTCTGCTTGGGGGGGCCCAGCAATGGCACAAGAGGAACAGGCACGAACTGATGCCCAGGAAGTTCTACCTGGACATGAGGAAGAACTTCTTTGCTGGGCAGTGATGGAACACTGGAACAGATTTCCCAGAGAGGCTGTGGAGCCTACCTCACTGGGAATATTCCAGACCCATCTGGACACCATCCTGTGCCCTGTGCTCTGGGATGACCCTGAGTTTGGACTGGATGACCCGCTGAGGTCCCTTCCAACCTTTCCCATTCCATGATCACCTTCCTGGCCCTTTGCTGAACTCTCTCCTGCCTGTCCATGTCTCTGTTGTACTGGAATCCCAGTCCTGGGCACCCAAAAGGGCAGGAAAACCCTGCTGAAGCCCGGGATTGAACCAGGGACCTTTAGATCTTCAGTCTAACGCTCTCCCAGCTGAGCTACTTCAGCCCTGCTGGGGCTGCAATTGTTGCAAAATCTGTTGAAATATGATGATCTTTCAGCCTTTTGGGGCAGCCTTTAGTTGATTTTGGCTTGGGAGAGGAGGAAGTTGTTTCAGGGAATAAGATACAGGCAGAATGGGATCAAAAGCACTGGTTCAAGGTGCCAACCCAGACTCCCTGTCAGTGTCTGTGACTTCCATGCATGACTTTAATCATGTGAATCTGGAGGATGGAGCTGGGAAACACTTACTTTGATATTAGAGAAGCTCACAAATCATTGCAAGGAAAATAAGGAGATGGAGTAAAGTCTCTGTAGCTACAAAGCTGCAGAAGGGGAAGCTGAATGTGGAGTGACAAAGGTGGTGGAGGATGAAGTGAAAGACAAATTCACTGTAGGGAAGGCTCAAGAGATAACTGGGAAGAGAGTAAAAGGGACAATCAAACACAGACTCCTCTCTCTGGGCTGGTGCTGAGGACATTGTCTTGTCTCATCCCTCAGACCATCTCTCTTTTTTGTGCTGTTCAGGGTTTCAGGCTGGTCTGACATATCCAAAAATACACATTGGACAGGTCTAAAATACCCAAACAGCTTCCCTGTAGCATGTCCTGATAAGAAATAATAAATATAAGAAATAATCAATTGGGGCTCACTGCTGTTCCTGAAGGCCAAGGTCCATAACATTGTGAAGAAATTCTTTACTCAGAGAACAGGAACAGGCTTTCCAGAGAATCTGTGGTTTCCCCATCCCTGGAAGTGTTCAAGATCAGGTTGGACAGGGCTTGGAGCAACCTGGTCCAGTGGCAGGTGAGTGGGATGAGATGATCTTTAAGGTCCTTTCCAGATCAAATCATTCTGGGCTCTTATGATAAAACACAGCTAAAATCTGGATTTAAACAGCAGCCTTGAGCTGAGAACCATCATGAGCATTAGCATTGAACAGACTTTCCTAACATCTTTTCACAGAGCCCACGGAAGGATCTGGAGTTATCCATGGAGCCTGGCTAATCTCTGCACACCAATCTGTCTCTCTCCACCCAGGGAATGGGAACCTGGCAGATTCATGTGGTGAGATGGGACAGGTTTGCCCAACCCACCAGCTTATCCTGCAAATAATTCGCTCCCAGGGCGATCTCCCATCTTTTCCCAGCTCCAAATTCACGTCTTCCCAAAATACTTCTGTGAAATGCACGGTGAGTTTTCCATGTCTGTCAAAAATCTGGTAGAGAAAGGTGTCAAAAATATATTTAATCTGGGCTTGAATGTTCAGCTCGACAGCAGCAGATATTTCCTCCCAGGGATTTATTAGATAACAGTTCCTTGATATTTAGGGCTCCCAAACTAGGCTATGGAATATCCAGACAACAGAATCATACCCTAAGTGGGTTTTCTTCCTGCAAAAACACTTTCATTCCTGGATCCCAGTTGTGATCCCACCCCTGGTCACTGAGGAACTGGTCACACGTGTGGCTGAGGGTCACAGCATCTTTGTGCTTCTCAGATGGGGACATTTTTGGCCAGCTGAGCAATGATACTCCCATTTAAGCTTATAAATTGTCTCCTACATATGACAGATCCAGCTCCTGAAAACTCAGTGGTACCAAGAGAAAGGTTCTCCAAGGTCTCCTTGGAGCCTTCTCTTCTCTGGGCTGAACAAATCCATCTCTCTCAGCCTTTCCTCACAGGAGAGGAGTTCAACCTCTCTAATAATCTTTGTGGCCTCCCCTGGACTTGCTCCAGAGTAGACAACCCCCCACACCAGTGACTCAAGATGTTGAGAAGCTGTGGCTGCCCCATCCCTGGAAGTTTCCAAGGCCAGGCTGGACGGGGCTTGGAGCAACCTGGGGTAATGGAAGGTGTCCCTGCCCATGGTAGAGGGCTTGGAAAGAGATGATCTTTGATGTCCAGGGCATCACTAAAGACCTTGGCCAAAAGACAACACAACCCAAACCCAGATTCCTCTGTTTTGAGTCTGGTGGAGATGCTGAAATGAGAAGAATCTCCAATATTGCTGACAGGGTTGGAGCCTGAAGGCTGACTAGGTCTCAGCTCTGATGTGGGAATGAGCAATCCTTGTTCTCTATCCTATTGAATGTCTCTCTCATCTCCACCTGGATCTCAAGATCCATAAGGAGAAGGCAGTTGGGAATTGGTCCCAGTAAATATTTTCAAGAAATCCTGCAATCTGCCCCCTGCAAAATCATTCCCAAAACAAGGCTGGATGTTCAGAGCAGCTCTGGTTATATTTATTTACAGAAGGAGCAATTCAGTGACTACAGATCCTACAAATCTAGCTTGGCTCAGCCTGCAGGGACTGAAAACTCTTCCTGGTTTATTTTCCCATATTTGGATGCTGAAGGAAGTAAGAGAAAGGGTTGCAGAGCCAGATGATTTATCAGCTGATGATTATTGTGTGGCCCATCACAAGTGTTCCCTTGTACATAAAGCTTTGCTTTGAAGGGTTATTAAAGCCTGGCGTGCAGCTTTGCTCCAGGCTTAGCTTTTCTTCAAAGACTCTTGTCTTTGAAGGCAAATCAAAATAATCCAGTGTCTATTTTGAAACATCAATGCCTCTGATTCTGTGAAATGGTATTGTTCTGTTCTTCTCTTAAGAGCTGGGAGCTATTTAGTTCAGCAGCATTGGAGATCAACAAATTCCTGGAAGGCCAGATGGGGAGAGCAGCGTGACAGGTAGCAAAGAACACAGGAGAAGACCCAGCAGGACATTTTTTACTGCAAACCCAGGAGTTTGGAAAATGTTCCTGGGGTGGGATTAGTCTCACTTGATTTCTCGGAGGGCAAAAAGGCAAATCACTAAACCTGACCTAAACACAGAACGGTTTGGGTTGGTAGGGACCTTCAGGATTACTTAATTCCAACCCTCTGCCGTGGACAGGGGCACCTTCCACTAGTCCAGGTTGCTCAGTCACCAGATAGAGCCCACAGAAATCAAATGCTGATTTCCAAAATTGAATCTACCTTCAAAATCCGAACGAAAAATTTCAGAAGTCGACTCTGGAGGTCTCTGTGTGACACCTGGGGCGTTGTCAGCATGCTCTCCCAGTAACCTGGGCATCCCCTTTCCAGCAGCAAACCATAAATGCACCAAGATCAGCTTTGTTGGGAGTTACAGCTCCCTCCCTGCAGCCAGGAATTAAATTATCCAATCAATGCCAATAAGAAAAGTTATTTCCACTCCTGAGTTCAGCTCAAACTCTGGTGAAGTTCATGCCCAGAGGAGCCAGGTTATGTCTTCCCGTGGGGTTTTCCAGAATCCAGTGCAAAGATGGGCTGAGTCCTATCAAAAATTCTTCTCCAAATCAAATCACAGCCAATAGCCCAGATCACTTTGAGGTCTGCACGAATCTCATCCAACTCTTCCTGAGCTTTTTGGGGCGGGGGTCTCCCAGTTGGGATTTAGGTCAACGTGGCTCGAAGGAGACAAGGCACATCAAAGGCTTCTCAAGGCCAGTGGTGCCACCTAATGGGAAAATTCCCAGGGAATGAGTTCCTCGGAAGTGAAAGCCCTTATCTGGAGTGTTGCTAGGTGACGTCGAGATGGAAATTAGGAGCCCTGACGTAAGTCCCTCTTTTCTGCTGCTTTACGACCATTCCTCCGTCAATCCAGTCCCTTTTTCCCCAGCATCCGAGCCACACGCGCGGGATCGCCCTGGGAATTTCGGGCTATTTCCTGCTTTTAAATCCTTTCTCAGCAATGCCCTGAAGCTGCCAAAGGGATTTTGTCCTTCTTGACGCTCGGCGTGGAGAGGAAATTATTCCAGATTTTTGGAATATGAAGAGCCAGGCAGAAAACAAAGAGGGAATGAAGGAGTGCCATGGGAGAGACCAGGAATCTGTGGGTTTTATCCTTAGTTACAAGTTTTGAAAATGAGAGGTGATGCAGGCTCTGCACTGCAACCTCCCCACACTGCTGCAGCTCCGATCCCTCTGGAATCACACTGTGGCTCTGCAAAAAAAAGGGATAATATCTCAAAAGTTCCCAAATGGTAACTCCCTGCAGCCTCTCCAAATCATAAATAATCATGAGAGTAGGCAGAAAAGAAGTGGGAAGCCTGTCCTGGTCTCAAGGGATTAATATGTTCCCTGACTGTGTTGTCTTCCCAACACCTCCACCTGTTTTTCCCTGACAGTCACTCACCACCATATCCCTGTTCCCTTTATTTTTCAGGAGTGTGTTACATGGTTAGAGCAGGGTCTGGATCATTCTCAGGTCTCATCTCACCTCTACCATCAATAAATCCAAAGTTTTAAGCTGTCTCAGTCAGGCTTTCTTTATTTCCATTTCTTTGAAGAGGTATTTCCAAGATTCTGTCAATTTTTCCTGAGATTAAGGTGTTTGTAAGGGCTCACAAGAAGAAAATTATGTAATGCGGTGTCAAAGCTTTGTTTCTGCTGTTCTTGGGGACAGGGCACAAGTGAAGGTAGGGGAGGATTTAATCCTTCTTTCAATCAAAACACCACCATTAGAGGCAAGAAGGAACCCACAAAACTCCTGTGGGTCAAAGAAGGGATCAACATTTAGGGCAAAGGGGAGACACCTTCAATTAAGCAGGATGGAATCATTAATTCCAGCAAGGAGCCGAGCTCTGCTGCTGCTGAGGACTCTGCAGCTGTAGCTGGTGTTGTTCCAAGCCCCCAGCGTTGCCTGGCAGAGGTGGTGGGGCATCAGTGATTGTCCTCAGAGCTCAGAGGGTCATAAACCATGGAATGGTTTGGGTTGGGAGGGACATTAAACATCATCCCATTCCAACCCCCTGACCTGGGCAGGGACACCTTCCACTAGCCCAGGTTGCTCCAAGCCCTGTCCAACCTGGCCTTGGACACTTCCAGGGATGGGCCAGCCACAGCTTCTCTGGGCAACCTGTGCCAGGGCCTCACCACACTCCCAGGGAAGAATTCCTTCCCAATATCCCATCTAACATCCCTCTGTCGACTTAAAACCATTCCCCTTCATCCTGTCACTCCATGCCCTTGTCCCTCTCCAGCTCTCCTGGAGCCCATTTAGGCACAGGAAGGGGGTCTAAGGTCTCCTTGGAGCCTTTTTTTTCTGGGCTGAACAAATCCCTCTCTCAGCCTTTCCTCATAGGAGGGGAGTTCCATCTCTCTAATAATCTTTGTGGCCTCTCCAGGACTTGCTGCAGCGTAGACAGCTTCCCACACCAGTGACTCAACATCACCACCACTTTAGAGGGCAGTCCAGGACACAGGACTGGGAAAAACAGCTGAAGGAACTAAGGAAAAACCCCTTTCTAAAACTATTTCTTATGATGGCTTTGAATTAAAAACATGTCCCTGTTTCACGGACTCAGACTGGTTGAGGTCAGAAGGGATCTCATGGATATCAAACCCCTGCTCAGGCAGGAACACCTCCAGCCAGTTGTCCAGGATCACATCCAGGTAGCTTTGAAATATGGCAAAGAATGGGAACTTCACCTCTCAGGGCAACCTTTCCCAGCTCTCTCATCCTCTTCCCACAGGAGAGATGCTCCAGCCCCTTCATCCCCTTCCTGGCCCTTTGCTGGCCTCTCTCCTGCCTGTCCATGTCTCTGTTGTACTGGAATCCCAGCCCTGGGCACCCAAAAGGGCAGGAAAACCCTGCTGAAGCCCGGGATTGAACCAGGGACCTTTAGATCTTCAGTCTAACGCTCTCCCAGCTGAGCTACTTCAGCCCTGCTGAGGCTGCCATTGTCCCAAACCCTGTTGGAAGAGGAAGAGCTTTCAGCCTTTTGCAGTTCCAACTGGCCCAGGGGACACTTGGCTCTTGTTCTGTCCCTGGGGAGTACTGAGGGGTCCCTGGGGACCACCTTCTCAAACAGCACCAGGCACTCAGGGAAATCAAATGTGTCCATTTAGATCAGGTTGATGGTCCTTCTAGTGCAGTTCCCCGTCTCTGGAAAAGGCCCAGGGAGATGTTCCATGGGAGATGACAGGAGTGTGGCTGAAGTTCATCCCCTTTGTGCCATATTCAAGGAGTTGGAAGGGACATGTCCTGTTCTGTCTGTTCACATCTGTCTCTGCATGCTTAAACCACAGAATGGTTTGGGTTGGAAGGGACCTTAAGGATCATCTCATTCCAAACCCCTGCCATGGGCAGAGATATCTTCCACTAAACCTTTAGATCTCCAATCTAACACTCTCCTGGCTGAGCTACTTCAGCCCTGCTGGGGCTGAACTTTGCACAAAACCTTTCAGACTTTTGCTGTTCCATGTGGCTTCCCCTCCAGGCAGATCTTCATAGAATCACAGAATGGTTTGGGTTGGAAAGGACCTGAAAGATCATCTTGTTCCATGGGCAGGGACACCTTCCACTAGACCATGTTGCTCAAAGTGACTTTTCTTTTCATATCCCTCATCCCAAGAGTTCCAGCAACCAAGAAATTTCATCTGTAGGACTCAGCCTGAGGGCTGATGGTGTTTCTCAGATCTGAGCACATTCCAGCCTCAAATCCTTGACATCTCTTATGTGCTACAACAGAGCCCTTTTATTGATGAGGGAACTGAGATACAGGGCAACCAGTGGATTTTTGGGGCTTTTTTACTAGTTTTGGTGAGCTCTGCTCGGCTCCTGTGGGAAAAATACAGCAAATACCAAATTGGCTTGTGAAAACATATTTGCTTAATTTTACCATTTAGAACATGACAGATTTCTGTTTTAAAGGCAGGAGATTCCCTTCCAAAACAGTTGTCACACCAAACCTTTCCCTTTGAAACAGCCCCTTCTCCACATGAAGACCCAGCTAAGGAAAAGCAGAGCGGGATTTTTTGGAAAAACAGGGTTAAATAGCCAAATTTTGTTGCAGATACAAGAGACCATATCATGGAATCATTGAAAAGTTTGAGTTAGAAGGAATCTTCAATATCATCTCTGTCCAGCCCATGGGCTGGAACTATCCCAGGTTGCTCCACGCCCTGTTCGACCCAGCCTTGGACACTTCCAGGGATGAGGAATCCACAACTTCTCTGGTCAAACTGTTCCAGGAACAGCCTCTCCCCAGAAATAACAGACATCCACAGGTTTCTCTGGTGGAGCATCAGCTGGGAAGCTGGAATGGAAAACAGACTGGAAAACTTCTCAGTTCTCTTGGCCTATTATGTCATATATTGTACCATGATGTGCAATAGTTTAACTACACTTAAATCACTCTAAACTACATAAATTACCTCCAATAATCCATCTCCTTTCCAAATGCTGGCACTTTGTTTTCCCAGAATACAGCAATCTTGCCATCTTCCGTATAATTGTACATGGAATTCATCTCTGCCTCTTAAATAAATAAGAGTTATGTTCCCCAGTATTCACCCAGTCACACATAATTTTCTCTGTCTTCCAGTGTTTTAAAAAGAAAGGCAGATGAGAATGCTTGGGGGGTGAATCTGTGTTTAAATGTAAAGGGTTTGAGAACACAAAAAATAAAAAAGGAACAATTCCCAAATCTAAATGTTGTTGTTTAACAACTTGACTTTTAACCCCAGTCCCCCAAACTGGAAAGAACAAGGTGTGTGTTGTTTGGTTCATAACAGCCCCTGTGCAGGGGATTTCAGAGGACACGTGGAAAAGTTTCCTCATCCAAAGCACTCTCAAATTCCATGCTGGATGCAGAGTGAGCAGGGATCTGGGGATGTAGGCAATGGGCATCACCAAGGCGTGACACCCTGTGGCTGTACTTGGCTTCCCTCAGCTCAGAAGGAAAGCAGAGCCACCACAAGGTTTCCCTAAGTTTATTCCAGGGTCCTACAAAGCTCCAGAGGAAACATTGAGATGGGGAAAAGGGCTGGAGCATCTTGAGTTCCCTCCACAGCAACCTCCTGTAGTTGGAGGCCATCAGTTCCTCAGCTGCTTCTTTCCTACTCAAGAATAACAGAATGGTTTGGGTTGGAAGGGACCTTGAAAATCACCTTCTTCCAACCCCCTGCCATGGGCAGGGACACCTTCCACTAGCCCAGGTTGCTCCAAGCTCCATCCAGCCTGGCCTTGGACACTTCCAGGGATGAGGCAGCCACAGCTTCTCTGGGCAACCTGTGCCAGGGCCTCCCAACCCTCCTAGGGAACAATTTCTTCCCAATATCCAACCTAACTCTGCTCTCTGTGAGTTTGAAGCCATTCCCCCTTGTCCTGGCATTCCAGGCTCTTGTCAATAGTCCTTCTCCAACTTTCTTGTCGACTCCCTTCAGGTACTGGAAGGCCACAATTAGGTCACCCCAGAGTCTTCCCTTCTCCAGGCTGAACAATCCCAATTCTCCCAGCTTTTCCTCATAGAAAAGTCGCTCCATCCCTTTAATTATCTTGGTGCCTCCTCTGGACTCGCTCCAACAACTCCATGTCCTTCCTGTGCTGGGAACTCCAGAGCTGGATGCAGCTCTCAAGAATCCCTCCTCCATCAGCATCTGGTTGTTTCAACAATGGGATCCAAATATTTACTCAGTCCTAAGTCTGGGTGCAGGATTCAGCTTCATTCCTCATCCATAAGAAACAGGCAATCTCTGACAAGGAAAAAAACGTGGAAAGGGATTATGACAACGAAAAGTGTGGAGGATGGGAGGTTCTGCATCTTCCTGGATATCACAACTGTGACCCAATCCTGAAGGCTCCACACGAGTGCTCTCTCAGCACTGGGAAGTGCTTTTCTAACCTTGGGAGACTCCTCCCTTTTCACGTATGGGATGTCTGCAGCTTCTTTCCATGGTTTCTCCACCAAAATCCCGCTCCTGTACATGGCTGAGCCTCAGCTGCCAATTTGGCAGCTCCTGCAAGTTCACAATAAGGTTTCTTGGATAGACAGACATTCCCTGCCGAGATCTGAGGCTGCAAGTGCCAGCTGGAGGTATTCCATAGGATACATTGGGAAGGGGAGGAAACATGAGCTTCTAATCTGCTTGGAAGTCAGGTAGTTAACAGCAGGCTGTTGGGTGGTCTTCCCTTGGGATCCAGGCCTGGAAATCTCTCCTGGAGGAAGAGGGCTAAGCCAACCTTCTCTCACGGAAGTTTGAGACACACATGGCATAAACTGGCTCTTGCCCTTGGCTTTAGGCAGGTGGAGTGAGCTGATCCTGGTCAGATGCCAGGTATGGAATCATAGAATCGTTGAATCACAGAATCACAGAGTCATAGAATCTTTGCATCATAGAATCATAGAATCTTTGAATCGTAGAATTTTTGCATCATAGAATCAAAGAATCTTTGAATCATGGAATAAACCGGGTTGGAAGGGACCTCTGAGATCATCAAGTCCAACCCTTGATCCAACCCCATCGTGGTTCCCAGCCCATGGCACTGATGCCACATCCAGTCTCACCTTAAACACCTCCAGGGATGGGGACTCCACCCCCTCCCTGGGCAGCCCATTCCAAGGTCTGATCACTCTCTCTGGAAAAAATTCCTTCCTAATATCCAACGTAAACTTCCCCTGGCACAGCTGAAGACTCAGTCCTCTTGTCCTACTGCTGGTTCCTGGGAGAAGAGACCGATATCCACCCAGTTCCCCCCTCCTGTCAGGGAGTTGCAGAGAGTGATGAGGTCTCCCCTGAGCCTCCTCCTCTCCAGGCTGAGCCCCCCCAGCTCCTTCAGCCTCTCCTCATGGGAATTGTGCTCCAGACCCTTCCCCAGCCTCGTTGCTCTTCTCTGCACCTGCTCCAGCCCCTCCATGTCCTTCCTGAGCTGACGGCCCAGAGCTGGACACAGCACTCGAGGTGGATGTTATTTAAATTTATTACTAACAGGATCGGAGCAAAAGAGTGAGAAGTAAAATAATCTTAAAAACACCTTCTCCCTACCCCTCCTTACTTCCATGCTCTCCCTCTTCCCTCTTTCCTTTCCTGGTCTATGGAAGGTGTTCCTTCCCATGGCAAGGAGGTGGAACTGGTTGATCTTTAAGGTCCCTTCCAATCCAAAAAACTCTATGAATTCTATGCCATTCCCAGAAAACATAGATAGGATCAAGCCCTGCAAACAACATAAGCTTGGCAGAGTGAAGATCCTTCATGGATCCATCTCCCCATGGTCACTCCCCTTTGACCAGGGTGTTACAAGGACATCTAGAGATGTCCCCAAGCAGTAAACAAGATAATGGCACTAATTACCCAGCCTCAAGCCATGGAATTGATTCTCCATGGCTGATGCATCCAGAGGGAAATGGAGCTGAGTGACACCGAGTTTGATGGGAAGATTGACAGGTTTGAGGGACTCATGGTGGATTATCTGAGTCCTGTGTGGCAGGAATGACATTGGGGCCTGGGATCAAACATCCAGCCAGGATCTGGGCTCAAACAAGTCTTGTTCTTTCCCTTTCCACCCTATTTCTCAAGTTGACATGTCCCAATAAACCTTATAGACAGGCTGGAGCCCTGGGTGTAAAATAAATGTCCTGTGTGTAAAATAAGAGAGTCCTGGATGTAAAATAAATTCCAGCTGTTCTGACCTGTTTCTAGTCAGGTAATTGAAATCCACTTCCCCAAATTTTTCCAAATGTGATGAGATTTCTGCTTTTCCTACTGCCATTAATTTCACAGGAGCTGGCAGGTAGGAGCCCAGTGGCTACCACACCACTCCTGGAATTCATGTGGGTTAATCTCCAGGTCTGTCTACAGTTACAATAAACCAAAAACACACAAAGAAAGGTAGCATTTCCCACCTTTGTGTACAAAAACCTGCTGCTGCTGCTGCCATTTGCATTTTATGCACATCCCGTGCCTGTCCAAAAGAAGCTTTTCCTTCCCCCTCTCCCCTTCTCCACTTCCCAGTTCTTCTGCAGACACCAAACTCTCAGCATGCACGAGGAAAGGAATAAACTCCAATGCTGTGAGCCACAAAATCCCTGCTCTCTGACTTTCAGAACCGTCCCCAGGTGGGAAAAGGCAGCGAGCAAAGGCTGTAAACAGAAAATTGCAGAGCAACTCCCACTCCCTGAAGCTGCTGCTTCTCCCTCCCAAGGCAGCTCAGGGATGAGTCAGAGCTAAAAGCATCTCCCTCCCCGTGGGGCCGGGGCTCTGCCTGGCCCACCTGCCCTCCCCCACAGCGAGGTGGGTGATGCAGCCCCCCGGGCACTGCCTGTGAGTCAGGACACCCCAAAATATCCCCCCGGAGGGAGGGGAGGCCACCTGCCAACTCCTGCTCAGCTGACATTTCAAGGGGGATTTATCCCAGCAGGGCACGGGAGTCTGAGAGGGGAGAAACATGGGGGAGAAACCTCCATCCATCTGGAGCTCTGGGAATGCTGGAATTCCAAATGCTAACATGAGGGAGAAGCCTCCCTCAGTCTGGAGCTCTGGGAATGCTGAGATGTCAAATCCTAACATGGGGGAGAAACCTCCATCAGTCTGGAGCTCTGGGAATGCTGTGAAAGCCTCCATCAGTTAGGAGTTCTGGGAATGCTGTGAAAGCCTCCATCAGTCTGGAGCTCTGGGAATGCTGAGATGTCAAATCCTAAGGTGGGGGAGAAACCTCCCTCAGTCTGGAGCTCTGGGAATGCTGTGAAAGCCTCCATCAGTTTGGAGCTCTGGGAATGCTGAGATGCCAAATCCTAAGAGGGGGGAGAAACCTCTATCAGCCTGGAGCTTTGGAAATGCTGGGATTCCAAATCCTACCATGAGGGAGAAGCCTCCATCAGTCTGGAGCTCTGGGAATGCTGAGATGTCAAATCCTAAGGTGGGGGAGAAACCTCCATCTGTCTGGAGCTCTGGGAATGCTGTGGAAGCCTCCATCAGTCTGGAGCTCTGGGAATGCTGGGATTCCAAATCCTACCATGAGGGAGAAGCCTCCATCAGTCTGGAGCTCTGGGAATGCTGGGATTCCAAATCCTGGCATGGGCAAAGCCTCCATCAGTCTGAAGCTTTGGGAATGCTGAGATGCAAAATCCTAAGGTGGGGGAGAAGCCTCCATTAGTCTGGAACTCTGAGAATGCTGGGATGCCAAATCCTTTTGGGGATGCTGGAAATCTGAGCCCTCTGAGGTTTGTAGGAGGGTGGTCAGAGCTTTTCCCTGTACAGAAATTATTTCAGGATCAGTGATCAGCCCAAGAGCAGCGTGAGGGGGAGATTCCAGGGATTTAGTTACAGTCCAGTGTCACAGAGAATGATCATGCAAACAGGCACAACAAAATCTGGGAATAATCTTTGGCCTTCACCATTTCTCCCTGGATTATTTGGTGTCTAATTTAATTCCTGTGGCTCTGACAGAGAACTTTTCCCCCTGAAATGTCCCAGAACTGGTGGTGAAGGGTGGTAGGTAGTTTTCAAGGAGTTCAAAGCCTCACCCCTTCCCTAAAAAATGGAAAATCCTTGAACTGAGGGTTCCCACTTAAAGACAAGTCTGAATATAATGTTATCCAGCAAAGGGCTTCTTTTTAATTTGAATATATGAAATTGAGGGGACAAAAAGAAGTTTGGCCTTCATCTGAATTTATAACGTATTTCAGCACCAAGCCCTACATTTCTGTTAGTAAAGTATTTTCATTTAATCATAGAATCCCAGAATGATTTGGGTTGAAAGGGACATTAAAGATCATGGAATTCCAACCCCTGCCATGGGCAGTGACACCTTCTACTAGCTCAGGTTGCTCCAAGTCCTGTCCAACCTGGCCTTGGACACTTCCAGGGATGGGGCAGCCACAGCTCCTCTGGGAATTCCATTCCAGTCCCTCACCACCCTCCCAGGGAAGAATTTATTCCAAAATATCCCATCTAAATCTACCTTCCTTTTTTTTTTTCCCTGTCCATATTAAAGGGTGAACTTCAGTTACAAACCAAATAAAGGTCCTCCTGAGGGAAGATAAACCACCTCTACAACTCACAGTGGCTGCAAAACTGTATTTATTAGCTTTTAAATTTCTTCCAAGCATGGAACTACTGCTCATCATCCAGCAACAGCCAGAGGGAAAAGAGGGAAAAAAAAGGAAAAAATATGCTGTTGAAAAGTTTTGAAAACAAGCAAAGTGTGTGTTTGCTGAGTCTTCTCCATCTGCTGTGTTTCACTCTGTTCTCACACTTTTCAGTAACAGGTCCCAGCTAATTGCACAATTTTGCCTGCAAATCCACAGCCTGCTTGTTTTTAGCCAGGGTTTTGTTGGTTGTTTTTTTTTCCTAACACCTCTCGAGGATGTGGAAGCCCATAATTATTCCTCCATCCTAATGTAAGAGAAAGTGAGTGGTGGTGGGGAGTTGTTGTGTCCATTAGGCACTAAGAATTGGAAGATTTATCCATAAATCATGTGGAGAACAGGAGTTGGCATCTCTTTTGGGTGGTGGAGCCTGAGAGTGAAACCCCAGACAATTCCTTTTGGGATTTCAGGCACAGTTTTATGAGGGGGTTGTTTCTGGAGCTTCAGATACGACCCACCAAACCTAAGCAGGATGCTGTGGACCCTGTGGAATGTTCCTCATTCCTTCTGGGTGGTGTGGGCAGTGCAAGTCCACTCTCCCCCTTCACTTGCCTTCCAGCAACACAGAAATAACAACCACAGGCTCATGAAATGGTTTGGATTGGAAAGGACCTTAAAAATCATCTCATTCCAACCCCCCTGCCACAGGCAGGGACACCTCCCACTAGTCCAGGTCACTCCAAATCCCATCCAACCTGGCCTTGAACACTTCCAGGGATGTGGAGTCCGATCAACCTTTGAGAAAGGGCCTGGGGTTTCATCCCAGAGCTTTTCCCTCCAAAAGATGGAATGGCAGGCTGGGATGACACACAGGGAATAAAAAACTCACCCTTCTACTACTTAAAAGACTGAGTTTGAGAAATGCCAGCCAAGTATTGTACGCAGAGGGGGCTGTAGATAAACAGCCTGAGAGGCAGAGACATATTTCTAAAACAAAAATGATTCTTTCCACAGAGCAGCGCAAATATCTGTAAATCTGAGGCCAGACATGCCAATAGCTGATATTTTTCCCGGGAGCGGTGGGAGTCTCTTTTGCTGGCAGAGCTCTGCCACGCAGGACACGCCAGCCTGTGTCTGATACCACCCAGGCAACAACGTGCAAACTAATTGGGATAAAGCCACCCCCCCACGCAGCCGCCGGGCTTCCCCCGGGAGGAGACACGGCCCACCCGTGGTGGAGGTGGGTGTGTGAGATGCAGGCCACAGCAAAAAAGCTTTGCTTTGCTGGAGTAACCTGGTGGGTGAGCGACAAGTGTTTCCTTCTGCAGGCCCAGCACGCCTGGCAGATGCTGTTGGCTCTGGGGTTGTCTAATTCTACTCAGCGTTTGAGGGCAAGAAATATCATAGAATCACAGATTCATCGAATCAGCCGTGGCACTGATGCCACATCCAGTCTCACCTTAAACACATCCAGGGGTGGAGAATCCACCCCCTCCCTGGGCAGCCCATTCAAATGCCTGGAAATTCTCTGGAAAGAATTTCTTCCTAATATCCAACCTAAGCCTCCCCTGGTACAGCTGAGACCGAGCCCTCTTGTCCTACTGCTGGTTCCTGGGAGAAGAGACCGACGTCCCCCCGGCTGCCCCCTCCTGTCAGGGAGTTGCAGAGAGTGATGAGGTCTCCCCTGAGCCTCCTCCTCTCCAGGCTGAGCCCCCCCAGCTCCTTCAGCCTCTCCTCATGGCAATTGTGCTCCAGACCCTTCCCCAGCCTCGTTGCTCTTCTCTGCACCTGCTCCAGCCCCTCCATGGCCTTCCTGAGCTGAGGGCCCAGAGCTGGACACAGTACTCCAGGTGAGGCCTCACCACTGCTGAGCCCAGGGGAAGAATTACTGTCCTGCTCCTGCTGCCACTGCTCACTGCCCTGCTCCTGTTCCTGATCCAGGCCAGGATCCATTGGCCTTCTTGCCCACCTGGGCGCACTCTGGCTCATGTTCAGCTTCCTGTTCATCCCAACTCTCAGCTCCCTTCCTGCCTGGCTGCTCTCCAGCCACTCTGTCCCAGCCTGTGGAGCTGACAGGGGTTGTTGTGGCCAAAGTGCAGGACCCAGCACTTGGCCTTGTTGAACCTCATCCCATTGGAATCAGCCCATGGATCCAGCCTGTCCAGATCCCTCTGCAGAGCCCTCCTGCCTTCAAGCAGATCAACACTCCCCCCAGCTTGGTGTCATCTGCAAATTTGCTGATGAGATGAGTCTGTGAAACTCAGAGCTGGGGGAGAAGTTGGAGCAAGGTGGGAAGTTCTCACCTAAACGACTTCTCAGCTCTTTCTGGGGCAAGAACATTGCAGGGTCAGAGCATGGGGGAGTCACCAGCCCTGCAGGTGTCCAAGGAATGACTGGATGTGGCACTGAGTGCTCTGGGCTGGGTGACAAGGTGGTGATCAGTCACAGGTTGGACTCGATGATCTGGGAGGTCTTCTCCACCTAAATGATTCTGTGATTCCCAACATGCCAACAGCCTGACAGGAGACATCTTTTCTGTGGGTAAATGCTTTCACTGGTGCATGCAAGAAGGTTCTAATTCCTCAAGACGCCCAAGGGTGAATTTTGTTTACAGTCCAAAGGTGAAATAGAGCCCTTGGTGGTGGAAATCCTCAGGCACAAGGAAATGTGGCAATTCTTAGTCCATCCAAGATGGACGAATTCTGGTCGGTGGTTTGGGTGGCCAAATCCAGGTGTTTCTGGAAATAACTAAAAACCGAAAAATCCTCCATTTTGCACAACAAAGGTGCTTTAACCACTGAACTACTGCTTTGATGGGAAAGCACTGACAGTTGGAACAGGTAAATGCTGTCAGCTTGGACTGCACCCCCAGGAAAGTGTTGATTGTCCCATGGAGCCAACTCTCTCTGCTGACTGAAGAGAGACCTCAGATGATCATTCATTTTGTATGTGGATGGATTCATGTAAAAAATTAATTCCTCCCTGTTTAATAGAGTTTTCAATAAACTTCTCCCCTTGGACTTACTGATCCGGGCCCAACTTCACCACCACCTTCCCTTAGAGTTGCTCAGGGTGCCCAGATCCAGCCAGATCAGATTGGGAACAGATATTGGAAGAAGTTCTTTGTTTAGAGGGTGGGGAGGCCCTGGCACAGGTTGCCCAGAGAAGCTGTGGCTGCCCCATCCCTGGAAGTGTCCAAGGCCAGGTTGAATGGGGCTTGGAGCAACCTGGGCTAGTGGAAGGTGTCCCTGCCCATGGCAGGGGGTTGGAATGAGATGTTCTTTCAGGTCCCTTCCAACCCAAACCATTCCATGATTCTATCCTATGATTCCATGATAAGTAAGTCACTTCCTTCCCTGTTACAGGACAGAAGCCTGGTGCTCTAAACTTACCAGGAAAAGTCCAGACACATTCCAGGGCATCAAAATCATGGGAAAATGATTCTGTTTCTGGAGAAGAAACAGAGGACACACCACAAACCTACCAAGAAATACCAATATCCATTATTTCCCGAAGGGGTTATTCCTCCTGGATTTTAAAAAAGGAAGAGCTCCAAGGGTTTCAACAAGGCAATTAAAGGTGGTTTCTCCAATTTTCTGCTTGTAGGGATGGTTTGAAAAAGGGACAGTGGATTTGAGTCCATTCTGTTTAATTCCATCAAACTAATTGAGGCGGCAGGATCTTCATTAAAGCTGGGACAGGAGACAATTTTCGTTTAGAAGCATCTCCAAACGACATTTCTTTGGCATGAGCTCATTTGACACAGAGCTGAGGCCACATTTAAAATTCAATTCTTATGTAGAGAGACCAGAGACCTGCTGGAATGTCCTTAGATTGAAGATTTTCATTTCTTAGTCCAGTTTAACATGGTAGGAAATTTCACTAAGTCATATTTAAATGGTAATTAATTGAGTGTTATGGGGTTTTTAATTGCTAATGTAGTAGCTGTGAAAGTATCAATATTATGTCCCAGCCAGATTGATGTGGAGGTCACAGCTCTGAAGAGCACTCAGTGCCAAAGGAAAACTTTTTCCCACTAAAAGTTTTCACTAAACTTAAAATCCTTGTGTTAAAAACATAAAAAAAATAAATGCCTGTTTGATTAATTGAAAATTATTCCAGACTTGGTGTTAATTCACAAATTATTGGGTCTCTGACAGACAAACAAAAAACAGCAGGAGGCAGAAAATGTGTAGGAGATAAAGCAGCTCATTTAAAAAAATATTTTGATTTTCTGCTTGGAACTGTGATTTATTCCATCAAAAGGATCTTTGAGCAGAACTCAAAGTCTGAGCACCGAAGTGGAACATTCCCTGGGAGTGAAAGCACTGTCTCCTTTCCAGTTTAGCAGAGAAAAACAACGTTTGATCAGATTTTATGCAAAATATGCTGTTGGGCTTTGTCCCCCCCCCCAAATGCTGCAGACCAGTAGTCAAATAATAAATCACTTTCCCACACAGGTTTCATATCAAGAAGTTTAATACCAAGATGTGTTTATCAGAAAATGAATGGAGTTTGGGTTACTTTTATCCACGCTCTTAATAAAGTTTCCCACTTCCAGAAACTCTTTGAAAGCCTCTTTGTCCCTCCGCCATCAATATTCCAAGTGCTTGGCAGCTCCTCTCAGCATTCCCCACACATCCTTCATAAATTGTCTGGCCAACCAGGATGATGGGAAAGCTGCAAAAAATATGACAGCAAGTCAATAAATAACTCTGGGTTGCCCCAATTTTCCAGCAAGTTCCTCAAGATGTTCATGATTTGCAAAGTTCTGCTTCGTGGAGATAAAATTCCCATCCCAGATTTACAGAGTGGACTCGGAGGTGCTGAAGGAACTGGGATTGCTGCCTTCTAAAAGGGGATTCACAGACACACCTCTAAGTAGGGCACACCCTGTACTTGAACCACACGAGGAGGAAAACACATCAATATGTAGGAGATAAAGCATCTCATTTTAAAAAAACCAGTTTGATTTTCTGATTGGAAATGTGATTGATTCCATCAGAAAGATTTCTGAGCAGGAATCAAAGCCTGAGCACTGAAGTGGAACATTCCCTTGGAGGGAAAGCATTGTCTCCTTTCCAGTAGGTGATGTCAGGATCTCATCCGAGGAGATGAGAAAAGGGTTTGTTTGCATGTTAAAATGAATATGAAACCAGCTAAAAATAGGTATCCACTTCAGAAATGGAACTTAGATTCCTCAGGGCTGCCTGGATGGGGTTGTTTGGTCTTTAGGAGCCTGAGAGCATTTTTCTGGGGAGGGAGGAGGGAAAATATTTTTCTTTCCCTAACTTGGGTAAGGGGATTTTATACCCAAAAAGGGTGATTTCTGCTCTATGTTGCAGATCAGAAAGTCAAATTTTTTCCTGTAGTGAACTACAAAATAATGGGGAAAGCGAATAATTTTGTTTTCAGTGGTGCCTGGAACATTCACCTTGAAGGCTTTGTTTGGTACCAATTTAGTCTCAATAAATACCAAGTGAGACGTGGCTCTGGTTTGCAGAGCAGTTTTCATCTGAATGTCTCCTAAACCTGAGAGCTTAAAATTATGAAGGAGCTTGTCTCTTCTTGCTTCTTTACGTGACCTCCCTCATTCCTGGAAGAAATCCATCTAACTTGATCTCGAGGAATTCTATTGATGGAACTGCAATTCCTGGGCAATTCACACCACAACTTCACCAACCTCAGCATCAAGAAGACTTTTCCAAATGTTGCTCTTCCTGTAGGGCAAAGTTGTGGCTTCTTGTGGTACCTTCCACAGTCACGGAATCACAGAATGGGTTGGGTTAGAAGTGACCTCAAAGATAATTTAGATCCAACCCCCTGCCACGGGCAGGGACACCTTCCACTAGCCCAGGTTGCTCCAAGACCCATCCAACCTGGCCTTGGATACTTCCTGGGATGGAGCAGCCGCAGCTTCTCTGGGCACCCTGTGCCAGGGCCTCGCCACCTTCCCAGGGAAGAATTCCTTCCCAATATCTAATCTAAACCTGTCCTAGTGGCAGTGTGAAGCCATTCCCCCTTGTCCTTCCCTCCATCCCTTGTCCCAAGTCCCTCTCCAGCTCTCTTGAAGCCCCTTTAAGCCCTGGGAGGGGCTCTAAGGTCACCCTGGATCCTTCTCTCCTCCATGTGAAAGCCCCCAGCTCTCCCAACCTGGCTCCAGAGCAGATGGGCTCCAGCTGTTGGAGTATCTCTGTGGCCTCCTCTGGACTTGCTCCAATATTTCCACGTCCTTCTGATGTTGGGGACCCCAGAGCTGGACAGTGTTCCAGGTGGGGTCCCATGAGAGCAGAGTAGAGTGGGAGAATCCCCTCCCCCGACCTGCTGGTCACACATTATAGGTCTGGAATTAAGCCCCGAATCTTCCATGTTTCCCACTCCAGGGTTCAGTAATCCTGAATTCAATGAGGAGAACCTTGGAGCCATGAATGCCACAGTCCCTCTCCATCCAACTTCAGGTTCCTAAACTTGTTCCTAAACTTAAGAAAGAGTTCTTCTAAACAGACAAACTCCCCAGTGTTAACTATTAGTGCAGAATTTACTGGAGCATACTTCCACGTTCCTGAGCAGGCCAAGATGAAGTTCAGCCCTTGGTCAAATCCTGATGGGAGCTGAGAAAGAACTGCATTTAAAAGCTTTAGGTTAAATCTGATTTATGTCTGTGCCTGCATTTGCATTCAGACTTGGGAGAAACTTTTGCTGAAGATTGTAAATTTGTGAACAGAGAAAAAAATGGTGTCACTGGAGAAGAAAATCACACGGAAGTTGCCAGTAATGGGAATATGTGAAAAATATTAAAACAGGGTTCATAACAGAATATTACAACCAAAGAATCATGGAATGGTTTGGGTTAGAAGGGACCTTAAAGACCATCCAGTTCCCACCTCCCTGCCAAGGGCAGGGACACCTTCCATTCTCCCAGGTTGCTCCAAGCTCCGTCCAACCTGGCCTTGGACACTTCCAGGGATGGGGCAACATTCCTGCAACCTGTACTTCAACTCCCTCTTTTCTGAACTTGGACTAAACCTGTATTTCCATGTGTGCAAACAGTGGGGACGGTCACCACAAGCTCACACGTGTTAAGTTGACCTTCCTAAGCCCCAAGTCTACCAGCAACAATGTTCTGGAAATTTATTTTTTAAATAAATATATCCCAGTGTAGTCAGAACAGGGACCATCAAGATTTAAGAAAACACAAAGAAAAGCAGAACATGAGCTGTCTGGCAGCAAAATCACTGCCAGAGCACAGCACCCAACTCAATTTCAGGATTGCAGCAAAGCAGCAAAAGTCGTTGCCGAGAACATTTGAGGAGCTGTTGTTTTAACTCTCCTCTTGCGTCAGCATCTGGTACCTTTTAAGATGACAGTTTATTTGTAACTTGTTCAACCTGCTGCCTCCTGCAAGGAAATGTGCCCCTGGGATTTGCTTATTTTCCCTTTTCTCTCCATCTCCCCATTTTCAGCTCCTTCCCACATTTCAAAAAGTTCCTAATAACTTGGCTCTGCTTCGCTGCTTTGATTGCTCCCATCCCCGGGTTATTTACCAAGTGGAGGTTCTGTTGCAGAAAGGGCAAACAGATTAAGGAATTTGATGTGCCAATAGGAAAATTGCATCTCTCGCTCCGTGCACACGGATGAGGAACAGGGGTGGAAGTGCCTCCTGGATCGCGGCTCCCTGGGAGAAGAAAATAACCCCTTTCTGCTGTTTTTTCAGAGAATTAAAGTGTTTTGGTGCAGCATTTCCTCAGCCACCCATCTACAGAGGACATCTCACAGAAATAACGGTGTATTTTTATCTTTTACATTTTATTAGGTGCAATTTTCAGCCACTGTTTGAGGCAGAACGGGGTCTGAACACACATTTGGGCCAGCAAAAAGTAGTTGTAAAGTCCTTTATGTAGAAGGAAAAGAAGCTTTAACATGATGCAGCAAAATTCTCCCATCATTTGTGATCCCAAGTCAAAATACCCACAGTGAGTGTTGCAATATTCCCATTGTACCCATAGGAGCGTGTCCCATCGTGGCAATAAATGTCTAATAGACTTAACTTGACCTATAAACATTTATAGAATCATGGAATGGTTTGGGTTGGAAAGGATCTTAAAGATCATCCATTCCAACCCCCTGCCATGGGGTGGGACACCTTCCACTAGACCAGGTTCCTCAGTTTTAAGTTCTACCAATTGAGGCCACATTTGAATGTGAAATGACTTGGGAAAATCCAAAATATTTGAGAACTTTGCCAGCGTGGAAGTTGATGCTCCAACAGAAAAATCCACAGAGTTTTGGCAGCTGTTTTGGGATTAATTTTAACACAACTGTTGATTTTCCAAGGGACTTGAGGGCTGGTGGACACTTAATCAAGTCCTTCAAGGGTATTCTATGATTCTAGGAATGAAATGCTGGAGTGTAAAGTCTGATCCTCAATAAGGAAAATCACCGTTAACTCAGAAGTTCATCAAAATAGAAAATTCCAAGTTAAAAATACCTCTTCAGCACCGGATGACATCGTTCCCTGGAAAGTAGGTCTCATCAAAGAAACCTGTTATCTATTCCAGGAGGTTTCATGTCTGGTTGCTAAAGGAAGTCATGATGATAAAACCCACTTTGGTTTCGCCGGATTGTTACCACGTGTCCTTCCGGAGCGACGCTGCTACCATAGAAAGGAACAAAAAGACACATCCTACATTGATTAAAACCTGTCTCAGTCCATCAATTAAAACCTCAGCCCGTCAATTAAAACCCGTCTCAGGCAATCAAATGCTATTTGGAAAGAGGAGGGAAGGATCTGCATTGAATTGTGTCTTCGTTGTGATCACCCTAAAAAGAGATTCTGAGTAAACTTTGTTCAGTCCTTTTATCACAGGGGGAATGGCTTTAAAGTGAGAGTAGGTTTAGATGTGATATTGGGAAGAAATTCCTCATTGAGAGGGTGGGGAGGCCCTGGCACAGGTTGCTCAGAGAAGCTGTGGCTGCCCCATCCCTGGAAGTGTCTAAGGAGAGGTTGGACAGGGCTTGGAGCAACCTGGGATAGTAGGAGGTGTCCCTGCCCATGGCAGGGGTTGGAACTGGATGGTCTTTAAGGTGCTTTCCAACCCAAACAATTCCATGATTTTATCATTCTATATGCACTTTAGGGTACAAAATCCCACCAGTTCATTAAAGTGGATAAGAAGTAAATTTCTTGTGTGGTTTTTCAGATTTTAACAGAACGTCGGAGATATCGAGGAGGGCAAATTTTATAGCTTTGAGTTGTGCAAAAGGAAGTTATTCCTGAATAAAAAGCCTAGGAATTGAATTGAGTTGAATTTAACCTTGAAATAACTGTTTACAAAAAGTGGCAGTAATTGCATTTCAGTGTATTTTTTAAACGGGGGTAGTGGACCCAATATTCCCTGGAATCTCTGAGGCAGAAATAGGAAATAAAAATAGCTGAAAATCAGGATTTAAGATTTGTTGGTCCTTTTGAAAAGATGTTCTAAATGAGGAAGAAAGCAAAAATCACCCATATTTCCATAAAACTCAGATCCTAGAAGTTCCCCAGCAAACCTGACACTCCTGTGCATGTCATTACTGCCTGGCAATTAGTGAGCCCGTTAAATGCTGGTTAATGAGAATGATAATTGCACTGAGCAGCTGCAGGTGGCTCCCAGTGCTCCCAGTTCTGGGGCAGAGCCTTCATCTGTCTGCCCAAGGCTGGGAAAGATCCATCTTCCAAAATTCCCAGCTCTGTAACAGCCCTACCTGGGCCATCTGCTCCAGAACCAGAGAGGGCACAACAGGTAAAACCTCTGGCTCTGGAGAAGCCCAGGAAAGGACAAACATCATGTGACAGAAAGTGATCCTGGACATGCTGCCAGTCACTGAAACAAAATTTATAGAATGAACTGGGCATTGGTGAGGACACACCTCAAATCCTGGGATCAGTTTTGGGCCCCTCACAACCAGAAAAAGATGGAGGGGCTGGAGCATGTCCTGAGAAGGGAATGGAGCTGGGAAGGATCTGGAGCACCAGGAGCAGCTGAGGGAGCTGGGGGGGGTTCATCCTGGACAAAAGGAGGCTCAGGGGGGACCTTCTTGCTCTCTGCAACTCCCTGACAGGAGAGTGGAAAGAGTGGAACCAGGTCAGACTCGGGCTCTAATCCCAAGTATCCCAAGGAATAGGATGAGAGGAAATGGCCTCAAATTGCACCTGAGGGGGTTCAGGTTGGATATGAGGGAAAATTTCTGTGCTGAAAGTGTGGTGAAACATTGGAACAGGCTGCCCAGGGAAGTGGTGGAGTCACCATCCCGGGAAGTGGTGGAGTCACCATCCCTTGAAGTGCTCAAAAAAACCAAGTTGACCTGGCTCTTCATGCTGTGGTGTAGAGGACATGGTGGTGTTCAAAGGTTGGACTTGATGATCCTGGAGGTCTTTTCCAACCTTAATGATTCGATGAACCTGAAATATTTTAAATGAAATCTTTCCTGCCAAATGCTCTGTCATTTTCACATGGAAAGAGCCCGAAAGGAGCAACAAGGAATTACAAAGTTCTGGGGAATTGCAAACCCCGAAGAGGGAAATAAATAAATATAATAAATAAATAACTCCCAGGGGTGCCTGTTGCACAGCATGACCTGATGTACACGAGCATTCGAGAGGGGAACTCGGCCACCTAGTGTCTGCTTTGCACAGACAGCCTTTGGGTTTTCTTCCCAAAGCTTGTGCCTTGAAGTGATGAAAGATCAGGGATCATCCCAACTCTCCCTGTTGGAAGATTTCCGTGGCCGCGGCAGCGCTCGGAACCGAAAGTGCAGACAAACCACTTCACCTTCTGATGCTAATTCAAGTAGAACCTTCCAGCCTTGAAAGTTCAGCAGCATTATTAATATAAACCCCTTTGAGAGCAGCAATACACCCCCAGCCCTGCACACCACACACCATTGTACTTACTTGACTTTTACTTCATCTAATTACAAAGCATTACTCATGAGAATGACAGATTTTATTACTCACTATTATACAATTTCTGTCTCCTCCAGTCCTAACAAAAAAGAAAGTACAGAAGAAGAAGTTATTTGAGGAAAAAGAAAAAAAAAAAGACTACCCCTAATAACAAATGACTTAATTTTAAGAAAGAATTTGGATGCCAAGACATTACTTTTGCTGTAGTTGCCAGTTTGGTTAAAACTCTTCCCGTGTTTGATACCTAATAAATGCCACGTGATGTCATTTTGGAGTTGGCTTAAAATTTGTCACTCTCGTGACTAATTCTTTTTAATTAGACTTAAGAACACAGGAGAAAAAAAAATGTCATCATTTAAATTAAAGTTAAGTGATGTATTGATTGGATGAGGACTTAATAGCATAAGTAGTCTTTTAGAAAATGATTCAAGTGAGCAAGTTTTTAATTTCGGGCCATTTGCTTTCACCCTCCTGGGTCTGACTGTGTATAAAAGCAGGATCATTCCAGATTTCCTCCCTTTGCACACTCACAGGTGCACACCTACATTAGGGAATTGTGTTCATACAAACAGTCAAGTCACGAGAATTAAAATAATTAACCATCCTGGAACAAAACGAGGCATTTTGAATAGAAACAGCCCCTTTATCCTGATTATTTTGACCACAGTTGGTACGGGGCTATAACAGCCAAGACAAAACCAACGGGAATTTATCCCCAGATATCCCAGGAAATAAAATCTGAGGAGGCAGATGATTGGAGTCACCTTTCAGCCACATATCCAGAACATCACTTGGGTTTATCCTGTTCCCCTTCCTTGGGTAGAAGTGCCTGGAAAGCAGCTCTTTGGGTGTTGAGGTGGATTTTTGTGCAGCTCTATCCGGTCTGTGTTTGGGATTTCACTCTTTTATGGCACAGTTGCCTTCAGTAGAAGTGAATTGCCCCAAAATAGTGTCATCTTAACCCAGAACTTTTCCACATGTCATTGGAATTTATTCTTTAGCATCACAATGGGCGTGGAATCATCTGCAGCAATGGCCTGTTGTGGTTTTTCAGTGTTGGAAACGCTTCCCTTGGAATCTCCTTCTTCTCTTGTTCTGCTTATTAAACAGGAGTCTTAATGAAATCTTGCTGAATTATCACTCAAAATAACCGGAGGAAAACTTGAGATCCTGTAAAAAAATATCCAGATTAAAATTACCCTTCAACACCCACAGTGCATCGGTCCTTCCCAGGCACAGCAGCCTTGAGGGATGGCTGGTGATCCTGGGGGATCTTCCAGAATTCCCAACATTTGTTTGCAAGCAGTGAGTCCACTCTAAGCAGTTTGGATCGAAAAAATCTTTTGGAAAGAGAGGTAGGAAATTAAACAAAGTTGAGAATTCTGACTTCGATTTCTTCTCCTTTCTTCATTCCAAAAGTGCTGAATAACAAGGAAATTAGTCCTAGTAATTAGTCCCGTGCAAATTAACATTGCTAAGAATTGAGAGATCTCCTGAATTCCTCAGGAAAGCAGTGGGTTTGCCCTTTGTGTCTATTGCCAATAGTTGATTTATAGTGATTTGGGAAGAATCCAGGAAAGGCAGGGATGGACCCCAGCCTTGAGCAGGGCAGTGGTTTGAAACTGCAGCTCCTTTTGAGCCGAAACCTGGAATTCCTCAGCAGCAGCTCCACAATGTGACAGCTCCCAGTGCCAAATTAATGAGGAATAATTATTAAACCCCCATGACATATTATGGAACAATTATCAGAAAAAATTAATATTGAGACCACCAAACAGATATATGTGCTCAGTACCAGCTCCTGAGCAGAGCAAGGAAGTATAAGTAACTTTAGCTGATTATCTGCTTGTGTTTTCCTCTGGTTTTCAGAAGCTGAGGGGAAATACTCCTAAGCCTGGAAGATTTTCCAGTGTTAATCACCCACTTTATTGCATCCAGTCCATTCCTTTTTCCCCTTTGTTTTGTCATCCAGTGGAAGTAGCCCATGGAAACACTTGGTAAGAAGGCTGTAGCAAGGTAAAAACACTGCCTGTTTTTTCAGGCTTTGGGGTTCATGTCAGGAATTCATATATTTAATTCTCAAGTAACTTGAGAATTAATGTTCCCATCCTGCCCACTGGAAAACTTCCAGCAGTTTAATAATCCATGGGACAATATCTGACTGTGACACTCAGGACTTTTGGGAGACTTCAGTGCCTTCTGCACAAGCTTCTTTGGCCCAATTTTGGCAGAGATTTGGTCTCTCGGTCCTCCTACTTAGGCTTCTTCAAGAGAAATGTTGTACAAAGTGTGAGCTGGGCAAAGAGGTTTGTTCACAAAGTTGAGCAGATGGATTTCTTGTCATTCCAGACAGGATTTTTAGTGATAATTACCCTCTTTATGGCTTCTTCATGACTGAAAAATAAGCCCCAAACTTGCTGATGTTTTATTTCTGGCTTGAATTGCTGAGTCAACTCATCTGTTGTCCCCAGGCAGAGTCAAAAGAAAGGTTTTTCCCATTAAATTGAGGAAAGACGAGATCAAATTACAAATAGGAAGGTGAGCTCCATGTCAACCAAGCTGTGAAGCCAAACCTTGCTCAGGGCCTGTGCCAACAAACCCCAGCTCAGTGTAGCTGGAAAAAAGTGCCTGATCAATAGATTGGAATCATATGGTGAACCTGGAATTAACAGGTATTGATTTTAACTTACACAGACTTCTGGCAAGAAATGGAGTTTGGCTGGTTTAAAGCTCCAGCTGCTGGCTTAGACACTGGAAAAATCTTTTTCACATTAAGTTGTCCCTTTATCTCCCTTATGTTTGCTTCCCAAGGATATTCCCAGTGACTAGAACTGGAAGTTGTTTGTAGTGTTGGTACAAAGGTGATGTCTTTGCTGCTGATGTTTTCAGTGCCAAGCAGCCAAGAGGATTTGCTTGCACTGCTGGCACAGGTTAATATGCACAAAAAAGTGCAGGTATTGCAAAAATTATCTCTGGATTCTCGAAATAATACTAAATTAACTGGTTTTATCCACACAGGCAGCATCAAGAACATTGTGACTGTCAGCCAAAAGGATGCTCTGGAGGTATTTTAAAAGCAGTCCAAGGAAAGGGTGAGGTAAAAAAAAAATCTTCTGGATGTAAGTCCAAACATCCAAAAATCTTCTTTAACTTTTACCCAGTGATTTGTTCCCCTCAGCAATTCCCAGATCCAATGTCATCCTCAGCCTCTCCAGCCCCAGGCAAAGCACGAGGGGTCCCTCTCCTCCCCATGGCCAAGGGCTGCAGCAACAGGCCTCCATCCCTCCTTTGGGGAAGTGTTTCCTCCAAGGGCACTTTTTTGTAAATCAACCCACTCCTGGGAATGCTCAAATGTGGTCACCCAGTCAGGGCTTGAGATATCAATCCCTCCTTTTCTTTTCTAATACACTATAAAACACAAAGAAAATGGGTAAATAATATCATTTATAGTCTTGTATTTCCTTGTTCCTCAAAGGGAAAACTCTCCAGGCCAGCAGAGAATCATCTTTGGAAAAACAAACAACATGGAATCCTCAGCAAGGGGAGGGAGCTCTGCTTGGCCTCCCCACCAGCAGTTTGCCTGCAGAAGCTGCTTCTTATTTATTTGAACACTTGATTCCTTGAATCCAGTCCTTCCCAGCCAGGCAGAATTCCCAGGAAGGAGCTGCCACCCCTCCCAGGGAGCAGAAGATCAGCCCTTTTAATTTTTTATCTCATTTCTGTCAGTGGCAGGGGCAGAAAATCCACGTCTTTGTGACTCCTGTGTGAGTTTCCTCAGTCCCAGGGTAACATTTTTTGTTCATCCATGTAAAATCCCGGGGTTTTTTGCCCCTATTTTTCAACTTTCTATCCTCTAGTCCCAAGTTTTCCTGGGAAAATATCTCCTGAGGAAGTTTATTGCTGACAGACAGTAAATCCGTGTGAGGAGAAAAGGCGACAGCCTGAAAAACAACCCCAAAAACCCCAACCAAATACACAACCATGTCCAAAAACCAGGAAAATAACTATTTAAAAGGATATGTCCAACAAAATCTTTAAACAAATCACCCTACTATCCAACAAACAAGACCAATTAGCCAAACTGAAATGCCTGAGCCAGAGAGAAGGGCGAATATTCCAAGGTTTTGTTTGCTGATCTCCTGGCTTAGGAATTCTGGGTATGATGCAACCCCAGCCAGGAGAAATATGAGCTTTTATGTGCAAAAAGGCAGCTGGAGAGGAGAAAGTAGCTCCTCTGATGCATTCCCTGATTGCTCTGAGCCCTCCCAGAAGGTAAGAATTGGGATTTTTATTGTTTTAATGAATATTATTTACAGACACGATGGGATGTTTAACTTCCAGCTCAGGTTGCCTTTGACTCACTGTTCTTTCCTTTTAACTTTAGCTCATGTTTCATCTCCACCATCAACGCTGGGATGTACAAAAAGCTCTTTCTAGGACCGAAAAATCCCCAATATTGAACTTTAGGCAGCACTTAAGAATCTCCAGTGCAAGTTCTGAAGTCTTAAGGTCGTGGGATGAAGGTTAAATGACACTTCAAGAGATATTTTCTAACCTGATTTCCTCAGAAACAAACTTAAATAAGTTTTTTCCCCTTATGTGCAACATCCATTTGCTCAGTTGTCACCTGCATCTGACAATATTAAATTACATTATAATTATATTGATTTTTTCCACTGTAAAGGTTGATTTTGAGTGAGCAAAACCCTCGTTAAATACCAGTGACCATCACAACCCTTTGTGTTGATTCAAAACTGCACTGGAACCATCATAAAATTAAACAGCAGCTTGAACCCATCAAGGAAAATCAAAAATTAGGAACATTATCCATATATATTTATTTTTAATTAAAGACTGGCAGCATGTCCAAGTATATACAAATAAGGAAAAGAAGTCAGATAAAGTATATGGAAAAAAGAAGGGGTTTTATCCCTATTTTCTACAAAGATTTAGAACTATAATGTGATTTTTCCAAGGGTTTGCACTGACAGTCAATGAAAAAAGCAGCAACTACCCTGAAATTTCTTAACAACCAGTAAAAAGCAGGAGATTTTCTTCTCCCTTATGGATCCAGTTTTCCATTGCAAATGGATTTCTCTGACTGAATTACAGATCCAGCCAAGATGTTACCACAAAACACCCAAACGTGGCTCTATTTTGAGGAAATAAGTTCCTTTAGCACATTCTGAAACATGTGAGAGAGGGAAAAAAACCTCTTTTCCCTTTCCCTCATTTCCAATTCTGTGGGAATCTGAGCTGAAGGCTCCAGGAGCTTCCTGCTTGTGTCTACCAAGAAGGAAAGCAAAGCCCAGAGAGCAGCAGAATACCCTTTTTTTGTGTTCAAAATTCACCTGAATTGAGCATTTTCTGCCTTGAGCTTTTGTAGGGGATGGATGTCCCAAACAGCACCAGCTCCCAGTAACACCAGTTCAAGCTCCAGGTCTGCTAATGGTGCTTGGATTCAATGGATTGGGATGGAGACCAGGGAAAAGGAGGTGTAGATGTGGCACTGGGGGATGTAGGTCAGTGGTGGAAAACTGTTGGATTTGATGATCTTGGAGGTCTTTTTCCAACCTTTTCCTGTGATTCTCTGATTCTCCACCCCAGCAAATATCCTTGGCTGAGTTGAATAATCCCCCTGAATTTGAGCTACAGACATTTGATATCTTGCAGGGTGGACAATCCATATCTCCAAGAAATATTCCACCCAAAAGGCTCTGCCACAGGAGTTGTTAGCAATTAAAAAAGCCAAATTTGGTTTTCCAGCATTAACGCTGGAGTAGCAATGCTGGAGCAGGTCAGAGCAAGGCAGAGTTTCCTCATAGAGGAAGGAAATAAAAACCAAAATTGAGCTGCTTTTCAGCCTTTTAAACTGGAGCAGGGGAAGGTGGAGACCTCGAGGATGAGGAGGAGAAAGGCAGCACCTCAGTCTTATGGGTTGTGATCATCCCCACATGTGAGTGAGGGATTCCCTGTGTGTCAGGTGACTCCAAACAACTTTATCACTAGAGGTTTAGAACCACAGAATCCCAGAATGGGTGGAAGGGACCTTAAAGTTCATCTGGTTCCAACCCCCCTGCCCTGAGACACCTCCCACTAGCCCAGGTCGCTCCAAGCCCCATCCAACCTGGCCTTGGACACTTCCAGAGATGGAGCAGCCACAGCTTCTCTGGGCAACCTGTGCCAGGGCCTTACCATCCTAATTTCTTCCCAGTGTCCAATCTAAAGCTGCTCTCTGTGAGTTTGAAGCCATTCCCCCTTGTCCTGTCGCTCCAGGCCCTTGCAGTGATTTCACAGAAGTGTCATTTCTCCGGCACTCAATGGATTTGCATCACGGGGACGTGTTACAGAAACTGTAGAGCACAAAAACATGTCCTTAGGGATGCATTCCATGACAAACTGTCTCCTCAGCTGAATCAACCGGTCTTTAAATGCCTCTCTCCTTGGATAATCTGGAAGTCCAGAGAATCCCAGAATCATTTAGGTTGGGAAAGACCTCCAAGGCCATCGAGTCCAACCTTGGACCGATCCCCATCTTGTCCCCCAGCCCAGAGCACCGGGTGCCATGTCCAGTCATTCCTTGGACACCTCCAGGGATGAGGACTCAAACTTCCCTAGGCAGCCCCTTCCAATGCCTGACCACTCTTTCTGTGAAGAAATTCCTCCCACTGCAGAAATTCCTCCTGATTTCCAGTAACTGAAAGTTTTTATATGGAGCCTGGTGGTGTCCCATGAATGTTCCTGTGATCTTTTCTTCAGCTTCGTTGGTACCTCAGCAAGAAAATAAAAATAATAAATAATTGAAAAAATTAAATCACAAAGAATTAATAAAAAAAATATATATTTTTCTATGCCCTCCTTTATTATGGACTCTTTGAGAACAAGTGTTTGCTCAAGTCCAGGCTCAGGTACTTGGTATCACACAACACTGAGATGACATAACCACATTTAAATGCTTCTTTTTCCTCAACATTCCTTGACTGAAATAACTATTTTTTGCCTAACACAGATCTGGTTTTGGCTGCTTCTGTCCCTTCCAATTTCCTCTAGAAAAATAATTTAAAAAAAAAAAAAAGGAATTTTTTTATACCGTTTTATCTTCTAGATTTATAACAAGTCTTATTTTGTCAGCAAAGGATGAGAAGCAGCGGAGTCTGCAGATGGTGGAATTTGAGGAATGCCTCTCAACTCCTCCTTCCCTGTGTAAGATCTTCTCCAGTGCAGACTGTCTCACTCCCACTCCTGGATTCCAAGAGAGTTTAGTCCTTATTATTCCACTTGCTAATGGAAAACAGTGAAATGGATTTTTTTTTTCATCACAGAAAAAAATAAGAGTTCTCCAAATGTAAACATTGAGATAAATCACACTGGTTTCAGTGACATTTTACATTTTCTTATGAAAAACATTCCAACCAGCAATTTAATGAAGATTTTTGCAGCTCGTTTTGACTTTTTAAAAGAGATGCACATTTTCGCTTCTCTTTGAGAGGTTGAATTTCTCACTTTTTAACTTCATGTTTCCTGTCTTTTTGCTGTGAAGATTCAAGAGAAGAGAAGAGGAATGAAAGTGATTTTCGTGACACTTTGCCAATGCTACTTCTTTCATTTCCATTCATTTTTCAAGGGAAAGGACAAGGGTTAATTTAAAAATTAAGACAAAATTAATGCCGTAACTTTGAATTGTTTTTTTTCTCTCTGAAAAACCTGAATTTCAGATGCTTCAAAGCAAGTCTTTCTCTGTTTGCTTTCCCTTCCTGAAATTCAAAGGAAACTAATGTTAAACTATTAATTATCACCTGACATGTGTTTTTGCTGCCTTATATTCCATTTCCTCCTGTTCTTGTGTTCTTCCTTAATAAATTATACAGCCAACAGATGCTTTCAACATCATTTGTCAGGAGGAAGTACCATCAAAGTTCTCCTAATTTCAGTGAAATGTGAAGAAAGGAGAAGATAAAGTGGTGTGAGATGGGTCACACCTTCCCAACCCGGATTTGGTACCAGAGTGTCCACATTGGTGCTGAATTCCCAAGAAACAAACAGTGGGTTTGGCTGGTCCTGTGCAGGGCCAGGAATGGGATTTCGATGATCCTTGTGGGTCCCTTCCAACTCAGGATATTCTAAAATCCTGGGATTCTGGAATTGTCTGGTTTAGGGTGCATATTTTTCATGGATATGTTTCCATCTGAAAAAAATCACTGGAGTTCCTTGTTTCATCTCTGGAGAGCAAGGAAATGGGGTTGGTTTAATCTGGGACATGATCTCCACTCAGCACTTGCAGCAGGTTAGACAAACAATGTCCTACACTCAGTTGATGTTCTCTGGAGGTTATTCATGGATGCAGAGAATGGTTTGGGTTGGAAGGGACCCTAAAGACCATGGAATTCCAACCCCTGCCATGGGCAGGGACACCTTCCACTAGCCCAGGTTGCTCCAAGCCCCGTCCAACCTGGCCTTGGACACTTCCAGGGATGGGGCAGCCACAGCTTCTCTGGGAAATCCATTCCAGCCCCTCACCACTCTCCCAGGGAAGAATTTCTTCCCAATATCCCACCTAACCCTGCCCTCTGGCACTTTGAAGCCATTCCTCTTCATCTTGTCCCTCTATCTCTTGTCCAAAATCCCTCTCCAGCTCTCCTGGAGCCCCTTTAGTCCCTGGAAGGGGCTCTCAGGTCTCCCTGGATCCTTCTCTTCTCCAGGCTGGACAACCTGAACTCTCTTTAATTATTAAAACAGGGATGTCCCTGTGGTGAGCTGAGATCTGAAGTCAAGTGACACAAACCCAGCCCTGGGCACATTTGGCTGCCTCTTGCAGCTGTTTTGTTTGTTTTTTTTCCCCTTTCCTTTTGAAGGCATTGCAGGAAGTTAATTCCATCAGGGATTACTAGAGGTTTGTACTTCCAAAGCTGTGCTTTCCAGCAAAACATCCAAACAAACCACCTCTCCCTGCCTCACACATCCCTGTAATTACACCTTTCAGCAATTCCTTTGCTGTTTTGTCCCTTCACTGAAGGTAAAGAGAAGCAAATCAGCCCTTTCTTCTCCCAACCTTCCTCTTCTCTGACTCATCACCACGGAGGAGCTTCCGACTGAAGGTCCATCCCCCCGGAAATGCAGCGCTGGCGCAGATTCCGGCCGCCTTTGGAATGAGTCAGGTGGGAGTAGGAGGCTGGTGATTGTCAAAACACAATTAAGAGAGACACTCCCAATTAGTGGGAAGACCACTCTGCAATCAGTGAGGGAGCAGAGGAACAGGAAGAGGGGTCAGGAGGTGATGGAGCAGAAGTGGTTTTGCTCCCTGTGCACCTCGACATAATTAAACCTGATATGGAATCATCCCAGGGGTGGTGTGGAAAGAGAAAATTATGAAGGAGAGCTGGATTCATGGTGGGAACTGAACAGTTCTTCTGAGAGAGGGCCAGAAAAAGTTGTAGTTGAGGAGGTGTGGCACGATGGACAGGGTTACAATTCAGAGGAGGATAAGAATTCCAGGGTAAAAGCAAGTGCAACTTCCTGGATGGAATGAGGTCCACATGCTCCCAATACAACAATCATCTGCTCAGAGGAGCAGATGGAGCATGGAATGAAGTGGAGACTCTATGGCCCCCTCCATGCAAATCCCAGCAAAAAATGGGAATGTTTTGGTACTGAGACCGTACAGTGCCCGTGTGCCAAGGGAGAATCCAAGGGTTCTGCTGCTGAGCCAACAACCACATCCAACCCCCTCCTCAGACGCCAACCACAACCACCCCCCTCCCCCTTAGGTGTGGCCAGAGACCTTTACACCAATGAGAAATAAAAGGTATTTATGACTAAAGCCACTCAAGCTCCACCTAAACCTAAAGAAATACTATAAAAGTAAGGTGGGGAGAGAGGGAAAGCTGGAGAAGACTCTCCCAAAACTGCTGGGATCAGTTGACAGGCCAGTCCCATCTTCTGTTCCCACAGGGACATCTTGGGTGAGAATTATACTCTATAATTCACTAAATGCTGTTTTTAGGACTAGAGCTTGGGTTTGTGCTTGCCCTTTAACATACCATTAGAGTGCTTCATATCAGAGCTCGTCCTTGGTTAATACCTGGATCAGCAGGTTGCTTTAAAGCATCTTTTTGCAGTTGAAATGATCACTGACAACCTTCCAACCTTATTAATCTGTTGTGGTTTGTATTAACAAAAGGTGTTATTCTGTGAACTCTTAAAAGGAGTCCTTGCAGTCGTCAGCAGCAGAAAACACCTCAGCAGGACCTGCTGGGGGGTCTTCACTCTGTTGAGTCCCCCCTAAAAGGGTGGTGGAGGTACCCTCTGACCTCGTGGGAATGGCTTCAAACTGACAGGGAGTAGTTTTAGGTTGGATATTGGGAAGAAATTCTTCCCTGTGAGGATGGAGAGGCCCTGGCACAGGTTTCCCAGAGAAGCTGTGGCTGCCCCTGGAACCCTGGAAGTGTCCAAGGCCAGGTTGGTTGGTGCTTGGAGCAACCTGGGCTAGTGAAAGGTGTCCCTGCCCATGGCAGTCCTATTTTTCCCTTTAAACAGATCTCATCCTGTGGTATATGATATTTTTTTAATATTCCTCTGTGTGGAGGATTTTTGACAATCAAAATATATTTTTTCCACTGGATTTCCAGTAGAATTTTACCTTTCCTGAAGTGCAGCTGAACCAAGAGAGCCACATTGACTCTTTCCCAAGTGTCCATATTTACCAAACATTTACTGGCCTTATTCTTTACCAGAGACTCTACTCATTTTCCAGGGAATTACCCAGGAATTTCCAAGACATCAAGAGCCATGGTATGGGGTGGAACTGGATGATTTTCAAGGTCCCTTCCAACCCAACCCAGACTGAAGAATCTGGAGAGGAGAAATCTGGGGAAGTGGAGGATAAATCTGGGGGTTGGATTAGAGAAGGCAAAGGAGACATTTCTACCAATTCCTTTATGTTTTGAGGAACTATTTTGTTCCTCATGATTTGGAGCCCTTAAATTTTGACTCCAGTCTCAAGGACAGCAGCAAGTCCCATGTCCTGTCTGCTGGATTAAGAAGCAATTTGGCCTGTTTTCTGTTCTTCTCCTAATTTCGTTGAAAACCAGTCCCCATTTGGTTTTTCAGCCATTTCATGACTTTATAATCTTCAACCTCATCTTCACATCCCCAGATTTCTCCTCTCCAGACTCTTTAGTCTGTACAGCCTTTTCAATGTCTCCTCTAAAGGCAAATACTCCACCTCCTTAAAAATCCTATTTTTTTTTTTAACCTGGACTTTCTTTTACCTCAACTGGGTCTTTTTGGGGGGAAGTCAAAGACCAGAACTGCACCGATCACCCAGTGTGTAAATACATCAAAATTCTGTGTAACAAGTCCCTCCTCTGTCTTGTTTCCCAAAACATTTATGGTGATGCCCAACATCTTGTCAGCACTTTTACCTGTTGTGGCACAAAAAGCCAGGGATTTCAGGGTACTCCCAGTGGCAACTCCAGGATATCTTCCCTGAGTTTTAACTGAATCCTGAAAAGTGACCATTCAGTCCTACTTTTCCTTTTAAACAGACCTCATCCCATGAAAGAATCCTGGTATATTATATTTTTTAATATATTCCCAGAGGAGTAACAAGGGAACAGACTGAAGAAAATGTCCAAGATTTTTCACCCCCTTAATTCCCAATTCCATTGCTGGACAGGGAATCCTATCCTAAAAGGACCAGAGGTCTGACCCAATAATTAATTGCTTACATCCTTATGCAAATATTAGGCAATAGCATGAGAGGCAGGTTGTGTATTTGATTAAAAAGCCCATTTTACCCAGGTTTGATGTCACAATTTCCCTTTCACCAATTTAAATCCAGCTTATTTTTAAGACATGATTTTATCCAGGCACTGTAGTGACCCAGTTACAACAATGGGAATATTCTGAACCCAGGAGTAACAAGTGCATTCGATTATTCTCTGTGGTTATAAGGAGTTCATTGAATTCAGGAGCAACTGATGAAATATGTATTAAACAATCTATTAATCATTATTACTTCTAGGTAAAATTTTAATAAACACCAGAATAAATGACCCAGATTTCAGTGGCTCTGCATTGATGTTATACTTTGGATGCTTAAATTTAGCAAACAATGGATTCATTAACCCACAGAAGTCCAGACCTCAGGAATACCTTGCACAGGCTCTCTTGTGGTCTGGCTTTCAATTAGGACCCAGCTCAAATCCTAGGCTGGGACTAAGGACTGATTTTATTAATTTATTCAACCACCAGCTCATATTCAAAAATTTAATGGGTTCAACTCCAGCCTTCTCAGTTCAATCTGAAAGAGAATTAAAGTAAAATAAATCAGGTCAGAGTTACCTCTGAACCAGGGCATGTCTACCTGCTTGTTTAATGTGTTTAAAAACTTCCAAATCACACTTCCATATGATTGAAGTTCCTGGTGGTGCCTCCTCTAAAAGTTCTTGCTCATCATTATATCTTGCTGAAGACAGGCCCACCTGGGTTTGTCATCCAGGGCTGAGGAAACACCTTCACAACGTTTAGGTGGAAGAAGAACTTCTCCTCCTGGAGAAGTCACTTGTTCCTCTGAGAGTGAGTAAAGTAGCCACACCTGGAGTGCTGTGTCCAGCTCTGGGCCCTCAGCTCAGGAAGGACATGGAGGGGTTGGAGCAGGTGCAGAGAAAAGCAACAAGGTTGGGGAAGGGTCTGGAGCACAATTGCCATGAGGAGAGGCTGAGGGAGCTGGGGGGGCTCAGCCTGGAGAGGAGGAGGCTCAGGGGAGACCTCCTCACTCTCTGCAACTCCCTGACAGGAGGGGGGAGCCGGGGGGGAGTCGGGCTCTGCTCCCAGGAACCAGCAATAAGACAAGAGGTCTCGGTCTTAAACTGTGCCAGGGGAGGTTTAGGTTGGATATCAGGAAGAAATTCCTTGGAATGGGCTGCCCAGGGAAGGGGTGGAGTCACTGTCCCTGGAGGTGTTTAAGGTGAGACTGGATGTGGCATCAGTGCCATGGGCTGGGAACCACAGCGGGGTTGGATCAAGGGTTGGACTTGATGATCTCCAAGGTCTTTTCCAACCTGGATGATTCAGTGATTCTATGATTCATGAAGCAATGTAAGAAAATGTAGATGGGTGAAAGTCAAGGCAACTCAAACATGTCTGGGTGCTTCCAGGTATTATAATATGTTGCAGATAAAAACTTTCGGTTCAGAACTGCTGAAACATTTTACTTGGATTTTCGGTGTTTGAACTTCCTGTGCATTTTGATTTCTAATTATGCTGCTCCTCTAAATGTTACTGTGAAGAAAGAGGTGGGGAGGTTGAGTAGAGGGGATAAAATACCCTAATTGAAAAACAGCAATAATTTGGAAATTAAATGAAGTATTTTAGACTGACAGCATCATATATTTTCCCCTCATTTGGTCCAGTTTGCTGTGCTTGGTTTTGGTTTGGTGTCACCTGTACCCATTGCTCTCCACCTTTCTCTCACCTCCACTAAATCCTTTTCCTTCCTTTGGTCTTTTCCTTTTTACTCTGCAAATCCTTTTTGTCCCCAGCTATTTTTTTTCCTTCACTGCTATTTTTTTTAAATTCTTTTCTATTTCCTTATTTTCTTACTACAATTCTTCTCCTTCTTCACCTTCTTCTTCTCCTCCTCCTCCTCCTCCTCCTCCTCCTCCTCCTCCTCCTCCTCCTCCTCCTCCTCCTCCTCCTCTTCCTCCTCCTCCTCCTCCTTCTCCTTCTCCTTCTCCTTCTCCTTCTCCTTCTCCTTCTCCTTCTCCTTCTCCTTCTCCTTCTCCTTCTCCTTCTCCTTCTCCTTCTCCTTCTCCTTCTCCTTCTCCTTCCCCTTCTCCTTCTCCTTCTCCTTCTCCTTCTCCTTCCCCTTCCCCTTCCCCTTCCCCTTCCCCTTCCCCTTCCCCTTCCCCTTCCCCTTCCCCTTCTCTTTCTCTTGATTCTTCTCCATCTTTTCCTTCTTCTTTCTTCTCCTATTCCTTTTCCATCTCCTCCTTGATCTTGGATGTCTTTTCCAACCTTAATGATTCTTGGAAAATTTCCCTGCTATTGCTGCCATTTAAATCAGTAATAACTTGAGTGATTTTTCAGGGCTTTTGTTCACACAACCATTAGAAGAGCAAATCTGGACGACATAGGGAGTCTTCCAGCTCAGGATAAAACCAAGTCTAGACAAACCAATGTGTGTTAACAGTTTTAACTGGTTAATTTATGCTATTTTATTACCCTGGCATAGCAAGATCCTCTATAAAATCATTTGAGGCTGTGCCCCCCAGTCAGAAATGAATCTTTGTCTCCTCCTGTGACATGAGTAGAGCTCAGGTGTCCATGTGGGAAAGTGGAAGGTGTGAAGTAGATGGGTTAGACCCAACCTGCTGATTCCCTGATGTAGGAACATTTGGTGGATTTTGATTAAATATCTCTTGGAAAACTGCAAAAAAAATGAGCAAAGTGTTCCAATAGAACTGAATCTTCCTCCCTGACCTTTCCAGCAGAAAACATTTTCATTCCTCATTTCCAGATCGCTTTTTTTCTTGGTTTTTTTCTCTCCCACTGACTGCTATTCTGTTAAATATTAATCTGCTAAATATTATTCTGTTAAATATTCTGTTAAATCACATAGAATTAAGTTAAAAAGTAAAAATCAGATAAACCCATTTCTGCTTTAGTTAAATTAAATGTTTCAGTTTAACCCAAGCTTTTGGCCTCCAAAGATTGTAGGGTGCCTTGCCACTACCTGGTTTTCTTCCAGGCAGATTCAAAATTAATTATAAAAAGGTTTCTAAACAAACAGAAAATCCATTTTCTGCCCAGTTCTGGTAGAGAGGGAAAACTAATAACAGAATATGACTTATATTCTCAGGGAATACATATTTCTGAGTGGTAAGAGATCTATTTAAGTGTGGGATGTGTGCCCCTACCACTGAGATTGCTTTATGACAGCCTCCAGTAATTCTAGAAATAGTCAAATGGAAGGGGCATTTTTTGACTCCTTCACACAAAAATATATAATATTCATACTATATATTTAATATTTGAATGAGATGGAAAACCTCCTGAAACAGGATTTTATCCAACTTTACTCTGTACACCCTGCACTGGTGTCGGGCTTGTCGGAGTTTGAAACCACTTTTGATGTTCAGCCCAGTTCTTCCAAATCAGCTTTTGCTGTATCAGAGATGGTAACACTGATGTGCTCAGAGTCTGCCCAGGTTTTGACACGAAGACTTGCCCTCTTCACCTCTTGGCAGGCTGAGAAGAATGAAAAGAAGCTCCACGAAGCATCAGGCTTGCTGTGACCTCCACAGTAGAGCTGAGATGCCCATTAGCTCCTCAAACACAGGTAATTTTGGCTTCTGTTTGCTCCACAATCATCCACATCCCCACACCTTGGTGACCTGGTCTGGGATCTGTTGAACCCAAGGGTGGTCCCCAAGGTAGGAGCTGTGCCAACCAAGGCAGGAAGCCACTCCATTATATCAAATTTGTCCCTATTTTTGCTCTGCTCACTGTCTGAGCTCCTCCTTATTTCACCTCTACCCCCCTTTCTCAGTGGATGTGTATCCTGATCTTGTCAGGAGTTGCTAGTGAAGTTCACAAATGCTGGTTTTCCTGTAGATATTGATTTTATCTTTAGGAGTGGGAAGGGAAGGAATTGGGGGAATTGTTTTTCCAAGGGCACATTCCAGGGCTCAAAGCTGAAACGGCCACAAGTGGTGCCAGAGGAGGTTTGGGTTGGATATTAGGAAAAAATTCTTCACTGAAAGTGTTATCAAGCATTGGAAGAGGCTGCCCAGGGAAGAAGTGGTGGAGTCACCATCCCTGGAAGGACTTAAAAGATGTGGCATCTGGGGACATGGTCAGTGGTGGCCTTGGCAGAGCTGGGTGAATGGTTGGAGTCGAGGACCTTAAAGATCATTTCCAACCTAAACAATTCTATGATTCCATAATTATTTTAGAGGTGACAAGGCACTTTCTTCCTAATCCTTTGAACAGAGATCCAGCTGGTTTCAAACCCCCCTTAATGGACCATGGGGCACTTCAAACCCAAAGTACAGCTTTCCTAGACACAAACTGCACATCTTGCAGAGCTCACACTATGACAAAACTATTGTCACCTTTTCATGAAGCAGACACTTGCAAAACTGGGAAAATCCAGCCTCCTGTGGCCGTTCCCATCCCTTGGTGAACACATTCCCACCACGTGAGTCACAGCAGCCTCAGCCTCAGGATATCTGGACTTCAGCAAAGCCTTTGACACCATCTCCCACAGCACACTCCTGAAAAAGCTGCAGCCCATGGCTTGGACAGGGCACTCTGTACTGTACTCTCTGGCCAGGCCCAGAGAGTGGTGGGAATGGAGCTGCATCCAGTTGGGATCCGGTCACCAGTGGTGTCCCCAGGGATCAGTGCTGGGCCCAGTTCTGTTTAATGTCTTTATTGATGATTTAGATGAAGGGATTGAGTGAACCATCAGCAAATTTGCAAATGACACTAAGCTGGGGGGGGAGTGTTGATCTGCTTGAAGGCAGGAGGGCTCTGTAGAGGGACCTGGACAGGCTGGATCCATGGGCTGATTCCAACGGGATGAGGTTCAACAAGGCCAAGTGCCAGGTCCTGCACTTTGGCCACAACAACCCCCGGCAGCGCCACGGGCTGGGAGAGTGGCTGGAGAGCAGCCAGGCAGGAAGAGACCTGGGAGCTGGGATGGACAGGAAGCTGAACAGGAGCCAGAGTGTGCCCAGGTGGGCAAGAAGGCCAATGGATCCTGGCCTGGATCAGGAACAGTGTGGCGGCAGGAGCAGGGAAGGGATTCTCCCCTGTACTCGGCGCTGGTGAGGCCTCACCTGGAGTGCTGTGTCCAGTTTTGGGCCCCTCAGTTCAGGAAGGCCATGGAGGGGCTGGAGCAGGTGCAGAGAAGAGCAACGAGGCTGGGGAAGGGTCTGGAGCACAATTGCCATGAGGAGAGGCTGAGGGAGCTGGGGTTGTTCAGCCTGGAGAGGAGGAGGCTCAGGGGAGACCTCCTCACTCTCTACAACTCCCTGAAAGGGGGTTGTAGCCAGGTGGGGGTTGGTCTCTTCTCCCAGGCAACAATGAGCAAGACAAGAGGGCTCGATCTTAAGCTGTGCCAGGGGAGGTTTAGGTAAGATATTGGGAAGAAATTCTTTGCAGAGAGAGTGATCAGGCACTGGAATGGGCTGCCCAGGGAGGGGGTGGATTCTCCATCCCTGGAGGTTTTTAAGATGAGATCGGATGTGGCACTTAGTGCCATGGTCTGGCAACCACGGCGGTAGTGGATAGTGGATCAAGGGTTGGACTTGATGATCTCGAAGGTCCCTTCCAACCCAGCTGATTCTATGATTCTATAATTCTATGATAACAAGCACGGCATCATGTTGGGTTCCCTGTCCCCTTCTGATTGTGATGCCACTGCTGTCACTTCTGAATTAAATCAGTAAATCAAAGAGAAATAACCAGAGAATTTCATGAGGCCTCATCTGCAGTGCTGTGTCCTGGTTGCTCCTCAAGGCAAGAGAGACAAGGAGCTCCTGGAGCAGGTCCAGTGGAGACTACAAAGATGATGAAGGGATGGAGCATTTCTCTCATGAGGAAAGGCTGAGGGAGCTAGGGCTGTTCAGCCTCATGAGGAGACACTGAGAGGGGACCTCATCCCTGTCTGTCTGTGTGTGCAGGGAGGGGGCAGAGGATGGACCAGGCTCTGCTCGGGGGACCCCAGCAATGGCACAGGAGGAATGGGCAGGAACTGATGCCCAGGAAGTTCCACCTGGACATGAGGAAGAACTTCTTTGCTGGGCAGTGACTCAGCACTGAACAGGTTGCCCAGAGAGGGTGTGGAATTTCCCTCACTGAGGATATTCCAGACCCATCTGGACACCATCCTGTGCCCTGTGCTCTGGGATGACCCTGAGTTTGGACTGGATGACCCACTGTGGTCCTTTCCAACCTTACCCACTCTGATTCTGTGAATGGTTTGGGTTGGAAGGGACCTTCAAGACCATCTCATTTCAACCTTTTGCTGTGGGCAGGGACATCTTCCACTAGACCAGGTTCCTCATCCATGTCTGACAGTTCAACCCCACAGTTTCTGTCTGGAAGAGCAGCCAGGTTGGTCTGACATCACTGGGGTTCCCAGCACAGGAACACAAATGCTGTTTGGGGCTAAAAATGCACATGTGGATGTGTCCTCCTCATCAGTCTGTAAGCCCCTGAGATCTCCACTTCATCCCACCTGGCTGTGGACACTTAACTGTGTCATAAAATAAATTTAAAGCTCCTTTAAGTAAGGGAAAAACAGCAAATTAAAGCTCAAGGTCACCTCCAGAGATGCTTTCCTTTTTCCCTTTACCTGGTAACTGAATCTCAATTTAACTAATCACTAATAGGTAATTGTTAGTCTAGGCCTGAAGCACAAAACCATTTGCTGGTTAATTCCTATTCACTAAAGCCTCCCTTTCTAAGTCAGGACTTCTTTGAAATCCCATCTGCCAAAACCAAGAGAACTAAATCTGAATATGTTCTCCCCTTTTCACAGAGGTCTCAAAATAGAGACTCACCTGCCCACAGTTATGCCCTTGGCAAAGGTGACAATCAAACACATCTCTTGCTCTCTCTTGCTTGGAAAAAGGACCCAAGACCTGCAGTTTTCTGTCAAACTCAACTCTTTCTGGAAGTACAAAAAGAAACAAAAGAAGTATTTTCCCATTTCCAGAGTTTTAAGCTTCGTGACAGAGACAGGGATAATAATATTAATTAAAATACTATTACAGCTCTTAGTGGGGATTATTTAGCTGATATAATTAGGAAAGACAACATGTCATTATGGCATCTCCATGATGTACAAACAGGAACAAGAGCTACTGTAAATTACTGCAGCAACACCAATTAGCTGTGGTTCTAATCTGACTCATTGTAATGAGCCATGAAAGGAAAACAGGGCTCGGGAAGAGGCAGCAGCTGCTGAATCCTGGATAAATCCCATGCCTGGACTTGGTGTAATGTGGTGTCAGAGGCTGAAGGTTTACTGGGAATTTGAGCACAGATGTGGATCAGGACCCATGAAGAGCATGGGACAATTTTCCAGGATATAGAAGTATTGGATTCAGCTTCTTTCACCTCGATCTTCTGTTGTCATGTTGTTAAAATGCCTGAAAATTGAACCCAACTCCCATTTTGTGTGGTGACAATCCCTCTGCCCTCCTAAAATGGGATTATCCCATGGAGTTATTTTCACCTCACCTGAGCAAAAACCTCTATTGTGGTGGATTGAACAGTGTTAATTATTCATATTTATAAGACATTAACTTTCCAGACAAATGAAACAGCCTTGTCCCGGCCAGTGTGACTTTATTCTGTCCAGAGGAGGAACAGCTCCAAATTTGGGCAGTGGGGATGCAGATTTTCTTTACATCCCCTCTCCACCTGGGAGACTGTTTCTTCTCCTAGATGCTCCTGTTGGTCTCCTCTTCCCCAAAACCCACCAGGTTTCCTCCTGTTTACTTAGAGTAAAACCATGGACTGACTTTTGGTGCTCTTTGAAGGTTGACTCTGAGCTCCTGGAAGGTCAGACATCCCCTTGACTTCTCCAGTGAGATCCCTGCTCAGATCTCTGAGGGAGAGTATGATGGGTCCAAAATACATGGCTCTGAGGGTTACAGATCCCTAAATTCCCTTGCCTCTTCCACTTTCAAGGCATGGAAATGGCAGGATAAGTCAAGTTTTGGTTCTTACCTGATTTTCACCAAGCTTAAGTCGGTCTCTTCCCGTTGGTGTCATCGTGTCCTCTCCCATTTCAGACTTGGCCTGAGGGAGCTGTTTGTGAAACAGGGAGATACAGGCACAGACAGAGAGGTTCTGTACAGGAAACTTCCATAGAATGTGGAATTGTTGCAGTTGGAAAAGCCCTCTAAGATCATCAAGTCCAGCCATTAACCCAGCACTGCCAAGGCCACCACTGAGCCATGTCCCCATGTCACACATGGCTTTAAAATCCCTCCAGGGATGGGGACTCCACCACTGCCCTGGGCAGCTGGGCCAGGGCTGGACAACCCTTTCAGGGAAGAAATTTTCCTAATATCCAGCCTAAACCTTCCCCGGTGCAACTTGAGGTCATTTCCTCTTGTCCTATTGCTTGTTTTTAGGGAAAAGAGGGTGACTCCCACCTCCTGTCAGGGAGTTGCAAGGAGCAAAAAGGTCCCCTCTGAGCCTCATTTTCTCCAATCTGAGCCCCCCCAGCTCTGATTTGTGCTCCAGACCCTTCTCCAGCTCTGGTTGCCCTTCTCTGGAATCATTTGACATCATCCCTCCACTCCTACAGGGACAACACGGTGTCGGAATTCCCTGACCCACCGCAGAGCTTTGGGAGGTGATTTTGGCATTCCCACATCCTCCAAGTGCTTAGAGGTGGAGAAAGGGAATAGTTCCAGCTGTGTGAGGCTGCCTGGGATGTACCTTGGCAAGCCAGGAGCAGCTCTGCAGTTCCTTTCTTCTACCTTTCTTGTTCTGCTCACAATAAATTGCAGCCCAATTATTTCTGGCTGGTGTATGAGCGAGGAATGAAATGTGTTTCTCTTTGCCAAGGCAGGGAGAGAGGGAAAAAAAAGGAGCCAAATTTACAGTTAACTCCTTTTCACTTCTTTTCATAGGTAACTGAATTAATTTCCCTAATTTAATCTAGTCTTAAGTACTGAGCCTTTTATAGATATGAGTTTTATAGCTGGAGTTATTGATACTGAGCTATATATTGAGCTTTTGGATGGGAAGAGACCCACATCCATCACATTGACTTTTTATTGCAGGATTGAAATTGCAATATAAAGAAAAAATCGATTTAAAGATCCTTCTATAAATATGAATATATGTTCAATAATATATATGAATATATATTCAAGGATATGTTGATATATAGTGATATATATATAAGAATAGACATAAGTGGTGTCTTCCTGTTTTGATGGACTGTGCTGGAATAACTGATGAAATATTTGCAGAGAAATCCTAATTATTAACTGGAGGAGACATTTCCAGAGTGAAATCCCTGATGATTTCATATGTTCCCTGTGGATGGAGGTACCTGGTAATAGAGCAAATCCTTGGCTTCCTACTGGGATCGTGTTGTTTGGCCAACAATTCCTGGTGATTAATGCCTTGGGAAATTATCACCTTGGGCATTAAACATATAAAGGGGCTGTGAGGGGATGTTGTAAGATGGGAATGTCGTAACTAACTTAGAGCCAGCTCTTAAAAGGCGGCAAAAACTTGAAAAAATACATATAGAGTCATGGAATGGTTTGGGTTGGAAGGGACCTTAAAGATCATGGAATTCCAACCCCCTGCCATGGGCAGGGACACCTTCCACTAGCCCAGGTTGCTCCAAGCCCCAACCAACCTGGCCTTGGACACTTCCAGGGATCCAGGGGCAGCCACAGCTTCTCTGGGCAACCTGTGCCAGGGCCTCCTCACCCTCACAGGGAACAATTCCTTACGAATATCCAACTTAAATCTCCCTTCCTTCAGCCCAAGATCCTTCCCCCTTTTCCTGTGCTGAAATTCCTAAGATGAATCCCACTTGGTGAGATCCAGAAGTTATAATACAAGAAGATGTGAAAGCACAAAGTCTCCAGAACACAACAAAGAAACAAAATCCAGATCAAAAACACTTCAGGTTCCCAGCTCTTTGTTATAGGAATGGAATTTTGGTTTATCATCACTTCCAATTATCTGTATCATTCAGGATGCCCCAGTGTGATCTGGTGGGATATAGAGAGGAAATCCGAGTGGAATCATGGAAACATAGAATGGTTTGGGTTGGAAGGGACCTTAAAGACCATGGAATTCCACCCCCCTGCCATGGGGACACCTTCCACTAGCCCCGGTTGCTCCAAGCCCCATCCAACCTGGCCTTGGACATTTCCAGGGATGGGGAATAAATAATAAATAGTGTCCTGTCTGTAGGAAGAAGTTGTTCAGGGAAAGGCACCTTTGCTGTCCAAGAAAACTGAGCGAGTTACTCCTGGAGCTCAAGCAGGAGAAATTCAGTATCCATGAATACAAGTCCTTAACACTAAATTGCAAATGAGTTTATCAAAGACTTTCTAGACTGTGTGAAATTCTGCAGTTTGAAAGTGATTTTCATTCCAAGTTTAAGAGGGAACACAGGGTGGACAGAAGGAACTGGAAGAAATATTACATAAAATACATTCCAAAGTTAAAAATTACGCTTAAAAAAAAAGAAATGTTTGAATGAAAATTATTTCTTTCTCCATTTTAGCTGTTAAAGTAATGGAAATAACCACCAATTTGTCTTGAGGGGGAAAAAAGCGATCCCAAAATCCAATCAAAAAAAGTTGTTGACAGGATTATCAAAATACTGTCTTGCAGGGAGGGGGAGCGATGTTTCTGAACACATTTCAGTAGAAATGACACCTTTTCGTGAGTTATGACAGGAGAAAAAATATTCCATCAGAAGTTTCTCGGGCAGGTGTGAGGGGACAGCTGTGGGAAACGGAGGGGCTGGTGGAAAATACCATGGAAATATCAGAGAATCGTGGAATCGTTTGGATTGGAAGGGACCTGGAAGATCACCCAGTTCCAACCCTCTGCCACAGGCAGGGACACCTCCCACCGGAAGGTTCTATATGTTGTCCTCTTCTTTTTGGTAAGAAAATAAGTGTGAGCAATTCCATTTCTTCCCAGGGATTACTCTTCTTTCCAGGGATTACTGGCAGATCTCCTTTTGCTCCTCATCCCAACTGCTCTTCCCAAAACAGATGCTCCCTCCACCCCCTCTGTACAAAGGGCGCTGCTCCTTCTCCCAAATTCTCCCGTCGGTCCCCTCTTCATCATCATCCTCCCACTTTCCCAACACCCACCGGGTTTCTTTCCATGCTCCCCTTGGAGCCAATCCATAGGCTCCTGGTGCTCTTTGGAGCTTGACTCCGAGTTTTTGGGAGGCGTGACCCCCCCCTCGGCTTCCCCGCGGAGATGAAACCGCATTTTCCAGCGGCACCGCTGCTTTGGGAACGCCGGGAGCTCATTCCCTACCCGACACAGCCACCAGCTGGCTGGATTTGAAATGACAGCAAGGCTCAGAATCCGTTCCCAAACATCCCAGTTTCACCAGTTAGGATTCGATCCGGTGAGCGTGATGTCACCTGAAGGAGTTGTGTCCTCACCCAGCCACGCCCTGCTCAGCAAAGGGGAAACTATTCCGGGGCTGTTGTGGAAATAACTCCTGCAGATTTTAAGCACAGAGGATTAATGCACTTGTGTGGGAAAACTGTTTGTTTGCTGTTCTGTCTGCTTCCGATCCAGCACAGGAAAACCTGGAATGACAAACTTTTATCTGACGAAGAAATCCAATACCTGCTATTCCATGTGCTCCTCATATCTGAGTCACCTTAAGGGGATTCCCTTGGCAGTTGTTTGAGAGGGACAAGGGAGCTTCCAGCAAAGGAACCAAAAATTTGGATAAACCCACCAATCCTGCTCCAATGAGGGCTCACAGCTGGAATTGGCCTGGGCATAACACAGAGTTCCTCTGAGGGACTTTTATCCCAAATTTTCTGTGTTTTCTTTGCAGTGGGTGGATCTGGTTCCAGCATTTCTCCATGTTCCCAAGACTGCTGGCTGTGCATCCAGAGAGGGTCTCAAGAAACAGGGAGAGAAGCAAATCCTCTCTGTCTCCAGCCCTTTTGCCCATTCCTGCTCTGTGGATGCCACAAGATTTTTCCCCTCAGGAAAAGTTTTGCACTGGGCAGAAAATTGTTCATGTTTCTCATGGATATTTGACACAGAAAGTATCCCCTAGAAACCTTTTCCAGGGATCTTTAGCCAGTGCTCCTGATTGAGCAGGGTCCAGATCAAAAGCACTACAACAAATGGTTGGAAGAAAACTTGAATATCATGAAATTCCACCCACCTGCCATGGGCAGGGACACCTTCCACTAGCCCAGGTTGCTCCAAGCCCCATCCAACCTGGCCTTGGACACTTCCAGGGATCCAGGGGCAGCCACAGCTTCTCTGGGCAACCAGTGCCAGGGTGTCACCACCCTCACAGGGAAGAATTTCTTACCAATATCCAATTTAAATCGCCCCTCCTTCAGCCCAAGATCCTTCCCCCTTTTCCTGTGCTGAAATTCCTAAGATGAATCCCACTGGGTGAGATCCAGGAGTTGTAATACAAGAAGATGTGAAAGCACAAATCTCCAAAATCAAAAGAGTTTTAGGGAGAAACAAAATCCAGATCAAAAACATTTCAGGTTCCCAGCTCTTTGTTATAGGAGTGGAATTTTGCTTTATCATCACTTCCAATTATCTGTATCATTCAGGATGCCCCAGTGTGATCTGATGGGATATAGAGAGGAAATCTAAGTGGAATCATGGAAACATAGAATGGTTTGGGTTGGAAGGGACCTTAAAGACCATGGAATTCCACCCCCCCTCCCACGAAGAGTGCCCCTTCCACTATCTCAGTTTGCTCCAAGCTCCGTCCAACCAGGCCTTGGACACTTCCAGGGATAGGGCAGCCATAGCTCCTCTGGGAATTCCGTTCCAGCCCCTCACCACCCTCATAGAGAAGAATTTCTTCCCAATATCTAATCTAAACCTTCCCTGCTTCAGCACAAAGCCATTCTCCCTTGTCCTGTCACTGCACATCCCCTCAAATTGTTTGGACCATGATCTCAGGCCCATGGGGTGATTTTTGGGTTTTTCCTCTGCAGGACCAAGAACTGGACTCCAAGTTGTGGGTCCCTTCTAAGCAAGGATATTCTGTGATTCTAATCTTCAATTATTATCTTCAACCATCCTCATTTCCTTCTAATTAATCATCCCACTGTCTTTTCATCCATCATGGCACTGTCATGGATCACTCAAAGGACTGGGATGTTGTGAGTCACTCTATGTGTGCACAGGAGTCTGTGAAGATGATCCCCCATGGAATTGGTGGAGTTTCCACCCCTGGAAGTGCTCAGAACACTGTCAAATGAGTCACTTTGTGATATGGTTTAGTGGGAATGGTGATGTTGGGTCAAAGGTTGAACTCGATGATCTTGGAAGTCTTTTCCAACCTTAATGATTCCATGATCCAAAGGCAACCTAAGAATGACAAACACCTCCAGCTCCAGGATCACTGTCACCATCAGGAGCTGAGAACAGTTTCAGGGGATGGTATTTAATCCTGCAGAACCCCAAAATGGAATTTTTTTTCCCTTCCTTTCCAGCCTTTTGTCCTCATGTAGGTATTTTTTACCAGGACTCTTCAAAACCAATCCATGATTGTTCCTTCAAGTTGTTGGTAGGACCTGGGTCACCTGCAAGGATCAGAGCACAGATTTTCTGCAGTTTTCCCATCTATCCCATTATCCAGAAGTTTTTCTTTCCCTCCTGTGTTTTTTCCTCTTTCCCCACTCAGTCCTCCATGTTCAGCTCTCTCGAGGTTTCCAACCTCTCAAGGTACTGTTGAGCTGCCTGGTTTTCCCTCCATCCACTGTCATTTCTTACCTCTCTAAATCCAAACTTCTTATTATGCAAAAAAGAACAAGAGCTTTGATCCTTCTGGTTAGTCCAGGAAAAAAAAAAAAACATCCCCAAGGAAATCACACTTGGGTGTGTGGCCTCTGTCTGTCATTTTTTCCAATTTTATATGAAGCACTTTATTGTTTAACAGAGCAAATAGCTACACAGAACAAAAGGCTTTATAAATATTATCAATATAAATTTATGCAGCCCCAAAGTATTGGCTTAAATGAAATGACAATACTTCCCATTTGGAATTCATTCAGCCCAGACAAACAAAATACCAATATGTGAAGAAAAAACCTTGTAAGATTGATAAAGACAGCAGAATGATGACTTTAGAGTGGATTTTCCTACTTTAAATGCATAGGTTACATTTTCTTTATGCAGTCTTTAAATAATTCATTAGTCCCCCAGACAGTTTTATTAAGTCTGGGAGTATTGCTATGGAATCCCAAGTAGCTGGAACTTCTCTGAAGCTTATGGGACCAGGCAGTTGGAATTCTAAAACACTCTTGGAATGAAACAGTCGCACGTTTGTGCTGGGAGATTGTTATTTTGTCAAACCACAGCTGCTTTTTATTCCCTGAGATCCCAGATCATTGAGCATTCCACAGAGCTGATCTGCAAAGATCCATCAAAATTCAGAAGCTCTTGGAGCTTCTTTGCTCCCCAGTGAGCAGCAGGTGTCACTCCCAAGGAGCTCACGGGGTGGCTTTGGCAGGACATCAAGCTTTTAATCTGTTTTTTTTTATTTCTTCATAGATTTATGGCGTTGTTTTGGTTGGAAGGGACCTTAAAGATCACATAGTTCCAACTCCCTTCCATGGGCAGGGACACCTTCCACTAGACCAGGTTACTCCAAGCCCTGTCCAACCTGGCCTTGGACACTTCCAGGGATGGGGCAGCCACAGCTTCTCTGGAAAACCATCCTTATAGCAAAGGATTTCTTCCTAATATTTAATCTAAAGCTTCTCTCTGACAGTTTAAAGCCATTCCCTGTGTCCTGTCCCTCCATCCCTTGTTCAAAGTCCCTCTCCAGCTCTCTTGGAGCCCCTTTAGGGACTGGAAGGTGCTCTAAGGCATCCCCAAATCCTTTACTCTGGGGCCCTGAGCAACCTGGTCCAGTGGAAAGGAATTCCATGATCTTCAGGGTCCCTTCCAACCCAAACCATTCTGTGATTCTACAACCCAGACCTGAAAAATCCCAAAAGGGAAACAATTCTTTATTTACAGGACACTCAATATCTTTAGCACAGGTTCTTTTCCTAAATCCATCTATTCCAAAAACTACGTAACTTCATCCATTCCAAAAATTATGTGTCACCTGCCTAATGAAAAGCTGATCTGTCTTCAGCCCTTAGTGTTTTCTAAGTCTAAATTAAGCAGCAATTTTCCACAGAATCACCGAATACACTGAGCTGGAAGGGACTGTTGGGATCAGATTATTCAGGACCCACCAGGATCATCGAGTCCAACCCCTGGCCCTGCACGGGACACCCCAAGAGTCAACTCATGTGGCTCAGAGGAATGTTTGATATTAAATGAGAGGAACCTAAAGCCCAACACTAAGATATGTATCTATAAAAACAACATATGTATCTATAAACCAACGTTTTTAGGGCAAGGACAACTTCCCCCAGTCCCTGCATTGTGTTTGAGAGGAGTATCCTTGCAAAGCCCACTTAATATTAGACTCAGGTCCACCACTGCCACAAAGTTATCACATCTCAGACCAGTTATCTGCCTTGATTGACACTATCAGGCACAGGACTAAGTGGCTTAACTCCAAATTCCCCCTTCCAGCAGAAAGCAGGATGAAGTTGTGCCCAAAACAAGCTCTGCCACTGCCTGAATTAACCTCTGCCTGGGCTGGAGAGCTCAGCACTTCCCCAGAAATCTCACAGTCACTTTGCCAGCTGAAAGAGATAAAAAGAGATTTCCAAAGTGGTTGAAATTTCTGAGCTTTATATCCCTTCAAATATCTGTTGTCTCATTTCTTGTCTCTCTTTTAGAGTTAACAAAAAAAAAAACAACTAGGAAATTGTGTGGTTTGGTTCACTTGGTGCCCTCTAAAATCTCTGTAGGAACAGATAATTTATGTTTTAAAAGCTGTTGACCCTGTTAATCTGCTCCTACCACAATTTTCAATTAAACTGATCCCTTTATTTACAAAGGGAAACCTCTGTTTTGCTTAATAATTCCCCCTTGCAGAAAATAATACTCCAACATGGAAAAGACTGACAGACACAGCCAGCCTGGCTCTATCATGAGAAAAAAAATTATAATAATCATAATCATAATAATTTTTTAAATTGTTCTAATGATGGCTTTCAAGGCAGCATTCCAGGCCCACGGACAGGCAGGGGGAACACTGGGACTTGGATAAGGTGCCTGCAAAGATGGGAAAAGTAAAAGTGCAGAAGTGCAGAATATTCAGTTGTGGGATTTCTCAGTTTGTTTCTCATTTGTGAGTTGAAATTTGTGACACAGAGATTTGAAAGTGGAAGTGAGATTAGAAAGTGGTTCATAGCCTCTTAATTCCTTTTTGATTTGATCTTTAACTGGAGATTTGAGGGGGAAATCAGTTGCAGATGAAGATATTGGTTAAGATATTGATGATCCCTCCATCCCCAAGTTGCCATTGCTGTCACTGAGGGGTGAACTCATGATTTAAAGAATCATGGAATGATGGCAATTGGAGCAGATCTCCAAGATCATCGACTCCAGCCTTTGTCCTAATCCCACCACACCCACTAAACTATTTTGCCAAGTGCCCCATTGGCTCATTTTATGGGCACTTCCAAGGACGGTGACTCCACCACTTCCCTCTTCCAATGCTCAACAACCCCCTCAGTGAAGAAATATTTCCGAATATCCAACCTAAACCTCCCCTGACGCGATTTGAGGCCGTTTCCTCTCATCCTGTCACTTCTTCCCTGGGAGCAGAGCCTGATCCCACCTGGCTCCAACCCCACCCTCCTGTCAGGGGGTTGTGGTGGGTGAGAATGGCCCCCCTGAACCTCCTTTTCTCCATCTGAGCCCCCCTCAGCTGCCCCAGCAGCTCCTCATCAGACTTGTGCTCCATCCCCCTATTAATGTACCTGCAAAAAAAAAAAAAAATATCATTCAGGTCTTCAAATCCTGTTCTCTCCATTTATTTCCTCAGGAATGAATTCACTAAAATAACTTTCTCGACCCATTTTTGGCTCCCATCACTTCACCCCTGTGAGCAGCTCCACTGATCCACTTCATTCATATCTTCATTCACTTCACTGCTGACGTAGAACAACAATCTTAAAACCTTTGCCAACAACTTTATTTCCTTTTTACCCATTCAAACAGATCATTTTAGTTTTCATGGCGTGTCTGAATTAAGATAAAAGAGGTGATTTTGGTTAGTAATCTTCCTTTGGGGCACTGGCAATCTGAGGGAGGAAACAACACCATGGAATATTGAAAAGGAAAATCAAATGCATGCTAGATCCCTAAAATATTTTCTCATGCCAGGATAGGTCATTCCAAAGCCCTGAAGTCATTCCATGAACCAGATCTCCTTCTGTGCCCACAGCTATTGCTGGTAAATCATTGTTGATCATTATTTCCTCTTAGCTGGAACTTCTGCAATATAAATACAAACTTCTTATCTGATCCCGTTTCTTTGGAAATTCATTTGCTGGTTTTTTCCAGGTGGTTTGTTAACCATTTGGAATGAGAATATTCAGCCTGTTGGTGCATTTTCTGGTTGTTTGCTTGGTTGACTGGGGTTTTCAGGCACAGCAGGGGAAATCCAGCATGAAAATACTTCAAGCAGCACTGAAAGACTTCATGAGGGTGTTCCTGCAGAGCTCCACCAACCAGCCATCCCAGGCTAAAAGGAATTTCCTTCTCCACAGACCTGAATTAATTTTTCCAGATCTGGTTTCATTACCTCAGGCACAAAACGCTGCATCCGGTTCCTTTGTTGTTTGGGCAGTTTTCTTCCATCCCAGGAAAACAAACAGTGTGCTGGGAATCAGAAAATCACAGAATCCTGGAATCACTAAGGTTGTAAAAGACCTTTGAGTTCATCAAGTCCAACTGTCAACCGGCAGCCCCGCCGTGTTCTCATTAAACCACGTCCTCAAGTGCCAGATCCACACATTTTTGAACTCTTCCAGGGATGGACATTCCACCATTTCCATGGGCAGCCTGTTCCAGTGCTTGACAACCCTTTCCATGAAGAAATGTTTTCCTAATACCCAATTTCAACCTCCCTTGGTACAACTTGAGGCCATTTCCTCTTGTCCTCTCAGAGTCTGAACCCCCCGGTTCCCCCCTCCTGTCAGAGAGTTGAAGAGAGTGAGAAGGTCCCCCCTGAGCCTCTTTTTCTCCAGGCTGAGCCCCCCCAGCCCCCTCAGCTGCTCCTGGTGCTCCAGACCCTTCCCAGCTCTGTTCTCTTCCCTGGACACCCTCCAGCCCCTCAATATCCTTCTTGTCCTGAGGAGCCCAAAACTGAGCTCAAGATCCAAGGAGTGGCCTTACCAGTGCTGATTCCAGGGGAAGAACCACTTCCCTGACTGGGAAATTGGGATACCAGACCCAACAACTCAGAAATCTCTGACCATCCAAAGTAGAATTAATGCCTCAGTGTCAGATCAATGGACACTTAACCAGCATCCTACCCTATTCTTTGATTATTTCCCTTTGGATGGGCTTTTTTGGGGAAAAAAATAATATAAATTGAGCAACCTGGTTTAGTGAAAGGTGTCCCTGCCCGGGGCAGGGAGGTTGGAACTGGATGATCTTCCAGGTCCCTTCTGACCCAAACCATTCTGTGATTGTATGTCAACTTCTCCTTCATCCCTGCCTTCCAAAATGCCGCTCGAAATCCACTTAATCTCTCCAAAATTTAAGGAACTGGACTTTTTTTCTCCTTTCTACTTCCAGATAAATAAATCCAGGAGGTGCTGAGTCCAACTGCAGGAAAATGTAGGACCAGCACAAAAAAAAAAAACCAAATATAAAGCACTTAAAAATTGTGGCTCAGTCTCCTGAAGGACTGAATCCAACCTGGCATCCTGCCAGGATTAAGAATGAACCCTAATTTTGGATTTAGGTAGATTAAGTCTGTATTTATTAATGATATTCAATTTCCTATAAACTTTTTCCTCTCAAAACGATAGTTTATTTAGACAGGGGGAAAAAAAATACTTCTCTTTTTTCCTTGAAGGAAAATGAATAATTTTCTCCCAGATTACCTGCTAATTGGTTTTGTTTAATTTTCTAGCACACCTGGGGAATCACCAAAATTTGGGGAAAAAAAAGAAAAAAAGAACAAAAAAAGCTTGTTTTTTATCTTGTTTTATTCCTTTTCCTGAAAATGCAGGACATTTTTTTTCATATATTATCTCATCCGGAAGTCAGTGTTTTAAAGGGTGTTGCAGCAGCCTTGACATGAGATATTGATTATCCTGAATTGTAAAACTAAGACTTAATTGCAGATAGATGGACCCTTCCCCAGGCAAGGGAGAGGGGGAAAATCAAGCTATATGGATTTTTACCTGGTTGAGAGGCAGCTATTTAACCCAATCCCACTTGTTTCTCCATTTTTCCTGGATAAACGATCCAAAATTCCATTCATGTGTGTTGCAAGATGATACCTACCCATGTTCTGTGCATCCAAAATAGAACTGCTGTCCTTAAATCCTCTATTTCCAGCAATTTCATTTCTCTCTGACATCATTCAGTTGGATCCACGCTCTTCCCCAAAATTTCTCACTTATTCCTGGAGAACTTGGTGAGATCAGTGAGTGATTCATATTCCAGGCAGTAATTTCCTGCTGATTTTTGGTGACTCATTGATCTGCTCACTCAGCACCACTGAAAACCAGGCTGAAAGGGGCTCATATTTGTTCAATATTGGTTTGCAGCTCATTTTCCATAAAACTTAAAGAGGATAAATGAAGGATCCTCTTGGCATGGAAGTATTTGTTGGAAGGGATCGGGTGTAGTGGGTATTTATCCCCACACCTGGGCTCTTGTGCTTCTTGACAATCAATTCCTGTCTCTCTTCCTTGTGCAAGGTCAGGATTTGGGCTTTTATGATCCTTGTGGGCCCCTCCCAGCTCAGGAGATTCTGTTATTCCATGATTTCTATGATTTCCCAGTCGATTCTCTGTGAATCCAACCGTTCCCTTTCTCCAGGACTTGTTTCACAGGAAGGATGAGAGAAAATGGGCTCTTCAGCTTTACAAAGAAACTGAAAGTTGAATCGAGACAGAACTTGTTAAAAATAAAAGCAAAATGTCAAAGGTTAAAAAATTGAGTTTTCTTATGGTGCCCATTGATCCTCTATCCTTGGAAATCATGGAATCACAGAATGATTTGGGTAGGAAGGGATATTAAAGACCATCCACTTCCAACCCCCTGCCATGGGCAGGGACACCTTCCAGTAGACCAGGTTGCTCCAAGCCCCATCCAACCTGGCCTTGGACACTACCAGGGATGGGGAATTCACAGCTTCTCTGGGCCAAATCCTTTATTCCAGTTTGAATATTTTACTAGAAGTTAAATTGTAGTTCAGAACTGGAAAGAAGGCACTCAGTAATTGTGGTTTGTTCTGAGGAAAGTCATTATTTCACACTAACTGACCATGCATAATGACACATCATCACGAGACCCAGCTGACATTATAAGACCTCTCTATTTCTTCCCTATTTTTGAAGTTCTCTAATTTGCAGGATTTCAAAGCACATTCCCTAGTCCATGAAAACCAAGATGTATCTTATTCAGAGTCGTATCCATCAATTTTTCCCTTCCCAATGGAGCGTTGAAGTGCCAAAGAAGCCGTTTGGCTCCTTGCCTCGATTTCCCTACCACCAATACAACAGTAAACGACTTCTCCATCTCCTTTTGAGGTGACAATCATTAACAAGAACCATTAACATTGAAAAAGCACACGAGCATCTCCAAGTGTGAAATTCCTGGTGGCTTCCAGCCTCTTACACTCCGGTGGCTTTTTGATTCATCACAAACTCTGCCTGTGCTCTGTAGAGGTGGGTTGGCCTTTAAAAGAGCCTCCTCGATACTATTTTCGGCCCATCCGTCCTGGAAATGCCTCAGCAGGGCTTGTTTTCGCTCACAGATCAATATTTTACATCTATTAAGGTGATGAAATAACCCCAAAACCTGTTGGGATGCAAATTCTTCATGATACTACGGAGATAAATGATCTGAGCAAGAAGACTCCAAATTTAAACAAAGGTAAGGAAAGTCTGTTTACATTCACTCCCTGAAATTCTTGCATTATCTGTGTAATTAAGCAAACCTGTAGGCCCTCTGGTAAATCTCTTTCTGGCTTTGCTTTGTCCCATCAATTATTGTAACTGTGATAAAAAAATGCCTGCTTTTCTGTTTGGTGAAAAACATCTCTCTGCCCTCTTGACCCCAGCTGGGAATGCCTGTCCCTCCTTCCCAAAACCCTACACACACCAAAAGTTACAACCAATAAATGATTCACTTTTGGACACGCAAACTGTGTCACTGCAAGAAATTAAATTGTTACCCAAACCATTTCTAGGTGAGATCATCTCCACGGCTTGGCTGTCGCTAATTTGCATTACAATTAACACAACTGAGTCGTCCTTACTAATTCTCCCTCAGTGAAAAGTAGGAAAACTCTCATGATCTGTGGTCTTTATCACCACGTTTAGGGTGATTAACCACCATGCCCAGCCCTGGAATTCTACAACCTCCTCTCCCGATTTCCCTCCTACGGTTTTGCCTCCTCCAAACGGTTTTTTCCATCCCCTTCAGCGCTCCGGATTTGTTGCTTTGCTCATCCAAGCAGCTCCCACCCACCTCCAGCAGAGCTGGAGCCAAACTTACGTGGCCCTCCAGAGATCCTACAGAGCTGGGATTTACGTCAGCGAGTTGTGTGTCCCTGTAAGTAAGACCAGGATTAAGAATTAGGCTTAGTTTAATTTTGCATGCAATTTATGGAGTATTTTCAGAAGTATAATGTGTATAAAGACCAGCCCTTCTTCGTGTTTCACCTTTTTTTTTGGTAAGCAGATGAGAAAAAAAGGGATAAAACAGCAGCAAAACAAAGCACTTCATTAATCTCTGCACTCATTTTCTCCCTTCTTACCTCTTCTGCTTTTCGAAACAGAGCTTAATAAATAGAAAAGAAAAGAAAATATCAATGTAAAAACTGTGAGTGCAAGGCTGTTTGTTGTTCTCTGTGAATTCCTGGGATTTGTGTGAATCAATATGTGGTTCTCTTGGCACTTCAGTACATGGCAGAGTAGATTTATATATATATACATATTTATTTATTTATTTATATATATAAATATTTTATTTGTATATATTTATGATATAACATATTTCTATTATCTATATATAGATAAAATAAACATAAACATAAATGCAAATATAAATATAAATATAAATATAAATATAAATATAAATATAAATATAAATATAAATATAAATATAAATATATATAAATCTGCTCCACAATGCCATGCAAAACTGTTGACTTTCAGCTGTGCTTGGGTGGCAGCAAAAGGGCTTTAAAGCAACAAAAATGAAGAAAACAAGTCGTGGAGTCATGGAATCATTAAGGTTGGAAAAGTCCTCCAAGAACATCAAGTCCAACCTTCAACCCAGTGCCACCACGTCCACTCAACCATGTGGGGAAATACCACATCTACTTGTTTTTTGAGCACTTCCAGGGCTGGTGACTCCACCACTTCTTCCAGTGAAGAAATTTTTCCTAATATCCATCCTGAACCTGGAGGTCCCCGGTGGAATGTGATGATTCCAAAGGTTGCAGTGACCAAGGGGACAGCCGGGAGCACCCTGGAATGGTTGGGTTATATCTCATCCTATATTTGGTTGAACAATGGAGAAATGAGCCCCAGCTGAGTAGGAATGACCTGCTTGCCTCTCTGAATTTCCCAGAGAAAGGAAAACCCTTATTTTCCACATTTTTATTGGCTTTTTACATGATACATGTGATCCTCTCTCTAAAATCCTGATGCATTCTCACCCAGCGTTCTGCTGCCTATTCCGCTCCCTTCTTTCCCATGGGAAAACTTTAACTTCTGGAACAGTGCTGGTTTCTTTTCTGTGGGAAAACTGCCTACTTAGCAGCCCAGCAACCCTTGGCAAATTTATTGTGGGATAAATTTAGCCATTCCCTCGTGTTTTGCTCTCCTTCATCCACCTTGGACAGAAAAGCAAAGCCTCTTTAAGGGTTAACACCCCTCATTGTTCCTTTTTGTGGAATTCCTGGCTCATTCCACAAGGTTTCTGCTTTAATGAACCCTCTTTAGCTCTGAACTAAACTGAATATCTCCACTCTCATTAGTTGGGCTAATTAACCACTCTCTTCTGTCTGAGGTTCATCTAAGTACAGGAAACTTTGAGAAAAGAAGTAACAATTGCATTATCATGAAAAATCTTTGAGAGAAATGAGCCAAGTCCTGACTGAAAATATGAGAAATTTTGAACTCTGTAGGTAGTGCAGGATCCCACAATGATTCAGGAATTGCACAAGCCACCCCTCTTCACTTCCTAAATCTGGAGGTTTAAAAAAAGGATTCACAGCAGCGTGCTCAGAACTTACATCAGCCTGTAGTCAGTGCAGAGAGCTGATCCTGTTGGGAGATTTTCCAAAACCAGCTTCCTTCAGAGTCCAAGATGGTGCTCAGAGCCTCAGGTAATCCCTGGATTTCCCTTGGGTGACAAGGACATGCTCGTCCGACCAGTCACTCCAGATTTCCTTGTTGGCCTTGGATAGGAATTCAACAGTCAAAGCAGAGCTGTTGTACAACCAAGACATTCCATCTGACAGCAGATACTGCAATTTAGCCGGAAAAATCATGGAAAGGGCTGCCCAGGGAGGTTTGGAGTCCCCATCCCTGGAGGTGTCCAAGGAAGGACTGGACGTGGCACTCAGTGCTCTGGGCTGGGGGACAGGGTGGGGACTGATGAAAGGTTGGACTTGATCTTGGAGGTCTCTTCCAGCCTCGGTGGTTCTGTGACTGTGTGGTCTCTATGCTCCACTGATTCCTCCTATTGACTATCCATGGATTACAGAGGGATCTAAGGCACCTTGTACAGACAGTCCTCTGTGGTCTCTGTGATCCACCCAAGGAATGTGGCTCTCATGTCCTTTCACTGGTTCCTGGCCCCCAGACCACTCATCCAACTCTCCTCCAAGTCTAATTTGAAGTTTCCTAGTGAATCCCACCCCTTCCCACACCACATTCTGCATGTTCAGCCAGAAAATTGTCAGGAATAGGATTTAATTTAAGGCTCTGAGGAGACCTAATTGTGGCCTTTCGGTACCTGAAGGGGCCTTTCAAGACAGAGACCTAAGAGCCCCTTCCAGTGCCTAAAAGGGTTCCAAGGGAGCTGGAGAGGGACTTGGAACAAGGGATGGAGTTCCAGGACAAGGGGAAATGGCTTCAAACTGCCAGAGGGCAGGGATAGATGGGATATTAGGGAGAAATTCTTCCCTGTGAGGGTGGAGAGGCCCTGGCACAGGTTGCTCAGAGAAGCTGTGGCTGCCCCATCCCTGGAATTGTCCAAGGCCAGGTTGGACTGGACTTGTGGCAACAAACATTTGACTTATCTTTTTTTTTCTAGGTTTAAATACGATTTGAGGACCCTTTAAGGAAGTTGCCTTTAGAAATGCAAAAATGTGTCTGAATCCTTGTGACCTCCCATGTGAGCGATTCTTTACCTGCTATTTACATAATTCCAGGCTTTTGGAAGGGAATATCATATAGATTTTTGTCCACAGGGGCTCCTTTTCTAGGATGATGCTGAGTGCTTATGTGGAATTGGGTTTGAAGGATCTTTTTCAGCTCCCCTAATGCCACTTTTTAGATGTAGATTCTCCATAAAAAGGTGAATCAACAGGAAATTACCCATTTTGCACCAGGATGGGGTTGATTTTAAAGGCAAGAAAAGAATAATAATAGGAAAGAGAACAAAGTGAGCCAGACAAAAGCACAGTTCCAGCCTTGAGATCACTCTCTTGTGCTCCTCTTTCTTAGAGCTGGTGCCTGTCGGGAAATTCTGGGAAGCTTTTACTGCTCCAAATGATCCCAATAGCTGCCATTCACTGTCAGTGGATCATGCCAGGATAAAAAATCTTCTCCTTCAAAAAAAGGTCAACAAACTGCCCAGTATTCCCACTGTGATCTCAGCATGGTGGTTAATCCCTTAAAACACGTCCAAGGGAGATGAGTTGGGAGACCAACCTTAGTCTGGAGATCTTATCCTGCTAAATAGACTCTCCTGTGACTTTGGGAAGCACAGAACCAGTTTTGCTGCCTGAACACCAGCAGTGCTCACTGCTCTGAGTTATAAGCCCCAACTGAATGCTCTGCCCTGCGAGAAACTCATCCCTGCAGGAGAACACAAAGGCAGGTGACTGGAACTGTCCCCAGCCACACAGAGCCCCGAGTGATGACAGATCAGAAGGATGAAGAACCTGCCGACAACAGCAAACTGTCTTCTGGAGAACGAGCACAAGATAATTTGGGTCCTCCAGGTGTGATCCACCACTTCTCCAAAGGTTAATATGAGGGGATGGGGAGAAGGGATCACCTCTGATGCTGCCTCAGAGCAGTTTAATAGTTTCTAGTTGACAAACCCCTAAATATTTTGCAGTAGAAAGCAGCTGATGGTTGCAGTAAAGGTGTGTGTCCTGGGGCTTTGTTTTCTGGGCTACCTTCAGATATCTCCTGGACAGGCAGGCTAAAAATCCCTGCTGTGAGAGGCCAAAGGGTGAGGCAGGTTCATAAAACTATTTAATTGTGGAATCATAGGATAGAACCTATACGGTTGAAAAAGACCTCCAAGATCATCAAGTCCAATATTTGATCCATCCCCACCTCGTCACCCAGCCCAGGGCACTGAGGACCACATTCAGTCGTTTCTTGAACACCTCCAAGGATGGGGACTCCACCACCTCCCTGGGCAACCCATTCCAATGTTTGACAGCCCTGTCTGTGAAGAAATTCTTCCTGATGTCCAACCTGAACCTCTCCAGCACAGCCGGAGGCCGTGACCTCTTGTCCTGTCACTGGTCGCCTGGAAGAAGAGATTGATCCCCACCTGGCTCCCCCCTCCTTTCAAGGAGTTGCAGAGAGTGAGGAGGTCTCCCCTGAGCCTCCTCCTCTCCAGGCTGAGCCCCCACAGCTCCCTCAGCCTCTCCTCAGAGGAACTGTGCTCCAGACCCTTCCCCAGTTCCATTCCCTTCTCTGCACCTGCTCCAGCCCCTCAATATCTTTCTTGTCATGAGGGGCCCAAAACTGAGCACAGCACTCAAAGTGTGTCCTCACCAGTGCCCAGCACAGAGGGACAATCCCTGCCCTGCTCCTGCTGCCACACTGTTCCTGATCCAGGCCAGGATCCATTGGTCTTCTTGCCCACCTGGGCACACCTGGCTCACGTTCAGCCGCTGTCACCAGCACCCCCAGGTCCTTTCCCACTGGGCCGCTTTCCTTCCACTCTGTCCCAGCCTGGAGCACCCCATGGGCTTGTTGTGACTCAGAACTTCACTTTATTAAACCCCACACCGTTGGGCTTGGCCCTGGATCCAGCCTGTCCAGATCCCTCTGCAGAACCTTCCTGCACCCTCCAGCACATCAGCACTTCCACCCAACCTGGTGTCTTCTGCAACACTAAGCTTTTTAAGTGCCTAAATAGAAATTAGAGGGGAAAACATTCTCAGAGAACTGGACAACTGTCTATTAATTCAGATTAATATAATTGTACCAAAGGACTTGATTCCCTGTGACTTGATACCTTGTGGCTCCATTACCTGTCACTTCATCAGTAACAAGCAGCTTCACTGAATAGTTATCTTTAAAAGAAATACATCTTTTTAAAATTATTGTTCTCCCAAAAGAGACCTGTAAGATAAATTTTTAGAAACACAGCTAAACCAGGCACAATGCCATGTCCCAATATTCTCCCTTCTTTCCCACATTCTTTTTCAAGGGTTGCAGCTTTCCTTGCACACGCTGATGCCGTTCCACGACTGCGTCACTGTGAGCGCATTCTGAGCTAAAAAATCCTCAACCTGGGATTCACTCCCCCAGTTTTTGCATCAGAATTGCTCCCTCCCAGAGACTGAAATTATCAACACCTCTGTCATCCCTCAGGAGTGTAGATTTAGGCTTCATTTGTACACACTTCACTCTGTGCTGACAGATGTCTTTGGCTCCTCGGAGAACGTCTTTATGAAAAATGTCAGTGATATCAAAATACACCACAGTGATTTATTCCCGTGTTATCACTCGAAAAGACATTCCTCCTCTGTCTTTTATTCCCTGCCTTTACAGCAGCAATCATTTTCAGATTTGCTTCCACTTCAACGTGGATTTTCCAGTGACTGGGCTGTGCAGTGACGTGTCTCACACGAGACAGTGAAGGACACAGAGGAACCTTCTTATGTGGTGAGATCTTCCCCTCCCTGCCCCAACAGGAATAATAAAACCATGGAACAGCTGAAGTTGGAAAGGACCTTCAAGATTATCTTGTTCCAATCCCCTGCCATGGGCAGGGACACCTTCCAGTAGACCAGGTTGCTCCAAGCCCCAACCAACCTGGCCTTGGACACTTCCAGGGATGGGGCAGCCACAGCTCCTCTGGGAAATCCGTTCCAGCACCTCACCACCCTCACAGCCAAGAGTCTAATCCCAATATCCAATCTAAACCTGCTGTCTGTCAGTTTGAAGTCATTCCCCCTCATCCTGTCACTCCAGGCTCCTGTAAATTGTCTTTCTCCATCTTTCTTGTTTCAAGGAAAAATTCAGACAAATGTTGCTGCAAGAGAGAGGGAAGGTATCATTTCCACGATTTTGGGTTCCATTTTGGAATGAATGAGCACCATGATCATCATCAACAGAAACTCACACTGTCCTACCAAGTTCTAGACTTGTCCTGATTGGAGACAGGACAAAATCCAGCCCCAAAAATACACCCCCTGCATTCGTAGGATAAATAAAACATGTTGGGGGTGATTTTCTGGCTTCAGGACTTAATGATTCACATCTATGGTGTGATCTCTCTCCCAAACCTTTGAAAGAGGGAACACTGGTCAAATCCAGGGACTTGACTCCCTGTCATTGCCTCCAAATTCTACAGGGACAATAAAAAAGAAAAACTTCAGAACTTCAGAATGAGAAGAAAAATTATGGTTCTGTAATAACAGTGACAGTATTGCACCAAATTCCATAAATATCATCTGTCAAGCTTTATTGCTCAGACATCTGAAAAGAGAAGATAAAATTTAAATGCTCATATTACAGATGTTGCCCAAAGAGTGACTTTTCCTGTCTACCATTAATAGGCAAATAAGATATATTTATGTTCATACATCACAAGTTTTGAAGAGAATATATGATTATGCTAAGAATGCAATAAAAATAGCAGAGCACACTTGGGCTGTCAGTCATCCATATCAAAAATGATGTCCTAGCCCATAGTTCTTCAATTCCAGAGCTCCAGGATTGTGGCAAATGGAGAAGGGTCAGAGTTAAAGTCACTGCACCTGGGTTGATTGCATAATTAGAATGCAACATCAGCTTCCAAGACCCCCTGTTTGTCTCAGTTCTTCACCCTTCAGAAGTTATAATCTCTAAGATCATCTTGGGGAGATGACTCAGTGTCCTGGGAGCTGAAATCAGCTGGTGAAATCCTGCATCTACTGGCAATGAACCACAAACCACACATTGCCCTTAAAAAAAAAAAAAAGTGCAAGATTTTTGCCTTGAAGTGTTTTAAACTTGCTGGCAGGATGGGAAGCCACAGTCTGAACTTGTCTCCTATGGAAACCGTGATTCCTGAAAGGTCTGAAAATCATTTAGAATTGTAGAGTCGCAGAATGGTTTGTGTTGGAAGGGACCTTAAGGAACATTTAGTTCCCACCTGCTGGTTTTTGTTTGCCCTGTCCCTGTCTAGAGATAAATAAGAGTAATCCAGCTTGGATTTAAGGGACTGGAGATGTTAAATCTGTTCAAAACCCCTGTGGATGGGCAGAAAGGCCCATCTTGTGACTCGGTGACCTTCCTATCACCCTGCAAAGCCTGTCAGGAATCAGGGGATGGATCCTCCAGCAAAGCCCCAAATCGATAAGGGGGAAAGCAGCTCCCAGGTGACAGCAGGGCCAACATCAAAAGTCTAATCCCTTTACAGACCCAGCAAGAAAAGAGAAGATAAGAAGAGGATTTAAAAGAAAAGCCCTCAGAGTTCAACCAAGGATCCTCCAGCACCCAGATCTTCCTGTCCACCCTCGTTTTCCAAAAGGCTCAAATTCCACTCGAACACCGCAAACTTCCTGCTCTTGTCTGTCACAGAAATTTTGGGAGGGCATCCAGAGGAGAAAGTCCCTCCTGTGCTGCTGGCATTTCAGGAGGAGAGGAGGCACAGATCCAGGAAACCAACTGGATGCTGTTTGCAAGCATAGTCACTTCCTGGGGTGCTGGAGACTCCGGGCACATCTGGGAGCACTGGGGTGACAAAGGCTGTCAGCAGGCACTCTGCTGGCCCAGGGAATGGAGTAAAACCTGGATTAGCCAAGGCTCTGAAGACACAACAAAATCTGGAAAGGCTCACCTGGGTGTCACTCAGTCTTTGGGAACACTGTGGTAATTTTGAGCTGAGGAAGGTGTTAATTAAAACCACTCCTGCCAAAGCCACAGGGAGGTTCAGGCAGGTGAGAGGGTGTTCAAGGGCATTTGCTTCTCTCATTATTTACACAAGTCATTGTCTTTAAAGTTACTCTGTCGGCTCATTGCTTTTTTGTTTTAGTGTTTTGGGGTTTTTTTCAAATTATTTCTGTCAAAAGCTGATTCATGGAGTGAAGTTCGTAATATAAATCCACACTTCCTGCTGAGAAACCTTGTCTGAAGTTGGCTGTGGGGGGGACTTTCACCCTCCCAAACTCTGAGCAGCAGGTTGGACAGAGTTAAAAAACCACTGTGGGGTGTTTGCTGTGTCAGGGGACACTTTCCAGGCCAGGAGAACTAGGGGGAGCTGGGAGAAAATTCCTCATTTTGAGCTGCATCCAAAGCAGCATGGGTGGGAAGTTGGGGGAGGGGATTCTGCCCCTCTGCTCCCTCAAGTGAGACCCCCCCTGCAGAGCTACCTCCAGTCCTGGGGAACAGCATCCAAAGGACATGGAGCTGTTGGAGAGAGTCCAGAGGAGGCACCAGGATGATCAGAGGGCTGGAGCAGCTCTGCTGGGAGGAAAGGCAGGGAGAGTTGGGATTGTTCAGCCTGGAGAAGGGGGAACTGATTGTGACCTTCCAGGACCTGAAGAGAGCTAAAAGAAAGACGGAGAGAGACTGTTTACAAGGGGAGAAGGGGTAATGGCTTCAAACTGTTAGAGAGTAGGGTTAGATTGGATATTAGGATGAAATTCTTCCCTGTGAGGGTGGTGAGTCCCTGGCACAGGTTGCCCAGAGAAGCTGTGGCTGCCCCATCCCTGGAAGTGTTCAAGGCCAGGTTGGACAGGGCTTGGAGCAGTCTGGGCTAGTGGAAGGTGTCCCTGCCCATGGCAGGGGGCTGGAATGAGATGATCTTGAAGTTCCCTTCCAACCCAAACCATTTTGTGATTCTGTGACATAGCTGTAGCTACAGATACAGATATATATGATATAGAGAGGTATATAGGTATAGATAGATATAGATGCACACACAGATCTAAATATATGAACAGTGCTAGCAAAAGGGAATGTTTCTTAGTCACACCATCCTGGCACGGAGCTGTTCACACCAGAAAGTTGTGTGACTGATACTTTCTTCCATGTAAGAAAGGGGATTTTATCCCACAGGGAATGGTCCAACCTGCTCTCACATCACAGATTCATCAAAGTATCAAAGTTTCAACCTTCTCACCCAAATTCAGCCAAGACTTTGTCAGGGTGTCATTATCTCTGTGTCCCTTGGGAAGACAACTCAACTCCTCTTGTGAGACTCCACCTGGGATACTGCTCTGGGACATCCAACATAAGAAGGATATGGACCTGTTGGAGCAGGTCCAGAGGAGGCCACAAAGGTAATTAGGGGGCTGGAACTCCTCTGCTGTGGAGCCAGGCTGGGAGAGCTGGGGGTGTTCACCTGGACAAGACAAAGCTCCGGGGAGTCCTTAGAGCTCCTTCCAGGGCCTAAAGGAGCTCCAAGAGAGCTGGAGAGGGACTTGGGACAAGGGATGGAGTGACAGGACAAAGAGGAATGGCTTCAGAGAGGGTAGTTTTAGATGAGATATTAGGAAGAAAGTTTTCCCTGTGAGGGGAAGAATTCCCTGGCACAGGTTACCCAGAGAAGCTGTGGCTGCCCCATCCCTGGAAGTGTCCAAGGCCAGGTTGGAGAAGGCTTGGACCAACCTGGGCTAGTGGAAGGTGTCCCTGCCCATGGCAGGGGGTTGGAATGAGATGTTCTCTGAGGTCCCAAACCTTCCAACCCAAACCATTTTGCTTCTGTGAAATTTTTAGCAGTGAAAAGGGAGGAAGTTCCTGTAGAAATATTAAATTGTTGTCACGCTCCAACCTCGTTCTCTCTGGAGGAGAAAGAAAGCAAAGAGACAAAGGAGAGCTCAGTAAAACCTTGGAGGAAGGTGCAGGTTGGCCTCCAAGTGATGCTCAGACTGCAGAGCTGTTGAGAGCTGGATGCATTTCAAGCCTGGGTTGTTTGGAGCTCTGAGCTCTCCCTTCTCTCTTTACTAATGTCCCCGCAGAGAACTGATAAGAAACCTGTTCCTGATAAGAGAAAGGATTAAGAGGGGAATCTCTGGAGGAGATCAACCATCAGCTCATTTTTATCCTTCCACAGAAATCAGCCTCAGAGCACTTTGAGAACCAGCTTGCCCTGCAGATGTCCAAACGTGCCTGTCTTCGTGTGAAAGACCAAATTTTGATGGTTTAGAGAGACACCATGAATTTGAACAAGGGATTTTAGGTTTCCATAACCAGCTCTTGTCCTTTTTATCCACTGCTGCTTTCAGGTCACAGATGCAAAGCAACTTATCCTGTCTCTGCAGTTTGCTCCCAAAAATTGGGTAACAGCTGAATGAGAGGTCACACAGCTCAGAGCATGGACCAAAACTATTTTAAGCCCAATTTAACTATTTTAAGCCCAATTTAACTATTTTAAGCCAAAACAATTTTAAGCATCTGTCACAACTGGAATGGTCTTAAAATTCCAGGCTGGCAGCAAGGATCTGGAATGTTCTCCAACAAGGATCATGCAGGTGGAGATGCTGAATTCAGTCACAACCAACTGGTGTCATCTGCTCATCACTAAAGGACCATGGAACTGAGAGAGTGGATTCTTCCAGTCACGAAGGGGTGGAAAATTATGGCAAAGGGGATGAGCTTGGTGGTGTTGTTGCCTCTCTGACAAATTCTGTGTGCAAGATCCTGTGGTCTCTGCTGTGCTCACGATTATTCAGGACTCAAACAATGCTGAGAGCTGGGAAAGGAAGAAACCCAAATTTTCTTTTTCAGCTGTTCAGAAGTTTTATCTGGTTGAGTCCCATCAACACTTGGCAGAACAATTCCTCCCCGAGCTTCATTCATCCTGATTATTTTGGTCTGTACTCTGCAGGATTTATTTTCCCCTTTTAATGCAAGGCAAGTTTTTTATGCTTGAAATCAAGGATGACTGTTTTCACCTCCCATAAAGTGAGAGGTTAATTGTCCACTGAAAGAGAAAGGCTCTAATGACCATTGCCCATTAAAAATGTTGAGAAGAGTCTGCTCTCCACTTTCCCTTTTTGAATAAACTCTGTAGGAAAAACTGAGCCCTCAGTGCACAGTTTTATAGCACAATTCCATCCCATTTTGCATTTATTTCTCCCTAACTCTGTCCTGTATTCAAACAAGTCATTTTAATCCTTTGTCAAATCCGCCAAAAACAAATGGAGAATTTCCCTGCTCCAACTTGGCATATATTGTTTGGAAGTTTTTCTGCCTGGATAACAGAGGAAGGTGTCCTGCAGTGACAGTTGTATCTCACCAGATGTGAGTCAGTTTTGGTCTGAACTGCTGCCATAAAGCCACTGGAGAAGCCAAGGTGTGTGTTCATGTTTTTATATTCCATACAGTTCTAATAATACACAATAATTAATTTATTTCAATTTATTTATTTTATTTAGAAACAAGGAAAAAAGGTCCAGTTTCAAACACTTATAAGTTTCTTCTCTTTAGAATAAAAGGACCTGACAAGTATCGATGAATTTATCAACCCAAGAGGATCTTTGTCTTCGTCTTGGCAGTGGAAAATTTAGATGCAAGGAAAATTCCTGATCCCCAAAGTACTTTGCCTTCTATTTGAAGATTCTTTCCTCCTACTCCACCCTTATGAGACCCCACCTGGGGCACAGCATCCAGTTCTGGCATTCCCAACATCAGAAGGATGTGGAGCTGCTGGATGAGTCCAGAGGAGGCCATGGAGATTCTCCAAGGGCTGGAGCCCCTCTGCTCTGGAGCCAGGCTGGGAGAGCTGGGGGGGTTCACTTGGAGAAGAGAAGGCTCCAGGGAGAGCTGAGAACCCCTTGCAGGGTCTAAAGGGGTTCCAGGAGAGCTGGAGAGGGACTTGGGATGAGGGATGGAGGGACAGGACAATAGGGAATGGTTTTAACCTGAAAGACAGAAGGTTTAGATGGGATATTGGGAAGAAATTCCTCCTTATGAGGGTGGTGAGGGCCTGGCAGAGGAAATCATGGATGCCCCATCCCTAGAAGTGCTCTAGGCCAGGTTGGACAGGGCTTGGAGCAACCCAAGCTAGCTGAAAGTGTCCCTGCCCATGGCAGGAGCTGGAACTGGATGATCTTTAAAGATCATCCATCTTCAATCCAAACCATTCCACAATTCTGTGGTTTCTTAACTACTCTCTGTCTGCGCTCTTAAATAAATCAGTGCAGGGACTGTGAATCTGAATAGTCCCAAACTACCCACATTCATATTAAATAATATTTTTCCTTGATTCCCTGTAGAACTCTTCCAGTTCTAGTAGATTTTAACCAACAGCAATGATGTGGGAGCACATGTGTGTCTTCAATCCCAAGGAACTGTTTGGATGAAGACAAACAAATAATATTTACTTCTTGATTTTTTTTCCCCCTATTTATTATTTAATGCCTAATGTTATTTATTAATTGGGATGTCAATATTAATAACCCACCCCAGCCTGAATAATTCCATACTCTGGGAAGCACTGAAGTGTCTGAGAGTGCAAAAATGAGGCTGGAGGGCTCCCAGCCTTGATGTTTCCTTGTTTTATAAGGGTTATTCAGAATATTGTGGTGTCTTAGGAGGGATAAGAAAGGCTGGTGGAGAGGCAGCTCCTCAGGTTTATTCCTGACTTTGTTGGATGACCTTGAGCAGAGCATTCCAGGATTTCCAGCCCCTTTGTCCAGCCTTTGGAGCAGTGCCAATGGGAATCCCTCCTGTTGTTCTGCTACTGGAGAAACCTTTTGTGTCCCCACAGTGCTTGGCACAAGAGGGTTTTGATCCATGGTGAAGCATCCAGGCTCTGGCACGGAAACAGGGATAAATAACAAGGAAAATCCAAGCCCTGCTCATCCTCCCTCAAGGCCGGGTTGGATGAGGCTTGGAGCAACCTGGGCTGGTGGAAGGTGTCCCTGCCCATGGCAGGGGGCTGGAATGAGGTGATTTTGAAAGTCCCTTCCAACCCAAACCATTCCAGGATTCCATGACACACAACCTGCTTTTACAGGATTTCCTGTGCACATCCTCTTAACTCTTGGGGATATTTGATAGGAATTTGGGGGGATTTTAGACTGATCCTGTACAAATATTCTTCTCTAAATCCGTGACTTAAAGACAGAGATCAGACCAACAGCCAGACTTGCCCATCTCCCACCTTTCCAGAGAGTTTGGGATTATCTCACCATCCAGATAATGATTCCCATCACTTCTTGAGCCTGATCATCTCCTGAATTATCATTTTAGGGAACAACTCTGGGTTATCAGGTTAACAACACATCTTTTTTATCAAGTGGAAACCAAGAGACAAAGATGAATTTATAGACCCAGGAGGCCTTTCCCGAAGTTGTCTTTGTGCCTGGAGGTGCTTTAAATCCTTTGATATCTCACTGCTTTGATGGCAAAGAACTGACAAATCCTCTTTATTTTTGGCCTTGCCCGAATCATTGGGTGCATTAAGAGGGATTCCCTTGGGATGGATCCACAGACCCAAAACCAGGGGAGGGTGTGGGAGGTGAGGAGGAGTTTTCAGAGCTGGGCAGGGAGATCTACACTTCACTCTCTCAGGTGTCCTGAACACTCACCTACACAGGTTGGGCAAAATTAAACCCATCATTTACATGGATGTGGAACAGAAAAGTCTAGAAATAAAAACTCCCAAAAAACTGAATCCCACCTGCCATGGGCTGACACGGAGTGACCACAAACACGAGGAGAGGGAATATGTTTTATCCCAGATCTACAGAGACCTAAATTCAAATGTTTCAATTTGAAAATGTCTAAAGCATTTTTTTACGATTATTACTTTTTTGTGGATTTTGTTGGTGGTGGTTTTCTGGTTTTTGTGGGTTTTTTTGGTTTTTTTTTTTACTTTGATTTTTGGTTGGTTGATTGATTTTATTTTTGATTTAGGGATTTTGTTGTTTTTTTGGGGTTTTTGTTTTGTTTTGTTTGTTTGTTTTGTGTGGGTTTTTTGTCATTTGTTTTGTGTGGGTTTTTTTGTCATTTTAGTTAGGTTTGATTTGGTTTGGTTTGTTTTTTTTTCAAAATGCCCAAGTAGTTGCCCTGGATGTCTCAGCTCAATTACCTTCAGTCTGAGGTAAAAGAAAGCATGTTAACTGATTTAAAGCTTTTATTTGTTTCTAATTATTGTCATTTGTATCTCCCAGTGGAGCAATAATGGGCAAGTAATTCCTCCTGCATCCCAGGAACAGGCAAACACCTCCTTGCTGGGAGTTATTTTAGGTGACATTCCAGAAACACTCAGCAATCCATCAGATCCCTGTAACAAATTGGCTTCCCAGGGCAGGCTTTTGGTGAAAAATAATGAAAGAAATCAGTATTTGGAGTGATTTGTGAACCTGGGAGTGTTTCCTGGCCATAGAAAACGTAGGGAATGAGATGCCTTGGAAGCTCTTGATGGAGTTGTTGTGATCTGCTCAGAGTTAAATCTCCTGGATTGACACTGGAGGGTCTAAATGTGTGAGTCAAAAATACATTTTTAAGGCAGGTGATGGTGTCTCCATCTCTCCTTGCCAGGGATTTCCACCTCAGGTGGTAAAAACACACTCACAGAATCATCACCAAGTCTAACTTTGGGCTTTCCCACCTCACAACCATGGAAATAGCAGGACTGTGGATCTCATCTGTGCAAGGGGAGGAGAGTCTGAAACCAGGACCCAACTGCTTCTCTCCCTGCCTACAATTCCAGTGTTGGATCCACAGATGACCAGCACTTGGTATTTTGGTTCTCAAGGTGGAGAAGTGGTCCTGGTGTTCTAAGAAACAGCTTGGTTTTGTGTAGAATCACAGAATGGTTTGGGTTGGAGAGTCTGAGGGTGCCCCAGTCTTCCAAATCCTTGCCAAGTGTCAGAGCAGGGCAGAGCTGTGTGCAGGATTGGAAGTTTGCATGGAAGGACAAGCAGTGGTTAAAGCTGAGGACTCTAAAAACGCTTGCTGGACACTTTCAGCATTGCTGATGCTCCTCAGTGATTAAAAAAGTCTCTGGATCTGCTCAAAGCCCCCTGATTTCCATCTTATCAGAGAAGGAGATATGAGGAATCCCTCTGAAAAGATTTTATCCAGACCCTTAGAAGGAGATAGGAAAAGAGACTCAACCCCTTCTCATTTTCATGATGCTGAGAAAGCTGATCCGTGGCAGAGGAGCAGGGAAACCACATTTGCTACAAAGAGTTTTCTGATGTGTTAGATGGCCTTTGTCCCAAAATTCTTCCTGGAGCAGCACTTGTCTCCCTTAGGGGAGTAACTTCTGGGAGTGTTGATATCTCTCACTACAGAGTGATCCATCTCTTCTTAATTTAGGCAGCCACAATGAGTGATTCCAGCTGAGCTGGCTGGGCTGCTGGGTTTGGTTGCAGGTTGCCCAGAGAAGCTGTGGCTGCGTCATCCCTGGAAGCATCCAAGGCCAAGTTGGATGGAGTTTGGAGCAACCTGGGATAGTGGAAGGTGTCCCTGCCCATGGCAGGAGCTTAAATCCAGATGACCTTTCAGATCCCTTCCAGCACAAACCATTCTGTGACTCTGTGACTTACTGGGAACACGCAGGACAGCTGGCACAGTTGCCAACAGTGTGAAATTGTTCCATCAGGTGCTCTGACTTTTCATTCCATGAGGAACCCACAAGGTCATTGAAAAGTTGCTTTGATTTAATCTTCACTTGTTGCCTTGAAATCAATGAGGGACCCAAGACCAAGTGGAAATCCAGGGCCACCTTCACCCAGCGGTGAGGTCTGAGTGTGGCCTTCAGCTGGGTTTTGTTGGCGTCAACAGAAGTGAGAGAGGTGACATTTTGTCATTCTAGAGTCATCCCCTGACAAGGTGAGCCACTGGACTGTTCTGTGACAGTCCCTGAGGTCCTTGGAGCAGCCCATGGACTCCTCAACTCCGATCTGAGGCATTCTATGAATTAACACACATGGGATGACAGGGATCCCTGTGCCACCATCTCACTGTGACACCTCACTGAGGAGACCCATCCATTCCTCTGAAAAGTGTTGCTATTTGCTCATCTCCTGGGACCAGCCTGTGCCCTTTTCCATCCATGCCATATAAATACAATTCTCACATTTTTCCAAAGGGTTTTGCTGCTGTTTGCCTTCTTTTTTCTGGATGTGTTTCACATCTTTTCCTACCTCAGCAAAATCAAGGCTGGTTGGGAGAAAGGAGAAGGAGAAGGAGAAGGAGAAGGAGAAGGAGAAGGAGAAGGAGAAGGAGAAGGAGAAAAGGAAGGGGAAAGAGAAGGAGGAGAAGGGGAAGGGAAAGGGAAGAGGAAGAAGAAGGGGAAGAGGAAGGGAAAGGGGAGGGCAAAGGAAAGGGAAAAAAATGAAAAAGAAAGGGAAAAAAGGGATAGGAAAAAATAAAAAGGAAAAGGGACAAGGACAAGGACAAGGAGATTCAGCCCTGTTCCAGCAGGAGTTTCTCTGTTTCCACCCTCTCCCCTGGCTTTGCCTCCGAACAGGTGATACAAAATCTTGTTCCAAAGTCACCAAATGTTTTATTCCGACAGTGACAGACACAGGAAGGCCGGGAATGTTGTCAGTCGTCACGTTAAGCAGCTTTTTCACTGAAGCTTTTAACACCTATTACGGTTGCCAGGCACTGAAGGAGCCTCGGGATGATCCCACATCATGGAGATGCAAAGTGATTTCACAGCTCCGGGGCTGCTCCTTCCATTTGTTAGTGGAGCTCTCGGGAGGCTAAATAGTGACACTTCATTTTTCTTTTCCAAAAGAACTTTTCTAGGAATCAACGAGCTCAACCTCCCAGTTATGAAGTTCTCTGAGGTGGGAAAAACTTTGATTGCAGAGTCCAACTTCTCCCAGGGACTGAACAAAGCCAAAACTGGGAACTTGCCCTTGGATAATGACTGGGACCCATGGGGACCATGTTATCCCTGTATTAATTAGCATAGGATCAATTATCCCTCTGCTGTGTCCACTGGGAGCTGCTGTTAAAAGCAAATATTTTTCCAGCAGCTGCTGCTGTAACGCTGGAAAATATTCCTGTCCTGCAGGAAGGTGTATCCAGGATATTTCCAACACTCACCCCAAAGATCATCTCCCCAGAAACTTATTTATATAAGTTTCTCTACTCTTTATTAAATGTAACCGATATTTCCCAGCTGTCTTGGGTTTATACTTTGCTGCCATCAACTGTGCTCTGCTGATACTGCACCCGCTCCTGCCAGCCCGGGGAAAATTCCTCTCCGGCTCGTTTTCCCCACTGCTGGAGAAGAACTATTGATATATCACCTTCCTGGGACAGCAGGAATTCACCAGAGGATGGGCACCAGCACCTGGTTTGGGTGGTGCCCACCCCACTGATTGGCAGGACCCAGATGGGAAGGGAGCTGAAGGATTTAGGTGGGAGGATCCTTCACATTCCAATGCAGCCAGACCTAGAACATCCCCACAGACTGGATTTATCCACTGCCAGCTTAATTATCCTACAGTGGGAATGTTTTTCTCTGATAAAATCACAAGAAATAGCCCAGAGACAGCCAAAGTCCAACCCACTGCAAGGACAAGTCATGGCAGGGCTCTTGGTTGGGTCTCCTTCTCCTTCTCTTTCTTCTCCTTCTCCTTCTCCTTCTTCTCCTTCTCCTTCTTCTCCTTCTCCTTCTCCTTCTCCTTCTCCTTCTCCTTCTCCTTCTCCTTCTCCTTCTCCTTCTCCTTCTCCTTCTCCTTCTCCTTCTCCTTCTCCTTCTCCTTCTCCTTCTTCTCCTCCTTTTCTCCCTTCTCCCTTCTCTCTTCTCCCTTTTTCCTTTTCCCTTTTCTCTTTTTCCTTTTCCCTTTTCCTTTTCTCTTCTCCTTTTTTCTTTTTCCCTTCCTTTCCCTTTCCTTTCCCCTTTTCTATTTCTTTACCTTTCCTTTTCCCTTCCCCTTCTCCTTCTCCTTCTTCTCTTTCCCTTTCTCTTCCTTCTCTCTCCCCTTCCTTTTCTCCTTCTCCTTCCCCTTCTCCTTCTTCTCTTTCTCCTTCCTCTTCTGCTTCTCTTTCCCCTTCCTTTTCTCCTGTTTAAGTATGAAGCAATTCTTTTCTCTGAAAATTTGACAACATTTTAGTGAGTAAAAAATCCCATCTGTTTGGTTCTCCTCAAGAGGAACAGGAAAAGATATATTAATAGAAATCCTTGGTATTCGTATTTGAAAAAAAAAAAAAAAAGGTTTATTTATACAGCCACATGAAATTAAAGATGACAAAAATTCAGCACAATAACATAAAAAATATCTTAATCTGATTTTTTGTCACTTGAATAGTGCCAGTGGGAATCCTGGGGTTAGGAAGCAGCATAAGAGGACCAGAAATCCTTTATCTCAGGAAGTCAGAGCTACAGGAAAGATATTTGAGTGGCAACAACCCCTGGGCCAATGGATAGATCAGAGAATCAGAGAATCATGGAATGGTTTGGGTTGGAAGGGACCTTAAAGACCATCTTGTTCCAACAAGATGGGCAGGGACACCTTCCACTAGCCCAGGTTGCTCCAAGCCCTGTCCAGCCTGGCCTTGGATACTTCCACAGCTTCTCTGGGAATTCCATCCCAGCCCCTCATCACTCTCCCAGGGAAGAATTCCTTCCCAATATCCCACCTAACCCTGGGAAGCCATTCCCTGTGTTCTGTCCCTCCATCCCTTGTCCCAAGTCCCTCTCAAGCTCTCCTGGAGCCTCTTTAGGCCCTGGAAGGAGCTCCAAGGTCTCCTTGGATCCTTCCCTTCTCCAGGTGAACCCCCCCAGCTCTCCCAGCCTGGCTCCAGAGCTGAGGGGCTCCAGCCCTCGGAACATCTTCATTTCCCAAATTTAAAGCCCTCTGACCCTTTGTCCTCATCCAAGGTGCCCACACGGACATCCAGGTTTTGTGGCATCTGGTCTCAGATGTTTTTTAATGCCCCACAAACGCTTTCACTTCACTGGATCAGAGGGGAGGAGACAAAACTATATTAATGCTACATTTCAGACACTCCTGTGGGACCCAAACTCTGAGATCACACCTGAAATTACACCCTTTTTTCTGAGTTTCCAAGCCAGTGCCTTGCCTGACTTTGGCTCTGGCTCAGTCACCGCCTGTAGCAATTTTGTCAGAATCAAAAAAATGAAAATCCTTTGATTTTCTCTGAGATTAATCAGCTGATTATTTGTCTCTGCCATTGGTCCTGAATCTTTAAACCGGGAACTCAAAAAAAAAAAAAAAAAAAAGCCAAATTAAAATCCAAAGTTCTTAAATCATTCATGGGATAGAAAGGCAGCAGTGAAGGTTTATGAGTGAAAAATCTCCCGAAATAATGAGTTCCACCATCACTGCCACCATCAGCTCTGGCAGAACGTACCAGGATCTTCAGACCCAGGCAGTGACCTTATTAAAGAGAGCAGGAATACATTCCCCTTTTCCTATGCATCCATTGTTCTTCCAGGGGAAACCCAGGATTCATTCTTGGCAAAGAGGGGAAAGAAAAACCCCTTTTTTGCCTATTTTGCATGAAGAATAATTTGTTATTTACTGTCACGGGCAGACACTTGAACGGGGTTTTTTGCTCTCTTTGAAGGAGATTCTTCTCTTCAACTTCTTCCCTTCTCATCCCTGGGCAAAATACTCTTTCCTGAGGTTTCCCTGGATTTATCCAGCCTGTTAAATCATTTGTCAGCCTCTCGTGTCTCCACTGCAGTGTCTGAATGCAGATGAATAAATTATTCCAGTTCATTTCTCATGAAAGGAGAAGGCACATCTCAGAGAACACGAAGTACAAGAGTTAATCAGGAGAGGACAGGAGAACAGGGGAAAAGGGAAAATGATTCTCCTCGAGGTCTGAGCTCAGGGAGAGCAACAGGAGACCAACAGAGAGGGAATTCTAGATTGGTTTGGGTTGGAAGGGACCTGAAAGCTCACCCAGTTCCAAACCCAGGGACACCTTCCACTATCCCAAGTCACTCAGAGCTCCATCCAACCTGGCCTTGGACACTTCCAGGGATGGGGCAGCCACAGCCTCTCTGGGATTTCTATTCCAGGGCCTCCCCACCCTCACAGGGAAGAATTTCTTCCCAATATCCCATCTAAATCTACCCTTCTTCAACTTAAAGCCATTCCTTCTAGTCCTGTCCCTCCATCCCTTGTCCCAAGCCCCTCTCCAGCTCTCTTGGAGCCCCTTTAGGCTCTGGAAGGGGCTCTGAGATCTCCTTGGAGCCTTCTCTTCTCCAGGTTGAGCAATTGGGAAGAATTTCTAAATTTCTAAGGATCTAAATCCTACCTCTTTTAGTTTAAAACCATTCCCTCCTTGTCCTATCGCTGCCCATATAAAGTCACCTCCCTCCTTTTTTTAACCCCCCCTTTAACAAATCCCAAGGAAATCTTGTTCAAAAGATGTGGATGGAAATCAAACTGGCAACTGGGAAGTGATTTAGTTCAAAGGGATCCAGACCTTCCAAATTAGGTGAAATTCCAGAACTTGCTGATTTTTTTCCTGTTCTAAAATTGAACATCCCCCGAAATGCTGAAAACTTCAAACAAACACATCAGAACAGAAAACTTCAGCTGAAAGGAAGGTTTGGTTCAGTCCATCAGAACACAATGTTTTGCTTTTTGAGGTTTATTTCTGTGTTGAGTGTTGGGTTTGGTTTGTGGGTTTTTTTTCAGTTCTTAAAATAAATTTCTCAGATAAAAGGATGGCACAAGTTCCAAACAGGCAATTTCAGATGAAGTGCTGAAACATTCTGTCCTTCTCAACATTGTAAAGACACTTTTGAATACCTAACATTTGCTGCTGAAAACTGGTGTTCCCTCAGTTATTTGGCTTAAAGTGGAGCAGAATTTCACTTCTCCTTGAAGTCTGATGGAGAATTTTTGCACCACTGTAGAATCATTAAATTTTTTGGGTTGGAAGGGACCTTCAAGATCATCTTGTTCCAACTCCCTGCCATGGCAGGGAATCTTCCACTATCCCAGGTTGCTCAGAGCCCCTGGGTGGTTTTGCCTTTCTTGTTTTGTTTGGTTTTTCCGCCCTTTCAGCTTCCCAGGGGTCTGCTCCAGGGAAGGAAAGGGGGGAAAAAATTCCTCAGGAGGGATGGGATGTGGGGCACTCACATCTTGCATTGGAACAGCACATCCTAAGAAAACTGATGAAGGAGAACCTGCATAAAACATGATATTTGAGTCTGTCTGATGTTCATGGTGGGATTCCTGGTCCTATCCTGTCCTGTGCAGAGCCAGGAGCTGGATTTGGATGATCCTTGTGTGTCTCTTCCAGCTCAGGTTATTCCATGATTCTATGAAAGCCTCAGTTTGCACAGGTTGATGTCCAAACACCTCCAGGCAAATCCACCCAGTGATGAGCTACAGACAAAGCATGGGAATATTTTCCCTCCTTGAGGGCTCTGGTTCTTCAAAACCCTTGGCAGGCATCTGAGTTCCTGTGGTTAAAGGTCATGGAATCATAGAATGCTTTGGCTGGAAGGGACCTTAAAGATCATCTCATCCCAACCCCCTGCTATGGCAGAGCCAGGAGTTGGACTTCCATCAACCTTGTGGGTCCTTTCCAACTCAGGATACCGTTTGATTCCATCAGCTGCTGGGAATGCATCAAAATAAGGCTGTGCAGTGATGTTTTGCAGTGATGGTTTGCAGTAATTGTTCATCTGCCTTAACCTTTCCAATTTCCCATGACCTACAGTTAAATATTCCAGCACCTCGAGCTCATTAAAGCTTTCCTGCTAATTATATCTCCTTGCAAACCTCCTCCCAGCCAAATCTCATGAGCCAGAAGCTCTCAAACGTGTGTTGTTTTGGTTTGTTTTTTTCCATCTTACCTTTCTTTGGATTTCCTCTGATATTTTCTTTTTGCTTCTGTGCACAAGCCCTTAAAGTAGTTCCCACGCTCCAAAGTCTGACTCCCACTTCCCTCCTCCACCCAGATTCAAAGTTTTCTCTTCTCTCTTTTTCCAGCAAGTTCTCATTGAACTCAGTGTTGGAGTCAGTTCGTGCTGGGCCCTGACGACTCTGAAGGAGAAGGGAAAGAAAGAGGAAGAGAAGAGAGGAGGGAAAAGACAAGAAAAAAAAGCCTCAAAAAGATTAGTTTCTCGAGGGGGAACTAAAAACAAAAAAAAACCCCTCAGTCTGGAGGGAAAGTTTAATTAAAAAGAGCAGAGTTTTTAATTACCAGGGAAATCTACTTGAATGATTCATTTGCATAATCCCGAGGCAGTGGGAGAACAGGCAGGAACAAGATAAGCTTTTCTTTACAATCCTACTCTTGCTTTTCCGTATCTCTCCCAAAATGACTCTGATCCTTCACTCCTCCCCTCTCTCTGTTCCCTGTTACATTGTTCTTACATCTGATTGCACACTTCGGCCTTGGGCTGCCTCTAGTTTGGCTCTTCCTTTGCTTTTTTTGCCAGGCATTTTGGTACAAATCGTGCACTTTTTGTCTTTTGGGGTCCTCCTTTGCCTCTTTCCCTCGTGGGAAAACTCCCAGACTCTGAGTTGTCCTCGCTGGCTGATGAGTGTCATCACTTGGGGACATTCAGAGTGAGAGAGCAGAGGGAAGTTTGTCAGCCAAGAATCCACCCAGGCGGTCAAATCACCTCATCCGACCACCTCATCATAAAATCACATCATCCAACCACCTCATCATCAAATCACCTCATCCAACCACCTCATCTTCAAACCAGCTCATCAAACCTCCGGATCTTTGGGGGGTCAGCAAAAAATGACGTATGAAAATTAGACTCTCACATGTCAAAAGATGGTTCCTATGAAGACTAAGGCAGGGGTGACAAGTTTTCCACACATTCTTCTTACCCCCATTTCCAAAACTGTCACAGCCACCTCTGAAACAGCACAGCAGCCACCATCCCTGGGGATGTGGGGACACCAACAGAGCAGGATGTGGGAACACCAACAGAACAGGATGTGGGGACACCAACAGAGTGGTGTGGCAGTGGCAGAGGAGGGGAGGGACAATGTGGAGCTGATGGACCCGTCTGCCAGCCTTGTCCTGTAGCTGCTACTTCCTTCCTTATTTTCTTGAATGCCATTTTTGTGCTTTAATGTTGCTGGATTACTGCAGAAGACAACACCCAAAATGGCTCCACACCTGTTCTGCTTTAAAACCAAATCGCTCCAAAATAAACCCTGCACAGATATATTTCCAAACACCCATCATCCAGTGTCCTTTCACTCTAATCCACCCCAAGGCATTAATAAAAAAACCCCAGGTTACCTTCCCCTTCTGGGGTGGGTTGTAGCACCTTTTCAGCATCCCAGATGTTGGCCCATGATGGCCCGTGGGTGATGGTGACATTACAGGCAGCTGTAACGTCCCAGGAGGTGTCAGAGACTCCTGACATGTCCCCTGACACCACCCAGTGTAAAACCCCCCACCCCAGGGCAGGGAAAAGGTGTTCCCAGCTGAGCTTGGAGTGTAGAATAACTCAGGGAATCTTTGAGTTTGGGGGGGGATCAAGCCCATCCCTTGGGCAGGACTGTGGCCACCACTTCAACCAACGCACATGGAAGCTGCAACCACTGAGGTTCATTGCTGGATCCAGCATAAATATATATATATGAATATAGAAAATATATATATGAACATCTATATATTTCCTTTCTGTCTCTTCCTTCCCTTACACATTTCCTGAAGTATTATTTTTATTCTTTAATGTTGCTGGATTGCTAGAGATGACAACAACCAAAAAGCCTCCACACCCATTTTCCTTTGAAAACAAATTGTTCTAAAATAATATATATAAAATATATACGGTCTATAACATATTATAGATAAATATCTATGAAATATAAAATATATAATATAATTATACATTCTATGTATTTATATATTATATATCATAGTATGTATAATATATAATCACTTATTATTGTACATTATATATAATATATAATGTATTATTATATTATATATTATATATTATGTATTATATATTATATATAGTGATATATATATCATGATGATGATGATGATTATATATTATACGCTATATAGTATATAGTGTATATTATATTATACATCATATATTATGTACATATTGTATATTATTATATACAGTATGTAATATTTTCTATATAATATATTATCATAATAATTCAATATAATATAATATATAATATATAATATATAATATATAATATATAATATATAATATATAATATATAATATATAATATATAATATATAATATATAATATGTAATATGTAATATGTAATATGTAATATGTAATATGTAATATGTAATATGTAATATAATATAAAATAGGATAGATATACAGAATAATGTATATTATATATAATATATATAATATATATGTTTTTATATATATTTACAAACACTATATATATATATATATTTCCAAACACCCATTATTCAGTGTCCTTTCACTCTAATCCACCCCAAATGGATTTATTAACAAGACCCTGGCTCACCCTCCCCATCTGGGATGGGTGGTAACAAGCACGAGCCCAGAAATCAATACCCAGCAAGGAAAGGTGTTTAACTCTCCTGGATCTCAGCAGGACAGCCCTGGATGACCCTCTTTGTCCCTTCTTCCCTCCCTCCCTCCCCTGCTTTGGGTGGCAGCCGAAATCTTCCCAGGCTTTTCTTCCATGGAGCAATTTATCCTTCCAGCCTCTCAGGATGGAGGGGTGTGGAGTGACAGCTCAGTGACTCTGTCTTTAGACTGAGGGATGAGATGTTAAACATGGATTTTTCTTGTTTAATTGAGCCAAGGGGATGAAAGACACCACAAGGAACCACCAGAAATCTGATTTTTCCTCACATACGTGCCTTCAAAAACATCTTTTTGTGCAGGTGCCTGGAGAGCACATTTTGGGGGATCTGCCTGCGTGTTCTCCATGTGCTTCTGCACATAAAACCAGGCAAGGTTTGTGGGAAGAGTTAATGCTGCTTCAAAAATTAATGAATATCTACATTTATATTTTATTTTAGGTGTATTTTAGGTATTCCCAGGCTGCTCCATCCCTGGAAGTGTTCAAGGCCAGGCTGGACAGGACCTGGAGCAACCTGAGCTAGTGGAAGTTTCCCTGCTTATGGCAGGGGGGCGGAACAAGATGCTCTTTAAGGTCTCTTCCAATTCAAACAATTTTATGTTTCTATGATTTTCTAATAAATTGTGGATTTTCATATTCTCATACACAGCAAATAGAGTTCTCAGAGACCTGCATTGGTGTGTGTGCAAGTCCAGTGCACGTGGATTTATGGAAAAGTGTGGATATTTCGAGGAAAGGGGGATTTTTCTGTGTGTAAGAAGTTGTTGCAAGCACCCGGTGTCTGTGTGTGGGGGAGACTAGTGAGCTAGGAGGAATTTTTCCAGCCTGGTAGTGTCCTGGAAGTGATGAGTGTGTACAGAAACCAGGATTTTCATCCATGCTTGGGAATGTTTCAGGAGTGTGAAAAGCCAACACAGGCTGTGCATGGATTTGTGTGTGGGGATTGATGCCCTCACCAAGACAGTCTCCAGACCTTCACTCCTTCTTGAGAATATTCCTGATAAAGAACAATTAAATCATAGTTTGACCTGCAGGCATTGCTGGAGAAGGGAAAAAAAAAGAGAAAACTAGGGAAATTTCAACTTCCTGGAAAATATCAGCTGCCAGAAGTGCAACTGCAGCTGGAAAAGTGGTGCAGAGACATCAGATCCCATGCCCAAAAGCAGCTCCTGGAAGTGAACTGGGATTAATGACACATGGAAAATCAGGGAGGAGAATCCAGAGAGGAGCTGGGGAAGTTGTTCATGGAGTGATCGAGTCCTGCAGGTCCCTCAGCACATTCACTGCCCATCCCCAGAGCTCCACCACAGCTCAAGTTTTTAGTTCTCTGATGCCATTCCAGAATTTCCCCAGTTCAGGATGATCCAAAATCTGCTTTTATCTATTTTCCCATGCCTTTCTCCATCTTGGAAACTCCTTCCTGCTTTCTGTGTTCTCTTCACCCCCTCCTGCTCTGCTCCCTGCAAAGCAGACCAGGCTCTCCTCTCTCCCACAGGGATTTCACAAAGCAGCTCGGGAATTAAAGGCTTCAAACCTCTTTTCCCAGAATCCCAGAAATTTCGGCTACCTGGACAACATCAGCTGCCAGAAGTGCAACTGCAGCTGGAAAAGTGGTGCAGGGACATCAGATCCTGTGCCCAAAAGCAGCTCCTGGAAGTGAACTGGGATTAATGACACGTGGAAAATCAGGGAGCAGAATCCAGAGAGGAACTGGGAAGTTGTTCATGGAGTGACCATGTCCTGCAGGAGGTTCACTGCCCATCATCCCACACACCCCGAGCTACACTTGGGTACCACAGCTCAAGTTTTTAGTTCTCTGATGCCATTCCAGAATTTCCCCAATCCAGGATGATCCAAAATATTCCTTTATCTAAAAAACTCCTTCCTGCTTTCTGTGTTCCCTTCACCCCCTCCTGCTCTGCTCCCTGCAGAGCAGACCAGGCTCTCCTCTCTCCCACAGGGATTTCACAAAGCAGCTCAGGAATTAAAGGCTTCAAACCACTTTTCCCAGAATCCCAGAATGGGTTGGGTTGGAAGGGGACCTTAAAAATCATCTCATTCCAGCCTCTACCATGGGCAGGGACATCTTCCACTAGCCCAGGTTGCTCCAAGCCCCATCCAACCTGGCCTTGGACACTTCCAGGGAAGGAGCATCCACAATTTCTTTGGCCAACCAGTTCCATTGCCTATTTCAGGTCAGTGAAGAAGATAATCAGGCCCTGGGGGACGAGACAAACAGCTCCTGAGGTGTATCCCATGTGTTTGCTTTCCCTGGAAAACCAGGCTGCAAATGCAGCCAGCCATTAGTGCTGCTTTGTAATTATTTGGGTTAATGATTAAACATATAAATCAAAATAAAACAAGATAAAATAACACCCCCCCTCCAGCCTGTTATTGCAGTCCCAGCACTCGGGCCTGCAGATCTGTGGAATTACTGATCTCATTGTTACAGGGTTATGCCCTTCCTGACATCAAACCTCACCTCTGATGCCCAGGAGGTAAATAAATCCCTCCTGCTGAATGAAATGGGATATAATTCAGTGGCCATGTCCTGGCGTGGCCCATTTCCAGTCACGGGCCAGCTGTGCTGGTAACAAACCCCTGCAGAGCATTCCAGCATCTCAGCTGGGTTGTCTCACATCCTTCTGAGCTCAGCTGATACCAAACTGCAGCAGTTTATTAGAGAATCATAGAAAGGCTTGAGTCAGGAGGGATCTTAAAGCCCCAACTCCTTTTCAAAAGGACCAACAAATCCTAAATCCTGATTTTCAGTTAACTTTTCTTCCTATTTCTGTCTCAGAGATTCCAGGGAATGTTGAGTTCACTGCCTCCAGTTTTAAATTACACTGAAATGCAATCTCTGCCACTTTTTAGAAATGCTTATTTCAAGGCTAAATTCAACTGAATTTAGTTTCCAGTTATTTGATTCAGGAATAACTTTCTCTTAGAAAAGCAGAGGAGGGACCACATCTTGCAGTGTGCTGAGTTCTGACCCTTAGATATTCATTTACAACCTATTTACAAGGGAAACCAGAGGGTCCCGTTCCATTTCCCATTCTCCCTGAATTCTTGGAGGTTTGTTCCTTGGGCTCCTCATCTACTTGTGCAGAAAGAGGTTGTGGTGTTCCTGATGGTCCCAGTGGCCTGATGAGATCCTGTTTTCATGGAGATGTTTTGAAACATCTCCAAAAAAAGGTGATGTGGCAATCAGTGCAAGTCATGATCTGCCTGAAAATCAGGAATACCTTGAAGTAGTTTCCAAGGAAGTCATCCAGTTACTAAATCATAGAATTGTGGAATGGTTTGGGTTGGAAGGGACCTTAAAGACCATTTAGTTCCATTGAGAGAGAGAGAAAGAGAGAGAGAAAGAAGGAAAGAAGGAAAAAGAGAAAAAGGGAAGGTAGAAAGGAAAAGAAAGGAAGAAAGAAAGAAAGAAGGAAGGAAAGAAAGAAGGATGGAAGAAAGAAAGAAAGGAAGAAAGAAAGAAAGAAGGAAGGAAAGAAAGAAGGATGGAAGAAAGAAAGAAAGAAAGAACAAAAGAAAGAAAGAAAAAAGAAAGAAGGAAAGAAAGAAAGAAAAAGAAAGAGAGAAAGAGAGAGAAAGAAAGAAAGAGAAAGAAAAAGAAAGAAAAAGGAAGAAAGAAAGAGAAAGAAACAAAAAGAAAGAAAGAAAAAGAAAGAGAGAAAGAAAGAAAGGAAGAAAGAAAAAGAAAGAAAGAAAAAGAAAGAGAGAAAGAGAGAGAAAGAAAGAAAGAAAAAGAAAAAAGAAAGAGAAAGAGAACGAAAAAGCAAGAGAAAGAAAGAGAGAAAGAAAGAGAGAAAGAAAGAGAGAAAGAAAGAGAGAAAGAAAGAGAGAAAGAAAGCGAGAAAGAAAGCGAGAAAGAAAGAAAAAGAGAGAGAAAGAAAGAGAGAGGGAAAGAAAGAGGGAAAGAAAAAGAGAGAGAAGAGAGAAAGAAAGAAAGAAAAAAGAGAAAGAAAGAAAGAAAAAGAAAGAGAGAAAAAGAAAGAAAAAGAAAAAGAAAGGAAAAGAAAAAGAAAGAAAGAAAGAAAGAAAGAAAGAAAGAAAGAAAGAAAGAAAGAAAGAAAGAAAGAAAGAAAGAAAGAAAGAAAGAAAAAGAAAGAAAGAAAGAAAGAAAGAAAGAAAGAAAGAAAGAAAGAAAGAAAGAAAGAAAGAAAGAAAGAAAGAAAGAAAGAAAGAAAAAGAAAGAAAGAAAGAAAGAAAGAAAGAAAAAGAAAGAAAGAAAGAAAGAAGGAAAGAAAAAGAAATCTCTCAAAGCCCAAATGTGATGTCATGTGGGACAGGAGAGATGAGCTGGTAATTATCAGCTGGTGATGGCAATTACCAGTTCCTAAGCCTGAACATCAGTTCTATACAAAACAGTGGAAAAAAATTGTTACAAGATGCAATCAATAAAGAAGCAGAGGGTCAGCATACAATTAGTGTCACTCAATGTGCTTGAGGGAAGGGGTCCTTGTCAAGCCAAACTGATTATGTTTGTGATGAGATAACAAGGTTGGTGATACAGGGAACAGCATCAATGGGAGAGTTTTCTGAAGGGTTTGATTCATTTCCAGCAGTCTTATTAAAAAGGAAAAGAAAAAAAAGATAAATATAAATATCAAATCAATTAAAAGCTGGTAAAATGATGGAGCTCAGAAAGGACTTGTCAATGGCAAATCATGACTGATGCAAGAACTATTCAATCATCATCAATGATGGGGGAATAAGGATAAAATCCCTGCTGACAACATCTCTAAAAGGCAATGATTGCCTCTGAGCAGGGCAAAGGGATTCTACAGAGACATCTGAACTGGTTGGGAATGCAAAATTTATAGCCAGAACCAAAAAATGCAGCTCAGCTGATCCAAATCCCTTCCAGCACCTGAAGGGAACCCACAAGAAAGACGTGCAGAGACTATTGACAGGTAGTGACAGGACATGGAGGAATTGCTTCAAACTGACATAAAATAGGTCTAGATTGGATATTGGGAAGAAATTCTTCCCTGGGAGGGTGGGGAGGCCCTGCCACAGGTTGTTCTGTGGCTGTTCCATCCCTGGAAGTGTCCAAGGAAAGCTTGGACGGAGCTCTGAGTAACCTGGGCTAGTGGAAGGTGTCCCTGCCCATGGCAGGGGAGTTGGAACTGGATGGTCCTGCAGGTCCTTTCCAACCCAAACCATTCGATGATTCTCCCAAATCCCAAATGAATTAGGGAAGTTTCCATGAAGACAAGTTTTCATGACAACTCTGCTTCCCCTGCTCTGTTCTTCTCACAGTACAAAACTCACATTTCAACTTGGGAGGGACCAGATCTCAACTCCCTTCGCTTTCAAATCATTGCCAGCCCCTTCTTTTCCATTTTTTTAATCCAAAATCTCCCAGAAGTAGATGCTGAGGACACTTTCCAGTGTGGATCCCTCCATTTCCTCTCTAACAAAAGCCGTTACTTCGCAGGAGGTCCAGCTGGGATGCATCTTCAAAACTTGAGGGTGCAGAAATTAACTGCAAAAAGAGCTTTTTTTTTTGCTCTATTTAGCTTTCAGTTCGATGGTGATGATGCCTAAAAGCTCCCTCTTAACTGTCATCTGTAGTTCCTATGCCAAATGCCAGCCAGGAACAGAAATCTTCAGGAAAGGAGGAGACAAACATTGAATTTTATAGCTTAGAAACAGCTGCTCCTGCCTTCAGGCCTCCACACTTAGGACTCACTGACCTGGTTTACCCACTCCTTCTTTTATGCTTTATATCCCCATGTCTGGTGATAACTGATGCATTCTGAACTGTTATTTAAACTCAATTAAAGGGAATATTGGCTATTAATCACCTCTTGCTTTGCTGCAGCTCTTGTATTGCCAGCAGAAATGTCTAAAGTGGAGACGAAGGATGTTAATTCTTTACTGAGAGTGATTAGACAAGGGGGTTGTTTTATCTTTGTTTGATTTTTAGGAGGCTTGTCAGGGGCGTTTTTTGGGGGGTTTGTTGCTTCTTTTGAACTTGCTGAACTTCCAAAACACCAGCTTGGCACGTTTTCTTCAAACAGCTTTGCAAAGGAGGATAAAGATGGCAATAAATAGACATATGGTGCACATGAGCCTAATTCATGCAAAGTTGCTCATCCTGGGCAGATGGAAATGGATGTTTTTGAGTACCTTGGGTAGAAAAGCTGCCTTAAAACTTACCTTGCTTTTCTTTTTGCTGTGTCATCAGCCTGGCTAACGAGCAGCTCCAAGGCAACTTTTCCTGCTGCTCCGACTCGTGTGCTAATTGATTTTGCAGTCTCGTGTCCTCCTTGCCCCTCTTCTCCTGAGTTAAATGAGAGACCCGTTACTTTAATGGCAAAAAATGCAAAATAGGCCCCAAATATTCCCAGTGTTGATGCAGGAGAGGAGAATCTGATCCAGGAGACACAGGGAAAGGGAAAAGAGAGGCATAAATGTGTTAGAGACTTCCCCCCCACCAACAGGTTATTCCTTCAGCTCTTTCTCCACCATCAGTGGATCTGCAAAACTCCCCCATGCTGGAATTTTTTCTCCAGTATATTCTGGATATTCTGTCTGAAAATATGAGGCACAGCTCATGTCAAATTTGCAACTGCCTGGAGTTTGGGGGAGTTTTTAAGAGACTCATCCCTCCTCTTTCTTCTTGTTAATGTTTCCTTTTTCTTTTCTCATCCTCTTTCCACTGATCACTGATCCACCAGACATTGATCTTCACACAAAGGTGCAAAATAAGTCAACAGGCCCTTGGCACTCATTTTATTGAGCAGCTTTCCACTGGGAATTAAAAGAAAAGCCATTGGATAAAGGAGAGTGTTGCCAGTATCCTGGAATACTTACTCCACCAAAACCCTCCTCTGCAAGTGTCCATGAGATTCTGAATTTTCAGACCCCGAAGTAGTTCAAGACTTGACAAGGACCAGGTTGCACCTGGTTATTTAAATCCTTAATGGCTCTAAATTGAAAGAGGAGGGGTTTAGGTGGGATATTGGGAAGAAATTCTTCCCTGTGAGGGTGGGGAGGCCCTGGAACAGAATTCCCAGAGAAGCTGTGGCTGTCCCTGTATCCCTGGAAGTGTCCAAACCAGGTTGGACAGGGTTGCAGCAATGTGAGATAGTGAAAGTTGTCCCTGCTCATGGCAGGGGGTTCAAACAAGATGATCTTGAAGGTCCCTTCCAGTCCAAGCCATTCTATGATTCCATGATGCTTAATCACAGTAACTCAGGTCTCTGCCTGGGATTTTGAGGAACCAGAGCCCTCCAGGAGGAAAAATATTCCCATGTTGTGTCTCCAGCTCATCATTGTGTGGATTTTCCCCTGTACAGAGTCCTGGAAGTGTTTGGGCATCAACTTGTGCAAACTGAGCCTTTCAGAGAATCACAGTCATAGAATATCCTGAGCTGGAAGGATCCACAAGGATCATCCAAATCCAGCTCCTGGCCCTGCACAGGACACCTCAAAAATCCCACCATTTCCTGAAAGCATTTTCCAAACCTTTCTCGAGCTCATCTTCCCTCCTGGTGAAAAAAGGTCAAATTATCACCAAATCAATAAATGAGCTTGTGGAATGAAATATATTCAATGGAATATTAGAACAGACAAAGACCAAACCCGGATCATTCAGTGGAAAAGTCCCAACATTCACCTCAAATCCCAGCACTGTTTTCATCTTTTGTCCTGCACACAGATGTCCTCACTCCAAAGCAGCTTGGATTTACTGATGGGATTGAGGGATTCTTTCTTTTCTTGTTTTTTTTTTTTTTTTTTTTTTTGTCTTTAAAGTTCAGAGGAAAAGCAATTCCTGTCAGAATTTGAGGAATGGGAGCACAGCTGGAATTTCCACCACAAGCTGGAACAAACAAAGGAGCTTCTAGAGAGGAGTGGGTGTTTATGCAAGGAAAATCCCCTGGGAATGAGCTGGAGGAGATGAATTCATCAGTATTAATGGCCTTATCTTCCCAAACTACCAAACCATGAGTCTCCTGCAGATCCCTTTCCACTGCTGGCAGCACTGGAGTTTGGAAAATATGGAAAACAGCAGCAGCCCCTTGAATATCCTTCAGGACACGGATTTTTTGCAACCATGGTTGTCATCTACACTTGGGGGAGAAGGTGATGGGTTTGTCCATCAGCTTAATGACTTTAATGCTCAAAATATAAATATAAAGGGGAAAAAAGAGCTGGTTTAGGAGTTGTTTTTTTCCAATGTGCCTTTGCCATTTTCCCGAGGTTCTTGGTGACGGCCTTTTGCTGAAATTCCCCCCAGATGTGGTGTTTTGCATGGACTTCTCTGTACCACAGGGAATTGTTAAAGTTGGAAAAGACCTTTAAGATCATCCAGTCCAACCATGAACACACCACCACCATGTTCACCACTCCGCCACGCCCTCATCTGCCGTATCCACAGGTTTTTGGAACACTTCCAGGGCACTGCAATATTTTCCCTCACAGTGTCTCCCAATATGAATCTTTATATCACTCAAACCCATTAAATATGTTGAATTTGCCCTGTATTTCCTTTTTTCCTCTTTTTTTTTTTAATTTTACCCTCCAAATCCTTTATGTCCTCACCTGGAAGAACGATTTGCAGCCCTGCCAGGAGAGCAGAGTGAGGACTTGGGGAACCTGCTGAGCACTTCGCTGAGGTGTTTTATGATCTCCCAAACCAGCCTTGCTCCTGATGAGCTCCAGTGCTCTCCATGTGGAATGTCAGCCCTCCTTTCAGGGAATCAGGCTGTCCTGAATGGGCAGTACGTGAGGAGCAGGCACCAAGAGAAGAAGGGACAGCAGAGATGAAACGGGGGAGGTAAACTCAAAAAACCTCATTAAATGTAGGGGCAGCCCAAGGAGAGAAGATTTCTGACCATCTCTGCTGTTTCTCCAAGTTGTATCATCTCTCAAAAGGAAATTTCAAGCCACCCACATATGCCCAGATTTTGCGAGAAAAGCTTTTTTTTTTTTCTTTTAAATAGGAATATTTGTTCAGCTATAAAAAAAAAAGGAATATTTTATAGCCTTTATTAATAAAAAGGCTGCACTGGAGATAAAAGACAGGACAGCAGCACATGCCAAATGTGCTTGGCAAGCCCTGAAGCAGTTCCAGGTCTGGTCACAGCAACACTTAACTAAATTGAGCAAGGGAAAGTTTTAACTTTGCAGTTTTTCCTGCTGCAGGTAAAGATTTACTGGGTGTTAAATATCTGCTCCAGATCGTGGATCATTTTGGTCCAGAGCCATTCAGGCTTTTATATGCCAGAGGAAGGAGAGGGATGGTTCTGCTTCACCCTTTCCTTGCTGGATTTCAGTGTTCCATCATCTCATTCCAATCTCCTGCCATGGACAGGGGCACTTCCACTAGCCCAGGTTGCTCCAAGCCCTGTCCAACCTGGCCTTGGACACTTCCAGGGATCCAGGGGCAGCCACAGCTTCTCCAGGAAATCCATTCCAGCCCCTCACCACCCTCCCAGGGAAAAATTTCTTCCTTATAATAAATCTAAATAACTCCTTTTTTACTTTAAACCTGTTCCATGAACTTTCTGTCCGAGACAACCTAAAAAGACTGAGGAAAAATCAAGCATTTAGGGTGGTATCTCTGCCTCATGTGCACTCTATAAAAGTCTGTCCTTCCTGTTTTCCCCTTTCCTCAGGTGTTTTTCCCTGTGCAGAAGCAGAATTTCACAAACCTTTCTCTCCTCAACTGGTTTTAGATGGTGCAAACTGTACATTATTCTCCAAGTCTAAACCTTCCTGCTGGGATTTTGTGCCCGGTTGTAAATTGAGTGCAGGGTTTCCACAAGCTAAATATTTCTATGTGGGTATTTTTGGGTGCTTTTGGGTGGGTTTTTTTGTTGTTGATTCAGGTTGTTTTTTGTGGGGTTTTTTTGTTTGGTTGGTTGGGGTTTTTTTTAATGTTATCAGTGGTTTGGAATTTTTTCCTTGTCTGTTGGTTTTATGTTAATTTTTGATATACAAGTTAAAAATCCAGTGCTTACATGAGAAGAAAACTAAAACCAAAAAGTAAAACTGCTGGTTTTGTTGGAGTCGTTACCAGGCAACATCTTCACTTCCACTCATGGTCCCAATGCTTCCAAGGGTTTTATTCTGATCCTCTCTGTGTCCATCCCTCTGCTGAGAGGGAATACCTTTCCATTCCTCCAATTCCAGGGTTAATTTTGATTCCCAAGCTTTGGCTCTCCCTCCACCATTCCTGGTTCTCCAGTGAGATATAAATTCTCTAAAGCCATTTCCTTCCCTTCCTCATATTTTATATATATATATTTTATTTTTATATATGTATTTTTTATTTTTATATATGTGTATATATATATATAATATTTTATATCTATTTTTAATATATATATTCTATTTCTTTCTGCTTCATCTACACCAAAGAACTTTTATACTCAGGAACCAGGCCAAAGAATCACATTGTGGAGTCATTGTCTTCCCTTCTTAATACTTTTACTTCCTGTGTTATCCAAGGTGGTTCCAAACCCTATTCCACTTTCTATTTTTACTCTTTTTTCCCTTTATTTATGTATTTAGGGGTAATCTGATTAATAAAGTTACACATTCAGTCTGGAACCACAACCAAGGGGGTTTTAGCCCTTGGGTGACTTCTCTCGTTCGAAGATTCGTGGAAGGGATTGGCCTGTGCTTGTGCTCCTGAATTCTCCCACAACACAAAAAACCCCCTCCTCATTGCTTTCTCCCAAAGCTTTTCATCCAGAATTAACCCCAAGATTCATGGGATGTCTCTGGGCAGACACAAAATCCATCACTAAATGTGGTTTGTAGCATTTTTCACTGCAAAGGGAAGTTAAACACATTGAGTTCTTTTAAACACTTTGAAATAAAACCCCGTGTGTGTGTCCACTAAACTGCCCAAAATCATTGGAGATGTGGTTAAAAGTGAAGCAGTGCTGGTGGAGCAGCATAAAAGCCAGATTTGGAGGCTTCAGGACATAATTGGCCATGTAAGGCTGGTTTTGGGAGGATGGGGGTTGCCAGGGCACCACTTGAGCTCCGTAAATGGATCCAAGTCACGCTTAGAGAAGGGACAAGAAGTGACATTAGAGCTGTGACTGGGCATCTGCACAACCTGAAGGCTCTTCCTGGCTCTTTACCCTCCTTGACAGAAAGAAATGGTCTCAGTTGTGAATTGTCACTTCACATTAAAGCAAATTCCTTCCGCTTCTCTGAGTGCCAGAGACAGGAACAACCACCGAAAAACCTCGGAGAATTGTCTGAACAAGCCTCTGGGTCACTGGTAACAACTTTTCATTAGCAAGGGCCAGCTGGGTGGCAAATAAACCCCTTCCCATGGACATCTGGAGGAGAGCAGGGTCATTTGTCACAGCTCTTTCCAGTGCACTGGGTCCCCCTGTAAGAGGCTGGAGGCAGGAAGGTGCTGGATAAACGTGTTTTGATGCAGCTTCCCTGTGGATTTCCCATGGATCCCGTGTTTGCAGCACTCCTGGCAGTTTGACATCCAGCTGAAATTCCTGCTGTGCAGTGTGGGCACAGCTGTCCCAGGGCACTGAGCTTGAAAGAACTTGGAGGTTGGAATCCCAACTGCAAACCCTCAGCTGGGGTTGCTCTCATCCTTATTCAGCTGATCAGTCCTATGGAACAGAAAGTGTGGCTCCTGCTGTGCCAGGATTTCAGTTTTCCAGGGTGTTTCAAATATGTTGTTAAGGCCAGGCTTTACTGGAGAATCAATTTATAAATGAAAAGCTTCTCCTGGTTTGATTTTTTTTTATACACACAGAGCCAGATGTGGCCAGGCTGAATTAGAAATAGAGTTTATAATTTCGTATCAATACATTTTATAATATAAAACCTCCTGTTTTGCCCAGCTCTGGGCCTTCTGTCCCAAAATGGAGGGGGAATCCAATCATAGAATCATGGAATGGTTTGGGTTGGAAAGGACCTTAAAGAACATCCTGTTCCAACCCTTTCAGGGATGGAAGTGTTCCAACACTTCCAGGGATGGGGCATCCACAACTTCTCAGTCTGAGAGGTCTAAGATGGTTCAGGAGGTGTTCAAGGCCAGGTTGGATGGGGCTTGGAGCAACCTGACTTTGGACATTGGGTGGAGGGACAGGACACAGGGAAGGTCTTCCTGCTGCCAGAGTGCGGGGTTAGATGGGATACTGGGAAGGAATTCTTCCCTGGGAGGGTAAGGAGGTCCCGGCACAGGTTGCCCAGAGAAGCTGTGGCTGCCCTGGATCCCTGGAAGTGTCCAAGGCCAGGTTGGATGGGGCTTGGAGCAACCTGGGCTAGTGGAGGGTGTCCCTGCCCATGGCAGGGGGTTGGAACTGGATGATCCTTAAGGTCCCTTCCAACCCAAACCATTCCATGTTTCTATGACCCACTGGCAATTAAATGCTGACTGAACCAAGGCAACTTTGTCTAGAAATTCTTCAAAAATAACAGGCAAAGCCTCTCCCTTTCTGAGCCTCTGTTTTTTCTCCCAGCCTTTCTCATTCTTACCTGAGTTTTCCCATCCCTGGGCCATGGACCGGATCATCCCTGCACCTCAGTCATGGACTTTTGTCTGGATCACAATCCCAGCAGCACATTAAGGAATTTCCAACCTTAAATGACAACCATTAGGCCTGGGCATGAGGAGCAAGATGCAAATAAAAGCCAGATTTTATCGTGCAGAGCGATTTTACCGCACGGAGTGAGTTATTTAATTAATATTTCAGAAACGCCTCAAGACTCCATCAATTAATGCAACGAGGATGTACAAATTACCTATAATTATTATTACCTCCATAAGCAAGGAACAGATTTTCTCTCTCTTTCCCAGACATTTGGGTAACGAGCTAATGAGGGGATTCCACTTCAGTAGGTGAGCTGAGCTTTAACACTCAATTTTGCTGGGTGAGTGATAAAGGGCTTTGAATTATTCCTTTCTCTCTTGGCCATAAACCTTTTAACAGCTTCAATTTTTTACAAACCATAGCCTCTGCATTACAGCCACCACTCCAGTCAGCTTAACTCCTTGTGCTGCTTAATACACTATAAAACCTCTCTCCTAAAGAACATTTCCATGGAAACAGTCCATTAAAAATGAATTTTATAGCTTATGTTTTCTATAAATGGACAGCTCACTTAATGGCCTTTTACTATTCCACTTTGCCAGAGAGGCTTGAAATTTAACTGTATTTAATTATTTTATAATTTGAGACAGCACTTTTTTTTTATTACTTTTTATTTTTTTTTTAATTTTATGGCCATTACAAAATCTCAGCCTGGTTCATTGGGCTCTGGGAATGAAAATTAAGAATCATGTCCCACACACAAACTGTCTAAACACACCTGTAATAAAGTGGTTTAAGCACTTCAAGATGTCCAAATTTTATTAATTTTTTCCCAAATCCACCATGGTTCTTATTCCATCTAAAAAGTGTAAAAATACACTGTTTAAGAGAAGAGTAGGACAGATCAGCCTGAGAACACATTTTTGGTGTCATTTTTGCCTTTATCTAAATCTCTTGATGCCCTCCTGAAATAAAGAGGGGGCGTATTTGCAAGGAAAACCAGAATTTTCTTTCAGTTGAAGGAAAAAAAAGTAGTGTCAGCACTTTGCTGTTATCTGGACTCCTCAGGAACACAATCAATTTTGGCTGGATTGTCCAATTTATCAGGGCTCTCCCAAGGGAATTCTTGCCTGGGGTTCCATTTCCAGGGAGTTCAGGAGCTTCAGGAAGTTCCTTCACCGTCACTTTTTGTTCATCAGCCAACATCTAACATTAATATCAGTACCCATCAACTACCAACCAACACCATCATCTTAAGGGAACTGCTCCTTGAGGTTCTTTATCAAAATCTACCCAGAATTTGTTGCCTTTTTCCAACTAAAAGCCGTTTTCTCCCAGGCTCAGCCTGAGGATTTTGTATTTGTGTTGGGAAGTCCGTGATGTCCATGTGGGAATCTTCCCTGTGTCCATTTTCATGAGGGTCACTCATGTCATTCCATGCCCAGTCCCTCTGGTGTTTTCCAGAACAGCAACTCTGAGTGTCCGGAGGCACAAGGGAGACAACTCTGGGCCCTTGAAGTTCAGCTCCAGAAGAACCATTGACTCAAAGAATGATTTGGGTTGGAAGGGACCTTAAAGATCATCCCGTTCCACCCCTTGCCATGGTCAGGGACACCTTCCACTAGCCCAGGTTGCTCCAAGCCCCATCCAACCTGGCCTTGGACACTTCCAGGGATGAGGCAGCCACAGCTTCTCTGGGAATTCTATTCCAGGGCCTCCCCACCCTCACAGGGAAGACTTTTTTCTCCTTAATATCCCATCTTCTTCTTCCTAATATCTAATATAAATCTACCCTCTGTCAGTTTGAAGCCATTCCCTGTATCCTGTCCCTCCATCCCTTGTCCCAAATCCCTCTCCAGCTCTCTTGGAGCCCCTTTAGGCCCTGGAAGGGGCTCTCAGGTCTCCCTGGAGCCTTCCCTTCTCCAGGTGAACCCCCCCAGCTCTCCCAGCCTGGCTCCAGAGCAGAATCCTGGCTCTAGCCCTTGGAGCATCTCCATGGCCTCCTCTGGACCCATTCCAACAGATCCATGCCTTGATCCCTTTTCCTTGCTCCATCACCAGTTTGGTGGCCTCTGTGGGACTTCTACCAGTCTGTCCATGGGTTTCCCCCCCCCCGAAAAGGAAGGAAAACTGGTGAATCCCTGGATAATCCCTAATGCTCAGAGCTGCTCAGGAGTTCCCTCTGTGCTCCTGTCTCCTTTTCTGTGTCCTTTTCCAGCAGGGTTTGGATTTCTGTTGGAAAACACTGTCAAAAAGCTGAATGTGGTTTTATCCTCAGCAGTGCAGCCCCAATCTCATGTGGTTTGCAGCCATTCTCTGAGGGACAGTGATAAATGGGCTGCCAGAGATCTGAATTCCCATAAAAAATTTCCTTGGGAATCAGGAGCAGGCATTACTTCTTTCCTTTTCATTCTTATTTATTTTATTTTATTTTATTTATTTTATTTTATTTTTTATTTAATTTAATTTTATTTTGTTTTGTTTTATTTTACTTTACTTTACTTTATTTTATTTTATTTTATTTTATTTTATTTTATTTTATTTTACTTTATTTTTATTTTTTCCCTTCCTTTTTCCCCCTATATTCTTATTTTTCTCTGCCTTTTCCCTCCTTAATTTTCATTTTTTTCTCCTCCTTTTTTCTCTTTTTTTTTCCTTACTTTTCCCCCTTTATTTTTATTTTTTCCCTTCCTTTTCCCCCCTTTTTTTTTATTTTTCCTCTTCCTTTTTTTTACTTTTATATTTTTATTCTCAGATGACTCAGCACAGGCCACGATCACCCACTCAGAGCAAGGAACTCCAGGAGGGAAAGACAATAATCTCTTCTTTTTCCAGTCAGATTTTTTCCCCGAATACAAGGGATATATCCTGCTGGACATGTCTGTCTGACCAGCTGCTGAAATTAAAAAGCTTTCAGAGACTTAACAGCTGACCAGGACTAAATTTTGCTTCCTTTTAAGCATGAGAACAGCAATGGAGCCTGACTAACAAGGGCCAATTCCCTGGAAAACAATCTGAGTTAGAAAAAATGCTGTGATGAGCAGCTATAACAATATTCTCCATAATACCTTAAATTAATATTCCTTCACGCTTATTAAATGCCTAAACATTCCCCTCTGTCCCTCAACTTGCAGATCAAAGCATTTTTGTTGTCACCAACTAATATTAAAGTATTTGGGAGAGTCAGTCACAACCTCTGTATGATTCAATGAGTGTTGGAACACATAAGTTGGAATAGCAAAAATTTTATATACATATATTTATATGCAGACATATTTATATACATATATATTTATATACATATATTTATATGCATACATATTTATATACATATATATTTATATACATATATAATATATGAACATATATATGTATATATACATATATACATATATATATACATATATGGATACATATATATTATAATATATAATATATGTATATACATATATACATATGTATACACATATATGGATACATATATACATATCTATTATAATATATAATATATGTGTGTACACATAATACATGTATACACATAATATATATGTATATACACATACATACACATAATACATATATATATATATTTATATCTATAAATCTCCACCCCTGAGTCCTTCAGTGTTGGCTCCAGAAGGTCTTCCCAGTTTCCCTGTCTGATGTCCTGGATGGATTTTTTCTCCTGTGTTGAAATAGGGTTTTGGTTTTGCCCTCTGGGTCTGTTCTTGCCATGCAAAGGAAAATCGAGCTCACACTGGAGACACTGTCACATCCAGGAGGTTTCCTCATCCTTATTCTCTGTCTGAGTGTCTCAGTTTCCACTTTAAAAAAGCAGAAAGGAATTTTATAGGATCATGGAATGAAGAAGAAGGTCTCCCCTGAGCCTCCTTTTCTCCAGGCTGAGCCCCCCCAGCTCCCTCAGTTGCTCCTGGTGCTCCAGACCCTTCTCAGCTCCGTTCCCTTCCCTGAACACTTTCCAGCACCCCCAATATTTTCCTTGCCATGAGGGACCCCAAAACAGACCCCAGGGTTTGAGGTGTGGGGAAAATAAGTGCCTTGGGTGTGAAGAAAGACACATTAAAGAGGAGAGAATGTGATAATCAACTGAGCAAAGAAGGAGAAACAGCCTAAGAAGAAATCCCGTTATATGGACACTTCATTAATACTAAAACAAATCCATCTATCAAATTCTATCCCATGGATCACATGCCTCATCCCTGGAAGTGTTCAAGGTCAGGTTGGACAGGGCTTGGAGCAACCTGGGCTAGTGGAAGTTGTCCCTGCCCATGGCAGAGGGTGGAACAACATGAACTTTAAGTCCCTTCCAACCCAAATCACTCTGTGATTCCATGATCCCTAAGGGAAACCAGGAGCACTGGCTGGTGATGATGCAAAATGGGAAGGTAGATTCCAGCCTCTCCAGCTCCCTGCCAAATCCACCCTTGATGCCAACTAATCATTTAGTTTCCTTGTCCTCCTGAATGTTCTCCAACTCCTTGCCATTTTCCCTGGGAAGTTCTGAGGGAATATTTACCTCCCTATAATTGCACTCCTTGAGTCCTCAGGGCCTCAGCTGCCTCAGGAGCTGCAGGTCGTTCTCCTGGTGTTCTGCTGCCTTGGCATCGTTTCAAAGTTGGCACTGGAATGTCAGTGCTCTTTGGTTATCAATTGCAAAGTGGGTTTGAGCACAATTTTTGCACCAGGGGAAGTTCAGGTCGGACATCAGGAGGAATTTCTTCATGGAAATGGTTGTGAGACACTGGAAGGGGTTGCCCAGGGGGGTGGTGGAGTTCCCATCCCTGGAGGTGTCCAAGGAAGGACTGGACGTGGCACTCTGTGCTCTGGGCTGGGGGACAAGGTGGGAATCAGGCACAGCTTGGACTCGATGGCCTTGGAGATCTTTTCCAACCTCAGTGATTCTGGGATTCTAAAGTGAAATGTAAGAGGAAACGACTTTTGTGAGGAAGCCTGGAGGGAACCTGCTGCAGGTCACATCTCACAGTGGATCCTGGTCTCAGGTTAAGCAGAAGGCTTTGCTTTTGGGTGGTTCACACTGAACTCATCTGGGAATTTGGATATTTCACAATAGTGAGGTGACTGAAGCCCAGACAGAGAGTTGGGCTGTTCATCCTGGAGAAGAGAAGGCTTCAGGGAGACCTCAGAGCCCCTTCCAGTGTTTAAAGGGGCTCCAGGAGAGCTGGAGAGGGACTTGGGACAAGGGATGGAGGGACAGGACAAAGGGGAATGGCTTTAAAGGCAGGATTAAATTGGACATTGGGAAGGAATTCTTCCCTGGGAGGGTGGGGAGGCCCTGGAATAGAAATCCCAGAGAAGATGTAGTTGCCCCTGGATCCCTGGAAGTGTCCAAGGCCAGGTTGGATGGGGCTTGGAAAAACCTGGGCTAGTGGAAGGTGTCCCTGCCCATGGCAGGGGGTTGGAACTGGATGATCCTGAAGGTCTCTTGCAAACCAAACCATTCCGTAATTCCCTGATTCTGTGATAGATCATTACTGATGATCAAGCTCATCTTTGTGCATAAATCCTGTCTGAACAAACATTTTCTATCTCATTTTTAGAACAGCAAATAAGAACAAAAGCTGAACATTTTAAAACCTTTTAAAGAGATTTCTGCACTGAAATTTTCTTTCTTCCTCTGGCAGGTTGATCTGACAGTTAATTATGGGATCTGTAAAAGGTTTTCACTTTGTTTCTGCTCTTGTTTCTACTTCCAACCACTTCTTGAATTTCTCATGAATATCATCTCCTTCACATAAGTACTTGAACACTTTATGTTTGGAGAGAAATTTGGTTGCCTGATCAGGGACTTTTAGACCTCAAGATGTCCCTCAGACCTTCACCTGCTGGTCCAGAAAGGGAGGTTGGTTTTATCCAACCCACCCTTGGATAATCCTGGCTAAATGGTCATGGAAACAACCTTGTGGACACTCCAGCTGACCTGAGGGGTGGGAATTTGAGCTCAAATCCAAACTCCAGGCTCTTGGGGCCATGTTTCATGGAGAAAACTTCTGCAATTGATTCCAAAGACATGGAGATCACTGGGATTTGTTAATTGAAAGAAGATTGACACAGGAAATCCAGCAGCATTTGAATAATTAGTGTTGAAAAAGCAGAGGGAAGAAGGAAATAATCTTAACTGAGAGAGGGAAAAATTCCCTTAGGACTGGAGGTTACAAGGTTGTATCATCCCAACTCCTCAGGTTTCTTTCATCCACACATCCAACTATTTTCCTGATCACCACAGTGACCAAGGACTTCCCAGAGATATTGGACTCACAGGGGGATAGTATTTGTGAGACCTGTGTTTGTTCACTCAGAGAAAAAAAATGAAACAGCAGAAAAAAATAGGTATTTAATATCTGGAGATATTCAAAATATGACTGGACAAGTGCCTGCACAACATTTTGAGTTTGGATCTTGCTGCAAAGTCAGTCCTGCTCTGAGGAAGGGTTTTGAGCAGACATCTCAGAAGTCCCTCCTGACCTCAACAGTTTTGTGACTCCTCCACAAAGAATTTCCAGAGTCTCACTGAGTTTGTGTCAGCAAGGTCTGTGCTCCAAAGCTGATCCAGGGGATGGGAATTTGAGCTCAAATCCAAGCTCAAGGCTCTTGGGGCCATGTTTCATGGAGAAAACTTCTGCAATTGATTCCGAAGACATGGAGATCACTGGGATTTGTTAACTGAAAGAAGATTGACACAGCTCGGGGTGGGCACTCAAAATCCATGGTCTAGGATGTTACAGGAAATCCAGCAGCATTTGAATAGTTAATGTTGAACAAGTAGAGGAAAGAAGGGAATAATCTTCATTGGGAGATGAAAAAACTCCCTTAGGACTGGAGGTTACAGGGTTGTATCATCCCAACTCCTCGGGTTTCTTTCATCCACACATCCAACTATTTTCCTGATCACCACAGTGACCAAGGACTTCCCAGAGATATTGGACTCACAGGGGGATAGTATTTGTGAGACCTGTGTTTGTTCACTCAGAGAAAAAAAATGAAACAGCAGAAAAAAATAGGTATTTAATATCTGGAGATATTCAAAATATGACTGGACAAGTGCCTGCACAACATTTTGAGTTTGGATCTTGCTGCAAAGTCAGTCCTGCTCTGAGGAAGGGTTTTGAGCAGACACCTCAGAAGTCCCTCCTGTGACCTCAACAGTTTTGTGACTCCTCCACAACGAATTTCCAGACTCTCACTGGGTTTCTGTGAGCAAGGTCTGTGCTCCACAGGTCTCATGGCACTCTTTGCTCCTGACTCTCTGCTCCCTCCAACCTGGTGGAGCTTCATCTTTGCTGAGAAAAGCACTGGGGGTACAATAGTGGTGGTAAAATGAAGAACTCAGGGTGCTGTGGAATTATTTTCTATCTTTCCTTTCCTCTCCTCTTCCTTTCTAACCTTCCTGATCCTTCCCCTCATGTTTTATTCCCTCTAATCATTGCTGGTGAGGCTTCAATGCAGCCAATCCTTGTCGCTATGGGTTTCCAAATCGTTGTATTTTAGGGAAATAAAATGCAGGAGGGTGATTTGAACGCTAATGATGTGAGATACAGCTTTTTTTATATATAAAATCCATCCCTGCTTAATGACCTGAGTCACTGTAGACTCCTGGTTAAGGCAGGTAAGGGCATGTGGCCCTCTCAGAACAACAGGGGACTAAGTGACACCTTAATTAACAGTTCCCTCAAGTCTATGTGGTGAGGAATAACAGAGGAGCTGTGCAATGAGTTAGCAAGACACCAGAAGAGTTTAGGGCTTCTCAACCTTCTGCTTTTCATGCCTACTCATCTGGAAAAAGCCTCCCATGACAGGGGTGAGGGAAGATGGATCATACAAGCTGAGGGCTGGATGGAATCCTAGTTAAGCCTGTCTTTGCTCATCCACTTTGGTAGGAGGGAAACAATACTGCATGTCTCCAGGTCCATATTTCTAGTTTTATGTGGATTTTGGGGGTTCTCCTGCCTTGCAGTGCTGAATGGTGCAGTTAAACAGTGACTCTGACTCACTCCTAGGATTGTGTCCATCCCTGGGATACTCAAAGAACAGCATGCAGAACCATGGCAGGTGTTTGAAAGTCGTTATAAAAGTCAGCAGATTCAGTGAAAAACAAGGTCACAATGTGTAGGAATTATATCTGGAGTGAAACAGAACAAGGCCACGTGTCCTCTGTGGTCTGCAAGGACTATTATGGTCTGGAATTGGTTTATTTTATATAGTTTAAATAGATATTAGGAAGATTTACTGTGAGGGTGGAACAGGTTACCCAGAGAGGTTGTGGACACCCCATCCCTGGAAGTGTCCAAGGCCATGTTGGACGGGGCTTGGAGCAATCTGGGATAGTGGAAGGGTTCCCTGCCCATGGCAGGGGGTTGGAATTGGATGAGCTTTAATGTCCCTTCCAACCCAAACCATTCCATGATTTGATGGAATAAGAGTTGAGTGGACAATTTCCTTTGGGTCTCCTTGGATTTGTCCCCTTGCAAACCACACCCACATTCCTTCCAGCTCACAGTTGGCTCAGACCCATCCAGGGTCTTGAGCAGTTGGCAAAGTCATTCCCAATCTATTGTCCAAAAGTGCTTTTTTAGCAGGTCAGGGGGGGTCCTGTGTGTTGAGCTGGGAAGGGAAGGTGGAGATAATGGAGATGGGCACAAACCCCTCTTATTCCAAAGTAAAGTCATGGAATCACAAAATCATTAAGGCTGGAAAAGACCCCCAAGACTGTCAAGTCCAACTTTTGACCAAACCTTTCCCCACTGAACCATGTCATGAAGTGCCACATCTACTCATTTTTTTAACACTTCAGGGATGGTGATTCCATTACTTTCCTGGGAAGCTTATTCCAGTGCCTAAACACTCTTTCAGTGAAGGATATTTTCCCCAATATCCAACCTGGACCACTCCTGGTGCAACTTGAGGCCGTTTTACCTTGTCCTACCCACGTGTGTGTACAGGAACTATGACATTTACCTCCCATCCAGGGTTACTGTAGATTTTACTCTACATTGATTTACACAAAGAAACTCCCATGAGCAGCTTCACAAATACCAGCAGAGTTGGATGAGCCCAAAACCACAGAAAATTGGCATTAACGCGTTAAAAAAATAAATGTGTTTAAGTATTTTTGCTCTTCAGAACTGTCGAATCGAAACAATTCAGCTCCATTTAACAGCTGAATTCCTCAGCTGAAAAGAAGGATTTCTACAGCGATGAGATACTTTGTCTTTCCTCCCAGGCAATATTTAATTTAGAAATTTAGCCCCAAACAAGAGACACGTGAAGGGGCACAAAAAGCTTTTGATCCAGGTTGAATAATTGCTTCGCTCAACCCAAGCTGAAGGTTTATTTCCACGGAAGGAGTTGATTGTTTTTGGGTTCATTAAACCCAAGAGAGGGTTTTTTCTGCCTCCATTACTCCGGTTTATCACCTGAACGAGAGCAAAGAAAGAAGCAAGAAAACAATTGGTGCACCTCTTATATACAAGCCCTAATTTGTAAAACAAGCTGAAGTTTGATCTCTCACTGCCCCAGGTCTTACCTGCAATCAGCAGAATGTCTTCTCAAAGACATGTGGCTGTTCCTTGCCTCGTTTTTGATGACTCCAGCAAGGATCAGCACCCTTTGTTACCCTAAATCGAGCTGAGGGCTCAGTACCCCAACAAAGTGCTCCCGTTTCCCTCCTCACTTTGCTCCATCACATCAACAGCACAGACATAAAAAATTCGGAACCATTAATGACCTGCTCTGCCCCAGCTTTATTATCTAATTTGGGAGTCATCTCTTTTATTTGACTTTTTAATGGTCTTGGTTTTAACAAAGTGGGACAGGTAGAGGCGAAGCAGCAAACCCATAAAACAGGATTTTAATGGAGAAATTATTAAACTGATTTTAACTCAACCCCTGGGTTTTCTCACTTTTACCCTTTGGATTCTCTCCTCCATTCCCTGAGCAGGGAGTGACTGAGTACGTGTGGTGCAGTTTATCTGTTGTATTCTTGATACCAGCCTTGAATGTGAGGTTCATTTACTTCTGCTTAATTAGCTGTTGTTAGTAAACCGATCTCAGAATCACGGAATGGTTCAGTTGGAAGGGACTTCAAAGAACATCTTGTTCCAAACACCTGCCCACCTTCCACTAGAGCAGGTTGTTCCTGCACTTCTTCAATTTGGAGTGAGTTTAATGTGAACTGAACAGTTTCTCCCCTGTCACAGGTACTTTCCAAGGCTAATTATGGACTCAAAGGACATTTGAATACTCTCCTGGTGCCATCATTCCTGGTGTGACAGGCTGAGAGAGCTGGGCCAGTTCAGCCTGAAGAAAAGAAGGTTTCAGGGAGACCTTGAAACCCCTTCCAGTACCCAAAGTGGGGCTACAAGGAGGTTAGAGAGGGACTTTTTACAAGAACATGCAGTGACAGGAACAGGGGGAATGGCTTTAACTTGAAAGTAAATAGATTTAGATTAGATATTAAGACAAAATTCTTCCCTGTGAGGGTGGGGAGGCCCTGGCACAGGTTGCCCAGAGAAGCTGTGGCACCTCAGGGCTTTCTTGTCCCTTTGTGGTGCCTTTATTTTGCAATCTGGACACGTGACCTTGTTATCTTTGTGTCCCATTTCACACAAGGGACACATGGCCTCAGTATCTCGATGCCACATCTCCAGCAGCTAGGTTGGATTGATTGCAATTAAAACCACTTCTATATCTCACAGCATCTTGTGTTTTCTTTTGAATAGATTTAAAAAAAAGAAACAAACAAAACCAAACCACTAATTTACAAGTCAACTAATTAAAATACAATTCTACAATCAGAAACCAAAAAAAAAAGTTCTATGGTCCATGAGAGAGAGAAATCTCTCTCTTTGGCTTCACAAACCTGTTTATAGACATCTGTCAAGAAGAAGAGCTTTTTAAGGTTGAGAGAATTTTAACTGACTGAGACAGACCTTGTTCACTTACATCTGCCCACATCTTAATTTGTAAATTTGGACACTCTGTGGCCTTTCCTTGTCTTTTAGTTTTGATACATTTTTGCACAGACAGGTCACATTGGGGGAACTGTCTTGGCAACTATGTGAGGTTTTTATGAAAATACAAAAGTTGTGATTATCACAAAATAGCACAGGACCAAGCTCAAGAGCTTTAAGGACAGTACCAGTCATCAGGAGGCTCTAAGTAGAAGTAGGAGAGCTGGTAATACCCTACTGTGTTAACGACAAACTACCAGAAAGCACAGCTTGGCCAGGAATTTATTTTAAAAAATGCACTTGGAGTGTAGGAGCTCAAGACACTCATGTTTCCTCCTTGTTTCATGGTCCCTCATAATGGAGTTGGAAATTGGATCCCAAAATGGTTTGGGTTGGAAGGGACCTAAAGATCATCCAGTTCCACCCCCTGCCATGGGCAGGGACACCTTCCACTAGCTGAGGTTGCTCCAAGCCCTGTCCAACCTGGCCTTGGACACTTCCAGGCAGCCACAGCTTCTCTGGGCAACCTGGTCCAGGGTCTCTCCACCTTCCCAGGGAATAATTTCTTCCCAATATCCCATCTAAACTTACCCTCTTTGTTTGCAGCTGTTCCCACTCACCCTGTCACTGCATGTCCTTGCAAACAGTTCCCCAGTCAAGAGTCCAATGTTAAACTATTCAGATTTTTGTTTCACCGTTTCCTTTTCTGCAGCCCTCTTTGAGGTAGATGGAGTCATGGAATCAAAGAACATCCACAAGGATCATCCTGGCCCTGCACAGAACAAATCCAACAATCCCACCCTGTCCCTGAGAGCGTTGTCCAAAGGCTCCTGGGGCTCTGGCAGCCTTGGTGCTGTGCCCACTGCCCTGGGGAGCCTGGGCAGTGCCCAACCAGCCTCTGGGGGAAGAACCTTTTCCTGAGATCCAACCTAACCCTGCCCTGACACAGCTCCAACCGTTCCCATGTTGCCCAGAGTTGATGTCACTCCAGAAGGTTGGGTGGCCAAGCCTGGAATGTCCTCCCAGACTTTAGTGCTGGCTCAAGGACACTGTGAAATTCCTCCTGGAATGAACTGAAGTCAGACCCTTCTGTTGGAGAAGCCTTGAGGTCCAAGACATCGGTGTTTCCTCCACCAGGACACCCTGCAAGGCCTTTCCTGCTCCTGATCTTGCTGTTGGCACCACAAAGAGATCCCACAAAAATGAATAAGTCTGTTACTTTCAGGAATTCTTTGGCTCCCACCTGCCTTGGGAAAATTAATGTCCATCCTGAGAATGGATTTCACTGTGGTGTTTACGAAGAGAATTAAAAAAAAAAAAGAAATTTAGAAGAACAAAAGCCCTTACAAGCCTTTAGCTCAGTTGAACTGCTTTATGACACTAACAACAGAAAAATAAGGATTGATAGCTTGGAATAAAGCACGTGGCCAAAAATAAACCACAAACCAGAGTGTGGTTTGGTTCTTTGCAAAGTAAATTTCCCTGGACACATGTAGAGCCCTGATACACAGGTATTAATCTCCAGCTTCAAGAAAGAAGAGTTTTCTTAGGAAAACAAAAGGAGTTGCACAAAACCATTGTAAACAATTCCTGCAGCATTGGAAATGTCAGCTATTATACAGTCAGCACTCCCACGGGCAATTCCCATGACTGATGTTTCCCATGGCTGAACAAAATGCTCCAGCTCGTTATTCCCAGGGTTTTACTTCAGTGTTTTTCTCCTCCAAGCTTTGGGAACAGGTGACTTCTTGCTCTCATGTTGTGACTCACGTGGAACAGGAGGGATAAAATGGATTAAAACCCACCTAACACCCAGCTCTCAAGGAGCTGCTGATGGATAATCATTAATGGAAAAGCAAAAAACATTCCCAGGATGATGTGCAAAGATTGCTCCAAACAGGCCGTGGTTTTCAGCAGGTTCCTCGAGGTTTTATACCTTTTCTAGCACAGATGAGAGGAAATGGTCTCCAGTTGTGCCAGGGGAGGTTTAGGTTGGATATCAGGAAGGATTTCATCACTTAAGGGGTTGTCAAGGGATGGAACAGGCTGGGCAGGAAAGTGGTGGAGCCACAATCCCTGGAATGAGCTGGGTGTTAGGTGGGTTTTAATCCATTTTATCCCTCCTGTTCCACGTGAGTCACAACACGAGAGCAGGAAGTCACCTGTTCCCAAAGCTTAGAAGAGATTGTTTGAGAAAAATACTGAAGTAAAACCCCTGCATAATGGGTTGGAACGTTTTATTCAGCCATGGGAAACATCAGTTGTAGGAAATGCTTGAAAAAAAAAGTTCCAACCTGTTATCCAGGGGATTTTGCTTGAGGCAAATGTGAATTTATGGGAGGTGAAATGTGTGAGTGATGCAAATACTGAGGAGGTGGTTGAGGCCTGTTCCAGGAGAAGCTTGAGGAGCTAAAGGAAAAATGTGGGCCTGTGGAAGAAAAGGATCACCCAATTATGGAATCATTAAGGTTGGAGAAGACCTCTATGGTCATGGAGTCCAACCATTAACCCAGCACTTGCTGGGCCACCACTAACCCGTGTCCCCAGGTGTCACATCCACATGTTTTTTGAACTCTTCCAGGGATGGTGCTTCCAACACTTCCCTGGGCAGTCTGTTCCACTGCCTGGCCACTCTTTCAGTGAAGCAATTTTCCCAACATCCAAACTAAACCTCCCCTGGCACAACTGGAGGCTGTTCCTTTTTTGTCCTGTCACTTGTTCCCTGGGAGCAGAGCCCGACCTCCACCTGGCTCCACAAGCCCCTGCCACGGGCAGGGACACCCCCCACTATTCCAGGTTGCTCCAAGCCCTGTCCAGCCTGACCTTGGACACTTCCAAGGATCCAGGGGCAGCCACAGCTTCTCTGGGCAACCTGTGCCAGGGCCTCCCGACCCTCCCAGGGAAGGATTCCTTCCCAATATCCAATCTAAACATAACCTCTTTCAGCTTAAAGCCATTCCCTGTGTCCTGTCCCTCCATCCCTTGTTCCCATGTCCTCTCCAGCTCTCCTGGAGCCCCTTTAGGCCCTGGAAGGGGCTCTCAGGTCTCCCTGGAGCCTTCTCTTCTCCAGGTGACCCCCCTCAGCTCTCCCAGCCTGGCTCCAGAGCTGAGGGGCTCCAGGAGGGTTTATCTCCATTTTCTAAACCCATCAATCAAACAATAACAGCCCAAATTAATTTTTATGCATATTCCATCTTCCCCATCAAAGCCCAAAGCACATGTTTCAGTGGGAAATGAGTCTTCTTGGATTATTATCACATGACATGAAGGGACAGTGTGACATGACAGCATTTCTTCGGGTATTTCATTTTATTTTTGAGGTGAAAAATTATTACTGAGAATCACACGACGACTCTCTTTCCTTTAAACCCAAACCTTCTAAAACTTAAATCATATATTGGAAAAAATGTGAAAATGAAGCATGTTAATGATATTGTTTCTGACTTGTCATCCTTTAGCAGGCAATTAAGTGCAATGTGGCATTTCCTTGACAAAACAGCTCTGTACAGCTGTGTCTTTCTCCAGACAAAATATAAAGCAAATTGGAATGTGTGCATCCATAAATCTCCATGGCTGCAGCTGGAGCTGGAATGGGAAGAGCGGGAGGAGGGAGGGATGATGAGTGGAGCCCTTTAGTGAAAATCAGTATCATCTCCACCTTCATTTTCTTTTTGCTTTGTTTTCTTTCATTACCCTAGATTTAAAAATTCCAGGCATAACGTTGCCCACTAGAATAGTCTGGTTTAGGATTTCAGCACATGGAATTTGGGCATCCCACAGCTCCCTAGGTTTGGTGGCAGCCACTGATCCTTGATAGGAAACTGGTGGGCAAAGGGAGACCCTCATAAATGAAGCAATTTTTCTTAAATTAAAATTAAAATTAGGTCAAATCAGGATCAAATTAGGTTAAAATTAGAATTGTGGTGCCCAAAACCACACGAAGACACCTCAAGTACATCCTGCTGCCCCAAGGCAACTAAACCTTAATCCCTCTCTAGGACAACCCAGGCTTGTGTATCCGAGTCCAGCTGATTAATTCCAAATCCATCCTTCCCACCTGCTCCAGATGAATGTGTTGCATATTTTCCATTCACACATTATCCTGCCAAGCCCAGACTTTTTGTGCTAAATTGGATTTTCCCCAGTCCAGGTGCAGTCACTCCCTGGACTGAATTGTTTGCAAACCTTAAAGATGGAAGAGGAGATTCCAGGCCTCCCCTGGGTGTGTTTTCCTGGAGAAAAGGCCATGAGCCATTTCCCTGTGCTGCTGGCAAAGCCTCTCCCTGCTGGATTTCCATAAATCCCAACAAACCTCACTGAGGCACCGAGCCACGTGCAACCAGAAATCACAGCCAGATGCTCCTGAAGACACTCATTCAGTCACCAGCTCCCACAATCCCAGATTTGCTGCTGGTAAATTTGGGATAATGGAGCCCAGGAGATGTGGGGACCGAGGTCTGAGGATTTGCAGCTGAATTGCATCCATAATTCCAGGACAGGGAGCTCTTGGAGCAGTAATATTTTCTGAAATGCAACTATTTCTCACTTGTACTGCGGGTATTTGGAGTTTGTCTTATGAAAAGTCCTAGGCGGAGTATTTTTCCAACAGTTCACCAGTAAAATGACTTAAAAGTACTTTAAAATTAGGATTAGTAGAGAGTCAAAGCACCAACTGATGAGAGGGGAGGGAAGGCAAGGGAAGGGAAAAGGGAAGGGGAAAAGGGAAGGGTAAGGAAAGGGAAAAGGAAAAGAAAAAGGGGAAGGAAAGGGAAAAAAAGGGAAGGGAAGAGGAAAGAAATAGGGTAAGGAAAAGAAAAAGAAAAAGGGGAAGGGAAGGGGAAAGAAAAAGAAAAAGGGGAAGAGAAGGGGAAAGAAAAAGAAAAAGGGGAAGAGAAGGGGAAAGATAAAGGGGAAGGGAAAAGAAAAAGGGGAAGGAAAAAGAAAAAGAAAAAGAAAAAGAAAAAGGGGAAGGGAAGGGAAAAGAGAGGAAGGAAAGGGAAAAAAGAAAAGAAAAAGTGGAGGGGAAGGAAAAAGAAAAAGAAAAAGAAAAAGAAAAAGAAAAAGAAAAAGAAAAAGAAAAAGAAAAAGAAAAAGAAAAAGAAAAAGAAAAAGAAAAAGAAAAAGAAAAAGAAAGGAGAAAAAAAGAAAAAAGAAAAAAGAAAAAAGAAAAAAGGGAAGGGGAAAGAAATAGAGGAAGGAAAGGGAAAAGGAAAAGAAAAAGAGGAAGGAAAGGGAAAAGAAAAAGAAAAAAGGGGAAGGAAAGGGAAAAGAAAAGGGGAAGGAAAGGGAAAAGAAAAAGGGGAAGGAATGAGAAAGGAAAAGGGGAAGGGAGAAATAAGGAAAGGGGAAAATAAAAAGGGGCTCAGTCCAACAGTGTAATAACCATTTTTTCATAAAGTATCCTGGTGGTTTCTAATTTTGCAGGGAAAACCACAGATTCAGACAAAATAACCTCAATCCTCCGGGGGTTCTATCAGTGTTCCCACGTTGCTGAGCCCGTTTCATCCCTCGATCCCGTCTCTGCACGGCCAATTTAATTCCTCTGCTTTCGGCTCCAGACCTTCCCCCGGCTTCAAGCGGTGTCGGGGAAGGGGGAACAGGCTCGGAATTAATCCCGGCAGTGAATCGATTGCAGGTGGAGAGAGTGAGGAGGGCGGTCCCGGAGGGCAGAGGACTCGATTTCTCCAAATGTAGCTCTAAATAATTAATACCTTGTTTCGGGGCTGTGGCACCACCACTCGCTGTTGTTATTAAACGTGTTACAAAGGGCTGTGCAGGAGCAGCTGCAGCTCACCGAGGACCCTGGACAGGGGCACCCTGTGCTGGGTTAGGAACCGGCTGGAGGGCCGGGCCCAAAGGGTGGTGGTGAACGGAGCTGCATCCAGCTGGGACCCGGTCACCAGTGGTGTCCCCAGGGATCAGTGCTGGGCCCAGTTCTGTTTAATGTCTTTATTGATGATTTAGATGAGGGGATCAAGTGAACCATCAGCAGATTTGCAGATGACACCAAGCTGGGGGATAGTGTTGATCTGCTGGAAGGCAGAAGGGCTCTGCAGAGGGACCTGGATAGGTTGGAGAGTTGAGCTGATTCCAATGGGATGAGGTTCAACAAGGCCAAGTGCCGGGTCCTGCACTTTGGCCACAACAACCCCCGGCAGCCTCACGGGCTGGGACAGAGTGGCTGGAGAGCAGCCAGGCAGGAAGGGAGCTGGGAGTTTGGATGGACAAGAAGCTGAACAGGAGCCAGAGTGTGCCCAGGTGGCCAAGAAGGCCAATGGATCCTGGCCTGGATCAGGAAGAGTGTGGCCAACAGGTCCAAGGAAGGGATTCTTCCCCTGGACTCAGCACCTGTGAGGCCTCCCCTGGAGTGCTGTGTCCAGTTTTGGGCCCCTCAATTCAGGAAGGCCATGGAGGTCCTGGAGCAGGTTCAAAGAGCAACAAGGCTGGTGAAGGGACTGGAGCACAAGTCCTATGAGGAGAGGCTGAGGGAGCTGGGGCTGTTCAGCCTGGAGAAGAGGAGGCTCAGGGGAGACCTCCTCACTCTCTACAACTCCCTGAAAGGAGGTTGTAGCCAGGTGGGGGTTGGTCTCTTTTCCCAGGCAACAATCAGCAAGACAAGAGGTCTCTGTCTTAAGCTGTGCCAGGGGAGGTTTAGGTTGGATATTAGAAAGAATTCTTTTCCAGAGAGGGTGATCAGCCATTGGAATGGGCTGCCCAGGGAGGGGGTGGATTCTCCATCCCTGGAGGTTTTTAAGGTGAGACTGGATGTGGCATCAGTGTCATGGTCTAGCAACAGCAGTGGTAGTGGATCAAGGGTTGGACTTGATGATCTCAGAGGTCCCTTCCAACCCAGCTGATTCTATGATTCTATGATTCTATGATTCTATGATTCTATGATTCTATGATTCTATGAGCTGAGCTCTGCTCATCCCTCCACCATGATTGCAGTTCCCATTCCGTGCCACCCTCGTGTTCTCTGTCAGCTTGGCGAGGAAAACTAGAAAATCACACTGGTTTGCTGTTTATTTTTGAACAAATCCATTGGTTCCAGCATAGGAAAATAGTAGAAAATACATGTGTTACTTTGTGGTTCCAATCCAAATTATTAAACAGCAAACTTCACGGCGGTTTGGGCGGTGGGATGTGGAAAACAGAAGCCCTTCCCAACCATTGGAAATCCTTTGGGAATCCTCTGTGGCGTCAACTATCAAAAGCAAATTCTTTTGTCACTGAAGCCTGAGCTGCAAACACAGCGGGGACACCTTTTCTCCAACCTCTGGGTTGTGATGGGAAAAATCACTTTGCTGTGGGAATCAAAGTGGGAGTGAACATTTCATGGCCCTCAGGGTTTACCTTCTCTGCTTTTCATTTTGTTTTTTATCTGCTTTATTGAATTTTATTTATAATTTTATTTTATCTTTCGTTTTTCTTGCTCCCAGCAGTGATCCCAGTGTTTTCCCCATTTTATAATTTCAGTCCTTGTTGAGTTTGAACCAAGTTTAGTCAGAAGGGATCTTTTCTCCTGGCTCAGACTACTGGGAATGTTTCATTCCTCCCTGTTTCAGAGCCAAATGCTTTTCCTGGGGTCACCAGGAGTCAGGTTTAACAACTCCTTTGCTCAGCTCTAACGATGTGAGCTGTGGTTTCCCTCCCTCTGCTCTCACTGTGACTCATCAGAGCTGTGATTTATGTGGATTTTTTATAACCCCTATAATTGTCAGAGTGACCTGTGATCCCTGAGGTGGGGAAATGTGGATTTTTGGCCCTTCCTGGTCTGAATGTCATTGCAGAAAAGCTGATTGCACATGGCCCAGCCAGGTGTCCTCTTTAAGACAAGGGACACAACAAGCTGGGATGAGGCAACACTCCCAGTGCCAGAACAGCCCACAAGCCACCAGCCCTTCCTTCACTCTTCCACAACTCTTTCCAAACCAGGTAAGTCCAATTTGTGCTTCCTAAAGTTACAGAGGGTGGGTTTTCATGACAATAAATGACCTTTTTGTTGTGTGGGATGAAGATGAGCATGAACTCAGTGATATAGATGCAGAGCAGCTCCGAGGGAGAGAAGAACTTACTGCCCAGTTCAAGCAGTTCAAGAAGTGACCTTTGGGTTTGTCCTGGGCAGGGCCTCCATGATCCTTGTTGGTCCCTTCCAGCTCAGGATATTTGATGATTCTGTGGTTCCATTTGGAGTCGTTAATGATGTCCTAGGAGGATTCCCAATATCCAGGTGCCATTCCAGAGGGATGTGGATCTCCCTGAGCCCTACACAGACACTGTAGATTCCCTCATGTCCCACACCCATGTGGACCACCTTGAGTGGGTTCATCTGTTTATCCAGTATCCAGCTCCTACAAAGCACAATCAGAGCTATAAAATCCAACCAGACACTCTTATCTCTGTGTTTTCCCTTCCCTCACAAACCAGAGAGATCTTGATCCTTAACACAATCCCTCCTTCCCTCAGATCCATAAGGGGCTTATGAAGAACACGGAATTCCTCCACAGGAACTCTGGGTTCTTTGATCTCTTCTCAACGTGGTTTAATCTTTAATTTTTCATCGATGGCAACTGATCTCTTTGAGGATTCCATTTTTTCCTTCTTATTAAAAAAGGAAGCAAAGCTGAAATTCCAGCGATTTCTTGCTTGGAGATGGGAAGTGGAGAGGATAATTCTCAGATGGTGCACAAAGGGTGGTTTTGAGATTTCACTTTTTATCCACAGACCTGCCAAGCCACAGCATCAAGTCTCTATTCCTCCGTGCCTCAGTTTCCCTCCTTGGGATTATATCCTTGTGTTACCAGGGCCTGGAGCAACAGGATAAGGGGGAATGGCTTCAGACTGTCAGAGAATAGGTTTAGGTGGGATATTGGGAAGAAATTCTTCCCTGGGAGGGTAGGGAGGCCCTGGCACAGGTTGCCCAGAGAAGCTGTGGCTGCCCCATCCCTGGAAGTGTCCAAGGCCAGGTTGGACAGGACTTGGAGCAACCTGGGCTAGTGGAAGGTGTCCCTGCCCATGGCAGGGGGTTGGAACTAAATGATCTTTAAGGTCCCTCCCAACCCAAACCATTTCATGTTTCAATGATATGTAAGGTCTATAAATCTCTGTCTTCTTCTCAGGGATGATCAGCAGCACCTGAATCAAGGATTTCACTCCAAAAATCCCCAGAATCCAGCTCACCTGAGTAAAGGGAGATCTTCACTCCCTGTTTTCTCCAGCCAGTTTGTCCACGCCCTTATGAACATTCCCAATGCACTTCCAAAGTGTAAAACACTAGAGATTTTCCATCTCTCAATTTTCCATATCTCGATTTTCCATCTCTCAGTTTTCCATCCATCCATTTTCCATCCATCCATTTTCCCTGCTCTTCAATCACATTTGTTTCAGATGCATCTTTGTCCAGTTTGATGTTCAAATCGATATAAATGCAAAAGTGATAAATCTGAGGGCTGACAACTTCTTTTCACGTGCTAATGATGTGAGAGAGGGTTTTTTACACAGTACCTTCGGTGCTGCCTTTCCATCATTTATTTGAAAGGAGAAAAAGAGGAAAAAAAAAAAAGAGAAGAAAATGACTTTCATGTGACCCCTGTGGTGATAAATTTGAATATATAAAGCTGAAGGAAGAGAAAACATAAAAGCAAACAAAATGCTTTTGAACTTACTCAGGAATTTATTTTCTGTGGATGTGTGGATCAAAAATACCAATAAATTTCAATTTCAAGGTTTTTTTGAGCTTCTGTTTCAAAAACTACAGGTTGGGTTTGGGTTTTGGGGTTGTTTTTTTTTGGTGACTTCATTGTAAATAATCATAGTTGATGACCGAACTATGGGATTTTTTTGATGACTTCAATACAAATAGTTATAAATTGATTATAAACCAACAAAATTTTGGTTGTAACGAAAAAAAATGAAAATCAAACAAAAACCCATTAAAATCAACAAAAATAGGCATTGGATTTAAAAAAAAAATATGTACAGTGAATTTGAGGCCTTTTTTTCCTCAGCAATACATTCCCAATAACCCCCAGAGAGAAATCCCACACTCAACAATTATTTCTACAAAGTGATGAAAACTTGGAGTGAGAAACCACAGGAGCTGTGTGGGATTCCCTAAAGCACATCCAAAGGCTCCAGGTAGGTTTGTGAGGGCATAAAATCCATATATTCCATCACATCAACTCTCCCTATCTTGGCAGCTTTGGTTGGAAGCCTTTCCCTCAGAAAGCTAAAACCAGGAGAGCTAAATCCTAATTATCCTGCCCTTGTTCCTCCCTTAATTTTGCCATCTACATCCTTATGTAATAATAACCTTTTCAGGGGCTTTTTGGCCCACTGCTACACTTTCATTATGGCAACAGTTCCCTTCAGCTGCTGCATTTCTTTTCCTTTTAACACGAAAATATTCATCACTTCACTGTGATTATTTGTAAAAAAAAAGAAAATAATATGGGAGATTTGAGTTTCTCAGAGCTGGTGGCATTAAACATAATCAGGCAAGTTTGTCCAGCCCCACACTATGTGAAGTGAGAACATTTCACTGTTATCAGACAGGTTGCTAAATGACCTTTAAGTTCTTTTTTTTATTTTTTTTTCCCCTAGCAAAGCATTTTTAACTTTGCATAGTCTCCTGAATAAAAAATATCTTTAATAATTACATTCTCCTGTCCCTAGATGACTCCTAAGTAAAGCTTTTTAACTGCAGGAAAGCCTGGTTGGATAAAGCCACTGACTTGGAGAAAAGCAGATTCCTCACTGGAGGTGAGCAATGACCTGAGGGCATTGGCTCTCCAGCAGAGCAGAGCACACAATTGTTTTTTCCACAATCCCATTATTGTCCTTTCCTGTTTGCTTCCAGCTCTGGCTGTTCCCATAACCTCAACCTTTTTCCCTCATTTTCCATGACAGTCACCTCCAAATCTACGTAGGATTCCTCCAGTTATTTTGGCAGGAGTTGCGGTAACCCAGTGAACTTTCATTGTCCCATTTCCAAGGATAAAACACATAAAATAGTTTTATTTTAAGACCTAAAGCTCTTAAAGTTGGTGTGAGAGAGAAGTTCCCAGCATTGCCCAGCCCCATCCCTTGTTACACCTGGAGTTATAGGGTTCCAACAGCTTTGTGACATCCATGGAATAAATTTAGATGAAAATTTTAAGTATATCCCCAGCCATCACCGTTTCTTCTGTTCTTGTTGCCATTTTCTCTTGATCTGCTCATCCCAAGTGGATTTTGCAAAGAGGGGAGTGACCCTACATGGATTTATGGGATCAAGGAATGTTTCAGCATACAGAGAGCTGGATCTCCTGCCACAACCCTTCATCCACAAGCCATGGAAAAAGCTCCACTGGTGAACTGCAGGATGCCATGGGTTGTCCAAGTGAGGGTTCATCTCCATAAACGCACCATAAATCCTCAGGAAGGTCAGAGGATGAAAATAGATGGAGAAATCCCAGTAGATTGATCAGCTCAAAGGGAACATCCTGAACTGGTTATCTCTAAAGGGAACAATTAGAGCATCTTCCCAAATGGAAAATCCAATGACTTGCAGACTAAAAGGGAATAAAGACCGTAGCACTCATTATGGGATGCAGGCAGAAGAGAATTGGGACTTTATAAACCTATTCTGAGGTGGTTTTAATGGTTTTGTGGGAATACACGAAGCCTCCTCAGGGTTGTTTGGGAAAAGGGGGTCGGGCTCGTGTCTCAGGCAACGAGTGACAGGACGAGGGGAAACGACCTCAAGTTGTGCCAGGGGAGGTTCAGGTTGGATATTGGGAAAGATTTCTCCCAGAGAATTGGTGAAGCATTGGAACAGGCTGCCCAGGGAGGTGGTGGAGTCACCATCCCTGGAAGAGTTCAAAAAATAAGTGGAAGTGGCTCTTCATGATACGGTTTAGTGGGAATGGGGGTGTTGGGTCAAAGGTTGGACTTGGTGATTTTGGAGGTCTTTTCCTACCTCAATGATTCTGGGATTGTCTAAGGGCCAAAAATATGAGAAGGGAGAACGCAACATGAATTGGGAAGAAGAAAACAAGGGAAATGAGAGGAGAGAGGGGACAACAGGGGCTGCTCTGGGGTAAAGAGGTTACTGGGCAGTGTGGGTTGATCTGGTCAACTCCCACCCCAAAATCTGCTCTCTGGTGACCAGTGACCTGAGGGAATGTCATGAACCTGTGTCAGGGGAGGTTTAGGTTGGATATTAGGATAAGGTTCTTCCCCCAGAGGATGGTTGGGCACTGAACAGGCTCCCCAGGGCAGTGGGCACAGCCCCAAGGCTACCAGAGCTCAAGAAGAATTTGGACAACGCTCTCAGGCATGTGGTGGGATTCTTGGGATGTCCTGTGCGGGGTCAGGAGTGGATGATCCTTGTAGGATCCTTCCAACTTAGGATACTCTATGATTCCCTGAAACATCAGGGCTCAAATATGCAGGTAGCAGCAACTGAGAAGACCTGGGGACTTGAGGACCAGCTGCTGCACAGTCCATCCAAGTCGAGTCACAGGAGAAATCCATGAGAATTCCTGCAGCAACTTCAGTCCTGTTTGGCTGGAAAGGAAGAACAGGTTCAGTCCATCAGTGTTGTTCATGTTTCTGGGAGGGCTGTGTATTTAAATGGATGGATTTTAAATGGATTCAATTGTTTTGTGTTTTCTTTCTGTATTGATCTGTGCCATGCATATTCATATATGTATATAAGTATATATTCATATATACATATATATATATATATTCATATATATATATATATAAAATAACACATACTGGGACGCATCCTGCTGGAAAATGTGCTCGGTTTTACCACTGGCTGTACCTGGGGAACTACAGCAGCTTCTCATATATTGGGTTATTGGATTTAACAACCTCTAACAGGACCAGAACAGACATCAGGGACAGTAAAAGTGCAAAATAGAACAAACCAACAAAACAAAACAAAAAAAATCCCAAAACCAGTTAAGTACAATCACAAAATGCTTGGGCAATAGTCAAACAACTTCTCATGGCCTGGGATTGTTTCTTCTGGTTGCTCTTGTTCTCTTGGCTCCAGCTGGGAGGTTGTTCCACTCTCTCCCTGTTCTTATTATTTCTTAAATTTATGCCTGATTATTTTTATTTTTGTTCTTTTTATTCTTCCCTTTTTCTCCCATTTTCTGTCTGTGTGGCACATGGTGAGATTCTTGGCGTTGTCCTGTGCAGGGCCAGGAGTTGGGCTCGACGATCCTTATAGGTCCCTCCCAGCTCAGGATATTCTATTATTCCGTGTTAAATCAATGACTTTCAACCCATTTTCTGCCTCCTTTACCCAGAGATTCTATCTAAAAAAAAAAAAAAGGCCAGTTGATTAAAAATTGTGCTGCAATGGGTTTTAAAGTAATTTTAAAACTGTATTCAAGAAAAGCAATGTCCTCTTATCCCATACTTTTCTAACCTGCCCAAGGTCTCCTCATCAAAGAGGTTCCCCCCATGGCTTTGCTCTGCTCACTGAAGTGCTGAGTTTGTTCTTCCTGAGCTCACACAATTAAGCCAGGTGGGATCTTATCAGTCCAAAAGCAGGAATATCTCCTGTTTTCTTCTCTAAACACCTCAGCAAACCCTCTGCAGGGCTGTGCTCACATCTCATTTGCTCTGTGGTTCTGGTGAACGAGCCCTGACGTTGGAGGACAAGTTCTGTTGGTTGTTATTCCCTCTCAGCTCCGTTACCTCCCCTCTCCTGGTGATGACTGTATTTTGCAAGGTGGCAAAACTCCTCTGGGGTGATATTTTCACCCTCTCTGAACTAACATTTCAAGCTTTAGCACAAAGACTGGCTCTGTTACCAGCAGGTTCCTGAATCCTTCTGTTCCTTATTTAACAAATGAGGAGCCTAATGAGGCTGGAGCTGCTTCCTCAATAAATTGTCAGGTCTTCAAAGCAAACTCCATCTTTCCCCAGGTGAATATTCACTGCTTAAAACACTGCAGCCTTGATTAAATTGGTCCTCTGGATGGTGTTTTCATTCCAATTTAGAGGGAACAGTAGAAAACATTCCTGTGCTAGGAAGGGCTTCCAAGAGATTTCAGGGAAAACAGGAGTTCTGTGGATTTATGTCCCAGGAGAAAGGCAGGGACACATCTCTGGAGTTCACAGAAAAGTTCAAAAAGGGTGGAAAAGACCAATTCAGCCAGCATCTACCAGGGGAGGTTTAGATGGGATACTGGGATGAAATCCTTCCCTGTGAGGGTGGGGAGGCCCTGGCACAGGTTTCCCAGAGAAGCTGTGGATGCCCCATTCCTGGAAGGATGGATCTTCCCCCTGGAAGCGTTCAAGGCCAGGGTTCTGAGCAAACTGCTCTAGTGGAAGATGACCTTGCTCACTGCAGAGGGGTTGGATTAGATGACCTTTAAAGGTCCTTCCCAACCCAAACCATTCCATGATTTTATAATCTCCAGGCCAAATATGAAGTAAGAATCGAGGGCAGCACAAAGGCGAAGATCCATCTGACATTCCCTGCTGCATCCTGGGAATCCCTGTCCGCTTCCCTTTCTCCTCTTGCCTCTCTCATGTTGTTCCCCACATTCCAGGCCTCTTGCAAGGGAAATCACTCCATTTTTCCTGCAGCACTGGAGCAATTCCCACCTCGGTGTCCCTCCTTCAATCCCTCCCTCCTCCCTGCCCTGTTCCCAGTGACATTTTCCAGCACAGCGACTGCTTGGAGTTGTTTTATTGAGACAGAGCTGATTTTTAGAGCACTGACCCCCCCTCCTGGCGGCAAAGCTGAGAGGAAAAATCCTGGATATCAATAATCATGAGCTTGTTTCCAAAAAGGCAGCCAGGCATGTGATGATCATGGCAAAGTAGCTCTCAGAGAACGCATCAGGAGAACATCCCCAGCTTTCAGGAGAGGTGCTGGCACAAAAAGGAATTGCTTAATGCAGCAAGGAAACCACTCAGACATAAAGGCAGTTTATCCTTTGGATATTTCATTTTTATTTATTCATTTTGTAGGGCTGCCTTAAAGAAAAAAAAAAGGAATGAGGGAGAGAGAAAACAGTAATAATGGCTTTACATGAAAGGGGAACGGATCAGAACAGGCTAATCCATCAGCTGTGCTGACAAAACACAAGATGACAGCAATGTGGAGACAAGGAAATGTGTGTTGAACATTTTGATCTAATAGGAAGATGTCACCCCACTAATGAGACACATGAAGGAAAACCAACACTCAGAATTAACATCTACAAGCCAGAGAAAAATAAAGGAAATTTTGCTTTCGGGTGCAGGACTGGGGATTTTTGTTATTTGTGGTGAATCAGAGAATCACAGAGTCAGAGAATCACAGAATGGTTTGGGTTGGAAGGGACCTTCAAGACCATCTCATTCCAACCCCCTGCCATCGACAGGGACACCTTCCACTAGACCAGGTTGCTCAGAGCCTTATCCAGCCTGGTCTTAATATATATATTATATATTGTATATTGTCTATTGTGATGAGAAATTAAAGGTTGCTCTGTTTGTGCTGTTCCTACCTGAGCACAGAGGGCCGGGTCCTCCAAAACGATGTGAGAAGTGACCCTTCCTTCAGTGATAGGACATGAAACTTGAGCGGCTACAGGTCCCTGGAACTCCACATCTCCTTTAAGAAGCCAAAGGAGGGCTGGGAGGGTGGGGAAGGGCCTGGAGGTGAAGCCACACGAGGAGAGGCTGAGGGCACTTGGTTTGCTCAGCTGGAGAAGAGGACACTGAGGGGAGACCTCCTCGTGGTCTGCAGCTTCCTCAAGAGGGGCAGAGGAGGGGCAGGCACTGATCCCTTCCCTCTGTGACCAGTCACAGGACCTCAGGGAATGGCCTGGAGTTGTGTCAGGGCAGGGTTAGGTTGGATCTCAGTAAAAACCCCCCAGAGGGTGGTTGGGCACTACCCAGGCTCCCCAAGGCAGTGGGCACAGCCCCAAGGCTGCCAGAGCTCCAGGAGTGTTTGGACAATGCTCTCAGGGACAGGGTGGGATTGTTGGAGTTATTCTGTGCATTGCCAGGAGCTGGACTGGATGATCCCTGTGGGTTCCTCTCAACTCAGGATATTCTGTGACACCCCTTAGAATGTTCTTCCTGCTTCCAATGACCTGCGTGTGAGAAGATCCCGATCCAGGCATCTTATCTTTGAACTTTAAAAACCCAATTTATTTTCCTGCCATAGAGCTGTCCCACTGCTTTGGGAGCTCCTTTAAGTGCATCACCCCCCAACCCTCTGCAGCAAGAGCTCCACAAGGCTTTGTGAAGACCCAAAGTGTTTTCTTTGTTCTGAATTTGTCGCCTTCGAGCCTCCAATTGTTGAACTGGGAGAGAAATTTTTCTCATCTGTTTTCTCCAGGTAAATAAACAGCTTTATAAACTTATTTAATACCCTCTCTTAATTGTCCTTTTTTCTGTGCTGAAGAACCTTGAGCTGATGCACCATGGCATGCCCTGAGAGGAGTCCTTTGCCTGTTATCTCTGACAAGAAACTGTCCATTTTCTCTTTTTTTCCTGGGAATGGGAGGCGATGGAGCTGCCACTGCTGCTGAAAAGGGAGTGGGAGGCACAAAACAAATCTGCAGATATGAAAAATTTAGTGTTCAGGTTCCTCCTCCCCTGTTCAAATCGGGGAAGAACCATCATGTTCCTTCTTCCCTGTTCAAATCAGCAAGCAAACATCTGGTTTTTTGCAGTAGGTGGGGAAGAGACAGCAAATATTCCCACTTGGATTTAGGATTGACATACATTTCCAATTCACATACCCCATTCCTCCAACTCTGAGAGGACCAACTGGGGTGTCCCCAAAATTTGGGGGCTTCTGAGGGGTCCTGGAGGGGATTTAGGGGGTTTAAAGTGAGATTTTGGGGGGCTACAGGAGGCTTCAGGACCCAGCCTGGCACCACACGCCCCACCCCTCCAACTGTGAGAGGATCAGGTGGGGAGATCCAAAATCTGGGGAGACCTGGGGGTCATGGGATGGTCCTAGAGGGGTTTTAGGGAGGTTGTAGGAGGTTATGGGGGGAGTTACAGGGAGTTCCAAGGGGATTACATGAGGGTCTGGGGGCTGTGGGACCCAGCCTGGCACCACATGACCCCACCCCTCCAACCTGGAGTGGGGGGTGCCCAAAATTTGGGAGGGTTTGGGGGTTCCTGGAGGAGATTTGGGGTGTTACAGTGAGATTTTGGGGAAGTTACAATGAGAAGTTACTGGGGGATCTGGAGGGGTTACAGGGGGATTTGGGGGGTTACAGAAGGCTGCAGGACCCAGCCTGGCACCACACGCCCCACCCTTCCAACTGTGAGAGGATCAGGTGGTGGGTCCCCAAAATTTGGGGGACTGGGGGGTCCTGGAGTGGATTTAGGAGGTTTAAAGTGAGATTTGAGGGGGATTACAGGGGGATTTGGAGGAGTTACAGGAGGCTGCAGGACATGATCTGGCACCACATGTCTCACCCCTCCAACTGTGAGAGGATCAGGTGGGCGATTCCCAAATTTGGGGTGGCTCTGGCTTAGATGGCCTGAAATTGCTCCCAGATTTTCACACAGACACCCACTGTAGCTGCTTGGGATGAAATATCCTTGGGATAAAATTGGGTGCAGTTCCTGCTGGGGTCCTGGCACAGCGAATTATTTGCCTGTTGTCTTCAGAGCACAAAACATTCCACCCAAGGAACACAAAGCTGCTTGTTTTAACAACAAAATGACTCCGTGAGAGACACTCTCTGCAATCCCTGTTCCCACAGCTCCCCAACCTGGGAGATGCTGCATTTGCTGGTGAGAAGAGTTGCCCAGAAATCAGGAAATTCATCCTCTGAATCATAGAATTATAGAATCATAGAATCAGAGAATCAGAATCATAGAATCATGGAATCATAGAATCAGAGAATCAGAGAATCAGAATCATAGAATCAGCTGGGTTGGAAGGGACCTCTGAGATCATCAAGTCCAACACTTGATCCAACCCCGCCGTGGTTCCCCGTGGTTCCCAGCCCATGGCACTGATGCCACATCCAGTCTCACCTTAAACACCTCCAGGGACAGAGAATCCACCACTTCCCTGGGCAGCCCATTCCAAGGTCTGATCTCTCTCTCTGGAAAAAATTCCACAATCTACTGCTTCCATCATGACTTTCTTTCCCTGGCCTTTGGGCTGAGCCTTTTAGATCAGATTTTCAACTTTAATCACTACAGTGTTGCCCCCTGCTTGTCTTAAACCAAACCTGGGTTGCCCCCCTGTTTCTGCTGTTCAACAACCCTTTCATGAACTGCTCCCGAATTCCATCAACTGCTCCTCGGTTCCACCATCCCCTCCAGTGTCTTTGGATCTGATGAGTAAGTTCATGGAATCCCAGAGTCACAGAATCATTGAACTGTTTGGGTTGGAAGGGACCTGCTCCCAGGAAGCAGCAGTAGGACATGAGGGCACAGCCCTGAGATGTGCCAGGGGAGGGTTAGGTTGGACATGGGGAAGAAGTTCTTCCCAGAGAGAGGGATCAGATCTTGGAATGGGCTGCCCAGGGAGGGGGTGGTGTCGCCGTCCCTGGGGCTGCTGAAGCAGAGCCTGGACGTGGCACTCGGTGCTGTGGGCTGGGTGCCAAGGTGGGGCTGGGGACACGGGTTGTACTGGATGCTCTCAGGGGTCTTTCCAACCCAGCTGATTCTGTGATCACATCTTACCTTGGCTGCCCTGTTTTCTTTCCTCTCTTTGGGAACTTTCTCCAACAAAACCCCGGGATTTGCCCTGGGTGATGAACGGCTCAGAGACATTTAAATCTCCACTTGTGTTTGGGGTCATAAAACACAATGAACATGGTTTTAAGTAGCCTTTTCACAGGCAAATGTTTTTGTAAATAGTCCAACCAGGCTGAGTGATTGGAGCTATTCATCAGCAGGAGCTTCTGTATGGCTTTCTGTTAAAATGCCTCTATATTCACATGCAGGGTTGAAAATGTATTTCCATATTAATCCCCCTCCTGTTTTCCTCAAGGTTAACAGACAAAACAAAGCAACAAAACAATCAGATCAGTCGTGGTGCCAGTTGTTTGTTTTATTAAAATTCATGTCCCACCTTATCATTTTTGTTAAGCAACAAAGCTCTGTTAAAACTGTCAGTTCTATCAAAGGCAGATAAAATTCAAAGAATGGGAGTTTTAATCTTTATTTCCTTTCTTTTTCTACTGAACTGGTGGCAAAATGACACAGATCTCCTTTTCCTCTCTTCCTTCCATCTTGCACGTGTTTTATCTTCAACAACAACAACCCCTCGTTGATTTTGAGAGCAGAGGACCCAACTACTCTGCCCACCTGCCTCATCCAGGGCAGAGATATCCACCAGCAACTCCCTGAACTAAAAAGAGACAATGAAGAATTAAAGTCTTGTTCTAGATGCGTCCAAGGACAAGTTGGATGGAGCTCTGAGCAACCTGGGCTAGTGGAAGTTGTTCCTGCCCATGGCAGGGGCTTGGAACCGGGTGATCTATAAGATGCCTTCCAACCCAGTCCATCCTATGGTTCTGTGGTTCTGTGTCATGTTTTTTCCTCACTCCTTTGGATATTTCAAGGCTGGATTTCCTGGAGGAAATTGGAACTGAAAGCTGATCTCCTCTGTTTTTCCCCATCTCTTTGAGGTCAGCAATCAGCACAATCTCAGTCTAGGCTGATGGTCTCCTTCTCTCAGCTTGCTCCAGTATGGTCCATGGCTTTAAAGACTCTGGGGAAACGTTCATGGGGACAAAATTGGGATCACCAGGATAGGTTGGTAACAGGCAGAATCAAGGAAATACAGAAATGGCTCCAGGTTTTAAGGCCTTTATTCACAGAATCACAGAATGGTTTGGATTGGAAGGGACCTTAAAGAACATCCAGTTCCACCCCCTTGCCATGGGCAGGGACACTTTCCACTAGCCCAGGTTGCTCCAAGCCCTGTCCAGCCTGGCCTTGGACACTTCCAGGGATACAGGGGCAGCCACAGCTTCTCTGGGCAACCTGTGCCAGGGCCTCACCACCCTCACAGGGAATAATTTCCTCCCAATATCCCATCTAAACTTACACTCTTTCATCTTAAAACCACTCCCTTTGTCCTGTCACTCCAGGTCCTTGGAAATATTCTCTCTACATCTTTCTTGTAGCTCCTTTCAGGTCCTGGAAGGCCACAATCAAGTCACCCCAAAGCTTCTCTTCTCCAGGCTGAACAATCCCAACTCTCCCAGCCTTTCCTCCTGCAGAGCTGCTCCAGCCCTCTGATCATCCTGGTGCCTCCTCTAGAATTGCTCCAACAGCTCCATGTCCTTCCTGTGCTGGGATCCCAGTGCTGGAAGCAGCACTCAAGGTGAGTTTTCTCAATACAACCTCACCACCTGTCACCCTAAAGACAACTTCAATTCAGCTGGAGTCTGGTTTCCTCTCAAGCCAGTGACATTCCTGTGGAATTCAGGACTCAGAGAGGTTTCCAGCACATTCCTTGATCTCCAGCCTGTGCCTGCAGGGAATGCACGAGCACCAGCAGGACGTTTCCAGCTGTCACCATCTCCAGGGAGGATCTTGCTGCCCTGCTCCCGTTGGCCGATGATTTATTAAGAGCTATTTATGCCTGAGCCAATATTTCCCTCTGTTCTCCCATCTATTTGAGGTGTCCTCTGCAGCTCCACTGCACTGTTTTGATTTATGATTCATGTTATTTTCTTCAGAGTTCTGTTATATTTATTTATGTTGCCCCGAAGAGCTGATTTTTTCAAATGGACCAGTCCCAGCAACTTCAGGCCAGCCCCCCCCCCCCCTGCCTGCACACAAATATCATCTCCTCCTTTTGAATAAGTCATTGTTTTTAGAGACAGGAATAAATTCTCATCTGAATTTTTCGTATCAGACCCAGTGTGAGGGTCGTTAAACATCTCCCACCCGTTAATGGGGGTGATTTGAATTTCTATGGGGTTTCTGTTAAGAGGGAAAAGTTTAAGACACTCATAAAAAATAAGTTGTTGTAATTAATGTCCTTTAGTGGGGGAGGGGAATATGTTGTTATGTAATTTTATTAGACTAAAATACATTTATAGACTTTGAAAAAAAAAAAAGCCCTTGTTTCTGTTGTCTCCCAGAATATGCAAAATTCCTTGTTTTCTGAGCTGGAAAGAAATTCTAGGACGCTGAGACCTGAGAGGCAGCAAAGACTCATTCCCTGCAGCCATTTCCCAGTAAATAGCTGGACTATTTTGAATATTCTGAGCCACAGCACCCCTTTCCCTCCCTTTCCTTCAGCCTTGGGGGTATTTCCACTCTGACTCCATCTGTCTCCTTTCCTTTCACTCCAATTAAGAGCTGCTCCCCAGTTCCATCACCTTCTCCAGTGTCTTTGGCTCTGATAAGTCATAGAATCATAAATTCTAGGGTTGGAAGGGACCTTAAAGATCATCTAATTCCAACCCCCTGCCATGGGCAGGGAGAAATCCTTGTTATCCTATGCCAGGAAGGAAAACCAGGACATTGAACATCTGCTGGATATGACCATTATTTGTCTTGTATTCCCATGGCTCTCCCTGGACTCAAAATACACTCCTGGAATGACACTGAGGAGACAGGACATGGAGGAGTGACTTTAAACTTAAAGACACCAGGATTAGATGGGATATTGGGAAGGAATTCTTCCCTGGGAGGGTGGGGAGGCCCTGGTACAGGTTGCCCAGAGAAGCTTTGGCTGCCCCATCCCTGGAAGTGTCCAAAGCCAGGTTGGATTGGGCTTGGAGCAACCTGGGATAGCAGGTGGCATCCCTTTCCATGATGGGGGCATTGGATATCCAAGGATTAGTGGTGAGGGACGGACTGGCCTGTCCCTGTCAAGCTTGGAGCAGCTGAGGGGGGAGAAGAGGGAGAAAAGAGGAGGGAGAAACAGCCTTTCCCCCAAAATGGATGATTCCAATGAAAACCAGCCACTAAGTGGGCTTAGATCCTTCCCAGTCACCATCTCAGATCAGTCCTTATATCCCAAGAGGAGATTTGTAATCCACCCTCTGTGGGAATGCAGGAATTTGGAGCTTTCCCTGCCTCCAGCAGGGCTGGATGAGGAACAAGCTTCCAGCTTTGAAGGTGTGGTCAATCCACCTCTTTGCCAGGGTTTTGCAAGGAGAACTGAGGAAAGCCACGGGCTGGCAGTGACATTAATGCCTCTGAGTCTCATGAGTACAGAATCCCTCTCCTGATCCATTATCCCTGCCCAGAGGCCTTGGAACTGAAGGGTCCTTATGATCCTTTCCAACCCAAACCATTCCACAATTCCAAGTATTTACACCATAGATCAGCCCCACACCTGAAGCTGATTGTCCCTCCCTGCCTTACATTTACAGGCATCTCATGACTCACCTGGACCACGAATTCCCACTGCTCGGTCCTGCTTTTCCCATTCCCAGCAGCCCAAATAAACTTCCTGCTGCCACTGTGGCTCGGACTGACTTTGCCCCCTGAGCAGCTCCAAATCTCCATCCATCTCCTCACAAACCCTTCCTTGCTCATTCCCCTCCCCTCCAGCACATGACAAATGATTGTGTCATCCTTCCACTGCAGGATCCTGCTCTGGGTGACAAAGAGTTTCTGCTCTCACCCCATTGTTCATCTCCTGCTCCCCTCAATCTCAATCAGCTCCGTGTGTCAACAGCACTTGCTCAAAATCACTTATCCCCACGAAATTTATTTGGAATTAATCAGAGACAATTTGAGGGGTTTATTAAAGCAGCAGCAACCTCAGCTTGACCTTGCTGTGGGATTTCTGTTGCAAAGAAACAACTTTTCCCTTTTTTTTTTATTTTTTTTTTGGGGGGGGGAGGTTCTTACCTGAAAAACTTTCATTAAGGAACTAAGGAAGGTGAAACAGCAGCTGCACTTCAAGGAGTTACCAGAGACAAATTCTACTCAACAGATTTGATGTTTTCTCTGTTTTTTTTAATTTATCTGAGAGAAAAGCACAAAAACTTTGCAGGAATCATCTACTTGAGTCCTGTCTAAGCTGAGAAAGGGTCTTACTGTGTTGCTTCCCTCCTCTAACCTCATCCCCTCAGGCAGAAATGGCAAGACCAAGGTCACACAGAAATGTTGTTTTATTTCTCCTTCCTGGCTAAATCATTTGCAACTCAGAGCAAAACATGGTTTACTCTCTGGTACTGAAGAAAGTCTCTCTGGTACCGACTGGGATGGTTAATTAAACAGGGATGGTGTGATTAATTAAACTGGGATGATTTTACCAAGGGAAATACTCAGTTCTCCTGGGAGCAGAGACTCAGATTTTCTGGATCTTCGTCCTCAGGTGAATGTTTACCACTCAAACTAAAACAAAACAAATTTAAAAGGGATTCCATATGACAATTCAGTAATTAGGGAATAGTTGCCACCTGCTGAGAAAGCCTTGAACCCAACTCTGCACTAAGTCCTGCTGCAGAGGTTGGACCCCTCAACTCAGTAGTCACTGAGAGGTTTGACTGTCAGTGTTTATTTTCCCCTCCTTTATTTACCTCATCCTAAACAAATCAGAGCTGTTACAGGTTTGAATGACCCCACATATTAATTCTGATTAATTCTGACCCAATAATTTGTGGAGCTGCTCTATGGACATGAGGTGGATGTTGTGGAAGGGAATTGCTGATCTGGCCTGTTGGCTCTGCTGGGAATAACCGAGTGCTCCTTTCCAAAGCTCAGCATCTGCAAAGACCTGGCTTTGTGGGAGTGCAGGAAGGTTTTGCCAAGCTGCCAAGACACTTGGCAGCTCCCTGTCAGGCAGAGGCATTAAACATCTCCTGTTAACAGCTCTGTGCTGCTGTGAGAGCCCCAGAGCCGCCCTGTCTCTAAATGAAGCAGCAGCTTGGTCAGAGCCACTGACCTCGTGCTTCCAAACCCATTTCTCCTTTAATCAGCCTTGTCAAAGCCTGCCTCTCTCAGGGAGATATCTCTCACTCCCCATCTCTCCACCTCCTCCATCCCAGGGCTCATCCCTTCCTGTATCCAGGGCCGTGTTCATCAGTCAAGGGGATGAGATGCGCAAGCTCCTGATTATTACTCGATAGGCAGAAAATTATTAACTCCCAGCAAATCACTGCCCCACAGGGTGATCAATCAAACCTACAGAAACTCTCTTTTAACTCCTAGCAGAGGGTTTTCCAAACTCAGAGACATCAGACCTTCATAATAAAATATAATTCTTCCAAATAGAAGAATTTTCCTCTGTTTCCTCTCTGCCCACCTGACCTACAGCACCAGTTGTGGAGAGTAAAGTGAAGGCATTTGTTCCCTTGTTTTAAGAAATCTGTCTCCAAATACTTCTTTTATCTCCAAGTTCCCAAGAAGTTTCATGACAAATGAGCAGATTTGGGCTAAGTAAATAATTTGCTAGGGAAAAATTCTTCTGGTGATTTTTGGGGTGGGCTTGTGCAGGGCCAGGATTTTCATCCCTGTCGGTCCCTTCCAACTCAGGGTGTTTAATCATTCCATTAAATAGTTTCCTGGCTCTTTCTTTGTGCATATTTAGCCTTTGCATCCATCTTTTTATCTTCAAGTGGCAAGAAATTCCACATTTAAAGTTCTGTTCTAGGAGAGAAAAAGCTACAAAGTGGGAAAGTGTTGAAGAAGGGGAAAAGAAATTTATAATACCCACTTAAAAGTTTCAACTTGGGACAAAGAAGTCCGGGATGGTTCCTTCAAACCCAGTAATAATCTGCTGAAATCCATGAGCGTGGTCTCCATAACACCATAAACATCATAATTAAAGCAGGCAAAACATGAGGAGGGTGACCCTGAAAACACGTTTCACGCTCCAGCAGCCAGAAAATGAGCCCAGGGATGTCTGAACCAGTGGGTCCATCATGTTCCCCATCAAATGATGTGCCAAGAAAGATCCTGGGGAGCTCATGGAGCATCCCAAGCTCTCTGCCCCCTGAACACTGATTATGCAGCAGAGATTTAAGAATTAAACCAGGAGCCACTTTTATTTGCCCACAAATATCGCACCGGACGGCGGAAATCCAAAGTTTCTGTACGTGTGGAGTTATCTCAGTTGGAATTAGACTTCAACAATCTTCATTTGCATAAGTCAGAGATTGTAATGACTTACTCATCTAAGCATAGCCGTGCAGTTAATTACTTTTTTCCAAATGAAATGCCAAAATTAGTTCCCAGCAGAGGAAGGCGGTTGCTCGCCCTGAGAAGCACAGGACGCTGTCGGGTTTAAAACAATTAATGTGAAATTATTTTGTACAGGCCACTGAACCACAGTTAGGGAGCAATGCAAAGGCTGATGTGACCGAGTACAGCAGCTCAACCGGCGAGTCCGTTCCAAGGAATTCTGGGATGAGGAAATGCATGGAGCACCTTAGGCTTTAGGAAACAGCAGCCCTGAGCACGTGAGAAGGAAAAGTAGAGCTCCTGAGAGAGCAGAAGTTATCTTTGGAAGCTAGAAAATAAGCAGATAAAGGGAGATTCTTCCTGTCCCCACCTCAGATTTCCGCTTCCAACTGAGAAAGTTTGAAGGGCTTAGAGAAGATAAAATAAAGATAAAAAACTGTTCTGGTTGGTCAAGTCCAGGCTGGATGGGGGTCTGAGCAACCTGGGCTAGTGGAAGGTGTCCCTGCCCGTGGCAGGGGGTTGGAATGAGATGATCCTGAAGGTCCCTTCCAACCCAAACCAGTCCATGATTGCATGAACAGCTGAGATAAAATAATGCCCCCAGCAAAGGGGGTGACATGGCACTGCCAGTCTGGGACTGTGCTGGTAAATTTGGGACATGGACCCCCCATGATTTATTAACTGAGATTTAGCTGCAGTTTGACCTGAGCTGGGTTGGTTCAGAATATCCTGGTGAGATCTCTGGGTGGGAATGGGGGGGGGGGGGGGAAGATGCCCATGGTTTTGGTGTGAGAAAGTATCATTTAGAGAAAGCAGATTATAATAATTCACTGGCACAACCCTTCACTGCCCTGCCATCCACACTGTGTGCCAGCCCTTCCATGCTCCACAGATTTTGGACAGGAATGACACAATGGGTGGGTATCTCCTGGTTTTCCAGTCCAGGGATCACAGGAAACTTGTCAGGATCTTGTTGCAAAGGAGTGTTTTAAGGCCTCTCATCACTTCTGACAGAGTTACACCAACATTGGAGATTTTTCTCTTTCCATTTTGGATCAAATGGATTTTAAAGATGCTAAGTCTGCTCTGAACAGGTTGATTTTTCTCTCTCCTACTCAAGCTCAGTTTGGACAGGGCTTTGATCAGCCTGGTCTAGTTGAAGGTGTTCTTGCTCATGGCAGAGGGTTGGAACTAGAAGATCTAGAAGGTTTCTTCCAACCCAAAGCACTCTATGGCTCCATGAAATCTTATTATTTGGAACTACTGCAGATCCTGTGTCATCCCTGCAGCCTTTTTCTGTGGTTGCCTCGACCAGAACACATTTAAACTGGATAAAATATCAGCTTGTGCCCTGCAGACACTCAGACACTCTTGAGAGGAGTTTAAAACAACAAGGTAAGATTCCGACAGTGAATCCAATTCCAGTGGGATATCAGAAAGACCTTTGGACTGGGGGGGATGCACAGAGCACAATGATCCATGTAAATCCATAGCTACAGCCCCAGCACACTCAAACCAGGCTGCAAACCCTGGAACAGGAGGGAGTGAGTTTATTCTGATCTCTGTTGGCATAAATTTGTATTGCTGGATGTCTCTGTGTGGACAAAGTGGGGATGAAACCAATATTTCAGACAGAGAACAGGGTGTTGCTCTTTGATGTGAAGGTCTTGAAGGTCCACTGCCCCCAAATGTCAATAACTCAGAGCTCAGAGACGTGGGGCTGTGATTTCCCCTTCAGAAAGCTCTTCTCGAGCAGCCTGGTTTGCTTTGCCTTTAATACATGGATTATCAGCTTCATTTCCACGAGGTTTTTAATCAGAAATTGAATTTGGAAGATTTTGTCGAGTGATTGTCGCAATTTGTTCTGCTGGGTGCTCTCAGAGGAACTTCTGCCTTCCAAAAATACCTCTCTAGGCTTTTATCACAGAACTCAGAAAGATTCTTGTTCCACCAAACACTTCAGATCTCAGAGAGCTGCAAAGGGCCCCTTTTCTCCTTTCCTTTCTGTGGTAAGAGGACTCCAGAGCAAGTTGAGAGGGCTTTTCCCAACCAGGATGTGGGAATGGCATTGAGGCCAAGATACAAGACTGTAAAGCAAGGGAATGGCTGTGGAAATCATTCCAACTCACTGCACAATGCCCAGAGGAGAGTGTGACAGACAGGCTGGACAAATCAAAGGTCAGTCTGGTTTTAGTAGGTTTAGATTAGATATCAGGGAGAAGTTCTTTATCATAAGGGTGGTGAGGCCCTGGCATAAGTTGCCCAGAGAGGTTGTGGAATCCTTATCCATGGAAATGCTTAAAGTCAGGCTGGATGCGGCTCTGAGTAATAGAAGGTGTCCCTGACCATTGTAGGGGGTTGGAACTGGATGGTCTTGAAGATCCTTTCCAACCCAAACCATTATAGGATTCTATGATCTGGGCCTGCATCCCATTCCTGATGGTGATCAGGATCAGTGTAATGAAAGGTGAACATCAGGCATGTTAGGAGTGATCTGTGGGAGCCCAAACCCAGCTCTCAGCAAAAGAAAGCTCGGTAAATTTGAATCATAAACCTTGAAAAACAAGAGCTGACAAACATCTTGTGACCTGAAGAAATTTGGACCCTTGTCCTGAGACCTGTTGATGTGCAACCCTGAGATTTAAACCTGGCTCCAGGCAGAATTAAGAAAGGACTTTTTAAGGTGATTATTAAAACCATGTCTAAACCCCTGTAATCCCTCTATCCCCCACGTAATCCTGCTTGAAGAAAAATTAACTATTTGGAAATTGCAGTAAAAAACTTGTGTAACTCCCTAATTAACATAGGTTGTCCCCTTCATTAGCATGTCCAGCCTTCTAAGCCTTTAAAATTGTGTTATCACGTTCAATAAAGCATTCCAGTTTTCCCCATGCTGGAATCATGTTTAGTTTTTATTTTTCAGACTGCCACTGTGATCCAGTGGGGCAATATGACACAGAGAGCCTTCTTTGGGACCTAAAAGGAACCCAAAATCCCTCTCTGACATTAGTTAGGCACTGATTCGTTCACACCCAGTTCCCTGTGGAGGGAAGAGCTTTCTGAGGCACCAAAATATTGATGGTTCTCAGCATAGACTGAAGAACTGGCAAGTCCAGCTGGGTTTTGTGGCACTCAAGGCACAGCCTGGTGTGGGTGGGATGTTATTCTGGCACAACAGCAGCAAATACCACCCCCCCTCTCTGCTTTCCCTCCTCTTCTCCTCCATCAGGTACACCTCAAAACTCATTCCGTACCCCAGCTCTTCTGCCAAAATCATCTTCTGTCCTGATTTTCTACCTCCCTTTCCTGTTGCAGGATCAACTCAGCCCTGAGGTCACACCAATCCCTCAGCTGGGTGATCTCAGAATCCTGGCATGGTTTGGGTTGGAAGGGACCTTCAAGATCCCCTTGTTCCAACCCCCTGCCATGGACAGGAACCTTCCACTAGACCAGGTTGCTCAAATCCTCATCCAACCTGGCCTTGAAATTTTGATGCATTGAACTTTTCAGGCGTATGAAAAGTTAAATGCACCCTTTTGTTCACATTGGATATCTCATCTTTTTCATTTACTACTCATCTGTTAGAGAAAAAGACCCAATCACAGGCAGTTTGAGCCATAACAGGATGTTTCCTTCCCCATTAAACTGAAAACTGAGACGCACTTAGAACAAAAAACTGCAGGTGCAGAGCTGCAACTTCTCCCATCCTTTCCACAAGAAAAGCACCTGGAGGCACTTCCACGAGTCTCTGAACACTGTCTTAAGTCAGCAGAAGTTTCAGGGGACTGAATGTGCTGCCCTTACCTTTCCTGGAGCAAGATTTACCCTTATTAAATCTCCCTTATTTGAGGGGATTTGAGGGGCATGAGGGAACGTGAGCTGCTGGAAGAAGCTGCTTTAAAAAATCAGATCATCCACAAAGGCTGGGATTTGGGAATGTCCAATATGCTGTATCCTTCATCTTCTGAGTGTAGGAATTGCTGGTCACCAATTTGGGCGTGAACAACATTCACGGAGCAGGAGATGAGCTGAGAGATGAGCTCTGAGATGTGGATTTGGTGCCACAACTCCTGAGCCCTGAGGACTCCACTTGCATTGGCTTTAATGTCAAATAAAGAGACAAACTCCTTGGCACTGCCCTGATTCCCAACCAGCTCAGTCGGCAGCTCTCTGTGGATCCCTGTGGATTATGGGTTTGGAATCCTATTCCCACAGCTCTTAATGCCTTTTAGGCATTTGACCTTTCTAGGAACTGAGTTGGTCAATATTTACTGTCCCATATAAAATTTTGTCTTTTCTTGCCTGATGTTTCCATTCCCAAGGTTATCGCTGAAGGAAACAATTCCAGAGTCTGAGCTTCCTTTTCCTGCAGGAATTCAGGTCACCGGATTTATTTCAAGCCAACCAAACAGTCCATTTTGCTCTTGGGAACTGCCTTTTCCTAAAATTATCATGGAATCATAGAATGGTTTGGGTTGGAAAGGACCTTCAAGATCATCCAGTTCCAACTCTTTGTCATAGGTGGGGACACCTTCCACTAGACCAGGTTGCTCAGAGACTCATCCAACTTTTCCAGGCTGAACAATCCCAATTCTCCCAGCTTTTCCTCATAGCAGAGGTTCTCCATCCCTCTGATCATCTTGGTGCCTCCTCTGGACTCGCCCCAAAAGCTCCGTGTCCTTCCTGTGCTGGGATTCCAGAGCAGGATGGAGCTCTCAAGGGTCTCACCAGAGAGGAGCAGAGAGGCAGAATCGCATCCTTTGATCTGCTCTTGACACAGCCCAGGACAAAATTTGCATTCTGGGCAGCAAAATTATTCAGGAACAACCCAAAATCCAGCAGGAAGGATCAAATTTCCTCTTACCAGCACTTGATAAGTGCTCTGGAAGAAAAAAAATCCATCATGAGCTGAAAGGTTGTCCCTTTAAAACCCTTAATGATTCCTGAATTCATCTGAACTGAAAACGGAAAAGTAATGCTTCATTTTGCAAACAACACACAAATTAATTTCCCAAGCCATTATCAAGGAGTCATTAAGTTGTTATATCATAATTAAAGCACATTGTGGATTTCAGGCTTGGTGGGTTGGTTGGTTTAGTTGGTTGATTTGGGGTTTTTTTTTTACATTTTTCCTGCTATTGGCCCCTGGGGAAAACCCTGGAAGGAAAACTGAAAGAGGGTAGGTTTAGATTGGGAAGAAATTCTTCCCTGGGTGAGTGGGGAGGCCCCAGAATAGAATTCCCAGAGAAGCTGTGGCTTCCCCATCCCTGGAAGTGTCCAAGACCAGGTTGGACAGGGCTTGGAGCAACCTGGGATGGTGGAAGGTGTCCCTGCCCATGGCAGGGGGGTGGAACTGGATGATCCTGAAGGTCCCTTCCATCCCAAACCGTTCCATGATTCCATGAGTTTGGAAGGTCTCAGACGAGCCCTCAGTTGGAATCATGAAATTGTAGATTGGCCTGAATTGGAAGGGACCTCCAAGATTTCCCATTCCAACCCCTGCCACAGACAGGAACAATTCCACTATCCCAGGTTGCTCCAAGCCCTGTCCAACCCAGTCTCAAACATTTCCAGGGATGGAGCAGCCACAGCTTCTCTGGACAAACTGTTCCAGTGCCCCACCACCCTCACAGGGACTAACTTTTTCCTGATATCTGATGCCAAGTCAGTGTTGAAACCATCCAGAGTTGGATATTCAGAGGCACCATTCCCAGACCAAGTCAATTCTACTCAGCCCTCAGATATCCCAAGCAACCAGAACCAAATTTTCCCTGGCTATGGAAGCAGGAAAAACCCCTGGCAGACGCTACAGCAGCACGGTGTGGACTCAGGAGGAACATCTTTCATCCGGGCACCTCTGAGGCCTGAAACTTCTTATTCTGTTCAGTCTGCAGAGTAAAAAATGCTCTCCTTGGAGTGGAAGTTGGGAGAAGTTGGCAGCCTCAGAAAAATACATATTTAAAGTACAGTATGTTGAATATGTTGTATATTTAATATCCAGAACTTCTGAGAAAGAGAGAACACGTTGAGTCTCTTCAGGACCTTACACCCAAATTGGGTCTAAAATACAAAATAATGAAAATTCCTGTGCATCATTAAACCCTCCAGAGCTTCACAAACGGGTAAGATCAAACTGAATTTTCATTTTAACTACTGGTTTTCCATCTCAGCCCATAAGAAACCTTTTTATTCTTTTTATATGTACTTTTTTCCTTCTTTTTTCTCGATCCCTTGACAAACCACGTGGGGATTTCAGCCCTGTAAATGGAGTTTGGGTAGTTTTTTTCTCTGGTTACAGCTCCACCGGGTGTTGCAGCACTTCAAAAATAGTCTTACCCCACATTTTTAAAAGTGAAAAAACTGCCTTTTTCCCCACCTGCCACTTCACTGCTGACAGATCAACACGTTTTCCTGCTCAAACAGGTTCTGCCTGGGGTTACTCCACCCATCCCAAAGCCAGGAATTTTCACAGCTCTGTAAGACAAACACAGACGGGGAAGAAAATCTCTATTCCTTGTGCTGCAACAAGTCCTCAGGTTGATATATTTAATGCAGTTTGGCCTGAAAATTCCTACATTGCTACTTATGTGGATGATAAAATTCTCTGTGTTGTGTTAATTAGGGTTTCATGGAATGAAGTCATGCGACAACCTGGAAGAGCTGGTGGGAACATTTATCACCTGTGATCGATGTGCTGAGCAAGGCAGAGATTTCCTGGAGTTTCATGGCAACATCTCTCTCTTTTTAAGGAGAAATATTATCTCAAACTACATATAGATCCAACCAGTTAATTCTGCCTCCAATGAGAGGCAGCAGCTCTTGAAAATTAATCCATCCAGCATTTTAATTTCGGCTGCAGATGCAAATGAGGCTTTAATTGCTCACCAGCTAAAGTGATCATTGAGATACCCATCAAAGTGGATGTACCAGGGAGGTACAAATGATTACACAGTAGATCTGGGCCTCGTTTCTGTTAACAGCAGATGAAATATTGTCCAACAAAGTCATTCCTTGCCCATCATTCCCCTGCAGGGCTCTGGCTGAGTCCTGCTCATTAAGGCTCTTCCAATTAACTCTTTTGATTCCCGGTGCAGGTTTTCTGGTTGTAGGTGATCATCAAACCTCAAACAGATCTATTCTTCTTGGTTATAAAATCATGGAATGGTTTGGGTTTGAAGGGATTTTAAAGATCATCTCATTCCAACCCCCCTGCCACGGGCAGGGACACCATCCACTAGGTGAGGTTGCTCAGAACTCCAGCCTGGATTACGGGGGTCGTAAAATAAGACACAGCTCTGACTTAGCTTAAAACATATTCCCAAGAATATTTCCCAAGAAATATTCCCAAGAAAACATCCAGGGAGACCAGGGGGATTTAATGTGTGACAGAACAACATCCCCTGTGTGGTGGCCGTGGCCAGGGGAATTCATGGAATCAAATATCCCTCTCAGCCTTTGACCTCTATTTCCACTTGAAGCTCATCCAAGGGAGAAATTCCACGGTGAGAGGAGCACAGAGGCAACACAAGGACAGGGGAGAGCAGCCCAAAAACTCAATTATCTGCTTATTATCCCTGAGAGTTGATGAAGTTGTTACGATATCAACCCCAACATCGACCGGACTTTTTGAAGCTGCCAAAATTTGGAATGGGGGGGATGGGATTGGGTGAGGAGGGGGAAGCTGCTGCCCGGAGTTGAAAGCAAATGGATTGCAGAGCTGACATAAATGAGCAGTGACAGCCTGCAGCCAGGTACTGCCTTTCATCACAGCTTTCAAAGCAATCAGCAAAGCGTGGCGAGGGAACTGCAAAGGCAAAGCCCAGGAGGGGTGAAATGGTTGTGTGGAAGTCACAGCTCACTTCAGGAGCAGAGGAAAAAGTGGAATACACCTTTGCTGACAAATATCAGAGATTTATTGCCATTTTTCACCTCCCTTAATCAACCACGGGGCAAAGCTCTACAAAAGGGCTCAGGGGCAGTGCAGATCTCTCAGCATCACTTTGACACACACATTCTTCCAGGGCACAGTTCCTGGCTTCATGAGCACATAAAACAGAAGCTTCACTGCCTGGATGAACTTCCCAGAAGTTTGGGAATTGCTGCAAGAAGTGGAGAATGGCATCTCACTTCTTTCTGGAGGAAGATACACTGGAGCATGTCCAGAGAAGGGCAAAGGATCTGGGAAGGGGCTGGAGCAGCAGGAGCTGCTGAGGGAGCTGGGGGGGCTCAGCCTGGAGTAAAGGAGGCTCAAGGGGGACCTTCTCACCATAACTCCCTGAAAAGAGGTTGTAACCAGGTGGGATTTGGTCTCCTCTCTCAGGGAACAAGTGACAGGACAAGAGGAAACATCATCAAGTTGTGGCAGGAAAGGTTTAGGTTGGATATAAGGAAAAATTTCTTCACTGGGAAGGTTGTCAAGGTGGAATCACCATCTCTGGAAGTGTTCAGAAAACCTGTAGATGTGGCACTTGGGGACATTGTTTAATGGTGACCTTGGCAGTGCTGGGTTAATGGTTGGACTTGATGTTTTCAGAGGTCTTTTCCAACCTTAATAATTGTCTGATTTCAAGATTTTACCAATAATTTAGTTCAATTCCTGATCAAACCCTGTTTAATCCCCAAGTAGCTCTCTTTCCCCACCACCAAGGGGCAGGAGCATTTCTAAAACTGGAAGGGAAATCAGGGAACTGGTGACAGAAAGGACGTTGAACTTTAAAATATCCAAGACAGAAATTTTGAACCAGAATAAAACCTAAGTTCCCTTATGTCGCATTCTGAGAAAAGCCAAGGAGATGAAACCCCTTCAGAAATCCTGTAGCATATCCTGGTTCATCAGCTCGTTTGGGGTGAAAAGCTGCACCCTCTGGGGCACAATTTTATAATATAAAGTATTTTGTTGTTTTTTTCCCCAGAAAACTTAAAGTTTTGTAAACTTTTGTAACTCTGGTGTCTATTTTGGGCCTTCTCTGAGTTTTACCTTTAGCCTTTGGCCGGATTTAAAATCATTAAAAGGCCACTGACACCAAAGTGCCACCTTGATGAGCCGGTTCTAAAAGTCAGCGGAACAATCTGGGAATGACTCAGTCTGGGAATGACTCAGAGGGAAATGAGGTGCCCTGGAGACATCTCCTGTCCTCCAGGCACTAAAAAAAAGGATCATCTGACTCATCTCACCTTAACCTGTGTCTCCTGCGCTCCTGGGCGTCCAAACTGGGATTTGGGAACCAGTTTTCCAACAAATCCCTCCATATTCCTCACAGGCATTACTGAGTAGATCTGTAATATTCCCACCAGTAGAGAAGGTGGGAATCCAGATGAAATAAGAGTTTTCTGGGATGCAATTTCACCCAGAAAAATCTCTGGTATTAGAAGCAATATTTGGTTCTGCCCAAATATCCCTCTAACCTGGGGGTGCTGGAGGGGTTTCCAGCAAATTCTTTTTCTACAGAATCCTTTGAACTAAGGAAATCAGAGCAAGGAAAGGCCATGGAAAATATTCCACTGATTTCTCACTCTCCCTCCACCAAATATTAAGTCCTTTTTCCCCTGTGATCCAAACAGAAAAGGGGATTTGTTAATACTACCCATCCACAAAGTTTCAGAGCAGAGAGAGGAGCTGGGGGTGAGATTTTGGGAGCAGTGAATGATTGGGGCAGATGAAGGTCTGAGCAGTGGGTGGAAAATGAATCATTCAAAGTCATGTTCATCCACAGCGACCTGGAGGAGTTGGGAGCCAACACTCCTGGCAGGAGTGTGGGTTGAATCTCAGAATTGGGATGGACAGTTCCGTGGCCAAAAGAGAAAAAGGATTTCTCTAAATTGTTTAGAAATGAAATGATTAAATCAGGTAGTTGACAGGTTTGTTTTGCACTGGTTTTGGGCAATAACAACCATGGCAAATTTTCCAGGCAGGAAGGTGCCAGAACCATTTGCATCCGGCTAAAAGACAAACTCTTGTGTTGCAATCCTGTGTTTCAGTGTCACAGAAAGAGGCCCCAGAACCAGATGAGATTCCAGAATTATAGAGTTATAAAATTATTTGGGTTGGAAGGAACCTTAAAGATCATCTTGTTCCGTGGGCAGGGACACATTCCACTATCCCAGGTTGCTCCAAGTCCCGTCCAACCTGGCCTTGAACACTTCCAAGGATGGGGCAGCCACAGCTCCTCTGGGTAACCTGTACTGGGGCCTCCCCACCCTCACAGGGAAGAATTTCACAGAATTCCAGATTCATTTGGTTTGGAAAAGACCTCCAAGGTCATCAAGTCCAACCTTTGCCCCACTCCCACCTTGTCCCCCAGCCCAGAGCACTGAGTGCCACGTCCAGGCCTTCCTTGGACACCTACAGAGATGGGGACTCCAAACCTCCCTGGGCAGCCCCTTCTAATGCTTGGCAACCCTTTCCATGAAGAAATTCCTCCTGATGTCCAAGTTAAACCTCCCCTGGCGCAGCTTGAGGCTGTTTCCTCTCCTCCTGTCCCTTGTTCCCTGGGAGTGATTCCGATCCCTCCCAGCTCCCCACTCCTGTCAGGGAGTTGCAGAGAGTCAGAAGGTCCCTCCTGAACCTCCTTTTCCCTTTTTCCTTTTCTCCTTTAGCCCAAAACTGTCCCCACAATAATTCAAGTATTTGATTTTCATGCTGCATTTATTTGTGTCCAGAGCATGCCCAAAGTATGGTCAGCACAGAACCTCAGCTTCCAAAATCTACCTGTGATTATCCACCAACCAGTTCCTCCTGCTCCCCTGGTTCTGCTCCCGAGGGTGGGATTATTTTCCTCCCTCTGATCCCACCAAGAGGAATGATGGCAGTAAAACCGATCCTGTCCCATTTTGCCAAGGCCTCTTTCCACATTTCCCAGAGAAAAACAAAACACCAATTAAAAAATATTTAAAGCCCTGTTAAGGGCAACTTCCCAGCTTGCTGAGGGATAAAATCCAACCCTGGATGTATCTCATGGCCTGTGAAATGTGCACCACTGTCCAGTGGGCACTCGAGCTCCTGTTTGGAATGAATCCCCACCTGGTGCTGGAGATGATGGTGGTTAATTAACCCCCCTTGACGTGAAGCAGAGCAGTTGTTGCAATTTTATGAGCCACAAACTGCTCTGGTAAAGTAATAATTCTGCCTCTAAGGCTTCAGTTTATATCTTAATTGGAGGGAATTCAATAGAGAGGCGTGGTAGGATGGGTGGGAGAAGAGATGGGGGGGAAATAGAGACCCATAAAATCTTCCACAAAATCCTTAGGGTGCCTGAGGTCCAAAATGCAACAGGAAGAGCAGAAATCCTCTGAAAGAAGGAGTAAAACTTAGTGTCTAATGTACCAGATATGGACTTTAAACAGTAAAAATGAATCTGGATATTCATTTATCTGCATTCAAGGATCTGGGTGAGGATTGTACTCACCATAAGCTGTTTCTCTGCACAGAGAAATGACCATCTAAGGATCTACTTTGTCTCTTAAAGTTCAAATCACTCCCTGGAGCTACTCCTGGTTATCAGCAGGAGTAACTAGATCTCATTGGAATGCCCTGAAAAGGTGCATGAAATCCTAGAGGGTGAAACTGGTCTGGAAATTGAGGTACAGATTTCTCATCACGTCGTTGCCTGAATGTTTTTCCATCTCTACCCTTCTGTCCCATCACGGCCCCTTGTCCATCTCACCCTCCCAAATGTCACCATAAATGTCTCACAGGTGGGTGCCAGGGGGATGGTGCCATGGCAGGTTCTCCAGAGTGAACTCTCTGCAGCGGGAGAAAAACCCTTATGTACAAATTCCAGGAGTTCTAAGCTGGTGCCACTGGATCCTCGAGAGCTTCAGGCAAGAAAACATTTCAAAAAATGTCAGGTGAGGCTTGTGGAAGTGCAGAAATCAGGGAAAAATAGTCTTCTATTCAACTCAGCCTTACTGGACTGTCCTTCCATGTTTATCCCATGCTCACCCGAAAACATTTTTGCTCATCTGGTACAAGTCAATCACACTTTGTGTCCCTGGTTCTACTTCACCAAAATATTAATTTCTCATGGGATTTGGCTCCTGATAAAAGGTAAAGTCAAAGGTGAAAGTCAAAGATTTGTATTTAAGCAGCAGCAGGTCCATGATGTGGATCTGGGCACCCAAATTGGTTGCTGTGCAAAGGCAGAATTAAGCCTAAAAAGTCAAGAGTGGAGGGCAATAAAGGAATGGTGAGGGCAATAAAGGAATGGACAGGACAAAAACAACACAAGGAAATGCCAGACAGAACAATTTGAGGAGCATTTGGTGTAAGATGCCAGTGAATCCAGGAATGGATTAATTGGTGCCCTTAAGGTGCTCCAAAACGACAAAGAGGAGGTCCTTCACAAATTCAAACATCAACAAAGAGAGGTTAAAATGCCCCTCACCACTGAAGGGAAATGTTCAAAAACAAAGCCAAAATTCAGCATTTCTAATCCAGGAGAAATTCCATTTTTTTTAGGAAGGAAAAATCATTTCAGAGGGAAAAGTAGAATTTTTCAGAGTTGCTGTCAGGAGGGACAACTCCATTTCCTGTCCCAGCCGACTCTTCCCTGATGAATTTTCAAACCTGAGCATCACAATCAGAACCTTCCCAAGACCTCCAATCTCTTCAGTGCTTCCCAGAGCCCTCATGTAAATTCCTTGGATATTAAGGGCCAAACTCTCCAGCTTCCGTCTTTCATTACAGTGTCCACAAATCAAAAGCCTCCAATGCAAGTACTCAAAGAGTAAGACTTTTCCAAACAGTGAAAAGGCTTGATTTTTGCATTTATTCCATGGGAATTGTAACTGGGCCCTCATTCCAATGTCTGCTAAGTATTTCCTGCAGCCAGGATTTTGTTTGAACCTCTTGTAAAACCGAATTCACCCCAGGGTTTGTCTATTAATGTTGTTCAGGCCTCTCAAAGGGTGGCATTTCCCTTCAGAATGCTCTTGGCAACTTTATCGTCCCCTTAACAGAATATTTGAATGCCATGAAAAGGCAACATTCATTCAGGTTTGCAGTGAGAGCTGAGAAGGGAAATGTTCATATGTGGCCTCCTACAAAGAAGAGCAGAACAAAAGAAATTGCTCTGTTTGACGTTGATTCAACCCTAAATCATAAATAAGCCACAAATAGGGATAGTCAAATATGGTTTTTTTTACCAGGCAGGACATGGAGAAGCTTTAAAAATTACTTCTTCCAGAGTTTAGCAGGTGTTTTTTGTGCTTTCCTTTCATCCAATATTTAGATTTGTTGCCAGACATGATGTAGAACAGGTCTCTCCCTCCAGCTAAAGAACTGAAACCTGAGCTCAAGGTTGCAAGAGGATTTAATGGCACTAAAATTTGGGGGATCAAATATTCTTGATGTTACCTGTTTTGGCCATATTCCCTTGGGCACAGCATGTCTTCATCCAGGACTTTAAATGAATATTTCATGCCTGGCTGACACATTTTCAGAGAGTTTTGCCCAAAAATCTTTCTCCTGTGTTGTTGTAAAGTACATGTTTGGGGTTTTTTTGTGTCCTACATGGTGTCAGAAAGGTACCAGGATTAACTTTCATGTTTTATTAAAACTGTCCCCTGGCACATGTCAGAGGGAAAATGTGATACAGGAAGAGGGGTGTTGATGGAGATTTGTGGGTTTTCTAGTTGGAATTTGTTGCTGTTGTTGTTTTGTAGGCTAAGACAGGCCTACTGGTGAAGGTGGAACTCATCTCTTTCTAAATCACGTAGAAAATGAAGAATTCTGTCAATTCTGGGTTAATAATGTCAGTCATCAAAAATATAATTGAAAGTTCACCTCACTGAACTGGCAATGGATGGAATCTTATTGTCCTAAATCTGGAGAAAATGAGAAATGGAGGAGTGGCCTTCACAGGAAGCAACAGACCTTCAAGAAAGATCAAAGAATCATGGAATGATTAAGGTTGGAAAGACCTTTGAGATCACCAAGTTCAACCACCAACGCAGCACCACCGCCATGTCCACCTCTAAATCACATCCTCAGGGACCACACCTACACACCTTTGAAATCCCTCCAGGAATAGGGACTCCCACCACTGCCCTGGGCACCCGTTCCAGTGCTTGAGGGCCCTTCAATTGAAGAAATTCTTCCTGATATCCAAGTTAAACCTCCCTTGCTGCAACCTGAGGCCATTTCTTCTCATCCTGTCCCTTGTTCCCCGGGAGCAGAGCTCAACCTCCCCCCAGCTTCCCTCTCCTATCAGGGAGTTGTGGAGAGTAAGAAGGTCCCCCCTGAGCGTCCTCCTCTCCAGGATGAGCCCCCCCAGCTCCCTCAGCTGCTCCTGGTGATCCATACCCTTCCCAGTTCCATTTCCTTCCCTGGACACGCTCCAGCCCCTCAGTGTCTTTATTTTTATGAGGGGCCCAAAACTGACCCCAGGATTTGAGGTGTGGCCTCACCAGTGCCCAGCACAGGGGGACAATCCCTGCCCTCATCCTGCTGGCATGGAGTGTGGCAATATCCATGGAATACAGGCATCCCACCACAATCTTTGACAATTCCATCCATTACAGGGTGACAGCAGCTCCTTCTCAACCCACAACAGTCTTTTCCCCCTGAACCTGCCTTTCCTGATCTTTCACTTCCACATCCTCTCCATTCTTCCCAGTTTATTAATGTCTTTGTCAGGCAGAGTGATTCATCCCAGAGGAAGGAATCAGTCTGGGAATACAGAGATCAGAACAAAGTGCCAGCTGTGTAGCACTGGATGAACAGTGAGTGGAACAAGAGCCGAGAAAAAAAATCAATAGGTTGTTGAAATTGTAATTGGAGGGATTTATTTGTTTGTAATAATAATGGTATCAATCCAAAGGCCCAGCCTGAGGGAGGGGTATCAGACAGGAAGAAAAGAGGGAAAATCAATGATTGGTGTGTCTTGGTTCTCCAGTCAGACATGACTGAGGTTCAGTCATAATCCTTTCCTCATAAATTAGGGATTTTATCTCTTCCCAAGAGTGTGAGGGATGAACTGGGTGGAGAGAGAGTCACAGCAGTGATGGAGCAGGGATTTATGGATGAGATGGAGTAATATTGCCTGGTTTGGTCAGAAAAGGGAAGGAGGCTGCCTCTGCTAAAGGATAATGATCCCTTTGGGCCCTAAGGGGGCATTTCCCTTCAGATTGTGGGTGGGTTGGCCATGAGCTGGTGTTGAACCATCCACGGCAGACAGAGGCAGAGGGAGGCTGTGGGAATTCAGAGGTTATTCTACAGGTTGGGACAGAGTGGCTGGAGAGCAGCCAGGCAGGAAGAGACCTGGGAGTTTGGATGGACAGGAAGCTGAACAGGAGCCAGAGTGTGCCCAGGTGGGCAAGAAGGCCAATGGATCCTGGCCTGGATCAGGAAGAGTGTGGCCAACAGGTCCAGGGAAGTGATTCTGCCCCTGGACTCAGCGCTGGTGAGGCCTCCCCTGGAGTGCTGTGTCCAGCTCTGGGCCCTCAGTTCAGGAAGGCCATGGAGGGGCTGGAGCAGGTGCAGAGAAGAGCAACGAGGCTGGGGAAGGGTCTGGAGCACAGTTCCCATGAGGAGAGGCTGAGGGAGCTGGGGGGGCTCAGCCTGGAGAGGAGGAGGCTCAGGGGAGACCTCCTCACTCTCTGCAACTCCCTGACAGGAGGGGGGAGCCAGGTGGGAGTTGGTCTCTTCTCCCAGGCAGGGATCAGTGAGACAAGAGGGCTCGGTCTCCAGTTGTGCCAGGGGAGGTTTAGGTTGGACATTAGGAAGAAATTCTTTCCAGAGAGGGTAATCATCTTTTTTAGTTGCAAAAAACAACATCCCCAGGGCAAATTGCACCCCAAAATTTTTACTTTTCTAACTCCTTAATAAAGAAATTAGAAGGAAAAAAAAGGTTCTTTTTTAATTGCTAAAATTTCACTCCTTGGAAAGCATCCCCAGGGAAGTGGTCCCAGCACCAAGTCTGCCAGAATTCGAGGAGAATTTGGATAATTCTCTCAGGAATATGAAGGGATTTGGGGAGTTGTCCCCTGCAGGGCCAGGAGTCGGACTCAATGATCCACGTGTGTCCCTTCCAGCTCGGGATATTTGGAATTCTAAGGATTCTTTGGGGATAAAAGCATCTAAAGATGCTTCCAGTGCACCTGTTGTTGTTGACATGAGCCCCACACTCAATAACTGGCTCAGATGTTGATATCAGATCCACAGGTCAAAATATAGCCATTTATGGGGTCCAGTGCAATTTATAAAATCCATTTTCTTGCTCTAATTCACCAGACAGGCAGAGATGCAGTTGAATTAATTATCTCCCTAAAATCAGGCAATTAGCAGCTGGTTTGCTTTCAGGGTTAATCTCTCAGTCCTCCTTTGTTTTTTATGCCCAGCTCAGGGGTTTGTGTAGGACCTATTCAATTAAAGACCTGCTCAGAGAGGAGGATGGTTCTTTAAATTTCCAGAAAAAAAGAGTCTTTCAGGAAGGAAAAAAGGGAGAGAGAATCAGTTTGGGTTGGAAAGGACCTTAAAGATGGGCAGAGACACCTTCCACTAGACCAGGTTTTACCAAGCCCGACCCAACCCAGCCTTGGATCCAGACACACTTAAGAACAGGATAATTTATCTTTTTTATAATAAAATCCCTTGCTTGGAGTTAGAAAAAGCTGATTCACCCTCCAATTTTATACTAATTCCATAAGAACCTTCTCCCCTCTCATGTATTTTTATCACGTTTCATGATTTTATCGTGAATCTCACATTATTTACCATTTTTTTTCTTAAATTTCCACCTCCAGAATTTGAGATGAACGTTTGTTTAATACCCACTGTGAGATTTCCTGTCTGTGTCTTGAAAATACAAGGCCTGCAAAGCTGGATGAGAGATAAAAAAATCACTCTGAGGCTATTCTGTTGTTATTACTTTTATTTATTTCTTCTCCACCGTGATTTTCCAGCCTGACCGAGGAGTTAGGAGCGTTTTTCAGCTTGGGTGTGACAGCAGGTTGCGTTCAGGCTTCAGGGAGTTTAGAAAATCAGGTGGAGTTTAAACACCCCCTCATCCTCAGCAGGAAAGGAGAGGTGCTGAATAATAATAATAATAATAATAAACTGGGGAAAAAAACCCACACAGAGAGATATTTTCCAGCGAGAAAAAGAGATTCCCAGTGATTCTGAGCAAACAAAATTCCCTTTGCTGGGTTCTGGTAAAAAGAACGTCAAATAAAGAGGGGAAAAAAGAGGATTATTGCTATACAATATAAAAGCTAAAACTACCAGTGGTATAGCACAAGACAGGACAGTGCACTATATTTAAGCAATTCTTGAGAAAATCATATGAAAAGTGGCAAAAAGAAATAGTTATTAAGTAAGAATTCGATGTAACTCACCCAGATTCTCAAGGTTGCTGCAATATTGTAATGACCCACCTCAGAAGGGGAGGGTAACCCAGGGTCTTGTTATTAATCCCTTGGGGTGGATTAGGGTGAAAGGACACTGGATGATGGGTGTTTGGAAATATATCTGTGCAGGGTTTATTTTGGAACAATTTGGTTTCACAGAAAAACAGGTGTGGAGCCATTTTGGGTGTTGTCTTCTACAGTAATCCAGCAACATAAAAATAACACTTCAGGAAATGAATAAGGAAAGGAAGAGAAAGAAAGACATATATATTCATATATACTTTTTCTACATTTGTATATATATTTTTATGCTGGATCCAGCCATGAACCTCTCCCTCCCAGGGCAAGGGATTTGTGTGACCTGGGCACCAACACAGCTCCAAACTATTGATAGGTAAAGTCCCAAGAGGAGAGGAATGAGTTAATCCTGAAGTTGATACTTAGCTCTTCAGAAGGGAATTCCTGATTGGATTGAAAGGAGTGGCAAAAATCCCAACATTTTTTGCAAGGCCATAAATTCCAAGCTGGTTTTCAATCACGTCACGTGTGCGGGTTTGAATTTTTAGTACCTAAAAGAGTGTGCAGAGGAATGACAGTTGTGGGCACAGAGATATTTATGTGTGCATAAATAAATAGAAGGTTTATGCTGGTGCATATTAGAAAGACTTTTATACCAAAAACCAAGAGGTTTTTATACCTCTTGGAAAGATAAAAAATTGCATTTCTTTCTTTTATTTTATTATTATTTTTATTTGTTTTACTGCACAACAAACCTCAGGAACCACCCAGGATATCCTAATGCCATTATCTCTCCAAACACAATCCCAGGGAGGTTCTTTCTCCAGGATACAACTAATTTTAAAGCTTTATTTATATCTCATGGGAAACAAGAACTCTTAAAACAGAGCATGATCCAGATCTGTTAATCAGGAATCTGGCCTGGAAAGATCTGGCTCCTCTCTGAAGTGAGTGGAGGATATTTTGGTGCAGAAATGAAAATCTCATTTCACCGTAGAGGACAAAATAACTTGAGGCTGAATGTGGGAACAGCCAGAAATCCTGACCAGCATTGATGAAACATCAGGAATATCCTCCCAATGAACCACAGACTCAAAGGCTGCAGGAGCTGTTGTTATTTTTCGGTTGTGCAAATGAGAAGAAAAAGCATTTCCAGCTAATGGCTCCATTCACACAAGGCCAAATGTTCAACTCAGAGCTGCAGCAAGCAGAATCTGCAGAATATTTTCCTGGAATCCTGATTTATGATGTTTCCCAGGGAAGGAGCCGCGATGGCACTCGGTTAATGGCAGTGATGACACTCAGTGCAGGTGTTTCTACTTAAATACTCATTAACACTCGAATTTTCCTCTTTTGGCATCAACAATATTTCTACCCTGTCATGGCATCTCCTCTGGAAGAGAAGGAATTGATTATTCCATTGTGGTTTCCAATCCAATTGAGGAGAAACTGGACTTTCCTGCTCTTTGGAACCTGAGATAAAAACGATGCTCCAGAACTGGAGGATCCTGAATTCCATTAATTATTTTGCAGCCAGGGTTTCAAGTGAATAAAGACCATGGGGTGTCTGCACAAAGCCTGACTGAGGAGAGACCTTCTGCCTCTCCTCAACTCCCTGGCAGGAGGTTGGATCCAGGTGGGAATCAGTTTATTCTCCCAAGTAACAAGAGACAAGACGAGAGAAAATGGCCTGAAGTTGTGGCAGGGGAGGTTTAGGTTGGATATTAGGGTTATTAGGTTGGATATTAGGGAAATTAGGTTGGTTATTAGGGAAAATTCATCATGGAAAGGGTTGTAAAGGATTGGAATGGGCTGCCCAGAGAAATGGTGGAGTCACCATCCCTGGAAGTGCTCAAAAAACCTGTGGATGTAGCACCTGAGGACTTGGATTAGTGGAGAATTGGGTGGTGGGTTGATGGTTGGACTTGATGATCTTCAAGAGTTTTTCCAGCCTTAAAGATCTGATGATTCTTCCCTTGGATGAGGTGAGGAACCAAAATCTGAGCAGAGGGTAAATCCTAGAACAGAAATGTTTCCTTTTCTGCAGGAGGAGATGATTTGAACACGAGATACCTGAGATGACCCTTCACAGTACCAATGTCTCTTCCCAAACATGCCATGCCCATGGCAGGGGGTTGGAAAGAAAGAAAGAGAGAAGGAAAGAAAGAGAGAAAGAGAGAAGGAAAGAAAGAGAGAAAGAGAAAGAGAGAAAGAAAGAAAGAAAGAAGAAAAGAGGGAAGGAAGAAAGGAAGGAAAGAAAGAAAGGAAAGAAAGAAAGAAAGAATGAGGTGGAGTTTGTATTTACTGCAATCCATCAGCTTCAAGTCCATGAAAGCAAATTCATCTTGAGCACATTAAAATAACATTTCAGAGTGTTGGAAAATAGTATTTTCAACATGTTTCCAGTCTGTGTGTTTATTTGGACCCTTGTTCAGGGCTGCCCAGTCCCCAAAACAGCAGAGTCAACAACAGAATGATCCCACCCCTTGTTCCAATCCAGGATTTTCCTGCTCTTGTATCTGCTGGGGCACAGATTTTTCCCTAATTTGAGATTCCCGGTGACTCCTTTCCCTGCTCATTCCGCATTCAGCCGGAGTTGCTTCCTTTCAAAACTCATTAGTGGCATTTATCCTCATTTAAATGAGGAGAAACCACATAGGTATGATCTACAGATGGCACATTGTCTGTGGAGAATCGTTAAAACTTGGAGGAGATAAAACAAAACAAAAAAAACCCCAAGAAAGATATTTTACTGAGGAGATAAAAAACTCCCCCGGCAAATTATCTGTGGGAGAAAGGAAGGCAAAGTTCTGCTGGAAGGCAGGGCTGGCTCTTGGGAAGGAGTCAGGCAACCTCTGAAGGAGCACAGGGGGAATGTGGAGAGAGAATTTCACCTCTCAAAATGACAAGAAGAGGAAAAAACCAAACTTTAAAGGGATTAAAAAGGTAGAAAGGCAAAAGTTGAGCTGAGGAGCCAGGGAACAGGGGATCTGTGGGAAAGGAAGCGGTGCTCAAATAGCAAAGTTATTTCTAAATGCGGGATCTAAAAGTGTCCTCAGAGCTCAGATCCTGCAGTTTTGGCCACATCCTGGATCAATGTCCAAGCAAAGCCAGGAGATGCACCAGCACATTCCCTTCTTCAGGCAGGGCCAGGGATTCCAGATCATTCTGCAAGGAATGTTGTTCCATGACCAGAGACCTTCTAATTTTCAGCATAAATACATTCCTGACACATTTCTACCCATTTCTAGTGTGATTTTTGCCTTTCACGCTGATGTTATTTTGCTGTTTTGGGTGTTTAACCCCTTGGCTCTCTCCAAAGTTTATAAAGTGAATTAGTGATTAATTCCCACCAGCAAAGAAGCACCAATGAGTTTCACTGCAAGATTACCCAGAACAACTTTTTCAGCCCTAAAATGTGGGTGTTTGTGCCCTGTGGGCTCCAGGGGAGCCATGGTAATATCCTGGCTGGAGATCAGCTCCCACAGGGGTCCTGAAAGGGTTCAAGAATCTCTCCAAGGGGCAGCCAAGAATGTCCTGTAACATCCATATCATTTAGGATTTCCCATTATCCGAATCATCCCACAGATTTTTGCCTGTTTTCCCATGGATATTTATTTTGCCCTTAGATTCAAGGCCACAAAACGCACCTGTGGTATCTTGGAATCTCTAATTTGTACAACTTAAACACTCAACCCAAACCCAGAACTGCACCAGCTCTACTCAGAAGAAAATTCACTTTATTCCAGCTGAAAGCAGGACAACTTGCTCCCTGTTTGAATTTTCAGGGGGTTTGCCAGGAAGTCAATTTATTGAGTTTATTTGGGTCCAGTTGTGGCAAAACAAACTAATTTAATAGAATTTTAGAATCCAAGAGTCATAGAATGGTTTGGGTTAGAAGGGACCTTCAGGATCATCCAGTTCCAACCCCCTGCCACGGGCAGGGACACCTCCCACTAGACCAGGTTGCTCAAAACTCCATCAAAGTTGACCTTGAACGCTTCCAAAGGGGGTAGTTTTAGGTGAGATATAAGAAATTCTTGACTCTGAGAGTGATGAAGCACTGGAAAAACATTCCCAGAGAAGCTGTAGATTCCTCCATCCTGTAAGCTCAAGTATCTCAGAGACATTGAATCCCTGCCACCACTTTCCCCTGTGGTGAGCAGAACTTCTCAGTTTGACAGCAGAGCTGAGGCTGCTGCAGCTTTTCCTCTAGAAATGGTCACTTTTCAAAGCCTTAAAAAAGTACAGGAGCATTTCCAGCAACCAGGAATAAAACAGAAAATTACTGCTCAGCTTTATGGTGTCCCCCTGGGCAGAGAAGGCAAAGAAAAGCATCTTGCAGTTCAAAGGGATCTGTAAAATGAGTTCTTGAGCCAAACAATGGCTGTCCTCTGTCAGGAACTGATAAAACCCTTCTGTTCTCACCTCAGTGACTCGTTTAGAAAGACAAGGAGACACTGGAGAGGGTCCAGCAGAGGCCACAAAGATGATGAGGGGTCTGGAGCTTCTCTCTGATGAGGAGAGACTGCAGGAGATGGACCTGGTTAGGTTGGAGGAGACTGGGAGGGGATCTCATCAATCCACCCAAATATATCCAAGAGGTGGCAAGAGGATGGTGCCAGACCATTTTTGGTGGTGCTCAGGGGCAGGACAAGGAGTAATGACCATAAACTAAAGCACAAGAAGTTCCACCTCAACATGAGGAAGAAGTTCTCTCCATGGAGGGAGGCAGAGCCCTGGGACAGCTGCCCAGGGAGGGTGTGGATTCTCCCTCTCTGGAAATATTCCAAACCCACCTGGACACATTCCTGTGTCACCTGCTCTGGGTGACCCTTTTTTGGTAGAGGGGTTGACTGGATGATCTCCAGAGGTCCCTTCCAACCTAAATATCCTGGGATTCTGTGGTTCCAGTCAACCTGACAAATGCACTGGGTACTATTCAACTCCTCTGGGATTCTGCTTGTGCTTTAATTCCCAGGTTTTCCTGGAGAATCCTCCTCACATCAACCCCTGGATGCCAGCAATTCCTCGGTATTCCTGTCTGCTCTCCATGATTTATTCCCTGTGATTTATATTCTCCCCCTGTTCAGCTGCAAGTCCCTGTTATCTTTTCCATTGTTTTCAAGAACACGTTTTCCATGCAGAATAAGCACAGGATCATCTTCCACTACAGTGGAACCATTCCAGCTGGACTCATTCCAGGCTGGATGGGGCTCTGAGCAAACTGGAAGTGGAAGGTGTCCCTAGTGGAAGTTGTGGAACAAGATGATCTTTAAGGTGTCTTCCAACCCAAACCATTCTATGTATCCATGATTCCAACATCAGACACATTCCCATTCCCAACATCTGCCTGAGGAAGCTGGGAAGTGTGAGTAGGAGCTGCCCTCTCACCCTAATTTAAAGGAAACTGCAATATTTCTGTATTAATGGATGTATTTTTCCTGATTCCAGGTGAGCAGTGGTGCAGGAACACCCAACTGGAGCAGCAGGAATTACAGACTGAAGAGCTGTTGCATCCTGGTTATTCATTGTCCAGTGAACATTGTTAAGCATTTCCCAAATTCCTGCAGTTCATTAGTTGGTTATTTTTAAGTCTCCCACATTTTTATAGGGATAAATGAGAAAACTGAGGCAGAGGGAGATTTAGAAAAGGCTTCAAAAGTGATACATGGAAAAATAAAGAAAAAATCAATTGTTCTGACCCATTCTGCTACTGCAGGAAAAAGAGCATTTTCTGTTTGATTTTGTGAGCTTACAGATTCCTTCCCTTTCTCATTCTGGGATTTCCATCAGGTTTTCCAGCTCTGGAATCCCTGACTGTGGCAGCTCCTACCTCAGCCATGAGGCTGCTTTGAAACCCAAGGGATGTTCCTGCTACTGCTCCTCAGACTGATCATCCAGGTAGCCTCTTTACCTCATTCTGTTTCATTTGGCTACACATTTTCCGTCTGTTTTCTCCAGACATCCTTTAAACCCCCACAGATTTTTGAGTAATCCTGCATCTCCAACAATTAGAACTTCTAAAATATCCGTGTGGATCCCCTGGGGCTGGCAATAAACAGGTATAAAACCCATCTGAACAGACACCAGAGCACATGGAGTGGCAGAGAAAGGAGGGCTTGTGTCCAGGGAAATCTGGTTATCAGGGAAATTTTCATGACATGAAGAAAGGCCAAAGAGAAAGACAAGATCTCTCCACGCCTTGTCAGGTAATTTTTTTGCAGTAGAATTCTGAGAAAGAAGGTTTCTGTGCAGTGAAGTAATTTTACTCTCTTTTGTAACTAATAATCAGCTGTAACCAGCAATCAGCCTCCTCATCCTCTGCCACTCACTCTGCCCACATCCAGCTGGAACATTAACTCCAGCTTCCAGCTTTTTAGAGAGGTGAAAGCAGCCAGAGAGAATCTGGGAAGAAACTCTAGAAGAGGTTTTATAATTAGGGGAGAGAAGTTCTCAGTGTTAGAAACAGGATGCACCTTTCAAATCTGTTCATAATTAAGTTGTTAAAGTATGAAATGTATGTTGTGATAGGAAAAGCTTCACCCAGATGTTTGCAAAACCGGGCACTGGGAATTACCAGCCACAAACATTCAAAAATCGGGAGCTAAGGGCTAAAAATGACAGGAATTAAAAATGCAGTATGAATTCATTTATAAAGGATTGTAGGAAATGCTGTTTTCATGGAATTCTGTGCTTGGAGGACACCAAGGGAAGGCCAGTCAAGTAGTTCTTCCTTCAGTCCCCAAATACTTTCATTTGGGGCTGTCACTGATGTGGCAAAAGGTCTGACAGCAAAAATCACAGCCCTCGGGATACAATGGCAAAAGCCAGGCCTGTGATCCCACAAATTGCAATTAGATCCCGACCATGGAAGGATCTCAAAGCTAAAATATATCTTAGGTGCCATTTTTAGGAAAAATTAGTAACCAGTTCAACTTTTCCAGAGAATTCCTAAGCCCTTTAGAGCACCCAAGGTAACCTGAGAAAATATTCCAGTGGAGATTCAGAATGTGAGAGAATATTTTCCCTCAGAGATTCAGATTTAGGAATCTCTATTTAGGTAAAATCATATTGATAATTTGTGATTTAAAGGTTACAAATGGAATCACACAATGGTTTGGGTTGGAAGGGACCTTGAAGGTCAAGTAGTTCCTCACCCTGCCATGGGCAGGGACACCTCCCACTAGGCCAGGATGTCAGATCCCCATCCAGCTCCAACCTGGAATAATAATTGTATTTCCTGCCTTGCTGCTGCAGGAACAAAGCAAGTTTAATCAAAGATTATGGCCACTTTTATTGAAAATTCGTTCCACTCAATTCCATCTGTAATTAGTGAGATAAGGGAGATGGGATTTGGCAGGGAGACACAAAATCTCAGTCCAATAACTCTGCCACTCAGGGGGAGGAGATGCCGTCACCTCCTTGGCTAAGAACTGAGTCTCACTGTGAGCCATTTTTAGACTTGGCTTTAAGGATTCCTGTGCTGCCCTAAAGCCACTGGGAGAGGCTGAAAGGCAGAATGTTCATCCCCCATCTCCAATCCAGCACTGCTGTGAGATTTTGATAAGGAAATTTGCTGGAGAGGAAATAAAACCATCCGGTTCTCCCTTTTTCCCATTCCTCACGTCCAGGAGACACAATTTCATTTACAAACCAGGACTAAGTACTTCCAGATTTCCAACTAAACCTTTCCACTGCTGGGAACACTCAGGGTGGAGTCTCTTGAAAGGCTCCATCTTATGAAGCTTTCCCTTCTCCAATAAAATATTTATCCAGGCACTGTTTCCTCACTGGTCAAAATGTGCTTTACACTTCTGGGGCTGCAGAAGTCAACTGAGGCACCCAAGGACTGGACAGTGTAGTTTGGGGTGTTCAGTGGGGTTGCTGACAAGGTTGGTATTGGAAGGAAAGGCATCTGATGGCCAGGGTTGTGTCTTGGGCACTGGGATGGTTCAAGCCCACCTGTCTTGTCCTGACAACTCAAAGGCAGCAACAAACCACAAATGCCACCAATGTTTCCTGTGAGACACCACCTGGAGCACCAAATGCAGTTCTGGGGTCACCAGAGTGAGAAGGGTGTGGAGCTGCTGGACAAGTCCAGAGGAGGCCACGAAGATGCTCCAAGGGCTGGAGCCCCTCAGCTCTGGAGTCAGGCTGGGAGAGCTGAGGGGGTTCACCTGGAGAAGAGAAGGCTCCAGGGAGACCTTGGAGCCCCTTCCAGGGCCTAAAAGGGCTCCAGGAGAGCTGGAGAGGGACTGGGAACAAGGGATGGAGGGACAGGACAAGGGAGAATGGCTTCCCACTGCCAGAGGGCAGGGTTGGATGGGATATTGGGAAGGAATTCTTTGCTGTGAGGATGATGAAACCCTGGCACAGGTTGCCCAGAGAAGCTGTGGCTACCCCTGGATCCCTGGAAGTGTCCAAGGCCAGGTTGGGCAGAGCAATCTGGGCTGGTGGAAGGTGTCCCTGCCCATGACAGGAGTTGGAACTGGGTGATCTTTCATATCCCTTCCAAACCAAACCATACTTTGTTCCCATAATTCCATAATTCCCTGGTGGGGGCCACCACTGCACACTCTCAATTCTGGAGTAAAAATAATCTTCATCCCAAACCCTCACTGCTGCCAAACCTTCCATGGGTGGAGGTGCTGGTCAGACAAACCTTCCCATCAGCCATCTGCTGTTAAAAACATCACCCAGGCCTGAAGAACCTTTGTTGGTGGTTGGGATCTGCTGGTGGTGCCTACAGGCAACAACAAACCCAAAGATGGTCCAGGTCCCATCCATAGAAAAATATTTTCCACCCTGGCAAAATGACAGCATTTAGATAGATTTTTTTATCTTTTTTTTTTTTTTTATGTGCAGTCCTTGAAAGAACTTTCTGGGCCTGTTCAGCTCTTCCCAGCAGCTGTATCAGGGCATAACCCTTTGGAATTTATCCTTTTGTTTGCACAATGTCCCACCAGCACCTGAGCTGAGCGGGATGTCAGAGAGGTAACACAACACCACCCCCTGCTCTACCTTGTCTCAGCCTTGTCTGAGCTGGCAAATTTGCAATAAAGCTGCTGGATTATCCGATTTTAAGTGTATTTGCAGAGGCACCTTCAGCTCAAAGATCTTGGCACAGCTCCTGAATCCAGGCTTCCTTGAGGAACATCAAATTATTGACTAAGCATAAAAGCTGTTAAACCTTTCAGACCCTGTTTGGTTGTTGACTTGATGTTCTCCTGTGATTCGTTTTTTATGGGCAAATGCACAGGCAGAGTAAACTCCTGGTGATAATTCCAAGTGGGAAAACAGACTGAGATGGACTCGGAGTGTTTCATAAAAGGAAGTGTGTGGAAATGGGACATCATTTGCTGACTGCACAAGTAATTAAATACCCAGAAAAGATGGAACTCTCTCCAACACTGATCACAATTATCCATTGTTCTGCTCGGGGTTTGATGAGTGTTTAGACTAAAAGCCTGTCTGAGGTTTTAACTGGAGTGCTGTGAGTGACAGCCAGGTAATGAAAGGCAGTGATTTAATATCCTCCAAGTTCCTGTTCCCAGAACGAGCCCAAAAGTGTTCTGTGTTTTTTACAGCCCTGAACAATGGAATCCAAAATATTGGGTTACCCCTTTATTCCTCTCTCTTTCGTTCCTCTGCCTTAATGAACTCTGAAGTCATGATCAGGCTTGGCCAGGAAGGTAAATGCTCATTTTGGGATATCGGAGAAAATCCTTTGTCTCTTGAAAGGCTCCATCTTATGAAGCTTTCCCCTCTCAAATAAGATATTTAATTTCATATATTTGTGAGGTCTCAATGTTTAAAGCAAAGTTACAAAACCCTTCAGAGGAGAATTCATCCCTGTACCTTAAATGCCAAGTTTATAAGATAAATCACCCTCTGGAAGTGCCTGTTTCTCCCCACCAATTACAAGAGGGGACTAAAAGTTTATTTAGGCCAAGTCATTTATTTAAAGTTATTAATTTAACCAAGGTGATGTAATTTTTGCTGCCCTGAAAGATGGAATCCAAAATATTGGGTTTCCCTTTATTGGGTTAGAAGAGACCTTAAAGACCATCTCATTCCACCCCCTGCCATGGGCAGGGACACCTTCCACTATCCCAAGTTGCTCCAAGCCCCATCCAACCTGACCTTGAACAATTCCAGGCACCTCCTTTGATTTAAACACGTGTAGAAAAATCCCCTATTTTTTCTGAGAATCTTTTCTTTCTATAAACCCCATCATTTTACCCACATTTTAAACGTTTATCCTGTTTGATATTGGAGTTTTTCTAACCTTGTTTCCAGCCCTTGGTTGTTGTTCCACGTCTCTCTCTGCTGGATTAAAGAGCTGTTAGCAATTGTTTTGGTGGGGTTTTTTTGTTCCTTTTGAAAGGTTTTATTCACCTAATCAAATCACTCTCACTTATTTTGTTCAGCTAAACAGATGGAACAGGCTCTGCATAAAATCAGGAATAAACAGGAACGGCAACTTGAAAGCAAAGCAAATTTCCCCCAGTTTTGAGAGATCAGCTTTAGATGACATAAAGTTCTGCATTTTCTCTCTATTCTCCCAATAAATGGGGGTTCTGGAATAAAAATATGGGATTCTGAAAGGATCTGAGTGTTGGTGGGATGTCTTTTTACTTGTTTTCCTAAAGTTGTAGTTGCTGGAAATGGATCAAGCAATAAGGAAAAATACTGGAAAAAAAAATTTCCAGTGCAAATTTTCTACATCCCAGTCTAACAATTCATGTCATGGGTTTGTTAATGAAAACCAATAATAATAATAATAATAATAATAATAATAATAATGATAATAAACCAGTAACAACCAGTTGGTCCTTGGGTTGTGAGATCATGACAGGAGGTGTGGAAGGAGTTGAATCCCAGGCTGAGATTTTCAGGTTTCATCAAGTGCAGGACAAGTAATGATTTATACACTGATAAAGCTCTTCCCAGGAGATGTGCAGCTCAGTCAGGAAAAAATTCCCAAAGACAATTTAGGAACAGCTTGATTTCCTTGGTCTTTCTTCCCAAATTTCATCCTTCAAAGTTCCATCTTCAGTAACTCTGTATGTCCGAATATTCCTTAAAAGTTTTGGTGGAGCAGTTCAGGGAAAGAGAATTTTATATTTTTTTTCAGCTAAAATTCCAATATTTAAAATTTCCAAACTTTTCTGAATGTCCAGAAGGAATTTTTTCCCCTTTGAAAATGCCATTGGAAAGAAACACATATTCATTTTATTGCAATGTAGGCAGTTCCAAAATAAAACCGAAAATATAGTTTCCTTTATTCTTAAGCACCATTCCATGGTTCTTCTACCAAGGTAAGATACAAACTGGCCACAAGCGCCTAAAGAGCTTTAGAATATACATCAGGAACATTTTTTTTCATGGAAAGGGTTGTAAAGCCCTGGGACAGGATGGCCAGGGAAGTGATGGAATCACCATCCCTGGAAGTGTTCCCCAAACACGTGGACATGACATTTAAGAACACGGTTCAGTGGTGCTTCTGGGTTGATGGTTGGACTTGACGATCTTAAATGTCTTTTCCAAGCTTAAGGATGTCATGATTCCATGATAAAAAGGATATTTTCCAGGTTTTGGAAGCCACTTTCACATCTGCAGCATCCCTGTTCCATCCTGATGTTGCATCAGCAGCCCTGAAGCCAAATGGTTTTTCCCCGACCTGTGGACTTGTCCACGTGGATTCCTGCCTCTGAATTCCCAGGGTACTTCCTGCCAACTGAATTCCAAGGCAGAAGGATCCAGGAAAGGTCAGGCAGAGCCTCCTGGCACCTGAAACACAGCCCTGGATATCCACATTTGCTCTGCCACCTCCTTGGAGTGCAGGGATTTGAGAAAGGAGCCAGAGGGGCCACATCCAGTGTTTTATGCCTGTCCCTGCTTATCCAGGTACATTCCAGGATTATGGAGCTCTCAGTGATACCTTGTGACATTTATTAAGGGAACTGACATGTAATAAGAGAGTTTAAATATTTCAGCTGTAACAATCTTCTCCTTTCCCTTCTCTCCCTCCAGTCTCCCAGTTACATTTCCCTGTGTTCCTCAGGAAGTTCAGTCTGCTTGTTACAGCTGGAGAATTCTTTTATCACTCCAAAGCTCTCCATTGGATCTCTCTCCCTCTCTCTCTCTCTCTCTCTAGCTCTTCCTCCTCAATCATTCTCACAAAGAATCTCTGTTTTATGACCAGCTGGAGTTTCACCCACCAGACCCTGGAATTCCCAGCAAAGCCCTCTCTCAGGGTCAATCATTCCCCCTCGGAGAGCTGGGAGCCAGAACCAGGAAACAGAGAATAGTTCAGGCTGAAAAAGCCCTCTAAGATCATGGAATCCAACTGTTCTCCCAGAACTGCCAAGGCCACCACCAAACCATGTCCCTGAGTGCCACATCCACATGGCTTTTAAATCTCTTCAGGGTAGTAATTCCACCACTGCCCTGGGTGGCTGAGCCAGTGTCTGACAACCCTGTTGGGGGAACGAATTTGTTCCATGTGTCCAATCTAAACCTATCCTGAGTCCATCTGAAACTGTTTCCTCTTGTCCTGTCATTTGTTACCTGGGAGAAGAGCTTGATCCCCATCTGGTCCCAACCTGTCAGGGAGTTTTAGAGGGTGATAAAATCTCCCCTAAGCCTCTTTTCTCCAGGCTAAGAATTCCCAGCTCTCTCAGCCATTCCCCACGAGACTTTTGCTCCAGACTCTTCATCAGTTTTGTCGCCCTTCTCTGGACATGCTCCAGAACCTCCATGTCTTGGATTTTTTAGTGTCTTTAAGTGAAGTTGAATCATAGAATATCCTGACTGGGAAGGGACACACAAGGGCCATCAGGTCCAACTCCTGGCCCTGCACAGGACAACCCCTGAAATCCCACCATGTATCTCAGAGTGTCATCCAAATGCTTCTTGACCTCTGTCAGCCTTGGGAACATGACCACATCCCTGGAGATCCCATTCCAGTGCCCAACCACAAGCATTAAAATCTTGGACTTCACGTGTGAAAGTGGGGGCAGACTGATGGAAGGTGGCTTTGTAAAGCTCAATCCATCGATATTTGGGGAGGTGGTCACGTTGGATAGCCTTTAAGGGCTATTTATGGATGGATGGGTGGATGGATGGGTGGATGGACTCTTTATTCTCAAGTCTGAGGTGTGCAAACAAATATCGACAATATTCCAGCCCTTACCATTCCTTATACCTGACCTGAGGGCAGTGGAAGAGAATGGTTAAGAAGAACATACTGTCCCCTCCCATGGAGTGTTGAGAAAAGCCAATCTCAAGAATTCTGCTTCTGACATTTGCATGCAGAGCACCTGGGTAGAGAACCAGGCTTGCTGAACCTCCTCAAGAAGTTTGAGGCGGCTCCATTAGCCAAGGAATCCAAGGCAAATGACCTTGATCAGCAGCCAAGATTCCAGAGCATTCCCTGCCTTTGAAGATCCTTTCTCCTTGGGCTGCATTCCAGCTGTGATTCCAGCCTGTCATGATAAAACCTGAGCCACAATTAGGTCACCCCAAAGCCTTCTCTTCTCCAGGCTGAACAATCCCAACTCTCCCAGCCTTTCCTCCCAGCAGAGCTGCTCCAGCCTTCTGATCACCTTGGTGCCTCCTCTGGACTCGCTCCAACAGCTCCATGTCCTTCCTGTGCTGGAATCCCAGAACCACGTGGAATGTCAGATTGTGTTTGGGAATTGTTCCATCCCAATGGCCCAGGAAGGGGGAGGTCCTTCCCACGAGTGCAGGTTTCATGGAGAACATCAGGACAGACACAGCAGCAAACATCTGCAGCTTGTTCTCACTGTCCCACACTGGAAAGAGATTCAGTCACGACTGCAAAAAGTATCAGGTAAAAAAAAAAATTGACTGGAACTCTTGTCCTGAAAACATTGGATTGACAGGATCGATGCAGAGCAGGAAAGCTTTGAAATAGGGATGGTGAAGGGCTGCAAATTAACTCCATTTTTATGGGACGTAGAACAGGGGGGTAATTTTCTTACCTGTCAATCAGTGTAATCATCTGGAAGACTTGAATAAAACCCCCAAAAACAACTATTCACAAAGATAGAAGACTCCAAATGGTCATTAAGTGACCTGTGTAGGTGCAAGGACAGGAGGAACCTCATGAGGGAAACTTTAAAACAAAGTGGTTTTGATGAGGAGGAGGTATTTGAAGTGAACCACATTTGTTTGTGTTTGGGGGCCTGCACAAGGCACATGTGTTTTTGCAAATTGTCATTTTCCACTTAGCAACAGAAAAGGCTGGAAGAGAAAAGGCTGGAACGTTGTTTTGGTGCCAGGACTCCAGGCTGGTGATTTCTGACAGCTCAATGTTCATTTGGCTGAATCCCTGTAATTGGTGTTTAACAACCCAAATGGTTGTCCTGGGGGAGGAAGTCACCCCATTAACTCAGTGTTTTCCCAAATCACTTGTGCTCATTCATTCAGGATATGGATTTTGCTCCAGCCCTTCTCCCAGAGCCCTCCAGGCACGTGGGTAAATCAGCTGAGCTTTTACAGAATCCTCCTTGCTTGGAAAACAACCCCCCAGTTACGTCCTCCCAGAGACAGGAACGTTCTTGCCATCAACGTGTTCTGCACCCAAATTTTGTCAGCAGCTGACAGAGAGCCCAAAACACCCTGCAATTAAAATCCTCTGCTTAAAATCTGTTAAAGAATTGCCCCCTTCACAGGAAAATTTGAAATAACAAGGTTGGGAACAGAAAAAGGACCCAAGGCACCTCTCTGACCCCCTCAGCATCAACCCACAAGGATCTACACTTCCCACTCGACCATCCCAGGTCTAGAAGATGATTTTTTTCTCTTTCCCACATCAAAACAGGAGTTTAAATTTCTTTTTTTTTTTTCCAAATGGAAACTTTCAAGTACCTGAGTGTTTTAAACTCAAAGTTTAAAACCAAGGTAGAAAGCAGTGGGTTTAAATAGAGGCCAATTATTTATTACTCATTCCCCACTGGTGGGATCTTTATGGCTCAGTGGACTGTGCTGTCATATTAGTTCATATTAGATTAGATATTAGGAATAAATTCTTCCCTGTGAGGGTGGGGAGGCCCAGGCACAGGTTGCCCAGAGAAGCTGTGGCTGCCACTGGATCCCTGGAAGTGTCCAAGGCCAGGTTGGAGCAACCTGGGCTAGTGGAAGGTGTCCCTGCCCATGGAAGGGATTTGGAATGAGATGATCTTTAAGATCACTTCCAACCCAAACCATTCCATGATTCTGTGCTTTCTGCTCACACTGGGACTCAAAAATGCCTCCCAGTTCTTGCCACTGTCCTCATGATTTACACCTCTGAGGTTTTAATCTGAATTTCCCTGTTTTCCTGGTAAACTGCTCAGCTCCATCAAGTTGACTCAGAGCTGCTGACAGGTGGGTTATTTTTTTAACAACTCCAGCTTTCTAAATGCCAACTCTTTCCACCAGAGACCCAAGAAACACGTTCTGGCAGGTAAATAGGCACTTGATTGACACTGTGATGTAATTTAAACACAGATATATTACTTTGTAAAGCCTGGGTTGTGATTCTCCAAACTCTATATTTTTCCATGCAACTTTCTGCAAGTATCTTCACGCCACCAAGTCTTGACAGAAGGATTTGCTGAGAGATGTAGGAAAAGGTCTCACAGAGGAACTTCAAATTCACTTGCCAGGCCTGAAAAGTTCACTAAATAAATAATCTACCAATCTGGAAATGATTGTGTTTGATGGATTCTGTCATGAGCAGCTTGGAGACAACAGGTAAGGGTTCTGTTTCCTCCAGGGGGATGATGAGAGGTCACCAGGAGGAAGAATCAGAAGGAACAAAACCAGTTGGTTTTTATTTGTTTGGTTAAAGGTTTGACTTGGTCTTGGAGGTCTTTTCCAACCTTAGTGATTCTCTGATTCAAAGTGTAGTTAAGCTGTCCCAGGATATGATGGATGGAGTTCATGGAATAAATGGAGAGCTCCTGGAAGATAAATCCACCAAAGTCTGGTAGGACACAGACAACACCTCTGGAAGTCCCAAGGATAAAAATGACTGAACAGTTGAAGACCAGAGTGAAAAACAGTCCTCCTGTGCTTTGCCTGTATTTATTCTCTTCCCATGCCTGGACTCTTGGTTTTGGACTCTTAGAGACAGAAGAGCAGCTCAGTGGCCCTTTAATTGACAAAATATTGTTGGTTTTATGCTCTCTAGTGTGTAAGGGACATAAATGAAGCTGCACAGAAACTGTGTGACAGAAGAGAAGCAAAGTGAAGAAGAGAAAGAGAGGGAAGAACACGAGTAGAAGATCCATCTGCACCAGAGAGGTCACCAAATTTCCTAGATGCTTGTTCATCCTGATCCTTCTACATCCATGGGACGTTTGACTGTGGAACTGTATCCAGGTCACCAGCCCTGCCAGTGTATCACTGGTGCCTGAGCAGGAGATGCTGAGACCCTGAAGTGTGACAGCTCATCATTCCCTTTACGCCTCCCTCCTCATATGCCTCTTCCTCTGGATCTGAAGGAAACAATTGACTCCTGGAGGTCCACTTTGAACACGTCACTGCACTAACAGGAGCTACAGAGTCAACGGGAAGGATACCCAGAGATCCATCTGCTCCCAAAACTCCTGCTTCCCCAAAGGCAGTTCTCCAGCCGGGAAAAATTGACCTACAGGTCAGAAGACCAGCCTTTTATTCCCATTCCCAGGTTTATTGCTGTCAGCAGCTCTGCACAAATCCTGTCTTTCATCCACTTCTCCATGTTTTACCTTCTCCATTACTCCTCTGCCCTGAATTTTCAGCCCTTCATGACCAGCTTTTCACCAGTCAGAGCATCCCTGGGAATGGGAAGGGCCAACCTGGTCTAGTGGGAGGTGTCCCTGCCCATGGCATGGGGGTTGGGAGTTTTTAGGTTCATTCCATGATCTTTAAGGTCCATTCCAACCCCTTTGACATTCTATGATTCTATCATTCTCCAGACCAGTTCCAATTTAGCCTGTTAAAGGAAAAAGAAGATGATTCCCACTGATGGGCCTGCAGGAGAGCAATATTTAGGACTCACTCCAACACTAGGAAGTGCTCAGGTGCTCAGCAGATGTCACAGGAGTCACATGAATCAGGGAACTCTCCTCCCAGGTCCTTGAAGGTGGACTTGAAGGTGAACAGCTCACCCAGAATGGGGATGATTCCCCGTGTTCCTCCCGCGCTGGTGACACCTCCCATCAACCTGGAGTGGAAACCCTTTGTTGGCCAAGGCATCTGTTCTCCCTCCCCAAGAAGAAGGAGGAATTAAAAAATAACAAAACTAACACTCTCAGGCACCTGGTGGGATTTTTTGGGCTGTCCTGTGCAGGGTCAGAAGTTGGACATGGATGATCTTTGCGGGTCCCTTCCAACTCAGGATATTTAATGATCCTATGATATTAAAATGTGAAGTTGCAAGTTCTTGCCCCCATCCCCCCACACTGGACTATCTCATGGCCACAGAAACTTTAACCTGGACACCTGGAGCACTTCTGCCCACAGTGACCCTGTGTTGGGGTCAATATGTGGGCACCACGTGGCTGCTGGGGCTGGGGGTTCTACTGAAGAAGGTGGTGCTGCTGCCCAAGGTGACCCATGTGGCTTCAGGTTGAGGTTTCTGTTTCCTTGAGAAGGGAGGAGATCCCTTGTAATTACAGTCATAGCATCATGGAATGATTTAGGTTCAAAAAGACCTCTAAGATCAGTGAGTACAATCATTAAGGCCACCACCAACCCATGTCCCCAAGTGCCACATCTACATACCTTTTAAATCTCTCCAGGGATGGGGACTCCACCACTGCCCTGTTCCAGTGCCTGAAAACTCTTCTAGTGAAGAAATTTTTCCTAATATCCAACCTACATTTCCCCTGGTGCGACTTGAGGCCATTCCCTCTGTCCCATCACTTGTTCCCTGGGAGAAGAGACCGACTCCCATCCGGCTACAACCTCCTGTCAGGTTGTTCTAGAGAGTGAGAAGGTCTCTCCAAATTACCCCAGAGCATCTCCTTTCCCCACTGAAATCCTTTCTCATTCCTTTGGTTTTGCTGGATTTTGCTCCACCGGCCTCATTGATCTGCTGGAGACCCTGACATTGCAGCTCCATCTGGGTCCTCAGGAGCAGAAAGGAGCTGGAGATGGGACTAATCCTTCTGCCAGAGGGCTGAACCATGGAAAAAGCAGAGGATAAGCTATAGTTTGGAAAGATTTGCTCCAGGAACTTGATGGCTGCTGCTCCAGGTCAGTGGCCAGGACACATGGTCTTCCCAGCACTAACGTAGCACGCGGTGTTGAGCGAGCTCCAGGATCAATTATCCCAGAAAATACAGGCCTGGTAGGAATTTGAAATCATTACCCCAGAAAATGCAACCCTGATAGGAATTTGAAATCACTTTAAATTAGAGCAAGAAGGGGTTTTCCCTCATATTTGTTTAAAAATGTGTTCCCATATCAGCTTCCTAAAGAAGTGTTCTCCTATTTATTTATCTGAGCCTTAGATTTGTCCGTCATTACCTAAAATTCCTTGAAACCCAGTGAGCAGTTCCAAGTAAATTTGACAGCACTAGAGATGTTAAACATAGAAATCCCTGGATGTTTTAAAAGAGAAAAGGGACAACTAAATTTCAACCCTCACAAAGCAAAATCTTTATTACCCATCAGAGAGTCCAGAAAAGAAATGAGCAAACACATCTCAGCTTGAGCAGTTCTACAAAAACTGAGCTGGGGAAGGGTCTGGAGAACTGGGAGCAGTTGGGAGGGCTTAGTCTGGAGAAAAGGAAGCTCAGGGGAGACCTTCTCACTCTCTGCAAATCCCTGAGAGGGGGTTGCACAAGTTGGGGTCTCTTCTCCAGGTAACAAGTGTCAGGATGAGAGGAAAAGGCCTCAAGTTGCATCAGGGGAGGTTTAGTTTGGATATTAAGAAAACTCTATTCACCAAAACCCCTGGAACAGGCTTTTCCAACTTCAGCAATTCTGATTCTACCGCTTACAGTAATTTTTTCAACCTTTTGCCCTTTTTCATTTTCCTGGTTGGACCCTCGTGCCTTTGAAATTTCTGTTTTAATTCCTGAATTCGTTTGAATCCGTGGATTTTTAGCTGGCTCCCTCTATCAGTGGCCATCAGGCTGGCCAAGTGTTGACTGATCCCTCTATAAATGGAGCGTTTCTAACACTGCCAGAGGCACTTCAGCGTTTTGATTCCCTTTCCACTCCTCTGTATCACTTTAAAATGACACAAGTGGTGGCAGGTTCTTCTTTCTGAGCTGCCAAACAAGGCAGGGCTTGGAGCACCTTGGCAAGGTGCCCGCAGGGGCATTTCCAGATCTTTCTGCCCTCCTTTTGTGAATGAAACGTCCTCCAGTTGACATTTGGGGACCCAAAAGGCAGGATGGGAAAGGGGAGGGAGAAAAGGAGAAAAGGAAAAGGGAAAAGGAAAGGGGGGAGGAGAAGGAGAAGGAGAAGGAGAAGGAGAAGGAGAAGGAGAAGGAGAAGGAGAAGGAGAAGGAGAAGGAGAAGGAGAAGGAGAAGGAGAAGGAGAAGGAGAAGGAGAAGGAGAAGGAGAAGGAGAAGGAGAAGGAGAAGGAGAAGGAGAAGGAGAAGGAGAAGGAGAAGGAGAAGGAGAAGGAGAAGGAGAAGGAGAAGGAGAAGGAGAAGGAGGAGGAGGAGGGAAAGGGAAAGGGAAAGGGAAAGGGAAAGGGAAAGGGAAAGGGAAAGGGAAAGGGAAAGGGAAAGGGAAAGGGAAAGGGAAAGGGAAAGGGAAAGGGAAAGGGAAAGGGAAAGGGAAAGGGAAAGGGAAAGGGAAAGGGAAAGGGAAAGGGAAAGGGAAAGGGAAAGGGAAAGGGAAAGGGAAAGGGAAAGGGAAAGGGAAGGGGAAGGGGAAGGGGAAGGGAAAGGGAAGGGGAAGGGGAAAGGGAAAGAAGTTTCAGTTGGAAAGGATCGAAAATGACCATCCAGTCCAATCGTCTGACCAGTTCAGGGCTGCCCAAAATTTGCCCAACCTGACCTTGACACTTCCAGGGATGGAATCTCCTGAATTGCAGGGATTCAATAACTTTTACTTTGAGCAAAGCTTTGCCAGTGGAAGGACCTGCCTCTTCAGCATCCAGACCATTGCCTTTGGCATCACAGCTCCAGGTTTCCTTTCAGAAATCCGGACAGAAGCAACTGTGCCACAGGTCAAATCCTTCAAGATTCCCTCCAACACTCCTGAAAGTCCTCTTAGATAAACACAGCTGGCAAATCTCATCTCCATCTTTACATCCCAGCAACACAACAAAATCATCAGGAACAGCCATGGTTTGGCAGCAATGATTTCAGGATGACATCTGGCACCTCCTGCCTTTCATGTCCTTCACGTGGGAATGAAGAACTTCAGGGTGGTTATTCAGTGGCTGGCCAGCGTTAGAGATTCCTTGGACTTTGCTCCTAAATTCAAGGTGGAGACAGGGAATGATTTTCCATGGCTCTTGAAGGATACCTCCTACGAAGACCTGAGGCCAGGAATCTGCAATCATTTCAGTTTAAATAACCAGACATGACAAGAGTCTTTCAGAAAGTCCTCATTCCAGGTGCAGGACACTCCACCTTCTTTAAGATAGTTTTACTTTTGTAACACTGTCCTAGAGGTCATCCAGGAATTGTTTGATCCTGTGGTAAAAATCCCCTCTCTCTTTTTATTCTGAGGATCAGAAGAGAAAAGTCTGAAATATTTATGACCTGCCTCTAGTCCTGCACTTCCAGGACACAGAACCAGCTCTCCACAAGAGTAGTCAAAGTTCATCTTATTCCAGCACATATTTTTTGCTGCCAGTTTAATATCCAGAAGATTTACTGGCATCAACACTGGTTTGTATTATCCCAGAGTTCTGAGGTGCTTTCTGCCCTGATTTAGAAACTGGCAATGATTAATTATACTCAAGAACTGTTGCAAGAATTCTATCCATCGATTATATTTAATATTAAAAAGAAACTTGAATCAGGTCTCTTTGAGTTTATCCAGTCCAGCTTCCCATGGATGCTGTTGCACCTTGGCTGGCTGAGCTGAACAGTCTGTTCCTGATGCAAAGCTTTACAGACTGTGATCAAAGGATTTCTTGACCTTCTCTCTGATAATCAGGCTCTGTTCATTCCATTTAAAGCCAAATCCAGTCCTTTAATGACTCTCATTGCCTTTCTCTGAACTGTCTCCAATTTATCAACTTCTTTCCCCTCTACCACAGGCCATAATCTCAGCAGTGACAAAATCAGGATTAACCCAACCTTGGCCTAACTCAGGAGCTGCGTTTATGCCTCAAGGAATCCCATTAACCCTTCTTGGCTTCTGCAGTGAAGTAGGAGCTCTTATTTGGCTGGTTATCTGCCACGAGCCTTTCTCTGCTTTGTGCAAGCCCTATAAAAAAAAAATCAATCCACTCTATATGGTAATTTGTAGGATGGATCAGCCCCTGATGGATGACTGAGCTGCTTTATTTGCTCTCAGACCTATGTAGAGTTTTGACCTCGTTGAAATACACGCCATTTGTCTGATCACAGTTTACTAAATGATCCCTCTGCCACCACACAGACAATCCCATCCTTCTTACTTAGTCCCCTGCAAGCCCAGTGACATCTATAAAATTTGAGTTATATTTTATTCCCGTCCACTGAGTCGGGGGGAAAATGTTGGATAGCGAGGGGCCAAAAACTGATCTTTTCAGAAGTCCATTATAAATAATTATTTGGGACTGGTCTGACAGATCCTACATTATCTTAGGGAAGAGTAGTTACACAGAGGATTTATTATTTCTTGACCTACAGAGGGAGAAAACAGCAAATCTGTTTTCTGCTGAGATACTCCAAGGTAAAACAGGGAGAGGAAAAGTCTGTTTTCCTTTCAAATCCAGAGAGACACAAGCTGGTTAAAAAGAGCTTCAAGCCGGTTAAATAAGAGTTTCAAATGCACCAAGACATCACCTCCACCAAGAAGATATAATGACACAGGAGTGTGGGTTGTAGGCAACAGCCCTCTCGAGGAATGACAGGAGTGAGGTGGGAGATGCTTTCAAGGAATATCTGTTGGTCTTACCCCTCTTCCAGCTCAGATCTTCTCTTCTTCTGCTCCTTTTGCTCCCAGATCTGCTCCCCAAGGACTAGGACACTGATGGAGAAAGGACTTCATGGAATCATGGAATATCCTGAGTGTGAAGGGACCATTAAGGTTCATAAATCCAACTCCTGGCCCTGCACAGGACACCCCAAGAATCCCATTCTTGTCCCTGAGCTCTGGTAGGTTTGGGGCTGTGCCCACTGCCTGCGGAACCTGGTCAGTGCCCAACTACCCTCTGGGGGAAGAACCTTTTCCTGAGATCCAACTTAACCCCCCCTGGAGCAGCCTCATGCCATTCCCTTGGCTCCACATCACTACAGGTGATACGACCTGGATCCAATAATGTACAAATGCAGCCATGAGACAACGAAGAAATCTGTAGAATTGTAATAAAAACTCTCTCAAAATGAGCATCACAAATTCAAAGAGTGCATTCTGTGTCCAAAAAAACTAGTGAATGAAAAAAACACGTGGAAATCAGTCCTAAACCTACACTGTCACTACTCAGGACATTTCAGGTGTGTTAAGACCATTCTAATCCTTTCTTGACTTAAAATAACACTCACAGGACTGAAGAGAAGTAGAACCTGGATATTAAAATGTTTCATTGCACTGTGTATCGGGACTTCTAGATGAGAGATAATGTCACTACCTGAAGAAAACTCCCAAAAACCAAAACACAAGCACCTGAGCCAATGGTGCCGCCCACTGGATATAAAAAAACTTTTCAAAATACCCCCTATTTGTTGAGAACACAGACTCAAACTGCACCAGGGGAGGGTCAGGTTGGACATTGGGAAGAAATTCTTCATGGAAAGGGTTGTCAGGTATTGGAAGGGGCTTCCCAGGGAGGTTTGGAATTCCCATCCCTGGAGGTGTCCAAGGAAGGACTGGACGTGGCACTCAGTGCTCTGGGCTGGGGGACAAGGTGAGGATGGGTCAAAAGTTGGACTTGATGATCTTGGAGGTCTTTTCCAACTTCAGTGATTCTGGGATCGGCTTCTCTGCTGCTGTTCAAAGGGCCAGTTTCTGTGTAAAATATGTTTGTGAGTCCAAGCTGAGTCAGAAGTGTTGCCCTGTTAGAGGAAAAGGTTTGCACAGAGCCAAGAGCTCCCCGTGTGAGGGGTCAACCAGTAAGATTAATAATGATCCCTTTATTCTCTTTATCAGTTTCAACCCAGATCTAGAAGGGAAAGCTGGGGGGAAAAAAAATCAGACTTTGATATTATTCAGTTGCCATTGAATGTTCTTAAGTTCTACATATTTATACACAGAATCTCAGAATCACTGAGGTTGGAAAAGACCTCCAAGATCATCAAGTCCAACCTTTGACCCATCACCACCTTGTCAACCCGACCAGGCACCGAGTGCCACATCCAGTCCTTACTTGAACACCTCCAGGGATGGGGACTCCAAACCTCCCAGGGCAGCCCCTTCCAATGCCTGAACACCCTTTCCATGGAGGAATTCCTCCTGATGTCCAGCCTGACCCTCCCCTGGCACAGTTTGAGGTTATTTCCTCCTGTTCTCTCCCTTGTTTCCTGAGAGAAGAGTCCGACCCCCACCTTGTTCCAACCTCCTTTCAGGGAGCTGTAGAGAGCAATAAAGTCTCCCCTGAGCCTCTCCAGGGAATGATGATGTTTTTGGGAAAAGGAGTGTCAGACAGAACCCCCCACACTACCAACAACTCCAGAGAGATGAGACAAATCCCATCTTAGATAACCCTGAGCCAGATATCAAGTCTACCTTTAAAAGCAAACTGAAACCTATGAAGAAGGAGGAACACTGAGCAGAGACAGGAAGCAGTAGGAAATTATCCCACTTCTCCCAATTTTCCATTAATTGTGACATCATTTGGATGACCTGGGGGGCTACAACCCCTTTATTTATTGCAGCAGAGAGCTGGGAATCAGTGCCCTTATTGTTCTGGGTGCATAATAAGCATTTATAAATGAGTTTATATGATCAGCTAATAAAGAGATAGACCCTGCCATCAAGAAATTAATAACTAAGACCTACTTTAATTAAAAGTATTATTAATCCAGCTGAGCAATATTTAAGGCACAATGTGCAGGAAAACACTCAGAATAGTTTATTAACCACTTGTTCTGTTTTTCTCCCTGTTTTTCAGGCATTATCTGTATGGATAAAAGTAATCCCCCAGAGGTACAACCACATCCACATGAAAAGTGCTGCCACTTCATCCCTGTAGAGTGCCAAGGCCTTTTCCAGAGTTCAGACCTCAAGCTACCCTGTTGCTGTGGGGTTTTGAAAACCTGGCACAAAATTCATCCTTTTACATTTGAAAACAAGCAGCAAAGTTCATTCAGAGCATTCAGAGTCTGCACTTCCAAGCTAATTTATATAGAATTAGGATGTCAATTTAAAGCAGAAAAAAAAAAAAAACCACTGTTAATTTTGTTAATTAAGACACTTTGTGGCTGCTGCTGTTCCAGAGTAAACAAGGCGTGTGACAAAGGAGGCTCTGAAGTGGATTTAATTCACTTAAAACAACTTTAATGCATATTCAGAGGAGAAACTGGTGAAGATGATCAACTCAGTGGCCTTCTAGGATGGAGTGACATCAGTGGACAAGGGAAGGGTCACAGATGTCATTCATCTGGACTTCTGTAAAACCTTTGACGTTGTTCCCCCTCAACATCCTTCTCTCTAAACTGGAGAGAGATGGATTTGAGGGATGCATTTGGTGGATAAGGAATTGGTTGGATGGCCACGTCCAGAGGGTGGTGGTCAAGGTCTCAGAGTCCTGATGGACATCAGTGAGCAGTGGTGTCCCTCAGGGGTCTGCCTGGGGACCGCTGTGATTTAATATCTTCATTAACGACACAGAGGAAGGGGTCGAGGGCACCCTCAGCACATCTGAGATGGCACCAAGCTGAGGGTGCTGTGACACACCTGAAGGATAGGGACATCCACAAGGACCTGGACAAGCTCCAGAAGCGGCCCTTGGGAATCTCATGAGGTTTAAAAGACCAAGTGCTGGTGCTACATCTGGGTCGGGGCAACCCCCGAGATGAATCCAGGCTGGGGATGAGCAGATGGAGCAGCCCTGGGGAGAAGGGTTTGGTGGGGGAGAGGCTGGACATGAGCTGGACTTGCAGCCCAGAAAGCCAAATATGTCCTGGGCTGCATCAACAGAAATGTGACCGAGAGGTCAAGGGAGGGGATTCTGCAAAACATGGAGCTGTTGGAGCAATTCCAGAGGAGGCACCAGGATGAGCAGAGGGATGGAGCAGCTCTGCTGGGAGGAAAGGCTGGGAGAGTTGGGATTGTTCAACCTGGAGAGGAGAAGCTTTGGGGTGACCTGAATGTGGCCTGCCAGGACCTGAAGGAGCTACAGGAAAGGTGGAGAGAGACTGTTTACAAGTGACAGGACAAGGGGGAATGGTTCAAACTGACAGAGAGTAGGGTCAGATGGGATATTGGGAAGGAATTCTTCCCTGGGAGGGTGGGGAGGCCCTGGTACAGGTTGCCCAGAGAAGCTGTGGCTGCCCCATCCCTGGAAGTGTCCAAGGCCAGCTTGGATGGGACTTGGAGCAGCCTGGAATAATGGAAGATGTCCCTGCCCACAACAGTGGGTTGGAACTGGATGATCTTTAAACTCCCTTCCAATCCAAACCATTCCATGATTCCTCAATCATGATTTCAATCCACGGTTTCAATCCCTTTGAAATTCAAGCCATTCCAAAGGGAGGAGTATTTAACTTTTTTAACTGTCCCTCTTGATGGATCATGAGGATGAGGGATCTCCAGACTCATCAAGCTCAGTGGAAAGTCCTTTCCAAAGATTTTTTTCGTCTTTCAGAGCATTTTTTCCCCTCTCACCAAACTGGAAATAATCGCCTGTGATATCCAAATTAGTCCGTGCAATTTTTATCAGGAACATTTGTAATTTAAATTGGATCTACAAAAGGAGAGGGATCAACAAAAAAAAATATGTTCATTTCATGCTCATTATGTATCTCAGCGAGACTGATGACATTTTAATATTAACATGGTTATGGTTTCCATAGAAAAAAATTAAGTCTACTTAATATTCCAGACTCTGCTGATTGGGACATAGTTATTCTTGACAATGTAAAATCAATTGCTATTCTAATTAAAGAGAATAGCAGAGAAATAAACAAACCAATAACAAAATAAATATACTCCATACATTAAATAGAAGCCTCTGTTTGCTCCTCCTGAAAGCTCATCACTTTTTGGAGTGTTTTTTTTCCCAGTTGCCTGGTTTGGGCTTTGACCTTGAGCTGGAAAAGCAAATGTGTCTCAAGATGTCAAGGAAACACAAACAAAAAACCAGTTCCCAAATGTATCTTAAAATCTTCTGGGAGTGAGTACAACTGGAATTGGGATTTTACCTCCCTCTTGCAGAGAGACACCCCTTGACTCTGTTAATCACAATGGTTTTCATGAGAAAGTCCTAAAGTTATTCTTGTTTGCATTGTCTTGCAAAGGAAAAGTCAAGCAGAATTCCCTTTTCCCAACCTCGGTTACAAATTAGATTTTCAAATTAATTTTTTCTGCTTTTCCCCCTTTCATTTTCTTTTTGCGTCCCTTTAGTCGGGAACAAAACGAAGAGAAAATGAGGGAGGGAAGATAAAAGAGGAGAAAAGGTATTTTAATTGAGGATTTTTAAATGGGGAAATAATTCCCATTGATAAAAAGAGAATTGTTATTAAATCCCCATTTTCTGAGCACTACCCAGTCTCCAGCTGACTGGAGACAAGATCCAGCCAAGTCTGGATGGGAATTCTGAAGTAAGGAAGGTGAAGGTTCTTCAGAGGGATTTTGGCAGTGTTGGTTTAATGGTTGGACTCCATGATCCTAAAGGTCTTTTCCAACCTAAATAATCTGATTATTTTCTAATTTTATCTGCAATGGAAACCCTGCCTGAGTTTTCCCTCTCCCCAAGCAATTTAAGATGGTGTAAACAAGTATTGCTACTAAGAAAGAGATATCTACCACTTGGCTGCTCTTATCTAGATATTCCCGGGAGACCAAGACCATTCCAAGCAGAGGAAAGGAAGAATGAAAGGAAAATAGAACTGTCAGAAAAACATCAGGCTGGAAAAGGGCTGTTAACAAATTCACCCAAAGATCAGCCCTGGGATTGATTTTACTTGATTTTATTTCATTAATCATTGTGGTGCAAAAAAAGCAGGTGAGGCTTTATTTTAATCCACAATTTTGCAAGGAATTTTCCCTGAAAGAAGAATTGAGTGGCCACAAATAGAGAAACAAATGACCCTGGAGATAAAAGCATTGAAAATGAGATGGAATCCAACAACATGAGCTCCAAGGAACAGTAGGATGAACATGTGATTGAGGGAGGGGGTTTTCCAGCTGGAATCATAGAATCATAGAATGACAGAATCAACTGGGTTGGAAAAGACCTCTGAGATCATCAAGTCCAACACTTGATCCAACCCTGCCGTGGTTCCCAGTCCATGGCACTGATGCCACACCCAGTCTCACCTTAAACACCTCCAGGGATGGGGACGCCACCCCCTCCCTGGGCAGCCCATTCCAAAGTCTGATCACTCTCTCTGGAAAGAATTTCTTCCCCATGTCCAACCTAAACCTCCCCTGGCACAGCTTGAGATTGAGCCCTCGTGTCCTACTGCCGGTTCCTGGAAGAAGAGCCCGACCCCCCCCCCGGCTCCCCCCTTCTGTCAGGGCGTTGCAGAGAGTGAGGAGGTCTCCCCTGAGCCTCCTCCTCTCCAGGCTGAGCCCCCCCAGCTCCCTCAGCCTCTCCTCATGGCAATTGTGCTCCAGACCCTTCCCCAGCCTCGTTGCTCTTCTCTGCACCTGCTCCAGCCCCTCCATGGCCTTCCTGAGCTGAGGGCCCAGAGCTGGACACAGCACTCCAGGGGAGGCCTCACAGGGGCTGAGTCCAGGGGAGAATCTCTTCCCTGCTCCTGCTGCCACACTGTTCCTGATCCAGACCAGGATCCATTGGCCTTCTTGGCCACCTGGGCACACTCTGGTTCATGTTCAGCTTCCTGTCCATCCAAACTCTCAGGTCCCTTCCTGCCTGGCTGCTCTCCAGCCCCTCTGTCCGCAGCCTGGAGCTGCCAGGGATTTTTGTGGCCAAAGTGCAGGACCCGGCACTTGGCCTTGTTGAACCTCATCCCGTTGGAATCAGCCCATGGATCCAGCCTGTCCAGGTCCCTCTGCAGAGCCATCCTGCCTTCCAGCAGATCAACACTCCCCCCAGCTTGGTGTCATCTGCAAATTTGCTGATGGTGGACTCGATCCCCTCATCCAGGTCATCAATAAAGACATTAAACAAGACTGGGCCCAGCACTGATCCCTGGGTACACCACTGGTGACCAGCCACCAGCTGGCAGAGGAGAAGGAAGCTGTGAGGATGTGAATCAAACTCAGTGGGTGAGACCTCTGCTGCTGAACATTTGCTGTTTGCAACACAGGTAATCACAGGCTAATCACCCCAAAATCACCTGAGAGTCAATAAATATTGACTTCTTGTATCCACAGAGTCAATAACATGAATTATCTGACAAAATGCTGGTGTCTTCTTCTAGTTGAGAGGAATAATTGGCACCTTAAACAACACTGAATTTATTGACTCACTTTCTCTTGAGTCCAGGGAGTCTGGTGGAACTGGTGCCAAGATAAATTCCTCCACTCCACTTACTCACAGTTACCCCCACTCATGTGATAAATGCTGCCCTGTCAACTATTCATTGATATTTTTGAAGGAAGTAAAGAATGAATTATATTATTCAATTCCCAAGCACAGCTTTATGTGGAACATCATGTGCAGTTCCAATCACAAGGGATAAATCCCACCATGAACTGGTGCTACCAAAAAAAACTAATGAGGGTTTTGGGGACAGGAGAACCTCTGTGACCTGATGAGGTGGTTCTGTGAGACAAGTTCATGCAGCTCAACAAAGGAATGGCTGGGCATGGATTGTCTGCTGCCTATAAATACACTTCCAGAGGGAATGGCCAAGGAATGAGAATTATTTGGACTAAGGAACATCACTGGCAAAAGAACAAGCAGAGCTAAATCAGCTGTGAACAAATTCAGGAGGGAAAAGAGGAGATTGCAGCTGATTAGAAGAACCTTCCATGGGGAGGAACAGAATTAAACACTTTCTGTCACAGAGGACATTGATTAAAAAAAGGATTTGGGATCATGGTGGCTGTTGCCAGCAGAGCACCAGCTGCACTGTGCCAGCGCTATTTTGAGGTTCTCACACATTCCTGGGACATCTTTTGTGCCTCAAGTGCCACAAAGATGAGCAGAGGGCTCCTCTTCTTATGAGTGAAGGTTGAGGGAATTTGGGTTGTTCAGCCTGGAGAAGAGGAGGCTCCAGGAAGACCTTGTAACATCTTCCAGTACATAAAGGGGCTCCAGGAGAGCTGGAGAGGGGCTTTGGACAAGGTGTGGAATAACAGGACAAGAGGGATGGCTTCATACTACCAGAGGGCAGGGTTAGATGGGATATTGGGAAAAATTCTTCTCTGGGAGGGTGGGGAGTGGCTAGAATAGAATTCCTGGAAAAGCCGTGGCTACCCCATTCCTGGAAGTGTCCAAGGCCAGGCTGGAGCAACCTGGTCTAGTGGAAGGTGCCCCTGCCCACGGCAGGGAGTTGGAATTCCGTAATCTTTCAGGTCTCTTCCAACCCAAACCATTTTACGGTTCTGTGATTCGCAACCAATCCCTTTTCCCTCCAAATTTCCCTTTCCCAGTGGTTTCCTGAGCTTCCCATAGCCCAGCCCAGTGAAGGAGAAAATTACCTCAACAAACACAGACAGATTTAACCAGCTGTTCATCTGACTTTATTATTGTACTGAATTGTCTCAAAGTTCCCTGCCCAGCCTTCCCTTTGGCTGCCACTCAGTCGAGGGGCCAGAAGAGACCAAACCCACCAGCTGATCAAAGAATAAATCCCCTCTGACACAATCAGCATCTCTTGCTAATTGTTCCTGGCTCGTTCTGACCAGCAATTAGTCTTAATAGCCCAGCTAAGTTAGGTCTGCTGATGTGATCTCACCATCAATCACATTAATGACCCATCTGCTGGGGAGCCAAGATAAAAGTGTCATCCAGACCGACCTCAGCCCGTGTTGTGACTGTCAACTCACAGCCCTGCTGCTGTTTGCTGAGTTCAGAGGCAGCTGATTCACATCTGAGTTTTATTTTCAGCCAAGTTTACACCCGTCCTGTCCCAATTTAAGCTCTTGCCACCAGCATTTAAACCGGTTCTGTTGAAAGCAGGAATGAGAATCCTCCAGGTGGCAGGTCAGACCACTGAGGGGCTGAATTGTCCCTGGAAAGCTCTCAACATTCCTTGATGGAAGCAAAGCAGCCACATGATGCAGGTGCTTTATTTCAGTGCTTAAAACCAGGTGGGTTTAAGCTGGGCCTCTGTGCATTGGGAGCATGAGAAGAGCTGAATTTGTCACTGTCACAGTTATAAAAGTCTGTTTGCTTGAAATATTTTTCTGGCCCTCCCACAGAAACTACACCATACTTTCCATTTCTTGGAATATTTAGCCTCAATTAGAGCAATACAAATGTTATTAAACTTTGTTGAAGCCTCAAAATACTATTTCGTGGGAAATGTCAATGATTTAAAACAAGTGTTGAAAAAAATTAAAATAGAAATAAATAGGTATTAAAATATATTGTGCAAAACAGAGTTTCTGAGGAAGGCCCAGAATTCTATCTCCTGTTTTAAGTTCTGATCATTGCTGGTGCATGATGTGGCTCTTATTTCATGGTAGCAATAGAATCATGGAATGTTTTGGGTTGCAAGAGACCTTCAAGATCATCTCATTCCACCCCCCTCCACTATCCCGGGTTGCTCCAAGCCCCATCCAACCTGACCTTGATAATTAATGTCCTGTCTAGATTTTTAATGAGATTATTCATCCCCAAGTCTCCAAACTTGTTAAAAGTTGGCCCAATTATCAGACAGGGAAAATAAGACACAAATGATTTGGTAACTAAGAACTTAGTGATAAATCCTCCCCAAATCCTCCCCTCCACCCCTAAACCCCTCTTTGGATTTGGGTACCTCCTTTTCCTCCTAGGCCACCTTTTCTCCCAGATAATGGGATGCTAATCCCTCTCTCCAGCAATGAACATGACAAAAATCAGGGAATCATGGAGTTATTTAGGTTGGAAAAGCCCTCTAAGATCATCAACTCCAAAGAATCCCCCAGCTGGGAACTAAACCATGTCCTCAAGTGCCACATCCACACCCCTCCAGGGTTTTCCATCACTGTGGGAATCACTGCAGCAGGTTTGGTTGGCATCAAAAGCTCAAGCAAAACCAGGTTTGGATATTAAAACACTCCTCTGGGACAGACAGGAATATTGCAAATGAGCTTAAAAATTATCTAATCACCCTGTAAGGGGCTCCAGGTTTGTGTTGTGACACAGATCAGAAAAGCAGGTACTTTATCCAAGGTATTTTATTCCTCAGATGGAGGCCTTTCCTCTAAATCACTGGGTTAGGCAGAGGGTGTTGGACTAGAGAAATTCCCTGTCAAAAATTACCATTTCAAAAATTGCCATTTCAAAGATTGCTCGAAGTGAAAAGGATGAAAGAATTAGAGGAAGCCCCCAAACAGCTGCTGACCAAAGAGTCACAGAGCAAACAGGACACAGTTATTAGGAGGAAAACTCTGAGGAGGGAAGGGGGATTAGAGCTGTTTCAGGTGTTGGGAGTTAATGAATTCCCTCCAAAACCAGGCAAAAGCCGCTCTCATCCAGTTTTATCGATTTCCCACCACACCAACCTCCCATTAAGCAGGAGAAGGTCACAACAGAGTCAGGAATAATGACAATATAATTGCTGTCAGTGTGTGAGTGTGGAATTTTTGCTGATGCTTTAAAGCTGGTTCTTTGATATGGAGGTAGAAGCAAATAATTCAGTTTTGCTTCGCTTTTCCACCTCAGCTTCATTCAGCCTCAGTTCTCAACGGGGTTTATAAAGGGAGAGATGTTTTTCCTTTGCCACAAGGACACACACTTGGGATCCAGCATGTGGGAAAAGCTGGGAGTTCCTCTGCCAGCACAATGGGGTTAAAATAAAGCATAGAAAATTAAGAGAACTCTTATCCCTTGCTCTTTCCTGGTGGGGCACAGACACCTTTGCCAGATGGCTGATGTGGGGTCAAATCCTACCCTCACAACAAGGGTTAAACACTGGGCATATATTTTAGTAAGAAATTAACACATTATTAAATTAATAAATTAATGAATTGTTAAATTAATAAATTGAACAGCCCTGTGAGGGGTTCCAGGTGCTGATTTGGATGCCACTGTGCTGCTAGAACAGCTCATGCCAAAAACTTATTCCCCTGGGCTCTTCCCGAGGGCCAGGAATTAGTACAGGTCAGAGATCATTCCCAGAAGGGAGTATTGAAGAGAAAACCTCCTTTGGGAAAGCAGGAGAGCTAAATAATAGGAAATATGCCAGTCTGTGCCAGCTGGAATTTGTCCCAGGGAATTCTCCTTAAGCAATTTTCATTTCCTTACATTGGTTGGGTCCCTCTCTCTCTCCAGCGCCTTCACCCTCCTGGGTCTGGCTGGGAACTGTCTGATCCCTCTGCTTTCCCACTCTCATTCCATAGTGCAGTGGTGCCTGTGTTCTCCCTATTTCCATTAACAGAATCGTCCTGTAAGAATTTTCCTACCCTAAACTCCACTGACTGAGAAGGGAACAGGAATTCCAGCTGGGCTGAGCTGCTTGGGGAGAGAAACCTGGATTTCAGGCAGGGATATTTATTAATCCATAATGAATCTCTACTCCTGGATGGTGAGATGACTTTCTCTTCTCCCTGATTAAGAGAATCATAGAGTCATGGAATGGTTTGGGTTGGAAGGGACCTGAAAGATCATCCAGTTCCAACCCCCTGCCATGGGCAGGGACACCTCCCACTATCTCAGGTTGCTCCAAGCCCCATCCAACCTGGCCTTGGACACTTCTAGGGATGGGGCAGCCACAGCTTCCCTGGGAATTCTAGTCCAGGACCTCACCACTCTTATAACAAAGAATTTCTTCCTAATATCCAATCTAAATCTACTCTCTTCCAGCTTAAGGCCACTCCCCTTTATCCTTTATTTTCAAATTAAAATTGCAAAGGCTCTCCCACTTTTGTCAACACCGTGCTTTGCTGGAGAGCTTTATGACCAGAATAATTGCTGAAATATGAATTATACCTGTTGAATTATGCACATACACCTGTGCCAGGAGTCGTGGCAGGTGTGAAAGGGGCTGCAAACCTTGATGAGGTTTTACTGACATACATTTTCATATTCTGATCACGAGCCAGGTGTGCCCAGGTGGCCAAGAAGGCCAAGGGCATCCTGGCTTGTAACAAAAATAGAGTGACCACAGGACCAGGGCAGGGATTGTCCCCCTGTGCTGGGCACTGGTGAAGCCACACTTCAAATCCTGCGATCAGTTTTGGGCCCCTCATGAAAAGATGGACACTGAGGGACTGGAGTGTGTCCAGAGAAGGGAATGGAGCTGGGGAAGGGTCTGGAGCACCAGCAGCAGCTGAGGGAGCTCAGCTGGAGGGGCTCAGCCTGGAGAAAAGGAGGCTCATGAGGGACCTTCTGGCTCTGCAACTCCCTGACAGGAGGGGGAAACCTGGGGGGATCAGGCTCTTCTAGGGAACAAGGGACAGGAGGAGAGGGAATGGCCTCAAGCTGTGCCAGGGGAGGTTTAACTTGGACATCGGGAGGAATTTCTTCATGGAAATGGTTGTCAAGCACTGGAAAGGGCTGTCCAGGAAGGTTTGGAGTCCCCATCCCTGAAGGTGTCCAAGGAAGGCCTGGACGTGGCACTCAGTGCTCTGGGCTGGGGGACAAGGTGGGCATCGGGCACAGGTTGGACTCGATGGTCTTGGACATCTTTTCCAACCTCAATGATTCTAGGATTCTGGGATTCTGTGATTCTATGATTCTGTGATATCCTGGGCGACTCTGAAATAACTTTAACAGCATCTGAATGTTTTTTTGGAGTAGAGTCTATTTAGCAGAGAGAAAATCCATTCTCTCCTCTCGAGCTTTTCATAGCGAAGGTGACACGGAGCCAAATTGAAGCAGCTTTAGAATGTCCTGCCTGCACGTCTCGTCCCTTCCTGGGCGTTTCAAACCACATTTGTCGTCGTGGTATCTGAGCTGAGTATCTCAATTGGCTTCAAAGCCCAAGCCAAGCATTAATTCTGAGCTTTAATGCATTTTTCCGTGTGCTGCAACATCAAAATGAACTTAAAACATCCTTTCTGAGCCGAAGCAGTTGCTGGCTGCTCCCACTGGAGTGTTTGCTCCTTGTGGGGATGTACTCACTGCCTTGGAGTGCATCTGCTTGGGCTGGAAGTCAGGGTGGATTGGGGTATTTTTGAAGGAGAATTACTGGAAAGCCAGGGATTTTTATATTGATGAAAAGAAACTGGACATTTGAATGGGTTTGGGGGTTAATTTTTATGGATTTAGTTACTGTTTGCCCATGTGAGATCATGGAATGTCTTGGGCTGGAAGGGGGCAGCCTGTTGTGAGACCTGTGGATCCATGGATAGAGGAGCAGGAGATGGTTTGTTGGCAGAACTTCTGGCTCCATCCAGACCCATGTTGGAGCAGCCTGTTCCTAAAGGACTGACCCTATGGATAAAGATCCCACATAAGAGCAGCCTGTTCCTGAGGGATTGACCCCATGGAAAGGACCCACACTGGAGCAGTTCCTGAAGAACTGATCCCATGGAAAGGGATCCACACTGGAGCAATTCCTGATGGATGGAGGCTATGGAAAGGGATCCCACATTGGAACAGTTCCTGAAGAACTGATTCCATGGAAAGGGATCCCACATTGGAGCAATTCCTGATGGATGGACCCTATGGAAAGGGAACCCACATTGGAGCAGTCCCTGAAGGACTGACCCCATAGAAAAGGACCCACACTGAAGTAGTTCTCGCAAGATTGACCCCATGGAAAGGGATCCCATATTGGAGCAGTTCCTGAAGAACTGATCCCATGGAAAGGGATCCCACATTGGAGCAGTTCCAGAAGGATTAACCCCATGGAAAGGGATCCCATATTGGAGCAGTTCCTAAAGGACTGACCCCATGGAAAGGGATCCCACGTTGGAGCACTTCCTGAAGGATTGACCTCATGGAAAGGGATCCCACACTGGAGCAGCCTGTTCCTTAAGGACTGATCCCATGGAAGGGACCCACACTGGAGCAGTTCCTGAAGGATTGACTCCATGGAAAAGGATCACACACTGGAGCAGCCTGTTCCTGAAGGACTGAATCCACAGAAGGGACCCACACTGGATCAGCTTGTGAAGAACTGTGGGAAGGACCTACCTTGGAGAAGTTCTGGATCAAGGGAAGATGTGAAGAGTCCAACCCTGAGGAGGAAGGAGCAGCAGAGACACCATGGGATGAACTCCCCTAATTCCCATTCCCTGTCCCCTTGTCCACTCAGGGGGAGGAGGAAGAGAAACTGGGAGTCAAGTTATGCTTGGGAAGAAGGGAGGTTTAGTTTTATTTTCTCATTACCCTACTCTGATTTCCACAGAATTAAGGAATATTCTGAGCTCGAAGGACCCACAAGGACCATCCAAGTCCAACTCCTGGCCCTGCACAGGACAAGCCCAAAATTCCCACGGTGTCCCTGAGAGCATTTTCCAAATGGTTTTGTTTGGCAATAAATTAAATTAATCTCCCAGAGTTGGGTTTGCCCATGGCAACAACTGGTGAGAGGTCTTTCACTGTCCTTATCTCAACCCACAAGCCTTTTATTATATTTTATTGCATTTTATTATATTTTTAGATATTTATTATATTTTTATTATATTTTCTCTCCACTGTCCAGCTGAGGAGGGGAGTGATGGAGCATCTTGGCGGGCACCTGACATCCTGTCAGGGTCAACCCACCCCAAATGTTTAGATGATCTGGGTGTTTTTAAAAAGGAAGGGAAGGCTGAAAATGGCCAAAAAAGTCTGACTGTTCAAGTTCTTGGAAGGCTGAAAGCAGCCAAAAAAGTCTGACTGTTCAAGTTCTTCCTTCAGACCCTTTTCTCTCTCCAGTGCTCTGAAGAAGAAAAGATTTTTCTCCTTGGAAAACCCATTTTAACCATGAACCCTGAACCTCAACCTGCAGCAGGAGCTGGACTTCAATGATCCTTGTGAGTCCCTTCCAACTCAGGATCTTCTGTGATTCCACGAACCTCCCATTCATCTCTTGACCTGGAATGAAAGGGAAAGTAGACTGTGACCAAAACAGGGTCATCCTACCCCAAATTAACTTCACATTTTAGGAAAAGAGGAGTCCCAGAGCTTCTGATTCCACTGGTGCTCCGTGGAAGTTCCTCAGATATCCTTTGGATCCATCCAAACAACACAGGGAAGTAAAGGTAGTTTCCTCCTAGGTGGGTAACCAGTGAAAATGCCCATCACAAACCACCAAAAAAAGCAAATTTAGCAAAAAAAGAAGGGACAATGTGAAGGGCAGTGCTGAACTCAACAACAAGAGATTGAGATGCATCCCTTCAATTCTGTCTTTTTTTTCCATGGAAAACACAATTACTAGGAGCCAATGAGCCTTGGAGGCATTTCTGCATCTCTGGGAGATCTGACTCTCAGGTTCTGGGAATATTTGCTGCTTTTTCAGTAGGTGATGATTTTGCCAAGAAAAAGAAAAGCACCAGAAAAAAAGAGAAAATCCTCCTTTTGTTGCCAAGATGATCCAATCATTTTTAGGGATCCTGTTTCAGGAACAAGAGGAGAAAATCCTCCCTGTGCTGCCAAGATGATCCAATCACTTTTAGGGATCCTGTTTCAGGAGGGACCTTGAGCACAGAGTTTCTACAACAAACCAGCTGATCCTTCCACCAGTTTGGGGGATTTTTTTTGCTGAGAGTGGGATTTCTGCCTTTCAGTGAGCCCTTGGTGGGGTTTCAGGTCTGGAAAGCGGGTGAAAGAATTTTTTTCTGGAAACCCAGTGCCTTTCCTTTCCCTCAGATTCCCTTTGCACAGCTCTGGACTTGCTGTGTTAATCAATGTGTGTAACTGGGCTTTCTGAACGCAGCAAAACCTGACGAGAAGCAGGAAATGCTTGAAAGTTCAAAGCTTCCCTTTAATTCAACCAATTTTTCTACCTATTCAGCCTTGTTTTGCTCCATTGGTCGGTTCCTGAGCCAAAGGATAAGGCTCTTTATTCCAACCTCATCCCTACCTTGCCCCCAGGGCAGCTCCAACCCCCTCCTTTTAATTATCACTCGGGAAAGCATCGAGCCCACGGTTACATGAGTCACAAATTATATCTCCCAGCAGTGCATAATGCTCCTTTTCACACCTCCAGAGGGATGAGTCATTAAAAATAGGAGGCAAAAAAAAAAAAAAAATGGATATTCAACCTTCCCTGTCTGTAGAAACACAAGGAAAAACTTCCAAGCAGAATTTCCTGATGGCCAGATCACTTCGAAGTGGTTTGACTGGGATGGAGTTAACGCTGAGTTTTAGGGTTGTGCTGGGAACAGTGTTGATGATACAGGGATTTTTTAAGGTTTTTCCTGTGAGTTTATTTATAAAGCATTGTGGTTTTCCATTTTTACCTTTCCAGTTCTCTCCCCCATCCCACTGGGTGGGAGTGAATGAGGGGCTGAGTTGCCGGTTGGGGTTTAAACCACAACAAATGGACAAAACCCGAAGTTTTCATCAGGTGAGTTTTGGCTCAGGAAGTGCCACAGCAAAGGAACAGAGCTCTTGAGTTCCCAGCACAGCTCTTCCCAGCTGTTTTTTAATGGAAAACAGCAGGAAAAGTCAATCTTGCAACAAGGGGAGAGAAGGAAGAGCTGGAGTTCTCCCAGTCGGCCAAAGACAGGACAAGGGGAAAGGGCCTCAAGTTATTCCAAGGGAGGTTCCAGTTGGATAACAGGGAAAATTCCTTCACTGAAAGTGTGGCTGAGCATTGGAACAGGCTCCTCAGGGAAGGGGTGGAGTCACCATCCCTGGAAGTGTTCAAAAAATGAGATGTGGCACTTCGTGATATGGTTTAGTGACCATGGTGTTGTTCAGTCAAAGGTTGGACTTGATGGTCTTGGAGAGCTTTTCCAACTGTAATGATTCTATATAAACATGGAATCAGTTCCCAGTGCTTGTGAAGATTGATCAGGGAGGGGAGAGAGCCACGGAACGATTATTTGAGGTTGGGAATGAATGGAAAGCCAAAATTTACTGCTTGGATGTGGATCTCAGCCACTGAAGGCATCTGGTCTCTCCATCACAGGGTGAGTAGAAGGAGATCTCTGGTCCATCTCCTCAATCTCCTTCTCAAGTCAGATTTTAAGGAAAATGAGGTTTTTAAAGTCTTACCCATCTTGAGGTAGGTCAGTCATCCTGTATATCCAGGAGATCCCCAAGGCCAGGTTGGACAGGGCTTGGAGCAACCTGGGATAGTGGAAGTTGTCCCTGCCCATGGCGGGGGGTTGGAACAGAATGAGCTTTAAGGTCCCTTCCCAATCCAAACCATTCCATGATTCTGTGATTCCATGAATAAATGGCCAATCTAACAGGCTCACAGGACTGCTGGGTGCTGTTTCCATGGGAAAATCAAAAGGTGACCGGATCCCAACTGGATGCAGCTCCGTTCCCCACCATTGACCGTTCCCAAAAAACCACTCCCTTCCTCACCTTTTGCAACATTCCCTTTCCTTTTTCCTTCTTGGCTTTTGAAAACGAGCCACTTAACATTTTTGGGCTGAGGGATTTCCAGGAGCTGTTGGATTTGAGAAGTGCAGAAAAGAGATGGGAACAATTAAAAAAACCCCCCCATGTCTAGAGAGAAAATAACCCAACAAAATGTGCTTTGAGAAGCTTTGAGGGTCTGTATTTCCTCCTGTCCATGATTGTCCACATTTGTCGTTGTCTTGGAGAATCTTAATAAAACACCAGAAGTGTAATAATAATAATAATAATAATAATAATAATAATAATAATAATAATAATAATAATAATAATAATAATATATTTAGAATAATAAATTAATATAAATAATAAATATACAACAAATAATATTTATAATATCATTATATATATTTATAATGTTATTATATATAATATAAATAAAAGTAACTAATAACTAATAACTATAATAAATTATTATTATAAATATTATAATTATAATGTTATAATAATTATACTACTATAATATATAAATATATTAATTACATAAAATAATTAATCATATATTATATATAATTAATTATATAAAATATATACATTATAAAAATATATATAAAATATGTATAAAGGTATAAATTAATTATAATTTATGGTATTTTAATAATTATAATATTATAATAGTTATTATAATTATAATAATAATTATGCTAATGTTGATTTATTAACATTTATAATTAATTTAAATTATAATTTCTAATAATAATTTATTATTATTATTTTTATAAATCACTGTTAATTAAATAGCACCATGCAGAAATCTTCTTAAAGGGATTATCTGTGCTGAGACCTCAGGATTAGCAGAGTCTGTGCTCCGAGACCACCAAAGGGCAGGGGTGGGTGTGCAGAAATTCAGAATTAAGGGCATTATTGAATCAGCAAGATTTCAATTTTGCAGATTAAGAAAGGGGATGATCAGACATTGATTTGTCCACCCAAAATAGAAAAGCCACCAGGGTTAGTCACTGATTAGAAAGAATAAAAGGCTAAAAAAAATCAGTTTGATATTTTTAACTCATCCTGTCTTTCTTACAGCTTCACATGCGGGTCCTTCTACTTCGTATTTCCCACTGGAAAATGAGAATAAGAACATCTCCCAGATCAGTATCCCAGGGGATCCCATTGCTTTGAATTGAGTGAGTTTATCTCTGTATATATAGATATTAAAACATGCTGGGTATCGTTGTATTTAATGCTCCAACACCCTCCTGTGCATTAAAAACACTGACAATATCTCCTATAATCCTTTACTTTCTTATTTTCTCCCCTGGGAAAAATCATCTTCCCTGGAAAAAAAAAAAAAGAAAAAGGATGTAAATTGGAGTGTTGGTTTGGTTAGATTTTAATTTTTATGTGTATTTATTCCTGTGGTAGAGAAAGGAAATTAAAAGTGCACGTTCTGATTGTGGAAGGGAAAGTGTTGGTTAAATAATTAGGAGAGGGGAAAGGAAAAAATGTAAAATATAAAAAACATATTATATATAAATATATTATTATAATATATATAGTTATTATATATTACATATGTTACATGTTATACATTACATATAAATATAGTATTACATGTCAATATATCATTATATATATTATTATAATATATAATTATTATATGTATTATGTATTATATATTACATATAAATATATTATAATGTATCTATATATTACAGATAAATATAATATTACAGATAAATATATTATGATATATAAATATATTCATTATTATTATGTAATATATATGTATAGATATTATGTGTTATATATATAGTATTACAATTAAATATATTAGTACATATAAATCTATTATATATCAATATATTAATTATTATTATGCAATATATATGTTTTGATATTATAAATTATATACAAGTATATTATAACATATAAATCTATTATTATATAAAATATATTACGAATTATATATAAATATAGTATTGCATATAAATATATTAGTACATATAAATATATTATTACATGTAAATATATTATATAAAAATATATTCATTATTAATATTATGTAAAAAATATATATGTGTATATATATATACATTTAAGCTAACTAAGGAAAGCACAACACTTTTAGGAAGCCGAAATTAAGGAATTGGGTTTAATATCACGCCTGGAGCTAAAATTCAAAATGCAAACTTTGTCTGAGTGTTTCTCCTCTGACTTTCTGTTTTCCAGAGGCCAGGGGTGAAATGGGATGCCCAGACAGCTCCAAACAGCAACAGGGATGAAAAAGAGGGAGAAATGAGAAGAAAGATGGAAAATGGTGCTGGAATTAGAGGGAAAGTCAATAAATCCAATGTTGATATTTAAAAAAAGGCTCCTCTTTTGACCAACCAAAAGGGCTTGTGGGCCTTTCTTTTGCTGCTTCTTTGGCAGCCAAAGGGGAACAGAGGGGAAAAAAAATAAAAATAAAAAAACAAAAAATAAAAAATTTTTAAAAAAATAATAAAAAATAATAAAAAGTAAAAAATAAAAATAGCAAATAAAATAAAAATAAAAAATAAAAATAAAAATTAAAAATAAAAATAAAAATAAAAAATAAAAAAAAATTAAAATAAAAAATAAAAATAGAAATAAAAATAAAAATAAAAATAAAAAATAAAATGAAAAAAATAAAATACAAAAAAATAAAAAATAAAAAAAAAAAATAAAAAAATAAAAAAATAAAAAATAAAAATAAAAAATAAAAATAAAAAATAAAGGGCATTTTCTGCTGTTTAAAGAAATCTTGCAGCGAGATTAATGACAAGTCATAAAGGGGGAAGCTCCAAGAAGGGCCTTTGTGCTTTAAACATTCTCTAGAAATTATAGGAATATATAGGTTTGTAAAACACGTGAATTTTCCACAGACACTCAGGAATTACCACTGAACAAAGTTCTGGTGGAAAATTCCCAAAGGTGGAGCCTGAATATTGTTCATTTATTTGATCAAAAGAGAGACATTCCACCTTTTGATACACTCAAAGTTCCCTTTTAGAACTGCTTATTTATTTTATAAAACCAGAGTGGATTTGACATCTCGATACGCTGGAAATTCCCTTTTATAACTATTTATTTTATAAAAACAGAGCAAGATTTCACACTTTAATACACTGAAAATTCCCTTTGTAAAAACCGTGTTATTTTTTATGTTCTTTCCCGCTTTTTACTGACCCCCTTTTTATGGAAATAAAGTTCCACTCGAACCAAAGAGCCAATAAACTGGTATAAACTGGTTTACAACACCCACATACTTTATATTCCTGTACAACCACACTGATTAAAAGCTCCTGGGATTTTTTTTCCCCTCTAAATTTTGTCTTTGAAGTGTGAGGAGTACAATTTGTGGCTGCTGTGCCACCACGCAAGCAATTAAAATAACACTTTATTGTTATTATAAATCAACATTTATTGTGATCTGGCCTCATGGCCTTGGAATTCCCTGGGGAAAAAAACAAGTCTCACTGATTTCAGTGGATTTTAGCTCAGTTTGGTGCTTAACTCAGAGCTTGTGGGTGTGTTTTCCATAAGGAAAGGTACTGGCTCTTTTTAATTCCTGGAAATTCGGTTTGAACTGATCAATCTTTTATTTTCTTCCAGTTGATTCACTCTCCTATTTCTCACTTTTATCAACCCAAACCCTGAATTTTTGAGGGACAATTGTTGCTGTTTCCTTGCAGCCCAACATCCAACTAATTGTTTATGAACCTGAGCCTTGGGATATCCTTAAAAACCTGGGATCCACACCTGAAATCAGAGAAAGGAACTGTAAGAAAGGCAAAAATCAGAGTTATTGCATTGAAAATACCTCAGGAAGTCAGTGACTGTTTGATTTAAGGCTCCTGGATTTACACCCAGGGCTGTTCCCTTTTGCCTTCCTTCGGGAGAGGAATATTTCTTTACATCTACATGGATTATATATAAACATAAACCAGCTCTGCTGTGCAGACAGGGAGGTCATGAAGCTGCTGAGCTGCTGTTGAAGACCAGTCAAGGTTGGAGAGACACACTGAGAACAGGCTTAGATGGGATATTGGGAAGAAATTCTTCCCTGGGAGAGTGGTGAGGGGCTGGAATGGAATTCCCAGGCAAGCTGTGGCTGCCCCATCCCTGGAAGTGTCCAAGGCCAGGTTGGACAGAGCTTGGAGCAACCTGGGCTAGGGGAAGGTGTCCCTGCCCATGGCAAGGGGGTGGAACTGGATGATCTTTCAGGTCCCTTCCAACCCAAACCATTCCATGATTCTGTGATTCCATGATTCTGGGATCTCAGGAATAGCAGCTTCTTTACCAGGACCTTCTCCATCCTCAACAAACCCCTCTTTCCCACTTTTGGGAAGATATTTGACCCCCTAAAGCTGATCTGTGAGTTAAAACCCCAGTAACAGCCATGGGCACTCCAGAAATGTTCCCAGGGAGATCCATGAGCCTCTAGAGGGAACCTGCAAACACCAGAGCATGTTCCACATCTACTGAAATTTAAATTTCCAAACTGGGTGTCATTTACAAAGTTCCAACCTGTCCTTTCTTGAATCAAAATAAGAATGAAATAATAAATGATTAATCACTAATAATCTCAATTTTTGACATTTGGGCTTGGAGAAATCTGGGATAGTGGAAAGTGTCCCTGCCCATAGCAGGGGGATGGAACTGGATGATCTTGAAAGTCCCTTCCAACCCAAACCATTCTGTGATGATTCTGCAAAAAAGGGAAAAAAAAAACATTAACAGGAAAATCCTGAAATAGGAATATTTGGAAATGATTCAGGTGGATCATTCACCATTATTAGAAGTGCATTTCTCCTGGAACTCTCCTAGAATTTGAAGGAAATAGATGATGGACTCCATGATCCTTGTAGTCCCTTCCAACCCAGACCATTCTTTGATGCTGTGATTCTGTAATCAGGAAGAAATCAGGACCTACATGCAAATTTTCCATGTCACCTGTTGGAGCCTAAAAGGAACCAGTCACCTCTGGCTGGAGAGTAAAACCTCCTGACAAGTTATCCCGAAAATCCAGCCACCAGCAGGGAGGGGAGAAGTGGCATCTTTGCCTTTCTCCCTTTGCCAGTGCCGTGGGAAGGATTAGTCAGAGCCACTTCCAGGTGCCACATCCCAGGAGGAGTCGATCCCACTGCAGGTGGAATGATGCACCAGGGCCTTGGAACCAGAAACATCCGTGTTTGTTAGAGCTAAATGTCATTTCTGACTCACTCATGTGTGTTATGATCCCCAGTCACCTCATGCAAGTGCTGTGTGGAAGGGAAAAACAGGGAGAACATCCCAAGAATTCTTCCCTGGGAGGATGGGGAGGCCCTGACACAGGTTGCTCAGAGAAATTGTGGATCCTCATCCCTAGGAGTGTTCAAGGACAGGTTGGACGAGGCTTGGAGCAACCTGGGATAGTGGAAGGTGTCCCTGCCCACAGCAGGATGTTGGAACTGGATGATCTCCAAGATCCCTTCCAACTCAAACCATTCCATGATTCCATAACCCTTAGGGCTGAAAGTTCGTGCTCAAACCCCTTCTCTACCGAGCAAGACTTTTTAGATCAGCACCAAAAAAGCCTGAAGAAACTTTTCCTCTCCCCTTCCCCCCCACAGGCCTCAGCTCAGCTCAAGTTCGTGGTTTTTATACATATTTTCAAATTAAAATCTGTGCCTTGAAAAAAGCATCATTCTCTTTGCTACAAAAGAAAACACTTTTCTGAGGGATATTTGCTTGAAACCAGCCATTAAAAAAAAAAAAAAAAAAACAAAAAACAAGTGGGAGAGGAAACAATGAGTACCATTAGAGAGCTTTTTCATGGCTCAAAATTCCATCCTGGAATTACAGCAGAGACTCGATTTTCTCTCAGGTCTTTTCGATGCTGGCAGGGAGCCAAGCCCAGGCTGGAGTTAAGCTCTTCCTTGGTCTTTTCGCTGAAGTTGTTCTCAATTTTTTTTTTCCTGATTTATTTCTGACCAGAGGAGATGGAAGAGGGTGTTTTGCAGGTGTGAGTGTTGCCCAGCACGTCCTAAAACCTATTCATCACCACAGTGAATATTTACACATTTCTGTGCAGAGCACAACAGGCAGAAACCTTGCAGAGTCCTGCAGGAAACATTTCTCTTTTTTTTCTTTTTGAAACACAGGTTTTCTTTCCCCAGAGAAGGGACTTGAACCGCCCCCCCCCAGCTGGGATTTTCCCCCAGAGGTTTTACTGTGAGTTAAAAACAGTGATTAAACACAACTGCATTAAAATATGGAGCTGCCATCATTAGGGAAACAGGTAAGAAATGTGTTCCTGTGGTGACACAGGGAGAGCTGGAAATAAAAAATCAACCAGCCTTTGTTTCCTTCACAAAACAGATGGGAAGGAAAAAAAACACCTTCTCAGTTTTAAAAGGTGGTTTTTGCTCCTTGTTGGCCACGTCCCCCTTGACTTGAACACAAGGAGAATTTTCCAGACACCCCAGGGGATGGCCCAGGGGACTTTTTGCCTGGAAAGCAGTAGAATTTCTTTGTTGGCTCGAATTGGCTTTGTAAAAATCATGAATGGAGAGATGGATAGAGTCCACCTGAAGAGGTGTTTCCATCTGCAAATTAATTACCTCTAGGCAGAAGTAATTATCTCGGAACACTTTGTTTGCAGTGGGAAGCAGTGAATCCTTCAGGCAAAACTGGTTTGGAGGATGCTATTCCAGCAGGGAACAGCTGTCCTGCTTCCCACTCCCATGGCCCTCAAGGGACAAAACAAGCAGCCAAAACTGGGGTAATTTGAGTGTTCCAAAAGCCAGAAGAGCTGGAAGGAAAAAAAAAATCAGAGCAGGGAAAGAAGGAAAAACCATCCAGAGTTGAGACTGGTTACGTGATTTATATGGAGGGAACCAGAAAAGATTTTTTTTATTCTTAAAATAAAATTGGGGGGTGTAAGGAGAAAATCAGCATCCAGAGAAACTGGCTTTCAAAGAGACAACTTGCTGGTGATTAATTGATGCATAAAAGAGTGAGATTTCCTTACCAGGGATAATATCAGGCAAATCTTGCCTCTGGGAAAGCCACAGCTCCTACAGCCACTGCCTCTCCACAGGCCACTTGTCCCAGCTGGAATCTCATGGTTTGATCCCTAATAAAAGTAGTTCCCGACTAGGAACCCTCACAGGAAAAGGGGGAATTGTTTTATATTAAAAGAGGGGAAATTTAGATTAGATGTTGGAAGGAATTCTTTACCGAGAGGATGGGGAGGCCCTGGCACAGGTTGCCCAGGGAAGCTGTGGCTGCCCCATCCCTGGAATGTTCAAGGCCAGGTTGGATGGGGCTTGGAGCAACCTGGGCTGGTGGAAGGTGTCCCTGCCCATGGCAGGGGGGTGGAATGAGATGATCTTTCAAGTCCCTTCCAACCCAAACCATTCCATGAGTCCATGATTCTGTGATCTCAGGAATAGCAGCTTCTTAGTACCAGGACTTCTTCATCCTCAACAAACCCCTCTTTCCCATTTTTGGGAGGGTATTTGACCCCAGAAAGCTGATTTATGAGTTAAAACCCCAGTAACAGCCATGGGCACTCCAGAAATGTTCCCAGGGAGTTCCATGAGCCTCTAGAGAGAACCTGCAAACACCAGAGCATGTTCCACATCCACTGAAATTTAAATTTCCAACCTAAGTGTAGTTTCCAAAGTTCCAACCTGTCTTTTCTTTCTTTCATCAAAATGAGACTGAAACAAAGAATGATTAATCACAAATAACCTCAATTTTTGACACAATTACTTCACTGAGACCCTGAGTAAAATGAGAGAAGTTTTAGAACTTGGTCAAAAAAAGGGATGTGATCACATCTGCCAATGGAATCACATTCCTCTGGGATGGAACAGAATTCTTTGTTGATAATTTGATAATATTCAGTGGCTCCAATAAGGCCAGAGGCTGATAAAGAGATTTACTGGGTCTGGGCAGTACAGTGGGTTATAAGAAATTCATATCTCAGCAATTTATATCTCAACAATTTATATCTCAACAACTTATATCTCAATGATTTATATCTCAACAATTTCAATCTCGCAGTTCCAAGAGCTCAGAAATACAGGGAAAGACTCTCTTTCCAGTGACACATTCCAAGTCCTGTGGATTGAGATCTTCAGTACTCCAGGAATGCCCAGTTTGTTCCTTGTTCTGCAGTTTCCAAGATTTTGAACCACTTCTCCTGATAAAATCAAGGAAACTGCTGCTTCCAAGACTAAAATGGAAACCACCCAGAATATGCCAAGGATGGAAGTGGTAAAATGATGCCAGGCTGGGAAATGTGAAAACTGACTTCATCCTTCATTTCTACATATTCCTTGCCTGTAAAAATAACTTTAGGATGAGCAGGACATGTCTTGTCATGGAACTGTGACTCAGCTCCCTGAAGTTCCTGCTGCATCCACGAAAATACAGATCTGGGAAGTGAGATTTTAGAGAGTCTTGGGCAAAAATCTTGTAGGAAAGGCAAGATATGAAGGGAAAAGCAGCAGTGATGAATCCAAATTCCAGTGGTGGACACGAGGTGCTGTTGAGAACCCTTAGAATGTCTCCAATTGGCTCATTTAATCCTAGAGATGCTGCAAAGGAGGTGGAGACCGATGGAGGACAAGGGGGAAAACTGAAATAGTCTGATTAGATTTAAATTAAAACCATAAATACATTCCAGCCTCTCCTTCAACTTGCTTCAGGGATGCTGCTGATTTACAGCATATTTTGGAGGCTCCACACACACTTCTGAGACACAGAGAATATTGAAGGAAGAACTTCAGAAGTCCTTGAGAGACTGATGTGTCCAAGTTTCCATGAACCAGGAGGAAAACAGAAAATGAAAACCCGGGTGGTGGCTTTGCAATCTCAAAAAAAAAAAAAATGAAAATTTCTGATTGTTTTCAAAGCAGGGAAGTTGTGACATCAGCGAAGGAATTCCATCTCCATGAAGAGCCACCCAGCAGGCACACAGGGGGAAGATTCTGCCTGGGACACAGGGAAATGCAGAAGGATAAGGGAGGAAAGAACATCTGTTAGAGCTGATGAGGCCCTGACACAGCTGGCCCAGAGAAATTGTGGATTCCCCACCCCTGGAAATGTTCTAGACCAGGTTGGATGGGACCTGGAGCAACCTGGGCTAGTGGAAGGTGTCCCTGCCCATGGCAGGGGGTTGGAATGAGATGATCTTTCAGGTCCCTTCCAACCCAAACTGTTCCATGCCAGAAATCCAACGGGATAGAAAAAAAATATGAATTTCCAGCACCTAAAAACATCCCCTGATGTTTTTTTAATTTACTTTTGTAGACCAAACCAGTGTGAAACAGGTCGTGGTTTAACAGCAGCTCTGCTTATAAAGGGGGAGGAGATGATTTCTGGGATGAAACGTGTTGCAAACATTAAAGTGCACGTCCTGCATCCCAAATACCTGGAGATGAGGTTTCCCAGCCTGTTCCAGGCTGATTTGCATATTAGTTAACAATTCATTCAACTGCCAGCAGTGAAATATTAACTATTTAAAAATGAGACTGTAATTCCCTCTTGGCAGTGCTGAACAGGCTGCAAAGGCTCCCAAATCTGATCTTATGTGACTGTAACAGCTTCATTCGAGTGGAATTAATCCATGGGAAGGTCAAGACCCCATCCCAGCAAGGCAGTTCCCACTTGATGCCACTGAGAATCCTGGAAAACTTCCATAAGTTTTTCTAATGCACAATAAGAATCTGAGATCATCTGAGGGAAGTTATTTGGATATTTTTCATGCACCACAGGGGCACTGTAGGTTTTATTCCCTCAGTGAAGGTGTGCGGAGCCAGATTTTGGAACGATAAAAGATTGTGCAAGGCCTTGAATGCGGTCAGGACAGATTGAGAAGCTGGGATGGAATTTGGATGAAGAATGGGAATATTAACAAGGCATTGAAAAATGATGCAGAAGATGGAGACAGAGTAGGAGATATTTCCCTCAGAGGTCTCCACACCACCCAGAAAGGGAGGAATAGAGTGAAAATAGTGATGGGACATGAAAATTCCAAGCTCTCTCTGCCACCAACCAAACTGGCACAGCTGCATCTCCTGGCCGAATGTCCAGCTCACAGGTTGTCCATCCAAAGTGTCCACTCTGATATTTGGCTTGTCCATCGTGGCAAAGTTTGAGTCAGGGCATGAAAAACCTCCTCCCTGCAACCAACAGACCCTGCAGGGCTCAAGAAGCACTTGGATGATTTCAATTGTTTCCATGATTTCGGGCACATGGTGTCATTCCTGGGATTGTCCTGTGCCAAGAGTTGGACTCAGATGATGCCCTGTGGATCCTTTCCAGCTCGGGATATTCTGTGATTCTATGAAACCATCATCAAAGCCAGGGTAGGGCTGTCACTTTGCACGTGTAAATTTAGGTCTCCTTGTCACAAGAAAGCTGGGATAAAATCAGAAATGGCTTGTTCCGGTTCATTAGCTGCGCCTGGGGATCTCCAGGCATAGGGAACATCCTTCACTCATGAGAGAGGGGAGGGGCAGGGACATGAGCTGGGCATTTTTTTTCCCATCTCTGCCTGCAGTGGAGTCACCAAAGTGGCCCCTGAGTGCCCTGCAAGTGTCAATGAATCTCCTCACATCTCCTGGCTCTATTTACTGTGCATGGTTTATTTAACACAACCCAGGCCGTGGGAATCTGAGAGGAATCCAAAGCCCCATTTGTACAGTGGCACAGTCACTTCTGCTCCTCTTGGGCACAGTTGGAGACACGAGAATTACCCATTTCAGTGCAATAAAATCAAAGCCATGTAAGCTATTACTTGCTATTAAAGCTTCATGCAACGTGCAGCAAGAGAAAAATTGAGAGTCCTGCTCTTCCCTTTTCCAAATCAAGAGATGTGTTTGAAGTTCTCTGAAGAGTTCCAGAGAAAATCCCAAGGAAAGTAGGTCAGGGGGAACTCTGGAGGACGACAAAAGGCCTCTTATGTAAGGTGGAGTTTCCCACTTGCTTCCTGGTAAACACTGAATTATTTCCCAGCTGGTTGGCACTCGGTGTGGAATGGTTTCAGCTGCATCACCATCACCAACACACAATCAAACTGATTGGGGAACAGCAGAACAGGGTGATTTGCAGGAGCTAAAGAAAACCCATGGGAATTTGGGAATCATTTACCTCCCCCAGCTCTCATCAGGGGACAAACTGCAGCACAAGGACTCCACAACTCACTTAAGGAAGGGTGTAGACAAGCAGGGTTGGTCTCTTCTCCCACTAACAAGCGATAGAACAAGAGGAAATGGTCTCAAGTTGTGCCGGGGGAGGTTTGGGTTGGATATCAGGAAAGATTTCTCCACAGAAAAGTTTATCAAGCGTTGGCACAGGCTGCCCAGGGAAGCGGTGGAGTCCCCATCCCTGGAGGGATTTAAAAAGCCTGTGGATGTGACAGCTGGGGACATGGCTTAGTGGTGGCCTTGGCAGTGCTGGGTTGGTTGGACTCGATGACCTCAGAGGGCTTCTCCAACCACAATGATTCCGTGACAAGGTCCTGTGGTGTGAACCTCTGAAACCTTCTCCCACTTATCCCTGGGGTTTTGTTCCACAGGTGGGATCTCTGTCTCTCACCACAACTTCTCAACCTCCTCCACCCTTTTCCTCCCAAATATCCTTGCCTTTCACCCTCTCAGCTCCTTATTATCCCTCCTTACTCTGGCTGCTCACAGCTCCCACCCTGGGAGGGTGAGGCCAACCCATCACCACCATGAGCTCAGGGAGGATTTGGTCTCCTCAACCAAGTCTCAGCTCCTGCTGCATCACACTGTGGGCTCAGACACCAGAGCCTGGGTGCTCCAAGAGTATGTGAGGAGTAAATCATCCCCTCGGCCCCACTTGACCCTTGGGACCTTCCCCAGTCCTGTGTCCTTCTTAGGTCAAGGTGCAGAATCAGAGAATGGTTTGGGTTGGAAGGGACCTTTAAGATCATCCAGTTCCACCTCCTGCCATGGGCAGGGACACCTTCCACCAGCCCAGGTTGCTCAGAGCTCCATCCATCATGGCCTTGGACACTTCCAGGGATGGGGCAGCCACAGCTTCTCTGGGCAACCTGGGCCAGGGCCTCCCCACCCTCACAGCCAAAAATTTCTTTCTGATATCCCACCTAAACTTTCAGTTTGAAGTCATTCTCCCTTTTCCTGTCATTCCAGGCACTGGGAAATAGTCTCTCTCCATCTTTCTTGTAGCTTCCTTCTGAGGAGGACACAGTTAGGCCACCTCAAAGCCTTCTCTTCTCCAGTCTGAACAATCCCAACTCTCCCAGCCTTTCCTCCCAGCAGAGCTGCTCCATCCCTCTGATCACCTTGGGGCCTCCTCTGGAATTGCTCCAACAGCTCCATGTCCTTCCTGTGCTGAGAACCCAGGGCTGGAGGCAGCTCTGCAGGGGGGAGTCTCACCTGAGGGGACAGAGGGGCAGAATCCCCTCCCTTGCCCTGCTGCTCATGTTGTTTTGAATGGAGCCCAGGACATATTTGGCTTTCTTGGCTGCAAGTCCAGCTCATGTCCGGCTTCTCATTCCCAAATCCTTCTCCCCAGGGCTGCTCCATCTGTTCATCCCCAGCCTGGATTGATCCCAGGGGTTGCCCCAACCCAGGTGTAGCTCCAGCACTTGGTCTTGTTAAACCTCACAAGATTCCCACTCCTTGAGCTTGTCCAGGTCCCTGTGGATGTCCCCATCCTTCAGGTGTGTCACAGCACCCTCAGCTTGGTGGCATCTTAAACTTGCTGAGGGTGCCCTCGATCCCTGTCCTGTTCCAGATGTCTCTTCCCACACCACAGAAACCCTCCCACCTCCTTCAGAAGGACACTTTTTAAAGTGAACTAAAAAGTAGCTTTGAACTGAAACCAATTGACATAAAAAAACATTTCCATTCTCAGCCTGGGGTTTTTTCTGTTTGTTTGTTTGTTTGTTTGTTTTAAGAATTCAACTTTCCCTGAGCAATTAAGGAAACTTTTCCCCCCCAGGAGGAAAGAGCTTTTCACAGCATTTTTACATAACCGAAGGGGGCCATTGTTGTCCTTCCTCAACTTTCTCCACAATGAAGTTAATTATAAAGATCTGGGCTGTTATAAATAAATCTATAAGGATCTGGATTTTTCTAAATCCGTGTGTATGTTCCTTCCATTATATCCTGGATAAAGCTGGGAGTGGTGGTGGCGTAATACATAGGACGGGATGAGTTAAATGTCAGCACAGAGTGGGCGAGTTTGGTGTTAATCCAAACATTCTTGCAGGGGAGAAAATTTCAAGAATTCACTGATGAATAAAAGGCAAATGGCTTCAAATAATGTTTTTTCTTTTTAGAAACTTCTCCTCCTGAAGACTTTGATCTTCACAGGTAGCCTCAACTTCCCGGATTCGTTTTTTTGCCAAGGAACTGCCATTTTTAGGGATGGTTTACCCATCTTTTTCTGGTTGGATTCCACGTCTGCTCTTGCCAAGCAGAATTTTTGCTGGAATATTCCTGCTGAATAAGCCTTAAATGATTTCAGCTCCATGTCAGAATAACATCACTGCTTTCAACAGAGTTTCAAGGACCTCAAAAGAGAGAAAACACAGCAAGTCAATCCAGGAATGACAATTTTAGGTCTTCGATCTTCCCAATCTTTGAGGTTTTATGTTAAATATCTTCATTTTTTAGACTCTTTTTAGTTCCTTCTGCAGGTTTAAGTGGTGACTTTTTCTGTGTTTTTCAGCCCTCTCGAAGTCACCAAGACCTTTTCAAGCAGAAAAGGGCTTTTTCTTGGAATAACTGTTGGGATTAAGGGAGGTGAGTGTGCTTCCACCGAGAGACCTCCCTGATTTCTACTCCTTGGCAGCTCCAAGATCAAACTGTGCTGTGACACTCAGGAAAACGAAAGAAGAAAAGGTCAAGGAGGCTAATTTGTAATTAAAGGGATGTAATTAAAGGGATGAGTCATTCCAACAGTGAGCTGTGAACCTCAGCTCATCTCTTATCTGCATGCACACATCGGGGGCTGCTGGAAGCAGGGGGATGGAGACTTCCTTCCTGTGAATGTTAAACATCTGTCTGGGGCTTGCTAGGAGAAAAAAACCAGACTTTTTAGACTTCACAGCTGCCAAAGAGGCCTCACAGACTGTCCCTATAAACCAGTTCCATCCATACTCTTTCCTCCTTCCCTATATAATCCCTTCTCTGTGTTGTGTTTCTTCTGGGAGTCATTTACCAAAAAAAAAAAACCCAAAAAACCACAAAGGTGTGGGGTTTTCCTGACAAGGATGCACCTGGAAAGCTGCTGGGAGAGGTGCTCTGGAAAGTTCTCTGAGCAGAAAGGGAGTTATTGCAGAGGAGAAAGAAAAAGTAGCAATGAGGACCTGGGAGGAGGATCACGAACCTTGGGACATGTGACCATTGGGATGGAACCATCATGGAATGGGTTGGGTTGGAGGGGAACTGAAAGATCATCTTGTTCCAACCCAGGGACACCAACCCAGGGACACCTTCCACTAGCCCAGGTTGCTCCAAGCCCTGTCCAACTTGACGTTGAACCCCCTTCCAGGGATGGGGCAGCCACAGCTTCTCTGGGAATTCTATTCCAGCCCTCACAGGGAAGAGTTTTTTCCTAATATTTAATCTAAACCTACTATCTTTGAGTTTAAAGTCATTCCCCACGTCCTGTCACTCCATGTCTTTGTCCAAACTCCCCCTCCAGCTTTCAAGAAGATCATCTGCTGATGGTTCCAGCAAGAAGGAGGAATCCTGGAACTCAGATGACAGATTTCCCCTCTTGGCCTGTCATTCTCATTTAAAAAGAGCAGATTCCTGGGTGTTGCCTGATCCCCTGCTGTGGGGCTGTGCTTTCCTGAGTTAGTCCTGGAGCTCAGGAAGAGGAAAGGTAGGTTGATGTGGCTGAGCAGCTCCTCCAGAACTAACATCATCCAACCAATTTAGGGCTAGCTCATCTAATTAGAAAGGAAAGAGCTATTCCACTCAGGGCAGTGCACACACAGCCTATATATAAACACAGAGATGTGCCTGGGAAAGGAAGCAGCTCTTACTCCTAATTAACTGCTGGCTCTCCTGGCTGGGCTCCAGGTTCAGCTGGCAGATGGTGATGAGCCATCTCCTCTCTCCTGCCTTTATTGATGACCTATCCAAGAGCTTACCCCATGTGCTGCAAGGTCTCCTGGAGCCCATGGGCAGCCCTTGGACTGGGTTTGTCGTTAAATCCTGAATATCTGACTCCTGGCTCAGTAATGTCCAGGGTGTTGGAGGCCTCTGGTGCAATTAAGTGGCAGCAGATTTCTCTGGAACAGCTAAATCCAGACTGACTCGTGTTGGAGGCTCAGGAAAGTGGGATGAAAGGAGGGCTGCAAAGCCCCAGGTGGGCACATCCACATCTCCACTCTAAATGGGCACATCCACATCACCAGCCTAACTGAGGATATCCACTTCTCCATCCTAAGGGAGCACATCCACATCTCCACCCTAAGGGAGCACATCCACATCTCCATCCTAAAGGGAGCACATTCACATCACCAGCCTAACTGAGGATATCCACTTCTCCATCCTAAATGGGCACATCCACATCTCCACCCTAAGGAGGCACATCCAAGTCTCCACCCCAAGGGAGCACATCCACATCTCCACCCTAAATGGGCACATCCACATCTCCATCCTAAGGAGGTACATCCACATCTCCACCCTATAAATGGGCACATCCACATCTCTACCCTAAGGGAATGCATTCACATCTCCACCCTAACTGGGGACATCCCCATCTCCACCCCGAGCTCCATGAGCAGAGGACAAGAAGAAAGCCCTTTTTCCCTCTTTATTATCTCCTTGGTTTCTCACCTCCAAATAATGGTGGTTTCTCCCCCTGGGCTGCCTGGAAATGCTCCCTGACCCATTTCCAGTCGGGGGGTGGAACAAAAAGATCCTTCCAGCCCAAACCATTCCGTGGTTCTGTGTCATCATCACCCAGCAAGGAAGGGACAGCAGGATCTGTTGTGCAGGGATTGTTGGTCCCACAAGGAGATGAGAGCACTGGGCAGAATTCCAGAATCCCACTGGGAAGAATGGGAAAGAATAAAAAAATATAAAAAGGAGCCTCAGGTTTGGACCCTCATCCGCAGCTGAGGGAATGTTCAACCATTCCATATCAATGTGAGCTGGGAAACTGGTCCCACTCCAGAATCCCCAGACTGAAGGAGCTGTGCTAGGGAACAACATTCCTGAAATTCTCTCCTCCATCCCCTGCCAACAGCTCCTTTTCCCTTCCCTTGCGTGACTGTGCTACAATTATCACAGGGAAACCCCAGGATCCATGGATTGAGCTCCAAGACTCCCAGTTTTACTCTCAGTTTTGCCAGTGGGGCAACCTCAGGCAAATTTTTTGCTGCTCTGCTCCTCAATTTCCTGGTTTTTATCCAGGAGAATATTCCCACTGAATTTGCTTCTCTTCTGTCTCTCTGCCCCACAGGGCAATGACTTTATCACTTCCAGCCCTTCCCACACACCTGCTCCCTCCCCAAGTGCAAGATGTCTTTCCTCTCCAATTATCCCTCTTTCCTCCCAAATTATCTCCCCAATTAACACCTCAAAGACGACTTGAAGCCATTTTGCTCTCAGCTGTTCTTCTGTTCAAGGCTCCTGCTTCCATTTCAGACCCGAGAGCTCCACACTTCTCCAGCTGCATCTCATAAACAGTATTCCTTCCTTGGGAGCACTGAAATCCTTTGGGATGAGCTGCTGAGGAATGTTAAATAAGACCAGCTCTGATGACATGACCCCGTAATTAATATTCCCAGTAGCACAGTTTTCAGAGGGATCACTGAGGTGACAGAGAATGAGAGAGGGTCTAAAACCACTTGTCCCTTCTCAATCCTTCCTCTTCTTCTCTGGATATTCTATATCCTGGCTGTGGGAAAGATATTCCAGAATGCTTCCTGGAAGTATGGGGGGGGGGGGTTTCCACTTTTTATTTGTTCTCTCCACCTTTCTCTGGTGGATTTGGATGAGTCTGGGATGGTCCCCATCATGTATTTTGTTCAAATTCCAGGGGTATTCCAAGAGAAATGAACTTTTAACAATGGTGAATAATCCACCTGAATTATTCCCAAATATTCCTATTTGAAAATCTTTCTGTTGTCATGTATTTACCCTTTTTCCCAGATTCATCACAGGATGGTTTGGGTTGGAAGAGACCTTAAAGATGATCCAGTTCCATCCCCCTGCCATGGGCAGGGACACCTTCCACTAGCCCAGGTTGCTCCAAGCCCCATCCTTGAGCACTTCCAGGGATGCAGGCAGCCACAACTTCTCTGTGCAATCTGTGCCAGGGCTTCACCATCCTTTAAAAGATCTTTTCCCACCCAAACCATTCCATGATTTAAAGAAAAACAAACCCCAAGCAAAATAAACCCCACTAGAGACAAAATCTATTGCCAGGACACGATATATAAAGCAATAGATAGAGCCAGGAGACAAGATACAGAACCCTGCTAAAGGAAGTTTAACCACTCATATTCATTAAAAAAAAAAAAAGGAGGGGGAGAATCTAGGAATCCAAACCCCTTTCTGAATTCCTTACTTAAAATAACAGTGAGTTTCCTTCTTGTTTCCATTTTTTTCTTTCACAAAAGAGGGAAAGCAGAGGCTTCACAAGCCTTTATGATGAATTGAATGCAGTTAGAGCAGGAAAGGTATTTACAAGTTGGGCTTAATAGAAAGGTTTATCAAAGGCAGTGTAATTACCAGACAGTTTGGGTGCCTGGAAACAGAGTTGTTGTTAAAAAAATGACATGGAGGAAAAAGCCAGAGGAGGAAATAAAAGACGAATTTAGGGGGATGTGTAAAAACAAGTGGCTTTCAAACCAAAGTGGTGTCTCAGCTCTCTTTACAAGGAGCAATAAGTGTATTATGACAGGATAGGAAAGCAAGAAATATCTGTATTAGTGGGAATAAATAACAGCTATAAAAGGTCAGGAGGGGTGGAAGGGGGTCCCTGTCCAGTGTTTGAGGGGGTATTTATTAAGAAATATGAGTTGCATCCTCAGCCAAGACAAATGGGACTTGCACACATTTAAGGTGAAGTCTTGTCCTTCCATTTTTTGCCAGTTGGTAATTAAAATTTTAAAAATTGGGGTAACAGAGCAGTTCTGGGGGCTGTTTTATCAGAGAGATCAGCTGCAGGTGATCATGGAATCATGAATGGTTTGGGTTGGAAAAGACCTTGAAAATCATCTCATTCCAACCCCCTGCCATGGGCAGGGACACCTTCCACTAGCCCAGGTTGTTCCAAGCCTCGTCCAAGGTGGCCTTGGACACTTCTTGGGATGGGGCAGCCACAGCTTCTCTGGGAAATCCATTCCAGCCCCTCACCACCACCCCAGGGAAGAATTTCTTCCCAATATCCCATCTAAACCTGCTCTCAGTGTGTCCCTCCAGCCTTGATTGGTCTTCAACAGCAGCTCAGCAGCTTCATGACCTCCCTGTCTGAGGTGGTTTATGTTTATATATAATCCATATAGGTGTAAAGAAATATTCCTCTCCTGAAGGAAGGCAAAAGGGAACAACCCTGGGTGTAAATCAGGAGCCTTAAATCAGATGCTCACTGATTCCTGAGGTACCTTCAGTTTGGGTTGGAAAGGACCTTAAAGCCCACCCAGTCCAACCCTCCTGCCATGGGCAGGGACCCCTTCCACTATCCCAGGTTGTTCCAAGCCTCATACAATGTGGCCTTGGACACTTCCAGGGATGGGACAGCCACAGCTTCTCTGGGAATTCCATCCCAACCCCTCACCACCCTCCTAGGGAAGAATTCCTTCCTTATATCCCATCTAAATCCACCCTCCTTCAGCTCAAAGCCACTCCCTCCTTGTCCTATCAATAGTAGGACACATTTGATGTACATTTAATGAGGAGCATAAACTCAACATGAGATTTGACCAAACTCAAGGGCAGACCCTAAAGCTCCTCCAACCCTAAATCCCATCATGGTCATCACGGATATGGCACATTTTGAGCTGCAAACCCTCCCATTTCACCCCTTGAAGGGTGAAATTTCAGCACAGAGGGGAAAATTCTCCTTTTTCTGTCTATTTTTCCCCCTGGCTGAGGGGCAGAGCTGGCAGGGAACAACAGGGATTATATTCCTGATATGCTCAATCATTCAACCAACGCAGTTGTGCTGCACAAATGAACCAGGAACGTCTTGCCATGGGTTTCTCTTTGCAACTGGGGGTCCACCTGTGCAGCTTAAAGTCATTAAAAAGCAAATTAAGAATTGCAGGCACCCATTTTTGAAATTTCTTACAGAAAACACGAATTGCAAACAGATCAAAACAAGGCCACGCAAAGCTGGGTGGAAAAATACTCTAAATACTCCAGACTTCCTCGTAGCATTGTTTGAATGCTTTAATTTTATACTTAAAGTTAGTTATTAGTTATTAACTATTAATGAATAGCTTAATTTTTATTATTGGTTATTAGATATTAATTAGTTTAATTTTGTCAACATTATAAAAGGATGAAGTGTTGAAATTGTCGTGGGTTTTACAAGAAACACTAACAGGGGGCAGATATTTTGAGTTAAATCACGTTAAAGTTGCTGGTGTTGATTTAGAAGGAAATGGGAGTCTGTGTGTCCCCAAACATGGAGGTTTGAGCATCTTTTCTTCTGTAATCCAAAAAATAAAGTTCTATTATTACAAATATGCTCCATTTATAATCTTATTTCCAGGCAAACTCTATCAAAAAGTTCATCTGATTTGTAGGTTCAGAGGTTGTCTAAACCAGCCTGATTTTGTGCCGTCTCTGACAGGGCTGTTCAGATTCTTTCTGCCCATTTCTTTTGACCCTTCTTCCCATTTCTTTTGATCCTTCTTCCCTTGATCTCTCTTGGCTGATTATCTTCAGTTAAAAACTTTCACTTGGATAACTCGACGAAACTTCGTCTCTCCTGCTTCATCCCCATCAGCATCATTTTATAACTCGTTATTTAATGGCTTCAAACTGGAGGAGAGTAGGTTTAGGTTGGATATTGGGAAGAAATTCTTCCCTGTGAGGGTGGTGAGACCCTGGAATTGATTTCCCAGAGGATGTCCCATCCTGGGAAGTGTTCCAGGCCAGGTTGGACAGGGCTTGGAGCAACCTGGTCTATGGAAGGTGTCCCTGCCCTTTGTCTCAGTGGTAAAAACAGTAATTAAAAAATAGACCCAAACCCAATCAAACAAAGAAAAAAACACATTCAAAGATATTTAATTGATTAAGAGGAGCTTTTCCAAGCACATGTTTGACACTTTGGAAGTTTTAAAAAGGTTGCCATGGCTTCAGAAATAAATAGCCAGAGGGAAAGAGCAGAACTGCCTGAATTCCTGCAGGATTTATGTTCACCCCTCTGGCCCTGTGCTGACAGCAATTCCTCACCTTTAGCAACAACCTCTCTGCCAAAAAGGCTTCCAGCTTTGAGGTGAAGACCTCAGAGAGGAGATGGACCTGTTGGAGATGATCCAGGGAGAAGTAAAACCCAGCAGGACTAGAAAATGTGGCCATGGAGGAAAGAGCAAAACACTGAGGCTGTTTAGTCTTGGAAAACACCGACGTGAGGCTGAAAATGGGCCAAGGTTTGGCAGGTGATAATTTAACACCAAAAACCACAAAAGGCTGAGAAACAGTGGGAGAAATCCATAAAGACCAGTCTTTCCTGGAAAAGCAGGGTAGTCTGGATGCCACAAAGCCACAGGTAGCCAAAATTAGGGAGATGTTGTGGAAGAAAACAGCCTTTTTCTGGCTTATCATCATAGAATCTTAGAATGGTTTGGGCTGGAAGGGACCTTAAAGATCATCTCGTTCCAACGCCTGCCATGGGCAGGGACACCTCCCACTATCCCAGCTTGCTCCAAACCCCATCCAACCTGGCCTTGGATACTTTCTGGGTTGGAATTTGGATGAAAAGTTTCCCTTTCCCTGTGCAGCCACCAAGGGCCAATGTCAGAAGGGTCACATGAACCAGATGGACACTTGGGTCCGACTGGGAATGACTGTTCTCCCCTTCCCAAGCAGCAGGAGCCCCACGGCTTCCCCAGGTACTTCTCTCTAATCAGTCCTACTGCTAAAAATAACTTCTGCTTATCCCTGCTCAAATCATTCCAGTAATTAATAGAAAATTAATTCAAGGCAGGCTGTGATGCCCCTGAGAACAAACGACCTTGCTTTGTGCAGGGAAGACAAATTAGCCAAGGTCCATCCAATGTGATCCATCAAAACAGGAGGAACAGGCTGTCCCTGAACCCCTGCTTTTATTTATCCACACAGGTTTGTGGCCACAAGGGAAGAACACATTTCCTATTCCCTCTTTATCTATTCCCTGGCCAGCAATTATATCATCCTCCATATTTTCTGGGAATTCTTGACATTTTCTTCAATGGTTTTATCTTTACATTGCTGTTGTTCATCTCTAGATGTTTTTCCTGCAGTTCTATAAGTCTCCACCTGGTCTGTGGAAGTGTGACCTGTGCAGTTCCATTCCTGTCCATCCCTCTATCCATCTGCCCATGGATCTGATTGGTCATCACCCTGCCCAGGTCCAACAAAGAGAAACTTCTCAAAGGTCTGGACATACTCTCAGGTTTCTGAATATTGGTCAAACTGAGGAGAAACACCAAAATGAGTGGTCCCACCAAAGGATGTCAGCTCCTCAGCTACTCTTGGAGGCAACATCCAGCTGGAGAGCAGGAAAATCCATTCCCTACTGATGCCTTTTGCTCAGCCAAAGAGGAAGGAATCATGGGAGGGAGCCCAAAGGCAGGTGATGATGCAGGAACAGGGAGCTGGGAGTTCAGAGGACTGAGGGTACAGAGGAAAGGGAAATTAAGATTTATTAGTTCAGAAAATTTCAGGATTTCGAGTTGAGGGAGGTGATTCTCCCCTTCTGCTCCGATCTTGTGAGATCCCACCTGGAGCTCTGTGTCCACCTCTAAGTTCCACAACATCAGAAGGATGTGGAGATGTTGGAGTGAGTCCAGAGGAGGCCACGGAGATGCTCCAAGGGCTGGAGCCCCTCTGCTCTGGAGCCAGGCTGGGAGAGCTGGGGGGGTTCACCTGGAGAAGGGAAGGCTCCAGGGAGACCTGAGAGCCCCTTCCAGGGCCTAAAGGGCTTCCAGGAGAGCTGGAGAGGGACTGGGGACAAGGGATGGACGGACAGACAAAGGGAATGGCTTCCCACTGCCAGAGGGCAGGGATAGATGGGATATTGGAAAGGAATTCTTCCCTGGGAGGGTGGTGAGGGGTTAGAATGGAATTTCCAGAGAAGCTGTGGCTGCCCCATCCCTGGAAGTGTTGCAGGCTAGGTTGGACGGGGCTTGGAGCAACCTAGGCTAGTGGAAGGTGTCCCTTCCCATGGCAGGGGGTGGAACTGGATGATCTTTCAGGTCCCTTCCAACCCAAACCATCCAATGAGTCCATGAAAGGCCCCCTCTGGCCGTGCCCAGGCTCAGACTCTGCAAATCCATCTCCTCCATTCACATCCTGTCAGGTCTCCGTTGAATCCCAGGCACATTCCTGCCTCTCCTTTGGCATCCCAGTTTTCACTGGAGAGCAGGAGGAGGCAGCTGTCCAGTGCTGTGCTCAGGGCAGGGCTGTGGGATCCATTCCACACAATCTGTGCTTGGGTTCTGGGCCACCTCTGGAAAGGTCATGGCCAAGCAGGAGGAACAGTCTGGAAAGGTCAGGCAGGGAAAGGGATCTCTGACTCCTGCCTGGGGAGGGGAGAAGGATGATTTCACTCTAGTGACAAAACCAACAGTGGGAACAGCTTTAAATCCCACCACAGCAACCTTTTTTTTTCCCTTTTATGTGGCCATTTGTTGATTAGAATCTGACAAGGCAGATTTAGGGGTGGGTGTCCAAGTTCCTGTCGTAACCAATAAAGATTGAGCCAACAAATGGAACTGTGGGGAAGACAATTTGTTTAACCAAACTCAGGTGGCTTTAGGTTAAAATTTAGGAAGAAATTCTTCACAGAGAGAGGGATCAGCCCTTGGAATGGGCTGCCCAGGGGGGGTGTCCCCGTCCCTGGGGGTGCTGAAGCAGAGCCTGCATGTGGCATCAGTGCCATGGGCTGGATGCCAAGGTGGGGTTGGGACAAAGATTGGACTCAGGGATCTCAGAGGTCTTTTCTGGGATTCTGGGATAAGTCAGACAACACCCCAAGCTCTCCTGAACAGATGTCCCCTGGGCACAGGGTGGTCTGGCCAGATACAACACCCCAGTTGCATCAGGTGAGCTTTTTTTAGTGCTTGACATGGGAAGAACTTCAGAGTCAATGAGTTAGAGTGTAATGATAATTATTCTTTAATCTATATTGATTAATTTTTTTATTTTAATGCTGCCAGGACAGGAGGGTAACACCTGGAGTTAGAAATAATTTCGTTCCCTTTGGTGCTGCTCCCCAAAGGGCCTCCTAGGCAGGACTTAAAATAAGACGTAAAGGCAGAACAAAGTCCTCTCTTAAGAGACATTATATACACAATATTTATCATAGAATCATGGAATGATTTGGGTTGGAAGGGACCTGAAAGATCATTTATTCCACCTTCTATTATCCCAGGTTGCTCCAAGCCCAGTCCAACCTGGTCTTGGACACTTCCAGGGATGGAGCATCCACATCTTCTCTGAGCAACCTGTGCCAGGGCCTCCCCACCCTCCCAGGGAAGGATTCCTTCCTTAAATCCAGTCTAAATCTCCCCTCTTTTTGCTTAAAGCCATTCTCCCTTGCCCTGTCAAATTAGCAAGTTCATAACGACTTCAAGAAACTTGATTTTTCAAACTGATTTTCCAGCTAAGCAGTTAAAACAGGAGGAAACGACAGATATTAATCAGAATTCCCATTATCTCTCCTGGTTTGTCCCACTCATCTTCTGCTGTCCTAAGCATTGGAGCATTTGATAAAGCAGCCAGGGAGGGGAAAAAAGAAAACCAACAAAAACTTTTTTAATTAAACGGTTTTTGTAAGATTTTTGCCAATTCATCAAAACCAAATTGCTTCACGACACCTCATCTCTCCGGCCCAATTAGTTTCTAATTAGTTAACGCAGAGTGGAACAGTTCTAAGCAGAGGCACAAAGACAAGTGAGGTCTGAATTCCAGTCCCTGGGAATAGAGCAGCTGCTCAAGCAAAAGGAAACACGACTTAAAAAAGACTGATCCTGTATCTCCTGCATCTTAATTTTGTGTCCTGGTTGGTGGAGACTCACCAGTCCAGATTGATTTTGTTCTCTCTACCTGGGTTTGATTCCCAAAATCCATCCTGGACTTCAAATGGCTTTATTATTTCTGCAGAGCGTGTCTTTGTGCACAAAATCCTATTTGCCAATACTTTGTCAACAAATTCAGAAGCCAGTCACAGAAGAGCCCTGTCAAGTGGTTTTTTAACCCTCAAGAAAATGCTTTCCCCTTAGGTAAGATCAGGAGCTGAGCTCCTAGGCCAAAGTTTCTTCCCTAAATTTTGTTAAAACGGGAGAAGCATGACCACCCCTGGGTATTGACCTCAAACTAAGGGCAAAAAGGACAAATAAAGGAGAGTTTATGAGCTTTGGATGAAGGGCAGACAACTCAGGAGGACCACAAGGATGTCATGAGGTCATGCAAGGAGAAAATAAGAAGGTCCAAAGCCCTCCTAAGGTGGGAATCATTCTCTTCTCCCGGATAACAAGTGATAGGACAAGAGGAAACAGCCTCAAGTCGCACCAAGGGAGGTTTAGTTTGGATATTAGAGAAAATTTCATCACAAAAAGGGTTGTTAAGCTTTGGGACAAGTCTGTCCAGGGCAGTGAAGGGATTTAAAAATCATGTGGATGTGGCACTTGGGGACATGTTTAATTGTGGCCTTGGCAGTGCTGGACTGAATGATCTTAGAAGGCTTTTCCAACTTTAATGATTCCATGATTCTCTGGGAAAGGAGGGACCATCCGTGGCCATGAGCTGATGCAGCCATGGCCACATGAGGAGCAGTGGTCCCTGCTGGTCCTACACAAGGCTTAGTATGTCCAGGGGCCAGATCCACCCTTTTCTACCTCTGGAAGTGTCCAAGGCCAGGCTGGATGGGGCTTGGAGCAACCTGGGATAGTGTGGAGTGTCCCTACCCACACCAGGGGGGTGGAACTGGATGACCTTGAAGGTCCTTTCCAACCCAAACCATTCCATGATTCTTTGATCCCGTGGTTCCACCTGCAGCAGCTGGACTGGAAATCTGAAGTTCTTCCCCACCAGCGTCCTGTGGGTTCCTATAAGGCCCAGAAAAATGAAATAATTTTCCTGATGGAAGGAAAAGGTCACGGAATAGGAAGCGACAAGGGGGTTTGAGGGGCCTGTTTTGAGATGTGATGTTGCCCTGTTGTGTGAAGGGTCTGGAGCACAATTCCCATGAGGAGAGGCTGAGGGAGTTGGGGGGGGCTCAGCCTGGACAGGAGGAGGCTCAGGGGAGACCTCCTCACTCTCTGCAACTCCCTGACAGGAGGAGGGAGCCAGGAGGGGGGTCGGGCTCTGCTCCCAGGAACCAGCAGTAGGACATGAGGGCACAGCCCTGAGCTGTGCCAGGGGAGGTTTAGGTTGAACATTGGGAAGAAATTCTTTCCAGAGAGAGGGATCAGCCCTTGGAATGGGCTGCCCAGGGAGGGGGTGGAGTCCCCATCCCTAGGGGTGTTGAAGCAGAGCCTGGACGTGGCACTCGGTGCCATGGGCTGGGTGCCAAGGTGGGGTTGGGACACAGGCTGGACTCGATGCTCTCAGGGGTCTTTTCCAGCCCTGTTGAATCTGGGATTCTGGGATTCCAGAGTTCTGGGATCTCTGGAAAGTCGTGTTTTCTGCCTGTATTTCAAACCCCCTTTTGCAACATCTGCACAGGGGAAGCTGCAACTCCTGGAATGTGAGGGGGTCAGGAAGGGTTTTGTGAGGGCACAGCAAGCACAAAACCTCTTTTGTGGTCAATCCCAGGCTGCTCTCCCCGCTCCCCACACCATTCCAAAGCGTAGGTGAAGGAAAATGCCCTCCTTTTCCCCAGCAAACAACTCCGGGATGCGCTCGGCGTCGGCAGCCGGGGCTGGCAGGGATCCCACCCCTCGAGTCTCTTACAAGCAGAAGAGCTCAGCAATTAGCAAAATAACAAAAAAAAAAAAAAATGTCAAATGCATTTTTGATGCTCTGAAGTCGCCGGGATTTTTTAAACAAACGGTCTGGGCTGCTCCCACACTCCGGGAGGGCTTCGTGCAATGTGGCAACAGCACCATCCTATGGAGATCTCCAACCTCTGCAGCCTCGGGATCCTCTCCGTGGAATCTTTGCTCTGCAGGCAAGATTAGCGCCGTGGTGGGATTCATTTCGCAGCAATGCATTGATTTCACGGTTGTCAGCAGGAATGGGGGTGATGTGAAGGTGAATTTGTTTGCTCCGGGGCTGGCGAGGCTGGTTCCCACCATCAGAAATCCGGAATGGGAATAGCTGGATGTCTGAGTCTGTGCTTGGATCCTTATGGAAATACTCAAGGTCAAACAGTGCTTTTTGCTTGTTTAACTTTTCTATAACCCCTGGTTGCACCTGTGAGCACCCATAGATTCCCCAAAACTTCCCTGGTGATGCAGGAATCCCGAGCCATCAGAGGAAGAAGAGGCACAAAGAAAGGAAGGCACGAGGTGAAAGTCCCTCAGCAGCCCATGGCAGAGCTCCAAACACCTCTCTCTATCTTCCCAATGTTCTATTCTGGACTCAGGAATTCCTGCCTTGTCTCCATGTGCTCTGCAGCTTCTCTGAACAGCAAACCTGGACACAAATCCTTGTAGTCCAAACTGGACCGGGACATGGAACGGTTTTAAGCATCTCCAGATGTAGCAGCTGGAGCTTCTCTTTGCTCCCAAGGAAGCCCTGGAGCTGCAGGAATCGTGTTTCCAGCTGCTAGACCAGCCTCATCCATGTGCATGGGAGAGTAGAAAACAGCTGGAAGCTGGATGAGAAAGATTTTAGGCTGAGATAGGGGACATGCCATGGCCTTTTCATGGAATCACAGAACGGTTTGGGTGGGAAGGGACCTCAAAGATCATCCCCTGCCATGGGGGTTTTGCCTTTTCAGGATGTTCTCAAGCACCTGTGTGGAGTTACAGTGGAATCTTCCCAGTTTTTCCACTCCTGGCTGGTGTTTGGTGCATGTCCAGTGAGCTGATGGTGCCTGTAAACCTCCTCAGGCTGAGGGAATGTGAGATGGCAGATAAGGGATTTTAGTGACCAATTTTAGGCCTGGAAATGGGAATTCCTGATGGCTGCACAGCCACATTCCTGGGAACACTGCCTCAGGAACATCCAGCTGTCCCAAATCAGGATGGGTGGGGAATAAACAAGGCCGAGTCACTCAATGGGAGTAAAACAAATCCCATCAGGATGTGTGGAAGGAGGGAAGTGTGGATCCTAAATGAGGCATGGGATTGGATGGGCGGGAACACAGAGAGATGAGAGGGAAACATGGATGGAGAGATAAGGGGAAAGAAAGACTTTAAAATGAGTAGATATATAGAGATGTTCACAGAGGTGGGTGGATGGATGGACAGATGGATGGATGGATGGATTGATGGATTGATGGATGGATGGATGGATGGATGGATGGGTGGGTGGATAGGTGGATGGATGTGTAGGAGTCAGGAGGAGCCAGAGTAACCGGTCCAGTACTCCCTTTTTTTATTTTGCACCCAATCACAGGCAGGTTTTGTTCTCCATGTGGCCAAAGGAAGCTGGAGAGAGACTTTTAGCAAGGGCATGGAATGGCAGGACACAGGGAATGGCTTCAAACTCAAAGAGGTTAAGTTTAGGTGGGATATCAGGAAGAAATTCTTCCCTGAGAGGGTGAGGAAGACCCTGGCACAGGTTGCCCAGAGAAGCTGTGGCTGCCCCATCCCTGGAAGTGTCCAAGGCCAGGTTGGATGGGGCTTGGAGCAACCTGGGCTAGTGGAAGGTGTCCCTGCCCATGGCAGGGGGTTGGAATGAGATGATCTTTAAGGTCCTTCTCAATCCAAACCATTCCATGTTTCTAAGATCTCTGTCATCTTCCAGGCTTCCCTACAGCCTCTGGAAATAACTTAACCAAGTGGTTGCCACAGCCCAGGAATTTGGAGCAACTTCCTTTTGCCTTTGGAGATCCCCAGTTTCTCTGTCCAGATTTCCCAAGCACTTACTGTCCTTCTTATCCCCAAATTTCCAGCTCAATCCATGACACTGTGCTCTGTACCACGATCCATCATCATCTTCCCAGCCTGACACCAGGGATAGAGCAAATAATCCAGTCCTGTTTCCCTCCTTCCCAAACAGGGAGCTACAGACCTGGATCCATCAGGAATCCGCAGTGACAACATAAAATAGCTTTAAAAAAAAAACTCAAACCTGAATGATTTGTTGACATCATTGGGTTCCCACGGGAAATGGATGATCTATTCCATGAAAGTAGAGGAATTGGGGGTTTTATAACCTCGGAAAATCAAACAACAGGATATACACACACAATCCTATGGATAACTGTCTGTTAATGCCTGTGGAATTATAACGGGACACGTTTGCCATCTTCAGGAGTCGGGCAGGAACTGCACTTGAACGTTCCAAAAAACAGGGAGAATCAGCAATTTCTATAAGGATGCAGGAATTCCTGGGATGTCCCACAGCAGGACTGGAGGATGGACAAGCTCTTGGCTCAGAGTTTCTCTTTCACAGCGCCACAAGTTGTGGTCTTTGCTGGAAACCCTTTTAATGTTGAAAAAAAAGAACAAAAATAATAGTTCTGGGAGAGTTTGAGGGGCAGAAAATCAAGCTGCTGAAGATGTGAAGAGCTCTCCAACTTCCTTATCCATGAGGGTATTTTGAAGGAAAAAAATATTTAATGAATTAATGGATTTGATGGGGAGGTTTTGTTTTCCCCCTTGCCCTGTTCTTCTTCCCTAATAAAGAATCAAACCCTACAGGGACAATCATAAGGGATTAAAAAGAGAAAAATAGCCTTAAATATCTCTGAATAAGGGACACCAGCCTGAGAACGTGTTGCCTTATTTTTTTATCCATAAAATTGGCTATAAATGAGGTGCTCTGCAAAAATCTGATGGAGTAGAAGTCAACAGACACAGAAAGAAGGTTTTGGGCTGGTTTTTCAGGTATTTTTTACACAGAAGAGTCCAAGTGGAAGTATTTAAGATCTCCATAGGAGAAGTGGGAATTGTAAAATCATGTCCAGCACTGGATTCTCCACTGCTGTAAATCAGGGCAGAGGTTTTAGTCCAGCTGACCCTCCCTCACTCATCCCACAGCTGCTGATCAAGGACAACCTGAAATTTGGGAAGTTTCCCGAGAGCTGAACTGCACAAGAGCAACTCCCTGAAGGAAATTCCTACAAAGTACTAATTCCTGAGATTTCAGGGGGAAAAAAATAACAAAATTAAGGATGGAATTTTGAAAAAAAGAGCCCGTTTTCTTTGGCCCTGGCACGTCCTGAGAAGTGGTCACAGGATGGGAGGAATGGGAGAGGACTCCGGACAACCCACCAGAGCAAACATTCCCTCAAGGTTGGAATGTGGCTCAACTCACTCTCTCTGTGAAGAGAAGTGGCATTTTTGTGACAAGCCTGGGTTGTTGATATTACATGTGATGTGAGTCAAGTGTCAAAAACATGCCCAACCTGTGCCAGGCAGAGGGACTGGCACACAAAGAGATCTGTGTCACAGCTAAAAATGTGACCGAAACCACCAGAAAGTCCCTCTGGTTTCAACACCCATAAAAATTAATAAAATTTAATAAAATTATTAAAAATAATAAAATTATTAAAAATAATAAAACTAATAAAAATTAATAAAAATAACAACATTAATAGAATTAATAAAAATAGAAAGTCGACAAAAATAAAAAAATTAATAAATTAATGAAAATTAATGCAATCAATAAAATTTATAAAATTTAAAATCAACAAATTTAATAAATTCATAAAAATCAATAAAATTAATAAAAATTGCTAAAATTAATAAACATTAACAAAAGTAATAAAATAAATAAAAATTAACAAAAGCAATAACATTAACAAAAATGAAAAATCAACAACATTAATAAAATTAATATGAATTAATAGATTAATAAAAATTAACAAAAGTTAATAAAACTGATAAAAATTAAAAATCAACAAAATTAATAATATGAAGAAAAATTAATAAATTAATTAAAAATAAGAAAATTAATAAAATTAATAAAAATTAAAAATTAAGAAAATTAAGAAAAATATTAAAATTAATAAAAATTAATAAAATTTTTAAAATTAATAAAAATTTAGAACCGTCTAATGCTTTTTACAGGAATATGGACAATACATAGGAACCTTGAAAAGATCCTGGAACGACCTGGAAAAAGCCAATGAACTTCCATTTCTCCACATACCTTGCCAGCACATACCTTGTTATCACATGAGTATCACTCACACACGGAGATAAATAGCTGGAGTTGTTTATTAAAAGAACGTTTTGTCCTTGATTTAAACACAATAGCTCCACTCAGGGTGGCCGTGGGGGTGGAGAGCCTTGTTCGCGGGCTGCCACTGCAGCCTCACTGGCTCGGGAGAAACTCAGAAGGCCGTCCTTGTTCCCAAGAATTTGGGGCTTTTTTCCACTTGTGTGACCACTTTGCCCGAGGGGAGGAGGGGAGGAGGGGGTGGAAGGGCGGAGAGGAACCGCTGGGAGCCGGGAGAGGGGCAGGGAGGAGGTAGGAGAGGCACCTTGACACAAATCTCAGCCCCGCAAAGCCGCCCCTCCCTTGGTCCAGGGAGCGCAGAGCTCCTGTGCCCACAAAAGATGCCCTTCTGGGCATGCCCAACCTGTGCCTGCCAAGGTATTTAAGCTGCCCCACGAGGGCCCAGCCCCTGCCCAGCCCCGCCGAGGTCATTCCAAGATGAAGGTTTTCCTCGTGCTCCTGCTGGGAGCCCTCCTGTGCGTGGACTCAGGTAAGGCACCTGCCCTGCATCCCCTGCCAGAGGATCTCCAGCCAGCAGGAAAAGCTTGTCGTGGGGTTTGGAACAGAGGGAGGGAGTGTTGGCACCTCGTCATCCCGAGGAAATTTGCTTTTTGATGGGGAAAAAATGCACAGTCCCACCTTGGTGATGCTGCCATCCAGGAGGGATAAATCCTCTATAAACCTGAATTCATTGAAATCCAAGTTATTTAAACCAAATTATATTATTATGAAAGGAAGGGAGGGGTTAGGAGGGGATGGGAGGATTATTTTTGTGCTTCCTAGGCTTTCTAAATTGCAACATCTCTGCAAAGGTGAGTTTCCTTCCAACTTTGTTTCTGCCTCTTCATTTCAAAAGCAGCCCCTGATGCTGCTGGTCAGGATTTTAGGAGGACAGGAAAAAGGAGGATTCCTGGGGTGTTATTTAATAGACTGGATGGGTGGGATTTGGACACTGTCAGGCAAAAAAAAAGGGTTTAAAGCAGAGTTTTCTTATTATCAGAGAAGAGGAGAAGCAGATTTGAACAGAAATGTTCCTCAGTCAGCAGAGGATGCTGAAGGAATAAGCTGAGAAGGGTCTTGCAGAACTTCCCTTCTTCCAGCTTCCATCAGAGTGCTCGAAATTTGACTTTCAATGCATTAAAAGTCACGTCAATGTGAGAGCAAAGTGCAGCACTCCCATAAATTGGGGTTTGGCTCCTTATTTCTACACCAGAACAGCTTGGACAGAGGGGGATCAAGTGCCTCGAACCACTCTGCTCTGAAAAACCCTGATTTCCAATTGAGGCTTTTCTGTAAATACTGGAAATCCTCTTCCTAAATTAGGATTTTAGGCATTAGGGTAATGATTTGGGGGATTCACAATACAAGCTTGGTAGTCATGGGGCTAAAGTCCATATATATATATATATATATATATATATAAAAAGTCCATATATACGAAGTCCATATATATATATAAATTCTATATATATACAAGTCTATATATATAAAGTCCTTATATATATATATAAAGCCCATATATATATATAAAAAACTCCATATATAGAAAGTCCATATATATGAAGTCCATAAATATATATATGAGGAGATAATAAGAACAAAATTAATAACATTAATAAAAATCAATAAAAAATAATAAAATTTCATAAAATTGACAGAATTTTAAAAATTAATAAAAATTAAGAAATGAATAAAAATTAAGATTTCACTCCATAAAAATTGATTTCACTCCTCTGGGGACTATTTTTCCTCAGAGCTTCTCCTGCCTTTGCTTGGCATGCACAACAGCACAGCGGGTGTTTACATGGATTTTCATCCCCCATGGATGTGTCCGTGAGGGGGTGGGAAAATGGGATTTGGAGGGAGGAGAAGGCTGAGTTTGCACTTTGGTTTCTAAGGGGAGGTGCTGGAAAATACGCGTCACAAATCGGTCAAACTGAGAAACGGGTTGAAAGGGATCTTTCAATTTGAAATCTGAAATATCTTCAGCACCTGCAAAACGTGACTCTCAACTCAAGCAGGCACTTTATTCCCCACCAAAACAAATGGAAAAAGCCATTTTTTTTCCCTAAAAGTGCCATCATCCTTTGAGGATCCATAGGAATGGTCCTGTTTCCCAGTGCAAGCAAGTGGGTTCCCTGGAAAGCCTCAGATGAGTCATGAGTGGTGTAGAATAATTTCCTCACCTCCAGTTCTGTGTCCTGTTCTGGTGTCCTCACAGGACCTGTTGGAGCAAGTCCAGAGGAGGCCACGGAGATGCTCCAAGGGCTGGAGCTCCTCTGCTCTGGAGCCAGGCTGGGAGAGCTGGGGGGGTTCCTCTGGAGAAGAGAAGGCTCCAGGGAGACCTGAGAGCCCCTTCCAATGCCTAAAGGGACTCCAGGAGAGCTGGAGACAAAGTTTTTAGGAGGGTCTGACGCAGTAGGACAAGGAGTAATTGTTTAAAACTTAAAGATTTAGGTCTCCTGTCATGAAGACATTTTTGACCATGAGGGTGGTAAAACACTGGGTCAGGTTGCCCAGAGATGACCAGATCCCCCATCCCTTGAGATATTCAAGGATGAGGCTCTGAGCAAGCTGGTCTAGTGAAAGGTGTCCCTGCCCACAGCACGGCTGGAACTGGATGACCTTGAAGGTCCCTTCCGACCCAAACTTTTCCTGTAATTCTACAATTTTATGATTCCGTTATTTAACTTCTGACCCCTCTTGGTCTCTTGCAGGTTTATCTCTGCGGTGTTACAGCTGCAAGAACCAGCTCAGCAACTCCAAGTGTCTGACCGAGACAACATGCACTGCTGACAAGAACACATGCAAGACAGATGTCATCCGTAAGGAAAAGCGGGGGCGAGGGAAATGTCCTAGCTGGAATTTTGCAGCTAAACTTGTTCCCAACCTCAGGTGTCCAGTCCAGCCTCATCTAGTCCAGATACACCAGGGGTGATCAAGGATGAAAGCTCAGAGTGCAAATATCTCTCACCTGTTACAAATTCAGGTTTAATTCTCTTTCATAACATCCAAAATCATTTGCTTACGAGGGCAATAATCAAGTTTATGGCTTTGAAATACTTGCAAACACGAATTAAAATGTGAGGGGCTGAGTCTGGTGAAACCTTGTTGTGAAGTCAGGAGGAGCTTCACTTGAGAGCTGATTTTCAGTGATTTCAAGGAAATTGAGAGAATTCCTCCTCCATCCAGCTGTGAATGGAGCCATCCATGTATCTTTATGATTTTATTCTCCCATTCTCAATCTGGTTTGCCCTCTTCAGATCTGTGCCGACAGCTCAGCTGCTCTTAGACCCAGGGACATCAATGAGATGTTCAAACTCCTCTCTGTCAGGCAGTAGATGTAACACCTCCACTAGGAATTATCCTGTTTGGAAATGTGCAAACCCATGATACTCCCAGGCAGGAGAGCCAACATGCTGCATAACACACTTGGGCCCATTTATAGCCTATGGCAAAAACTCAGTGCCTGGAATAGATTGCACAGGATCAGGAGATATCATGGAGATCAAAATCTGCTGGAAAACAGCAGAAATTTGCCAAAAAATTGGGCTGTGCCTCTCAGGAACAAATCAAAAACCAATACTTCCATCTGAAATGGGCATGTGTGGGATAGGGATTAACATTGACAGAGGGCAGGGTTGGATGGGACATTGGGAAGAAATTCCAACCTGGGAGGGTGGCAAAGTGCTGGAATAGAATTCCCAGGAAGCTGTGGCTACCCCATCCCTGAAAGTGTTCAAGGCCAAGTTGGATGGGGTTTGGAGCAACCTGGGCTAGTGGAAGGTGTCCCTGCCCATGGCAGGGGTTTGGAATGAGATGACCTTTCAGGTCCCTTCCAATCCAAACCATGCTGTGACTCTCTGACTTTTTTCTCGAGAAATGAGCTCAGATAAGAATTATTACTCAGTTCTGAGAGGCTTGGCTTGCACTGAGTCCTTGTAGTGATGGTCCTGCTTTCTTCCCAGGGGTTGTAGGGCTCTTCAGCATCATCAACAAGGGCTGTGAGTCGTCCTGTGAAGTCTCCTACCAGGACTTCAACGTGGGCAACAGGAACGTCTCCTGCTGCAGCAGCGACCTCTGCAACACCAATGCCGTGGGCTCCGTGAGGTCCAGCTATGGCATGGCAGGAGGGGTAGCAGCTGGTGTGATCTGGATCTTCCTCAACAAGTTGTGAGGAGCCAAGAGGCCTCCCATGACCACAAAAAGTGTCAGAGCACCCATCTAACAACAGGAATTGTAACCAGGAGTGATGAGGTGTGTTGGGCACCCAGCACGCTTGGAGCTGATGGCTCTCTTTGCCAGATGACAGCTTCTTCTTCACCTTTTATTGCAAAGCTGTAATGCTACCAGATCAGAAAATACATGTTCACGCTGCCTGCAAAACACCTAAAATAAACTTATGTCCAAATCAAGCATCAGAGTGTGGCCTGTTAATCACTCAGCCCCCTGTTTCTGCCCCAGCAGCCACTGCAGGGGGGTGTTGTGTGTCTGGTTCAACCTTGGTCCTCGCTGGGTTATGTGAGCTGATCTCCTTGTGTGACCAGGAATCCCACCTAGAGGATGAGGGAAAGGCTGTGGATGCATCTGCCTGGGTTTCAGGAAAGCCTTTGTTACTGTTTCCATGGCATTCTCCTGGAAATGGCTTGGACAAGGTGAACTCTTGGCTGGGTTAAGGACTGGCTGGCTGGAGGCCCAGAGAGTGGTGGGGAGGGAATGGTGCCACGTCCAGCTGGTGGCTGGTCACTGGTGGTGTCCCCAAGGGATCACTCTTGGGGCCAGTCCTGTTCAATAATGAGTTTATTGATGATCTGGGTGAGGGGATCAAAGGCATCCCCAGTAACTTCACTGGTGAGGCCACACTTCAAGTCCAGCATCCAGTTTTGGGCCCCTCGTGACAAGACAGACATTGAGGGGCTGGAGCATGTGCAGGGAAGGGAACGGGGCTGGGGAAGGTCTAGAGAGTAAGTCCAGCTGAGGGAGCGGGGGGGGATCAACCTGGAGAAAAGGAGACTCGAGATGGACCTTTTTGGTCTCTACAACTCCCTGACAGGAGTTTGTAGCCAGGTGGGGGTTGAGCTCTGCTCCCGGGGAACAAGGGACAGGATGAGAGGAAATGTCAAGTTGCACCAGGGGAGGTTCAGGTTGGACATCAGGAGGAATTTCTTCATGGAAAGGGTAGTCAGGCATTGGAAGGGGCTGCCCAGGGAGGTTTGGAGGCCCCATCCCTGAAGGTGTCCAGGGAAGGACTGGATGTGGCACTCAGTTCCCTGGGCTGGGAGACAAGGTGGGGATTGGGTACAGGGTGGACTCCATGGTCTTGGACCTCTTTTCCAACCTCGATGATTCTGGGATTCTGTAGGTTCTGAGAGATTCCATGGCACAGCACAACAGAGGTGGCCGCTGTGCCTCCAAAGCTTGAGGGGTTCTGGCTTATGACAAACTCTGGAGGGCACATCCCCCAAGCAAACCTGTGAAGAGCCATCACACCTGAAGGGGGACTTGCTGGTGACCTACAGACCCTGGGACCCTACACCATGTGAGGCAACAGCAGAGCTCACCTTCCCTGCTACATGTTCCCACAGCCATTCCCACTCCTTCCCAAAGCTGTAGCACGCTTGGGATGGTGGGCAGGACTGCACATTCAGGTGCCTGGAGCACCATGGTGGGCAACGACCACTGGAGTGAAGTGGAAAGATGTCCTGGTATCCTGGTATCCACGGTATCCTGGTCAAGCAAATCAATTCTGGGATTGCCAGTCTCCTTCCTGGCCCTAGTGGCATCCTCTGAAAGACCTTGTTCCCCATGGACAGGTTCCTCCTTGATCCATTTTCCCCCTCCTTGATGGAGCACCCACCTGGTGGGACACCCCCAGTTCTACCCCGGGTGAGACACAGTCAGTGAGGGATGGGGAGGAGGCAAGTTTGGGGAAAACACAGAGGAAAACAAGAGTGGGGGATGTAGGGAAAAACAGGGAGCTGATACCTCTCTTCCTGAGGTGCCCTCAAGACAGGATTAGGAGTGCTGAACAGGAAGGTGAGACTGGTGTTTCCAGAAGATTTGTTGAGGGCATGAGATTCCCACACAGCCTTTATTCCCTTCCCTATAATAGGTATTTTCCACGTTCACCCATGATAATGGCTTTAGCTGAAAGAGGGTGGATTTAGATTGGATATTAGGATGGAATTCTTCCCTGGGAAAGTGGTGAGGCCTTGGCACAGGTTGCCCAGAGAAACTGTGGCTGCCCCATCCCTAGAAGTGTCCAAGGCCAGGTTGGATGGGACTTGGAGCAACCTGGAATAGTGGAAGGCATCCCTGCCCACAGCAGGGAGTTGGAACAAGATGATTTTAAGTTCCCTTCCAACCCAAATCATCCTGTAATTCCAAAATTCCATGATATTTCCCCATTCGTGGGACCTCTTGTTTGTCTGTCTCTACCTGTCACATGTAGATTCAGTTCACATCTGATGAAGTGGCTTAGAAGAACCTCTGGCACTGATACAAACACCATGTTTTGCCCACTTTTCCTGGTGCAAGGAATGTGCCAACACTCCAGCTTCAAATATGTGGAAAACCACTTCAAGCACTCTTGGATCCTGGTACCAATGAGGTGTCTGAGAGCAAGGCAAACTCTCATATACTCTTACAGATTCTCTACATAGTTATAAAGTCTAAATTATGGTTTGCCTTCTCCAGGTGGTTTATTTTATGGATATAAACCTCTATTTTCCCACCTTGCACGGGGAGGTCCTTTGACAAAAGCAGCAGGGAAAGTACAAAGAGACCTGAAAGAAACTCTCAAGTAGATTTTTTGAGCAAAACAAATGTGACAAGATTTGAGAAACAAGGTAGAAAACATTCTGGTCAAGGCCAGTGCATCAAAAGGGCTTTCTTATAAAATTCCACAAAAGAAGGCGAGGAAGAGTGTGGGGATGGACCTGGGTGGGAGCAACAAGACCCATGAAGTCAAGGAGCTGGGAAGTTGGGGCAGCACTGGGAGGAGGATTAAGAGGGGAGGGAGATGGGCCAAGAGGCCCATTTTCCTTTCTCACACCTTAAGAACTGTTGGAACTTCAAAGGATGTGCAGAGCCATCTTTCAATAAAAAGAAACATCTCCCTGGTGGAGATGAGTCACCTGGGGGACCCAAAACCATGGGACGAGGGCCAGCATCCCATTTGGGATGAAGGCAGTGGGATGGCAGAAGATAATGACACTGCCTGTTGTTGTGAAAGAGGTAAATCCTTGGGATGCAAGGCATTAACAAGCTGCTAATTGTAGGAAGCAGGGAAGGGGTTTCCCCTGAAGGAAAATCCAGGATGAACCACCTTGTTTATAGGAGTCATATCTGGTTATTGGTGGTGGGAGGACACGGGATGAGCTGGGAGATTTATTCCAGCTTTTCCAAACCTCCTGAGTCAGAGCATTGAAAAGGGGCTCATCCAGCTGCACACCTCCCAGTCAGGTTCTTATCGGCATGGATGACCAGCTCCATGAACTCACCATTCCAGAGAATCACCTCCTTGCACTGTAAGAATGTCCCTGACACACTATTGAAACAATTCCCAGGCAGGCCTGTCCACATCCAGTGTACCTTTCCCAACAAGAAATTTGGCCACAATGATCCTTTCTGGAGACTGGGAATTAAATGCCAAAGCATGTTAGCCAGAGCCAGAGCCACTGGAGTCCCCAGGGATGTTGGATGAGCTTCTCCCAACTTCTGGAGGGGTCAAACATCCATGGAATCATAAAATGGTTTGGGTTGGAAAGGACCTTAAAGGTCATCCAGTTCCAACCCCATGCCATGGGCAGGGACACCTTCCCCTTCCAGGTTGCTCAGAGCCCCATCCAACCTGGCCTTGAACACTTCCAGGGATGGGAATTTTGGGGATTCATCCCCAAATATAAGATAGATGAGCAGGAATGGGGGCTGCTCAGCTCTGGTTTAGCACGTTGGTCCCACATGACAATGACACCCTTTGCTTGAGTGCAGAATTTGGCAGCTTTTTGCAGGAACCAAGAGGCTGGTGGTTGACACCTGATGTTGACACTTGATGTCTACACCCTTAGAGGCTGAAGGGATGATTCCTCCTCCCAATTGCTTCTCTGAACATGCTCTGGAAGGAGCCCAGGATTGACCACTGAGTGATTCTCCTTTGGGATTATCTGGAGATTCACCGTCTCTGTGGATGTTTTCATGTGCTGGAGACAAGTAGGATGGGATGGAACACCTCTCCTATGAGGAAAGGCTGGGAGAGTTGGAGATGGTCAGCCTGGAGAAGAGAAGGCTCTGGGGAGACCTTATTGTGGCCTTTCAGTATCTTAAGGGGCTCCAAGAAAGCTGAAGAGGGACTTTGGACAAGGGCCTGGACTGACAGGACAAGGGGGAATGGCTTCACACTGACAGAAGACAGGTTTCAATTGGATATTGGGAAGAAATTTTTCCCTGTGAGTGGGAGGCCCTGGCACAGGTTGTCCAGAGAAGCTGTGGCTGCCCCATCCCTGGAAGTGTCCAAGGTCAGGTTGGATGGGGCTTGGAGCAACCTGGGCTAGTGGAAGGTGTCCCTGCCCATGTCAGCGGGTGAGAACTGGGTGGTCTTTAAGGTCCCTTCCAACCCAAACCATTCTGTGGTTCTATGATTGTGAGTCCTTTCCAACTCCTCATATTCTGTCCTTAAACAGCTCAGAGAAGGTGCAACTGGGAGAGGCCCTGACAGGGACAGACATAGCCAAGAACAGGACAGGAAACCCCCCTGACTGGTGGAACCCCTGGCACAGCTCTGGAAGGAGCACAAACCCTCGCTATCCATCCAGGTCAGTGACAGAACAGCCTCCAAAACAACTGAGAAGGGTTAGGAGGTGCTGAACTGGGGTGGATCAATGACTCAGCCATGGATCAGAACCTGGGCTGGGTCAGGGCAGGACCAGGAAGAGGTTGGGATGTTTTCCCAAGGGCTATGACTGCACAGTGTCCCCTCCTGCCTTGTAAACCCCTGACAAACATCAGCAGGACTCGGTGGCTCCTGCTCTGACCTGCACCCTCTGTCAGACCTCTGGCACCACGCAGCAGTGCAAGCCCTGGTTGAAGGACAATTTACTTTCTGGATGCTGAAAAACCAGTCCTAAGAACTGTTCTTTGCATGACACACAAGCACAACATTTCTCTGACAAAGAAGTCTGGGTGTTTTTTTGCCCAAGAAATTCCCTTCTTGAGTAGCTTCATAAGTTTTTCTGTCTTCTCCACACTTCTAAAAGGCCTAAAATTGAGGACAGGGTCTTGAAACAACTCAGTTTATTATGTATGTAAGAGACTTCTATTCCTCCAGGATCAAACCACAGTGCATTTATTAAAATAATAAACAGCTGGACAACAAAATGATTCTTCTTATTTTCCCAAGGGCAGCAGCTGCACTTTTCCAAAGGCTGATGTTTCATTATGGACTGAATGTGGATATACAATTCCTGAACATGCAAAAGGAGAGATTTTGATTAGTTATTGGGAATAAATCCTTCCCTGTGAGGGTGGTGAGGAGCTGGAATGGAATTTCTGGAGAAGCTGTGGTTGCCCCATCCCTGGAAGTGTCCAAGGCCAGGTTGGACAGGGCTTGGAGCAACCTGGGATAGGGGAAAGTGTCTCTGCCCATGGCAGGGGGTTGGAATGAGACGGACTTGAAAGTCCCTTCCAACCAAAACCATTCCAGGATTCTAAGATTTCACTGTTATCATTAATTAGTGTTCATTATCTCTGTGGAGATAATGAAGGAGAGGCCTCACAGTATTTCCCACAGCACACTAGAAGTTACATCCAGTACCTGAAAAACATCACCAGGTTCCTCTGAAATCCACCCAATTTGCAGCAGCTGATTAAAAACTGGCTCTAAAAGAGTCTGGGGGATGGAGAGGCCACGTGAGCCTACATTTAAGGAGCAGCAATTCCTCTCTGTGCTCCACATTTCCTCTGTGGCCTGGGGCAAGTCACACAGTGTTTCCATTCCTCTGCCTTGTCCAGATGTTATCGGGCCCAGTCCATTGAGAGATGCTCAGATAGTGACTTTAATGGGGCCAGGGGAGAGAATGAGGCTAAAAATAAGGTTGCAGAGAGTCACCTGGCACAAGAGCCCGGGAAGGATTATCTGCTCCCAACCCACCCTGCACAGTCACATTCCTGCTCTCCTTTGTGCACACATTGTTGTGCAACAAGGATATTTTTGGGGGCCAAATGGAGCAGAAAGAGAGATCGTTGTTTGCTCTGCTCTGCTGGCTGCTAAGCCACCAGAAACAATTAAAATACCTGCCCTCTGCAGAACATCCCTTAATTAATTGGAGCTGCCACTCACCCGGGGAGGAGGCTGATGGAGCCAAGTTCATCCCCTGATGTCTTGACTAATCCCACTCCCATTGTCACTTGACAGATCTGTGTCAAGATCCCTTGAAAACTCGTTCCTGACCTTACCTTGAGCTCTCTTGAGGCCTTTTTTAAGCTCAACCACAGGACTTGCAAACCAGGAGCTGCACCCTTGCCTGCTCTGCTGCTGCTCTTGATGCACAGATTCCATCAGCCCCCGGCTCCTCCCCGTGTGACTTCTCTGATTTCTCACCCCCAAGTCCATTTTATGGGGGGACATCATCTGATGAAGTCACCAGATCATTAAAAAAGTTCTTGCAATGTGCCTGTGCCAGGATTTGCACACACAGGACGTGTTCACCACCAACACTGGAATGACCTCTGTGCCTGGAATACTGAAACAGTTCCATGGGTATGAGTTCACCTCTACCAGTGTTTCCACACAGGAATCACTTAAAGAGACTTAAAGACCCAGCCCTGGACCCTTTCCCAGCTTTGCTGGTGGCCCTCCATGCCTGGGGTGGTTTTCCCACCTCCCCTGCAGCAGAGCTGACAGGGATGGGGCTGAGTCAGGAAAAGAAACCATTTTGCTCCTTCCTCTCTTCTCATTTTCATTCAAGATTCAGCCTGGCCTCGAGGCAATTTGTGGAATGAGGACTTCATCCAGGGCAGGTGAGGGAAAGTGGAGGGATGGACTGGTTTTCTCATCAGGGGTCACCACACACATGGAATTATTTGCAAGGACACACCTGGGTGGTGCCACAGTCAGGTGTCAAACTAGTTTTGTCTTCTGCTTCAGATTTACGTTCAGCAGCATCTTTTAAACTTATTTTCTGCCATAGAGCAAAAATAACATATTTGTCAGACAAATTCAAGATAAAACAATGTAATTTCTGTCTGTAACATCCAATATTTCTGCAGTGAAAAGTAGGGTGTTCATCCTGCTTAAAACACTGATGCTCAGGCAGAGTCTACTTGACATCTCTTCAACTGTCATAATTAAAAGGAGAGGAAGGTGTGGCCAAAGTTTCCAAAAGACTGTTGAGACGTGATAATTTGAACACACCTGAGCTGTTCTGTTCCTCTATATTTGAAAGGAGCTTCAGAAAAATAAAGATTTGCCCTCAGAACTTGATTATTTTATAAAATAGGAATATTTAAAGGAAAACTATTAAGAAAACAACCCCCTCCACTCTTTCTCTTGCAGGTCGTAGAGGCAGGGAATGGGAATTCTTTGTCAAGAGACCTGTGCAGTCACTGCTTTTGGCCTGGCTCCAGTTGGCTCGTGGTGAAATGACAGAGCATTTAACAGCAGTTCTCACACCCATGGACTACCAAAGACAGCTGTTTGCCTGCCCTCCCTAATCCCATCCAATTCATTTGTTGCCTTTGACGTTTTTGCAGTAAATGTTCTGTTATCAGGTGCTCGAGTGCAGCAGCTCTTCCCTGCTTCTCCTCCTCCTTCTCCCAGGAGGATGGAGAGAGGAACCACTGGCCTTTGCCACGGAGATCTGGTGATGTGGTGTCTTCCAGTGTCCATGGGAAATAAGGAATATGAGCCTTGTTTCCATCATGGCCGTGGATTCCAGGAGCTGCTCCTCAACCTTGAATCTCTTCAGGAAGGGACGTCTTGAAGAGCTGCCACTGACACAAAAACATTGAGAGAGAACAATCCAGACATGGAGAAATACCCAGACAAGGATTGGCTTTAAAGGCAAGAAAAAGAGAGATATTTTACTGCATCTCACTGACAGTCCCTCCCAATACTCCAAATGACCTCTGGGGACAACCACAAAAATCCTCTGTAGTCCTCACATCTTCTCCTCCTTCCTGGTCCACCCAATGCCCACATCCGTCACAAGCAACAAATCCAACCATCTTCCCTCCCCCAGACTGTGCCCTGCTCCTCCCTCTCTTTTAATCCTTGTTCCAGTCACACCATTTCAACAGCTGCTTCCATGACCTGCTTTCCTGCAGGTTTGTGGCCAGAGCTCAGTCCTGTCTGTCACTCCCCTGGACATCGGGGAGAGCCAAAGTCACCACGTGGCTTTTTGGGACAGGCAGAATGGTTCTGGTTCGGGTTTTTGGAGAGGCTGAGGTATGTTTGCAGTGAGACAACGAAAGGAGAAGAAATTATGAATCAAACCAATTTTATTCACATCGATATTTATTTACTGAGGGCTGGAGAGCACGCGAGGAGCTGCTGCTGGATGGTTCCCTGATGGAAGAACAGCTGCCCCAGGAAATCTTGCTTGGCTACTGTAAAAACCTCCTCAGTCTCATTTCTACATAAAGCTTAATAAAATGTTGAGCCTCTGCTAAAAACCCAAAACCAACATAGAAATTCTTGAAGGGATTTTATCAGTGGCATCTGTATCCAAAAGAGTCAAGAATTCACTGACATTCGGATTGTCAGAAAAAATTCAAATGTGGTCGTTTCCTGCACCTCTACCAAAATATATTGTCCCCTCGTGGTACTCTTTTAACATTATTTTGTGTGTTCTGAGACCCATTTTGGGATAAATCAAGCCCAAGTGATCAGGCAACACATGATAATACCTGGTAGGATCCTGCTTAGCAGTCGCTGGAGGTGGGAAGTCCCCCCACCCCCTTCAGAAATGCAGGGTGGGTGTGAAGGATGAGAAAAATATTTGCTTTAAAATACAAAAATCTTATTGCTTTTCTCACCTTCTAGGGATGGGAGTAGCAAGTTCCAGGCCCCGAGGTGACAGTTCCAGGCCAGTAGACACTTCTGAGCACTGGGGGTTCGTCATCCTTACTGTCACCAGCATGGTTTAGGTTCAAGGAGCTCCCAAACCATTCCTGGGGATGACAGAGAAGATGACACAAGAGCATTCCCAGGAGGTAGTTTGGAAGGAAATAGTCTATTTGGACAGGAAAAAGAATATTAGACCATTTCTCCTTAGTCCACTTCAGTGTCAGACTCTGGTCATCAGCATCAGTGTCCCTGCTCACGGTAGGAGGTTGGAATAAGATGGTCTTGAAGGTCTTTTTCATCCCAAATCATTCTGTGATTCCATGATCTTTCAGTTTTTTTAGATACTCTGCAGTATCAGTTTTAAATAACAAACACCAACTGTCGTTGAAATCTGCAGCAAAAGACTGAAGAAGAGAAGGTTTGTGGAGGTGGAAGAGGAGGAAGAGGTGGAATGATGCTCTCCTTGAGCTGTGGGATTGCTGGGATGGGAGAAATCTGAGTAGTCTGGTGAAGAAAACCCCTTTTCCAAATAGACCCAGGAGTTCTCAGGCTGAATAATTCCCTTTTTTAATCCATCCAAACCCTTGGTAAAGTGCCTTCAGCCAGTCACCACTTCAATCCCAATCAAGAGCTGCAACATGGTCAAGCTGGGTTTTGTCCATCCTCAGCTCCAGAGCTGCACATCTGTATTCCCCATGTTCAGCAGGAATACTTGATATCCAGGTTGGAACAGCTCATTTACCTGCAAAGTCAGACTTCCCAAATTGTGTTAATTGGGAAGAGAAAGGCTGGTGACACTGGATCCCCTTCTTTTCCAACAATCACATTCTGGAGAAATGTCTCATTCCCAGAGATCTTTTAGTAAAGAGGAAAAGAGGGAAAGAGCAGAAATAGAGGAACCAGAGTCTGGGATGGAGGTTTATTCCCCAGAATCGGAGCAGAATGGAATTAATGATTAATGAGACGGAATTTAACAGGTGCAAATGCCAAATTCTGCACCTACAAGGGAGGATAAACTGGGAAAAGATCGACTGGAGAGCAGAAAGGGATCTGAAAGCAGCTTAGCAGCGTGTCTGTGGCAGCCAAGAGGACAAACCACATCCTGGGGGATTACCAGAGAGATTATCCCACTGTGTTCAGCATTCCACCTAAAATACTGTGTGCAATTCTGGGCCCCACCAATTAAGAAGGGTGGGAATGTCCTTGAAGGTGTCCATGTGAGGGCAACGAAGCTGGTGGAAGGGTTGGAATGCAAATCCTGCGAGAAACAGCTGAGAATTCTGGGTTTATGTAGTTTGGAGAAAAGGAGACAAAGGGAACATCACCACAGCTCCCTGAGGGACGTGCTGAGCTCTCCTCCCCGGGATCCAGGGACAGGATATGGTGGAAAGGTTCAAAGTTGCACCAGGACAGGTTTAGATTGGACATTAGGAAGCATTTCTTTGCCAAGAGGGTCAACAAACTCTGGAACAGCCTTCGTAGAGAAGGTGGTCGATGCTCCAGGTCTGTCAGAATTTGGATTTCAGAACTAGCTTTAAATTTTGGTCAGCCCTGAGCTGTTCAGACACTTGGACTAAATGGTCCTTGTAGGACCCTTCCAACTGAAATTTCCATTCTATTCTATTATTTTTAATGCAATTGAATTTATTCTACCCTAATCTCTCCTGCGTAGAACATCTGGCTCCTTCCCTGCACGTATTTCACCATCCTTTCCATAAAAACAGGCAAGGAAGCAAAACTACAACTCTGGGTGGCCACATCAAGACAAATTCCCTTCCATCACCACCCCGGTGATTCACCACGAAATCAAAACCAGGGGACACCTTTGCATGACAGAAATTCCATTGAAACTTTTTGCTTCCGTGGTTCTGGCTCTGGGATTAAGATGTTGACATGAACAAGCCCAAAGTCCTCAGGCTAAAGAGGAACATCCAAATGCTTCTTTCCTATGGAACAGTGGGATAAGGGGCAGGCACCATCCTGAAGAAAATCAGGGATGTAGGAGGCAGTGACAGAATAGACACTTTCTGCAGGTGGTTGGACATGTTCTGAAGGGTGGATGTGTTGATCTCCCTCAAATAATGGGGTTGTCTGTCCAAGAGGAGCCCAAGAGGAGAAAGGTCTCATCTCCATCATCAATATCACAGAATTATAAGATGGTTTGGGTTGGAAGGGATCTGAAAGATCATCCAGTTCCACCCCCTGCCATGGGCAGGGACACCTTCCACTAGCCCAGGTTGCTCCAAGCCCCGTCCAACCTATCCTGGAACACTTTCAGGGATGGAGCAGCCACAGCTTCTCTGGGAAATCCATTCCAGACCCTCACCACCCTCACGGGGAAGAATTCCTTCCTAGTATCTCATCTAACCCTGCCCTCTGGCAGTGGGAAGCCATTCCCTGTGTGCTATCCCTCCATCCCTTGTCCAAAGTCCCTCTCCAGCTCTCTTGGAGCCCCTTCAAGCCCTGGAAGGGCCTTCTCTTCTTCAGACTGAACAATCCCAACCCTCTCATCCTTTCAAGATGTTTAATAAGATAGTGAGGCAAACAGACCCTACACATCACAAACAAGGGAACATTTCACTTATGCCATCCTTATTTTCCTTGTCTCCTCTCTTCCACACCCTCCACCCAGACCTGGCATTGGACTCAGGAGCTCTTTCAACAGAAACAAAGTGCAGAGAACTCTCACCTTGCCCACGTGTAGAACAACATTCAAACTTGACTGGCTCTCCTACAATCCAGAAGAGGTTTTACCAGGTCACTTCTTCCTTCATCACCCACTTCTACCGCTCCACAACCCCCAAACCCTTGGAGTTACCCAAACACAGATTCCCAGGACACTGGAAGAGACAAAGTAGGCCTTGGAGTGTGGAAAACCTTGTTCCATCTGTACCCAGAGCTGAGCACTAACCACAAACTCTGAGGGCTCTTTGCAAACCCAGAATCCCAAATGATGCCTTATCCAACATCCTTGGATGACAGGGCACTGCCAACAGGCTCACAGGGTAGAATATTGGGGCTGAGGAGGTTAAGGCTTGTCCTGGAAGTGGAACTGCTGGGAAGGACATAGAGCCCTCCCACTCAAATGTCTGGAAAACCACCGCTTACATTTAGTCCAAATCAGCCTTTACATCCATGTCTCCATCCCAGTTTGCCAGTCACGTGGGCATGGAGTGCTGCTCTGGCCTTGGGCAGCTCCCAGGCTGGGACTAAACTTGGAATATTTTTATGGACAACAGGAAGACCCGCCCAGATCAGCTTTTCTCTGGTTTAGAGCCAGTTGGTGCTGGCTGGGCCACCCATCTCTGCCCTGAGCAGTGGCCACATCCCCTGAGAGCACAAAGCAACACAACTCTGGGACTTAGAAAGGAAGGGGATACTCCTGAGTTACTGAACTTATTTTTAGGTCCTACCAAAACATCATGCTGACATTGCTTTGATCAGTCGATCATACTTGGATCAGGCTCCACCTGAAAATCCAGCTCTTTGTTCTTTGCTCCATCTGTAAGTAGAAAAATAATTCATTGTTTGGGCTCATATTTCTAATTTTCTTTTCTTATTTTTTCCTTTATTTCTATTTTTTTTGTTTCTATTTTCTAATTTCCTTTTTTCTATTTTTATTTCTATTTTTCTATTTCTATTTTCCTATTTTCTATTTTTCTATCTTTTTATTTCTTTCTATTTTTCTATTTCTATTTTCTAATTTTCTTTTTTCTATTTTTATTTCTTTCTATTTTTCTACTTCTATTTTCTAATTTTCTATTTTTCTAATTTTTTTATTTCTTTCTATTTTTCTATTTTCTAATTTTCTTTTTTCTATTTTTATTTCTTCTATTTTGCTACTTCTATTTTCTAATTTTCTATTTTTCTATTTTTTTCTTTCTATTTTTCTATTACTATTTTCTAATTTTCTTTTTTCTATTTTTATTTCTTTCTATTTTTCTATTTCTATTTTCTAATTTTCTTTTTTCTACTTTTATTTCTTTCTATTTTTCTGTTTCTATTTTCTAACTTTCTTTTTTTCTATTTTTATTTCTTTCTATTTTTCTATTTCTATTTTCTAATTTTCTTTTTTTCTATATTTTCCTGTCGATCTGTGTCCTGGCCAAACCCCACCTGTATGTTTTTTTTCATCGTTTTTCTTATCTCAGAGAGTTCTTTCTTTCCAAATTTCCTGTTGTTGAGTATATCCATACTTGGGAATCCTTTCTCCTTCTGCTGAGAAATCCCATCTCTTTAAGAATCATGGAAAGGTTTGTGTTGGAAAGGACCTGAAAGCTCATCCAGTTCCACCCCTGCCATGGACAGGGACACCTTCCACTATCCCAGGTTGCTCCAACCTGGCCTTGGACACTTCCAGGGATGGGGCAGCCACAGCTTCTCCGGGCAACTTATCCCAGTGCCTCCCTACCCTCCCAGGGAAGAATTTCGTCCCAATATCCCACTTCAGTCTCTCCTCTATTAGTTTAAAACCATTCCTCCTTTTTCCTGTGTAAAAATTCACTCTCCCTCTTTTTTAAAAGTTCTCTTTTAGCCTCATTTACCACCCACTCCCATCTTCCATCACTCTTTTCATGAGAATTCCAGCTTTCTTGGGCACAGAAACACCCCCAAGTGTTACAAGTGAGGACTTGTTGGTGTTTTGCACAACGACCCCGCCCCAACCACGACACCCTTTTTGTGCTTCCTGGGGTGTCTGACTGACATTCCAGCCCCTGATCCACCAATAATTCCACTTCTTTCATCTCCCAACCCTTTCCAGGTGAGCTCCTAATCCACCATAGAACTTGCTTGTCACGCTGGATGATCCCATTAGGACCTGACTTGCATCCAAGGCACCTGGTTGTTTACGATATCCCAAATCCTTCCCGCAATTGCTGACGCTTCCCGAATTTGTGCTGCCAGGAAATTCCATCGGCACCCTCCTCTTTGGCACCTTTCGAGGTCTCGACAGAAAATATTAAAGGAAAATAATAACCAGGAGAGCTCCCAAAGCGAGGAACAGCTCAAAGGACTTTCCTCCAGGCTCACATCCCACTCCCAACACTCCAAATATTTTCAACCCCTCCACTTCCAAGCCTTTAAAAAGTTCTCACCCATCTTATGTAGATTTAATTTCCATCTGTACCATCTTGATAAATATTCCCACGTTATATTACTTATATGGTATATTACTTATATATATTATATTACTTATATATATAATATTACTTATGTATTATATTATTTATATATAATATTACTTATATATATTACTTATATATATTACTTACATATTATATTAATTATATATATTACTTATATATTATATTGCTTATATATTATATTAATTATATATTTTAACATTACTTATATATAACATATATTATATTAAATATTATTTATATATTACTTATATATTATATTACTTATATATTATATTGAATATTACTTTTATATTATATTGAATATTACTTATATATATTACTTATATATATAACATTACTTATATATATAATATTACTTATATATATAACTACTTATATATTATATTACTTATATATGTAACATTACTGATATGTGTATTACTTTGCTGAATTTGCAAAAATCAGAATTTATTAATGTGAAAACAAGGAAGATAATCTTGGGGGTTTTTATGTCTTTTCGTGGTTTTTGATTATTCTCATTCAAACACAGCTTTTAATCCTGGCACGTTGTCAAGGTCACACAAATGGCTGTTGCCCCTCCTCTTTTTAATTTAGGTGGTAAATTCTGAGCTCATGAGAGTCTTGACCAATTTATAACCAATATGTGGGAGTGGACCTGGACCTGTCCTTCTGTATTCCGGGATGGAAATCCTCCTGTCCTGCTTTGTCCCAGCTTGAACACGTTAAACCTTTTTGTTCCACCTCAGGTGTTATTTCTGTTATTTCTGTTCCTGGGCACTTTTCTCCACATTGTCTTTACCCCCAAAGTCAAAGGCACTTTAAATATTGAATATGCAAATGGTTTAATTTAATACTCCATTTTCATCTGTCACATCTTCACTACTTTATTTTGCCTCTCAATATAAATAATTTTTACTTTTAATGACCTTCTCACAGTTTAAGTCATTTTGACTATTGCAAATTTTGACTTTACTTATTTCCTCACCTAATTTTCTCTGCTGCTCAGTTCATGCTTCCATTGTTTCAAGCTTCCCCCTTATTCCTAATTTCACCTTCAAAATTGTTGTTTACCCATTCCAGGCCACACTTATTCTCCTGTAGGTGTTTTGCTCCACTTTTCCTCTTTGTTAGGGAGACAACTTCCAGATTTTGGTGAACCACAAGAATCAAGCCCTGCATCCAAATCCTTGAACTCGGAGTTCACTCACCCTTTCTCAATATATCAATTTATTTAACTATATACCAACCACATATCAATATATTTATCTGTATACCAACCATATATCAATATTTATCACTGGTACCTGATTATTTTAAATGGAACCAACCAAAAATTCAGCTGTGTGAGGAGAAAATATTGTTCCAAGTGTGTCAGACTCCTGATCCCAGACATCCCAAAAACACCTCTGCCAGGAGCAGAGATCTGAGAGAGAAAGGGCAGGCAGAGTTGATCTGTGTTGGAGGCAGCTAAAAGGAGCTGAAAGATTAAATCCAAATTAATCTGAACAATAAACTCTGAGTTCTGGAAATATGTGGCATTCCCAGAAGAAACACGTCTCGGGAACAAAACTGGAAAGAGCATCGGTTGTGGTCAGGTCAGGTGGACACATGGATGGATGAGGAAGGAGCTTCATCCTGCTGGGAAGTGTTCAAAGAGTTCTAGAACGGCCAGAGTTGGAAGGGACCCACAAGGATCATCCAATCCAGCTCCTGGCCTGGCATAGGAACACTCCAAGAATCCCACCATGTGCCTGGAAGTGTTGTCCCATAAGGGGATGGCCTTTCTTTCCGAGATCTTGAGGACAGCTCAACCTCTGGCCTTTCTTTCTGAGATCTTAAGGACAGCTGTAGTGGTTTGATTTAGGCCTTCCCCGGCAACCAGGTCGAAACCAAGGAAGTGCCTATATCCCAATATTCCATGGTATTCTTTACATAAGTAGGAATATAAATAGAAATTAGAGGAAGTTGGTTGGCCAGATCTCTTCCAGTGAAGTTGGAGACAGCAGGCTCCCTGAGGCCGGTCTCGTGCATATGGGAGTGAGGCCTGTGAGGCCTGTTGTTCTTCTGATTCAAGAGGAGAGATTTGGTGGAGTGACTTTAGTTTTCTTAAGGAAAGTATTAAAATTTTGGGTTGTTAGTTCTTTATTAGTTGGGTATATCTGGTTTTTTCTGGGTTTGGGGGCTTGAGGGTCTCTTTTTATATGTATATAGTATTGTGACTGTATATAAATGTAATATATGTAAATATATAGATAGATAGATAGATATAGAGAGAGATATAGAGAGATATATAGAGATATATATATATACTGCTTTGGGTTTGTCATTTTGTTTTTTTGGTAGCTTTTCCCTTCCAATTCTTTCCCTTGAGTTCATAAGAAAAGGGGGGGGGGAAGGGTTTTGCTGTGGTGTTCGTCACTTGGCAGGGGACCAAGTCCAAACTGCCACAACAGCTCAACCTCTGGTCTTTCTTTCTGAGATCTTGAGGACATCTCAACCTCTGAGGGCCTGGCTGAGGGTGGAGGTTGTTGGCTCATAGAAGACACTCCAGTTTGTAGGACTGGGAGATTGCTGCCCCTGTGGTAGGTTGGGGCAATTCCAATCCCAAACCCAGGCTGGGTAGGAATGGATTGAGAGCAGCCCTGAGGAGAACGACTTGGGATATTAATTGACAAGAAGTTCAAGATGACCTGAGCATGTGGGAGCCCAGAAACCCCCCCTGCCCTGGGCTCATTCCATGGCGTGGGCAGCAGGGGAGGAGGGAAATCTGCCTCTCTGCTCCCTCAGGTGAGACCCCACCTGCAGAGCTGCCTCCAGCTCTGGGGAACAACATCAGAAGGACATGGAGCTGCTGGAGAGAGTCCAGAGGAGGCCACGGAGATGCTCCAAGGGCTGGAGCCCCTCTGCTCTGGAGTCAGGCTGGGAGAGCTGCGGGTGTCCACCTGGAGAAGAGAAGGATCCAGGGAGACCTGAGAGCTCCTTCCAGGGCCTAAAGGGGCTCCAAGAGAGCTGGAGAGGGACTTGGGACAAGGAATGGAGGAACAGGACGAGGGGGAATGGCTTCAAATTGACAGAGGGAAAGTTTTGATTTGATATCAGGGAGAAATTGTTCCCTATGAGGGTGGGGAGGCCCTGGCACAGGTTGCCCAGAGAAGCTGTGGCTGCCCCATCCCTGGAAGGGGGTTCAAGGCCAGGTTAAAGTAACCTGGTCTAGTGGAAGGTGTCCTTGCCCATAGCAAGGGGTTGGAGCAGGATGATCTTTAAGGTCCCTTCCAACCCAAACTGTTCTGTGATTCTTTGACTCTCTGACAAGCACTTTCCTCAGAAGAGGCCTCCAGGTGACCTGGTCTCCACCCACGAGAGGTGCCTTTCAAAGCCAGTCAAGGGAAGCAGATGATCCACAGGCCCGTCCATGTTTTGATGAGCCTTTTGTCTAAAGCAGTTCTGGTGAAATGTGCTGTGTCTGCCTGAGTGGAAAAAGCAACAGCCAGGCTGAGTCACCCAGGAGACACCTCTGTCATGGAAGAAAGGCTGCACTTAGGGCAGGTGACTCCCACTCCAGAGTTTGTGTCCTCCTTCAATCTGTTTGTGACTGTGCAAATTTTGAAAGCTTGTTGTCTGCTGCGTTTTAATTGGTGATCCCACAACTTTATTCCCTGGCCACACAGATCCCAGGGATGATTTTTCGTTATGTTATTCCATTTATCATGCTGAATCCCCATGGCAACATCCACCAGAGGCTGTTTTTATTCCTTAGCAGGGGTTCCTCCTTAGATTAGCCCGTGGTGGGACATCCAGATCTGCATCTGGTGATAGACTTGGCTGCCAACGAGAGACATGAAGCACAAGTGCCAGTCAAGGGCACAGCTGATGGTACTGAAGGTTGACAAAGTGACGTCAAGCACTTCAACACTCAGTGACAGTCCCTGGTTGTGACAAGTGATGAGTTAATTCCCTTTACACAACCAAAGTCTAGTTGATAAAGAGGGAAAATCTCCCTGAGAAGGGGAAGGAGGTACCAGGCCCTGTCACTGGATAGGCTTTGGGTGTTCTCTACCCCTGCACTACTGCAGAAGGTTGATGAGAGGCCAACAGTGCCCTCAGCTGATTAAAGTGTGGGCAAAGGCATTGGAGACTCCCAACCAAGAGCAGCCCCCAGAAATACTCCCACCACCCTTCAGCCATGGCTTTTTTTTGTCCAAATATTGGAACAGGCTGCCCAGAGCAGTGGTGGACTCACCATCCCTGGTGGAGTCATCATCCCTGGAAGTGTTCAAAAAAAACCTGTGGATGTGGCACTTGAGGACGTGGATAATGGTGGTGGGTTGATGGCTGGACTCAATGATCTTGGTGATCCAACCTCAATGATTCCACGGTTCCAAATCATCCAACTTTCAGATGGAATATCCCACGGCCATGAGATCCTCTCTCCATGAATTTATGGGTCACATGGGCTTTCATATGTCATTGGCAGCAGCTCCCTCTGGGACAGGAAGGGGAATCACAACACAAGGATGAATGCAAGAGGTTTTTTTTCTGAGGACACATCCAGGTTTTTAAAAGGATCCATCAGGATCCATTCCCTGATCCTCATGACAGCTCGTGGCTGCTTAACTGAGCTTTATCATCCTTGCAGCCAGAATGACATCACTGGAAACATCCTTATCCCATTCTACAGTGCCTGGGCATTGCTTGGGACAGATCCAGGGGATTCAGGCCATAAGAGGGTCAAGGGACCATGTCACACCCCCCAGGAAGTCCTCAAGTCCATGGTAGCACTGATACAGGTTAAAGGACACCTGCAATGCCTGACTTGTGGATATTTATCCCTCTGGGGTCCAATCCAGAGTCACATCTTGGACATTTTTTATGTTTTATCCAGATGCTTGAGGGACCTGCATTCCCAGGGCTGACCAAACACAGTTGTGAACAGGTGATTCCTGAAGGGATTGTCCTCAACCCTGTGTCTAGAAGAAGAGGAACCCGAGTCACCTGGTCTAGTGGAAGGTGTCCCCACCCATAGCTGGGAGGGGATCTTTAGGAGATGATTTTTAAGGTCCCTTCCAGTTCACATCATTCTATGACTTTATGATTCCAATCTGAAAATCTCTGTATCCCTGGACTCACCTTTTTCCTCTCAGAGCACTGAACACAACTCAGGGCTTTTTTCTAAAAAGACAGAAGGTTTGCAGGGTTTCCTCCCAAACCCAGGGCTTTTTAGCCCAGGTATTAGTGTGCTTAAGCCAGATTTTGGGACGAGCGAGCACAATTTCCTTCTCTGCTTGGAGAGGTTCAATTCCTCCCCTCACCTCTTCAGACAGGGTGGGGAAACCCCCAAAGTGAAGCACCGACACAGGTAAAAGCTCTTTACAGATTCAACGAGTCAATGCTGGGATTCTGGAATTCTCTTTGATACTTCCCAGTGTGGAAAAATGTGTGTTTTGTATCAAGCAGCCCCCTGGAAGAAAGACCTGAAGACCTCCCAGAGGGTGGGTGGCCCAAGAGTCACCCTCACACTTTCACCCTGCTCGAAACCTGAATTCCTTCCTGCAGAGTTTCATCAGGAGGGTGGAGACCAACCCCACCCCAACAAGCCCAAAGTCTTGTTGTTGACACACACACACACCCGTGAGAGGTGGAACTTCCATTGGCTCACCACCTCCTCAAACATCCCTGCATCCATGGATACGGGTAGAGAGGTTTCCCGCTGCTGAGTCACAGATGGAGATGCTGGAACTCGCAGACACAATCGCCCAGAAATCCCCCAAGAAAAATCCACCCTCCCTGAGGCACAGGAGCTGAACTGCAGGTGAGTCAATGCATTGATCAGTCATATTTATTTTTCTCTATTCCAGCTGTCACCATGATGTCTGGAATCCGACACCCGGAAAACCAAACAGCCTCCATCCTGCAAAACAGCTCCCGGGGAAGACATGGCCACCACGTGGACTGATGCCAAGGTTACCATGACATGACCACAGTGCCACATGTGGATGTTTGGTGCTTGTCTTGTGACAGAAGGATCTGCTCTGCTCATGCCTGGGACTGGAAAAGAGAAGAGTGTGGCGTGACCTTTTTCCAGCCTCTCCGTACCTGAAGTGGGGAAAGAGACTTTGGATAAGGGCCTGGAATGATAAGATAAGGGGGAATGACTTTAAACTGCCAGAGGGCAGGGTTAGATGGGACATTGAGAAGAAATTCCTCCCTGTGAGGGTGGTGAAGCCCTGGCACAGGCTGCCCAGAGAAACTGTGGCTGCCCCATCCCTGGAAGTGTCCAAAGCCACCTTTGGATGGGGCTTGGAGCAACCGGGGCCAGTGGAAGGTGTCCCTGCCTGTGGCAGGGGGTAGAACTGGATGATCTTTCAAGTCCCTTCCAACCCAAACCATTCCATGATTCCATGGAGCGGGTCAAGGCAATATCCAGTTCTGGCTGGGCAATGTAGGGGAGAAGGTGATAAACCAGAGGTGGTTCAGAGAAGGATCACTTGGAGAATTAAAGCCCTGGAGAACAGACTTCCTGGAGAAGGAGTCAAAGAACCCACCAAAGTTCTACCAAAGAAATATCCTAAACAAAATACATCTCCACGGGGGAGAGGAAAATTGCAACAGTGGGAAATTAAGTTTAGTTGAGGGGTAACGGGAGCTACTGGTTGTAGGAACTCTACAAATCGGAGTACAAGTATTTTACACAGGAGTAATTTTACACCTGGTTCGTATCCAACCTCTGCACCAGCTCATCACAGCTTGCTGTTCACTCCCTGCCACAAAATCTGCTTTCTTTTTTATTCAAACAAGAATTAACTGTGAGGGAAGTCAAATCAGGGAGTTATAAACCTGTAAACACCGAATTTATGTCACCTGCCTTTCCTGGTGGATGTGATAAGCAGAGAGAGATTATATCTCCCTGTATCACCTTATAAATAAAGACAGTCTCCCAGGGACAGGCTGGGAGTGGGTTTGGATTGATATCACTGAGAATTCCAAGAGGTTTTTGGCATACAAACCTTTCTCCCTACGCACCACACCTCGTTTATATTCTCACGTCTTCAGACCTGAAGTGACATTTCAACCCAAGTCCCTTATGGCTCTTGTCAGTCAGGGCTCAAAACCTTGCTCCTGACAGAGACAGATGGGAATTTAAGGCCTCCTGAGCCCTACAAGTTGTCTAAGCCTGACCTAACTATGTCAAACCACATCTTCCACACATTTATCAAGCTCAGCTCAAAGCAGGTAGAGTTTCTACCCTGCCTTTTCCAATAGAAAGAATCCAATTTTCCCCATCAAGACCCAACCTCTGATTCCCAGTCTCATTTAACTTTGGCTTGTCTTAACTCTGGCAAGATAAAACAGTCGTTTGGGATCATCTTTTGGGGTGGATCCTAAACTAAACCCATTAGTTTCTATCTGTTGGGTTGGGTTTTTTTCCGTCAGGACACCCCATTTTTTTCTTGACAGGGGCAGTGAAATTCCAGCTGAGAAGCCAGTGGCATGTTCTCACTTTCCAAATCCCCCTGCCAAGAGCCTCCCTCCCACCCTGACACACGAGTTCACATCACCTGGGGTTGTTTGTGTTGGGTTTTGGATTGGTTTTCAGGGCTCCATCTCACCTCTTTATCTTTTCATCAACTAATACCTCAAAGGTAACAGACCTTAGAGGCCTTTCCTTCCCTCCACAACTTTACTGGGCACATTCCCAACTTCTCTCTCCCTGAATTCTGGCTCTGTTGCACACTCAGCCACCCTGCAGGAGCTCTGCTGTTTTCCCAGTGGAAAGAATCCAATTTTTCCCATTAATACTGAGGTTCTTAATGAATCTTATGGAAAGATCTCCAACTTTTTCAAGCCTTTAGACAGAGGTAAGTTATTTTACAACTATTCCTTCGACCACACCGATTTCTTCCAAGGATTTCTCACTATGGAATGACTTTCAGGTATGAGAGGACCACTGGAACATCTCCACTCAACAAGCCACACACCATCCACCTTTTAGTTTGCCAACTCCACCATGCTTTCCTAGGGAGGCAGAACCACCTGGAATGCTCAAAGCACTGGATCTTTTCCAGTTTCAAGGTTGTTAATTAGGATATTGCTCAAATTTGCCTCGAGCTGCCCGGTTACAACAAGGATCTGGATGGAACCAGGTCTGTTGGCTTTCAGGGAGCAGAGTTTTTCCTGCACATCCAGAGAGTTCTGTTTGAGCTGCTTTTCCTCATGTTTGCTTTTCTTCATGTTTGAGCTGCTTTTCTCTATGTTTGAGCTGCTTTTCTCCATGTTTGAGCTGCTTTTCTCTATATTTGAGCTGCTTTTCTTTATGTTTTCTTTTCTTCATATTTTGAGCTGCTTTTCTTTATGTTTGAGCTGCTTTTCTCCATGTTTGAGCTGCTTTTCTCTATATTTGAGCTGCTTTTCTTTATGTTTTCATTTCTTCATATTTTGAGCTGCTTTTCTTCATGTTTTGAGCTGGTTTTCTTCATGTTTTGAGCTGCTTTTCTCTATATTTGAGCTGCTTTTCTTTATGTTTGAGCTGCTTTTCTCTATATTTTGAGTTGCTTTTCTCTATGTTTTGAGCTTCTTTTCTTCATGCTTGAGCTGGTTTTCTTTTTTTTGCTTTTCTTCATGTTTGAGCTGCTTTTCTTTATGTTTTGAGCCGCTGTTCTTTATGTTTGAGCTGATTTTCTTTATATTTGCTTTTCTTCATTTTTTGAGCTGGTTTTCTCTGTGTTTGAGCTGCTTTCCTTTCTGTTTTGAGCTGGCTTTCTTTATGGTTCGAGCTGGTTCTCTTGACGGTTTGAGCTGGTTTTCTTTCTGTTTGAGCCAGTTTTCTTCACATTGTGACCCGGGTTTTTTTATGTCCCTGGTCTCTGACAGCACAGAAAGATAAAATAAAGATAAAGGACATTTTTCACTCTCATAGTTGGGTGCAAATTTTCCCTCCCTTTCACCAAGGCACAGCACTGATCCCACTTCCCCTGCTTTGTGTCATCCACGACTGTGGAAATTTTCCTTAGCAAAGCTTCTCAGGTTACTGGGAGCCATCCTCAGACTGGGAATAAAGGCTGGGCTGCTGGGAATGGCATCCTCAAACAGGGAATAAAGGCTGGGCTGCCGGGAATGGCAGCAATGCCCACGTGTGTTGCCGTAACAAGTCTGTGATGAGCAAAGCACCAAGTCATTAAAACCTCCTTGTTCATCAACCTCAGCTCCATCCCTGAAGTCTCCAAGTGACTTCCCAGTGATTCACAAACTTTTCTCCTCTGGTTTATTCAGCTGTTTTATGGGGAGTTGCACAACAAGGCCGGGGTTTTCCAGCGTGGATCACAACAACCAACCAAGACCAAAAGTCTTTCAGCTTCTCCTGGGAAAATATGAAATGCTGCTGGCTCAGGCAAAAGGGAGAAGCAAATCATTTCTCCCCGGTTCCAAGTGTTTTAAGCTGTTTCCCCCAGTATTGGATAAGATACAGAGTAAATTAGGGCGTTTGAAAGGGTGACCTTGATATATTTGCAATATATTCGCTCTCAGGAAGGTACTGAAGTGGAAAAATCGCTTCATTTCTCCACATTGGGTCTATTGCCCAGCGTCAGAAGGAAATTTGGAAAATAGTTGACAGTTTTCCAAAAGAAGGTTGAGCTTCCTGCTTTCCCAGCATGACCCAGGCCCTGGAAAAACAACACGGCATATCCAAACCCCAGACTTGGAAGCACCATCTCCCACTGGCCTCCCGGTGACACCTGTGCCCAGCAGCTCAGCACCAGGGCTTAGTTAAGAACTATCATCCAAAAGCCAGGCTTGCTTTTGCCCTGGATTTGGGAAAACAGCCATCTTTAGGCAATACCAGTCCATGGAAACATTTTCCCAAGGCACGTGGAAGGCCGGCCTGTTGCCGCTTGCACCTTGGCTGGAGCTGCCCACACGTGACACGGCCCAGCTCCGGGCTCTGCAAGGAACAAACATTCCTTGTCACATTCCCCATCCAAGCCCTGGCACACCTCGCAGTGTTTTTGCTTTTCCATGGGACCAGCCCCAGGACACAAACCCGAGGAAGAGACGAGGTATGGCAGGAGTGAGGTGATGTCACCTCCCCGGGGAACTCGTTCCTCTGCAAATCCCAATCCAGGCTGGAGCCGAGCTCGCCCCTGATCACCCCGAGGGAATCCGCCCACAAGGATCAACAGCAGGTGGTGGAGGGTGGGAAAACATATAAAGCTCCCTGGGAGCAGCTCTCCCTGACTGTCCTGGCTCCACGGATCTGCCCTCAGCATGAAGACGCTCCTGGTTGGGCTCCTGCTTGGCTTGGCATGCCTGGAATTGGGTAAGATCTCCTCATTCCCAGTTCTGCAGGGACGACCATCCCCTGGAAATTCCTGGGAGGGGAGGGGAAAGGAATCAGTGCAGAGAGAGCCGGGAACCCCCAGGGAGGGGAAATAACACTTTTATGTGTTTAAGGAGGTTACTGGAGAGGGTGAATGGGGAAAAGGGATTTGCGTTCCTGGTGGGAAGAGCTGTGATTCCTGATTGGGAATGATGCATATCATTTGGATACACAGGGATGTGTATCCCATATCCAGGGATGGAGGGGATCAAGGCTACTTTATAAGACTTAGGTCTAAATGGCAGCAACGTGGCACAGGGCAGGAGGACCAGCTTGGGCAAGAGCTTAAACCTAAGCTGCCATCCTGTCCCTTCAGGAATGGGGTGGGATATGTTCATCCAGAGCTCCTGCCATCCCTAAAACCTCCCAGCTGGCTGCTGGAAGCGCTGAAAACCGTGGGATGAACTTCAATCTAGATACAAGTGAAGGGAGGAGAAAAAACTCCAAAGGCTTTGTAAAGGTTCATTAAACCCGCTCCAGGATTTTCCCTCATTTCTAGAGATGAGGACACAGGTGGGAGTGGGAAATCCCCTGGGGCTGTTGGGGTTTGGTCTCTGGTGGGTTTGGATTTTGGGCAAGCAGGGTTTGGTCATTGTTGTATCTTCCTCCATTTGTTTGTCACCTACTGCAGCTCCATCTTGGGGGTGACACCACTCCAGTGGGGTTTAAATTCCAGCCCCAGAGACCCTCAGGCTGCTTCCATGGGACCCTGAAGGATCCCAAAGGAAAGGCAGCCTGGACGGGGGGAAATGTCTCCATCTGGAGCCCTGTTTTGGATCTAATGGAATTTCTGAGGATCTGACAGAGCAGGTTTTCACTCATAGGTCCGGCAGTGGTGGCACAGAGAGGCACCACCACCCTTTGCTATAGAGCTGAGGTCAGGGTAGAAATGGATTTTCTGGGATGATCTAGTGGGAAGCAGCTGGTTTAGGAACAAGTGAGGGATGTGTCTATGACCATTCATCTTCCAGAGGTGTGATATCAAGGGATGAAAGGTACTGTTGGATAGTGATGAACCGGGAATTATCAGCCCAAGATCAAGACACAGAGATGTCCATGTTTGGTTCTCCTGGTCTGATCCTTATGGATCCTTCCTCTTCCCCTGCAACCTTCCTACAAAACCAATGTCTTCTGAGTCAGTGAAAGATGAGGGGGCTGAAATTTTTCTTCCTTAAATCTGCTTTTAACTGGAATTCATTCCCACAGAGTCTGGGGCACTTCCCTGCTCTCCATGAAAATGGGGAGGTTTGGAAACCACCTTAACCCCAAAGGTTGCAGAGCCATTTCTCAGGTGCTTTGTGCCACCACTGCTTCATCCACCCATCCATCCACCCATCCATCCATCCACCCACCCCTCCATCCATCCATTCATCCATCCATCCATCTACCCATCCATCCATCCATCTACCCATCCATTCATCCATCCATCCATCCATCCACTCATCCATCCATCCACTCATCCATCCATCCATCCATCCATCCATCCATCCATCCATCCACCACCCATCCATCCACCCACCATTAAAACTTAAATTTAACTTTAATTTTTTTAACTTTTTTTAAATTTAGTTACCTTGAATTAAAAAACTTCAAGTTTAAATTTCAAAAAAGAGGACAAAGACAGTTTTTGCATCATGTAGATTCTACTACATGCTTGAATTTTCCAATAGAGGTGCTGAAAAAGTAATTTTAAAAATTCTTGAAATGTCTTAATTTTTAAATTTAATTTAAATTTTTAATTTTTAACCGAAATCTTAAACAAATTTAAGTTTCATTTTTAATTTTTTTTTTAATGTTTAATTTTAACTTACATTTAAAAACTTCAATTTTAAATTTCAGAAAAAGAGGACAAAGAGAATTTTTGCATTGTGTCAGTTCTACTACACAGAATTTTCCAAAGGAGGTGCTGAGAGAAGCAAAAATTCTTCAGACGTCTTAAATTTTAAATTTAATTTAAATTTTAAATTAAAAAATTAACTTACATTTTAAAATTTAAATCCAATTTTAATTTTTAAACTTTTTTAATTTTTAATTTAATTTAACTTGCATTTAAAAACTTCAAGTTTAAATTTAAAAAAAAAGAGGATAAAGACAGATTTTGCATCGTGTAGGTTCTACTACACAAAATTTTCCAAAGGAGGTGCTGAGAGAAGTAGACACCTTAAAAATTCTTCCAATTTCTTAAATTCAAATGTAATTATTTTTCTTAATTTAAAATTTAAATTTTTAACTTACATTTTTAAACTTAAATCTATATTTAATTTTTAAACTTTTTTTCTTTAGTACCTAATTTTAACTTGCATTTAAAGACTTCAATTTCAAATTCAGAAAAAGTGGACAAAGACAGGTTGTACCACACACCTGAATTTTCCAAAGGAGGTGCTGAGAGAAGTAGATGCCTAAAAAATTCCTCAAATTTCTTAAATTTAAATGTAATTATAATTTTAAATTTAGATTTTTAACTTGCATTTTAAAACTTAAATTTAACTTTAATTTTTAAACTTTTTTTTTTTTTTTAGTACTTAATTTTAACTTACATTTAAAAACTTCAATTTCCAATTTTGAAAAAGAGGACAAAGACAGGTTCTGCTACACACCTGAATTTTCCAAAGCAGGTGCCTTAAAAATTCTTCCAATTTCCTAAATTTAAATTTAATATTTTTATTTTTTTTAAATTAAAAATTGAAAATCGGGGCTCCAAACAATTTCTCCTTCTCCCAAAGCCGCAGAAGTTTCCTCTCCGGCAACAGATGGAGCAGAGTTAGAACACATAACATCGTTTATTTGCATTGTTACCAGTAGATGGCACTGGCTGGTTGGTTTGGGATGGTAGAACCACGACTTTGGAATATCCGCACCCTCGGGATCTGTCGGTTTGGGATGGGAAGGGCTCACACAGGGATTTTGAGCAGCTGCCGGGATCCAGGACTGCCCGGGATCCAGAATTGCCCGGGATCAAGGATTGGCCGGGATCAAGGATTGGTGGTGTCCCTCCATCGGCCAGCAAGAGTTTAGGGCGTCACCTCTTTAAAAAGCAGCAGAAGCCCCTGATGGAAGTGGGGTTTTCCAGCCCTCGGGATCTCTGAGGCAGCTCTGGAATTTCAGCTCTGCTCTCAGTTCCCGATTCCTGCAGAATTCCCTCTGAACAGGCGGGAAGGAGCTGCCGCTGCGGGAGGAGGGATGGGGGAACTGCCACACTTGGCCGGCTGGGGGAGGCTGTTCCCAGCAGGAGGAGGTATTTCCATACAATCAGAGAATATCCTGAGTTGGAAGGGATCCACAAGGACCAGCCAGTCCAACTCCTGCACAGAACACCCCAACAATCCCACCCTGTCCCTGAGAGCGTTGTCCCAATGCTCCTTGAGTTCTGACAGCCTTGGAATTCTCTGGGGAGCCTGTTCAGTGCCCAACCACCCTCTGGGGGAAGAACCTTTTCCCAAGATCCAACCTAAACCTCCTCTGGAGCAGCTCCAGCCTTTCCCTGATGTCCTGTAACGGGTCACCACAGAGTAGAGATCAGTGCCTGACCCCTCTGCTTCTCCTCACCAGAAAGTGGGAGCCAAACTCTGAGCTCTCCCCTCAGTCCCCTCTTCTTGAACCGGAATATTTGGCTCTTGTCCAACATTGTTTTTGCAGGGAATTCACAGGTACATCAAGAGACCACTCTAAATCCCTGCTCTTTTTTGGGGGGAGCTGCTGAGCCCCCCAGGCAGCATTTGGGCTCAGCTCCTGCCACACCCTCCTTGTCTTTGCTGCTGGGGTTTGGTGTTTTCCTCCCTGACATATCCAAGCTTTGCTGTTGCCTCCAAACCTGCTTAGTTTTGGACACCACCAGCTCTCGGTCAGGCAGCTGAAGCCTTGTGTCACCTTTTGTGTCACCTTTTGTGTCACCTTTTGTGTCACCTCGTGCCACCTCAGAGCCTTTGTGTCCCCTCTGCAGCCCAATCCTTACGATGCTACACGTGCAAGGAGCCCACGGACATCTCCAAGTGCAGAACAGCCACCCTGTGCCCGCCCAAGAGCAACGTGTGCACCACGACCCTGCACTCCGTGGACACGGGTGAGTCCCACTGATTCCTGGGAATGCTCCTGGGGAGGGAGCAGAGACTCACAACATGGGTTGGGATGGAAGGGATCATCCAAATTCCATGGGCCGGGACACCTTCCACTAGACCAGGTTGCCCCAGCTTGGCCTGGAACACTTCCAGGGATGGGGCAGCCACAGCTTCACTGGGAATTCTATCCTGGTCCCACACCACCCTCACAGGGATATTCCTTCCCAATATTCCATCTAAATCTATCCTGTCAGTTTAAAACCATTCCCCCTTGTCCTGCCACTCCATCCGTTGTCCCAAGTCCCTCTCCAGCTCTCTTGGAGCCCCTTTAGGCCCTGGAAGGGGCTCTCAGGTCTCCCTGGAGCCTTCTCTTCTCCAGGTGAACCCCCCCAGCTCTCCCAGCCTGGCTCCAGAGTAAAGGAGCTCCAGCCCTTGGAGCATCTCCGTGGCATCCTCTGGACCTGTTCCAACAGGTCCAGGTCATTCTTCTGCTCAGAACTCTGGATCTGGATGCTGTGATCCAGGTGGGATCTCACCAGAGCAGAGTAGAGAGGCAAAATCACCTCCCTCAACCTGCTGGACACGCTTCCCTCCCCCATCCCAGTCCCAGCTTGGATTACCCCTTAACTCCTCTATAGTATCCAAGTGAAGTTATCCCGCTATAAAGAGGGAAGGAGAGGAATCCATCAGATTTGGAGCCTCGTAGTGAAGTACAAAAGACTCGTTATGTATATATTAGAGATTTTTAGAAATATATATTATTTTTATTTATATATATTAGATAACTTTTTAATGTTCATATTTTTATATATTTTACATATATTTTATATATTAAATTTTAATCAAGGCATTAAATAAATTTATCTAAATGTATATAAAGATAAATATATAATATATATAATATATATAATATATATTTATATATTTATATATTATTATATATATTATATATTATATATTATATATAAGCATATAGAAATATATATTTATGTATTTATTTATCAATAAATATTTATTTATGTATTTATTTATTAATAAATATTTATTTATTGATAAAATAGCAATAGAAATATATCATATATAAATATAGAAAACATAAACATAAATATAAAATTCTAATATAAAATTCTAATATAAAATATAAGTATAAAATATAAATATAAATATGAAATTATAAACACAAAATTATAAACACAAATATAAATATAAAAATATAAATATAAAGATAGAAAATGTTTTATGATTTTTTAACATATATTTTTAAAAGTATACTTTGCTCTGGTTTTTTTTGCCTTTCCCTCCCCTGTGCCCTTACAGGCCCTGAATTTATAGCTGTATTCAAACTTGGACAGGGATTTGTGTCCCTCTACCATGTTGGAATAATTTAGCAAGGAGCAGGAGGATTAGAGAGAGTCAGCACTAAGAATCTGTGGCCCTATTCCCACAAAAAATAGCCTGGATTAGAGGCATCCACAGATTAAAGACGTTCCACACCTAATTTTCCTGTGTTTCTCCACACCAGCTGCCTGCACTTCCTTTACCGTTTCTTCCCCTCTCTTACCTTCTCCTCTCCTCCAACCTGCCTCTCCCAGGTTATCCCTTTTTTGGGAACATCACGGTGACCAGGAGCTGTGAGGAGGAATGTCTGCCCAACAACGGCATCGGGGACAACAAACCCAAGTCCTGCTGCTACACTGACCTGTGCACCAGCGACACCAGGGCCAGCAGCGGGGTGAGGAGCAGCTCCTCGGCCCTGCCTCTGCTGGTCCTGCTGCTTGGGAAGCTCCTCCAGTGCTCCCTGTAGTGTCCCAAGCCAAAATATCCCCTCCCCTCTCTCTGCCAAGGGAACTCTTCGATCCCTTGGGAACGACCTCCTCTGCTGCCGCGTGGCTTCACTCGTCTCCCAACGCTGAGAACTCAAGTGGATTCAAGCCAAGAGTTTGGGCACCTGGAGCTAAACCCCTCAAATTTCCAGCTTCTGGGTGCCAACCAGATGTTTCCTCACTTTCAGCTGCTTTTGATCCATTTTGGAACTTCTTGGTTCTATAGAATCATGGAATGGGTTGGGAAGGGACCTTCAAGATCAGCTCGTTCCAACCCCCTGCCACGGGCAGGGGCACCCTCCACTATCCCAGGTTGCTCCAAGCCCTCTCCAACCTGGCCTGGAACAATTCCAGGGATGGGGAAGCCACAATTTCAACTTCCCTGGGCAGCTCTGGTGCCACCTCCTGAGTCAGAGGAGCAGATGGATCTGGTCCTGGGTTTTTTGCTGCCCATCAGAGTGTGGATGGCAATGGCAGAGAGCTGGCACTTCATTTGGTCAGGAATAAGCTATGGAATGAGTTCAGAAGGGCTCAGCTTCTGTGGGTTGGGATGGGATGTATTTCTGGAAAGCTCAGAACATCCCCCAGACTCACCAGGCCAGGGTAGGTTAGACCTGGAAAACCAAATCTGGGAATTTGGCCACATGAACCCCTCAGGATCCTCTACCTGAGCTCAGGTTGCAGCCAGAGCTCCCAGAGTTCCCTTCCCAGATGTTTTACACACTATTCCAAGCAAATTCTTCTCTTAGTCTGCCCTCCCCTCATCCCTCCACAGCAGGAAAGGAAAACGAATTATTATCCCAGACCCCCAACTCTGGGAAAAGCCAGTTACCAGCACTCCTGGATCCCAGCTGGGATTTGCTTGGAGCACCTGTGGAATTGATTCTGCTGCCCTGTCTGCTAGAAAAGCAGCTGCAGTGGAAGCAGATAAGGATGAGCCAGGTGTTCCCAGCTCCCAGCCCTCTCCGGGGTGGGAGAACCAGGGAATTTGCCATTTGCTCTGTTCGTGCAGCCAGGGCTCATCCAGGGCAGCAGGAACCCCCTGGCAGAGCAAGGGTGGAGTGGAGCATGGACACAGCCTGGGCACCATCCATGGACACAGCCCGGGCACCACCCCTGTGTGCTCAGGGCACCCCTGCAACCTCCTCTGTGCCAAAAGCTGTTTTCCCTCCATTTTCCCTCCCCCTTCCTTTTCTCTCCTCCTTCTTTTTTCCTCCTCCTTTCTTTTTCCTCCTTTCTTTTTTTTTCTCCCTTCTTTTCTCTCCTTCCTTTTGTCTCCTCCTTTTCTCCCTTCCTTTTTTCCTTCTCCTTCTCTTTCTCTTCTTCCTTTTCTCTCCTTCTTTTTTCCTTCTCATTCCTTTTCTCTTCTCCTTTTTTCCTTCTCCTTCCCTTTTCTCTCCTTATCTCTCCTTCCTTATCTCTCTTTCCTTTTCTCTCCTCCCTTTTTCTTTCTCCTTTCTTTTCTCTCCTCCCTTTTTCCTTCTTCTTTTTCCCTCCTTCTTTTCTCTTCTCCTTATCTCTCCTCCCTTTTCTCTCCTCTTTTTCTCTCCTCCTTTTCTCCTTCCTTGCTTCCCCCTCGCTTCCCCCTCTCTTCCCCCTCATTTCCCTCTCCCTTTTCCCCCATTTTCACAGTTTCCATACAACACCAGCAGGAAACCAAAGCGAGGGGACTGTTTTTCCTCCTTGCACAGAGAACTCGTTTCCCAAGCTCTGTCTCAGCACCATCTGCAAGAAAACTCTGCCAACCTTTGCATTCCCTGGTAGAGGGTCCCTGTGCAATCCTGGGACTCAGGGGGCTGAGGAGCCCCTTTGTTCTCCCTAAAACCCCAACAGCTTCCCCAAAACACCCTTGGAATGCTGAGATCCATGAGGAAAAACATCATGGAGAGGAGAATAATGGGTAGTTACTCCAACACCAATATTCCACCCACCCTCACAGACACTGAGCACCAGTTTCTGCTTCCTACTCATCTGTTCCCGGTTTCCCTGCTCCAAAACCAGCCTGATGCCAGGCCAGAAGCAAATCACCGTCACTGTCACCCTTAAATCACATCTTTGTTGTGTTCAGGGTGTCCCCAGTGGCCATTCCAGTGCGAAACCGGGCTGGGCTTCCCTCCAGCTCTCATGGATGGGGCAGGATCTGCATCCAGGGAGGGCGTGACTTCCCTCCCGGGTGAGAATCTGGAAAATAAAGTTGGATCCTCTGGTTTTTCAGCCTGTAACATCTTCCTTGGGCGCTCAGATTCCCCCAGGGAGGGAGGACGGGGCAGGAAGGACAGATCTGCGCCGGAGAGGGGGGAAACTACACAAAAATACACTTTGGAAGAGCCACATTTAAGGCTATTCCTGCTGGAAAAGGAGTGGGAGAAGAGTGGCAGAGGGTGAAGAACAACCCAGTGGCTACAGGAGGGTCATTTGGGACAACACTGGGGGAACTGGGGGGTTTCATGGAGCAGCTTCTCCTGCAGGAGGCAAAGAGAGACTGGCATTGAGGCAATAGGAGGTTGGAAGAGACCATTTTCTCCTTTTTTCTCCTTTTTTCTCCTTTTTTCTCCTTTTTTCTCCTTTTTTCTCCTTTTTTCTCCTTTTTTCTCCTTTTTTCTCCTTTCCCTCTCATTTTTTTCTCATTTTTCCTCCATTTTTTTTCCTTTTCCCCCTTTTTTCCTCCTTTTTTTCCTCCCTTTTTTCTCATTTTTTCCCTTTTTTCTCTTTTTCTCCTTTTCCTCTCCCTTTTTCTCTTTTTTCTCCATTTTTTCTCGTTTTTTCTCCTTTTCCCTCCTTTCCTCCCTTTTCCCCTTCTCCTTTTTTAGCCCCTCTTTTCTCTTTTTTCTCCCCTTTTTCCTCCTTTTTTTTCTTTTTTTTCCTTTTTTCCTCCTTTTCCCTCTTTCCCCCTTCCCCCCTTCCCTCCTTTTTTTCTCCTTTTCCTCCTCCTTTTTCTCCTCCTTGTCCCCCCTTTTTCTTCTCCTCTTTCTCCCTTTCCCCCTCTTTTTCCCTGTTTTTCTCCCTTTTCTTCCCTTTTTTCCTCCCTTTTTCCTCCTTTCTTCTCCCTTTCTTCCTTCTCCCTTTCTTCTCCCTTCTCTCCTTTTTCTACTCCTTTTTCCTCCTCTTTCCTGCTTTTTCCCTCCCTTTGTTTTCTCCTTTTTTCCCTCCTCTTTTTTTCTTCTGCAGCCAAAAAAGCCTCAAAATCAGATTTTTTCTTTTTAATCTTCAAAACCCACTTAGTACATTCCCTGATTAGCTGAGGTGAAAAAAACCCTTCTGGGGGAGCATCAGGGGGCACAAAATGTCCTTTTTAATAATCACCTACTCACACCATGGGAGCCACAAACCACAGGCTGGGAGCCCTTGAAAAATATGATTTTGCTGCTTTCTTTTTTGGGTTATTCCTGTTATTTATCCTCCTGTTTGGTCCTTAGGACTTAAACTGCCCCACAAACCCAGGGCACTACCAGAGGAATCAAAGGACTCGACCGAGTTTTACGTCACTGGGTCGAGTGGACACGCGGAGGGAGAAGTTTAAATTTAGGCTGAATTAAATAGGACAGGGAAAGATGTGGCTCCAAAAGGCCACAGAAAGACCTGCAGCCTCCTGGCCCTGCAAGACGAGGCTTCACAGCAGAAGATGTTGCTCTGCTGAAGGATTTTACTCGTCCCTCTGAGGGCTTGGTTTAAACAGGAGCCTTTCTATGCACATGCACAGGTTTTATCTCCAAATTTCAGGGCATTTCTTGGGGTTTTGTGCTTTATTTGACCAAGGAATTGCCTTTTCCAGCCCTTCTGCAGATGTGGGGCAGCCTTGCACATCATGGAATCATGGAATGGTTTGGGTGGGAAAGGAGCTTAAAAATCATCCAGTTCTACCCCCTTCCATGGACAGGGACAGCTTCCATTATCCCAGGTTGCTCCAAGTTGGCCTTGGACACTTCCAGGGATGGAACAGCCACAGCTTCTCTGGGAATTCTATTCCAATCTCTCACTACCCACCCAGGGAAGAATTTCTTCCTGATCTTCATCACTTGCTTTTGGTTGCAAATCTCCAAGTGTTTTTGTCCATCTGGAAATCAAAGAGCAAAGAACAACAGAGACTAAACTTCCAGGGAGGTGTTTGCAGACCCACACCAGTGAGGATATTCCAAGTGGGAAATCCCACCTCCAGCCAACCCTCAGGGAGCTGTGCCTGCTTTGAATGGCCTTTCCTTGAGGGCTCCACGAGCCTTGAAGGTGGAGCAGCAATTCCAAAAGTTAATTCCGTCCTCTGGAATCGCGGAACACCCGGTTTTCCCTCGAACTGGGGCGGGTTCAATCCCGCTGGTTTGGCTTGGGCAGGATTCCAACAGGAGCATCCCTGGGGCTGCAAGAGACACACAAACAGCAGGATTGATATTTAGAGGGCTGGGTTTTCCAACAGGGATCATTTCCAGGTGTTTTCCACAGCGGGACACCGGACACCCCACGTGCAGCCACGTTTATCTCAGCAGGCCCCAATTGCAGCCCGGCTCAAACTCTGAGGTGGGAAACACCAGGAGCTCTTTGGCTGTTTGATTTTTTAAAAAACTTTATATATTTTATCTCCTTTTGGAGCAAGAGAGGGAAAAAAACCAAACAAAAACCTCTTGGAATGTGCATTAATCCAGATGAACACGAAAAAAACAGAGATGAGACAAGTCAAGGGCAGAAACTGTTGTGAAACTCCAAGAGGGGGGAAAAAATGGGGATATTTTTTGCAGTCCTGATAGTTAATGTAAAACAGATCTCTGATGTCATCAAACACAGAGAGGACTTGTAGTTCCTGCTAAAAATACCTATTCTGGAATATAAATATCCATCAGTGTGTAGCTGCGAGGCTTCTGGAGAAATCTGCCCCCGTCTCCCCTGCACAGACAGGGATTTAAATGTTTAATCCAAGGCAAGTCGCTCCATCTGAAGGAGTTATTAATTATGGAATGCTCTTGGCAGGACTGAAGTGCAGCAGCAGCAGCAGCAGGGATATCATTTTCAATATCACTCCCATATTATTTCTCATCTCAAACTTATCTTGTGCAGGGGGGATGGTTTTTGGGGTCTTGAAATAGATGTGTTTTTCCATATTAGGGTTTGGATGATTTGAAGCATCTGGCTCTGCCACGGCAGCACATCCTCTCTCAGATATCTTCATTTCTCTCCTGCATGAGTCTCACATCCCTAATTCCAGAGGAAAGGATCTGAAGCCTCTTTACCTCTTTATTCCCGCCTGAAAACTGAGGCAAATGCCCTAAAAATGAGGTGAAAAGAAGGTGTCAGGAGCGAATGTATTGAGGGGGGCAGGAGGCAAGCACAGCATCGAGGTTTCTTAATTTAGAAAAGTCATTTGGGGTCATTTGAATACAAAAGGGATGCTCAGAGCGTCCTAAAAGAGGGCAGATGGTCTGTCTGGGCTTTACTTCTGTCACAGGCCTGGGGCTTCTCTCCAAAGCTTCTGGAGGTTTGGAAAAGCACAGGGTGTGTCAGTTGGTCATTCTGTGCCTTGTGGGGCTGCTCTGGATCCTGATCCCACTTTTTCCTCTCAGCCCCCGTTAAACAAACGGAAATTGTGACACGTTGGTGGCTCCAGGGACAGTCCAGTCACCCATTTGAGTGTGGACTGAGCTTGGAGGTTTGGAATGTGCTTCCTAAATGGGGGTCAGGGTGTTGTGCCTTGGGATGAAAGGATTTTGCTCTGGTTCCTTGGGGGGCATATCCTTGAAATCCATGAAGGTCAAATCCTACAAGGTTAAAGGCAACCAAAATCCGTAGGATATGAAATCCAGGGATCAGAGGACCAAAAATACTCCAGGCTGTTTTGGACAGCAAGTCTCTTAATGGAATCATAGAATCATGGAATGGTTTGGGTTGGAAGGAACATAAAGATCATCTATTTTCAACCCCCTGCCATGGGCACCTCCCACTATTCCCAGGTTGCTCCAAGTCCTGTCCAACCTGGCCTGGAACACTTCCAGGGCTGGGGCAGCCACAGCTTCTCTGGGAATTCCATTCCAAGCCCTCACCACCCTCACAGGGAAGAATTTCTCCCTAATATCCAATCTAAACCTGCTCTCTTCTAATTTAAAGCCATTCCCCCCTTTCCTATCACTCCAGGCCCTTGGAATACATGAGCTGGAAATGTTTTCTGTGTCTTCAGGTGATTCCTCCCCATTTCAAGGCCAGTTTGATGTGCCCTCAGTCACATCAGCAGAGGCACCACCAGCACTGGAGAATTGTCCAGCCCCTGGTTTCATGCCCAGTTTTGTCCTGGACTCATCAGTGTCCGGAAACAAAGAATTCCTCCTCTCTTGTTCCCAGCTGGAGTTGGGACTGGGATGTACATCCCTTCCTCTCCTTGCAAAAGAAATTGCTTTCACCCAATAATCTGGCAATGAGATAGAAAAAAATTCCTGGAAAAACAGGTTGAGTCACATCAAGGTGCATTTGCTTCTTCGGTACCTTCGGACTTAAAATCATGGAATAGAATCAAGGAATGTCCTGAGCTGGAAGGGACCCACAAGGACCATCAAGTCCAGCTCATGGCCCTGCACAGGACACCTCCAAGAAGCCCTTCAGTGCCTTGCGAGGGGAAGTTTTATACCTTCTTTGAGCCCTTCTGCCCCACACACCCCTTGGTTTCCCCACGAGGCCCAAACACAGGCTGGGCCACAAGGATTTTCCATTGGAAATCCCGGAGGTGGGAGGAATTTCACCACTCGAAACTCTGCCCCGGGCAGTGGCAGGATTCCAGAGGGTGGCTGTGAGGCAGAAGAGATGAGAGATGGACTGACACTGCTCCCAGTGAGGAACATCAGCCCACAGAGGGTTCCTGGTGGCACCAGAACACCGTGAGCTGATTCATGTGCTTTGATGCTGTTCTTCACCACAGTCCCTCAGCCTAAGAAAAAAAAGGCTTCAATCTTCAGTAGAACCTTTTCCACCTGGATATCCATTTCCTGAAGCCCACAGGGACTTTCACAAGCTCCTGCCATGCAACAAATCCAAAGCAGCATCCCCCTGTTGTCACCTGTTCACGCACAAACCCGCGATCGGATGAGCCGTGGCCTTACAAAGCCGGGCTGAAAACAAGCCAGGTTTTGTTCCTAATCTCTCCTGGCTCCCGGGAGAAAGGCCACGGGGGAGGAGGTGTTTATAGCACAAAGACAGCTGGCACTGTGTTGAGGGGGTGACATCCAAATCTGGAAGAAAAACAAACACCCAGGGGGTGGTGACAGACTCTGACGAGCTCACGGCGGAGGAGGAAAATCATCCCGGTGATGAGGGGAGGGATGACAGCAAAATGTCTGAGTTCTGACCCAGAAAATAAGGGCTTTTAAACAAAATGCTGTCATGGTCAGCTTGGGAATGGGGTCTGCTTTATCTCTGCCTTTGGGGAATATAACTGGAAGATTTCTTTCGGCTGCTGGTGGCCACAGATCACGGCAGGGTTTTCTGAAAGCTTCTTTTTGCAAAGATGCCACAGGATTCCTCCAGCACAGGAAGCCACTTGAGGAATCTCAAGGGGCTTTTACTACCAAACTCAATGACCATGTGCAAAGTGTCTCCTCAGCTTAGAAAACTCAACCCTTACCCTCAATTCTTCTTATCACGTATTGGAAGAAAAAAAATTCACCTGAAGTCTGTGCATCTTTGTGGCTCTGCTGGTGAGAGGCTGTCCCAGACCTTCACTGTGATGGGCAGAAATCCATAAATAATAAATTGCTGTTCTTGCTTCTCCCTGCTCCTGGATGAGATTTCCATGGGCGTGGACATACTGAGCTGCTCTTGAAAGATCAGCTCTCCAAGCACAATATTTATTATTATTATTATTATTAATTGTGACTGTCCCCTTGAGCAATCCAAGCTGTGGCCAAGGTCTCATGAGTTAGAAGAACATCACAAGAAGGGTCCTTAGAGGATCTGTTGTTTCAGAGTCTCCTGGGGCACAGGTGAGTTGGACAAAGGAGCTGAGAGATGTTTTATTCAATCTCTGAGCTATAATATTACCCCTTTATAAAGGCAATTCATGAATCCTCATTTAATAGAAAAACACAGATGAGAGTCCCACTGGTGTCCTCTTTTTTGGGATAAAATCCAACTGCTGCTTCAACCAGCCACCCATTTCTGGAATGACTCTGGGGTGTGAGGGGAGGGAAGACTGATCAAGGAAGACCTTGATTTTGGGGTGGAAAAACTGCAACAATATTCCCAGTCAAGCTTTCTGGGAGATCATTCTCTCAGGAAAACCAGTGCCTTTGCACCTGGAAAGTGTCTTGCATTCCCAGGAAGGTTTGGGAAGGGAAGGTTTGGGAAGGGAAGGTTTGGGAAGGGAAGGTTTGGGAAGGGAAGGGAAGGGAAGGTTTGGGAAGGGAAGGTTTGGGAAGGGAAGGGAAGGTTTGGGAAGGGAAGGTTTGGGAAGGGAAGGTTTGGGAAGGGAAGGTTTGGGAAGGGAAGGGAAGGGAAGGGAAGGGAAGGGAAGGGAAGGGAAGGGAAGGGAAGGGAAGGGAAGGGAAGGGAAGGGAAGGGAAGGGAAGGGAAGGGAAGGGAAGGGAAGGGAAGGGAAGGGAAGGGAAGGGAAGGGAAGGGAAGGGAAGGGAAGGGAAGGGAAGGGAAGGGAAGGTTTGGGAAGGGAAGGGAAGGTTTGGGAAGGGAAAGGAAGGGAAGGGAAGGGAAGGGAAGGGAAGGGAAGGGAAGGGAAGGGAAGGGAAGGGAAGGGAAGGGAAGGGAAGGGAAGGGAAGGGAAGGGAAGGGAAGGGAAGGGAAGGGAAGGGAAGGGAAGGGACCTACAATGATCCTCTAGTCCAACTGCCTGACCACTTAAGGACTGATCAGATGTTAAATCATGTTATTAAGGACATTGTCCAAATACTTCTCAAGCAGTGACAGGCTCGGGGCATCAATCACCTCTCTAGGAAGCCTGTCCCAGTGTTTCACCACTCCCTCTGGGAAGAAATGCTTCCTAACATCTCTCCCAAGCTGAAGTGTTCAGCTCCTCTTACTTATTTGATGCAAACTCCTTCGTTTCTCCACTTGCCCTGATGCCAAGGATGTCTCCAACCTGCAGAGCTCATCCATCCTCCACCCAAAAGCAACCAGGGAAGGACAAGAATAGCCTCTACAAACTGAGAATTCACAGAATCCTGGAATCAGCTGGGTTGGAAAAGACCTCTGAGATCGTCGAGTCCAACCAACCCCGTGCCCCAACCCCACCTTGGCACCCAGTCCATGGCACCGAGTGCCACGTCCAGGCTCTGCTTCAGCACCCCCAGGGACAGGGACTCCACCCCCTCCCTGGGCAGCCCATTCCAAGGGCTGATCCCTCTCTCTGGAAAGAACTTCTTCCCAATGTCCAACCTAAACCTCCCCTGGCACAGCTCAGGGCTGTGCCCTCTTGTCCTACTGTTGGTTCCTGAGAGCAGAGCCTGACCCCCTCCGGGCTCCCCTCTCCTGTCAGGGAGTTGCAGAGAGTGAGGTCTCCCCTGAGCCTCCTCCTCTCCAGGCTGAGCCCCCCAGCTCCCTCAGCTGCTCCTCATGGGAACTGTGCTCCAGACCCTTCCCCAGCCTCGCTGCTCTTCTCTGCACCTGCTCCAGCCCCTCAATAACTCACTCAGCTCTGAGCCAGAGTGGTGGGATCCACCCCACAGAGGACACAACTCTCTCCCAGACTCTGTGCCAGCTGTGCCAGTGGTTTGGAGCCATAGGGAGTGTCTGTGTTTTTGGGAAAGGCCAGGCCTGCAGGAGCACGTGCAGGTGGGACTCTGGGTGTGGGTGGATGGATGTCCCTGTGTTGTTTTCTCTCCCTGATTGCTCAATAACCTCGTTTATTTGGCAGCCTCCCCACAGCCCTGGAGGCCAAGGAAGAGTTAATGGGATTTATGGAATCCTGTAATCACCCAGGCTCTGCAACAACATGTGACAACATGATGGGTTTATTAAGGAGGATCAGGTGCATCTGAGATTAATGAGGCTTTTAGGAGCTTGAAGGAGATAAGGACAACCCCCTGGAAGTTTAATTGGCTCCAAGATTCTCCTGCTTTATTTCTGGGGAGAAGGAATGACACAGTGACCTCCTCCCGGCACCAGCATTCAGAAATAGTCCCAGGAAATGTCTCTGCCGTGGCCTGGGAATGAATATCCCATGGGATGAGTGGCAACAGGTTGCTGCACTAACCCTCTGCAGCCCAGGTGAGTCCAGCACAGAGTGGGATCATGTTTTTCCTGATCACAGGAGGAGGAATGGGGCCAAATCGTTCCTGGTCCTCCTTTCATAGCATCACTTCTCTCCTGGACACTCAATGTCTGCTCAATTCCTGGGCTAAATCCTGCAGGTCTGGAAAGATGTAGGTGCAGTAAACGGCTTTTAAAGGATGGGGAAGGGGAGAACAGACCTGTGCTCACGTGGGAATCAACAGGAACCAGGGAAGAGCAGCTGGACTGTCTCCCAAACCAGCCCAGGGAGTTGCACCACAGACCCCAGGGCTGCCTTCCAACCTCGTGGGTGTTATAATTCTGCATTTGGATCCATATTTGGATCCAAATATCTTTTTATTTCAGCTTTTCCCCCAAAACACCTTTCACCAGACACCAGTGGCTGTCACTTCCAGCTGGAAATCTTTCCAAATACCACCAGCCCCCATTCTCCATGAAATACTGTTTTTAAGCAAAGCAGGTCCACACACCTGAGCTGTCGAAATGCAGAGCTGTTTTTTCTCATGTTTTTTTAATTCCTTCCGAGGTTTTTACTCAAATCTATTTTTGGTATCAAGATGTAGGTTCTCATTATAAATAGCTGCGTATTCTGATTCAGGCTGATAACTGGGACAAGGATGCACTGGGCATCCAGACCTTCATTTTGGGGTGGGAAAACTGCAACAACAGTCCCAGCCGAGATTTCTGGGAGATCCCTTTCTCAGGAAAACCAGCACCTTTGCACCTGGAAAGTGTCCTGCATTCCCCAGATATAAATCAAGTGGGAGCACTGGAAGGACTCACTGCCAAGTTAACAAATCATCCCAACAAGGCTTTGAAGCTCTACAGCAACTTCTCCTCTGAGCTCAGAGTCTGAATTTAGACACAAGGACTTCAGCATCAAAGCTGGCTGATAAATATTCCTCTCATTTTGTAGTCAAAAAGCTGTGTCACAATCCTGCACATCCTCGTGTGTGACACTGAACCAAAGCCCTTTGCAATAAATAAATTAAAAAGAATAATAAAAAAAAGGCTTTGTGTGGTTTGAGAACAGATTTAAATGATTAATTACTCCTACAAATCAGAAGCAGGTTGTAAACATGTCACAGCAAAAAGAAACAATTCTGTTTGAAACAGAAGGTGGATTTAGATGGGATTTTAGGGAGAAATTTTGCCCTGGGAGGGTGGTAAGGGCCTGGAATGGAATTCCCAGAGAAGCTGTGGCTGCCCCAGCCCTGGAAATGTCCAAGGCCAGGTTGGATGGGGCTTGGAGCAGCCTGGAATAGTGGAAGGTGTCCCTGCCCAGGGCAGGGGTTTGGAACTGGATGATCTTTACGTTCCTTCCAACCCAAACCATTCCATGATTCTATATTTCTATGATTCTGGGAAACTCTGAGCAGTCCTTGGCAGGGATTTCTCCAGCCATCCCAAATCCACAGAGTCACGGAGCCAAGCAGGCTGAGCACAAAAGGTAGAGGAAATCAGAAAGTCCCAACACCATCCTGTGATATGGGGTCACATCCCTCCATCCTTGGGATAAGAGGTGAAATGGCTCATTCAGTGTGGCAGCAGGTGCAGGGAAGGGATTCTGCCCCTGGACTGGGTACTGGTGGGACCTCACCTGGAGTGCTGTGTCCAGTTCTGGGTACTCAGTTCAGAAAGGACATGGAGGGGCTGGAGCAGGTCCAGAGAAAGGCAATGAGGCTGGGGAAGGGTCTGGAGCACAATTCCCATGAGGAGAGGCTGAGGGAGCTGGGGCTGTTCAGCCTGGAGAGGAGGAGGCTCAAGGGAGACCTCTTCACAGTTATTATCTTTCCTCTTGTCTTGCTGTGCATCTGTAAAATCTGTTTAAGTGAGGAAAGGGTTCACAGCTGGCTTGTGATGCCACAATCTACTGCTTCCATCATGACTTTTTTTCCCTGGCCTTTGGGCTGAGCCTTTTAGATCAGATTTTCAACTTTAATCACTACAGTGTTGCCCCCCTGTTTCTGCTGCTCAACAACCCTTTCATGAACTGCTCCCGAATTCCATCAGCTGCTCCTCGGTTCCACCATCCTCTCCAGTGTCTTTGGATCTGATGAGTAAGTTCATGGAATCCCAGAGTCACAGAATCATTGAACGGTTTGAGTTGGAAGGGACCTGCTCCCAGGAACCAGCAGTAGGACAAGAGGTCTCTGTCTTAAGCTTTGCCAGGGGAGGGTTTAGGTTGGATATTAGGAAGAAATTCTTTCCAGAGAGAGTGATCAGCCATCGGAATGGGCTGCCCAAGGAAGTGGTGGATTCTTCGTCCCTGGAGGTGTTTAAGGTGAGACTGGATGTGGCATCAGTGCCATGGGCTGGGAACCACGGCGGGGTTGGATCAAGGGTTGGACTTGATGATCCTGGGGGTCTTTTCCAACCTGGCTGATTCTATGATTCTGTGATTGAGTTGTGTCCTTCATCCCTCCTGTTTATGAAGCACTTGGACCAAGGGGATTTGTGGGGATTTGTGGAGATCCCCACCCATGACAAGCCCCAGACAGGGCCGGTTGCAGCCACCTCTCCATGCTGTCACTGGAGCATCCCTGGAGCCCACATGGCTTTGACAAGAACCACGTGGAGGAATTTAATCTTCCCCTCCTCCACTGGCCTTGGAGGCTTCACCTCTTTGATCTCTGGCCTGTTTGGCAGCATATTTCCCTCCTTTCAGCTCTCACAGGAGGGATCACGGCTCCGGCGAGAGATTGAGGCTGAAAAGCAGAAAATCTGTGGAGGGTGAGGCTTTGTGTTCCTATTTTCATCCCCCAGATCAAAACAAAGCTCTCAAAACACAGGAAGATGCTTCCTGGTTCAGCAGAAACCTGAGCCTCTCTTTGGAGCAGGTATTTTGATATTAAAATTAATGAATAGCTCTGTTCCACTCACCTGGTGTAAAGCTGTCTGCACTTTTCCTGCTTCTGGAAATGATGTCTCTGCCTATTTATTCCCCCCCCTTACAAAAGAAAAGCAACATTTTTGGGGTGTATTTTTGTATCATTTTTGAGTATTCTTTAATTTTTTTGTGTATTTATCTTTTTTTTTAGCATTTTTTAGCATTTTTTGTTTATTTTTTATCTTTTTTTTTGTTCTTTTTTTTTTTTGCTGAAATGTAATTCCCTTCTCATCCAGTTGACCCCTGGGCCCACATTTTTTTTCTCCTCACCCCTGGAGGCTCTTTGAGCCTCTCCCTGCAGTTTTGCCCCCCCATTGTTTATAAATGAGTCTTTTGCTCCCTTTTTGCCCTTTCTGCTGAGCATTCCCAACACTTTGGGTTTGCCTCTTATCCTGTGACCTCTGGGAAGAGTTTGGCTCAGTCTTTCCTACACCTTCTTTAAAATGCTGGGAGAGCACCAAAAGTCCATGTTCCAGGGCAAGGAGAACTTCAGAGAGAGGTGAATAATTGGATGTGTCCAAAAGCTGAGGAAACCAGGCAGGACTTTCCTTGGTCAGTGGAGAGAGGCTGGTTTGCATCCCACCCCTTCCTGACACTGGATGGGGCTGGGATGAGTTGCCACCTGATGTTTGATTTGTGTCCTCTTCTTGTCCCAGCTCAGAGATGAATTTTTGTAGAACGATCTGGCTGTGGTTTGTTGCTTCAGCTCCCAGCTGAGAGTCCTTCCCACGGGCCCTGGAGCTGCCCAAGCAGTTTTTCCCTTGGAGCAGGAGGTTGTTTTCCCCTGGGAGCAGCAGCTGCCAGGCAGGAGTCTGGATAAACACATCACTGTACAACATTTCTTTGAACGTGTTGTGTTTTCTCCCATTCCCCAGTGGCAAAGGGAGCAGCAGCTGGGCAGGGAAATGCCCTCTTGAAAGCCCTCCAGGTAAAAATCCACCTTCCTGACTGCCTGACACGTCCCAACCAAGAAAAACCGGGAATCAGAATGTTCCACTGCTGCCTCTAAATGAGAAACTCCGATCTGTGTCTGCTTCCAATCCTCACAGGATAACTGGAGTCCATTGTGTTGCTGATTCTTTCCTAGAAGAAGTGTTCCAGGAAGCACTTCTGACCCCCTGCTGGGATGACAGAGCCCTTCAGGAGCATCCAGAGGATTTTTTCTTTTATGTCTCTGCATGAACAAGCCTTTTGCTGCTGCTGAAAACATGAGCTGCAGCTTTAAGTTCAGCAGTGCCTGAGCTGTCCCCTCTGGAAGTGCATCCCTGCAGTTCCCTGATGTCCATGGAGTTGCACAGCAGGACTTAATCTCATTTACTGCTTATTTATTATTCCTCTTGTCTGTTCTTATTTGTGTTCTGGTTCTCCATGTACCTTTCTGATCAAACCTGGAGACACCCACCTTCAGCAATCATGAAATTAAGGAATGCTTTGGGTTGGAAGGGAAATTAAAGATCAGCTTTCCCATTCCTTTCCATGCAACCCCCTGCCATGGGCAGGGACACCTTCCACTAGCCCAGGTTGCTCCAAGCCCCCTCCAACCTGGCCTTGGACACTTCCAGGGGTGGGACAGCCACAGCTTCTCTGGGAATTCCATTCCAGCCCCTTACACCATCACAGGGAAGAATTCCTTCCCAATATCCCATCTAACCCTTCCTTCTGGCAGTGGGAAGCCATTCCTTGTGTCCTGTCCCTCCATCCCTTGTCCCCAGTCCCTCTCCAGCTCTTCTGGAGCCCCTTTAAGCACTGAAAGGTGCTCTAAGGTTTCCCTGGAGCCTTCTCTTCTCCAGGCTGAACACCCTGAGCTCTCCCAGCCTATCCAGCCAGTGCTACATTACCCTGCTGGGAAAAAAAAAAACAAACTGGGTATTTGTCCCCAGAGCGAGCATCACATTTTGCAAGCAGAGCTGTGTGTGTGCACAGACCAGGAAATACCTGTAAAATCCAGGAAGTGCTTTTCAAAACCGATTTTTAAAAACAAATCTCGATGACTTAATTCGATCAGGGAAGGCGGTTACATAAGAAGATTATCTTTTTACTTCAAGGCTGTGGCAACATGAGTCAGGCCCTCAAGGGCAGGGCTGTGCCACCAGGCAATAATTATTCCTCTACAGATCTGTGCTCCCTATGGCAACTTCACTGTCCTCTCTGCAAACAAGCTGGGAAAGGCTTGGGGACAGCACAGGAACTGCTCTGTGCTCCTCTGAAGGGGAAGAACAGAGCTTGGTCCTGATATTTGGAAAGATTTCCAGCTGGAAGTGACAGCCACTGGTGTCTGGGGAAAGGTGTTTTGGGGGGAAAGCTGAAATAAAAGGAGTTGCCTCCCAGTGTGGATCAAAAATCTGGAATTACAACACCCATGAGGTTGGAAGGCAGCTCTGGGGTCTGTGGTGCAACTCCCTGGGCTGGACTGGGAGACAATCCAACTGCTCTTCCCTGATTCCTGTTCTTCCACACATGAGCAGAGCCCATGGCAGCCCAGCTCTGTCCTCCCCTTCCCCATCCCCAAAGCTGCATCATGGACAATAATATTCCTTTGCACAAACAGCTGGGAAATGTGGATTGAATCCTCCAAAGCCCGTTCTGGGGGGATGGAATGTTTTAGAGACTTTCCTTAGGCTACAGGAGGATGGAGGTGGGGTGGGAACTGAGTTGGCCCGAGCCAGCAGCTCCCCCTTATTCATGGATGATGAATATTTTATGGAATCACAAAATTATTCAAGTTGGAAGAGACTTAAAGACCATCTCATTCCTGCCATGGGACACCTTCCACTATCCCAGGTTGCTCTGAACCCCATCCAACCCGGCCTTGGACACTTCCAAGGATGGAGTAACCACAACCCCTTTGAACATCAAATTTATTGTTTCTCTCTCTTTCCAAGAATTCCCAAGGGAGCCATGAGAAGCTCAAGTGTGGATCTTTACACCACAATTCTGCCCCAATTCTCAGTTCCATCACTGGCTCCAAAAAATCTTTCCCCTCAGAGAGGATCCATCCGAGCTCCTGGGAAAAGAAGGGTCCTGTGTTACCAGATTTCCTTTCCTCATGGAATCTCCGTGGTTTTGTTACACTCAAAATCCTGTTATGGGCAAAAATGAAACACACCTTTTACGTAAAATTAAAAGTTTATTATTTCTCTCCTTACTCTGTATTATTACTGGCATGAATTATTATTACTATTATCTGCTACTACATATGAAATCATAACAGTTTAATCAAAAAATTATGAGTAGTGAAGATCTAATTATTTAGACATAAAAAGAGAAAGGTTATTATTATTATTATTGTTGATGTGATTATTACTATTATTAATAACCTGCACCCTGAGCCCTCCATTAGGAGGAATATGATGGTGGAAATGGATTCTTCTCCCTCAACAAAGGGTCTGCTGGGAATCATTTGGTTTATGATTCATGGATTCATAGAATATCCTGAGCTGGAAGGGACCCACAAGAATCATCCAAGTCCAACTCCAGCACAGAACAACCCCAAAAAATCCCACCATGTGCCTGAGAGCACTGTCCAAACTCTTCCTGAGCTCTGACAGGGTTGGTGCTGTGACCACTTCCCTGGGTGCTCAACCACTCTCTGGCTGAAGAACATTTCCATTTCCATTCCTTCCATTTCCCTGCGTCAGAAGGCTCAGGTCTGCCTCACAAGGGATTTTATGATGTGGTAAATGTTTTGTTTTTTTTTTTGCTCTTTGTTCTCTTTGCTGTTCCTAAAGCTGATTTTTCCCACCTCAAGGTCTCTGTTTCTTTGACCACTGGGGACTTGCTTAATACCCTGTGTCCTATCACCCCATGCCAGCACTGCCCTGTGCCACATCCTGCACATCCATAGAATCTTTTAGGTTGGAAAGGACCTCTGTTACCCAGTCCAGCCACTAACCCAGCACTACCAAACCCACATCCCCAAGTGCCACATCTAAATCCCTCCAGGGTTGGTGACTCCACCTTTCTTTCCATGAAGAAATTTTTCCAGCTCTTGAGGCCTCTGCTGCTGTACCAGGTCTGTGTTTCTTTCTGTCACAAACATCTCCTCCTACAACACAACTCCTTGTGACAACCCTCTGTGCAAACTTAGAGTTGCACCAGAGAAAGGTAAACAAAAGTGAGGTAAATTCGGGCATAATCACCTGGCCAATTAGGGAAGCTCCTGTTGCAGATGAACAAAGCAAACACAAAGCTCATTTCAGGTCAGGACAAGTTCAGACAAAGCAAACCCAACAAGCCCCAGCCCTGAGGACCTGCAAACTCAATAAAAAAAAGTGTGGCTTCTTGTTATTGAGGCAGAGCTGTATCAGCGTCTCTTGCAAGCTGGTTTTGGTTGTCTTCACCTTTCTGGTGGTGTTCCATCAGCCAGATGTGCTCTGCTCAGCTTCCCAGGCCCAGCAGTGGCTTGGCCTTGGTCCTACATCTGGGGAAGGATCACCCCTTGCACCAGCGCAGGTTGGAAAACAGCCTGCTGGAATCACCTGCTGGAAAACAGCTCCATGGAGAAGGAGCTGAAAGTTCTGGTGGACAAGGAGCTCTCCACATGTTCTGGGGGGCCAAGAAGGCCATTGGGATCCTGGGATGCATCAGGAAGAGCACTGACATGTGATTTGTACTGGGGGGAGCCCAGAACAGGGCACGAGGCTCCAGGTGTTGAGCAGAAGGGAAGGATCATCCACCTCGACTGATACTTCTTTTAATGCTACCCAGGATGTCATGAGGTTCTCTTCACCTATTTCTCCAACCTGTCAAGGTCCCTCTGGGTGGGATCACGACCCCCTCATGTATCAACCACTCCTCCCAGGTTTGTGTCACCCACAGACTTGCTGAGGGTGCTCTGCCCCTTCATCCAGATCATTGATGAGGATGTTGGATGGGGCTGGAGTCAGTTTTGATCTCTGATCTCCAGTTACTGGTCTTCAAGCAGACTTTGTGTCACTGATCTCCGAGCCTGGACATTTAGTTTTCAAGCTAATCCCCTGTCTGCTCACCCAGCCCATACCTCAACAGCAGGTCAGGGAGGTGACTCTGCCCCTCTGCTCAGCCCTGGGGAGCCACATCTGGAGGGTTGTGGCCAGTTCTGGCTCCTCAGCGCAGCAGAGAGGTGGAGCTCCCAGAGCAGGTCCAGAGGCTGCGGAGATGCTGAAGGGATGGAACATCTCTGGGATGAAGGAGCTGGGGCTGTTCATCCTCTAGAAGAGACACTGAGAGGGGACCTCCCCCATGGCTGTCAGAGTGTGCAGGGAGGGGGCAGAGGATGGAGCAGGCTCTGCTCAGGGGGGCCTCAGCAATGGGACATGAGGAACGGGCAGGAACTGATGCCCAGAAAGTTCCACTTGGACATGAGGAAGAACTTCTTTGCTGGGCAGTGACCCAGCACTGAACAGGTTGCCCAGAGAGGGTGTGGAGTCTCCCTCACTGGGGATATTCCAGACCCATCTGGACACAATCCTGTGCCTTGTGCTCTGGGATGGCCCTGCTGGAGCAGGGAGGTGGCACCAGATGAGACACTGTGGTCCCTTCCAACCTGAGCCACTCTGTGATCCTGTGATTCCATTATTTTTGTGTCTCTGCCCATGACTTGGGCTCTCAGCATTCATGGCTCCAGCAGAATTTTTAGCGGAATTTTAGTGGAATTTTTAGTGCTGTTCTCAGAGATGCCAACACAACACCATAGTTGGCTCCTGATGTATTTGGTTTTAAGTTCTCTCTGACAGGGACATTTTGGGATGTCCTGGGCCGTGACTGCCCTGCTGATCAACCACCACAGGGCAAGGCCAGGCCAGGCTGAGCCCAGTAACTCGTGTCTGAGAAAGGGCAGTGCTGTGAAAATCTGGGAGGGTCGTCTTTCTTACTGAACTTGGTGAGTCTGAAATTAATGTTGGTTCATGTGCAGAAGTGCTGACACACAAACACTTCCGGACAGCAAATGGTAAATGTGGGATATTTTTTTTTATCCCTATGAAATAAGTGAGTAGCTGGGAATTTTGGTCATATAAATGTGGGCTGTATCACCCAAGTATCCAGGAACCCCCAAGCCAAGACACTCACTCCTTGGTTTCACCCCCAAAGCAGGATTTTGCATTTTGGGGAACAGAAATAAAAAAGAAAAAAAAAAGAAAAAATAAGCAAAGGGAAAAAAAGGAGTGGTTCAGAGAGGAAAAGAAAAGAAAAGAAAAGAAAAGAAAAGAAAAGAAAAGAAAAGAAAAGAAAAGAAAAGAAAAGAAAAGAAAAGAAAAGAAAAGAAAAGAAAAGAAAAGAAAAGAAAAGAAAAGAAAAGAAAAGAAAAGGGTTTCAGTTGGAAGGGACATACAGTCCAATTGTCTGACCAATTCAGGGTCAAGAGAGAAAGAGAGAAAGAAAGAGAAAAAGGGAAAGAAAGAAGGAAAAAAAGAAAGAAAGAGGGAAAGAAAGAAAGAGAGAATGAGAGAAAGAAAGAGAAAAGAAAGGAAAAGAAAAAAATAAAGAAAGAAACAAAAAGAAAGAAAGAAAAGAAAGAAAAGAAGAGAAAGAAAGAAAGTTGTGAAAGTGGCGAGGCCCTGGCACAGGTTGCCCAGAGAAGCTGTGGCTGCCCCATCCCTGGAAGTGTCCAAGGCCGGGTTGGACAGGGCTTGGAGCAACTTGGGACAGTGGAAGGTGTCCCTGCCCATGGCAGGAGGTGAAATGAGAGGATCTTTCAGGTCCCTTCCACCTCAAACCATTCTGTGATTCATTCCATCCATTGCTTCATTTTCAACAGTGAAAAATAAACGGAACTTTCTTTGGAATTGTATTTTTGGAGCAAGAAGTTAAAATAGAATTTGTCACAAGTGCCTTCACACACAGATGAGGAAATTCTTATCCATGTATCTTGGCTCCAGCTTTGCTTTCAGGGAGACTCGATTTTTCTTCAGATTTCAGAAGGAATTTATTGTGTCCACTTCACATCTTGGCACTTCCAAGCATGTCCTGGGATTGGTGAGGATCTGGGACACTTTTCCTTCTCCATGAGGTTCTATCAGGGTTTCTGATGGTCCTCTGCTGGAGTACAAATGGGTTCGTGTTCTCATGGGTTCATGAGGGATACCTGGATTTAAAGAAGGGATTTGGGGCTTGGAAAAGAGCTACCAGGGTCGACAGGTTATATGGACAGGTCTATATAACATAAATGATGTAGGAAAGGTAGATAGAGGGTGGACACAGGGCCATATAACACAAATGATGTAGGAAAGGTGGATAGAGGGTGGACATTTAACATATTTAATATAAATGATGTAGGAAGGGTAGACAAGGAGTGTTCTCATCTATGAGAATGAGGAATCTGAAGAAAACTGTGAGATGAAGGGTTTCAAAGAGAACCAAACTGCCCTCAATGAAATATTGGAGTTAAACTCAAAAGGTGCAGTGAAGGCTGGGAGTGGGAATAAAATCAATGTGCAATGGGACTCTGTGGTGGTGTTTTGCTCTTGGGGGTCCAGCAAAACCTGAGGCTGCTCTGCCAGAACAGGCAGGTTAAAAGGGAGAACCTCCATGGATTTGTCTTTTTGCAGGAGAAATCCAAAACTGCCTCTGGGAATGGAGCTCTGGCCATGGCTCGTGGGTAGAGGACACTGCAAAACTCCCACTGCCAGCTAATTAAGCCTTCAACTCATTCCAAAAGCCCTTCCAGAGCCAGGAATGTGGTTGATCCAGCCCTCTCCATGCCAGGGCAGCACCATGACCAAGTACACGATGTTCTTCCAGCAAAGGAATTATATTTGAGCAACCTGGGAGCTCTGCTTGGATCTGGAATTGCAGCTCGTTCCAAATTTGGGCTCGGTTTGGCAACGGGAAGCAAAGCAGGAGAGGTGAAAATCATGGCAGGAAGATCTCCCAGACTTTGGAGAATACCTGGAAATATTTGGTGTTTGTGTTTTGGTGACCTCAGGGTGGGACTGTAGGGAGCCCAGGCTGGAAAAGTGACCTCAGGAGGCTTCCAATCCAAATTCCTGATCGAAGCTCCCAAGTATCCTCAGGACTTTATCCACCTGAGCAATGAAAACTTCCAAAGATGAGAATTGAACCACCTCTCTCGGAAGCCTTCTGTATTTCACACCATATAGCTTCTAAATCACATCCCAGTTAAATCACATCCCATTAAATCACATCCCATTTAAATCACGTCCCATTTAAATCACATCCCATTTAAATCACAACTTTATTGACTGTTATAAATATCACAAGCAGAATGATAACTGAAGGCAAATATTCTTGCTGAAACTTGAAAAAGGGGATTATAGGAAAATGCAGAACCAGGTCAGGATGGAGCAAAATGTGGGAGCTTTGGCCAACACACAAGGAATTCAGGTGATGCTCTGGAGGATTAAAATAAAGGGGGAAAATTACACTTAATTCCAAATTCAGGCCAGAATCATCACACAAATCACCCAAAATTCCAAGTCAAGACAGTTTTGTTCCAGTGGAATTGGTGGAAGAAATGTTGGTGGAAGAAATGTTCATGGAAGGCCACTGCCAATGAGGGATAACTGGAAACCTCTTGGAAATCTCCTACAAGACCGACCACAAAACCTCACTCATCTCCATGTATAAACAATCCTGAAAGCTGGAACTGGGGTTTGGGCAGAAAATAACACAATTAAATGGGATCAATACCCTTTCAACACAACATTCTTTTTATTCTGCTCAAAGGGGTACAGAAAACGAGAGATTTCGGCCTCCCTGGATCAGATCATTGGCCTGGGAAGTTGAATCTCCTGCCTCATATTTTGGACACAGAGAAGGGTCTCCTTAATTTCTTGGGTACAAAGAAGACCTAGAGAGAACAAAGAGTCAGCCCAAAACTTTGGGGTGGAAAAGACCTGCTCTAAGGAGCCAGGAAAGGCTCTTATAATATTTTTTTTTGCCTTAAATATACTTCACACAGCGGAATTTTTCAGTTCCAAACCAACCAGCCCAGCAGAGCAATGAAACTCCACAGCTGGTTTTGTGGGAGCGGTTGAAAAATTAAAATTAAAAAATTGTGTTGGGACTTCCTGAGTTTTGCTCCTCTGTTAATCGTGGGAAAGGGGTGGATAATAATAATAATAATAATAAAAAAGAAAGAATGGATTTTCGAAGGTTGGAATTGGAGGTTGTTCATGAAGCATCCGAAGGGAAAGCTGGGCTGGTGGGGGGTTTCTCCTCTTCTTCATTGGGTTCTCCAGAGTGAAAGAACTTCCCATCAGCTCCTCAGGGTCTAGTCCAGAAGAAGACACACAGGGAAGTTGCCAGCAGCCCCACTGGCACCAGGCTGATCCTCAGGCTTGTGGCACCGTCCGCGTTGCACAGGTCGGAGTAGCAGCAGGACACGGGGCGGGTCATCCCGATCCCGTCCACGTCCGACGGGACACACACGGAGGAGCACATCTTGGTGACAGTGGAGACTCCAGTGAAGGGATAAACTGACACAAAGAGAGACAGAAGGCATGTTTAGGGCTGGGGGAAATGATGGAGAGCTCTCCTTGTCCCTAGTGAAATGCTTCTTCTCACCTTCCCTACCAAAGTCTTAGTTCTGGTTCAAACACAATGTGATTCCTACCAGGAATATGGGAAGCAGCTCCCCCTGAGTGACCACTGAGCTCTTTGTCCTGCCTAGATGAGCATTACCCTGAAAAAAGTGCATTAGCCACTTTTTCTGCCTCTCCTTGGACTCTCCTCACCATCTCCTCCCTCTCCAAGCGTGACCAGGGACTCGTCAGTAGGACCTTCCAAAGGGAGAACCTCCATCTCCAGAACCTTCAGGGTCACCAGTCAGGCTGGCAAAGCCTCTGTGAGAGCTACAAAGAACTTCAGGGCATTCCTCTTTCACCTTCAGGTGACCAGAAGTTGGTGTCATAAAACTACAGAGCGGTTTGGGTTGGGAAGGAACTTAAAGATCCTCCAGTTCCACCCCCCTGCCATGGGCAGGGACACCTTCCACTATCTCAGGTTGCTCCAAGCCCTGTCCAACCCAGCCTTGGACATTTCCAGGGATGGGGCAGCCACAGCTTCTCTGGGCAACCTGTGCCAGGGCCTCCCCACCCTCACAGGAAAGGATTTCTCCCTAATATCCAACCTAAACTTACCCTCTTTAAAGCCATTCCCTGTTGTCCTATTGCTGCACGACCGTGGAAAAAATTAAACTCTTATTTCTAACCATGCTCAGCATTAACTGGGAGCTTGAGAACCTTAAATATTTACTCACACAAACACTGCTTTCAGCAGCAGCAGCAAGAGACTCTGCCCCACGGGAGCTCTTTCCCACATTTAAGTAAAAAAAAGGACCTGCTCTCCACACCAGCAGCTTCACCATAGAAACACTGATTCTTGTTAAAAGTGTGGATGAAGAAGCCGTTGTCCTTACCCTCCTTCAGGATTCATGTGGAAAGTAGGGATAAAGGGGTCGTTGTCCTTACCCTCCTCCAGGGAATACATGGTGGTCTTGCACATGTGTTCAGTCTCCGAGCAGTTCTCGATGGTCACACACTTCTCCACGGGGGTCTCGCTCTTGCACGTGTAGCACTGCAAGGTGAGAGCTGGGAGGAGAGAAAACACGAGCTTGGGCTCAGTGTGGAACACCAGAGCTGGTCTGTGCCCCTCCCTGGGGAGGGATGTTCCCAAATCCTCACGCTGAGAACGGAAATGGAAGGGTAAAATGCATCTGTGCCAATGGGAATGGGAAATACAGTGGGCTGGTGGTTGAAGCTCCCCGGATCAACTGGGATCTTTTGGATCAATCTGAGACCCCCCAGATCAATCAGAACCCCCACAATCAATCCAGGACCCCTGGATCAATGCAGAATCCCCTGGATCAACCCAAGACATCCAGATCGATCTGGGACACCTGGATCAATATGGCCCCCCCCGGATCAGTCTGAGATCCACTGGATCAATCCAGGTCCCTTGGATCAATCTGGGCCCCCCCAGATCAATCAGGATGCCCAGATCAATCTGGGAACCCTTGATCAATACAGGACCCCCTGGATCCATTCTGGGATCCAGACCCCACAGATCAATATGGGATCCCCTGGATTAACCCAGGACCCCCAGATCACTCTGGGACCTCCAGGATCAATGCAGGATCCTCTAGATCAATATAGGACCCCCTGGATCAATACGGGATCCCCTGGATGAATCCAGAGCCCCCTGGATCAATCTGCAACCCCTCAGGTCAATCAGAACCCCCAGATCAATCTGGGACCTCCGGGATCAATGTAGGATCCTCCAGATCAATATAGGACCCCCTGGACCAATATGAGATCCCCTGGATGAATCCAGACCCCCCCCGGATCAATCTGCAACCCCTCAGGTCAATCAGGACCCCCTGGATTAATACGGCATCCCCTGGATCAATTGGGATCCACTGGATCAATCTGGGACCCTCCAGATCAATACAGGACCCTCGGGATGTCTGGAGGCTCCACAGGAACCTTGGGCCTTGCGGTGACGGGAAGAGGGATAACAGGAGTAGAGGGGTTAATTAATTAATTAATTAATTGGGTGTGATTTATAATTTATGCTTCAGAGGTGGGAGCGGAGCCCTTGTGACCCCAGAGTCAAGCAAGACAAAGCCCCACACCCAGAAGACCCCGTGAACCAGGAAAGACCTTTGGCTGATCGACCTCAGCTCCGGTCTCTGCAGCTCCTTCTCTCCTTGGCTTTGCACTGCTGGAACATCAGGAAGGCACCAGAGACTCCCAAACTCCCAGAATCACGGGGGAGCTTGGAAGAGTCCTCTGGAGCTCATCTGCTCCAATCCCCCTGCTCAAGTAGGACCACCTAAAACCCCTTGTCCGGGAATGTGTCCAGACTGAGTTCTAATTTCTCCAAGGATGGAGATTCCCCAACCTCCCCAGGCAACCTGTGCCAGCTCTCAGTCCCCCTCCTGGTTCAAAAGTGTTTCCTGGCATTCCGAGGGAACCTCCTGCGTCCCAGTTTGTGGCTGTTGCCTGCAGTCCTGACACTGGGAAGAGTCTCTTTGTCCCCTCCCTCCAGGGATTTATAGACATTTCTGAGATTCTCCCTTTGAGGCTTCTCTTCTCCAGGTTGAGCCATCCCTGGTTTTCCTCATGGCCCTTCCTTGGACTCTCTCCAGTGTGTCCATGTGATTTTTCCTGAGGGGAGTGCAGAACAGGGCATGGGGCTCCAGGTGTTGAGCAGAAGGGAAGGATCATCCACCTCGACTGATACTTCTTTTAATGCAACCCAGGATGTCATGAGGTTCCCTTCACCCATTTCTCCAACCTGCCAAGGTCCCTCTGGGTGGGATCACGACCCCCCCCCCATGTATCAGCCACTCCTCCCATGTCTGTGTCACCCACAGACTTGCTGAGGGTGCTCTGCCCCTTCATCCAGATCATTGATGAGGATGTTGGATGGGGCTGGAGCCAGTTTTGATCTCTGACCTCAAGTTACTGGTCTTTAAGTAGACTTTGTGTCACTGATCTACGGGCCTCGACATTTAGTTTTCAAGCCCTGTCTGCTCACCCAGCCCATACCTCAACAGCTTGTCCATGAGAATCTTGGAACAGGTTATCCTAAGAGGTTGTGGACTCCACATCCCTGAAGGTACTCCAGGTTGGATGGGCCTTGAAGCAACTTAGTCTAGCGGAAGGTCTCCCTGCCCATGGCATGTCCCTCCTTTCTCACTAAAAGTGCATATTGGGAGGGCTCCTGGAATAGCCAGGAAAGGCTCTTCTTGACCAGTTGTGGCAATCCCACATTCCAACTGGTTCATCACACCTTCCAGGAGGATTTACAAACATGCCACTGGCCTGAGGCACAGGACAAACCTGCAGGCGCCTGATGCAGCAGGAATGGGGATGGGAAAGGTGTTTGGGAAGCAAAGGAGTCAGGAGTTGCAAGCACACATGGAGAGGGTTGGTCCAGAGCAAAGGAGCTTCTCCCCGCACCATCCTCCTTGAACCCTTGGGATAATGAACCAGAGATATTCCCTTGGCCCGAATTTATGGCCTGGTCCTGTTGTCTTCCCAGTGCTCCATGTTTTTTTCCAGCGAGTAAGAGATTTCAAATCAGCTTTTCACTTTAAGGCCAGGTTGGACAGGGCTTGGAGAAACCTGGGCTAGTGGAAGGTGTCCCTGCCCATGGCAAGGGGTTGGAATGAGATGGTCTTCATTCTTCACGTTGCTTCAATCTGTCCTTGGACACTTCCAGGGATGAGGCAGCCACAAATTCTCTGGACAGCTTGTGCCAGGGCCTCACCACCCTCACAGGCAAGAATTAAACATGTAAACAACCACCTTGATGAATTCTATAGGGACATCTTCTGCTCCACATGGAGGCCATAGAAACAAAATTTGGTACTCAGGACTCCAAATCTGACCCTGCCTTGTTCCTCACCGGTTTATGGGTGTTCCTCATCAGCTCCATGTTGAGCTGCAAAGGCCCTTTCCAGCTGCAGGTTCCTCTCAGCTCCCAGACACACAAAATAACCACAGCCCAAGTCTTTCCTTGTCCAAATTCTTCTGAGATGGAGAAATTTTAGAGAAAAACACCGAAGAGCCCAAATTGTTGTGACACAGAGCACTCCAAGCTTAAGGTGTCAAGCCAAAATAGTGTCTGGTGTTTCCCATCAACAGGAAAGATATTTCAGGATAAGATTTTCAGGGCATTCTGCAGGTTTTCCTGAGGAACCAAACACTTGATGTGGGTCCTCTACTCCAGATCCTCTTTTCCACCCCCTTGGAGAAACCTGAATTTGTCTTAAAATCACAGCAACGTACTTGGTACAGCCCAGCAGCCCCTCTTTGGTCTGGAAGGCAGTTGTCACCTTATCTGTGTGACATTCCTGCTGAAATTCCTGTAAATCCCACTGGAAAAAGAGCAAGGATTCAGCTCATCCCAGCACACCCACAACAGGATGTCAGAAAGTCATCTTGTGAAAATAGAGATCAACTAATAAGCTAGAAAAAAAAAAAAAAAGCCCTTTTCTAAACAGACCCGGGAATTTTCTTGCTTTTATTCAAAGCAAACTTTATAATGTTTTGTTTGCTTTAATTCTGAGTCTGACAGTTGTCAAACACATCTTTGGGGGGGAAGAATCGTCACCGGTCTCAGGTTTCAGGAGATTTTGCAAATCCAAACCACAGCATTTGTGTTGCTCTCTGAAAAGAAAACCAAACAAAGCACCTGTTCCTCCCCTGCTGAATCTGCCCCTTGCAGGTCCCAGGATTTAGGAAGGAAAACGAAGTAGAAAATTAAAAATAAATTAATAAATAAAAATTGAAAGAAAATCTTGACAGAGCTCCATGTCCCATCCAGACACAAATAAAATCACACCCTAAACCATCTGGCTTTGGGAATATCCCAGTTAATAGTCCCAGCTCTTGCACAGGACTTTCCTTGGTCATCCAGGAGAACACCAAAGGAGATTTTGGGATCAGCAGAAGGAGCAAGAAGTCATTGTGGTGGTGGAAACAAGGGATGGGGAATCTATTCCAGGATGTCCTTCCCTCTGGGCAGCCCCCTTCCACCCTTAGAGGTTATGGCATCACTTCTCAGGTAGATCTTCCCAGGATGAGGGGATTCCCTGCTTTCTAGGGGATTAAAACACCAGTGTCCTAAATGTCATTCCACACTTGGCTTCATGGAGCTGGTGATGGAGGAGAAACAACTGAATCCCACTGATGGAAACAGAGAGGGAAGTTTTTCATGGCATGCCTGGATTCATGGGGCTTGTTCCCCACCTCCACATCCCAGATAGATCATCCCAAATATCAGGCTGCTGTTGTCCACACACCTCCTGCTCCAAGTCTATCCCCTCCAGTGAGTAGGCAGGTAGAATAAAAGGGATAGAAAGGATGAGGGAGGATCATGGAATCATAGAATAGAATCACAGGATGGTTTGGGTTGGAAGGGATCTTAAAGATCTTCCAGTTCCAACTCCCATCATGGGCAAGGACATCTCCCACTATCCCAGGTTGTTCCAACCTGGCCTTGAACCCTTCCAGGAATGGGGCAGCCACAGCTTCTCTGGGAAATCTAGGATGGTGGGGTCACTCCTTATGGTGACAAACTCCCAAATCCTCCAAAAAACCGGGAAAGACCCCAAAATACTTCACACTTGGTTGTTTTCTGTGGTGGCCTGATGGAATTTTCTTTACTTCAGTGTATTAATAAACAGAGCTCTAAACAAAGACACAATGATAGGACAAGAGAGGATGAGAGGGGTCGAGTTAGATGGAATTTTGGGAAGAAATTGTTCCCTGTGAGAGTGGGGAGGCCCTGGCACAGGTTGCCCAGAGAAGATGTGGCTGCCCCATCCCTGGAAGTGTTCAAAGCCAGGTTGGAGCAAGCTGGGCTAGTGGAAGGTGTCTCTGCCCATGGCAGAGTTTGAAATTCCATGATCTTTAAGGTCCCTTCAAACCCAAACCAGCCTATAACAAACATCAACCCTGCAGCACATGGGCCACCAGCTTTGTCCCAGCCCCTCTTTCCTACTTTTGGTGGCTAAAACTTGATAAATCCCACAGGGAACATATTTTTAGAGAAATTCCACCCACACTGCATTAAACTGGCTGGCAACTTTCAGGGTTAATTATTAAGAAAAAAAAGATCCTCAAAGTTAAAAATAACATTAAAAAAATAAATAAAAAGGAGTGATAGTGAGCAAGGACCTGTAAAAAAGTGAGAGCTGGAATTTGCATTAAAGAGATGACATGGCATAATCACACCCTGCCTTGTAACACTTCCTAAAGAGCCTGAACCAACAATCCCAGTGACACCGTCTGACAGGCTGGAAATATTCCAAAGATAGATTTTTTTTCTTTTGGGCTGAAAACTGCTCCAAGCAGGAGGCCTGAATTTCAGGGGGTACTGGACACATCCTACCCCATCCTGCTGAATATCCTGGTGGGATTTGGGTAAATCAGAGTAGGAACTTACCAAATTCTGTGCAAATGAAGGCAGCCAACAGAAGAGACAGAAACACCTTCATTGTTGCCTGGGTTGTCACTGCTCTTCAACTGGCTTTGATGTCAAACTTCCTGGGGGTTTCCCATGCACTGATCGTGTCCCCAGCTCCAAATCTACTGGAAAAACGAGTCCCATTGAGCTATAAATGAATTGAAGGAGCTGCAAATCAGGCCCCACCTCCTGCCTCCACCGTCACCTCTTTTCATGTTCCTTGGAGAAGAAAATTAGGGTTCAGGCTTTGGACAATGGCTGGGATTGTTTAAGGTGGGTGCCTCGTGACGGGGAAGCCCAGGGGTGTTAAATAATCCCGGTGGCCCTGTCTTGCCTTGAAGCCTGGTGATAGTTCTCCTTCCTTTTTAGGAAGGTCTGGGTGGTTTCCAGAAATCCTGGGGGAAAAAGCATTAGTGGCTGTGAACTTCAAGGCTTGGAGCCTCAAGGACTTTGCTCCTCTGTGTTTGGACCTTCAGTTGGGGACAGAGTTTATCCCTAAGAGAATCATAGTTTGAGTTGGAAGGGACCTTAAAGACCATTCCAATCCCCTCCCACAAACAGGGACATCTTCCACTAGACCAGGTTGCTGCAAGCCCCATCCAACCTGGCCTTAAAGTGGAAAACTGGCTTGAAATCCCTTTACTCACAGGAAAAAACATGGAGCACTGGGAAGACAACAGGACCAGGCCATAAATTTGGGCCAAGGGAATGTCTCAGGTTCAGTGTCCCAAGGGTTCAAGGAGGATGGTGCGGGGAGAAGCTCCTCTGCTCTGGGCCAACCCTCTCCACGTGTGCTTGCAACTCCTGACTCCTTTGCTTCCCAAACACCTTTCCCATCCCCATTCCTGCTGCATCAGGCGCCTGCAGGTTTGTCCTGTGCCTCAGGCCAGTGGCATGTTTGTAAATCCTCCTGGAAAGTGTGATGAACAATTTGGAATGTGGGATTGCCACAACTGGTCAAGAAGAGCCTTTCCTGGCTGTTCCAGGTGCTCTCTCAACACACACTTTTAATGACAAAGGAGGGAAAGGTGAAATAAAGACACTTCAGGAGATATTCCCACCACTTTTGTTGTATCACACCATCAGAGGGACTTTATTCGGGGTTATTCACTTGAACTCTTACAATGTAGAATCATTAAGGCTGGAAGAGACCTTTATGATCCCCAAGTCCAACCACAAACCCAGCACCACTAATCCGTGTCCTCAGGGGCCACATCCACAGGTTTTTTGAACTCTTTCAGGGATGCGACTCCACCACTTCCCTGGGCAGCCCAGTCCAGTGCTTGACAGCCCTTTCCATGAAGACCTTTTCCCTAATATCCAATCTAAACCTCCCCTGGTGCAACTTGTGGCCGTTTTGTCTCGCTCTGTCTTAAAACATTCCAAGATTTTCTGGGAATATTGAACGAACAACCCAATCATTTTCTCTCCAAATCTGAAGCTCCAGTGAATTATAGAATGGTTTGGGTTGGAAAGGACCTTAAAGATCATCCAGTTCCCACCCTCTACCATGGGCAGGGACACCTTCCACTGTCCTAGATTGCTCCAACCTGACCTTGGACATTTGCAGGGATGGGGCAGCCACAGCTTCTCTGGACAACCTGTGCCAGGGCCTCTCCACCCTCATAGGGAACAATTTCTTCCCAAAATTCCATCTAACTCTACCCCTCTCATCCTCTCTTATCCTACCATTGTGTCTTTGTTTAGAGCTCTGTTTATTAACATGCTCTGGTTTACCTGAAGTAAAGAAAATTTCATCAGGCCACCACAGAAAACAACCAAGTGTGAAGTATTTTGGGGTCTTTCCCGGTTTTTTGGAGGATTTGGGAGTTTGTCACCATAAGGAATGACCCCACCATCCTTGATGTTCCAGAGAAGCTGTGGTTGCCACATCCCTGGAAGGCTTCAATGCCAGATTGGAGCAAGCTGGGATAGTGGGAGATGTCCCTGCCCATGATGGGCATTGAAACTGGAAGATCTTTAAGATCCCTTCTAACCCAAACCATCCTGTGATTCTATTCTATGATTCCAAGATCCTCCCTCATCCTTTCTATCCCTATCCCCTGTGCCAGGGCCTCCCCACCCTCACAGGGAAGGATTTTTCCCCAATATCTCAACTAAATGTGGTCTCATCATCTTACAAACCCTGTTTCTTTTACAAGCAGCACTCCTGGATGACTTAAATCCTCAGGAATCCAGACAGATTGTTTTCACGGTTGCCTCTGTAATACAGTAATTATGTCGATTATGAAAGTTAAGCAGTTATTTCCAGCCCCAAAATCACCCAGGGAAAGACTTTTTTGCTATATCCTGGCTTTGCCATTCCTCCTGTTCAGCAGGGGAATGTTATAATCCTATTAAGAAGAGAGAAATTTGCTGATTGTGTTCGCCTTGTTCTTGAAGGGGGGAAGAAAAGAAAACAATTTAATACGGCTGGGGTGTGGTTTTTGGTATTAAGAGGCCTCCAACAATGTGCCAAATGACTGGTTTCACATGCACATCTGAAATGTGATCTCCACTGCCTTGTCAAATCTTGGAGGGAAGAACATGTGCCAACACCCTGCTCTTAAATGCTGCTCCCTCCTTGGGTTTGGAGGGTTGTTTTTTTGGGGGGTGTCAACATACCTGGCTTGTTTATGGTTTCAGTTGATCTTATCTGAGTCTTGAAGGCCTGAAATGTCTCCTCTTTTGTGTGGCAGCTGCCTTGCAGGGCTGGCAACTCCCCAGAGGAACAAGAAGAACTAATGGGAACATCCAACGAGGGTTTTATTGAATTCCTTTTATTATTTTATGGGAAACCATAACCACTGTGTTGGGGGGGTTCCCATTAACCACAGAGAAAAGAATTATGAAGCTGCATAAATCTGCCTCAATGACCCACGGGATGGTTGGGAAAAAAATAGGTATTTTTAGTGTCTGTGTTCAAAGGTAAATTAATACAAGAACTCTCCGCATTTCAGAGGAGTTTGTGTCATAAATAAAAGGAGAAGTTCAGCCAAATGTTTACTTCCAGCCTGAGAAACCTGTGCCAAAGCCCTTTCCTGTCCTACCTCACCAGCTGAGATAGTCTCTGGGTGGAGGCATCTGATGGGAGCAGTTGCATCCACACTGGAAAGAGCTTCCAAATCCCAAAACCTCCCAATAGATCTGCTCATGCTGCCCCATTACCAGGCTGAGATCCCACTAGGAAATCCTAAAATTACCCATCCACCTCCAGAGCAGAGTTTCAGGGGCTGGTTGGGTTTGAGAGCCTTCTTGACTTCACTATTTTAAACTTTGCATTCTCATTACTCTGATAAGTTCTTGTATATCTCCTATGAATCCCAGATTTCTTCCAGGGTGGAGGGATGCAGGAGCAAAAAAGTATGATTGGATTTAAGGGAGGAATGCTGAAAGGACGGTGTCAATCCCAGTGCTAAGGTCTTCTCACACACCTACAGAAAGTTTAAATTCAAAAACATTCCTATAAGAGGAGTAAATATTATGGGATCGTGGAATTATGGAATGGTTTGGGTTGGAAGGGACCTGAAAGATCATCCAGTTCCAACCCCTGCTATGGGCAGGGACACCTCCCACTAGCCCAGGTTGCTCCAACCTGGCTTTGAATACTTCCAGGGATGGGGCAGCCACAGCTTCTCCAGGAAATACATTCCAGCTCCTCACCACCCTCCCAGGGAAGAATTCCTTCCCAATATCCCATCTAACCCTGCCCTCTGGCACTGGGAAGCCATTCCCCCTTGTCCATCACTTCATCCCTTGTCCCAAGTCCCTCTCCAGCTCTTCTGGAGCCCCTTTAGGCCCTGGAAGGAGCTCTAAGGTTTCCCTGGAGCCTTCTCTTCTCCAGGTGAACACTCCCAGCTCTCCCAGCCTGGCTCCAGAGCAGCTCCAGCCATTGGAATATCTCTGTGGCCTCCTCTGGACTTGTTCCAGCAACTCCACGGGTCACTAATGAAAGGAACTCACGGAAGCAGCGAGGATGGGTTTGTGTGATCAGCAAACCTGGTGTTCAGAGTGTCAGGGATTAAACCACCACAAATTTCCCCTCTGACACATCCCAGCCCCCACTTGCATCCCCAAGAAACCCCAACTCTCCAGAGATGGGACACTTTGCACCAAAAAGGGAGGAATTAAACAGGTACCTCCACCCTCCTCCATTAACGGGGAACATCTCAAAAAATTCAAGAGAAACCTCGAAAAGCCAAGTATAAGACATAAACAGCCCCAAGCCTGACTCTGGCCTATCCCTGTGAATAATTCAGCAGGAATCCAACCCTGCAGCTCTTTCAGAGCCATTTTCACTGAGGCACCACTCATTAGCTCATTAGTCAGAGCAGCCTTATTCCTACTAATTGATTTTACTACCATTCCCTACAATGCATGGCCAAGATCCAGCATTTTTCTGCCTGGCTCTAAACCCCTTTTATTGGCATAGCTCTGTGAGACATTTCATCCCTCCCTCTCTCTCTCTCTCTCACCTATGGAGCTTGTAAAGGTCGGGTGATTCCCACAAGTGAGTTTTTGGAAGGTGCCCTTGGGCAAAGGGCAGATCCTCCCTGGATCTGACAAGCAGGAGGATCAAAGCACCCGGCTGGGCAGGTAACGGGTGGGTCTGACGTGGATTGGAGCTGCAGATGGATTCAGGAAGCTTGGCAGCTCTTTCCACACTGGTTTCCACCTTGATAGTGGACTGGGACATAGGATCATGGAATGGTTTGGGTTGGAAGGGAAATTAAAGATCATCTCCTTCCAACCCCCCCCCCCCCCACCATGGGCAGAGACACCTTCCACTATCCCAGATTGATCCAAACCCTGTCCAAACCGGTCCTGGAGACTTCCAGGGATGGGGCAGCCACAGCTTCACTGGGAATTCCATTCCAGCCCCTCACCACCCTCCCAGCCAAAAATTCCTTCCCAATATCCCACCTAACCCTTCCCTCTGGCACTGGGAAGCCTTTCCCTGTGTCCTGTCCCTCCATCCCTTGTCCTGAGTCCCTCTCCAGCTCTGCTGAAGCCTCTTAGGCACTGGAAGGTGCTCTCAGGTCTCCCTGGGGCCTTCTCTTCTCCAGGTGGACACCTCCAGCTCTCCCAGCCTGGCTCCAGAGGTGCTCCAGCCCTTGGAGCATCTCCGTGGCCTCCTCTGGTCTCACTCCAACAGTTCCATGTCCTTGTGCTGAGGCCCCCGGAGCTGGACAAGGTGCTCCAGGTGGGATCTACAGGGAGTGGAGCACAGGGGGAGAATCCCCTCCCTCAGCCTGGTGCCCCAAATCCTTCTGCTGCATCCCAGGGCTCTGTTGGCTCCCGGGGCTGCACCAGAGACACGAGGGAGCCTGGGCAGTGCCAGACCCGGGGCACAAAGTTCAGACCACACCACAAGCACAAAGGGCTTCTCCAACCCTGCTGCTCATCCCACATTCCCACCAGACCTCCCTACATCCCCCCTCTGCCCCAGCCATGTCAGCTGTGCCTAAAAATCAGGGATGTTTTGTATATTCACCAGGAACAAGCTGATTTATTTTCCTGAGGAGTCTTGTTCCCTCCAGGTAAACATTCACCTGCCTCCTTATTTATTTTTTTTCCCAACCTGTTTTTCTCCCTCTTTGAATTCCATGCAGGCACCTCTTATCTCCAGGTTATTATTTAGATTAACCTCTGTGTAGCACTTAACTCCTTCTGGGGGAGACCTTCACATCCATCACTTCCCTGGCTGGTGGCCATGGATAGAGTTGTCCTGAGGGAGGATCTTATGGGAATTAATAACGACTCAAATATGTTCTCTCTCTCTCTCTGTGTTTATGATGTGCACAGAAAGGATTGATCATATTTTTATAACTACTGGGAATTTGTCTTCCTTCCCTATCAAATTTCTTCCAGTTTCCTTTTATTCTTTTTGCTTCCAAGCTCTTTTTTCCCTTCCTGTCAACTCTGACTGAGGTACTAATCACTTGTTTGGAGATGATTTGCTCCATCCAGCTTTCCAAGGCATTGTTAACGATGATGCAGGAATGTAAATCACTTGCTCAGTGTAGCTGTCACCTGCTTTAATTATCCCCTGCCTCCTTCAATCCAAGGGACAGGAGATACTTTCCTACCTGAGTCACTTCTCGCTGACCCAGAAGGGAAGAACAAGGACAACACATGTAAAACAGACTGAGAAGAACCAGCTTTGCCTCCAGGCCCTTCTCATCCCCCTCTAGACTGCAGCACTTGGAATCGAAGCTAGAAATAGCCACATCTTGGAATGTGTTCTCAGGATTTCTGCCCAAACCAGTAGAAAACCTAAATGAAGGTATCGTGTGTGTCTTGAACCAAAAAACATCCCAGGCTTGGCCTCCCGGTGCCAGAAGATTTCAGGAAGATGCTTCTGCTCCAATGTCCACGGATCTCCTGTGCTAAGGAGCCCAGGATTGGACACAGGATTCCTCACAAGTGCTGAGTCGGAGGGGAAGGATCATCTCCCTGAACCTCCCGCTCTTCCTGGCACAGCCCAGAAGGTCCTTAGCTGGCTTTACCACCAAAGAACATTCCTGCTTCATGTGCAGCTTGATGTCCACCATCCTCAGCTCCTCCTCTGCAAAGCTGTTTTCCATCTTCACCATCTCACAGCCTTTCCTGCTGCCTGGGGTTGCTCCTCCCCAGATCCTAGACTCCACATTTCCATTGGCTGAATTTCCCAAAGTTTATTCTTCTTTATTCCCACTGTTTATTTTTCCAAGCTGTTCAAATCCCTCTGGGTGGCATGTCCACGTCCACCACTTCTCCTAGCTTTGTGTCACCTGCAAACCTGCAGGCTCTGCCACATCTTCAAGGTCGTGAACAGCTTTGACCCCAAAAACAAGTCCTGTGGTGCCCCCACTGGTGACTGGCCTCCAACTGGACTTGGTGCCACTGGTCACAAACCTCTGGAACTGGTTGATCCACCAGTTTTCAATCCACCTCCCTGTCCACTTTGTCCAACCCTTCCTTTGTCACCTCACCCAGGAGGATGTTGTGGGACAGTGTTGAAAACCTTAATGAGGTGGAGAAAACCCACATCCACCTCTCCCTCCTCATCCACCAAACCAGTCCCCTCATGGCTGAAGGATTTCATGATGGTGAGGCCCAACATCTCCTTTGGGAATCCGTGCTGGCTCCAGGCTCATGATGGTGCTTTTTGTCTTGTTCCCCACCCTCAGGATCCTGAGCTCCACCACTCACGGTCACTGCAGCCCAACCTTCACACCTTCAGCAAGTCCTTCCTTTTTCACAACTGTGAGGTCCACAAAAATCCCTCTTTCCTCAGGAATCTGTGACCAGTTCACTCCAAAATCCTCCAAGATTGTGCTGCTGATACTGGGATGCTGAAAGCCCTCCCTGAGTCCCAACACTTGAGAATGTGAGGCTTTTTCCAGTTGTGTGAGGGAGGCTCTATCCACTTTGTGAGCAGGTGTTCTGTATCAGACACCCACCACAACATCCCCTGTGCTGATCCACCTGCCCAAAAGCTCTCAGCTGACTCATCATCTATCCCCAGGCCAAGCTTGAGGGATTTTCGCTGTTTTCTTACATAAAAGCAACTCCTCTTCCTCACTTTTGCAGCCTGTCCTTCCTAACCATTCCATATCCAGCCATAGAATGGTCTAATTTGGAATTAAGGACCATCTGGTTCCAACCCACCTTCCACCAGACCAGGTTGCTCAGAGCCCAGCCGTGGTAGCCCTCAATTCTGTGACCTATCCCACCACTTCCCTCTGATCCCAAGATTCCAGGTGGTTTGGCCATGGATTTGACCACAGGCAATACAGGGAATTATGAAACAGATGGATTTGTTCAGCCTGGAAAAACGATGAGAAGGGAGGGCTCGGGAGGCCCAACAGCACCTGCCGTGAAAAAGGGTCGGGGAGAAGGTTGGGCTGGAATTCTTCTCATCTCCAGACTCCTGGTGAACTTCCTTCTGCATCCTGCTCCTTGGAAAAAGGGGCTTGTGGTCCTGGAATGCCGACACACCCATCCCAGTACATCCTACCGGGATGCACTGGTAGAACTGGGGCCCAGCGCTGCCACCTCCTGACGAGAGGAGAGAATGCAAATCCCGCATCCCAGCCCGTTTCCCGAGGAAGGAAGGGAGGAATTTTTAGGACTATTTTGGTAATTATTAATTTTTCACTATTTCCAAAATTCGGGTTTTGGAATCATTTGGTTGCAACCAGCTTTGGGATGAGAAACCTCCTGTGACAATAAAATGAGGAGAAAAATTCTTTAAATTTTTCCTTAAAAAGGAGAAAAAATCTCTATTTTTTTCCTAATTAAGGAGAAAAAAATTCTAATTTTTTCCTAAATAAGGTGGAAAATTACCTAAAAAAATTATCTAAATTGCCTTGAACAACCCATGAGTTGAATTCCAATGTGGCAAAGACCCTGAACACTCCAAAGTGATCACACACAAGGTGTCACCATCCCTCATCTGCTGAGAGCTCTTGTTTTTTCGGTCATTTATCCTCTAATATTTTGAAATGTGATACCAAATGGGGGCTGGACCCAGCAGGTTTAACAGGTCTGAGCTCAGCAAGGAGCCTTGGGGTGAAACTCAGACTCTGGAGCGAGAAAGGGTCACCACATCCCCGCAATTTGAGCAATGAGAGACATGACGTGAGCCAGGAGATCTTGGAACCTATGGAAAAACACAGGACTTGGCTCTGGGAGATGCAGGAGTGACAGGAATGTCACAGGAATGTGTGTGAAACACGATCCACCCAGTTGTTAGTGGTGTTAACTGGAGTGGAGAAGGAGAGCAAGGTGCTACTTGCATCTCTCCCCCAGGAGTCTGATGCTCCTCACAGCTCTTCCTCCAGGAATTTGATGCTCCTCACAGCTCTTCCTCCAGGAATTTGATGTTCCTCACACCTCTTCCTCTGTGAGTTCGATGCTGTAAATGTTACATTTCACTCCTGCAACTTTAATTCCTTCTACACGAAGGTACCGGAGTCACGGTGACATCAGAACTGGCCAAGTGTCCCTGTATCCCAGGAAGGGTCAGATCTCCAAACCCAAGGAGGCCAAGGTATGTTGTGCAAGGTTTTAAATCTCTTTTCCTCGGGAGATGACAAGCGGGAAGGTTGGAACATGCTCCCACAGCCGTGCAAAGCACTTCCCACCTTTCCAGCCTCCTCTGTTGCACCTGGAGGTGCCATCTTCACCCTTTTGCCCCTTCATGGTCTCTCGTGTGGCCCTCAAAAGCCATGAAGTGGGAAGCAGGGGAAGCAGGAGGACAGAAGGAGGAGAGGGTCGGCACCGGCAGGAAGGTGGAGCTCTCGGTTCAGTCATTTTTTTGCCTTCCCTCAGCATCACTCCAATTTTAAATTGCAAATTCTCCACCCACGTGCTTTTCCTGACTCCTCCACTTCAAAAATTCCCAATGAATCACCTTTCTGGAGATTATTCTCTGACTCCAGTGCTATTTCTTCCTCCAAAACCTGTATTTGCCATGGTTAGAGGGGAGGCATGTCCAGAGGGACAATAAAGGACGGGAATTAACTTCTCTACTCTGCCCTCATGAGATTCCACCAGGATTGTTACATCCAGGCTGGATTCCTCAGCACAGGAATGATGTGGACATGTTGGAATGAGCCCAGAGGAGGCCATGAAGATGATCAGAAGGCTGCAGAACCTCTGCTCTGGACACAGGTTGGGAGAGATGGGAATGTCCAGCCTGGAGAAGAGAAGGCTCCAGGGAGAACTTCCAGGGCCTAAAGGGGCTCCAGGAGAGCTGGAAAGGGACTTGGGACAAGGAATGGAGGGACAGGACACAGGGAATGGCTTCCCACTGCCAGAGAGAAGGGTTAGATGGGATATTGGGAAAGAATTCTTGGCTGGGAGGGTGGTGAGGGGCTGGAATGGAATTCCCAGCAAAGCTGTGGCTGCCCCATCCCTGGAAGTGTTCCAGGCCAGGTTGGATGGGACTTGGATCAACCTGGGATAGTGGGAGGTGCCCCTGCCCATGGTAGGGAGGTTGGAACAAGATGATCTTTAATTTCCCTTCCAACCCAAACCATTCCATGATTCTCTGATGGGAAGGCAGGAATTCTCCCACTTTGGACCCATTTTCTGATGTCTCATACTCTGAGACGATCAACACAACCTCAGGATACCAAGGAGAAGCATCTCTTCCAGAGCCAACTGGAAGAGAAACACTGGGAATAGTTCCCAGAAACAATTCCAGGCATTTGACATCTCTTAACAAGGCTCACCTGGAAATATGGACCTGAAGGAAGGAAGCAGCTCCAGAATCTCTTTGTCAAAACATTAATGAGGCCCCCTCTTGGATTTGGAGATGTTGGGACCATTTTCCTGGTTTTCTGAACACCTGGAATGTGGGAGAGCCCATCCCGGGCCTGTCCAGAGACAGGCAGGTCCTCGGGGAGTATCAGGAGCAATGTGAGAAGAAATGTTGGGAATTCCAGGGAGGAGGGAGGTGCAGCCTCTGAAGAGCAGGTTTTTTCTGTGATCCCCTGCTGTGCAATGTCCTCCAGTCCCCAAAATATTCCCTGTCATCACTGGTGCCTCCCATCCCCAAAATCCCTTATAAATATGGATTTCAAGGAAGGAGGGCAGTGGAGAAGACCCTTTCCCAGAAAGTGTCCAGGCCAGGTTTATCCAGAGAAGGAAAGGTATTTTTATATCTTTGTTTCAAACAGCCTTTAGTTATTCCTAAAGAACCCCTGAGCCCATCACTGTTATTCTGTTTGTCTCACATTCCTCAAGGAATATAATCCCTTTCTCCCATGGGATCCAACCAGGATCTCAAAAAGTATATATACATAAATATATATATATATAAAAATATATATGTGTGTATATATATATATAAAATATATATAAATGCAATATAGTAATATATCATATATATATAATATACATATATAGTAATATATAATATACATATATATAGTAATATATAATATATACAATACACAATATTTAATATATATAATATATAATATATATTATATATATGATTATATATATAATATATAAAAATGTAATATAGATATATATATAATATATATGGTTTATATTATATATAACATATAAATAACATGTAATTATTAAATAATAGAATAAATAATAAATACAAGTCAATAACAAATAATATCATGTAATATATATAATATAATATATACTATTACTAGATAATATATATTTTGTATATAAATATATATTTATATGCTATATAAAAATAATATATATTATATAAAATATAATATATATTATATATTATATATTATATACTATATATATTATATAAATAATATAAATACATTAATAATAAATAATGTGATAAATAAATTATTAATTAATAAATAATATATAATGTGTATAAAATATAATATATGATATATACTATATCATATAAAATATATTTATTGAGTGCATGTAAAAATATATACTATATCACATATAGTACATATCATGTATAAAAAGATATAATAATATATAAAATAATGTAATAAAACAATAAAATATTCTTTAAAAATTTTAAACAAAAATTCCAGTGAGCCATTCTTACAATGCACTGTGAACATCCCCGGTTTGGGCCAGCAGGGGGGTCTCCTGAGCTCCATGTCTGTGTGTCCCTGTGTCCATCTGTCCACAGGCAGGAGCGGGGTTGGAGCAATCCCTGCAAACCTTGGGAGTGCAGGAAGAGGAGCAGCTGCCCCCCAACCACCCACCCAGGGGCCATTCTGTGCCCAAAATATCCTCCCTTTCCAATAAGAGCTCAGGCTCCAAGGACAAATCTCATCCCCGTTCCCGGCAGGGTCACAGAAAAGTCAAGGATATTTATGAGCTATTGAAGGCAAAGACAATCCCTGTTCTTTATCCATCACAGGAAGAGATTCCAAAGGCCTTGAGATGACATGGATGGATTTATCCCTCCTATATTCCAGAGGCTCAGCCTCATGGCTGTCCTTTTGACCCAGCTTTGAATCCCATCCAAGCACTTTCCTTTCACCCAAAACAAGGAATAACATCTGTAATATCCACAGAATCAGCCAAAGACTTTGTTCCAAGTGTCTCTTTTTTATTAATTCCATATATTTTTTTTATTAGAATATAAGAAACAATATGTGACATACACTCCACTTGTACTTACATTAATATATTTAAAGGAATTGATGCTGCTTTATCCTGCTTATTCTGTTACAACAAAGGTAATACACAGTTACAAATCTCACACCTATGGATTAGTAAAACCAACGTCTCAGTGGAACCACCCCAGTGAAAAAAGATCATCCAACAAAGCTGAAATAAAAGGTATCAATATTTTGATTTTTTTTTTCAGCAACACTTTATTGGCTTATTAGATTTCCATTTCAGTTTTGATGAAACAATAAGATTTGGGCTGGGGGAAAAAAAAAGGCATTCTCTCGGAAAATATTGGACCTGGGAAGCCTGTTAAGCCTTTTATTTCTCAATTTTCACTATCAGAGCAAAGCTGGATGAATTAAAACCTTTAATCTGTCTCTGATGTCGCTGATGCTCTGCTTTTTGTGCAGTTATTTGGTTAAAGGCAGCTCTTCCTCCTTGATTTCTGAGTTTGGGGCTTCAAAGCTCCTCTCCCGAGTCTGGGAAGAACCAGTAGATGGCAGGACTTCGCTTCCCTGGGTTCCCAAAACGTCAGATTGGGGGGTTGTGATCCCTTTCCAGCTCAGATCCCATTCCAGGGGTGAAAGAACTCCTTCAGGATCAAGGAAGGACTCAGAGCCACTTTCATCCCAAGCATCCTGAGACCCCACTGAGGACCCTAAACCTCCACATATCCAGATGTGCAGCACATCTGCCTTTCCCAGAGGGCACAGACGCCCAGAACTCATTCCTTGGACATACAGACATCAGACAGAGCTACCAGGCTTCCCACAGGGGTGATAGAATCAAAGCCTCTTCTGTGGAAAATAAGGTCCCTGGGAGAGAAATCCCTTCCAAGAACCCCCAACCGGAGTAAATCAACACCGAGAAAGAACATTCTTGGAGTAACGAGGTGGATCCTTGGAGTAATAATTAAACATCGTTCCTTCTGTTTGTACAATTCCCCCACCTCAGGTTTGTCTTTTCCAAAAGAAGACATTTTGCCCTTTAAAAAACAACAAAAACAACCCACAATTCTTAAAAAAAACCTGGAAGAACTCGGTTCATTTTAAAGTCCTTCTTTCTTGGCAAACAGCAAACACCCAGAATTTGGGTGGAAAGGGCTGATGCCACAATAAATTCTGAGTGGTTTTTTTTGGACAATACACCAAAAAAAAAAAAAAAAAATTAGAGCCCTTGGTGGTAGATGGTTGTTGAAATACAGCCATTTCCAGCATGGAAGCACTGAACCCATTTTCTCTCATGAACATGCTCCAAAACAGGCAGGTATTTCATTTAAGCTCTTCTTCTTTTCCAGTAAAAACTATTCCAGGATATTTTAGGCTTCTAGGGAGCAAAGCTGCCTCCCCTCGTAACCTCTTGTCCTCTGGGAAGAGGTGAATATCCAAGTTTTCCGCTCAGATTTCTGTCCCTTAATTCCAAAGTCCACATAAACACCTCCAAAGCACTTCAGGGCTGTCCCACCACGGCCCTCAAGTTCCAAATCCGGCACTTGCTTCATCAACCCACAGGTTTTATCACTTTATAAACGCCGGGTTCTTCCTGTTTATTGTCTTATTATTAATGTTTTTAATCACTTCAGCTGCCCATTTGCAGGCCTTTTTCCCCTCCTGGGCTTTACAACAGCTGAGGTTCTCACATGGATTCTCATTCTGGGGATTTGGGGGGCAAAAAAAACCCTCTGTGGCAGGAGCAGAAATTAGGAGGTTTGGAAGAATTGGTGATAAAATGCTCAGGATTAAACTGTGATGAGCTGTCACACCCTCCCCCTCTCAAACATACTTAAATCTGTCAAAGAGATCTTTGCACATGTGTTCAAAAGTGAAAATATCTCTTTTTTCCATAAGGATTATAGCACATGAGGAGGGAAGACAAAAAGGGAGTGAAGAGGGAAAACAAATCTCCAAAATATGCAATTTATCCATCATTTATAGCTCAAATCCACGAGTGAATGACCTTCAGCTCTGTCCCCTGGCAATGTCATTAATATAAATTGTTATTTTATGGGATAAGCAGCCTCTGAATGCTCCTCCCACCAGCCTTTGCTCCCCTTTAGAACCAAATCCTTGGCACCGGCAGACCCTGGAACGCTGAGATAGGAAGGAAATGGCTTTTGGAAGAGACAACCAGGTCTTGTGGCTTCAGGTTTGTACAGTTTGGCACCTTCAGGAGCCTCCTAAAGGAATGGCCAGGCTTTAGGACACAGCTGTGCTCATGGCTTGAAGTTTAGCTCTTTCCTAGAGGTGTTTTAAGTCCAAAATCAACCCCCAAACCTGTTATCAGGTGGCCAGAAAAGAGTCACAGCCCCATTTCAAGGCAGAGCACCCTGGGTGCCACCTCGGTGTCACAGCCAAGTGCTGAGGAACAAATTAACCCAAGCAAGGAGGTTTGGAACCCTCCTGGGAGGAAGGCCGAGGCACAGGGAAGCTGGGGAACATTCACCTTATTTTTAGGAAGTTTTTCCCCAGTTTTCCCTGTGCTCCACGTGCATAGCAGAGGTTTGTGGGGCCCCATGGCCCCAGCAGGTCCCAGGAGGTGAGGGAGGATGATTGACCCAGAGGAAGGCACATCTGAGGACCCACACAAGTGATTCATCCTTCCCAAACTCCTCATTAATTGCAGGTCACATCCTCACGACCGGTCCCTCCTGTCGGGAAGCCTGTCATTAACACGTGTCATTTAATTAAAACACGGGGGGAAGGAGGGGTTAAAAACCACGAAACCGCCTTTGCTGCCAATATTTCTACACCATCTTTCAAAAGAAGCTGTTTGTCAACTCATTTAAGGGGGGACAGACATAAAATTGAACAGTGTGTGGAGCTTTAGGTTGGATTTTGACACAAAACAGGAGAACCTCGAGGAAGGCAGGGCCAAGAAGTGCCAACCACCTGATTTTTGCTGCTAGAAAGAAGAAAAAAAAAGCCCAGTGCACCTCTGATCAACCAGTGGAAGTGACAACAAGCTTTCAACTGGAACTTTAAGGCTGAATTTTGGCTTGCTTTTGCGTCTGGCAGGTCCACAGGCGAGCAAAGCAGGCAGGATGGATGACACAAAGATGGCAGGAGGACAAATCTCCCATGGGACAGCTCAGAACTTCCAGGAGCAATGCTGGGAAGATCCTGGGAGCTGAGGGGACAGCAGGAAAGATGAAGTCACCCCCAGCAGGTCCATGTGCACCATCAGGCATTGCAGGTCGAGCCCAGAGATCTGAATATTGGCATCTTGGCCTGTGACTCCACTGAATTTTGCAGACAGACCTGGTTCCTTTAGGGATGCGTGTTGTTGTGTCTCACCATCACAAGTCCAAAGTTGGGGAAACTGAGGCACCGAGTCTTTGTAAGATGCAGATGAACTTCCAGAGGTCCTGCTCCTGCTGTGTTTGCTCCATTGGGGTTGACTCAGCCCTCAAAAACTGGCATTTTTTCACTAAAATTCACCTGGAAAAAGCGATTCCCAAGAGAGCTGAGGCAAGCAGGCCCAGGAGGGTTAATCAGCAAGGACAGCAACAGGGAGGAGAGATGCACCTGCTGCTCAGAGGTGAAAGGGAACGTTGAAATGAAGCTCTCAAAAGCTGCTCAGGAGGGTGAGAGGCCCAAAGGTTTGGATTTTCCATAAGAGAATTCCTAATCTCTGCCTGGGGCAAGGAAACACAGCACACATCCCACCGTAGGTACCAACAGGAGCATGTTTATTCAGGTCTGGCACTTACAGAGCTGAGAAGGACAAGGTACAGGTCACTCTTTTTCCAGAAAAAGTCAGCCCAGGATTCAGAAGAAACGAAATTATTCTATAAAAAGACAGACTGCAGCTGCAAGGGGGTGGGAGGGGGGGCCAGGAATGTGTCTCCCTTTGGATCATGCATTCCCAAAGCCCGTGGTGCCACCCACGTGCTGGAGCCAGGAGAGAGGCAGGAAAGTCTGAGCTCTTCACCTGGTGGTGCTGTGGGGGGTTAATCTTGGCGAGTCCCAGCCTGCTTTTAACCAACCTTAGAAACGAAGGGGGAGGTTATTTATTAGGTAGAAAAGCAGAAAACCCTTCCAAAACGATCCACCTTGGCCAAGGAGGCGCGAGGGCGCAGCGGGGTTTGTCCACGGGAAGAGAGAGAGAGAGAGAGAGAGACAACAGCTCAGCTGAACCGCCCACGGCTCCGACGCTTGGAAGAGCAGAAAGTCTGGGAAATGACGGCCTCGGAAGCCCGCTGAGAAGTGGAGGATCTCCTTGCAGACAGCGACAGAGAAGATATCGGCTGGTGAGACCCACGGGGGGGCCTCCAGGAGGTGGCTCTGCCTCGGCCAACCCCGTCACTCTCGAGCCCGGAGGACGTAGAAGAAGCTCACGAGGATCCCCAGGGCCAGGAGGGTGGAACTGGCCCGGACGCCGCTGGAGCCGCTGATGTTGCACAGGAAGGAATCGCAGCAGTAGACGGAGGCGGCCGCGATTCCCAGGTTGATCCCAGCGCTGGGGCAGATGGGGGAGCAGCCCTTGGAGATGGACTGGCCGGATTTGCCGCCTGGATTTGGGGTGGGGTGGGAAGGAAGAAAATAAGACAGGTTTAGAGCATTTCCAAGACAAGTTTAGAGCGTTTCCAAGACAAGTTTGGAGCATTTCTAAAGGCAATTTTAGAGCGTTTCTAAGGACAGGTTTAGAGTGTTTCTAAAGACAGGTTTAGAGTGTTTTCAAGACAGTTTAGAGTGTTTTCAAGGCATAGGTTTAGAGCGTTTCCAAGACACAGGTTTAGAGTGTTTCCAAGACACAGGTTTAGAGTGTTTCCAAGACACAGGTTTAGACTGTTTCCAAGACACAGGTTTAGAGTGTTTCCAAGACACAGGTTTAGAGTGTTTCCAAGACACAGGTTTAGAGTGTTTCCAAGACACAGGTTTAGAGTGTTTCCAAGACACAGGTTTAGAGTGTTTGCAAGACACAGGTTCAGAGTGTTTCCAAGACCCAGGTTTAGAGTGTTTCCAAAGACTAAGGTTTAAAGTGTTTTTAAGACACAAGTTTAGAGTGTTTTCAAGACAGTTTAGAGTGTTTTCAAGACAGTTTAGAGTGTTTCCAAGACACAGGTTTAGAGTGTTTCTAAAGACAAAGTTAGAATGTTCCCAATACAGGTTTAGAGCATTTCCAAGACATAGGTTTAAGAGTGTTCCCAAGACAACTTTAGAGTGTTTGCAAAGACAAGGTTAGAATGTGCCTAAAGACAGGTTTAGAGTGTTTCCAAGACAGGTTTAAAGTGTTTCTAAAGACAAGGTTAGAATGTTTCTAAAGACAGGTTTGGAGTATTCCTAAGACAAGACTTGGAAAGAATCAGTGTGTGAGGGCAAATTTTGCACTGGAAAAAAACCTTTAAGGTTTCTCTGCTCTAAACACTGGACTTGGTTCAGCACAGATCTCTCTTGTAATTTTTCAGGTGTCCTCAGCAATCCGTGGCCTCAGTTCAATTAATAAAATCCCTTAAATAGATTTATACAGGGCTCAAGTGTTCAGTTATGAATTTAACAATCACAAAGCAAGGTTTGGCTCTTCTCTGGTTAAAAAAAGAAATAAAAGAAAAAGGCCAGGAATTTTTTCCACAAGACCCCACACAAATGTGCAGTGGCAAAATCAGTGGGAGAAGAGCCTGAACAGGAGCTGAGACTTTTAACTGGGGACAGAAGAGTTTGTGCTCTCATAAACTGTTTCTTTGCTCTGTGCCATCACTTGTGCAGGTAATGGCATCCATTTGTTCCAGTAGAGACTGGGAGGACACAAAACCCTTCTGCTTTCTTTTTGTCCTTTTCCTGATGCTCATTTTCGGCTCAGACTTTATAAACTTTCTAAGTGTTGTTTATGTGTGAGATGTGTCATGGACACAGCCCATTGTTATCAGGGCCTGGTTCATATAAAATTCATATAAAGCTCTGCTGAGGAATCCCAAAAATCTCACTCCAGCTTCACCCTGGGACTCCTCAAGTGAGACAAGGAGCACTGGGTGTTCAAGGGAGGCACTTTGGAGCCAAGTGTGCACTTCCAGAGAGGCACAGCCCAAATGAAGGGGCAGAGAAGAGGAAATAATCAGCACTGGGCTGAGATGGGAGTTTATTAAAGCTCCCAGGCGTTCACAACCCACCCATTCCGGCATGGAACATACCTTCCTCCTGGAAGGCACAGCCAGGATGGGATCTTGGCTCTGCAAAGACCTCCCAGAGTACCCTGCTTCTCTCAGAGCAGCAGCTGGGAAGCTCAGAGCCTCCCAAACCTTTCCTGCCACTCAGGGAGGAAAAACACAAATGTCCCTTCCTGCCTCGGCCACGGAAAGCGAAGAAGCCCAGGTGGGGCTCTGGGATGAACAACCCAGACACAAGGGGGGAAAAAAAAGCAGGAGTAGCAAGCCTGGAGCTTCCCACAGAGGAAGCCTGCAGCATCCTCCACGCTTTCACTTATTCATCAGCACAACCTCCCCACCCCCTCCCTGAATTCCCCTCGGACTCCTCCGGCGTTGGAGCGGCACGTGGGCCTTAACGTGACTCCTCCCGGCAGCGCGTCCCTCCCCAAAATTCCCGGGGGATGGTCCGACAGCGGTTGCTAAGCAGAACTTTCCCTTTTTTTTTCCCCAGCCAAAGGAAGGAAAAGCCTTCGTGCAGCTTCAGCAGGTGCCCCAGGAGAGCGGCCGAGAGGGGCAGGAGGCGCTGCCAGCACTCACCGAGTCCCACTCCGACGTACGTCGTCACGCAGTGGTTCTCATTCTCCCCACACTTGACAGGCTTCAGGCAGGCCCAGTTGGAGGAGGCATCAGAGCACGAAAAGCAGATGAGTGTGTGGGCTGCAAGAGAAAAGAGACACCTCAGTTAAGGCTGGTGGGAAGATCTCCTCACTTGGTCGTCACCACCTCCGACACACGGCACGTATCGCATCCCCCCGCAGCTATTTCACCTGTATCGACCTGCAGTTGGGGTTTTTTTCCCCAAAAAAACTGGCCTAGTGAAAGATTCAAGCATAAGGGATATATTTTGAGCTCTTGGAAGGATCAGCTAAAGCCTGGATACAACCACAGCCTGGTAGTTTATAACACCCTCCTGTTTGCACCAAGTTCAAGCCACAGTTGCCGACACAAAACTAAACAGCAGAGGCAAGTTTTTGGGATTTGGGCTTATTCAGCTCAGCCACCATGGACACAGTGCCCCTGTCTGTGGAACTGGATGATCTTTAGGGTCCCTTCCAACCCAAACCTTTCCATGATTGTGTGACATACTCATGGGTTCGAGCTTTCCATGCCCTGCCTTTGGGCACAGGGTGGGACTCTCGAGGCTGGGCCTGTGCAGGGCCAGGAGTTGGACTCGATGATCCTTGTGGGTCCCTTCCAGCTGGGCATATTCTGTGATTCTGTGACACCAAGATCAGGCTCCACTTGACCTACATCACCTGGTGGAAATGATTTCTCAGCTGGAGCAAGTCCAGCATTGCAGCAAGACCTGCAAGGACTTGCACCATCCCACTGCTCAGGGAGTCACAGCACTACGAGGGCAGTTTGTGCATCCAAGCTTTTCAATTTGGAGCAGGAGCATCCATTTCCATGCCTTCCTCCAAGGCAGGTCTCCCTTAAATCATGGAATCACTTAGGCTGGAAAAGACCTCTAAGATCACTGAGTCCAACCATTAGTTGCAAAGTTCCCCACTAAACCAAGTCTTTAAGCAAAGCATCTACAGGTTTTTTGAACACTTCCAGGGATGGTGATTCCATCCATTCCAATGCTTGGCCACCCTTTCAGGGAAGAAATTTTCCCTAATATCCAATTTAAACCTCCCCTGGCACAATATTTATGGCTTACCCTACACCAGCAGGATGGGCTGCACTAGCTGGTTCCCATCCCTCATCCTTCAGGAAAGGGGAAATATTGGAAACCAGCATTCGGGGGTGAGAAATGGTTGTGGAAACAGCCTGGACTCAGCAGAGATGCAGGGACTTTGATCTCCTCTGTATTTTACACACAAGAACATCACACCCACACTGCAGTTGTTGACCTACATCTGCAGGTAGATCAGGGCTCTTCCCAAGGTTTCAGGGGCTCTGATTTTTTGAGCTCTTCCACGAGGCACCTCCTTCCTCCTCTGTATTTACAGGATGCAAAACAGAGCAGGGGCTGATCCAGGATGGGAAGTTCAAGGCAGAATCATTCCTGCTCCCACCATGAACAGATCAGCACAGAATCACAGAGTGATTTGGGTTGGAAGGAACCTGAAAGATCATCTCATTCCAACCCCCAGGGACACCTTCCACTATCCCAGGTTGCTCCAACCTGGCTTTGAACATTTCCAGGAATGGGGCAGCCACAACTTCCCTGTTCCGGGGCCTCATCACCCTCACAGGGAAGAATTTTTTCCTAATATCTCATCTGAACCTACTCTCTCTCAGTTTGAAGCCATTCCTGCTTGCCCTATCACTAAAAAGTCCCTCTCCAGCTTTTTTGTAGGCCCTTTCAAATATTATCCCAAAGATGTGAAGCTTCACAGAGGCTCAGCAGTCCCTGTCACAGATATTTTGAAGAATAGGTTGGACAAATACTTCTCAGAGCTGTCCCACTGCTGTGGAACTGCACAACGTGTTGAGGTTCTTCTCGATCCTGTTCCCCTCAGGAAAATAAAGTTTGAGGTTCTTCTCGATCCTGTTTCTCTCAGGAAAATAAAAGGGTCAAGGTTCTTCTCAATCTTGTTTCTCTCAGAAAAATAAAAGGTTTGAGGTTTTTCTCTCAGGAAAATAAAAGGTTTCTACAAGAAAATTGAGGAAAAAAAAAGCCCTAACAATTGTTCTCAGGAGAATGACTTTTGAGCAGCCACAGCCAAAGAGGAGAAAAGAAAACAAAACATAATCTCACAGAAACAGATTAAAGTGGGTTAGTGGGAGGTCCTGAATGTCACATCAGGGCAGCCAAAGGACTCTGCTTTGGAAGGGAAGCCAACACCACAACCCCCCGAGCAGGAATTTCCTGGAGTGTCTCATCCACCCTCCAAGGATCATCACTCTGGCAAGGATCCCTGCAACAAAGCCGGGTTACCTGAGCGGCAGCCACAGCCACCACACAGGATTCCAGGGCCACCAGCTGAGTCAAAAACCCCAGTAGAGATTCCTCAGTGGGCCCTGGCTCTGGATTTAGGAGAGGGGGAGGAGGATGGAACCAGCTGTTGAGTCATTGAGCCCTCCAAGCGCTCCCATGGCTTGGCCAAAACTCCCCGTGGGACGTCAGAGTGAAACCCAGTTCTGCTCCTTCGTCCCCTTCAGGTGACCTGTCCCAAACCCTCCACTTTGCAACCACTCTGAGGAGGCAAATTGACTCATCCCATTGCATAGGAACCCTCTGCAAGCAGGGATGAAGTGGATTACAGGCTTCCTGTGGGCATTAGGGCAGGACAGATGTCCCCACATGGATTTGCTCGTTATGCTGGAGGCACGAGTAGCTCAATGATACTCATTAAACCTCGAGAAGTTCCAGGAGCAAACACACCAGAAATATTTGTCCATGACACAAAAGTGCCTTTAGGCATGACATTCTCTGCCATGTGACTAAATCTACAGCATCTCCTACCTGTCCCCATGTTTTTCTTTGTCACACCCACCTATTACCCCTTAACAGAGACGGAATCTTTCCAGGAGAGGCAAGTCCTTCGACATAATTTAAGTGAGGAAACATTCAGTCCCTTGCTGCCCCCAAAATCCACCTAAATAACCCCCTGCAGAGTTCAGAGAGCACAGGCAGGCTGAGTGTTTGAGACAAAAGGCACAAGAAGGGTGGCAGAATTAATTTACTGCAGCTGGAGGAGGAAAGAGTTGGAGCTCAAGGCTACAGGAAAAGAAAAAAAAAAATAATAGTCCCAAGCCCGACCAATGCAAAAGGGAAGCCGCGTTTACAGCAACTTAAGGATTGATGTGTTTATTTGTTTGTTGCTCAGAGGAACAAAGAGCTCCCAAAACAGAGCAGAGCGTTTGAAGGAATTCCTTCAGATAAGAGGTTGAATCGTTCTTGTGAAAAGCAATGCAAGGTGGGGGGGAAAAAGCCTGGAAAAGCCGAGTCTGAAGCTCGGCGACACAAGGGAAAATGCTGCTGCTTTGGTAGCTCTTCCATTCAGTCCCGATGCCAAAAACTCTTCCCTTTTCCATGGCTCTTGGATCATTATATACCATAGGCAAGATCCCTAAATAACACGGACAAGATCTTTGAGCAGGAGGTAAAGCTTTTCTGTAAAACACCCCCTGGATACGCTGGAAGCGTTTGGGGATAAAACTCCCTGCACCAAACCCTTTTGCCTGGCTCAGAACTTTACTTTTAAAGCTGAAAGGTTTTTTGGAAGGGGGAGGGAAGCAAAAACCCTTCTCTGCCTTGGCCTGGACAGCACATCCTCCCAGTTGGAACTGAGCACACACCAGCTGGGCTCTGCCCGAGACTCAACGCTTGAATTGCCCGATCCCACCGGGAGGGGGGAGTGGGAAGGGCAGCAAATAACTCGTTTCGTCTCACCGGTGCCCTCAGAAGGCAAGAAGGGCCCGTGTTTGCCGAGCGGGGGCTGCGAGAGGCCAGAACTCTCCCGTTCGCTCTTTGTTCGGCATCTCCAAACAGCGACATATGGAAACAATACGCGGTTTTGCGCGGCCCCCTTGGAGTTGGGATAGTCAGAAATGGAGCCCACGGGAAGGAGGGGATGGCAGGCCCTGCCACTTGGGCAACTTGGCAGTTCAACGCCCAGCAACAGGAACCACGTTCTCCCCCGGGTTCTCCCCAGGTGCGGTGGCAGCCCCAAGATGCTCCTCACAGGGCACTGTCCCTTGGGGGGGTCATCGCCCCAAGGATGCTCGGAGGGGGCAGAATCACGAGAGGATCTGCCCAGACTTTGCTCCATCAGCCATTGCATCTCCCCTCCACCCTCCTTCCCCTCGGCTGCATCCCAGCCCATCCCAGCGCCGTTATCCCGGCTCGCCGCGCCGAAAAAGGGGGGAGAGGAGCCGGCCCTGGGTCTTTGTTCGAGCCGCAACTGGGAAAAGCTCCAGGATATCCACGCGCGCAGCTGGAGATGCTACAGCTGGAGACGCTCACCTATTCCTAGAGGCAGAGAAGCCCCGAAGTTCCTGCTTCAAGAGGGACACTGATCCGAGGCAGGGCTGGGAAAGACACCCCCCAGCCCGCTCCAAACCCTCCCACGGCTCAGCTCTGCGCCTCCAGCCCCGTTCCAACCCTTACATCCCCCTGCAAACCTCCAACTTCCAGCGCCTACACGCATCATTCCTTCCCCCCCACGCCCCCCCCCAACCCCCCCCAATTTGCTCTCAACGCAGAGCTGGCGAGGGACCAGGATACCCCCCCAGGAGGAGGTGATGCTGGCGGGCCCACCCCGCTCCTTTTCCCTTTTTTACCTCTCTCCACGCAGAGCACCGCGGCCAGCACGGCGAGCAGCAGCGCCTTCATGTTGCGGGGCTGTGGCCGTGGCGATGCGCAGGGGCGGCTGGCGGAGCGCAGGGCTGGCGGCAGGGCCGGGCACCGGGGGTGGGCAAAGGGCGGCGGCCCCGCCCCGCGGGCCGGGCCCGGCCCCCGCGCCGCCTCCCCCCTCCGCCCCTCCGGCCGCGCCCGCTTTCGGTTTCCCGATCGGGAGAACCGGCGCCGGGGAAAGAGGCGGGAGCGGCCGCCCCGCAGAGAGGAGAGGGGCCGGGTCTGCCCTAGCCCTGCTCCAAAGGGTTTTTCCACACACTCCTACCCCCCCCCCGCCCCTTTTTTTCGTGTCCCTGCTGCTTCCGTGAAGGAGGAGGCAGGAGCGGGAGTGCTGCCCATGTGCGGGACCCCACTAGTGCGCAGCCCTTTTCAAGTGCAACCCCCTGGTTCACGGCTCCCTGTACCCGCAGGACCTGCCGATTTCGTGCCTCCCTCCCCTCCTCTGTACATCACCATTCACAGACGCCCTGAGCGCACACACACCCCCTCCACACACTCCCAACCACCCTGTATCCACATATTCCCCGTGTGCCCACGTATTCCCGGTGTGCCCACATATTCCCTGTGTTCAGGGCTCCTTGCATGGATGTCCTGCATGCAGCATCCTCCTCCCCCCCCCGCAAATTCATAACCCACCCCTGCAATGCATGACACCCCCTCTTCGTGTAGGACCCCTCTGCATGCACAGCCCCCCATCCAAGAGCCAAGCACGTACAGAACCGACTTCCCCCATCTGTTTACCAGAGCCTAAATTGGATTAGACACACAGGATTTGGGAAGCTTGAAGAGCTGGGATGGCATGGGACAGCCTGGGCTGCTTGGCAGGATGAGGCCTCAGAGTGTAAACAAGTCCACCAGAAAGGTTTGTTGGAGTGGCCCAAATTGAGTAGGTCCCATAGAAATAACTAAATCCTCCAAGAAACAAGCTGCAGGGAGGGCAGTGGGGGAGGGATCCTGGGAAGCTGGCTGTCAGGAAAGCCTGGGAATGGAGGAGCTGGCTGGTGAGCCAGCAGGAAACAAGCAGGCTTGACAAACTCCATGCCACAGATGGGGTTTATTCTGCAGAGTCAGCATTTCCTGGCAAATGCATCTGTCAGAAGAAATTCCAGCTCCTGTCTTGTCAGAGTGCATTCAGAGTACTCTGCTTGGGAAACAAATCTGTGCCTGCAAACTCCTGGTTCCCTTTTCTCTCATCTTTATTTCTCATTGCCAGGTATTGTAGCAGGAACTGCCTTCTGAGCAGTGTGTTTCTATGGTCTAACATCTTCCACTGGAACAGGCTGCTGGGACTGTTTTCTTCTCTGCTTCACAAACCAAATGCTAAAAAACTGGGAAGTTGCAGCTTTGTGGTAACTGAGAAACCATAATTCAAACACACTCATCAACCCCCTGTCTCTTTAACAAGGTGAGGTTTTGCGTATGAGAGTCTGTCTGGCTTTTTGTGGCTACACATGAGCAATCTCACAGCACTGATGTGCAGCACCTGAGATTTAATTTCTGGGTATCAGGAAGGCGAAGGTATGTTCCTTCAGCTCTTCTCTTCCTTCAGTGTCTGCTAAACTAATTTAGATGGGATATTAGGAAGAAATTCTTCACTCAGAGGGTGGGGAGGCCCTGGCACAGGTTGCCCAGAGAAGCTGTGGCTGCCCCATCCCTGCAAGTGTCCAAGGCCAGGTTGGACGGGGCTTGGAGCAACTTGGGATAGTGGAAGGTGTCCCTGCCCATGGCAAGGGGTTGGAACTGGATGACCTTGAAGGTTCTTTCCAACCCAAACCCTTCTGTGATTCCATGAGACGCTCCCCTCATCCCCAGGAGAAGTGTCCGAGGACCTGCAGCTTCCTGGTTTTCTCCGACACATTAATTTCACATTATCAGTCCCACTGTTTCCTGGAGGAGGCCTGTCTGTTATTAGGTCTGTTAATAGGAAGGAAGAGGGAGGACCTGAGAGTCACATGAGATTCAACCAACCACAGGATCCGGAGTCATCCCGATACTCTGCAATGGCTGGGCAGGGACAGCATTAATTACAGGGTGCTGCAAATGAACAGGTGACCTGAGAAACCAGGAACCAATTCCCTGTGGTGGAAGATGCACCAGGAAAGGAAGGAAGCCCTCCTGAAGGCTTGCTTGGACTCCATGACCCTTGTGGGTCCCTTCCAACTCAGGATATTTGTTATTGCATGGTCTAAGCTTGTGTCTCCCACCTCCTTACCAAGGCTGTGGCGTGGGACAGGCTGCAAAGCTCAACAGAGATTTCTACTCTAGACCAACACACAAAACACTGCCCTGGTTGCTCCAGCCTCTTCTTGCAAATTCCTTGGAGTTTTGGGGCTGTTGGAAGGTTGTCTGGGGTTGTTGGAGGCGTCATTGAACCGTTGGCTTCATGTTGAGAATACAAGGCCAAAAAACATCTCTTCACAAGAGGAGGGACACAGTAAAAAAGGCAGCAGAGGTAGAGTCCAACAGCAGGAATGTGGTGTGTGCTGGGGAAAGGCAGAGCCAGGTACAGGAACATTCTTAAGGGAGAAGGAGATAAGGCAGGGGCTGGATCAAGGAGCAAACTGGTGCCTGGGTAAATATTTCAAGGTTACTGGCATGTGAGGGAAGAAGAGGCATGTGTTAAATCAGGAAATGGTGAGTGCCAAGCTCCTTTCATGGCTCAGGAGAGCAGAGATGGTGCAGCAACTCAAATCAGACTCACTGGGGCTGCAGGGAGAGGCTTCGGGGTTGAACGGGCACTTGAGGAGTTCAGGCTTGAAAGGTGGGCTCACCACAAGCTTGCTCAGCTTCTGTGGCACCTGCAGAGGTTCCTTCCACACCACGTTTCTATTTCAGGGCTTGTGTGGGACTTCCTGGGCCTGGCCAGGCCCGTGCACGTGGCTCTCACCCGGTGGGATTTGCAAATGAGATGTTCAGTGAAACAAAACTGCTCAAACAACTCGTGGCTTGATGACACAGGAAGGAGACAAAGGCCTTTCTTTTCAGTCATTGCATCATCCTCTGGAGATGAGGAATGTTCTGATTCCTCTTCTTCTGGAGAGGATGGGAACTGCTCTGTGGAAGAGTCCTGTCCCACCTCCCAAAACCACATCACTGTAAAACACGGATTATTGGTTTGGCAGAGGACTGGGAGGACATAATGAGAAATAAAATATGGGGTTTTTTTAGGCCTATTGCAAAGTTGTCAGATATCCAAGTTCCAAACTAGACCTGGGCATCAGCGTCTTTTTCAGCTGGATAAGGGAAATATAAAAGTTCCTAAAAATTAAAATCCTTTGGGGCCACGTGGAAATTTTGTACACAGAGGTTTCTTTTCTCTCTTTGGGCTAAGAACAAAGGAATATCCATCGTTTTTGACAGAGGACCCTTCGTACCCAATCGGAAGGAAGGGAAAGCCCCTTATCAGAGAAAAGAAACCTTTTTAGGCAAAAATGAATAGATTAAACTTATCTGAAAATGGGTGGGATTTTGTAAAACTATAAAATGCATGAAATTTGAACCCAAAGGGTCTTTTCTCCCCAAAAAACTCAGTATGAGACTAGACCCAGCGTGCTGAATAAATCATCATCCCTCCCTGGATTTGCCTCCTCCTCAAGTCCCTCGTGGTTGCTCTGGATCAGAGTTGCCCAGAAGACCTTCAGGAAATTATCTGGAGCATCCAAGGATGCTCCAGACACAGGTTTTTCCTGGGAAAACCAAGTTCCAGCTGCTTCTTTGCTGTCACTGACAGGCCACTCTGCTGCATCCCATGGGAATGAAATAAATCTCCAGGTTTTTTGGGGGCAGGAAAAGGCTTTTCAGTCCTTTCCCCATCCCTTCCACCAAAAATGTGCCTCTTTCCAAGCAAAGAATTCCCTGGGATCCAGGGAGGCAGCACAAATAGTGCAAGGGATTGTGGAGATTTACAGTAGAAATGTTAAATTTGGTGTCAAAAACATTGGAATGGGAACGTTCCAGGGCAGGAAAGGACTGAGAAGAAACAACAGGTGGAGAGTTAAATAGGAAAGGGGTGTTTTCATTGTCGTGGAGATTCCTGTGTCTGCCTCCAGTCAAAAGAAGAGGAGGTACAAACTGACCCTGGATAAACTGATTTTAGATAAGAACCTAAGGGTGGGGGCCATAAAACACCCAGCTCAAGCAAAGAAAAGAGCTGGAATATTCCGCCATTTCGCCTCAAAGGGGGAAAACGAAAGGGAAAGGGAGCCAAGACAGAATCCTCTCTTTAAAATCAATAAAAAGCAAGTCCAAAATCGGGGGGGGGGGGGGTTTGTGCTTTGCTTTTCACCTTTTACCTTTACGTAGCACTCAACCTCTGAGGCAGGACGAGAACCGGTGTAAAAGTGACACAGGCAGATGACCCGGTCACACATATCATTGTGACTAAATGAAATCCTCAAGGAGAAGCCTGAGAGGACAAAAGCCACTTTTATCCAGAGATCTTTGCACGATGACGTTTCTTTGTCCTCCCAGAAGATCTCGCAGCGAGTTTTATTACTCCCGTTTCCTGCGGGCTGCCGAGGGGAGTTCCCCTTTCCCAGGAGCGGCGTCTGCACCTTCTTTAATTGCTGATTAACATCTCAGGCTGGAGGCGGCCCTGGAGTTGGAGGCAGGTGCTGGGTGAGCTGTTGGGAGCACCGGGCACAGAGCCAGCTCCTGTTTCCTGACTCTCCTGGACCAAGGAATATTGAATCCCTGACACTCCCGTGCTGGACGATGATGCTTAAGGACTTGCCCAAGCGAGAGATCAGCTGGAAGAGGGGAAAACCACCTGTCATTCCTATGCAGAGCTCTCTCCACACACTTTTATGCTGACTGAGATTCTGGGAAAACTGGGGGTGTCCTGGAAGTTGAACAAACATCCTTTGGAGTGAAGTTCCTGCGCGATGCAAGTGGAGGAGCATCTTTGGGTCACCTTTGTTGGTAGACAAGTTGTATATTTGGCTTGGAGCCACCTGGTCTGGTGGAAGGTGTCCCAGCCCATGGCAAAGGGGTTGGAATGGGATGATCTTTACGGTTCCCTCCCACCCAAAACATCCTGTGATAAAGCAAGTCAAGCTTAGACAGCACTAGGAAATTCTGCTCTAGGAAAGGGAACCAGCTCCACATGGGAATGACAGAAAGGAGACAGAGAGAAGCAGGAGAGGCAACTGAGTTCATTCTCCAGCCCCTTGGAGACACCAAGGTTGATGCTGAGGACACTGTTCTTCTATGTTTTGGTGCATTTTGGTTGTGGTGCTAAAGCTGCTGATTCTGGAGGCAGTTCTCCAGCTCTTCACCACATGTCAGGTGCCAGGAATCTTTACTGATCCTACCCAAAACCCTCTTTGCTGCTGTGTGAACCCTGAGTCAAAAAGTGGGGAGAATGGAGCAACCCCTTGGAGAAGAGCCTGGAAGGATCCCATCCCATCACTCACCAGTTTAACTTCCCAAACACAAAGGATTGCAGACTTCCAACAAGTTCCAGCAATTTCCACAATTTCCCCCTAAGTCTGGCACATGTTAAACCTGTGATCTGACACCTCCTCTTTTCCTGTCAGGGAGATTTCCTCATCCCCTCTTTGTGCATGTGATGGGTCCCCATTAACTGCAGAGCTTTGTGCTTGTCCTTCCTGAATTACCCCCTTCTTTGTCTCTGAGACTATCACTCAGATCCCTCAGAATCCCCCAAAATTCTCCTGTTTGCAGGTTCTCTCCATTTGTCACCTGTGAGCTCGAGGGATTTATTCCCTAATCCATCATTCAAACCGACAATTAAAACTTTGCATCGTCCTAGAGCCAAGACAAGCCACAGATGACCCTTTTTAATGGATCATTCCAACCTGACAGCAAATTGTCCATGGTTATTTTGCTCGTGATTTTTAGCTACACTGTGTTTTCTTAGTTTTCCTTTCGAGCCCATCACGTGTCACGGTGCCAAAAGCTTTATTAACGCTGAGCTGTGTGACAGGTACCACTTTTACCTTAAATACACATTTTGTTATCTTGTCACAGGTGGGAATAACACCCATCTGTCACTAAAGTCCTGCTGCTCACCCCCCATCTCCTCGGTAGCCCTCAAACCACTGCAAATTGCTTGACGATCTTTTTTCAGAGCTTTTTTTCCCAATACTGAGCTCTGCGTGTCCCCAGAGTGTCCCCAGCCCCCTTTTTATTGATGGATGCTGCATTTCTTCATGGAAAAGGTTGTTAAGCACTGGAAGGGGCTGCCCAGGGAGGTTTGGAGTCCCCATCCCTGGAGGTGTCCAAGGAAGGCCTGGACGTGGCACTCAGTGCTCTGGGCTGGGGGACAAGGTGGGGATGGGCCAAAGGTTGGACTTGATGATCTTGGAGGTCTTTTCCAACCTAAATTCTGTGAGCCTGTGATTTGTTGTCACGAACACCCAGATTTCCCTGCTGTGAAGAAACAGGAGCTGGAGGAACAGGCTGGGCTTGGTATCTCCAAGGAATCCACAGATTCTTTCTCCCAATGCCTCCTCCTGGATACCACTTGGGCAGACATCCCTCAGCCATGTGTGTATTCATAGGGAAAACATCACTTTTCTTTGCTTTTGATGTGTTAATTAGTCCATCTCATTAACATCTCTGGCAGCAAAATGGTTCTTGCTCTTGTGTTGGATGTGGTTGGTGCCTCCCCACTTGTCTTCCCTTTAACTCTGCATATATATCAAGCTGGAAGCACAAACACATGTCCTGACTCTGGATGTGGCACCTTCAAGTATTACCTGGGTGTCTTCTCCCACCAGGCACAGCCCAGCCTGGAGAGCACCTGTTACGACCCGCCCCAGGAAAAGAGGGGGGGGGGTAACCCAGGTTTTATCAAAAATTCCTTTGGGGTGGATTAAAGCGAAACGACACTAAATAATCGGTGTATGAAAATATATATTGATAAGATTTATTTTAACAATTTTGAATCAACAGGTAAGTTAACATTTTTGGGTGCTGTCATAATCAATAGGTAAGCTAACACTTGCTGTCATAACCTTTCTGGGGAGGAGAAAAATGCGTAGGGGAGAGAAAGGCAGGATAAGAGCCAGGGAGAGTAAGAGAAAAGAAAAGAACCCCTTTTGGGGGGGGGGGAGAAACTGTTTAGGGGAGAGGAAAACCAGGATGAGAGTAAGGGAAAAGAGAAGCTGAGAGTATAAAAGAAATGGGCATAGTCACCGCCCACTGGATCCAGCGATGCTTGAGAGCGATGGTCTTGATTCGCAGGCGGTGGGGGAGAAGGAGAACTCCCAAATTCTCAAAGTCACCAGTCAGTTTATATACCCTCAGCATGCTCTGGCACCTCCCTGGCATGAGGGGTTGTTTTCCTTTTTTGGGCTTAGTCCACCTGAGGCATCTTCTAGGCCTTGTGCTGTGTCTTTTGTGTTTCGCCTGGTTCCCGCCTTTCAAGTTTAGCAGAGGGAGGGCGGGTCCTGATTGCCCATCAGATGTATCAATAGTCAAAAGCCTGCAAGGTCAGTTCTTGTCTTTTCAGGACTTCACACCTCCAGCACTGGAGGGAGGGAGGGCCTTGATTGCCCATCAGATGCATCAATAGTCAAAAGCTTGCAAGGTCAGCTCTTGCTTTTTCAGGACTTCACACCTTCAGCACTGGAGGGAGGGAGGGGCTCGACTGCTCATCAGAGGTATCATGCAAGTCAAAAGCCTGCAAAAGTCTCCTAGAATGCATAAATCATCAACCATTTCAGTCTCTGACAGCACCACCAACCAAACCTCACAGTGCAGCTTCACTGGAAAAGGCAGATGTGACAGATTTGGGATTTTTTTCCGTGGGGGAAGAGGAGAATTGGCTGTTTGTGCCTAAAATTCTGAACCAAGAGAAGCCCTGATCTTCTTCTTCCAGCTCAGGGAAGGCAGGTACCAGTGTGGAAAAGGAGCTGTGACCTTCTCATTATCCCATTTCTCACCTCCAGCCAAGAAGGAGGTCCCTCTTCCTTCTTTATCTGAAAGACTTTCAGGGATTTTCCACTCAAAGCACCAGCTCTGACAAAATCCATTCCTAAAGCCCACCCCCAATGCTCCCTTTTCAGACACCTTCTGCTCCCACAACTGTAAGGAGCAGGAACCTCTTCCTGTTCCTGTTCACTCCAGGAACCAGGTAAATCCTTTTAAATTCAGTCCCTTCACCTCCACAGGATCAAACAGTGTAATCCCGGTGCTTTGGCATCCAGAAATTTCCAGACAAGAAACTCCTCTAAAGTTGTGGACAAGGAGATCCAGGAACCACTTTTTCCACTTGATCTTGTGGGAGGCAACATCCCTGTGGGTGCCATCAGTACTGAAACCAGAGTGGGGAAGAGGAAGGGAAGAGCTGGGAAGGCAACAAGGCTCTGCAAAGGATCTGGAGGAGGTTTGTCCTCTCCCCTTTGCTCTACTTGTCCTGGTTGCCCCCACCCCACCACCCTCAGTGGAATTATCTCACCCTTTGACTTGTTCCCTCCCCTCCAGTTGGTCTCCCCCACCAGGTCTTTGCTTTCTCACATCCAGTGCAACTGGTTGAGACATAAATTGCTCCTTCTGCTTCCTCTTTCTTGGGAAGACTCGACAGGTGGCAAAGCAGTGACAGCTTTGGCTCAGAGTCCAACTTTCCTAGAGCTTTTTGAAGGCACCCAAGGTATTCCAGGGAAGAACTAGGTATCCATGGAGCGCTTGCTCATGGCATGGGATGCAGCACAGCCCCTACCAGTGCTGCCAGCCCTGCCCTCACCAGCTGGGCATCTCTTCCTTCTTCTTGGTATAAAAACTCTCCCACTTCTCCACCATAAATTTGCTTCCTTTTTGTGGTTGTATTTTCTGAGAGAAAATTATCAGCTGGTTCTGCTGGCAAGTTCACATTTGGGCCTTTTGACATCTTGTCATCACAGCTCCCCAGTCTGCTCAGATCACAGGCTGTCAGCATCTCCTAGTCCTTTCCCACTACTGTGGGGTCACCTCCTTAACTTGCTTCAATTCCATTAAACAAAATGTTTAAAATCAGGCACCAGGATTTAAAGTTCACAACAAAAAACAAGGAGCTGATGTGGCATCTTTGGCTGCTCTTGGAAAACCAGTTGCTTTGTCATCCAAGCAACATGAAACATCTTCAGAATACTCATCCTTCCATATGTGCAACCAAAACACAGCTGAGTGTCAGCATCTTCTTGTCCTTTCCCACCGGTGTGGTGTCACCTCGTTTTTTGCTTCATTTTCCACCATCCATTAAACAAAATATTTAAAATCAGGCACCAGGATTCAGAGCTCGCAGCACAAAACATGGAGCTGATGTGGTGTCTTTGGCTGATCATCCTCGTGGAATTCCATTTAAAAATGTGTTTAAAATCAGGCACCAGGATTTAAAGTTCACAACAGAAAACAAGGAGCTGATGTGGCATCTTTGCTGCTCTTGGAAAACCAGTTGCTTTGTCATCCAAGCAACATGAAATGTCTCCAAAATGCTCATCTTCCCACCAGAACACAGCAGAGTTCCAAGGCAACGCTTCAGATCTCATTTAGCCATCAAGTGCAACATCTCATCCTACAAAAAAACCCCAAAACAAAACCCACCCTTCACTTGTTTGGAGCAGCTCTGGTTTCTCCCAGAGCACAGCTGAGTTAGTGATGCTGCCAGATTTCCCTTTTTTTTTGCATGTTTTCCAGGAAAAACGGGCTTGCAGCAGGGCTATGACCCGAGGGGCTCTGGGCTGTTTGTGTTAGGGCCTGGCTGGCTGCCCTTCTTCTTCTCTGTGACACTCCCAGGCCTCCCACAGAGCTTTTCTGTGTCCCCTCAGCTGCAGCTCCAGCGGGGAGAGGAGGGAACCGAGAGCCAGGAGGGCAAAGCAGAACAAAGCCCGACACAATCGGTCGTTTCTGTGCCAGGAACGTGGTTTTGTAGAAACCAGCTCACAAGCTCTAAATGACTGGGTTGGCAACAGCTGGGAGGTTGGTTTGACCCTGGAAAAGAAGAGGGAAATAGATATGGGGATGTGTTTTCCAGCTGGCCCAGGTCCATGAAGAGGCAGCGTGAGGGTAATTCTCAGCTCCGTGTTCTGCTTCTTCCCTTCCCTTCTCCCTCCCATCTTTTTCCTCTCTCAGCCACCTTTCTTCTTCTCTGCCTTTCCTCTCTCAGCCACCTTTCTTCTTCTCTGCCTTTCCTCTCTCAGCCACCTTTCTTTTTCTCTGCCTTTCCCCCTTTTTCTCTGCCTTTCCCCCTTTTTCCCTGCCTTTCCCCATTTTCTCACATGGGTGATAAAGGATGGCCATTTCAAATCGTGATAAAACCCCACCAAGAGCCAAGAGGTAGAAATTGCTCCCCTACTACGGCTGGAAAAATGTCCAAAATGCTGCCAGAAAAAAAGCTCTACCTCTTCTTCCTTGTTTATAAACCGGTGTGTGATCACCAGACTCCCTGTGAACAGAAGATCCTGATCATCCCTCTGTGCTGACAGAGCCATTCCCTGGGTTTTATCCAGGGTGGGCTGTTATTCCTCACAGTGCTTTGAAACTTAAAGAGACAAAAAGACGCCTTCAAGGATCTCTTCAGAGCAATAATGATTGGAAGCCTGAACATGTCAAAAGGCTCATCTTTTACAGGTTTCCTTAGGTGAGTTGAATGTCTGGGGACGCTTTGGATTCAAGCAGGCTTAGGAAATCAATAGGAGTTCAGCACCTGACTTATCCAGGCTCTCTCAAAAATCCCGAGGGGAAGCTCAGCCGCAAAACACGAATCTTTGAGAGCAGAAATTATCCCACTTTTATTTCAGCCAACAAAGCCATCACGGGGAGCTTTTCCCAACCCATCACAGTCCAAGTGCAAAGATGTAGGTGACACTGGCCAGGACAGCCAGAGACATCACTCCAAAGCTGCTTTTCTTGCTGTTGGCTCCATTCACGTTGCACAAGGGTTTCTCACAGCAAGAAACCCTCTGAGAGCTTTGTTGCTGACTTGCTGCTGGACACGTCGGAGAGCACATCTTGGAGATGATGTATTTGGGCTTGTTGGGCTCTAACGGAGAAGAGAAGGGGGGAAATAAAGGAAGAGTAGGATGTAAAAATCATTGTTAAGTTGCTTTCATGGCTAAATCGGTGCTGGGGAATAAAAGAAGGGCAGGCACTAATGCTCAAGGCAAATTTCGTGGAATGAATCATAGAATCATGGAATGGTTTGGGTTGGAAGGGACCTTAAGGATCATCTAATTCCAACTCCCCTGCCATGGGCAGGGACACCTTCCACTAGACCAGGTTGCTCAGAATAACATCTAACACTTCCAGGGATGGGACAGCCACAATGTCACAGAATCCTAGGACTGTTAAGGTTGGAAAAGAACTTTAAGATTATCAAGTCCAACCATGACTTGGTCCTCTGCTCAGGACCAGCATCAATCTGGCCACGTCCACCCTGCGTGCCCACCAACAGGATGCTGGTCTTCCCTGGGCTCCAGGTCTCTTCTGTTCCTGGAGGAATTATCACCTGTGGGTGCCTTTCAGTTCAAGCTCCCTGAAGTGATGCCCAAGCTGGGTCACTTCCCACCAGGATGGTTTTCCTACAGCACAAAAACAGGGGGAATGTTCTGCATGACCTTAGGTTTGGGCTGAGAGCACCTGGAGGTCTTTGAGGGCACAGACCTGAAGGATTGTTCATGGCACAAGGAGTCAGCCATGGAGTTTTTTGCCCCAAAAACCTCTAAAGACAACTCTAAGAGTGAAAAATGCACATGAACTCGACCCCCAGGCTTGAGTTCACTCCCTGGTGCTGCTCAACGTGTCTCCAGCACTTCCCACCTCCCGGCAGCAACATCGACACTGAGTGACTGCAAAAGGGAGGCACAAGGTCCATGTCTCCTAAAAGCTGGTGATCAGGGCCTATTGTTTCAATGACTGGGATGAAAGCCCATTCCTGGGGCTGCTCCTCTCCAGAACAAACAAGGTGCTTCTCAGGAACGTACTCGTTCTGACGTCCTTCCTCACGGTCACGCAGTATTTGTCCTCCTCGGAGCACATGGAAATGGTCAAACAGTCCTTGTTGGACTCCTGCTCTTGGCAGGTGTAGCACATGAATGCATAAGCTGGGAAAAAAAAAGCAAAACAGAGAAAGCACATTACATGGTTTGAGAACCACAAAAGCTGCTGCCCAGAGATCTCCGTTTTCCTTGCTGATGAATGTTTGTGTGTGGGTGACCGCTGATTTCTTTATCCCTTGACCCGTGGCAGTTGTGCTAAATCCTTCTCTGTCTCTTGTGTCTCAGGCTGAGGAGTGTTATTGATCTGTTTGCAATCTCTGGGAGCAGGAGATGTGAGTGGAATTTGAGGATTTGGGGGCTTTTATGCTAGCGATTATTGCCGAGCAATAAATAGCGTCTCCATCCTGACGGCTCTGCCACGTGAGTTGCCAGTTCCTGCCCAGTGGTTTCTCCTGGGCAACACCAGGCAGGGCTTGGCAGGGAGAATTTAAGGGTGTCTGGGGTGTTTGGAGGAGGTGGACAATGCCCAGTGTCCTGCTTGTCTTTCCTGGCTCAAACACTGCTGTCACATCTCCTTTTTTGTAGTCGGACATCACTCACTGACCTGGCCTAACCTCAGTTCTAAGAAGTCTGGGGAGAGCTGCCAAATGCTCTACCAAGGTCCTGTTGTAGTGTAAAACAGAGAATAAATGGAAAAGTCTTAACCAAAAGTCTGGTTGAAGTGGTAAAGGGAGATTTGGTGAGATAATTCATATCTGCAACTCTGGTAGAGGATTCATGTCAATGAGTGACTCACGTCAACTCGCAGCGATGAGTTGTCTTTCCTGTCAACAATTTACACACTTGCCCTCAAAGCCAGAATGGGGTAGGACAGACCTCTGGAAGGTAAAGAAAAAGAGGAAAAAGAGCAAAGACACTGTCTGGGTGAGAGAACACACCGAAGTGTCAGCTGGGCAGATGGTTTGAAGGATTTTATGGTGGCGGTCGAGTTCTGGGCTCACGAAATCGCCCAGAGTGAAGTGTGTGGTTTTGTGGGAAGGAGACAGGATGAGCTCCTTTAAAAACACGGATAGTTTTTGAAGGGAAGCAAACAGAGCACCACACGAGTTGGTGCTAAGTCTGGGGGCAGTCTGTGAGCATGGCAAGGGCAGAAAGCAAGCAGAGGACACGTTCCTGGGAGAGTAGCTTTGCCCGATAAGAAGTTGGCGGCGAGAACGTGGAAGGACAACAAAGGTCAGACCATTAAATGAGAAGTTTGTGATGGAAGGGAAGGAAAAAGTCCTCAATTGTTGATCCTGTGAGGGTCAGAACAATGTTTATCTTTTTTGCTTTGGTTGGCACTAAAAGTTGAATTTTCATGGGCAGAGTAGAGGACATTCAGTGAGATTTTGCCAAAGTTTTGGCACAGTCTTGAGTGATGTTTTAAGCAAGACCAGGAAAGAAAAGGCGGTGAAAATGCCTCAGAATGGGTGCAAAGCCAGGCATGGAAACTCTCTCACAGGGTAGTTCATGATGATTAGTGGTCAAACCAACTGGAGCAATGCAGCTCCAGAGCTCTGCTGTGGGCTCAGGTCTGTCCAGCATCATCCCTGGCGACAGAAGGGATGGGATGGAGGATGAACATCATGTTTTCAGATGGTGCCAAGGACAACAAAGGTGAGAAGACACTGTGGGTAGAGTTCTGTAAGTGCTGGAAGCAGAGCCAAGGAATCTTGGGCAGCATCCAAAGCAGTGTGGGCAGCAGGGCAAGGGAGGGGATTCTGCCCCTCCAACCCCCTCTAAGGTGAGACCCCTCCTGCAGAGCTTCCTCCAGCCCTGGGGAACAGCACAGGAAGGACATGGAGCTGCTGGAGAGAGTCCAGAGGAGGCACCAGGACGATCAGAGGGATGGAGCAGCTCTGCTGGGAGGAAAGGCTGGGAGAGGTGGGTTTGTTCAGCCTGGAGAAGTAAAGGTTTCAGGGTGACCTGATTGTGACCTTCCTGCACCTGAAGGAGCTACAAGAAACATGGAGAAACAAGTGACAGGACAAGGGGGAATGGCTTCAAAATAAGAATAGGTTTAGATTGGATATTAGGAAGAAATTCTTTACTGTGAGGGTGGGGAGGCCTTGGCACAGGATGCCCAGGGAAGCTGTGGCTGCCCCATCCCTGGAAGTGTCCAAGGTCAGGTTGGGAAGGACTTGGAGCAACCTGGTCTGGGGGAAAGTGTCCCAGCCCATGGCAGGGGCATTGGAATGAGATGATCTTTAAGGTCCCTTCCAACTCAGGTCGTTCTGTGATTCTGTGACTCTATGATCCCATAATTCCAAGATTCTATGATCCCAACTGATTTTGACAGATGGATGTAATAAAAGAGCAGAGAAAAAAAGGCAACAAACAGTGAATGAAGTTCAACAAAGACAAATAAATCACACTTGGATAAAAATTAGACACTTGAACGTCGGATGACGAACGAGTGGTTCGGCGACGATCAAGAACCGCAGTGCAAACAGCAGGAGTCAACAGTGTCACATTCCAGGGATGGAAGGGAACACAGGCACAATGTCATGTGCAAGATATGCAAAGTGGCCTTTCCACCCTGGCAAAGGCTCAGCTGGAACACCAGCCACCAAACCCGGTGCCCAAATCTGTCTGCGGCACTTCAGAAACTATGCAGGGCATTTGGAGAGAGGGAGGAGAGGGAGGAGAAAGGGTCTGACTGGAGTTTTGGAAATGTGACCTCGTGGAAAAGGGTGGAAGCCTTTAGAGTGTTTATTAGAAATGAGAATATGTTGAGGAAAGGCACAATAACCACCTTCCTGCAAGGAAAAAGGAGGCAGCGGAGGAGAAAATAATAAACTGGTTTATACGTCCTGTGGTGAAAACACAGGAGATCTGCACAAAAAGGGATGCTAAGGGATATTAAGATTCCTAAAAGTCTGAGCAATTCCAGGCCATGAAATCTTCCTTGCTGGAAACTTTCAAAGATACTTTAAACAAACATCTGCCTGGTCTTGTCCAACAGCAAGGACTTGATGATCTTGGAGGTCTTTTCCAACCTTAAGGATTCTGTGATTCTGTGGGAAGGATTGTGACCTTTTAAGATTTCTTCTGGATACAGTTTAACTGTAACAGTGAGTTTATAATGGAAAAGGCAACAGACCCTCTTTGGTGGGCTGAAAGATCGACAGTTTTGACCAAAAGTTGGTTATTGGGATCTTGGATGGGACCCCAGAGAAGTATCAAACAAGTTACCTCCAGGTTTTCTGTTGTCCCTCTTTTAGGCCGGAAAGCTGCAACCTCTTATTCTCGATCTACACTGGGCTAGAAAGGTGTAAAAGCCTGTCCTTAAATCCATTTGGAATCTGATGACAATATAAAACATCATCAACCCTACACCAGTAAGGAATCCCCCCAGGAACGTGTGCTTCCAGAGCCCGGCATCCCTGAGCTTTCCGTTTTATCCTGGCTCACACTGAGGATGTTGCTTTGAAAATTACCCTCTTCTGTTCATTCTGCTGTTTCATTCAGGAATTAGGGGCACAAAATCCTTTCTTTTTTTTAATAATAAATAGTCCTTTTCCCACCCCAAAACTGGCCAGAGCTCCCGCTCTTCCAGGAGCGCTTCAAAACCATCCATCCCAAAAACGTGGGAGTGAGGGGGTTGATGCATCAGAGAGCAGGAATTAATGAGGTGCCTCTTTCTCAAGGCCTGCTAGATATGTATCGTGGTTTCTGGGAAACCATCAGGTGTGGGGCAGATATTGGCAATCTGGTCATTATTCCTACGTGCCAAGAGCAATGGAGCAACACATGGAACAGTCCCAGAAGGAGGAGGTGCATTCCCAGCACCTCAGACTTCCCTTTGGGAGAAGGATGCCTTTAACATGACACGGGCACAGAGAAGTTCTTTCAGCTCTGCCTCTGATTTAATCTATAAAATTCCCAGTGTTGCACTTCCTAGGGTGGAAGACACTTGGCAAACCACGTGGATCACCACAGTGGAGGAAGCAGCAGTAGAGAAAAGTCTCTAAAAGTACCCAAAAAACAGTATTCATTTAAAAAATTACAGGTTTTTAGGCTCTCTGGCACTTCCAGCTTGCAGCTTTTGGGAAGATCCCATAGACCACTGAGTGGATTTAACCTGGCATCCAAAGAAGATTAATTTATCAAGACCTTATTTCTGCATCGTTGGAGCACAGAAGGTGCTCAAATCAATCGAGGTGCCAAAGGACATTGGCGACAACAAAACTGGGGACAACCCTCTAAATTTTTTGCCACCTGAAAAGTTTGCCCTCCCCTTCTCCCTGCCCCTGATCTTAGCCAGAAGCAGCAGCTGAGGCTCACCTTGTTGCACACACAGGACAGCAGCCAGCAGGGTGACGAGAGGAGTCCTCATCTCCAGCAGATGCTCCCAGCTGCACTGGGAAGGTGTTTGGAGGGCAGGTTTTATACCTCTGCAACAGCAGTTTTACAGGTTCCCACAGGTGGACACAGACTCAGCCCACGGGCGGGGGATGTTTCACGTGGGAGTTTTCCAGGCTGGAGCTCTCGGAACCTTTTAAGAGTTCTTCCGGATGCAGTTTAACTGTAACAGCGAATTTATAGCTGGAAAAGGCAACAGACCCTCTTTGGTGGGCTGAAAGATCGACAGTTTTGATCAAAAGTTGGTTATTGGGATCTTGGATGGGACCCCAGATGCGTGAGAGGGATCAAACAAGTTACCTCCATGTTTTCTGTTGTCCCTCTTTTAGGCCAGAAAGCTGCAACCTCTTATTCTTGATTTACACCGGGCTAGAAAGGTGTAAAAGCCTGTCCTTAAATCCGTTTGGAATGTGATGCCAATATGTGATGGTTTAAACGTCCTGTGGTGAAAACATGGGAGATCTGTACAAAAAGGGATGCTAAGGGATATTAAGATTAAATTCCTAAAAGTCTGAGCAATTCCAGGCTGCGGCACCTCAGGGGGGGAAAAACCCTTTTGGTGACACATTTCTTGCCCTTCTGGTCTTGGGAGCAATGGGAAATTGGGATCTGCTCTTTTCTCCTCAGAGTTTCTCACTTTGCTCGCTGCTCTGATGCAGCAACAGAGCCTGGAGGCACAGGGATACAGTCCTAGCCATGACTTTTTCCAAGCCCTTTGGATAGTGATGGATCAGGGTTTGTACCGTTCCTTTCCCTTAATTATTCACCAGCACCGGCCTCAGGCTCTCAGCTGGCTTACCTCAAATAAAATCAGTATGTTTTACAGCACCTCAAATAAAATCAGTGTGTTTTACAGCACATTAAATTAGCTAATGGTTAGTTAAACAGAAGATTTGCCTCCAATTTCCATGTCACTCTTCATTCCTTTATCAATTCCCCTCCCGTTAATCCCTCTTCTCTCTCTCGTAATCCTCAAATACCCCGGGCGCTTGTTATTTAATCAAGTCTGGCTCCTCTTCCAAGGATCCTTCAGAGGAGCTGATTTTCTCCAACAGAAAGCCAACAGCTTCTCGAAATTATGAAACCACAAATTGGCTCCCTGGAGTTGCAGCTCTGCTCTCAAAGAGCCATCTCTCAAACTGTCTCTTTTTCAATCTCTCTCCTCTCCAATCAACCCTTTTCTTTTATTCCTCTGTGTTGCTCCTCTCCTCTGAATTTCTTAAAATCTGTTTCTGACAGTCTGGGAAAGAGGACCCTGATACAACATGCATCATGAGTTGCCATCCCAACAGAGCTTCTTCCAAAATAAAATCACTCCTGGACAGCAGGCAGAGCAGAAAGTGCGAAAGAAAATATTGTCAAACCCTCCTTTTTTGGGCAATTATGGAATAACTTCAGAAATTCCCTGGATGCAGCCACCAGGAGGGTATTTTTATCCATCTCTAATATGAATCATCCCAACACTGGATGATTTCCTTATCCATGTGAGTGTCTGAGTCCTGATCTGCTCCCGGAATGGCATCATCAGGGGGTGAATTCCAGGGTTGTTCAAGCCTGATGTCAAACTGGACATTCCCACTCTGGGGTTTGAAGGCTGGTGAGGTCAACAAGGACTTGGTGATGATCAAATCCAGCCTCGTGCTCCTCAGAGGGCAACTTTATAACCGAGGGTGTCATAAACAGGTTTCCTTCTTAATTAGTGGGTGTGGCTTCTTGATGGGATTTTGCAATGAGGGTACAAGGAAGAAACCATTTCCCCCTTATTTTTGGTCCTGTTTTATCCCACAGACTCATGCTGGCTTTCAGAGAATCATAGGCTGGGTTGGTTTGGAAGGGACTTTCAAGATCATCTCATCTACCTCCCACTAGACCAGGTTACTCTAAGGTCTGTCCAAGCTGGCCTTGAAATGTCTTTTTGAGTTTCCCAACATCCATTTTATTCCTGCATGATCTTTCCTGCAATAGGATCGAGTTAGATTTGAAGGAGTGGTGATGTTAAAACTCCCCCAGTGCATCCAAGGGGAGAAATTTGGGTTGGAAATGAGCTTTTCTGTGTCAAGAATTTATCTGGGGGCCGTTTCCAGGACATTAATGTCTTCCTTGGTGTCCTAACACTGAGATATTCCCTCTTCCCGGTGTCTGGAGAGTGGGAAGAGAGATTTCTTTCTCAAAGAGGACTGATTATGAATCACAAAAGCATCACTGAAGGATCTAGAAAGGATCTTGCAGGCACACCAGGGCCACCAAGTGAGGAGCAAGATTGAGGAAGACTGGAAACAATAAAAACCCCAAGGATTCTGACTCACCTCTGTAGAGTCATCTCATCTCATCCATTTGGGAAAATTAAAATGGACCTCAAATTGGAGCCATGAGCTGGCAATGGACTTTAAATTGGAGCCATCACTTGGCTGTGTGACAGCAGAGCAGCAGCAAATTTTGGAGAAGGGTTGCTTTTGTTCCTTTCCATGGCTTCCAGAAGCTTTTTTTAGGCCTTGCTTTGATCTTTTGCATCCATCTCATCTCCTGCTTTGTCATTGAGTTGCCAGGTGTTGGTTGTATCTATGCAGATAAATGGGGAAAAGGGGGAGAAATTTCATGTTGTGAGGGGAAAGACACCGGAATTATTCAAGGAGAGCAGAAGGCAGCACAGATCCTTCAAAACCAACCGTGATAAAACCCCCAGTGAAGGAGAGGAAGGGCCAAAGTTAAAGCACTTCCTAATTTAGTCAGAGCAAGGCCTCCTTGGTTGATCCAAATCTTGACTTGGAGCCCTGAAAACTGAGCTCTTATGTAATCCACAGGGAGAGAGAGGCAGTTCCCTCCCAGGAGCAATCCCAGGTATTTGAATGAGACTCCCATCTCCTTCCCAAGAGCCCTCCAGGCATCCCAGGTGGCTGTGCTGGGCAGCTCGACACTCCCATGCCAGGAGGATGAAGCCACGGGATCCAACGGAAAGCCTGGGTGGAGGGATGTGGGATTAGGAACCAGTCCGTGAGCGGGAGGTGGCACCTCAGGATTTCTCAGGGAGGTTGGCAGAGAGTCTCCTCTTGCCCAACCCTCCCAGGGAGGGGTCTCTAAGGGAGCTTTCATGTTTTTTAGGACCTCCTGTGCCTCAGGGCAGCTGAGCTCCCACCTCCAGACAAGGACCTCGAGACGTGGGTCAGCTTTGGCCCCACACACGTGGGGTCGTGTTGCTGGGCAGTAGGGACTGGAATCTGTTGGATTAGGGAGAAATCAGGCAAGAAGCAGGTTGTGTCCCATGTGCCTCCATCCCTTTGGCCATGCCAGGTTCCTTCCCAACCCAATACAGAGGCACCTGCCAAGTTCAGGCACCACAAAACACGATTTATTTTAAACCTGGTTGCCAAGAGCTGGCCTGAACTCACAAGCTCAGCACAACGAGACCTGGGGCCTTAATAACCCCATCTTGCCCTTTCCCAGTCCCTAAGGAATCCTAAACCCATGGATAGCAAAGGCTGAGGATTATTCCAAATAGTTCAGCTGTTGCCACGCTGTGATCTGTGTGTGGGGCAGAATTTGGCCACCCAAGGGCCACAGAACAGCTCTTGGCTCGTGTGGGGTGTTCACATCTGCCTGTCACTTGAATATCTCTAAATGTGGCAGGAGGGGAAGAAAAGGGAAGAGGGTAAATCTGACAGAAGAGTGGAACCAGCTCAGCTGGGGGATGATAAAAACCACAAGGAGAAGGAAGAGTCTCGGGGCTAAAGATAGAGTATTCTCGGCCAGCCTTGGATTTACACCGAGGAGAAAACACTGAGCTGAGGCTGTAGCAAGAAAATAGAGGTTGGGTGGAAAAAACAGGACTAAGATTGGATGAAGAAGCCAAAGAGGAAACCTAGGAGAGAAAACAGCCAGGAGTGCAGAGCTGGAGGTGGGATATGGATGGGAGGAAGGGGTGAGAGCAGGTGGGGGTGAGCTGGTCTTGAGGTCAAGTTTCCTTTGAAAACCTGTTCAAAATAACAAAGATGTGGCTGTTTCTGAGTAAATGCCCATCAGGGGGAGCAGAACATGCAGCTGTTCTCCCTGTGACACGAGTCTACTGAGGGAAAACCAGCTGGGTCAGCTGCAGACAACTAATTATCCTGGGAGATCTTCCTTGGAGTGATCCCTGGGAAGAGCTGCCTCGGGAGAAAGCAACTCATCCTCCCCTGGCTCCCTTTGGAAGGGTTTGAGTGAGGAAATCTCTCATTCCCAAGATTATCCACAGGGAAGGGTAGGGTAGGGTGATGAATCCCTTCCATTTTACCCACGCTGGGACACCTGACTGGCAAACCTAAAAGATTCATTTTCCAAATTCATATTTTGTCACAGATGAGGCTGGAATTTCCAGACTCCAGCAGACACACATCTGGCTTTCCTGCCTTTAAGCACCGTGCAAGATGCTTTTCTCCCCTTTCAAGATAATCCTTAATGCCTATAATAAAGCAATTTCCACTGGAAGATCTTCCATCAGTTTAAAGAAAACTTAATGCTCGAGGTCCCTTCCTGGGGAGTCCTGCCCTGTCCCCTCTGTTTGCTGGGGAGCCCAACTCCTCTTCGGGCAGCTGACTCACAAGACGAACTGAAAGCAAGTTAAATAGAGTTTATTCTGAAACAGAGTCACAAAAATGACATTTCTGCCAATGCAGAAAAATAAAATCTGGGGAGAGGCTTTCTGAAGTGAATGCAAAGCAATTTGAGCATATTCCAGCATTATTCCCTTCCACTTGCAGCCTCCACTTTTATTCCTGCTGCCATGGATGCATCCAGCAGCTCCTCCCCACGTCCCACACCACGCAGCCACGCGAGAGGATAAAATAACACTTTATTGTGCCCAGTTGCTGCTTAACAACTCTGATATTAAAGGGCTTCCTCGGAGCAAAATGATGCAGGGCAAAAAGTGGTATAAAGAGAAAAAAAACGGCACGAGGGACAAAACGAAGGGGAAAAACTGCACTGATTTAGAAAGTGCCAATAGCAGGAGAGATGGTGCCCGTGGTGGGCTCCACATCACTCCTTTCTCTTCCAAAAATATCCTTTTGAGGTATGGCAGTGCCCTTGGGCTTTGTCATCGGATGTGACCTCCCGAGCAGGGGAAGCAGGGTGGCATTCCCACCCTGCAGGTGCCACCTCGAGCCCTGGCTGTGCAAGGCCTCATTTCCCCCTGGGAAAACCTTTAAAAACCCATGCTGAGGATGCAGGCCAGGCTGGCCAGGAGGCCCAGGGCGATGATGGTGGCGCTGGTTTTCACGCTGCTGGCGCCGCTGATGTTGCACAGGGAGGTCTGGCAGCAGCTGGTGGCCACCCCGGCTATGCCGATGTTGAGGTCGATTGTCGGGCAATATGCAGAACACTTCTTGGTGATGCGCTGGTTCTTGTCACTGCCTGGGGTGGGAGGGGCAGAAAACAGCAGGAAAAGTCAGGATTTTTATCTCATGTATTTTTTTTAGGCCTCAATGATCACCTGGATGTGCAATATCCGGTAGTAGATCCCAGGCTACTCCCTCTTGCTGCTCTTGGTTTCCCTTCTGGCTGCACCATTATTTGTGTATATTGTGACCTCTGGAGACCAACTCCAGAGTGGCTCCTTCCACAGTGCCTGGCCCTTTCTAATTCCACCACCTCTTGAGCGCCTACTTGACCTTGGAGTTGAGAGAAGGAGTTTGTGGAGGGAAATTCTTTCTATTCCAATGTCTCCCTTTCCCAGGAGTGTTTAATCAGTGCAGCTACAGAGATAATCTCTGAGTTCTGCAAGATTTACTCTCTGCGTGCTGCGATCCTCATTAATTATTCCACCACACCTCCTGGTGGGAGCAGACTCTGCAATCAGCCTCCCCTGATCCCCATCTCGCCATCAGAGCCTTGGAAAAGCTCTCCCCACTTACCCATTCCCGTGGTGGAATAGGTGGTCAGACAGTACTTCTCGTTGTCGGAGCATTTGGTGGTGCCGAGACAGTGGATGTTGGAAGTCGCGTCTTTGCACGAGAAACAGGTCAAGGAGAAAGCTGCCAAAAAAGCACAGAACACCTGTCAATCACCTCCAGAAACATCCCCAGGAGCACAAAACTGGTGGTGGATGGAGGATCTGTCAAGCCCAGTGGCCACAGCTTGACAACCACCTCCATGTGTTAAACTTGGTCCCAGGAGCCCAGTTAGTTTAAGCTCAAATTCCCACCACAGATGTGCTCTGCTCCTTTAGGAACCCTCAGGGATCTTCCTGCTGGCTATTTAGTTGACTCTGCCTTGAATCCATTTAGATGTGTGGCATCTCCAGTGTGCTGTTGGAAAGAGCACCCTGGTCTACTGTCACTTCCAGTGTGAAGCTCTTGGGATCCCTTTCCAGCCTGGCTCCTTCAAGCCTTGGTTGGTGGACAAGAGTTCTTGGATGGAGACACTGGACCAGAGAATCTGTGGCTGCCCCATCCCTGGAAGTGTTCAAGGCCAAGTTGGATAAGGCTTGGAGTAACCTGGTCTAGTGGAAGTTGTCCCTGCCCATGGCATGTGGTTGGAACTGGATGATCTTTAAGATCCCTTCAAACCCAAACCATCCCATGATTTTTCTGGTTCATTTTCAGAGCTCTCCTGCGTCAGGAGGAAAATCTTGGACCTGCAGAAGATAGGGCTGAGCAAATCACCCCCTGGGCTGCAGCAGATTCCTTTTTACAGCCATCCATGGGTATTAACATCCTCTCTCCACAAAATGTGCACATCTGGAACACTCTGCATCTGCCAAGCGCTGTGCTGATGGGAATGAATGCAAACAGCTTGCACTCACTGAGGCTAAAACAGCCATTCATGGCAAAGAGATCCTTGGGGAAGGTTTTTTTGCATGATAAGAGGAATTTCCTCCTCATCTCTTTATCTGGCACAAACACTCCTGACAGCAATGTCACCCTCTGGGGATTAGACTCATCCTCATGTCCAGAATCTCTTTCTATGGCCCGTTAATACCCATTTAATTCTTGGAACAGCACTGGCCTTTAGCTTTGCCTTCCTTTCCCTTCATCTTCCTTGCTCTTCTTCCCTCTTGTCCTTCATCTTTCTTCTCTTTTTCTCCCCTTTATCTTTGCCTTCCTTGCCCTTCATTTTCCTTGCTCTTCTCCCCGTTAGCTTTGCCTTCCTTGCTCTTCATCTTCCTTGCTCTTCTCTCCTTTAGCTTTGCCTTCCTCTCCCTTCATCTTCCTTGCTCTTCTTCCCTCTTGTCCTTCATCTTTCTTCTACTTTTCTCCCCTTTATCTTTGCCTTCTTTGCCCTTCATCTTCCTTGCTCTTCCTCTCCCCTGCCCAAGCTCATCAGCACCTTTGTCCGTAGTGTCCCAACCTCATCCCTGCCCTTGTGTGACCTTAAGACAAGTTCATGTGGCCCAAACAGGCTCAGCCCTGGCTCCAGCGCAGTCCATGACCCCGGGATCACTGGTTTCCATAGGAAATGGCTTTTAGGTCACTATTCATCCTCTGCCTCGGTGGAAGCTGCCTTCTTCTCCCACTCCAACTCAGCCCCTTCTCCCTTTCCGTGGCCTCCCAGTGCTGACCTTCCTTTTCCTTTCATGATCCACAGTCCTCCCATTCCCTACTCTGTTATATCCCACTAAATGGCCATGAGCAGGGGCCACAGAGGACAGAGGCCATAAAACTGGGCTGGCAGTGCCTCAGATCCCATCACCCTCCATTGCCATGGTTGTTTCAAACCCCTTACCCTTGGCACCTTCGGCTCTCTTTGACTTCACACCAAAACTGCTGCGATTTCCTTCCTACCTCAGTCATTTCCATCTCCAGAACCTCAGCAGTTCTCTCACTTGGCTCTTGCCTTCAGTATTGTCCTGACCCTGATGGATAAATTTATTTGTTCGAGTCTGAGACCCTCCTTAGGACCATCTGTGTGAGAAATGTGTGGCTCCACTCTCTTTTCTCGTGCAAATCCCATCCAGGGATGTTTCTGCTCCACCCCACTGGGAACCACCCTTTCCTCCCAGAAACACACTAAAGCTGAATCCCCAAACTGGATTTTCCAGACACATAGCCTGGCTTAATCCTTAATAATACAGCTTCTTTAATCCAAGCCCATCCCCAGAATAATTTCCTGAATTAATGCAGGAAACAGTGGAGCTTGTCATGTGCCCAAATCCTGTTTCATCCCATCCTCCCAAAGCTGGGAGTCTTCATTTCAGAGTCCAGTTGCCCTGGGAGCCTTCCATCACCTTTTCCAACCTCTGACTCTCCTCAGGAGATTTCTTACTCACCATTCCCTAGGGGACTCTGGAAGCAGATGGAATCCTAAATGGCATCTCAGTTAAGACCCTGAACTCAGGGAGGACAATTTTGGTCATTCTACTGAAAAACATTTCTAATTTTATTTAATCTCTTCAGGTATCTGAGGGTTGAGAAGGAAAGGAAAACTATTTCTTTCAGCACCCTACTCAAGGTGTAAACCTGGAGTTAAACCAGGCTGGCCTAAGCTGGTTTACCTCAAATAAAATCAGTGTATTTTGCACTGGATGTCTCCTGCTTGCACCCACCAGGACCTCTGCTCTGACTGAAGGGGAACATTCCCCGAGGGAAATGTTCTCGTGGATAATTCCAGCCACACACATAAACCTCTTACATGTGTGAAGCATTAGGAAGCGCAGGGATTGACACCGGTTTCAGGATTAATTGGAAGAGGAACCAACCTTGGATTGCACAGCAAAGGGGGGCTGCTCATGGGGTAATTTCTGCTGATCTTTTTAAAAAGTGTGATTACAGTGGATAAGATCCTTTTCTTGTCCTTAACGTTCTCAACTTGAGCACAATGATTTAGCACATACCAAGTTTAAAGCCTGTGATAAGAATATTTACAGAGCTGAAGGGCTCTGCTAGACCAGGAGCAGAATGGGTGATAGTTTGCAGGTCAAATGCTACAGCACAGGCTGAGAAAAATTCAGTTTGTAATAAGGCAAAAAACCCCTGAGCTGAGGGAATCAACTATTCCCCTAAAATAGAGGAATATTCAGGGCAGCACCTTCCCTTCCTTGCTTGACCCACAGCCCAACCTTGGGGGCTCCCAGAGGCACAGGCAGAGCCCAGCCAGGAGAACTGAAATGCAGGTTCCCAGTGCTCTTCCCCCAAAAAAACTCCAGACACTTCTCAGAATGAAAATGGGACTCTGCATCTCCATCCCAGACCTGGGATCAACCACACTGGGAATTACAGAACCGCTGGGGCTGGAAAAGACCTCAAAGGTCATCGGGTCCAACATTACCCCAGCACTGCCACGTTCACCACTAAACCACTTCCCTGAGCACCACATCTACATGTTTTTTGAGCACTTCCATGGGCAGTGATTCCACCCCTTCTCTGTTCCCATGCTTGAGCACGCTTTCAGTGATGGCATTTTTCCTGATGGGTTAATGGTCAGTCTTGACGATCTGAGAGGTCATTTCCAATCTTAATGATAATTTCCAGCCTTGCTGCACTTCAAAGCAACGAGAGATGGGAGCCAGAACTGCCTCTCCTCTTGTGGTCTGACCATCTCTAGCGATTTAGGTAATGATGGTTCGTAATTGCAACCAATAAACAAGTGAAAAAAATTCGTAATGATAGGGCTGTGGTGAGTCCTGGGTCAAACCTGCAGCTTTAGTGCCCAGCTCTGTGTATCCCTCAACTAACCCCCTTCCCATGGAGCTGCACCAAGGGCTCTCAACCACTCCAAGGGCTGGGCTGGGTCTTCATGAGCCGTCTGAGGTGGGTGTCTCATCCCCCATTTCGCCTCCTTGTCCACCCACCTTCTGGTGGGAACACGTCCCCTGGCTTCTTATCCCAAGGACTGGAATATTTTCTGGACCTCAGTGACCCTCCTGCAAAATCCTCTTATCATCCCACCACATCAAAGCCAAAGTTTTGGGAGGGTCTCCCCACAAGCAAAGCAAACCCTTGGAGACTCACCCCTGTCCGTGCACAGGGCGAGGACGAGCGCGGCGAGGAGGAGGAGAGGAGCCTTCATCCTTTCCAGGTTCTTGCCAGCTCCCAAAATAAGCAGGACTCGGTCAGGGCAGGTTTTATACCTCTGGAGTGTTTGCTTTGATCTCGAGATAATAACCACGGGGCTGCTGTGTCAGAGGAGGGATAATTGGGAGCAACGTGTCGAGGCTTGTGTGTCCAAGGGCTCTTTGTTGGAAGTCTAAGAGGGGGTGTGTTCTCCCCCCCAACTTCTTTTCCTCCTCGTTTCACAACTCAGCTGCTTCATCCTGAGTGAACTCTGAGACAGTTTCTAATTTTGGGGAAGTGGAGGAAAAGCAAAGGACACAAAAAACCAAAACAACGAGGAGAGGAAAATTCTCCTTTCTGGGCCTCCCAGGGCTGAATCCCTTTAAAGATCCCTTTAAATCCAACCCCCTGGCATGGGTTGGATTTAAATTTCAAATGGAATTTGGGACTGAAGTTTCTACAAAATGTCTCCTAGGACTGGCAACAGCACTAGAGCAGCAGAGCAGAATCCTTCCACTGCCTTTCATAGGGGACCAGGCATCATTTTCTGTCTCTTTTTTAAGGCAGCAGTTCAAAAAATCACAAATGTTTCTGCTAAAAAGAAAAAAAAAGTGAATATTTTATATGAGAAGAAAATGTTATCTTGTTACAAAATAAATTCCACTGGGCAATGAAAACGACCCCTTAAATTAAAAACCAGACATGACACCCACTCCCACAGCATCCAACAAGCTGTGCAGTTTGTTTTGGTTTTGTTTTTTTTTTTCACAAATTCCAAAAAAATAAATGTCAGGGAGAAAAACACCAACCAATTAAAGCATGGAGAACGAGGGGCTGGCTGATCAAGGATCTCAACTCGTTAAGTTTTCAGAGGAAAAAAAAAAACAAACCAGCCAAAATTCTGTGAAATGCCAACAAGAATATTCCATTGGATTTCCGTGTTGTGCTCTTTATTCCTTTTTTTTTTTTAATCATGTTTCATCCTGTCTCCCTGTATAAAATCAGAATTTTCCCCCATCTTCTTCGGGTTGTTGTTGTTGTTTTTCCCTCCTGCCGTTGTTTTCCTGCCATCTCCTCACGGGGACGGAGGCACAATCCCAGAAAAGCTCCTTCCACGGGACACCTGGAGCTGCAGGAGCTGCCCCAAAGCCTCTGCCAGTGACTCTGCCCCTTGCTGCTGCCCATCTGCCTTATTTCCCTTTTTTTCCTCATCTCCAAATTCCTCAGATTTCCGTCTCCCAGTAAATATTTTGGCCTTCTGACGTGACCCACCTCCAGCCATTGTCTCACCCAAAAGCCACCCCGGGGTTCTTGGGGTGATGTAAGACTTTCCATCACCTCTAAATCGGGCTTATAAACACTGTTCACGTGACTGAGGTGAGGAAATTTCTGCTTTCTCAACAGGGAGAGCATGAAACTCAGTTGGAATAGAGGTGGCAATTAAGCCAAAAGGCTCCAAGGAGGGGCGTGTTTGGCTTCATCAGCCTTCCAAAGGCACCAGGAGGGAGGAAAATAGGAGCTGGCGCCTTCCTTGCCAGTGAAACCCTCTCTTGTTTGTGAAATATTTGATTTTCCCCAGGCCAGGAGAGATTTGATTGGTAAATCAGCTTTTTTTAGTGATTATCTGGGGGGGGGTGATGCCCCTCAGCAGAGGGAACGTTGAGTTGCAGAGCAGAGCCAGCCCACATTCCAGTTATCTCAGCCAACAGCATCCCCTCGCAGGTACAGAAATAGCAGCTCAACCAGGCACTTGTTTTTGATTCCCTCCCCCTGTAATCTCAGCCAAGCCAAAACCTAAAATATCTCCTGTCTCCTGCAAGCTGCTGAGATTTTGAGAAGGCAGGGCCCGAGTTCTTAAAGGCTTTAGAGCAGGATTTTCCAGTAGATGATCCTGGAATCTTCCAGCTGGTCCCTTATGTCCTTCTTAATGTTGTCTTTGTCCCTCACCAGAAATAAAAAAAAACAACAAAAAAAACATGAAGGCAGAAAGATGATTTTTTCAGGGCACAAGAAGTAAAGATAATATCAGAGTTTACAAGAATTTGGGAGTTATGAACTTCATAAAGGCTTCAGAATGAGTAACAGGGGATTTAATTGGAGGTGGAGGTGGAAGGTGAGGTGGAAAGACTTATTTCCCTTGACACAGTTGCCGAGGGAAGAAGGAAAAGTGTTTTGCTTGTCTCGTTCTAAACCTGGTTGAAACTCATGTGAGGAGGATGAACAGTTGCTTTATTTTAGGGAGGGAAAAGCAGTTTTCTCGAAACAAAAGCTGGTCAAATGTAACTGTAAATGTATGTAAATGTAAGTGTGAAACTCAGATGTCGTTGCTAAATGTGGAATTTCGAGTCGGCCAAAAGCTTTGAGAAGAGTTTCAGAAATTGCTGTGATTAAAATGCGGGAAAAGCCATTGGAAAAGTGGTTAAAAAAGTGCAAAAGCCCACGTTTCTGTTGGTCCCTCAGCACAGAAATGCTACACCACCACTATCCTCTAGTTAGAACATTTAAATAAATGCCAGAACACCCTCCTTGACCAGAAATTAAATCTTTATGGGATGATTAAACCTAATCCCATTTTCACAGCCTTTGGACAGAACTGTGGTTTCTTCCTGTTGCACAGAAACACCTGGATTTTGCCGGTCTGGTGGAGCAGGATTCCCTCAAATCCAGCACAGGATTCCCCTCAAATCCAGCACAGGATTCCCTTCAAATCCAGTGCAGGATTCCACTCAAATCCACAGCAGGATTCCCCTTGAATGCAGAGCAGGATTCCCCTCAAATCCAGCACAGGATTCCCTCAAATCCAGCACAGGATTCCCCTCAAAACCAGTGCAGGATTCCCCTCAAATCCAGTGCAGGATTCCCTTGAATCCAGCACAGGATTCCCTTGAATCCAGCACAGGATTCCTTCAAATTCAGCACAAGATTCCCTCAAATCTAGCACAGGATTCCCTCAAATCTAGCACAGGATTCCCCTCAAAACCAACACAGACTTCCCCTCAAATCCAGCACAGGATTCCCCTCAAATCCAGCACAGGGTTCTGCTCAAATCCAGCACAGGATTCCCCTCAAATCCAGCACAGGATTCCCCTCAAATCCAGCACAGGGTTCTGCTCAAATCCAGCACAGGATTCCCCTCAAATCCAGCATGGGATTCCCCTCAAATCCAGAGCAGGATTCCCCTCAAATCCAACACAGGATTCCCCTCAAACCCAGCTGGGCTGCAAAGATGAGGGATTTTTTCCAGGTGCCATTAAACAAACCCTCCCAAAATCCAGTGCTGAAGTTTTAAGCTGCTCAACTGGGAATTACACACTCTCCAGCTCCACGATCATGTGTATTTTTCCCTTTAACTATAGGTTCGCTCTTCCAGGAGCAGGAGGGAATCTCAACCCCAAAAGTTGCCAGGGATGTCCAACCCAAGAGCTCCAGAGGATCCCCATCTCATCTCCTCCATCCCCAAGCCTGAAAATGCAGCAGTGACTGGAAAGGGGAGACCTCCCCACCAGCCCAGACACCCATCACCTTTCCCAGACTCATCCTGTCCGTTTTCCCACTGGGAAATCACGACCAATCCCTCAGCAACATCTTCTCCGAGCAGGCACAGAGATCTCCTTCCCAGGAGGACGCATTCCAGCAGCACTGTCCTCGCCTTGGACATCTCCAGCATCTCTAGGTGGGACTTTTCCCTGTTTGAAAAGCTGAGACTACCCACCTTGCAGAGATCACGGGAGAACTTTGCAGGATCGCAATTCCTGCCAAACCCCGGCCGTGTGTCCCAGCGGCTACAAGTGGGAATTCCCAGTTGGCAGTGGGAGCAACACAAACATCTCTGACCTTCCCAGACCGACACCTCTGCTCTGAGCCATCAGAGTATTTCGCTTTATGGAATGTCTGGATGCAACTGAGTCAGTTGGGAAAGGCAACCAGGAGAAGACTCGGAAGTGCGGAATTCAACGGGAATCGGAGATTCCGAGAACAACCCCTCGCTGGCAGAGCTGTTGTCTCAGGCTGGATTGAACAAAGACACTCTAGAATAACATAAATCTTTATTTTTGTCTGACCATCGTCACATGCTGTGCTATCAAAAGAGCTTTTCCAGGGAAAATTAGTATAAAACGAGGAGGGGGAAACCGGGAGCTGCACTGCCACGTCGGGAATGGGATCTGTCTGGGATAAGAACAGGGCAGCACAGCCCCTGTTGGAACCACTTGACAGAGGAGCCTGGTTTCTCACTCGGGGGATACCTTGTGGGTTCTTGGGTTGTCCCATCTCCTCCCACCCCTCCTCACAATCCTGCCCTGATGACCCAGCCCAGACTGGCGGCGATTCCCAGGAGCATCACGGCGTAGGAGGTTCGGATGCTGTTGGCGCCGCTGAAGTTGCACAGGGAGGTGCTGCAGCACTTGGTGGAAAAAGCTGCCACCCCGAAGTTCACGTTTGTCTCGGGACAGTCCACGGAGCACTTCTTGGTGATCCGGTGCCCCGCGTCCTTGCCTGGGGGGAGGAGGAGAAAGGAGAGCTGGAATTTGAGATTCTTCGGGAAGGGGGGGGGGTATTAATTGCAATTAATAACAGCCACCAGGGGGGTTGATGAGTGCTGGGTGGGCACCATGCATGGCACTAAACAGTCCTTGATAGAAACCCACGCCAAACCGAAATCTCTGGTCTGGGTGACCAGGTGGTGACCAGCCAAAGGTTGGACTGGATCTTGGAGACCTTTTCCAACTAAATGACTGTGGGATTCTGTGCTTCCCGTAGGACAGCAGGAAATTACTGGAGTGCATTTCCCTCTAAATGATCTCTAAAATGCCACTAAAATGCCTCTAAACCCACATTATTTACATCCAATCCCTTTCCAGCCTTCATCCCAGAGCACGTGGGAGAGTTCTCAGTGTCTGCTCCTGAAATCTGTGTGTTCCAGCCACAAGGGTGGGGAGGAACCAGCACGGGTTGCCCAGAAAAATTGTGGATTCCCCATCCTTGGAAGTGTTCAAGGTCAGGTTGGATGGAGCTTGGAGCAACCTGGGACACTGGAAGGTGTCCCTGCCCATGGGAACCAGATGATCTTGAAGGTCCCTTCCAACCCAAACCATTTTAGGATCACAAAGCACCACTGAGGGATTCACAAATTACGTGTTGTGATCCCTAAACCTCAATCATCGATTCTTCCCAAAGGACCCCAAAAAAATCACTGTTTCCCAGGACTAAAATGAAGATTAGGAAAGCCTGGATGTGTTGCTGGCACTCACCAAGCCCAGCAGTGCTGTATGTGGTCGTGCAGTACTTCTCATGGTCTTCACACTTGTAGGTTTTAAGGCAGTTCCAGTTGGAATGCTCGTTGTCACATGTGTAGCAAAACAGGGAGGAAGCTGGAAAAAAGCACGTGTGGCACAGATTAGAGGTTTCCAGCCGTTCCCTCTTGGGAAAAAGAGGTGTCAAAGCCATATCTTTCCTTGGAAAACTCAAGGTGAAAAGTACGTTGTGAACAAGTGAAAGAAGGGGTTGGTTTTGATTAATGAAGCTGAGGAAGGAAATACAGAGAAGAAAACGAGTTTTCCTCATTGACTTGAGATTTGGGGGGTGATTAAATTTGAAACAATGTTTTCCAGCCAGAGCAGCATTCCCAGGTGACCTTTCCTTCTGTCCTGGGGTCCACATTGGCCTGGCTGGAAGCCAAGCTCCAAAAGCAAAGCTCACAACCTGCGAGGAGGAGAAGAACTGGCAAGGAGAGAAGGAACTGGCCCAGTTCTTGGATTGAGAGCTCAATCCCAGGGATTTTCAGGCAATATCTGCAAAAAGCACTTCCCAGACATGAATTAATGAATGCCTGTGGCACCCCCAGGGAGCAAAATGACTAAACACAGCCCCACAATAAAGGGAGAGGTCGCTCCGGACAATGGAGAGATTATTCCTATCAGCGCCTGGAACGACGTGTTCCCAGGGATATTCTTAACTCAGCGCTGTGCCAGGGCTATTTCCAAACCAGGAGGAGGTGGGATATGGATTGCTGGGCACAACCCAAGTCAATTGAGTTAGGATTCCAGGTGGCATTTTATGTGAGGAATGTGGGCATGTGCCATCCCGTTCCCCGGAGGTGCATTCATTGGGGGAAATTGTTTTCCCTGCTGCCTGGAGTTCCATGGAATGCTCCTCCTTTTGGGTCAGGGGTGACAAGAGGGAGTTGAGCTGCTCTGGGGAAATCCTGCTCCATCCTTCCCAGCTCTTGGTTGCAGGTGACCCAATTATAAAGCAGGGAGGGTCCTGAACTTCCCCTGGTTTGGTTCCTCCTGCCTTTCTCAGCCCAGCAAAGCTCTAAATTCTGCACAAAATCCTCTCTCAATTAATTCTGGACTTGGTTTTAGCCCCCTGCCAGGGACTCTCCAAAGCCCAGCTGCTGTTGGTTCAAACTCATCCCTGGAGTTCAATCTGCCCATGAACTTGGTTAGACGACTGCAGAAGCAGTTTTGAAAGAGAATTAAAAGCCAGTGTAGTCCCTGACTATCACAAGCAGGGAGAGAAAAGGCCTCTCCTCTGTGATCTGGGTGTCTTGGGTACAGCTCTGGGTGTCTCAGCACAGGACTGACCCAGATGCTTCAAGGCCAGGTTGGACTTTGAGCAGCCTGGTCTAGTGGAAGGTGTCCCTGCCCATGGCAGGGGGTTGGAGCTGGATGATTTTTAAGGTCCTTTCCATCCCAAACCATTCTATGGTTTGATGATTCCCTGCTCTTTTCCAGTCCAGGTGTTGCAAGTTCAGCTGTTCTCCGGAGTAGGAGATAAAACCAGCCTTGGTTTTGAACTGAATTGAATCCTGGCTTTAACTCCTCTTTAAATCACTGTTCAGTTTTCCCTGTTTCTCCATCACATGGATATTTTCAGCCTCTTTTCTCTCCTCTGGAGGTTCCCCAACACGAGCTGTGGGCTCCTGTCCTTTGGCAGGCAAAGCAAACCCCAGACCTGCTACTTAGCAAGAATTGATTGCATTTTACAGCCCCTGGAGCTCTCTCTGAGTTCCTTTTGTTGCCAAAGTTGTTCAAACCACTTCCTGCTGCAGAAGGAGCCCAAACCCCAGCACGTGCCTGAAAGCAACTGCAATGCACTTGTACTCACTAAGTGAGGCAAAGAAAACCCCTTCCAGCCAGGAAACAAGAACAGCTTAAGCCATTAGAGCTGCTATAAAGCCTTTCCTGCCTCTGGGCTCCACCCTCCAGGAGCTGGAATTTTAGGAAACGCAGCCAGAAATAACCTTAATGGTGCAAAAGGACAAGAGAGCCGTGGATTCCACAATAAACACACTCCCACTTGAGAGTTTGCTCCTCAAACTCAGGAGCAAAGAGCTCTTGGGCTTTCAAAAATCTCGTTTCTTAATTGGGATGTGGCTGTGGGAAGGAGAGTGAAGCTCTGGCAGGAGATGGGGTGTCAAAACCAGCCACACAACCTCCTGTTGACAGCAGCTCCCCCGGTTTCATCCAGGAACAAAAATAAAACCAAAGGCAGGACTCTGAGCTTGGCTTAATTTCTGTGAGCATGTTTGAGTTTGTGCCTGTCTTCAGAGGGAAGGATGTGAGAAACCAGAGGGGGGAGCTCAGCTTTGAGGTACCTGGGCAGAGTTCACCCAAAAACTAAGATTAAACCACACAAAATATCTCCAGGTACCTCTGCAGAACTCACTCAGAAATCAAGACTCAACCAATCTAAATATTTCCGGGTGCCTCTGCGGAACTCACCCAGAAACTAAGACTTAACCACACTAAATATCTCCAGGTGCCTCTGCAGAACTCACTCAGAAAAAAGACTAAATCACACAAAATATTTCCAGGCAACTCTGCAGAACTCACCCAGAAACTAAGATTAAACCTCACTAAATATTTCCAAGTACCTTGGCATAACTCACCCAGAAAAAAGACTAAATCACACAAAATATTTGCAGGTGCCTCTGTAAAACACACAAAAACTAAGACTAAACCACACAAAATATCTCCAGATACCTCTGCAGAACTCACCCAGCAACTAAGACTTAACCACACTAAATATCCCCAGGTACCTCTGCAGAACTCACCCAGAAAAAAGACTAAATCACACAAAATATTTCCAGGTACCTTTGCAGAACTCACCCAGAAACTAAGACTTAACCACACTAAATATCCCCAGGTACCTCTGCAGAACTCACCCAGAAAAAAGACTAAATCACACAAAATATTTCCAGGTGCCTTTGCAGAACTCACCCAGAAACTAAGATTAAACCACACTAAATATTTCCAGGTACCTCTACAGAACTCACCCAGAAAAAAGACTAAATCACACAAAATATTTCCAGGTATCTCTACAGAACTCACCCAGAAAGTAAGACTAAACCACCCCAAATATCTCCAGGTGCCTTTGCAGAACTCACCCAGAAACAAAGACTAAACCACCCCAAATATTCCTCGACGTGCCCAATGCAAAACTTCCCCCCCAAGACCTCACCAGCTGCACTAAAAGCTGCCAAACGCTCTTGTCCCTAAGTTAACCTGGATTTCTCTTCTGGTGTTCCCATTCCCAAAACCCTCTTGTCCCTGAGTTAACCTGAATTTCTCTCCTGATGTTCCCATTCCCATCCTGGTTCTCCCAAAAGCCTCCCAAGCTCCTTACCTTGCTGGGCACACAGGACGGCCGCCAGCAGGGCAACCAGAAAAGCCTTCATGGTTGAAGGAGAGCCCTCAGAGCCCCAAAGGTGTGGGACGGGGCACCACAGGAAGGTTTTATACCGGGACTGAGTTGTCTTTTCCTTCCCTTGATTGCAGTAATTTGAGGGTTGGGGAGTGACAGCACCCAAGGTGTGATCAGGGCTGGGTGTGTTCGTGCGTAGGAACCTGTTACAAAGCTGCAGGGGTAGAGGTGTTTTCTTCCATCTCATCTCCAGATCCAATCTTTTCTTTTTTTTTTTTTTTTTTCCCTGCTGACCTTGCCTGCATTGCTAATTTGGGGAGCAATTTATCTGATTCCAAGGCGGGACTCCCTTCTCGGGCTTGAACCGCGAAACTCGGAGCCGGGTTGTCTGGAATCCTCCATCCTTCCTCTCTGCCATGGAATGGGAGCTGAATATTTGTGGGAAGTGGGAGAGGAGGAGATTTTTTTTTTTGCTGGGTTGTCCACAATCACCCAGCTTTCTCTCGCTTGCCCAAAGAAACTTCAAACAGAAACCAGCAGTGACCACAGAATCGGGGGAAGGTTTGGGTTGGAAGGGACCTCAAAGCTCACCCAGTTCCAACCCTGATGCCACTCTTGTGCCTGGAGGTTGTCCCTCAGAGGCTTCCATGCTCCAGGCAGGGATGGGGACTGATGTTCTTGTTTTGTTCTGCTCCCCTGTCCTCCAGAACCATCTGGGGTTTCCAAGCAACAATGTTTGTTGTTACCTGTCAACCAGCTCTGGGCTCTGTCAGGTTTTTCCAGTCCCTCGTGACCTCTCCAATCTTTCTGGGCTCCCTCCTTCTGCTCCCACAACACCTCTTGGCAGATGACTCAGGATGCAGAAGAGGGACATGGAAACATCATGGAAACATGGAAACATCATGGAAACACCTGCAGGAGTTCAACTGTGGAATGGGAGTGAAAAAGACTGAGAAATAAAACAAGTCCTGGTCAAGGAGACACCTCAGCAGGACCTTTGGTCTTTAGAGAGAGAAAGGACCAAGGGAAGCTCAAAGTAAAGGGTTGTAAGGTCACAAATGGGGTGGAAACAGAATAAAGAACATCCAGTTGCTCTTTGAGTCCCCAAATTGCTCATCAAATCACAGATTATCCTGAGCTGGGAGAGACCCATTGAGCCCAGCTCCTGGCCCTGCACAGGACAACCCAAAAAGTCCCACCACGTGCCTCAGAGTGTTGGCCAAACACTTAGACTCTGGCAGGGTTGGTTCCATGATCACTCCCCTGGGGAGCCCAGAAACCAACTTCCCAAGAGTCTCTGATCGCCTTCCTGCAGGATCCTGGGCAGCTGGACCCATTCCCAACCCCTGGGATGTCTTTTCCTTCTGGTCATTCCTCCTTTTGCCCAGTTCCTCCTTTCCTGCAGCAGTTTTAACCCTCAGTGGTTTCTGTCTCCATGTCCAGGGAAGGTTGGAGGGGATGAACATCCTCTTCGCCAAGTTTTCCACTCTGTTCTCTGACCTTGAGCACAAATCTTTAACTCCCCTTTTAGCCAGGATGTGAAAGACCCACGGGACAGATAATGTGGCAACAATATTTCAGAAATAATCTGTGAAAAAAAACCCCAAAACATCCTTTCCAAACAAGATTCTTTATAAATACAACATCAGGTTGGAAAAATGCTGGAGCATGGAGGGAAGGAGTGGGTATTAATCTACATGTTTGTTTTATTTATAATACCAGGGTTGTCTCAGGCAGCTGGGAAAATGGAAAATGGGACTTTCTACACTTTCTACTCTTCCATCCCATCAAAAAACCCCAAATGAAAATGAATTATCCCACAAAATCCGGCTCATCTTGGAGCAAATCGAGCAGAAAAATGCAGCTCCTCAGCAGGAGTGAAGCCCAAACACAGCCCAAGACAGGGGAGGAGAGGAAAGGCTTGGAAATGAAAGCAAATAAATGAACAGTAAATAAATGAGGCTGTTAAAGCAAAGTGCAGCTGAACAGAAAAATCTGCAAGTGAGAAATTGGGCCGGAGGAAGTGGAAATGTGAGAAAGCATTTAAATAGATTAGAGAAAAGGGGAAGTTAATAATAATAAACAAGATGAATATTTCACCCAGACAAGAGAGAAGGAGGGAGGGAGGGTGAGGAAATATTGGTGCAAAGCAAAATAAATCAAAGCAAACACACTAAGTTTGAGGGGAAATAATTAAACACAAGAAAAGTGAGGGTCAGAAATAAGATGGGAATGAGATTCACTGTTGTTCCTGTGGTGGCATCATTCAGTGCTGTGCAAAATGTACATTTTGTTATGTGCAGACACTCTTTAAGTATTAAAATCATTTTTTTAAGGTTCTGGGGGTTGTAGAATTCCCCAAATCCCAGTTTAACCAGCTGCTGGAGCCAAAGCAAACACACAAAGTGAGGGTCAGAAATAAGATGGGAATGGGAATGTTGTTCCTGTGGTGGCAACACTCAGTGCTGTGAAAAATGGACATTTTGTTATGTGCAGACACTGTTTAGGTGTTAAAAACAGTTCTTCAGGAGTCTGGGAAGGGTGGAACTCCCAAAAATCTCAGTTTAACCAGCCACTGGAGCCAAAGCAAACACACAAAGTTGGGGGGGAAATAATTAAAGACAAGAAAAGTGAGGGTAAGAAATAAGATGGAAATGGGATTCATCATTGCTCCTGTGGTGGCAACACTCAGTGCTGCGAAAAATGGACACCTTGTTACGTGCAGACACTGTTTAGGTGTAAAAATCAGTTCTTCAGGGGTCTGGGAAGGGTGGAACTCCCAAAAATCTCAGTTTAACCAGCCACTGGAGCCAAAGCAAACACACAAAGTTGGGGGGGAAATAATTAAACACAAGAAAAGTGAGGGTAAGAAATAAGATGGAAATGGGATTCATCATTGCTCCTGTGGTGGCAACACTCAGTGCTGCGAAAAATGGACACCTTGTTACGTGTAGACACTGTTTAGGTGTAAAAATCAGTTCTTTAAGATTCTGGGGGTTTGTACAATTCCCCAAATCCCAGTTTCACCAGCTGCTGGAGCCAAAGCAAACACACAAAGTTGGGGGGGAAATAATTAAACACAAGAAAAGTGAGGGTAAGAAATAAGATGGGAATGGGATTCAGTGTCGTTCCTGTGGTGGCATCATTCAGTGCTGTGAAAAATGTACCTCTTGTTATGTGCAGACACTGTTTAGGTGTTAAAAACAGTTCTTCAGGGGCCTGGGAAGGGTGGAACTCCCAAAATCCCAGTTTAACCAGCCACTGGAATCAAAGCAAACACACAAAGTTGGGGGAGAAACAAACACCAAGTGAGGGTAAGAAATAAGATGGGATGGGATTCACTGCTGTTCCTGTGGTGGCAACACTCAGTGCTGTGAAAAATGGACATTTTGTTATGTGCAGGCACTGTTTAGGTGTTAAAATCAGTTCTTTAAGATTCTGGGGGGGTTGTACAATTCCCCAAATCCCGGGTTTACCAGCCACTGGAATCAAAGCAAACACACAAAGTTGGGGGGGAAATAATTAAACAAGGAAAGTGCGGGTAATCACTAAGATGGGAGGGGCTTCAGCGTCGTTCCTGTGGTGTCGTTTTCAGTGCTGTGAAAAATGTTACCTCTTGTTATGTGCAGACACTGTTTAAGTATTAAAATCAGTTCTTTAAGGTTTGAGGGTGTGTAGAATTCCCCAAATCCTGGTTTAACCAGCTGCTGGAGCCAAAGAAACCACGCAAAGTGAGGGTCAGAAATAAGATGGGAATGGGATTCACTGTTGCTCCTGTGGTGGCATCACTCAGTGCTGTGAAAAATGTACATTTTGTTATGTGCAGACACTGTTTAGGTGTTAAAAACATGTCTTCAAGTGTCTGGGGAGGTGTAGAACTCCCCAAATCCCGGTTTAACCAGCCCCTGGGGGAGCTCCTGTGCGACCTGGCTGGTGAAAGCATCAGGGGCATCACTTGGCCCCCATCACTGTGTCCCTGCAGGACACTGTCAAAACTTTGGGAGCCAGACTGGGGGCTGGCAATGTCCCAAAGCCACAGTGCTATTCTGGGGCACTGTTGCTATTGCAGTCACACCCAGGGCCACTGCAAGGTCTCCACCAGCACCATGGTGGTGCCTCTGGAAGCAGAGAACAGCCTGGTTTTTCCAAGTAAAGGGGTGGAGAGAGCTGGAAGAAAATCCAGGGCAAAGCCAACTGAGGGAGTGGGAGGGCAGATGGTGCCAGGAGAACACAGAGGGGAGGTGTTAAAACATTTCCCAGGGACATAAAAAAAGGAGAGGGGAGGGAGGGGAGGGGGTGAATCTCACAGTAGAAACTGGGCCGGGCGGGTGTCACGAGGGGGATCGGGGAGTTAACGGAGCCTGGGAGTTTGGAGAAAGGAAAACCTTCACCCACTTGGAGCTTGGCAGCCAACAGGGTGTGTTTGTGCCAGACCTTGGCAGTGGGTTGTGCAAGGCCAGTCCTTTTTGTGTAACTGGAGTCGCACAAAGCGTGTTTTCAACCCATGATGGAGCGAGTGCCAGATCCAGGGACGTTTAAATGTCAGCTCTCCCCACTTTCTTCCCTTTTTTGTTTCCCCTGTCTGGAGGGTGGCTGTGACCTCAGATCTCCCCCCTGGTGCAGAGGGGAAGCTCTGTTTCAGCTCAGGGTGGTCAGGGGGAGTTCAGGAGGGGAGCAAGGGGCCGTGGGACAAGCTGAGGAGGTTCCAGGCGTGGATGGTTCTCCTGGTCTTCCTGAGTCATGCAGATGGGGCACAGAGGGCAGGAGGGCCAGCCTGGCTCCTGACAACACCAGGTTGACCTGGGCACATCATCTCCTCCTTCCTTGGAGGGTCAGGGAAGGCTGAATTGCTTCATTTAGATGTGCAATGACAACATGGTTTGGTGAAGGAGAACAGGGAAATTGGGGAATACAGAAATACCAGTTAAAAAAAAAGGAAGACCCCAGTAGGACCTTTTGGAAAACCACCTGAGGCCTGTTGCAGGCAGCTGCTCTGTTCACCCCTTGCCAAAACACAGCTGGGTTTGTAACTGTTCTGGGAGGCTCCAGACAGCAGGACAGAGCTCCTCAGGTCACTCCCACAGCAGAATGACCAAGTTAGGAAAGATTGGAAGAGCCCAAATCCACCAAGTCTGGCTGAAATACCAGGGGGATCCACGCTGGTTTCAAGGCCAGGTCAGGTGGAGCTTGGAGCAACCTCATCTAGTGCTTGGCAACCCCACTCATGGAGGGGGGAATGGAACAGGATGGTGTCTAAGGCCCCTTCCAACCCAAACCATTCCATGATTCCATGTTGCTGTGGCTTCCACGGCAGCTGTGTCAGCCACCAGGAGCTTTGATATCGATATTGAGTCCTTTGGAGCCTCAGCCAAAGCCATTTTGTCACATTCCCTTAAACTCCAAGGTCCTAAGGGGTGTTCCAGTCCCCATTTCCAGTCCCATGAGCTCGGAGATATCAACCAGCACCATCACACCCGGAGCCAACCCCCTTTGATTCCCAACCCCACCAAAGTCCTGATGGAAGGGCCAGGCCCAGCCCAGCTCCCCAGACAGGGCCCAAGCCCAGCCCAGACGCCATCTGTGCCATCAAGGGCATCCATCAGACATGGCTTGGGCACACCCCAAACAGCATCACCCTGCCCAGGGCCCTCACACGGGGGATGGAACCACCCTGCTTGGAGAGGGAAGAGCTGGAGAGTCAGGGGGGTGAATCATCCTTCTTGCATCCAGGGCCAAGGCTTGTTGTTCTGGATCCTGGTGTTTTCTCTCTTTTCTTCCACATCACCATCCCACAGCTTTGCAGGCCTCAGTCCTACAAGGAAAGATCCCATGGGATGGTTCAAACTGGTGGATCCCAGTGCTTTCCCTCTTTTCTCCCTTCCCACATCACCATCCCACGACCTTGCAGGCCTCGGTCCTACAAGGAAAGATCCCATGGGATGGTTCAAACCAGAACAACAAGCCTGGAGACCTGCAGGGTCTGAGAGGATGGTTGGGAGGGGGAAGAAGAGGCGAGACAGAAACCCCAGTGCCCTCTTGGAATTCCCCCCAAATATTTAACCCCAGTCCTTCCCGAGGAGGACACCACTGGCTACAACTCTATCTGGGGAGAAATAACACTGCTTGGTTGATAATTCTCGTTGTTTTTTCCACTGGAAGTAGGAATTTCCCCTTGTCACAGGCCCAGCCCTCCTGATCCTCTTTCATAACATGAGCAGTCAACGTGAGGGCACTGGAATGGGACCATCCCCTCCACCACGAGACCTCACAGGTCCTGACAGGAGAGGCTCTGATGTCTCTTGGGAAATCTTGGCCTGTGAGAGGCATCTCAAGCCCGCCAGGAAAAATATTTACAACAACACCGCCAAGAACCTCGTGAAGGAAGGTTTTGGCCCAACCTTTTGAGGAAGAAGAGTGGGTGACAGCTCTTGTGTTTGTCTTCACAACCGTCTCAGTGATCACTGGGGGCAGGGAGGGGGGGTTGTGTTTGTCTTGTGGGTGTTTTTAGAATAAATTTGAAGATCTTCGAGATGCAGGGTGGTGGAGAGAGTAGGCATTTGAACCTGCCGGGCCAGTGATACATGAAAATCATCCATGACACAGCTGTGGTGGCATCAGGCTTTGTGGGAGCTCTCCATGGAGCCTCCAAGACAACCCTGAGTCTTCTCATCCATTTTGCTTCCATCAGAACCACAATTTTCCAGGTCTACCCATTTTTTTGTGCTTTGGGTTCTGGACTTGTCTCTCCCGTGATGGGCCTGAAAATGATCCTCAGCACTGACACCCAAGAGCTGAAATTCCCAAGGATGAGGGAAAGCTGAGAAGAAAACGATATAAATAAGTTTTTCTCTCTGTGGAAAAAAGTTGTGAGGAGCTCCATGGACAACCTTTGTAATCTTCACAGCATCACAGAATGGTTTGGGTTGGAAGGATTCCTAAGGATTGTGGAATTCCAACCTGCCTGCCATGGGCAGGGACACCTTCCACTATCCCAGGATGCTCCAACCTGACCTTGAACACTTCCAGGGATGGGGCAGCCACAGCTTCTCTCGGAATTCTATTCCAGCACGTCACCACCCTCCTAAGGAGGAATTTCTTCCCGATATCTCTTCTAATCCCATTCTTTTTCAGTTTCAATCCATTCCCTGTTGTGCCATCACTACCCTTAATTCATTTTAGCTTCTCTGCATCTGGTTTTTTTGGTTTTTTTTTTTTCACAAGAGGGTCCCAACTGAGAGTGGGAAAACCCAACAAGAGCGGGAAAAACTCGTGGGAAGATCGGGATGCTCCGGTTTCTCTCCTGCCCTGCTCCTGCTGACCCAGCCAGGCATGGTGCGAACAAGAGCTTGGGCCAGCCCTTGTTACGTCTCGAAACTGGTCCCACCTCATGTAATAGCCCTGCTGAAACCTCCAGCAGTGCCCAGGCAGGGCCAGGAGAGCAGGGTCTGTCCCCTGGGAGAGCCCACACTGGCTCAGGGGCAGGAGCAAGGAAACATCCTTGGCTGAAACCATTCCAGGAGCAAGGAAACATCCTTGGCTGAAACCATTCCAAGAGTAGGGAAACATCCTGGCTGAAAACATTCCAGGAGAAGGGAAACATCCTTGGCTGAAACCATCCCAGGAGCAGGGAAACATCCTTGGCTGAAACCATTCCAGGAGCAGAGAAACAACCTGGCTGAAATCTTCTCAGGCTGATGGGTGTGTTCTCCAGGGCCCAGGAACAAACAGAGCCCTATCTGAGATCACAATCAAATCCCTCACTGGGAAGGCACCCGGGCATTTTCCCAGCAGGATTGGCCAAAAATTCCTGGTTGTGTGTTGCTTGGGTTTGGATTTTTTTTTAAATATTGTTGCTTTGGAAGATCAGGGAATGGTTTGGTTGGGGTTCATCGGTGCTGGTGGGAAGGTAGAAGGTGGGAAAGGCTTTGTTCCACCTCAGGAGCATCTCTGCAAACTCCAGTTGGGTTTGGATTCTCCCACCCCATTCCCAGCCACTCGTGGGGTATGGTGAGAGCAGCTCCACCAGCAGAGCATCCCCTTTGATCCCAAAATCACAAACAAGGGCTTGTAAAGCTCCTGGATGGCAGCCACGGGAACCCAAAGCCACCCACGCCAAACCAGGGAGAAAAATAGGAAGGTGAAAAAGCCATCCTGGGGTTTCAGGCACCCCAAGGAAAGGGTGTGGGAGGAATGACTCACCCCATCTCCATTTTGGACATGGTGAACCAGGCTTTGACTCACCCCTAACTTGTTAAACCATCAGAAAAGGGACAACCATGTCTTGGAGGGACTTTAGGATGTTCCAGCAAAGGTTTGCAGAGCCTTAAAATTACTGAGTTTTTAAGCCTGAGTGAGGAGTGATGTGTCCAAAGTCACAGGCCTGGGAGAGCGGTGGCCTTGGCTCTTCAGCCTCCCTCCAGCTTTGCTTTGCAACCCAACTGCTGCTTGAGGAAGGAAACAGGATCTCTGGTGGAAAAAGAGGTCCATGAAGCTTTCTTTTCTCTGCTAGCAAGGCCCAGATGTGTCCCCTTCTCCCATTTCTGGGCTGTAAACACAGTGTTTGGCATCAGGGCCTGGTTTTGCTCTCTCAGCCACCCTCTTCTGCCTTCCCACATGGAAGAAAACTCACTTTTGTAGGGAGATGGGGTGAAGGAAGTGCCAACAGAAAGGAATTTGGGATGGGGTCGGCACCAGGAGACCAAAAGCTCATCCTGTGTCCTCCAGGCACAGATTTCCCAGCGGACATGGTGGGTGTCTCTTCTCCTCGACATCCATAGCAACAAGAAGTGCCTCTGGTGTCACTTCCACAGCCAAAACCCAGCCACGACACCTCTGGTGTCCTCATCCTGCTGGTGGGATGTCCCAACCACCCACTCTGATCCACCTCATTCCCCTGTGGAAGGAGGAGGATTCACGACCATCCAAGTGTTCCCTGCATGGGCTGGAGTCAGGCATTGCTTCCTTTGGGTTCCTCCTGCCGGCTGTACCACCCAGTGGAGTCCTGGCCAGACCCACAGAGAGCTCTGGCACAAAAAAGAGTTGTGAAGCCACTTCCACACCAATAAATAAGTCAAAGACTCGGCACGTTCCCCTCTCAGCACTCTCCCATGCCAAGAAACACTTCCCAACCCATGTCCAGGAACAGCCCATGGACCATTTGGGTGTGATCACCCTGTTTTGGGAATGGAAAGGGTGTCACAAACAGGTCACACCATGTGTCCTTACAGCTGGGGGACACCCCTTGCCCTGTTTTCCCTGTGTGGGTGGAGCCTTTCCCTGTAGGATTTCACCTCAGGATCTTGCTTTCACCCTTTTGTTTCTTCCCATTCCTGTGGGGCAGAATTTAGGGAGGAGGATTTAGGGTGGAGGCGCTGCTGTGATAGTCCCCAGCCCAGCTCCCTCTTGCTCCAGAGAAGAGGAAGGATCAGTTCAGGAAAGCCTGGGAGATGCTGAGCAATCCCTTCTGCCGGTTTTCTTGGAAGCAAGGCAGCATCTCCAGGGAGCTCTGCCACCAAACCTTGGTGACTGTGGGTATTTTGGGAAATGAAATATGGTCAGGCACAGAAAATCACCCAGCTCTGCTCCCCCTGAGCCCTTCAGCCCCACAGCAGCAGGAAACCTTGGGAAGAGCATCTGAATCCAGACACATCCACCCCGGGAGCGAGGACCACGTGCCAAGGGAAAGCTTTGAACCCCTCCAAGCACAGGGAAAAAAGCAGCTTTTAAACTAAAAGAGGAGAGGTTTGGATTAGATATTAGGAAGGAATTCTTCCCTGGGAGGGTGGGGAGGCCCTGGAATGGATTTCCCAGAGAAACTATGGCTGCCTCATCCCTGGAAGTGTCCAAGGCCAGGTTGGAGCAACCTGGTCTCTGAAAGGTGTCCCTGCCCATGGCAGGGGGGTAGAATGAGATGATCTTTAAGGTCCCTTCCAACCCAAACCCTTCTATGATTCTGTGAGGGTTTTTTTTCCTGTGGAAAGAGGGTAAAAGCACCACCTTCCTTCTCATCCCTGCTGACTTCCAGCTGGGAGCTTGGGATGAGCAGACGAGCCAGTTCTCCAGCTTTTTCAGGGTGGAGCTCATTCCCAACTCCTTCTTGCTCTCCTGTCTGCTGGGCTCTGCCCTCCTTCTCTCCTGTGCCAGTGCTGGAGAGGGGGCATCTGCCTGCTGAAGGGGGAGACAGGCCAGTGGGACCTTCCTGCTCCCTTCCAGAGCTTTCTGAGGGCACAGGACTCTGCACCTCAGCCAGGCAGGAAGGGACCTGGGAGTTTGGATTGACAGGAAGTTGAACATGAGCCAGAGTGTGCCCAGGGGGCCAAGAAGGCCGATGGATCCTGGCCTGGATCAGGAGCAGTGTGGCAGTAGGAGCAGAGAAGGGATTCCCCCCTGGACTCAGCACTGGTGAGGCCTCCCCTGGAGTGCTGTGTCCAGCTCTGGGCCCTCAGCTCAGGAAGGACATGGAGGGGCTGGAGCAGGTGCAGAGAAGAGCAATGAGGCTGGGGAAGGGTCTGGAGCACAATTGCCATGAGGAGAGGCTGAGGGAGCTGGGGGGGCTCAGCCTGGAGAGGAGGAGGCTCAGGGGAGACCTCCTCACTCTCTGCAACTCCCTGACAGGAGGGGGGAGCCGGGGGATGACGGGCTCTTCTCACAGGCAACTATCATTTGGACAAGAGGATTTGGTCTTCAGCTGTGCCAGAGGAGGTTTAGGTTGGATATTAGGAAGAAATTCTTTCCAGAGAGGGTAATCAGCCATTGGAATGGGCTGCCCAGGGAGGTAGTGGGTTCTCCGTCCCTAGAGGTGTTTAAGGACAGACTGGATGTGGCATCAGTGCCATGGGCTGGGAACCACGGCAGGGTTGGATCAAGGGTTGGACTTGATGATCTCAGAGGTCCTTTCCAACCCGTCTGATTCTATGATTCTGCGATTTTATGATTCTATGATTCTATGATTCTGTGATTCTGTGATTCTATGATTCCATGATTCCATGCTTCTATGATTCTGTGATTCTATGATTTTATGATTCTATGATTCTATGGTTCTATGATTCTGTGATTCTATGATTCTATGATTCTGTGATTCTGTGATTCTATGATTCTACAATTCTATACCTCACCCTGACAGAGGGCTCATTCCAGACACCAACCCCGGGTTCATTCCAGAGACCAATCCTGCTCTCAGAGCTCCTCTGTTTACACTGCCAGGAGACTCAAAGCTGACCAAGGGGTCCTGGATGCCACCAGACCTGCTGAGCAGCCTCAGCCCAGCAGGAGCCCCATCACCCTGATGCCACCAACTTGGCAGCGGCACCGGGCGATGCCCACACCCTTGTCTTCACCTCTGTGTCTCCATCCAGCCATTGTCAAAGCTCCTTTGTGCTGGGGCAGCAGGACAAGGATGTCTTTGGGCAATGTTGGCATGCCCGGCTCCTGAAGAACTCCCAACCAAAGCTCTCCAGTGAGTCAAAGAACAGCATTTCTGGGGGAGGGAGCAGCGTGGGAGCAGCCCTGGCTCTGCCACAGCAGGTTTGTGCCTGGTGGTGTGGAAAGAAGGAGTGTTCCTGCCAGGCAGAGTGGCACAGAGCTGAGGGAGAGGCAGATCTGGGGGCACACATACCGTGGGTAGGCACCTGAGCCTTCCTGGGCCTGGCCTAAGGTCCTGGACCAGCTGGGGGGGCTCAGCCTGGGGAGGAGGAGGCTCGGGGGAGACCTCCTCACTCTCTGGGACTCCCTGACAGGAGGTTTAGGTTGAACATTGGGAAGAAGTTCTTTCCAGAGAGAGGGATCAGCCCTTGGAATGGGCTGCCCAGCGAGGGGGTGGAGTCCCTGTCCCTGGGGGTGCTGAAGCAGAGCCTGGACGTGGCACTCGGTGCCATGGGCTGGGTGCCAAGGTGGGGTTGGGGCACGAGTTGGACTCAATGATCTCAGGGGTCTTTCCCAAGCCTTGTTGATCCTGTGAAACATCCCCAAGACACTGAGTGCTGAGATCCAAAGAGTCCTCCAGGTCAGGGAGAGAAGCCCTGAGTTATCTCCACCTTCAGCACATGAATCAGAGGCACCCAGTGACTCTTCCAAGGTCACACATGGGGAAGTGGTGGCAGAGCTCAGTTTGGAGTCTCACCTGGGTCACCATGTCCTTGAAGAACTTGGAGAACTTCCCTGCTCTGCTCCCACAGAACTGCTGGAGGCCTCAAGCAGGTTGAAGACAGGGTTAGAACCCACAAAAGGAGGAGAGAAAAAGGGGAATTTCCCTTATTTTGATGCATGGTGGGTTGTAGGCACTTGTGTTTCCAGAGGGATTTAGTGGAATTTAGTACTGGAGTGGCAGGAAGAGGCTCAGGGAGTCACTGCAGAGAGGGAATCTGTAGGAAAATCAGGAGGATTTTCACCCAGAATGGGGCAAAAAAGCACAGCACCATCTGTTTTGATCCCCTCTTTATTCCCCAAGCCCTCACAGATACCAAGAAAACAAGATTCCCAGGCCCATCCCAACAATTTTGGGCACTTCCAAGAGCGTCGCAGCCATAGGAGGTGGGGGGGGACAGAGCCACCCACTTCCAAGCACTCCATGGGTTAACTCTGGGTTAAATCTTGCAGGGCTTTGGCATTTGGATGTAAAATATCTTCTCCTAGCACAGGATATTCCGTGCTCCAGAATTATCCCACAATCCAAACCAAGGCACGTCCCGGTTGCCGCCGGCTTGGGACGAGAGGAGCCTGGAGCGTGGCCAGGACCCGCTGGCACCTCAGCACAGTTGGCACGGGTTGGCACCCAAAGCCACCCTTCTCCGGGTTCTTTCCAGCCCAGCAGCCTCATCCCTCCCTCGGCTGCTCGTTTTCCCCCCTGGAATTTGCTCCGGGAGCAGAGGCACCAGCTCCCCCTCGTGGGCTTCGTCGTGCGCTTCCAGCTCCTCGTGCTGGAAACCAGCCAGAATTTCCCGGGAAAGCGGGTTTTATTTTGTTGTTATGTCTCCCCTCTCAACATTAGTGCACCAGACCTGGAAATTTCTTGGAAACGCTCCAACTTCCATCAAATTTCGCCTCGTAGGTGTGTGTGGTTTTATTCTTTTTTTTTTTCATAATTTTGCCATCTTTTTCTTAATTTATTTTATTTCTCTCACCAAGTCTGGGATTTGTAACAACTAATTTAGGTATGATCTCTCTGATTCACTTGCCCAGAGGGGCCGGGAAAAAAAAAGTTGGGAATCTCCACTGAGCCCTTCAAATGCTACTTGTGGTGCCTGTGCCAGGAAGGGGGGTGGGCACAGACTGGGGCATCCAGCATTTAAATAAGTGAATTAAGGCCCAAACACGAGTCCCCAAAGGCTGTTTCAGGTGGAAGTGCTTGAAAGCAAATGTGCTTTATGAAGTCAAAAGTCAAGAAAGAAAAGGAGAATTCCAGTTTTTTTAAAAAAAAAAAAAACCTCTTTTGATTTGTTCTGAGCAGCGCCAGGGATTTCAGCTTTTGGAAAAATTTGGAGCTGGAATTTCCCCCAGAGCTGCGTTTCCTGCAGTTTTTCCATACAAACCCCAACGGGAAGGGATCGCAAGCCCAGAGAGGTGTTTGTCCACTCTGGGGACATCCAGATCACTTGTCCCCTCTCCATCCTCTCTGGTTCCTGTGACCCAGCAGGTCTCTCCAACAGTCACCCTGCAACACAAACAAAGACCTCACCCCCTTCTTGGAACCCTCCAAAGAATTTAGGCAACACATCTGGGGCTGCTGCAGCTCCCAACGGTGGTTTGGTGTTTTCCTGCCTGGAACAATCCACATCTCAGTGGTGTGAGGGCCACGTGTCCTCATGGGATGTCCCCTCTCCCACAAATCCCTGTCTGGGGAACTTCTCCTCCTTTTTCAAGGCTCAATAGCTCCATCCCAATTCTTCTCCAGCCCCGCCCACACACACATCTCGGCACAGGGATAAATTTATCCCTGGATTTGGCTGTTGGAGGCTCTGATAGCAAAGGTGAAGGGTGGCAACCACACACAGCGATTCCAAGTGTCCCCCATCCCGAAGGAACCACGTCACAGCCACCCCTGATGTCCACCCAGTGCATCCCTCAGGCATTTAAACTGCTGGTTATTATCTCTAACCAGGCATTTATGATTCCATTTGGAATTGTTCGTTGCCTCATCCCGATCCCACGTGTTCCTGCTGCTGGAAGGACTCTGTGTCCACTTCATGCTGCCTCTTCCAAGCTCCAACCTCAGGCACTTCTTTCTCCAAGGACCTTTTTCCAGGCCTTGGAGGACAACAGCTGGCTCTTCCCTCTCTCTGCATGTCCAGATAATTGGGGATCCCCTCCCCGAATTCCTGTGTGCCGAGATCTCCGTGGATTCTTTGTCCTTCATCTCTCTCCCACCATCCCCATCACGTTTTTGGATGGGTCAGACAAGTCTGGAGCGACGAGAACAAGTTCTTTTCCAACCTCTTTTTGTTGCAACTTTGCAGCCCAAAGGGGTGGATTCTGCCAGGAGTGACACAGCCGAGGGGAAAGGCTCAACGGGACTGAATCCCTGGAATGTCTCTGGGATCAAAACCGGCCCCAATTCCTCGTTAAAATTAGTGGTTTGGAATCACACCCTCCTCTTCTTCCTCCTGGGGCATCTCAGATGTATCAGAGAGGAGTCATTACCACCAGGACAGGTTTGGACCACTGGAGAAGGCCAGATTTCCATGGGCTTGAGCTGCAGTGCCCCTTAGGCAAGGGAATCCTGGAATTTTATGAAATGGCAGAAGGGCAGATTTCCACAGGCTCCAGCTGCAGTGGCCTTTGGGCAAGGGAAACATGGAATTTTATGGACTGGGAGAAGGGCAGATTTCCACAGGCTTGAGCTGCAGTGGCCTTTGGGCAAGGGAATCATGGAATCATGGAATGATTTTATTTGGAAGGGACCTTAAAGACAATCCAGTTCCACTCCCCTGCCATGGGCAGGGACATCTCCCACTATCCCAGGTTGCTCCAAGCCCTGTCCAACCTGGCCTTAGACACTTCCAGGGATGGAACAGCCACAGCTCCTCTGGGCAACCTGTGCCAGGGCCTCCCCACCCTCAAATTAAAGATTTTCTTCCTAATATTCCATGTAAACCTCCTCTCTTTTAGTTTAAAGCCATTCCCCCTTGTCCTGTCACCATAAAAAAGTACCCCTTTGCTCCTCAGCCCTGCCCAGGGCGATTTATTTCCCCTCATATCACCCAGGGGATATAAAAGAGGGGTTGTTTTGCTGCAAAGGAACAGCAAATCAAGTCAAAAAAAAAAAAAACCAAAAAAACAAAAAACTGAAACCCAGCCAGTTTTAGCTTTAAAGCAGCAAAAAAACATCGTTTTGTGTTTTCCTGCAGGCTGGGGGTGGGGTGGGGGGAGCTCCGCTACTGCAGGACTTGTAAATCCAATCCAATGAAATATTAATTATTAGAGTCTGTCCAACTGGGACTCCTCGGTGCTTTCAGAGAGCTGAATAATTCCAGCCCACAGGAGGAAAACCACACAACTCCCTTTTTTTTTAATTATTATTTTGTCATTGTTTTTCTTCTTCTTTTTATGAGAAAACATCATGTGATGGGTAAATTAGAGCTTCGAGTGGAGGGAGGGGAGGGGGCTTGGGTTGCTTCAGGGTAAGAAATGTGGATTCCTAAAGAGGATTTGGGAGGGATGGGGATCTAAAAAAGGACTAGAAGGGGGTGAATTGCCTACAGGACTTGTGCTCCAGTCCCTTCACCAGCCTTGTTGCTCTTCTCTGGACTTTTTTTTTGTTGTTTTGGTTTGTTTTTTTTTTTTTAAATAAAAAAATTTTGATTTTATCTCATTTCTGCAGCAGAGAGGGGAAAATACAACACCCGACCTGGCTTTAAAATCAACCGGGACAAAGGGTCGAGATCGTGTTTTAAATTAATTCTTAAATAGGGGCTTGACAGGGGTTTAATTAACCCTTAAATAGAGGCTCATTAGGGGTTTAATTAACCCCTAAATAGGGGCTTGACAGGGGTTTAATTAACCCCCAACACAGAGGGATCCAGCTTCAAGAAATCCAGCTTATAAATCACTTGACAATTAAAACCAAGAAATCCAGGTTGGAAATTATTTTTCCCCACTCCAGCTCTGGAGGGATGGAAGTGCCTTTCCCTGGGCAGCACCCAGGTGGGCTGGAGAGAAGTGGATTAATTAGAGAGAGAGACACACATCTCTGAGGGTTCCTGTTCTGCAGCACTTGAGAAGAAAAGCTCCAGCAGCCCGAGGCGGCCCCGCTCAGCTGGGCTCAAAGTCTCTTTTGTCCCCCTTGTTTACCGAGGGTTGGGTTCCAAACACAACACAGAACGTCACCCCTTGGCTCACAAACGGTTTGTGCACTCGGGAGCCCGAGCTGAACAGAGTTAAAGCACTTTCCAGAGCAAAATTCTGCCCCCCTCCCAAAAAAAATGCTGCCTGGGGGAAAACAGAGACGCTTCGGCAATGAAAAAAAATCTCTGCTGTCATCGTCGTTCTTTTCTGCTTCTTTTTACCCTCATTTCTCTGCAGGCTCTGGAAACATCTGCATGAAATATTTGGCTGCTGTGAAATCTCTTTTTTTTTCCTTACAAAACCTCTGGAATGTTCCTCAGCAGCTCGACCCAAATAGTTTTCACGAGGGGAGGCAAAGGAGCAGCTCCGATCTCTGCTCTCTTGGAGCAGCGACAGGACCAGAGGGAACGGCTGGAGCTGTTTCAGGGGAGGGTTAGGCTGGATTTTAGGAAAAGGTTCTTCATCCAGAGGGTGGTTGGGCACTGGAACAATCTCCTCAGGGAAGTGGTCACAGCCCCAAGCCTGCCAGAGTTCCAGGAGCGCTTGGAAAAAGCTCTCAGGCACGTGGTGGGATTCTTGGGGTTGGACTTGGATGATCCTCGTGGTTGCCTTCCAACTCAGGACATTCCACGGTTCTGTGATTACTCTGCAGTCGATTTTGGGGGGATGTCAGAGGGAAGGATAAATGAAGGGGTTTCTGGAAGACACAATTCCAAGTGGGAAGGCTGGGGCAGTGCTGGCCCGAGGTGAGGCCACTCGGCTCCAGCAACAAAAGGGCAATGTGGAGAAAGGGATTCCCAGGGATGCTGGAAGTGGAGGTGGGGCCAAAACCAAGCAGATGTTTGTGCAGATGTGCAGAGAAGCATCATTTTGAGAAGAAATGTGGCACCCGAGGCAGAGCCAAGAGGAAGAGGAGGGGTGTGGGTGATGTGTCTGCCTGTTCCTGGGGTTCTGGGGGTGTCACTGTGCCCAAGCTGGGGAGGGAGAGGATGGACAGAGCAGGGTGAGAGGTGCAAGGGGGGAGCTGTGACTCTCACTCATCACAGGCTCAGGCTCTTTCACCCAGGAAGCTTTTCCCCTTCCCTGGTAACAAACCCACGAGTTTGCACAGTTTCCCCTCTGAGTTGGTTGTTATTTTTGCCCCCTCCCCTCCCTCAGCCTGGAAGCTGCCGCTCCATGGCTCCAGCTGCACCCAAAATAAGACAAAACTGCAGCAGAAACCCCTCTAGAGATGCAGGAGATGCAGAAGCAGCACCTCCCTGCCCCAGGTAGCAGGATAGAGCAGGGCCATTCCTCCAGGAAGCTGCTGAGGTGACAGAGCTCGGGTGTGAGAATCGAGTGAGAAGCCACAGGTCAGGAGGCAACACAGGGCAGGAGGTGCTGACCATAATATTTTATCTATTCCACAGCATGTTCCATGGCCATGCCCTCCTGGGGGAATCTGGCCACGTTCTTCAGGCCTTCAGGAACCCCCTTTCTTCCCTCAGCATGGAGCAGGTGAAGAAGGACACCGGAATGGGGCTCCCTGGCACCTCACTGCCGGGCCAGCCTGGGCCCCGGACACGCACTCAGGTTGCACAGGAAGGTTTGGCAGCAGTAGGAGGTGTAGGAAGCCAGGCCCAGGCTGAAGTTGTGGTGTGGGCAGGTCTCAGAGCACTTCTTGGTGATCCTCTTCCACAGAGACAAAAAGCCTTGGCCGAGGGAGGGAGGGAGAGAGCGGGGTCAGTGACGAGAGTTTGGGGAGTTCTCCTCCAGCTTTCACAGGAGGGAGATGGATTAATGGGTCCCACTGTTCCCCCATGAGACCCACCCCAGTCCCACCACAGCCCAACAATTGTTGGTGACCCCCACACAAGGCATTCAATGTCCTTGCTGGGCACTTCCCAGTGTGAACCCTCGTGTCCAAGGTGTAGGGTGGGATCCGTGAGACAACGTTCATCCCTGGATTGGAAACACATTCCCAGGCTTCTCTGCCTGAAGGAAATAATTCTGTTCTCCTCTCTATCTGCCTTGTGTCAGAAATAGTGTGACCTGCAGGACCAGGGAAGGGATCCTTCCCCTCTCCTGGCGCTGGTGAGGCCACACCTCAAATCCTGGGATCAGTTTTGGGCGCCTCATGACAATAAGGACATTGAGGGGCTGGAGAGTGTCCAGAGAAGGGAATGGAGCTGGGGAAGGGGCTGGAGCAGCTGAGGCAGCTGGGGGGGCTCATCCTGGAGAAAAGGAGGCTCAGGGGGGACCTTTTTGCTCTCTCCAACTCCCTGACAGGAGGGGGGAGCCAGGGGAGGTCGGGCTCTGCTCCCAGGGAACAAGGGACAATGCCCAGGGCAGTGGTGGACTCACCATCCCTGGAAGTGTTCAAAAAATGTGTGGATTTGACATTTGAGGACGTGGTTTAGTGGTGAACATAGTGGTGGTGCACTGATGGTTGGATTTGATGACCTTAGAGGTCTTTTCCAGCTTTAACAATTCCCTGATTCTCCATCTCTCTAGACCTTCTCATCCACCCCCACTACTCGTTTTTTTCCATCTCCTTGTCTAACCAAGGTTCAAATTTACTTATTCTTTCTCTGAAGGATCCTTCCCCTTCTCCCACTGTCCCCCTGCCTTTCATGCAGGAATGAAACAAAGGACAATCTCAGTGTGGTGGGGAGGAGCATTTCAAACCTTCAGCACTGCCAGGCTGGGCCACCAAGGACTCCACTTCCCAGTGACTCCTCCACCCATCCATCACCACAGGGCAACCATGACAAATCCAGCCCAAACCCCACATCCCATTCCCGAGTCCCCAGGAGGGGACACACAACCAGCACCTACCAATCCCTACAGAGGCCACATTGGTCACACAGTACTCGTCCTTCTCCGAGCACTTCTCGGCCTTCAGGCAGCTCCAGTTGCTTTGTTCCCAGTTGCAGGTGTAGCAATACAGGGCATTGGCTGCAGGAGGGGACACAAGACATGGAAGGTGGAGGAAAAAATCATCAGAAAATCAGAGAAGGAGTTGTCCCTCTGTATTTGACACTGATGAGGCCACACCTCAAATCCTGGAATCGGTTTTAGGCCCCTCAGGACAAGAAAGACATTGAGGGGCTGGAGCGTGTCCAGGGAAGGGAAATGGAGCTGGGAAGGGGCTGGAGCAGCTGAGGGAGCTGGAGGGGCTCATCCTGGAGAAAAGGAGGCTCAGGGGGGACCTTCTGGATCTCTGCAACTCCCTGACAAGAGGGGGAGCTGGTTGGGCTCTGCTCCCAGGGAACAAGGGACAGGAGAGGAAACAGCCTCAAGGTGCACCAGGAGAGGTTCAGTTTGGACATCAGGATGAATTTCTTCATGGAAAGGGTTGTCAGACACTGGAAGGGGCTGCCCAGAGAGGTTTGGAGTCCCCATCCCTGAAGGTGTCCAAGGAAGGCCTGGACATAGCACTCAGTGCCCTGGGCTGGGGGACAAGGTGGGGATGGGTCACAGGCTGGACTTGATGACCTTGGAGGTCTTTTCCAACCTGAAGGATTTTGGGATTCTGTGAAATGCCACCAGCCCTGGCAGCAAAAATTATCACCTTCTTTTCCCTGAGTCTCAAATACATGAGGTGCAGGTCTGATGGGAGGGATGGAGCTCAAAGACCCAATCCACTCTTCCATCCCCACACTGGAATATTTGCACCAACACGTGGGTCAGGGACACACATCTGTGCACACACCCACCATGTCCTACCCTGCACTCCAAATAACACCCCAAAGGGCCAGGGGGCTCAAAATAACACAACAATCATAGAATCATGGCATGGTTTGGGTTGCAAGGGACCTGAAAGATCATCCAGTTCCAACCTGCCATGGGCAAGGACACCTTCCACTAGCCCAGGTCGCTCCAAGCCCCATCCAAGCTGGCCTTGGACACTTCCAGGGATGGGGCAGCCCCAGCTTCTCTGGGCAACCTGTGCCAGGGCCTCCCCTCCCTGCCAGGGAAGAATTTCTTCCCAATATCTAAACTAAATTTCCCTCCTTCAGTTTGATGGGGCAAGGACACTGAGTTTGATGTGATGCCTGGAGCAGGGAAGGGCAGGAACTGCTGGAGGATCTACAACGGTGTCCCAAGGCCTGGGGTCACCCTTTCTAGTTCTGGAGATCATTAGGCTGCAGCCTAATTAGGCAGAAAGCCTAAGACAGATGAAGAGCATTAATTGGGACCTCCACAGCCTAAAGAAGTCAGGCTCCCATGCCCTCGTCCTTCGGTGGGACGTCAATACCCTCAAAAATACACCCAATACCTGGATTAAGGAAAAAAGAAGGGGAGGAGAAGGGCTTTTAACTCTTTGCTGGGAGAACTCAGCCCTAAAACACGTGCAATGTAACACTTCATTTTTCCTGCCTGGATTATCCAGCATGGATTAGCCCAGTCTTCATTTTGGCACCGAGGACAAACTCTCTGTCTCCCAGGCCTTGTTAACGCTTGGAAATCTGTCAGAACCTCTATTCTGGTGAGTGAACAAAGCTAAATAGCAGAAAGGTATTCTTAGGCCACAATGAGACAGAAATAACTATTCCAAGGAATTCTTTCTCTGCACCAGACAACGTGGCAGAATTCCAAGCGCTGGCAAGCCCCGTCCCTCTTTACAAAGTGAGGATAAGATTTAATTCTCTCTGGTTGCTGGATTGTCTGGTCTAGAGAGGACATAAGATCCCATTCCTTAAAAGGGCTTTGATTTAATTTACCACCACACTGTGAAATAAAATGAATCATCTACAGCACAAATAAGATGCAAAAACCAAATATCCCACCATAAAGCTGCTTAACCCTTTCAGTCCATGACTTCTCCTTAACCCCCAACTTTTTCCCGAAAATCTCTGAAATCAGGGAGCTTTCCGGGTCTCCGAGATGGGTAGGAAGAGCTGCACAAGGCCAGATGTTGTAGGTGTGGCCCTATCCAGCTGCTGCTTCCAGAGTGGGAACCAACTGTTCAGAGTTGCTGTCGTGTCATGTCGTCTTCATCAAGATTTAGAAACGACCACAATCTTGCACCACCTCAACAGGCAAACTCCCGGCAAAGTCTCTTAGAGGCAGAGCAGTGGCAACTGCTTCCTTTTTTTTTTTTTTGTCTTGTTTCCATAAAAATCCCATAAAAAAATCCATAAAAACCCTTGACGGGGAAATTTCCAGGCGGAAAATCTGCGCCTTCTGCCCGAGATGACGAATGATAAAACCCAAAGAGGAGCCCCATGTCCTTCAGCTGCTGCAACACAAGAGTTGAGGCTGAACCTCTCCCATGGATAGGAATGTCCCTGCCTCTAAACCACTCCAGGATATTTTATCCGGGAGCCAAGGGTGTCACCTCACCTGGAGCCGCGCAGAGGATCAAAGCCAGCACCGCAAGGAGAGAGCCCTTCATCTTCTCCCCGTCGTCTCCCCAGCCCAGGAAAAACACCCTCACCTGGGGACAGGATATATATCTTCCCTGCCTTTGAGCTGGCTGATGATGAAGACAGCGATTTGGAAACAGTGGGCAGGGATCACGAGCTGGGTGAGAGGCCAGGAATGCACGTGGGTTGTTTTCTCACCTCCAGGCTGAGAGGAGTGAAAGCCCCACGGGAATTCGCCCCATTTGTTGGATTTAATGCTTTAATTTACCCTTGGTCAGGCTGGAAGTGCTGCTGGTGCACCAAGTGGGGGTTTTGTTCTGCTTGGCTCCATCTGATCTGTGGTTGGAGAGTTCAGTGAAGGTAAACACTCAAAGGAAAAGGGCATAAATTAAGGGCTTCGTCCCGGTGGATTTATGCCAAGGGCGTTTCCAGGGTTTAGACCTGGAGAAGTCTCAATATCTACAGTCAGGTTAAACTCATTTTAGATTATTACCCATTTATGGTGACAATCTAAACAAGAAATGTCTTACAATGCCTTCTTTGCCTCTAAAAGCTGCTAGTTACCTACAAAGTCCTAAATCATAGAATCACAGGATGGGTTGGAAGAGACATTGAAGACCATCTTGTTTCATCCCTCTGCCGTGGGCAGGGACACCTTCCATTAGACCACCTCAAATCCCCGCCCAACCTGGCCTTGAACACTTCCAGCAAGAGTTCAAAATATCTTTGTGCCCCTTCTCTACATGGAGCATCCAATTCCAAGCCCTGCCAGATCCCAGCCAGACCTGATGTTCTCAGCCTTGAGGACTTCTCCGCAGGATTATGGTTTAGGTGGAGCTGGAGCTGAGAACTTCACCCATTCCAGGGCTTCCCTTTGCCTGCCTGTCCCACTTCTGCTTCCAAGGAAAGAGTTCTCAGGAGGTTTAGTGCTGGATATCAGATTCATCTCCGTGAATCACCAACTCATCAAGCCACCGAGGAGCAGGGAGGGTGAAGCAGGAGGAGCCCCTTGGAGAGAAGCCACTTGTGCAATCAGGTGTCTGCTCATCCCTTTCCTCCTCCACCCTGCAAGGAAAGGGAACAGAGACCCACTGCAACTCCCAGCCTGGCATTTAGAAGATGGAGAAGCAGAAGGAGAAGAGGCAGAGGACTCCAAAAACAGGTGGAAGAAAGATTAGATGGACGAGGGTGAGGGTTAAATGATTGGGGGCAACATTAGTCTCTTGTCAGGAGATAAATCAGATGAGCAAGAGCTCCTCAAGGAGCTCATCCAAGGTATTTAGAACATCTATGGGATCAATCATTGCCCATCACAGTGAAGGCATGGCCAGAGGAAGTTCAAGGAGACACCAAACCCAGAGCAGATTCCTCTTCAAGGAGAAAAACATGTGGAAGAAGGATTGGATGGATGAGGTGAGGGTTTAATGATTGGGACCAACATTGGTTTCTTGGCAGGAGATAAATCACATGAGCAAGAATTCCTCAAGGAGGGGTGATGCTCATCCAAAACATTTGGAACATCTGGTAGGACCAATCATTGCAACTCTCAGACTGGGATTTAGAAGATGGACAAGCAGAAGAAGAAGAGAGAGAGGCTCCAAAAACATGTGGAAGATTAGATGGGTTGAGCTGAGGGTTAAATATTTGGGGGCCAGCATCAGTTTCTTGGCAGGAGATAAATCAGATGAGCAAGAGCTCCTCAAGGAGAGGTGATGCTCATCCAAGGTATTTAGAACATTTATGGGATCCATCATTGCCCATCACAGTGAAGGCATGGCCAGAGGAGGCTCAAGGAGACCCCAAACCCAGAGCAGCTTCCTTTTCAAGGAGAAAAACGTGTGGAAGAAAGATTAGATGGACAAGGTGAGGTTTTAATGATTGGGGGCAACATTGGTTTCTTGGCAGGAGATAAATCACATGAGCAAGAATTCCTCAAGGAGGGGTGATGCTCATCCAAAACATTTGGAACATCTGGTGGGACCAATCATTGCAACTCCCAGACTGGGATTTAGAAGATGGACAAGCAGAAGAAGAAGAGAGAGAGGCTCCAAAAACATGTGGAAGATTAGATGGATGAGCTGAGGGTTAAATATTTGGGCGCCAGCATCAGTTTCTTGGCAGGAGATAAATCAGATGAGCAAGAGCTCCTCAAGGAGGGGTGATGCTCATCCAAGGTATTTAGACCATCTGGCAGGACCAGTCACTGCCCATCACAGAGAAGGCATGGCCAGAGGAAGTTCAAGGAGACCCCAAACCTCAGAGCAGCTTCTTTTTCAAGGGGAAAAAAAAAAAAGTGGGGGGTTATTGCACTGAGCATTTTTTGGGGTGGATTCACAGCTATTTTTGAGGTTTCTGCCCCCGATGTTGAACCACCAGCTCTGCTGACGTCAAACAAGATCAACAGGATGGTGAAGTCAGCCCTGATAACCCCAAGAGCTCCAACCATTCCTCTCCGATGGCCAGACACGTGGGTGTGGGGAGGAGAAGCCACAGCTCTTGCCCAAGAGATGGAATGCTGCCAGGCTCAGGACCGGGATGCCAGTGGGAATAGGGAGGGAATGCCAATGGGAATACCAGGGGAGGTGTGTCACTGCTCCCAGATGTCACAAGGTAGTGACCCAAGAGCAGGACCTGTTCCAGGGAATAGGGGCTGACCAATGTGATTCATCTGGCAGGGATGAGTCTGGAAGTCAGCCTGGGAAGCCAAGGCTCCATGTCTTGTGGCAGTGGGAGCATCCTGGAAAAGCTCTGTGCTGATAAAGCAGGGTTTGATCTGGTTTGATCTAAATTGGACTGTTTTTTGATGGGAAAAATGGAAAAATAATTGTGTTACTCTTCAGGAGTGGTTGTGGACGACTCATCCATGCAAGTGTCCAAGGCCAGCTTGGATGGGGCTTGGAGCAAACTGGGATAGTGGAAGGTGTCCCTGCCCATGGCAGGGGTTGGATGGGGCTTGGAGCAAGCTGGGATAGTGGAAGGTGTCCCTGCCCATGGCAGGGGGTGGAACGGGATGATCCCGAAGTTCCCTTGCAGTTAAATCCTTTCTGTGATTAACAAGGTTTGTTCCCTCGATTCCAAGGACTGGTGGCACAAACATATCCCGGAGAGGAATGACCAGCTCCAGGGATTCAGATCTGCTCCTCAGGGATAGCAGGGCCATGGGAAGTGCTCCAGCACGGCTCTGCTGGCAGGAGGGGTTGGATGGACAAGTGGGATGGTGGACAAAGGTCCAAAATTGGCCACTTGGTATTTTAGGGGTTATGGAGCTGTAAATTTGGGATAGTTATTTGGGAAGTTCCCATCCCAGGCTCGGGTATGTGTGAGGCAGGTGGGAGGGTGGCAGTGCCATGGCTGGAATTTCCTTGGAGGTACACGGGACACTGAGGGTGGTGGTGCCACCTCAGGTGGCACAACTGGAGTATGGAAGGCAGTGCCTGGCTGGGAAAGGGCAGGGAGCTGGAAAAATGTGTGCCAGGATCTGGGATAACGAGGCAGAAACGAGGCTGGAAATGAAATATATCCAATATAAATAAATATATATGTGCAAGATATAAATATAAATTATATATATATAGTGTAATTATAAATATGTCCAATGAGATGGAAATTAAATATATCTAATATAAATAAATATATATCCAATAAATAAGTATAAATTATATATAATACATGTAATATATATTACTATATATATTATATATATATTAATATATATAATTGTAAATAGAAATCTATCCAATGAGCTGGAAATTAAATATATCCAATATAGATAAATATATATCCAACATATAAATATTAATTATATATATGAAATATATAATTGTAAATATAACTATATCCAATGAGCTGGAAATTAAATATATCCAATATAAATAAATATCCCTCCAATATATAGGTTATGTAATATATATTATATCATTATAATTAAAAATGTAAATATGCATATATCAATCGACCTGGAAGTTAAATATATCTAATACATAAATATAAATTATATATAGTATATATTATATAATTATAATAATAAATATATCTAATGAGCTGGAAATTAAATATATCCAATATAAAAACATATATATACACCCAATATATAAATATACATTATATAATATACATTATATCATTATCATTATAAATATAAAAAATATATCCAATGAGCATCAAGGAAGGACAGGAACATCTGGGCTTGGTCTCATGGGATCTCTTCCTCTTCTTTTGGGATTTCTCCCTTTTCTTTTGGGACCTCTCCCTTTTCTTTTGGGATCTCTCCCTTTTCTTTTGGGATCTCTCCCTTTTCTTTGCCCTGATGTTTTTAACTACTGGGCTTCCCTGTGGTCACCTCACTCCTTAGGTGACACCTCAGAAGGTTCCCACATAACTCCATCTCTCCCAATCCACGTGTCCCTGTTTCCCACCCGATTTCCACCACACCAGGAGCTGCAGGATGAAATTGGTTCCACGATGGCACCACCAGGGATTTTCCAGCCCTAAATAAAACCCTTTGGAACAACTGCAGAATTTAACCCTGTCTGGGTCATTTTGGGCAGGTTTGGTGGGAGGAAGAGGCTGAGCCAACACAGAACCCTCCTCCTTCTCCTGCTTCTCCCATTTTTTGGCAGGGAAAACACACTTTGGAGCACTCCAGGGAGGAGAAGAGGTGGCTCTGTGTGTTGAGCAGCTCCTGGGGGAGTTCAAGCTCCAGCTTTTCCCTTCCTTGGGTCTGGTGACAGTGGATGAAGGATGATTTTTTTTCCTTCTTTTTCTCTATCTTTCCCCTTCTCTGCAGGGATTTACCACAACACAAGTCTCGTTCTTCGTATCCTTCACGGTTGTCACCTCCCCAAAATCAGGACAGCATAGTGAGGGGTCACCCCCACCCCTCTGCCACAGATCTGTCATCTCAGACTCTCACAGGTGTCCCACGCTCAGCTGCCAGGAAGCCAAGAGGAATTTGGAGCCGATCCCACCCCTGGATTTGCTGCAAACTAACCCAGGTTTCGACCCTTTCCGTGTCAAACCATCGAAGAACTCGGTCCCTGGGGCTGCTCCTGCTGATCTCCCGCACATTCCCCATTCCAGGTGCTTCCAGTGGGAGTCATAGAATCATGGAATCAGCTGGGTTGGAAGGGACCTCTGAGATCATCAAGTCCAACCCTTGATCCAACCCCGCTGTGGTTCCCAGAACATGGCACTGATGCCACATCCAGTCTCATCTTACAAACCTCCAGGGACAGAGAATCCACCACTTCCCTGGGCAGCCCATTCCAATGGCTGATTATCCCCTCTGGAAAGAAATTCTTTCTAGTATCCAATCTAAACCTCCCCTGGCACAGCTGAAGACCGAGCCCTCTTGTCTTGCTGAGAGTTGCCTGGGAAAAGAGCCCGACCCCCACCTGGCTACAACCTCCTGTCAGGGAGTTGCAGAGAGTGAGGAGGTCTCCCCTGAGCCTCCTCTTCTCCAGGCTGAACAGTCCCAGCTCCCTCAGCCTCTCCTCATGGGAATTGTGCTCCAGTCCCTTCCCCAGCCTCGTTGCTCTTCTTTGGACCTGCTCCAGCCCCTCCATGTCCTTCCTGAACTGAGAGGCCCAGAACTGGACACAGCACTTGAGGTGTGGCCTCACCAGTGCTGAGTCCAGGGGAAGAATCACTTCCTTGGACCTGTTGGCCACACTGTTCCTGAGCCAGGCCAGGATCCATTGGCCTTCTTGCCCACCTGGGCACACTCTGGCTCCTGTTCAGCTTCTTGTCAATCCAAACTCCCAGGTCCCTTCCTGCCTGGCTGCTCTCCAGCCACTCTGTCCCAGCCCGTGGGGCTACCGGGGGTTGTTGTGGCCAAAGTGCAGGACCCAGCACTTGGCCTTGTTGAACCTCATCCCACTGGAATCAGCTCAACTCTCCAACCTATCCAGGTCCCTCTGCAGAGCCCTCCTGCCTTCCAGCAGATCAACACTCTCCCCCAGCTTAGTGTCATCTGCAAATTTGCTGATGGTTCACTTGATCCCCTCATCCAGATCATCAATAAAGACATTAAACAGAACTGGGCCCAGCACTGATCCCTGGGGACACCACTGGTGACCGGATCCCAACTGGATGCAGCCCTGTTCCCCACCACTCTCTGGGCCTGGCCCTCCAGCCAGTTCCTAACCCAGGACAGGGTGCCCCTGTGGGGAAGAGACACTCCAGGTCAGGATCCAAGCATGGGTCAGATCACACCAAGGTGTTGAAATCCTCCTGAGAACCTGCCCTTTGGCTTCCTCTTTTCAAGCAGAGCAGGGAAATGGTGCCCCAGAGCCATCCCAGACCTCTGGTTAGGAGGATTCCCTGATTTCAGGGTGTCTCTGGAACTCCTGGATTGCCCAAATCCCAGCTGGGTCTGGATTAAGTCAGATAAAGGATTATACCTGTAATTATACATTAATGGGTGTATCCAAGTGGTGAGAAGCTCCAGAGGATGTCACCACATCCAGAGGATGTTTCCAGCTGCCCTGGGGCTGGAATGACACCACAGAGGATCTCTCCCGGCGCCAGTTATGTCCATATCCATAACACATGGAAAATCCATGCCCAGCCCCACAACTGCCCCCATTGTTTCATTCTTCCCACTCTTTTGACCTGACTATCCCTGAAAATCCCATCTCTGCTTTCCAATCGGGATTTTGGATTCATCCTTCTTATTTTAGAGGGAGAGAAATCCTTTCATGGAGAGTCACCAGTTGACTCCACGGCCAGGAAGTGTCCTGAGGTGTTTTGTTTCCTGATATTCCTTCCCCATGATCTTATCAAGACCAAACTAGAACAATACCATTAGAAATCCAAACACATTATTTTTCCAGGCTTTTTTTTTCCTGTAAGGTTTCAGGAATCTCTGCCTGCCTGAAACACTGAGGGACACATTCAGATCTAGGGCTGGATTGGATCCTCCTCCTACAAATCCACCTCAATTTGTATTTCCATGAACAACCTGTTCCAAACCCTGCTGTGAGTCAGCTCTCCATAAAAAAAAAAAAGAGAATAAATAACAAACATTTTGGAATTATTTTATCTGGATGCTGAGGGAATGTTAGGATGAGACACTGGGAAGAAATTCTTCCCTGGGAGGGTGGTGAAGTGCTGGAATAGAAATCCCAGAGAAGCTGTGGCTGCTCCATCCCTGGAAGTGTCCAAGGCCAGGTTGGAGCATTCTGGGATAGTGGAAGGTTATATATTCAATATAAATAAATATGTGTATATATATCCAACACAGAAGTATAAATTATGTATTATATATATTATATAATTGTAATTATAAATATATCCAGTGAGCTGGAAATTAAATATATCCAATATAAACATATATATCCAATACATAAATATAAACTATATATAACATATATAAACATAAACATAAACAAAAATATAAATATATCCAGTGAGCTGGAAATTAAATATATCCAGTATAAATATATACATCTCCAATACATAAATATAAATTATATATAACATATATTACATAAATATAAATATATCCAGTGAACTGGAAATTAAATATTTCCAATATAAATATATATATACCTCCAATACATAAACATAAATTATGTATAACATATATTACATAAATATAAATATATCCAGTGAGCTGGAAATTAAATATATCCAATATAAATATATATATATCCACTACATAAATATAAATTATATACAACATATATTACATAAATATAGATATAAATATATCCAGTGAGCTGGAAATTAAATCTGTCCCGTGGCAGAGGGTTGGAATTCCATGATCTTTAGGATCCCTTCCAACCCAAACCATTCTGTGATGCTGGGAAGAGCACAAAGGTTGTCCAGGGAGCTCCTCACACCTTTTCCACAGAGAGAAAAACTTATTTATCTCGTTTTCTTCTCAGCTTTCCCTCATCCTTGGGAATTCCAGCTCTTGGGATCATTTTCAGGCCCATTGTGGGAGAGAAGAGTCCAGAACCCAAAGCACATAAAAATGGGTAGACCTGGAAAATTGTTGTTCTGGTGGAAGCAAAATTGTGTTTATGAATCTTGTCTCTTTTTTTTTTAACTGATTTTTTAACTGATTTTAACTGATTTTTTTAACTGATTTTAACTGATTTTTTTAACTGATTTTAACTGATTTTTTTAACTGATTTTAACTGATTTTTTTAACTGATTTTAACTGATTTTTTTAACTGATTTTAACTGATTTTTTTAACTGATTTTAACTGATTTTAACTGCTCTGCAGCCCTTTGTTACATCTCAATTTACCCCAGGCCGTGATTTTCCATGTGTCAGGTGCTCCTTTTTTCCCTGTTTATTATCCCTAAACCCAGGCCAGTTCAGCTCCAGCTCTTCAATTCTCCAGCTGAGTGAACAATTTCCAGCCAAGGGATCTCCAGTTCCATCCCAAGCCCCATCCCATCACCCCATCCCTCCCTCCTCTGTGCCACATCCCACATCTCCACTCCTCTTCTCTCTGTCCTTGGCTCAGAGTGACAAATATCTCATTTTGCAGGGAATTATGGTTTGGTTTTTGCTGTTTCTATAAATCTACGGCCCCTCAACACAAAGATGCCCAAAAGTCCAGCAGATGAACCAGAACCACTCGATTAATTCAAAAAATTGCTCTTCCCACTCAGCCAAGATTAAAAAAAATAAACCCTCAGGCAGCTCAAGAGGAGCTCACTCAGAGCCAATCCAACCAGGTTCAATCCAGATGTTTTACAAACTTGGGAGAAAGTTGAGGGTCCATCAAAATCCCAGGATGATTTGGAAGGGACCTTAAAAACCATCTCATTCCATAGGCAGGAATACCTCCTGCTATCCCAGGTTACTCCAACCTGGCCTTGGACAATTCCAGGGATGGGGCAGCCACAGCTTTGCTGGGAATTCCATTCCAGCCCCTCAACACCCTCCCAGCCAAGAATTCCTTCCCAATATCCCATCTAACCCTCTGGCACTGGGAAGCCATTCCCTGGGTCCTGTCCCTCCATCCCTTGTCCCAAATCCCTCTCCAGCTCTCCTGGAGCTCCTTTAGGCCCTGGAAGGAGCTCTCAGGTCTCCCTGGAGCCTTCCCTTCTCCAGGTTGGACATTCCCAGCTCTCCCAGCCTGGCTCCAGAGCTGAGGGGCTCCAGCCTTTGGAGCATCTCCATGGCCTCCTCTGGACCTGCTCCAGCAGCTCCACATCCTTCTTATTCTGGGAAACCCCAGAGCTGGATCCTGTGCTACAAATGGGATTTTTGGGAAAAAGAATTACCCCGAAGACAACATCCAATTAAAGCAGCACAGGATAAAAAACAACCCTGTCTTGGACTTTCAAAAGGGAAAAACTGGACCAAGTTCTTCCCTGTTCTATTTTTGGAATTAAATCTCTCAGTTTTGTCACTTTTGTGTTGTTATTTTGTTTTTCACCCAGCACACAGGAAGGGACTCCGAGGATGACCCAGCACAGCCCTTGTGGAAGTTCTTTGAAAGGTGATAATAGAAAGAAAAATAATAAAGAAGAAGGAAATAAAAGGAAAATGGAACTAAATCATGGCTGTGTGATTCTGTATAGGATCCCATGGGAGAAGGAGGAGAAGGCCAATTAAAAAAAACAGGATTCTGAAAAGTTCCTGGGCAGGGAAGAGTGGTCAGAACTTCTGGGTCCAGTTCACATCCCCTCACCTCCTTCAAATCCCCCCTCAGCCCCTTCAAATGTCCCCTCATCCCTTCAAATGTCACCTCACTCCCCTCAAATGTCCCCTCACCCCTTTGAATCTCCCCTCACCCCCTTCAAATGTCACCTCACCCCTCTCAAATGTCCCCTCATCCCTTCAAATGTTCCCTCACCACCCTCAAATGTCCCCTCACCACCCTCAAATGTCCCCTCATTCCCTTCAAATCTCCCCCAAAACCCTTCAAATCTCCCCCAAACCCCTTCAACTCTTCCCCAAAACCCTTCAAATCTACCCCCAAGCAACAGATTTTCTTCTTCAGGGCACCTAAGTTCCTGCCAGGCCTCTTTTTGACAGAAATCCTTCTGAATAAAGAACTGGAGACAATGTGGGATTCAAGGATGCTCAGGAGAGGGGTGGAGGGGGAGATTTAACCCCTTCAGGATCTCCCTCCAACCCAAGTGTTGCTTCCAGCACCAGGAATGAACTCTGGGAAGTCAGGATCTGTTCCTGCCTGGGGGACCCCCAAGGATGAACCAGGAGCACTAATTAAAACTGTTGAAGATAATTACCACCCCATTCCGGCCCACTTGGGCAAACCAAGCCTTGAGGGGTTAAAGAGTCCACTCAAAGCTTGAGAAATAGGTGGGAGAGATGACACAGAACAGCTTTAAAACCCAAACAAAAACCCCAAATCCATGAGCTCATTCGGCTCTAAGTGACCTCTGGGGTGGGATGAGAGACTTCCTTGTCTCTCCCACCTTGGCAGGAAAATCTCCTGCCCTGTTGGCAAGGGAGAGGCACCCCGAGTGCCACCACCCAGCTGGAATCACAGCATTTTTTTGGGAAGGCATCAGCTGTCTGCCTCCTGCACCACGGGGCAATCCCTGGGAACCTCTGGAAGCTCCACAGGGAGCTCACATCACATGGAAGAGGAATTTTTTACACCCACAGATCACTAGGACAGAGGGAATGGTTTCCCACTGCCAGAAGGCAGGGTTAGGTGGGATTTAGGGAAGGAATTTTTGGCTGGGAGGGTGGTGAGGGGCTGGAATGGAATTCCCAGAGAATTCCCAAAGAAGCTGTGGCTGCCCCATCCCTGGAAGTGTCCAAGGCCAGGCTGGAGCAACCTGGGCTCGTGGAAGGTGGCCCTGCCCATGGCAGGGGGTTGGAAGACAATGATTTTTCAGCTCCCTTCCAACCCAAACCATTCTATGATTCCATGATCCCTTTCTTTCCAGGCTCGTGGCAGCAGAAGGAACTTATGATCCCTCCTGCAGCTGGGAGAGCAACTTATCCAAAGGCTTCTTTCTGAGCCAAGCCAATCAATCATAATTGCAGCTTAATCCAGACCCAGATTAAGAATATTAACTAAGTAATTTATTGGGATTTCTCATGTCCCAGCTTGCAGAGGCTTGGGATTAAGGCCTGGAGAAGCCATTCTTGGAGCCTGGGACAAGCTCAGACGAGCTCTTCCTAAGTCTTTATTTTGATTTGAATAATCACTGGACAAAAAACCATCCCTGTTAGGGCTAAAAAAGCAACTTTAGGAAGAGCCAGGCTGTGTGTTATCCCCTCATTCCCAGTGGGATACCCTGGATATGCGGCCACCTCCTTCCTGAGCCCACAGCAAGTGTCAGTTCTCCTTCACAGGGCACAAACCTGATAGCCTGGAGTTGGATCCTTCCTTGGAAGCCCTTCCCCTGCCCCTCCTTAGCCAGTCCTCGGGTTTATCCCAGGGATCCAATTTCTCCCGGGGTTAATTGTTTGCTTCCCTGGGATCACCGGCAGAGCTGCACTTCCAGGCACGTGGCACAGGGGGATGTCTCTCCAATTCGGGCTTGTTTTACATCAGGCTGAGCTTGGCTGAGGGACAAAATAAACGCAGGGAGCTCCTCAAACACATATTTTATCGATGCCAAACCACAGACACGCTCCTGTCTGCCTCTAAAACATGTTGGGAAAGGAAATTCATGAGTTCAGAGACAGACTCTGAACCACAGCAGTGACAACTCAAATGTTTTCTCATCCATTTCCTCTCAGACCGATAAAAAACATCCCACTTGGAAGTTTCTGGTCCATTTTTCCCTATTTTTTTTTCTTTTTTCATTTTTTTGTGACATCAGACCCTTCTGGGAAGAAGGCAAGAGGAGAGAGAACCCTCTGGAAAGCCTTCCCCTTGCTCTCCCTCAAACCCTCACGAGGCTTTTCCCACCTCTCAGCGTCTGCCAGATCCCACTGGTTTGTTTTCCAACCCCCCCCTTCCCCAGGGAGCAGATCCAGCAGGAGGAGTTTTCATCCCACCCACTCCTCTCTCGGCACCAGCTGGGATGAATCAGCCAAAAACTCATCTCTCTGCAGCTCCTCCGCGGGAAGAAGCCATCCCTGAGCAGATAAAAGAGCCCAGGACTGTCCTTCCCCCGAGGAACCCTCAATTCCAGCATGGAAAGAGCAATAACCTGGAATAATCAGCCTCCCTGGGAACCCAGGCTGGAATCCTGTAGGGATGAGTCTCCACCTGAGCTCACCAATGAAGTTCTAAGACCTAAACCCACCTTCTATCCCTCAAAAAAACCCTCAATTCCAGCATAGGAAGAGCAGGAACCTGGGATAATCAGCCCCCCTGGGAACCCAGGCTGGAATCCTGTAGGGATGAGCTCACCAATGAAGTTCTAAGACCTAAACCCACCTGGTATCCCACAAAAAACACCTCAATTCCAGCATGGGAACAGTGGGAACCTGGAATACTCAGCTCCCTGAGAACCCAGGCTGGGATCCTGCAGGGATGAGTCTCCACTTGAGCTCCTGAAGACCAAAAACCACCTGGTATCCCTCAAAAAAACCCTCAATTCCAGCCTGGGAATAGCAAAACCCAGGCTGGAATCCTGTAGGGATGAGCCTCCACCTGAGCTTGCCAAGACCTAAAACCACCTGGTATCCCTCAAAAAAACCCCTCAATTCCCAATGGAGGGATTTAAAAGACTTGGAAAAGCAGCACTTGGGGACTTGGTGTGATGGTGAACACGGCAGGGAATGGTTGGATTGGAGGAACTTAAAGGTGTTTTCCAAGCTAAAGAATTCCACGACTCAGATCATCCCCCAGGGAATGGTGTTTCCAAGGCCAGGCTATGGAAAGTGGCTCTGGGAAAGAGGAAGCACAGTTTTCATCCTTGAGGATCATGTGTTGGCCCCACAGCATTCCCAGGAAAGAGCACCATGGGGGAAGATTCCTGCTGTCCACGGCTCTGTCCCGGGGATTTATGTTCCCGTGGCTCCAGGATGCTGATGGAGAAGCACCAGGAAGGGATGGAGCCCCTCTGGAGCCTCCAGCTGCTCAAAGAACTTTCATGGGGAGAGACTTTGGACACCCTCAAACCATCCTTATATCGGGGCACCAGAGCTGGAGTTCTGCATCCAGCTCTGGGATCATCAGCACAAGGATCTGGAGCTGCTGGAGCAGGTCCCGAGGAGGCCACGGAGATGCTCCAAGGGCTGGAGCCCCTCTGCTCTGGAGCCAGGCTGGGAGAGATGGGAATGTTCACTTGGAGAAGAGAAGGCTCCAGGGAGACCTGAGAGTCCCTTCCCATCCCTAAAGGAGCTCCAGGAGAGCTGGAGAGGGATTTGGAACAAGGGATGGAGGGACAGGACACAGGGAATGGCTTCCCAGGGTTAAACTGGGAGTCAACAAATAACCCCCAAAATGTTGGGCTGGGAGAGGGATCCCACTCTCGGGGGTGTGTGGTGAGGACACCATCCTCCTCCACAGGGGCCTGAGCAGCTCTTCTCTCACATGATGTTCTAGAGACCTTTTTTCCTGTAGGAAATTCTAAAAAAAGAATTAATAAATCTACTGGTTGGGTGGGAACATCCACAGTGATACAGAGACATCCCCAGTGCTCATCCCACTGCATCTTGCTCCTCTTTTTCCTGCTCCTGGGAGACAGGAGCACTGGTTTTGTGGGGATTTAGCTGGAATTATGTCCTTATTTTAGAGAATCACGGAATGGTTTGGATTGAAAGGAACCTTAAAGTTCATCCAGTTCCAATCCCCTGTTACAGGCAGAGACACCTTCCACTGCCCCAGGCTGCTCCAAGTCCTGTCTAACCTGAACAGTTCCAGGGATGGGGCAGCCACAGCTTCTCTAAGCATCCATCTGGGATGGAATAAAAATTTTCCATCCCACTTCATGACAAATATTCAGTTTAACCTCTTTGGAAAGCCCGAAAGCACTTCAAGGTGGGCAGAAAACCATCTCCCATCCACTGGGACTGAACTGGTTCCTTGTGTCTCAGAGCTCCAGACCCCAACACAGGGCTCAAGGAACATCACCTCAGCAGAACCACACCCTTGACGAGCTCCAAAAACCCTCCAGTCACCAATTCCCAGAAAAACAAACCACTCCCAGTTTTAAAGAAATGCATTTAAAACCCCAAATTCCCAACCAAAACAGCGACAGCTTAAACACAAGAACACGTGGGAAGCACCAGGAGCTTTGCACTGGAGCGACCTGAACATCAGCCCTGAGGTGCCAGAAGGCTTTTGCTGCCAATCCAACAGCTTGTTCACACCTGGGAGGCGCTGGGATGTGGGAATGTTGCCAGGGACATGCTGGGATCACTTTTTTTTTTAGGTCTAAAACCAGCTAATTAGGTAAAAAGCAGCACGAGCGGTCGGTGCCGTCGGTCCCTGCAGCAGTTGGAATGTCATCCCAACACAGGAAGAGCTCCATGAAGGTTGTACCACCTCCTCCAGCACACTCAAGAGTCTGGCCCAGCATCATCTTTCCTTACTGCCTGTTTTCTAGGAAATGACCCATTCCCTAAATCCGTGCCCAGGCAGTTTAACTTTGTGCCCCAGAGAAACTGAGACAAAGCCAACTGAAGGAATTTGGGATAAAAAAACTGCCACATTCCCAAGTGAGATGTTCTCTCCCAGACCAAGATTCACCCACCTAGGGGTGGTTAAAGTACACTTGGCTCATGCCAAGGTGAATTTTATCCCCCTGCAACGTGAAGCTGCTTTTTAATCCAGGATCCTTCTCCTCCCTCCCACATTTTTTCATTTCACATCCTTGCACCTGCACAACTTTCTCCTCTCCTGGAGGCGAAAGGGCACAAAACCCCCTGAAATGTAGAACTCTGAGATTTTCCCCTCCCTCTCATTTCACCCCCAATCCAAGCCTGGGTCTGACAGAGCAGCTTAAACCTGTTCTGGCACTGTCACCGCCTCGTATTTCCCACCCAGCCAATTCAAAAAGGGCTCCAACCATATCAAGGAGACAGGATTAAACTAGAGCTTGTTTATCAGCACAGTTAAGGCTCTCATTTAATCTTCTTCACAAAGGAAAAAAAGAAAAACAAAATCCCAAGCACTTGGCAGCTCCGAGGATGAATCAGGAGCTCCCTCAAAGTCACTCAGGGCAAGGGTCACAATCAGCAAAACCCGCTCGAAAAGAAACCAGAGGTTTTCTTCTGTCTTTACAAAAAAGGCATCAGATTCTTCTCCTGGACAACCCCTCAGCCCCCTGTAGTAGCAGGGAAAAAATAAAAGAAGCTTTCCAGCAGCACCAGATGAAGGATTGAAGGTGGAAGCAGGCTCAGAACTCAAAGTCCTCGTTGGCCATGGCGATGGCCCAGGCGAACTTCTCCCTCTGGGTCTTGTTGTAGATCTTCTCGATGGGCACCCCAAACTTCTTGCACCTGTGAGGAGCACAAGACACGGGGTGTGTTTGGTACCTCCCACCTCAGGGAGATGTTCCAACACTCCCCAGGCCCAACGACCACCCCCCCCCCCCCCCCCCCCCCCCCCCCGAGTGCTCCAGGCTGGAGGGGCAGAGACCTGGAGATGCTGGTGGACATGAGCCAGGTGTGCCCAGGTGGCCAAGAAGGACAGTGGCACCTGGCTTGGATCAGAAATAACGTGACCAGCAGGAGCAGGGCAGGGATTGTCCCCCTGTGCTGGGCACTGGAGAGGCCACACTTCAAATCCTGGGGTGGGTTTTGGGCCTCTCGTGAGAAGGAAGACATTGAGGGGCTGGAGCGTGTCCAGGGAAGGGAATGGAGCTGGGGAAGGTCTGGAGAATAAATGAGGAGCAGCTGAGGGAGCTGGGGGGGTTCAGTATGGAGAAAAGGAGGCTCAGGGGGGACCTTCTGGATCTCTGCAACTCCCTGAGAGGAGGAAGGAGCTGGGGGGGGTCGGGCTCTGCTCCCAGGGAACAAGGGACAGGACAAGAGGAAACAGCCTCAAGATGCACCAGGGGAGGGTCAGTTTGGACATCAGGAGGAATTTCTTCATGGAAAGAGTCGTCAGGCATTGGAATGGGATGCCCAGGGAGGTTTGGAGTCCCCATCCCTGGAGGTGTCCAAGGAAGGCCTGGACGTGGCACTCAGTGCTCTGGGCTGGGGGACAAGGAGGGGGTGGATCACAGGTTGGATTTGATGATCTTGGAGGTCTTTTCCAACCTCAGTGATTCTGGGATTCTGTGATTCAGTGTCCTCCCCGCTCCAGGTGCAGCATCTCCAACCCAAGTTCCTTAAGCAAATAACTCACTGTTGAAGACTTGCCAAGTGACCCCCTCTCGCCCTAAATCCAGTTATTTGTATCAACTGGAAGCCATAATTTGGGATTCACTGTCATGCCCCATCCCTGGAAGTGTCCAAGGCCAGGTTGGACAGGGCTTGGAGCAACCTGGGACAGTGGAAGGTGCTCCTGCCCATGGCAGGGAGTTGGAACCGGGTGAGCTTCAAGGTCCCTTCCAACTCAAACCATTCCATGACTGCACATCCAAGATTTACCAAGCAATGCTAATCCTGGGATCCAGGTAATTGAGCTTGGAAGTGCCCAGAGCTATCTGCTTGTTCTCCTCCTTATCTGTGGCCTGGACATTCAGCCTGGCCAGCTGCTCCTCCAGCCTCTTCAGCAGCTTCTTCTTCTTCTCCACATTCCTGAGGGCACAGGAAGAAAAAACACAGAGGAAAGGCCTAAGCTTAGAAATATTCCAGAATGGAAGAATCAAAAGAATCTTGACTTATTTCTCCAGGACTTTGACCTGATGAGATGCTTTTTTTTTAATATAAAATAATATCATTCCCACCACCAAAGATGGGCAGACACAAAATCCAACATCCAGAGACCATCACCCTCAAAACCTTGGGATGGGTTACCTGGAGAAGCTGTGGCTGCCCCATCCCTGGAAGTGTTCCAGGCTGGGTTGGATGGTTCTTGGAGCAACCTGCTCTAGTGGAAGGAACCATCCACATGATCTAATACCATCTTCCAGACTTCCATGGGCCAAGAGGCACCTGATACCCCCCCACCATGGGCATTCCTGTTCTCCTGAACTGCCAGGAGGGTGTTGGACCAAACCATCCCCACCCACGGGCTCTCCGTGCGGAGAATCCCTCTGCAAGACAGGATTCCAAGGAAGAGCCACTCACGCTTCTGCTTTGGCATCTTTTGTGTCTTCCAATTCATCTTCAGCTTTTTTCAGCTCTTGCTGGGCTTCCTCCACCTGTTTCTTCTTGGCATCGATCTGGGAAGATGAAAAGAAAGTCAGACCACACGCCTGTCTTTCCTGGAGGTTTCAGCTGCCTCCCTTTTCCCCTTCCCACACCATTCCTTAATTTCTTACCAGCCCTACCCCAGTCCCAAAAACCTGTCCCTGCAGCACCTGCTGGGCTCAAGCATTTCTTCGAATCTTGCCAAGAGATTCCAGAAACACTTGGAGCTCCTAAATCCGTTCATCTTGTGCCACTGCCTGAGACCAACTGGTTTGTGACAGACCCAGTCCCTCAGGGGAGTGTGAGCAAAAGGTGAGGACAATTAAAAGTGGTAATCTGAGGCATTTCCAGAGCAGATCCATGAAGTTTCCAGCTGGTCCTCCTGCAGTCAGGACAGGAAAACCAGTTTCCCTACTCCTGAGCCAGCTGTGCCAGAGCCGTGGTGTCACAAAGAGCTTGGTTTGCAGGCACCAAGTGATGAAAAAAGACCAAAACCACAAAAACTCACCCAAATTCTGTGCCAAGTGAGCTTTACTCTGCATTTGATCCTGGATCTTATCCCATCCCTCTCCACCCTGGGCACTGATGGCTCTGCACTGATTAAGCTCCACTATTCCCACTTCATTCCCCAATGAGCTTGATCGACTTGATCTTTGGGCATCACCTTCTCCCCCCCATCCCAAAAATAAAACTCAGAGGGTGAGATCAGGCCTGAGGGCTCTCAGCTTGGTCTCTCTCTCACCTTGGTCTGCAGGATTTCCATGGATTTGGCAAAGGTTTTGGGCACGGACCTCTGATGGTTGCACAGCACGGCCACAGCGCGGTTGGCTCGGTTGTAGGAGAGGAGCTTCCCAGCAACGTTGTCCTCAGCTGGGAATAAATGAAAGCATCACTCAGGCTCTTTCCTGGGATTTAGGGAAGGCAGAACAACAGCAAGGCATTTGCCTTTCCCATCTTTTCTCCAGGGAGAGTGATAAGGGGTGTGGGAATTGGGGAAGGACAACCGAGCACCACAATCTGCCGCTGTGACTCATCACTCACGTGTCCCAGGAGGCAAAAATCGTGCAACCAACCAGCAAAACAAGGAAGGGAGAGACAAACAGTCCCACCTTGGCTCGAAATTAGTCAGAGTATTCCTGAGTTAACTATTTGTCACTGTGGTTCCCAACCTGCTGCCCCGGAAGTGCTGCAATCCCATAAGTTACGTCCCGCCCTACAAGGTGGTGCCAAGGGGGGGGGACGCAGTTCCTGGGACCCCAGTGGACATTTCTGAGCCCACTGGCCATGTGAAGCAGCTGGTGAGAGCCCAACCAGAGTGTAACTCACAGTTGGTGAGGGCCTTGAGCTGCTCCTGCAGGGTGATGGAGGCGTTGTAGGTCCTGAACACCTTGGCCGTCAAACCGTCCATCAGGTGCTGGAGATGTTTGTTCAGGAAGGTTGTCTGGGGGAAAGAAGACAGGACAAAGGCTAGGGAAACCTCACAGCAGGAACTGGGGTGACAGGACAAGGGGGAATGGCTTCAAGCTGAAAAGAGTAGGTTTAGATGGGATATTGGGAAGAAATTCTTCCCTGGAAAGGTGGGGAGCTCCTGGCACAGGTTGCCCAGAGAAGCTGTGAACCCTTAGTGAACTTAAGCTGTGAACTTAGTTTGGGATTCAGTATCATGCTCCAGCCCTGGAAGTGTTCCAGGCCAGCTTGGATGGTTCTTAGAGCAATCTGGGATAGTGAAAGGTGTCCCTGCTCATGGCTGGAGGTGGAATTGGGTGATCTTTAAGGTCCCTTCCAACCCAAACCATTCCATGATTCTATGAAAGAGAAAGAACAGAACAAGCAGAAGACAGGAAAATAAAGCTCTTGTTTTTCACACCTGCTCCTGCCTAAGAAACCAAATTAAAACCCATGAAATTCTGAAGTTCGTAGATCCACTGGTCGGGTCAGGCCACCATCTACCCAAAACTGGCACAAATTCCACCTAAATCCACAAAGAATCTCCCTGGAAGTCAACAATTTCTGCCCAGCCACGTCCAAGAAGACACATCTTGGTCTGTGGGGACACCGTTTAGTGCTGAGTGTGGTTAATGCTTGGACTAGATGATCTTGGAGGGCTTTTCCAACCTTAATGATTCTGTGATATCACCCAATATATGATCTCAGATCTGTTTGACATGTTGGGGCCGCCCAGGGACCCCAGAGCCCACCCTGAGGCTACACAGGGACCCCACAACCCCATCCTGGGGCTCCCTATGGACCCCACAGCCCAGGGTAGAAAAATCCCAAGGAGATGAATGAGGAGGATCAAAGGAGCAGAAATCCACCCCCTTAGAAGGGCCACGAGCAGAGATGCCACCAGAGCACAGAGAAGATGGAAAACATCTCAGAGAACCCCCCCAGGTCCTTCCAACGGTGATAGTGGTGTCTCTGAGGGTGGAATGACTAAAAGCAGGGAAAGGGGTGGCACTGAGCAGCACCAAAGGCTGGCATGGGGTGGTCCCAGCTTTGCTTCTCCCCCCTCTGGGCCACCAGTGCTGGTTGAGAAGATCTGAGGTGACAACTCACGGTGAGCCTGTCAAAGAGGTCATCAGAGGGGTCCTTATTCTTTGTGAACAGCTGCAGGTTCTTGAAGACCTAAAGAGGGGGGGGAAAGGATGGTCCTGGTCAGGGACAAGGTGGAATTGCTTCCAGACACCTCCCTCATCTCTGTCTCCTCATCCAGATGGACTCAGATCCACGCCCATCCTGCCACACCACCAACCTTCTCAACTCCAAGGGCTGCCCCTGGTGCCACACTGGTGCTGTGCCCCCAAACCTTTCCCACCTCTGACACTCCAGTTTTCCCCCCAAAACGCCATTAAAATCATCCATTCCACAGGTAAAGCATTTTCATACTTTTAAATATATAAATACTTACACATAAATATATAAATACACATTAAATATAAATTTATATTTATATAATTAAATCTAAATGAAGACATTTCAAGTTCTGGTGCCAGGCAGCCAACTGAGGATGCTCCAGAAAGAGCTTGGGACCTCTCCCCCCCCTCCAAAGAGGGGGGAATTCTCCTCTCCCCCCCCTCCAAAGAGGGGGGAATTCTCCTCTCCCCCCCCTCCAAAGAGGGGGGAATTCTCCTCTCCCCCCCCTCCAAAGAGGGGGGAATTCTCCTCTCCCCCCCCTCCAAAGAGGGGGGAATTCTCCTCTCCCCCCCCTCCAAAGAGGGGGGAATTCTCCTCTCCCCCCCCTCCAAAGAGGGGGGAATTCTCCTCTCCCCCCCCTCCAAAGAGGGGGGAATTCTCCTCTCCCCCCCTTCCAAAGAGGTGGCAATTCTCCTCTCCCCCCCCAAAAGAGGTGGCAATTCTCCTCTCCCCCCCTCAAAAGAGGTGGCAATTCTCCTCTCCCCCTCTCAAAAGAGGTGGCAATTCTCCTCTTCCCCTCAAAAGAGGTGGGAGCTTCTTCTCCCTCCCTCAAAAGACTTCGGGACCTTTCCTCTCCCCCCTCAAAAGATTCAAGGACCTTTTCTCCCTCAACAGAGGTGGGAACTTCTCCCTCCAAAGATCTCAGGACCTTCATGGTCCCTGGGGCAGAACAACTTGGAAAGCCCCCCCTCCTCTGAAGTTTCTCCCCGTTCTCTAGGACAGGGAGGTGGTTTTAAGGCACAAGAGGTGTCTCCACGACAGGTTTCGGATGCAGATTTTGGGACCGATGGACCCGGAGACCTGGCACTGCCCCCGCTCACCTGTTTCTCCACGGCCACCTTGTTGTAGTAGCGGATGGAATCCTTCCCAAGGAAGTCCAACTCCACCACGTGCTCCTGCCCGTCCAGCCGGGGGTGCAGCCGGATGTGTTCCACGCGCAGGGAGCAGCAGCCGACCGTGTCCGCCGTCTCCCCTTCCTCCTTCTCGTTCCCGGCTCTCAGGGCCAGCTAGAAGGGAGACAGGGAGTCACCCACCCCCATCCCACCTCGATTCCCCCTTTCCAAGGTTATTAAAGTGGATGTGAACACACAGGGGAAGAGAATCATGGAATGGTTTGGGTTGGAAGGGACTTCAAAAATCATCTCGTTGCAACCCTCTGCCGTGGGCAGGGACACCTTCCACTACTGTGGGTTCCTCATCCCTGGAAGTGTTCAAGACCAGATTGGGTTAAAGCCTCATCCAACCTGGTCTTGAACACTTCCCTGTTCCAGAGCCTCATGGACAGCTCTCTCAGGGTGGTGTCTCACTGGAACCCTGGTGGAAATCAAACAGCAGCTGCCTCCAGCAGGAGAAACCCTAAAATATCTCCCCTCCAGACAAAGGTTCTTCATCTTCCCAGTGGGGATTTTGCCACCAGACGGAGACACAAGTGCAGGTGAAGCCCAGGAAGGACAGCACAGCTCCTGCTCTGCTCACAACTGCACCCTCAGGGAATAGTGGGAATCACCATCCATGGTCACACCCCATCCAGGCTGGACGGGCACTGGAGCAACCTGGTCCAGTGGAAGGTGTCCCTGCCCGTGACAAGAGGTTGGAACTGGATGATCTCAAAGGTCCCTTCCAACCCAAACCATTCCACGATCCCATAATCGCTGCCAAGATTCCTCACATAGAGTACTTGGAATCACCAAAAAAACAACTCCAGGGCGGGGTGGATCAGGCAATTCCCAACTTCCACATGGATGGGGGACCCGGGGACTGGGGTGAGGCTGTGGGTACCTTATCAATGAAGTAGAGGGCCACTGCTCTTTGCCTGTTCTTCATCTCCTTGGATTTCCAATCCGCTCGGTACCGAGCCCGGATTTCATGGACGACGTCCTTCAAGCGCCGAGCAACCTCATACTTCTGCCAGTCCTTCTCCCCCTGGAAAGGGAGGCCAACACATTCTTCAATCCATGTCCCACCTTTATTCAACCCCTTCCAGTCTAACCCTGCTCTGGGAACACCTCCAGCATCTAAATCCTGCTCCAATCCTGCTGTTTCCTTAGGAAATAAAGGGAGGTCAAGACATTTTTCACTGTGCCCCACCTTTATTCCACCCCTTCCAGTCTAACCCTGTTTTGGAAACACTTCCAGCTTCTAAATTCTGCTCAGAGCTCGTTGTTTTCTCAAGGAAAAATCCACAAAGTGGAAGAACTGGAGCAGAAGCAGCTCATCCAAGGTTTCTGTGCCCTCTGCTGGCTGAGCTGGATTTGGGATCGTGGCCAAGTCGAGGTGTTCTCCACCAGGAGTGCCCAGCAAGGAGCCAAAGTGGTCAAACACTGCGTGGCCACGGCCACCACTGCCTGGACACCACCAGGAAGGGACACAACACTCCCTGGGCTTTGCCCAGCTGGGATTCAGTGCCCTCATTTACTTGGAACACTGGAAAAAGCCTTAAATCTCCTTTGCTTTCTTCCCATGGCACTATAGACCATGATCCCACTTTTCCCCATGAGTGAACTCCACCCCATGGACTCTGGTCTCTGTGGACCCTCCTAGCTCATGCCAGGCTTCCAACAGCCTTCCCTGGACACACATGAGGAATGTGGCACAGGCAATATTGGAATGTTGGCTTTGCCAGCAGCAATCCTTCCCTGGAATAGGATTAATGCTTAACAACCACCTGTCCTTCTCCTCTCACCACCCAACGACACACAGATTCCTTTAGTTCACTCTGGTTTTTCTTTCGGGAAAGGTGGAAAAAAAACCCGGATTTTTGGTGCTGTGCCACATCTCTGCTTTCCCTGATCTTTCCACCACCATTCCAACCTTCAGCTTGGAGCTGGGGTTCAGCATGATGTACTTCAGGGTGTTCTGGATGTTCTCTGTCCACGAGGCCAACCAGGTCACCGTGTTGTCAAAGCGAACCTCCTTCCACTTGTGACCTTCTGGGGGCTCGGGAATCTTGGAATCCCTGTGGGAAGAACGGGATTAAAGCCCTGAGACCGTGAAGGAGATGGGGCTTCAGCTCAATTTCAGCGAGCCAAGGACGGTCACCACATCACCACAGAGTCCACCCAAAACTGCTCCACAGCATGGAATTGTTAAGGTTGGAAAAGTCCTTCAAGATCAGGAAGTTCAACCATTAAACCAGCACTTCCAGGTCCACCAATAAACCGTGTCCCCAAGTGCCACATCTACACATCTTTCAAATCCCTTCAGGGCTGGGGACTCCACCACCACCCTGAGCAGCCTTTTCTAGTGCCTGACAATCCTTTCTGGGAAGAGGTTTTCCCTCACATCCAACCTAAACCTCTCTCCTGGGACAACTTAAGTGATAGGACAAGAGGAAATGGTCTCATCTGGGAGAAGAGACCAACCCCCACCTGTCCACCCCTTTCTTTCAGGGAGCTGTAGAGAGAAATAAGGTCCATCCTGAGCCTCCTTTTCTCCAAGCTGAGCCCCCCCCAAGCTCCCTCAGCCACTCCTGGTGCTCCAGACCCTTCCCACCATCAGGTCTTTTATCATTTGGATGCTGAAGACAAAGGAGAACTTTCTGGAGGGGAATGTTTTGAATCAAAGTCTTCAAATGGGTGGTTTAAGACCAACCCAACTCATCTAATTTAGCACTTAGAGAAGACTCTTAACCCAGTCACTGCCTTCCTCCCTCCTCCAAGGACGATCCTGGTGCTTCCAGGCAGCGTGAGGGGTCCAAAAAATTAGGAGGGACGGAAATTAAGAGGAGCACAGAGTTGTCCCTTCTTCCAAGAGGCAGCAAGAGAACCACGGGTTGTTTATGGTTGATTTTGGATGAACCAGTGGGAGATGGAGCTGCTTGAGCAGCTTCCTGGCCACTGGAGATCCACAGAGGAATTCTGGAGGTGACCAAAGAGCTCCAGCAAGTCCTCAGGGCATGGAAAGCAGGGATTGCAGGAGATGGTGAAATCCCAGGATCCTGCTCCTCCCGGTCCCAAAACCGGCTCCAGGAGCTCATGGCAACTCACCTGCTGCAGTTGATGACCACATCTTCTGGCATGATCCTCTTCTTCAGCATCCCCATTTTGGGGTGGTCGCCACGGCCACGGAACAGCCCCGGTGGCTCCGTTTTGAAATTGCCGATCTTCTCGCGGTGCCCATCCAGGATGCAGTAGCCATATTCCTCCTGGATCTTGTCTGCCTCCTCCTTCAGCTTCTGAAAGAAGCACCAGGACACCAAAAAAAAAATAAAAAATCATGGAATGGTTGGAGTTGGAAGGGACCTCCAAATTTATCTCAGTCTTATTCCACCTCCCTGCCCTGGGCAAGGACACCTTCCACTAGCCCAGGTTGCTCCAAGCCCCATCCAACCTGGCCTTGGAGACTTCCAGGGATGGGGCAGCCACAGCTTCTCTGGGCAACTTGTGCCAGTGTCCCACCACCCTCCCAGTAAGGAATTTCTTCCCAACATCTAATCTAAACCTACTCTCATCCCACAGGATGAGTTTTAACCCCCATGGCTCGTGTTTACCCAACACCACCCCCCTTTCCCTGGAGAAAAGGAAGGCTGGGAAGGCAGAGCTCAGAGGGTGGGAGAAGGAGGCAACTCCATTCCCAAAAGGTGGTTCATCTCCATCCACTCTGCAAACCTTCCCAGTGATGCTGATGGAACAACCCCGAGGGCCACCAGTCCCTCAGCAAGGTCCACCATCCTCTGGATAGAGCAGGACCCAAAACCACGCTCCAAGGATGGTTGGCAGGTTGGAAAACCATGGAAAGGGCAGGACCTGCTGATAAAATTCACGAAGAGGAGGATGATGGTCATGGAGACAGAGCTGCTCCAAAGAGGTCCCAGGGCCTTCCAGCAGGAAAAAATGACAAGCAGGAGCCCAAACAACCCAAAGCTGGACCCCAAAACACCGTTATCCAGTCCCAGATGTCACAGGGATGAGTCCTGACCTGCTTCTCCTCCTTGGGGAGCGCTTTCCGTGCCTCACTTTTGTCCACAAAGTACTTGTGGATCTCACTGAAGTCACACTTGGCCAGCTCCTGGATTATCTCCTGCTCCTCTGAGGTCATCTCCTGGGGAAAAGGTGGGATGGGCTGGATAAAGCTGGGAGACCAAACTAACCTCACACAGTTTGTGCCTCTCCTTCCCAGAAAAGGGAACAGAGACCCATATTCCAGCTCTTTGGAAAAAAATCAGGAGGCACAGCCACATCCAGCTTCCACAGAGGGAGGTCTGGATGACCTTTAGATTCAACCAACACCCAGAGAAACAAAATGCAGCCAAAGCTGGGGTGGAACAACCTCTGACATGGAAAAAAAATCCCCAAAAAACCACTGCAGGAACTTCAGGGACTGCAGAAGGTGCACAAAAGGTATTTGGGGGGGGGGTGTAAATGCACCCTAGCAGGGCTTTTGGTTTTATTTAGGATCATGAGGTTGTTCCTTCAAGCCCCCAAACATTTGGGAAGCTGTTTGAAAGATCCAGCACCTCCTCCCATCACCAAAACTCGGGGGGAGCACAAGTGAAGCCCTCAAAGATGCTGCAGGCAGCAAATCCCAGCCCAAATTCCCTCCAAACCAAGGAAACAAATCAGAATTCAGGATTTCATAGTTATAAATAAGCCATAAAAGGCTCTCATTCCCTCCCATCCCACACCATGGACTGATGATGGATATCAAGGAAGCCTTCCCAGGGATGTACCTTCCTCCAGTCGTGGAAGAAGTTGTTCTGGAAGATCTCCTTGGTCGTGTATTCGTGGTCGAGCATTTTGGCATAAAATGTGGCGATTTCCTCCGTGGCCAAGCTCAGCTTCAGGGGTTTTCCTGGGAAAAGAGAGGACCTTCAGCATCAGTTAAGGGAACAGCCCAATCCCAGAGTCCTTTGGAGACTCCTCACATTCCACACTCCACCAAAACAGGGACAAAGGGGGAGGAGAGTCACTGGCAGGAGCTCAGCGCCTCCTGCTCCAGGATCAACATCCACAGCTCTTGGCACAGTGGGATGTTCCTGAATGCCACCAATTCCAGGAGGCAGGATCCTCCTTGGAGAGGTTTCACCTCATCCACACAGATAGAACAACCACGGGATGCTCCAAGTTGAAGTTTGTAAAAGACATAAGAGGCAAGAGCCTCTCCTGGTTGTCCAATGGATCCAAGAATCATGGAATAGTTTGGGTTGCAAGGGATTTTCAGTTCCAAAACCCCTGCCATGGGCAGGGACACCTTCCACTAGTCCAGGTTGCTCCAAGTCCTGTCCAACCGGGCCTTGGACACTTCCAGGGATGGGACAGGCACAGCTTCTCTGGGCAGAATCTGGGATCAGTTCTCTTGGGGGTTCTCCGGGTCTGGGATCGGTTCCAGGGGCTTCTCCGGGCCTGGGATCAGTCCCTGGAGGTGCCAAAGCCACCACCCTCTCCTGAGCTCTTCGCCCAGAGAAACACACTGAAACCAAGGAAGAACATCTTGGCTCATCCTAAGAATTCCTTGGAAACAGCCTTCCGAGGCAAGCTGGAGGAAAAGGAACCTGCAGAGATCCAGGGGATGGTCCAATCCCACCTGGACCACCGGGGTTTGGGGTTCCTGGACTGCAGGTCATGGGGAGTCACAGCCTCAGAGCAGCCCCATGACAACCCACAGGCACCACGTGGTCCCTTCCGTGATCTCCTCCTACTTGGGGTTGTTGTCTGTCCACAAACACTTTTCCATCCAGGAATGGTGATAACTTTTAAGGAAACGAGCCAAGATCAAAGATTCCAGGCCAAAGCCACCGGCCCCGATCCACACGGCACACAGGTGGATCTCCAACAACTTCAGAGGTCACAGAGAAGGTTCAAACCCTGCCAGGGATCCTCCTGAGAGATCCAAAAAGTCTCTGACAGCCCCATGGATGTCCCAGCAGTGCCCTCTGGTGTCTCCAGACACCTCATTCCCCAAAATTGGCCTTTTTCCTACTGGAAAAAAGGCACAGGAAGGCCCAGGGATGGAGCTGAGGAGCACCAAGACCCCCAGGGAATGCGGTCCCCTCCCATCTCCAGCACCCCTTTGGCCAAGCCCCAGGTTGCTCCTCCTTGCCTGGATCCACCAGAAATGAGTTCAGGGATGAAGCTGAGAGCAGGGAGAAGACATTCCAGCAGAAATGGGAGGAAAACAAGGACAGCAGAGCTCTGGATCTGTCCTGGATCAGCCCCTTGGCGACGCCGGAGTTGCTGTGAGTGATCCTTGGTGACCTTGGGGACACCAGGAGCCACGAGCAGGAGCTCAGAGCACCTCAACCAAAGCCTTCCAGATTTCACAGGACGAGTCACTGAGGCCATGGGACAGGAAAATCCTGGTTTTCCAGCCAGGATGAGCTTCAACTCATCCTTAAAACTCAACCCCAAAACGCACCTTAACGAGATAAAAAACGGTTCCTCAGGGAAAAAAAACAACCACCAGGATCAACTCCTGAATAACCCCAGAACTCCTTCCCCCTCCAGCTCCAAGCAATGCCTGCAGGCTTTATCCCATGGGATATTCCTATTCCATACAGCAGAAGACACCAGCTGTTTTTCCAGGGAAGAGACAACCCCAGGTGCCATCCCGAGGCAGACGTACCGGCGTAATAAAAGCGAACGTCTTCGGGAAGGGGCTCGTAAAGGGGGGCAAAGTAGGGGCCCCTGTGCTCCAACTGCGTCCACTTGACTCCATCTTCCTTCTTCTCCTCTTCCCACCTGGGAGAAGACACAAAGGGGGGAACGGTGAGAACATCCTAAACCCCCGGGGTGAAGTTCCAGACCCCAAGTTGGCCCAAACTCCAGGTGAAATCCCGTTTTCTCCGCTCCCGCCTCGGTTTTCCCGTTGTTTGAGATGAGGGAAGCTGCAAAGGAATCCAGGGAAAGGTGTTTTGAGGAAGGGGGGGGTGATATTGGAGGGATTCAGGAGAGTGAAGGGACCCCAAAGATCATCTCATTCCATGGGAAGAGACACCTTCCACTATCCCAGGTCGCTCCAAGCCCCACCCAATCCATCCTGAAGAATTCCAGGGATGAGGCAGCCACTGCTTCCTCTGGAAAACCCGGAGCTGTTCCTCAGGATCATTCAGAACTTGGATTTTGATGCAAATAAGATTTGAACACATCTCCCCCCTCAGCCAGAAGAAACAGGATTTTCAAGTCCCGTTTTCCGAGTCTCGGCTGGAGATTCAAAATCAATCAATCAATTAATTAATTAATTAATCAAATATAAAAGTTAAAAAGTGTCAGAACAACCTGAAAAAAAAATCAGAAAAGTATGAAAAGGGGAAAAAAAAAAGGTCAGGGATAAAAGAAGAGGTACAGCACAGAATGAGGCACTGGCCCTTTAATTCCAGCATCTCCAAGGGAAAAAAAAGCCAAGGATTGCTGGGAAAACACGGGCTGAGAGAGAGAAATTCCCGTTTCTTGCTCAGGAGGCGGCCCCGGAAGCATTTGGGATTTTTCTCCTTTCCCCTGGAAACGTGGAGGAACAGATGGGTTGTAGGAAAAGGTGGATTTTGTCAGAAAAACACGGGGGGAAAGAAGGATATTAAGGAAAAATCAATGAGTTATAGGAATTTTGGATGGGAAATAAATGGGGAATAAATCCAGTGTGGCAAAAGGTGGATTTTCACCACAAAAATACAGGGAAAATACAAGATATTAAGGAAAAAAAATCAATGAGCTACAGGAATTTTAGATGGGAAATGTGGAGGGATAAATCCAGTGTGGGAAAAGGTGGATTTTGGAAGCAAAAACACAGGGAAAATAAAAATATTAAGGAAAAAACAATGAGTTGCAGGAATTTTACTGGGAAATGTAGAGGAATAAATCCAGTGTGGGAAAAGGTGGATTTTGGAAATAAAAACACAGGGAAAATAAAAATATTAAGGAAAAATCAACAAGCTACAGGAATTTGGGATGGGAAACATGGAGGAATAAATCCAAATGCAAAGAAATCCAATTCCAAAAAGTGCATTTTCCAAGAAAAACACGGGGGGGGGAGGAAGATTTTTAACATATTTTACTTTTAGTTTTCTATATTATTATTTATTTTTATTTTCTATATTTTATATAGATTGTTTATATATTTTTCTATATTTTTATAATACATAATATTATAATATAATTATAACACATTATATTATATGTATACAAATATAATTATATACTACTTACAAATATTCTATTTTATATAGTATTATATATTACTTATATTGTATAAATATCAAATAATGTAATATTAAATATTTTATAAAATAGTTTACATTAATGTTTAATAACATTATCTAGTGTATACAAATATAAATATAATTATATTTATGTTTTTATTTTTTATATAGTTACCTTTATTTTTATTTATTATATATTTCTAGTTTCATATTTGTATCTTTCTATCTATTTATTATTATTTATTTAATATTTATTTAATATTTATCTTTATGTTTATTATTTATTTTATATTTTTATTTATTTATTATATTTATATCAAATAATACACATATTAAATATGTATTAAATATTAATATAAAATATTATACAGAACATATATATTATATACAAATATAAATATGATTCTATTTCTATTTATTTTTATGGTTTTATTATATATTTTATTTAAAATGCGTCTCTATATTTATTTTTATTTATTTAGTATATATTTATTGTTTAGTTATTTCATATTTGTATCTTCATAATATATCTTTAATTATTATATATTATTTATTTTATATTTGTATATTCATTTTTATTTATTTATTATATATTTATTATTTATTTTATATTTTGTATTTATATTTATTAGTTATTTTTATTTGTATATTTATTTTTTTATATTTTTTATTTCTATTTTTATATATAATATATATTATATTTATATTTTATTATATAATTTGGGCAAATTATTTCCTTGCACCAACTCCAAGCATCTCCCTTCCCTGGCTGGACAGTAGAAAAGGCATTTCTGGAGAAATAACTAAAACCAACTATTAAATAAATACCTTAAATAATAAATTATAAAGAAATAGCTTCAATTTTGCAGACACTGTTGGGTTTTCTCTCTCAGCCCCTTCGTCCTGCCAAGAGTGACGAGTTCAGGGTTTCAGAAAATCCAGCAAAAGAGGTAAAAAATGGCAACAAAATTCAATTTTCACACTTTTGCCCCAAGAAATAAAACTAAAAATTCAATTTTCAGTTTTACCTTAAGAAATAAAACTAAAATTGAATTTTCACACCTTTACCCAAAGAAATAAAACTCAAATTCAATTTTCACACTTTTGGCCTTAGAAAGAAAACCAAAAACTCAGTTTTCAGTTTTAGCCCAAGAAAGAAAACCAAAAATTCAATTTTCACACTTTTGCCCTAAAAAATAAAACTCAAAATTCCATTTTCACACTTTTACCCAAAGAAATATAACTACAATTGAATTTCCACACTTTTAGCCCTTAGAAATAAAACCAAAAATTCCATTTTCAGTTTTACCCCAAGAAATAAAACTCAAATTCAATTTTCACACTTTTGCCCAAAGAAATAAAACTAAAACTGAATTTTCAGTTTTATCCCAAAGAAATAAAACTAAAAATTCAATTTTCAACCTTTACCCAAAGAAATAAAGTTCAAAATTCAATTTTCAGTTTTACCCAAAGAAATAAAACAAAAAATTCAATTTTCACGCTTTTGCCCTAAAAAATAAAACTCAAAAATCCATTTTCACCCTTTTACCCAAAGAACTCAAACCAAAGCCCCCCCAAAGCATCCGGGTCGGCTCTTCCCGAGGGGCCAAAAGCACACGGAATATTTACCATTTCCACTTGTTTTCCACCTCTTTTCCCTCCTCTTTCCGCGCCTTTTTGTTGTTCTTTTCTCCTCCTCCTTCCTTGGATTTCCTTTTCCTGCTTTTCCCTGGAGTCTCCTCCTCTTCCCTCTTCTTCTCCTCCTTCTCTTGCTCTTCCCCTTCCAGCTTTTTCTTCCTGCTTTTCTTCTTTTTCTCTTTCTCTGGCCCATCTCCCTTCCCTTCCTCCTCCTCCTTTTCCTGCTCCATCCCCGTGCTCTGTGTCTCTCCCAACTTTTCCTCCTCCTTTACTCCTTTTCCATCCCCACTTCCCTTTCCCACCTCATCTTTTCCCTCCATTTCACCTCCCGCTCCTTCCTCTCTTTCCTCCTCCTCCTCCATCTTTTCCACCTCTTGCTCCTTTTCCTCTTCCAACACTTTTTCCTTCTTTATTCCCTTTTTTCCCACCTTTTCCGCCCCCTCAACTTTCCCCTTCTTGTGTTTCTTCACTTTTCCCATCTCCTGGTTTTCTCTCCCATCCCCCTGTCCCTGAAATCCGTTGCTTTTCCCTCTTTTGGCTCTTCCCTGTTCCCCTTCCCAATTCCTGCCCCCATCACTTTCCTCCTCCTCCTCAATTCCCTCCATCCCATTCCCAAATTTATCCTTCTTCCTCCCTCTTTTCCTCTTCGATCCCTTTTCCTGCTCTTTCTTTTCTTCTTGTTTCTTCTCTCGTCCTTTTTTGCTTTTCAGGACTTGGGAATCCCATTCCTTTTGTGGGACAGGGGGATCCAGCTCCTTCTCTTCATCCATCTCCAAATTCCCAGGATCTCCAGAGGGGGAGGAAATCCCACCAGCAACACCATCACTTGGCTTTGGGATCTGTGGGAAGCAGCCAGAAGGGAAGGAATGTTGAGGTTGGGAAAAGAGAGAGGTTATCCCAAAGCCCAGGAGTGGCTGAGGGATGTATTCCATGCAGGATCAGGTCCAGGGAATGTCATTCCCCCCAGATTTCCTACCCCAATTCCATTCTGGCTCTCCAAGAGCTGCTGTCCCACTGCAGGTCCTGCTTCCCGGGGTTTATCCTGGGACCTACAACGAAATTCCAGCCACTCCTCACCACCTTGGGGAGCACCAGCTCCACCTCTTCCATCCAAAATTAGGGAATTGCTCCCAAACAAGTCCTTGTTTCTCCTCCAGGGAAGCTCCACAGGTGGTGTGGCACATGGAGATATCCCAAAGAAGCAGTGGATTTTATCCACATTTTATCCCACACGGATTTGGTGGGATGAGGAAGCTCAAAAAAAGCAGGACCACGAGGTCTCCAGACCAAATGGGTGACATTCCAAGGGAATATTCCCAGAGAAACCTCAGGGGAAAAGTTTACAAGGTTTGGGAGCACCAACAGCACATGGGACAGGCGGGATCAGGTTGGATATCATGGATACAGCGGAGGAGGAGATGGGACTGCTGGGATTGTGGGGACAAGCTCCTTCATCCCAAGGCAGCCTGAGGATGGGAAGGGGGGGACAGGGGGGGACAGGGGGGGACAGGGGGGGACAGGGGGGGACAGGGGGGGACAGGGGGGGACAGGGGGGGACAGGGGGGGACAGGGGGGGACAGGGGGGGACAGGGGGGGACAGAACTTCACAACAATCTGCAGGACAAGGAGTGTCCAAATCCACAATTCCTTCCATCCACAATATGGGTGGGGAACATGGGAATGTTTCCCTGCTCAGCACAGAGATCACTGGAATTTCTGTGGGACTTGAGAAAGATTACAAATCACAACCTGTCCCTATAAAATAACTCCTCCCAAGGTTTCTCTGAGCCAGGCAGGGAATTGGGAACATCATCTTGGAGCTGCTCCTGTTCCCCCCCAAAAAAAAATCCAAGCAAAATAGGAAGGAAGGAGTAGCAAGCACAGCCTAAACCAAGCCTACATCTCCCCAGGGTGGATTTAAGATGGATATTGGGAAAATTCTTCACTGGAAGGGTGGGTAAGCAGTGGAATGGGCTGCCCAGGGAAGTGCTGGAATCACCATCCCTCCTGGAAGTGTCCAGGAAACATAAACGTGGCACTTGGGGATGTGGGATAGTGGTTGGACTTGATGATCTTGGATGTCTTTTCCAACCTTAATGATTCCATGAGGGTTGAGGTGATGGTGTCCCCTGGTCCCACATGGAAATCTGGGGTCTTTTCCAACCTCTGTGATTCCAGGCTGGAGGTGACTGTGCCTCCATGTCCACATGGAAACTTGTTTCTGTCCCTTTGGGGTCACTGTCACTTCCCAAGAAAGTTCTCCCTGCTGGACAAGGCTGGAGCTGAGCTCAGCCCATGGATCAGCCCCATTCCCTGCCTCTCCCAGCTGGATAAGGCTGGAGCTGAGCTCAGCCCATGGATCAGCCCCATTCCCTGCCTTTCCCAGCTCCTGGCACCCCTCAGCAGGACCATTTTGGAAGCACAGCCCTGATCCTACCCAGGAAAGAGCTGGAAAACCACATTCCTGCTCCCAAGGAAGAGGCTCAACAGAAGGGATGGGATGGCTCTCCTGGAATTCCAGGGGAGCCCAAACAGAAGAGCCACAAATTCCTGCTTTTATCCAAAACATCCCACACAGTATCTACAAGAGACAGTGGAGGGTTTGGCCCTTTTCTCCAAATTACTTTAGGCTGATCCTTAATTACCTTAATGTGGGACAACATGGGGCACAGGAATTTTTGGGATGGAAACAAAGCTCCCAAGGAAAAAAAACACCAAACCAGGAGCCAGATGCTTTTTCCAGCTGGAATGCACGTCAGACCATCCCCACTAAATTCATTAGGGAAAAATATCCCAGGAAAACAAGCTCAGCCCTTCCAATCTCATTAACAGATCCATGACTCAGGAGGCAAAGTCCTTCCTACCACCTTTTGGGATCAGCTCTTTATTCCAGAGGTCTCATTAGAGGCCTCTCAGTGGGCATTTTGAAGAGGCAAGAGAGGATTAACCTGCTTAGGCCCAGCTTTAGTCTGAGTTCAGCTTCTTATCTCCGCCCAGATCTAGCGCAGGGAGAGGGAAGGAACAGCCTTTTCCCAGGATTTGGGAGGCTGGTTGTTCCCACCTCTCCGTTCCTGGAGGTGTTTGCAGCTGAGCAATCCCACCCTGCTGACTCAGGGAGCTTGGATGGGGCAGGACCTTCCCTCTCCACCCTCAAATCCCAGGATTGGGCCTTAAATCCCCCTCAGGATGTTTTTGGAAAGGTGTCCCTGGTGAAGCTGCTCAGCGGAGGCACCAACTGCTGGTTTTGGTGGCCCAGGGCTGTGCAACCCCACAAAAAAAAAAAAGAAGAAAAAGGACAAAGTTCCCAATTCTCTGGGTAAAAATCATCCCAAAAGTGACTCAACTCACCCTGAAGAGTCTTGAAGCTCCACAGATGGCCCTTGGGGGAGGGTTCCTTTGGTCTCCTCCTGGAATATATTGGGAAAGGTGACCTGGAACAGGTATCCCAAGAGCAGCATCGTTCCCAAAAATCACCCAGCCCCTCACCCTGCAACCGTTTTCCCCTTCCTTGGCCTCCTTGGCTGGAAACCAGGAGCCAAAACCATCCAAGATTTTCCAAGCTTTGAGGTTTTTCTGGGGTTAGGAAATCCCTGCCTTCCTTCCAACACCACCATTAAAGTATTTTATGGAGTAAAAACCCGAAAGCTCTACCCCTCCCCAACCACCTGCTCCTTGGATGCACTGCTGGGATAGAATTCCAGGACTAACAGGAATGGGATGGTTCCAAAATAAAGATGCATCAAGTGCCAGCTTGGCACTTAGGAGGGGAAATCACCTTTGTAGTAGATGGCAAGAGGGAAAAAGGGGTGGGGACAAAGCCACAGGGTGGGAAACACAAGAAAGGGACAAAATAGAGGGAAAACTGGGATAGAACCTGGAAAAAAATGAGCTCAGAGGGGACACAAACCCTAAAATCTGCCCCTTGGAGGCCACCAGGAATCTTATTTTAATATCTGCACACTTGTTCTCAAAGCTGAAACCAGATTTTTTTCTGCTCCTGACCACACCAGACACCCTGAAACCCATCCCAAGCTCCTCCAACCCTCTCCAAGCATCCAGGCTCTCCTTAGAAATTCCGCCTTCCCGAGTTTCTCTTTCAAAGGAAACCAAAACCACAGAGGGATTTTTCTTGAAAGCAGCTGCTGGGTGAACTCATTAAAGGGGGAATCAAAACCTCAGTTAATTAGAGGTTGGTTAGGACAACGTAAACTTTCGTTCCCTGGGAATATTCCTGCTCTGGGATTCACAATCCTACAGCTGCTGGCAGGAGTCACGGCGGGAAATTCAGGAACGTGTAGCCACGACCTTCCAAAGGAAATCCTGCCTGTGGATTCCTGATGTTTGCACCAGGAACAGCAGGACACGGATCACAGGCCCCCCCGGGGGGGTTTTTCCAGGCTGTGGTTCCAGTTTTATCCCACCAGGAAAGAGTTTGCTGACATTTTAGATCCTTTTTGGAAAAAAAGCCTCTCTGCTGGTTTTCCACAAGAGGACAAATGGGAATTGTTAATGTGGGCAAAGCAAAACGTTGTAGGAATTAGCCAGGATCAGCCAAAAATCATGGAATGGTTTGGGTTGGAAGGAACCTTAAAGATTATCCAAATCCAACCTCCTGCCATGGGCAGGGACACTTCCCACTATCCCAGGTTGCTCCAAGCTCTGTCCAACCTGGCCTTGGACACTTCCAGGGATGGGGCAGGAAGCCCAAACCCCTCAGGAAAGATGCTGCAGGATGAGACCAATCCCAGCATCATGCTTGGGAAGTGACAGAGTCCCCTGTGTCCCGGTGCTCCCAGGAAAACACCAAAACGTGACTGATCCAACCCCCACGGCCACACAGGGAATTTACTCCTTAATTTAATTCCAGATGCTCCAAAAACAAGGGCTTTCCCACATCCTCAGGCTGTAGGACACCACCATCACAGATCCCTTGGGAACAAACCACGGGAGTGCTCCCAAATCCTTCAGCTCCAAGACCACCACATACCGAGCCCGGGGCAGCTCCTTCCTCAGCTTGGATCCCATTCCACGGGCTCGAGCCAAGACCTTTCCCTCCTGCAGCCTCCTGCTTTAGGGAGCTTCTTGGACACGGAGGAGACAGAAGGAAAACATGATTTTTAGGATCATGGAATGGTTTGGGTTGGAAGGGACCTTCGAGATCATCTCATTCCATGGGCAGGGACACCTCCCACTGGCCCGGGTTGCTCCAACCTGGCCTTGGACACTTCCAGGGATGGGGCAGCCACAGCTTCTCTGAGAATTCCATCCCAGCCCCCCCACCCCCCTCCCAGGGAAGAATTCCTTCCCAAAATCCAACTTAAACCCTCCCTCCTTCACCTTAAGCCCATCTCCCCTTGTCCTGTCACTCCATGCTCTTATTTCTCCCATTCTGATGATCCAGGCAGCACAAGGGAAGCAGAGCTGGATGTGGCATTCCCATGGGATGATCCCAGATGGAGGGAGCAGAGCCCTGGAGATCCCATCTCCTCCCTGGGGGGAGTTCCAAGGACTCACCTGCTGATGACGTTCTCCTGCAGGGGCTTCTCCTCGACCTCTGGTGGTTTCTTCTTCTTCTTCCCTTTCCCCCCTTTTCCTACAGGGAACTTTGCACCAGGATGGAGCAGCGTGAGGGAGAAGGAAGTTCATGCCATAGGGTTGTTGTTTTGTTTTTTTTTTTCCCCATCCATAAAACTTTTGGGACAGTCACCAAGGTCACCCCAGCAGGGAGAAAGAGGTACCTGCACTGAACATTCCGGCTCCTTCTTCCCAATCTTTGTCCTGAGTTCCTTTGGCACCTCCTGCCCTTTCTCCAACTCCTTCTTTCGCTTCCTGAGGACAAGGAAAAACTGATCCCGCTGAAGCCAAGCAGGGAATACCCACAGCAAACCCTTTAGTGGGGAAAATAATCCATGGTGTGATCCCACACTGCCCAACCCTGATATCCAGAAGCACCAAAAAAGGGCTCCCAAAAGGAAATTTAGAGGGATTTCTCTGCTTGATCCCTTAAGGCCTGAAATTCCCAGGAAATCCAGAGTGATCATGTAATGCTGGAGCCCCCCAAAATCCCCTGCCACGCCCCATGGGACCCACCTGCTGCTCTTTTTCATCCCACTATCCCTTGAGACTCCCATGGCTCCCTCATCCAGCAGTTCTTGGGAATGTTAAGGCAGAGTCCTCAAGGATGTCACTGCAACAACAGGGAGAAACCCCAGGGCTGGTAGAATCCCAAATTTTCTCCTGGAGTAAACCCCAAGAGCTCAACCCCAAAGGGTCAAGCTCAGCTTTAATAAGGACCCAAAGAGACCAAGAAACAGCAAATCCTTGAGTTCAGCCCCTGAGCTGCTCTGGGAGGTGGGAAAAATAAAATTCCTGCTAAAAACAAACAAACAAACAAACAAGGGAAATCCCCCCTAAAACGTGAATTTCAGGAGGAATTCCCAGCTCCTACTACACTGGAAAATAATTCAGCAGAGCAGAGAGACCCCTCAGCTCTCACCTCCCTTTCCTCGTGGCTGCAACATCCAGACCCTCCCAAATCCCTGCTCCCCATGGAAACCCAGAGGATGGAGGAAATAAGGCTCATATTAAACATCCAGCAGGTCCCAATCCATAGAAAACCTCCCCAGCTGAGGAAAAAAATGGGATTTCTCAACAAAAAAAAGAGCCAAAGCACCGTGAAACATCAGCTGAACTTTTCAAGGACTAGAAAACACTTGGAAAACTTCCATGTTTTCCCAGACTTTGTTGTACCAGGAGCACACAGAGCTGCTGGTGGGACCAAGTTCTTCCCCCAAACCTACCCAGAGTAGGGGAGACCTCACCCAGTCGCCTCCCCGAGGGAAATTCCCTCCTCCAGGAAGTTTACTTAAAGCCCCCCCCCCCCCCCCCCGAGCCTGATGGGAGGTTCCCAGCCCAAAATGCACCCTGGGAAAGGAAGTTTTAGCCCCAAATTTGGGGAGAGCCCCTTAAGCAACAGTGAGGAGACCCCGAGGGGGGAATACTTTGCACCCTCAGGTGGAGGATGGGGCCAAATATATGGATTTAAAAACAATTTAGGAAAACCCACCTTGCAGGAGATCCCCCCTTCTTCAATCACAGAATTAAATTATTCCCAAATCCAGCTGCTTTTCATCCATCATGTTGGATTTAGAGGGGTCTCAGAGCCCAAACAGTGGGTGCAGAGCCCAGATCCCATAGGACAGTGATTCCTGCTGCCTTCATCCTGAAGCCCTTCCCAGGGCTCCTCTCCAGCCCTATTCATGGGATGAGTCCATTGCTTCCACCTGCCCGTGGGGGTCATCAGGAACCTCGTTGCAGCTGAGCATGGAATGGTCTCATCCATCAGCAGCCGGGTCAAAGGAGAACATCTAGGAAGGGGATGGAGCAGAGGGACAACAGGAGTTGGGGCACAGGGACAACAGGGGTTTGCACAGTAAAGCTTTTCCCAAATTGGGAATGTCCAGCCTGGAGAAGGGAAGGATTCAGGGAGACCTGAGAGCCTCTTCCAGGGCCTAAAGGGGCTCCAGGAGAGCTGGAGAGGGACTTGGGACAAGGGATGGAGGGACAGGACACAGGGAATGGCTTTAAACTGACAGAGGGGAGGGTTAGGTGGGATCTTGGGAAGAAATTCTTCCCTGGGAGGGTGGGGAGGGCTGGAATGGAATTCCCAGAGAAGCTGTGGCTGCCCCAGCCCTGGAAGTGTCCAAGCCCAGGTTGGATGGGGCTTGGAGCAACCTGGGCTAGTGGAAGGTGTCCCTGCCCATGGCAGGGGGTTGGAATGAGATGATCTTGAAGGTCCCTTCACACCCAAACCATTCCATGATTCCTGGAGGGATCTGCTCATGCTTTGCACTGGGGTGTGAAAAGCAGGCTTGGAATCTCCATCCTCTTCAGCTTCCCAGCCTTGTGCCTTCCCAAACGGGGTTTATTTTATCCAGGGGTCTTTCAGAGGCTCATTCCATCCATCCAAACCTCTCCTGGCATAATGGGAATCATCTCCGCTCAGGCTGAGCTTTGGTGGCCCTGGATTGGGAGCAACCTCATTCCCTGGGGCATTCCATAAAAACCTCTGCGAGACAGAGGGATCTTCACAGCCCATTTCAACCCAAAACCATCCTATAATTCCAGGAAAAAGCTGGATCTGGGGTCAGTAAGAGTCATTGCTCCCTGCTGAGATCCCCATTTGGGACGAGTAGCGGGGCCGTGAGTTCCCTTGGGAAGGAGCCGGGAGCGGAAAGTCCCGGAGGCAGGGCTGGCTCTGGGAAAGCCTCTTTGATCCCTGTTGCACCACCCCAGGAAAAATGCATCCAAGCCACCTTTCCTGCTGGATGAGAAAGGTTGGGAAGGGATGGGAGAGGGAGCGGGGAAGGACGACTTCGTGCTGGGGCTTGTTCGCCCTCGGCCGCCTCCTTCCAACCCAGGGACTGGCTTATATTAAATTTGCTTCAATTTTCCATGGATTCCATAGAATTTGTTCAGCTTGGAGAAGGTTTCTCCCAAGGCTGAGATCTCCATGATGGGAAAAAGGTGGGATTTACAGGGTGGGTGAGCTGGGAAAAGCTTGTCCTGACCTGGATCAGCTCCAGGTGCTCGTCCGTCCAACCCAAGCACAACTTGGGGCAAAGCTCTTGATCATTAAGATGAATTTTATATATTTTGATGGATTTTCCCTTTGGAATTGGGGGAATGGAAGCAGGATGGCTCCATCCAGAGAACATGGACCACAAAGTGGGGCTGGATCATCCTTGGGGAAAAGCAGACTGGAATGGGGTCTCTGCACAGTTTGGTGGCACCACAATGAGCAGTTTGGGGGATGTATCAGTGCCAATATCCCAGGATTTCCTAATCAATAATTCCACTTTTCTGGTCCAGCAGCTCCTTCTGGATTGGGAAATACAGGAGAGAGAGAAAACCCTTCCTAATATATTCCTTTCTTTGGGATCACACAGTCCTTGAAGCCCCGATGAGGAAAAAAATGACTGGGAAAGGTGGAATTTGGTTTCATATGTTCAGACAGTTATAAAATAAATATGAATAATAAATATAAATTATTTAAAAATTATAAAAATATATTAAATATAAATAATAAATATTAACTATACATAAATTATATAAAAATATGTGAAATAAAAATATAAATGCATATAAATGATAAATATAAAAGGCTTAATACCAGGCTAATTTTTTTCCATCGTTATAGAGCTGGATGTGCCTGGAATTCAATGGGATTCATCCCGCACAAGCCTGGGCTCATTAACTTAATTAAGGCCCAGGTAATGACTTAGGGACCTTTTTGGAGGGACAACAGCTCAGAGGGGGGAAACAGGGCAGGACTGGCCTGGATTTGGCTGGAAAAAGGAATAAAATAGATTTAATTTTATTTCTTCACATATTTTTTAATTGTATTTCATATTATGACGTGGTTTGTACAGGAGAAACCCCTGGTGGCTTTAGCAGGGCAAGGGCACAGCTGGCCCAGATGTTGCCGAACTGCTCCGGCTTGGGGGTGGGGTCATCCAGATGTGCCCGGGGTAGGAGTGGACACTCGCCCAGATGTGGCACGGGAGGTGAGAGGGGCGCCCAGATGTGGTGGGGATGGCGAGGGGGGCACCTGGTTGTAGTTGGGGTCATCCAGATGTGCCCGGGGTGGGATCAAGCGCACACCCAGATGTGATGCGGATGCAAGACGAGCGCCCAGATGTGTTTGGGACGGTGAGGGGGGCACCTGGTTGTGTGTGGGGGGGCATCCAGATGTGTCCGGGGTAGGAGCGAACCCGTTCCCAGCTGTTACTCCGGGGGCAGAAGCGGAGCCCAGATCCAGACGTGGCCGAGACGGGGGGGTGCTCCCTGTTGGAATTGGGCTCATCCAGATGTGGCCGGGGGGGGTTGGGCTCGGACGCCCCCCCAAGATGTGCCGCGGGGGCGGGGCCGCTCCCATCTGTGCCCGCCCGTGGGCGTGGCCTCAAGCCCCGCCTTCGGTGACGTCACCAGCGTTCTAATTCCCCCCGTTGCCGGGGGCAACGGCCCCTCCGGTCCTGCCCCCGCCGCGCTCCCATTGGGCGCTGCAGCCGTCCATCAGCGCCGTCCCGCTTTCCCATTGGCTGACGGGGGTTACGCCCCGCCCCCCCGCCCCTCTTATCCCCCGCGCCGCGAGGGAGCCGCCTCTGGGATCGCGCCGGGATTTGGGATCGGCGGGGCCGGGCGGGGGCTCCGGGGCTCAGCGAGGACACCGAGCCGGGAGTTTGGGGTCGTCCGAGGTGGGATATTAACGTAGAAGGGTTTGTAGGGCGGCGGGGTTTGGTTCTTTAAAGGAGTTTGGGGGGGTCCCCGTGGCTGGAGCATCTCTAGAAAGGGGGTTTTTGGGGGGTTCCCCCCCTCCTTTTGGGGTGGTTCTGTAAGGGGAGGGAGTTTAACCCCTGTAGAGAGCTCTGCAAGGTGGGTTTTGGGGGGGTTTAACCCCCCTCCGCAGCTGGGGTAGCTCTGTAAGGGAAGTTCTTGGGCGTTTAAACACCTCCTTTTTTTTGGGGTCGCCCTGCAAGGGGAGAGGGGTTTAACCCTCGCACCGCAGCTGGGGAAGCTCTGAAAAAGGAGTTATTGGGGGTTTGAACCTTCTCCCCCTAGGGGGGTTTTGGGGAGGGATTGGGGGGGTTTAACATCCCCCTCCCATTTAGGGCAGTTCTGTAAGGGGGGGTTGGGAGATTTTAACCCCCCTCCCGAGCTGGGATAGCTCTGAAAGGGGAGTTAGTGGGGGTTTGAACCCTCTCCCCCCATTTAGGGGGGTTTTGGGGGTTCCCCCGATCTGGGGTAGCTCTGAAAGGCGAGGTTTTGGGAGTTTAAACACACACCCCCCCACCCCCCCCCCCCGTCTAGGGTAGCTGTACAAGGGGGTTTGGAGAGGTTTAAACATCCCCCCCTATTTAGGGCAGCTCTTGCAAGAGGAGTTTAATCCCCCCCAATATTTAGAGCAACTCTTGCAAGAGGAGTTTAAAATCCCCCCCCATAATTAGGGCAACTCTTGGAAGAGGAGTTTAACCCCATATTTGGGGTAGATCTGCAAGGGGAGTTTGGGGGGGTTTAACTTACCCCCCACTCATCTGAGGTAGCTTTAAAAAGGAGGGTCTGTGGGGTTTGTGTCCCCCCCTTTCCCTGGGATATCTCTGCAGGGGCTGGGGGCTCACATCTAGCCAGATGTGAAGTGCAGGGGACTTTCCAGCAGAACAGTGCAGGGGTTAGAGGGGGTTTAAGCCCCCTCCTAAACCTAGGACGGGACTGGGGGCTAGTCCAAGACAATCAGAGCAGCCCAAGGGAGGGTTATTGAGCCCCCAAACCACCGTGTGGGGTGAAGAGGAGCCCCCAAACCACCGTGTGGGGTGAAGAGGAGCCCCCAAACCGCCCTGTGGGGTGAAGAGGAACCCCCGAACCACCGTGTGGGGTGAAGAGGAGCCCCCGAACCACCGTGTGGGGTGAGGAGGAGCCCCCGAACCACCGTGTGGGGTGAGGAGGAGCCCCCGAACCACCGTGTGGGGTGAGGAGGAGCCCCCGAACCACCGTGTGGGGTGAGGAGGAGCCCCCGAACCACCGTGTGGGGTGAGGAGGAGCCCCCGAACCACCGTGTGGGGTGAGGAGGAGCCCCCGAACCACCGTGTGGGGTGAGGAGGAGCCCCCGAACCACCGTGTGGGGTGAGGAGGAGCCCCCGAACCACCGTGTGGGGTGAGGAGGAGCCCCCGAACCACCGTGTGGGGTGAGGAGGAGCCCCCGAACCACCGTGTGGGGTGAGGAGGAGCCCCCGAACCACCGTGTGGGGTGAGGAGGAGCCCCCGAACCACCGTGTGGGGTGAGGAGGAGCCCCCGAACCACCGTGTGGGGTGAGGAGGAGCCCCCGAACCACCGTGTGGGGTGAGGAGGAGCCCCCGAACCACCGTGTGGGGTGAGGAGGAGCCCCCGAACCACCGTGTGGGGTGAGGAGGAGCCCCCGAACCACCGTGTGGGGTGAGGAGGAGCCCCCGAACCACCGTGTGGGGTGAGGAGGAGCCCCCGAACCACCGTGTGGGGTGAGGAGGAGCCCCCGAACCACCGTGTGGGGTGAGGAGGAGCCCCCGAACCACCGTGTGGGGTGAGGAGGAGCCCCCAGCTGTGGGCCCACTCCCCCAAACCCTGTGGATGCTGCATCCCTGGAGATGATGCCCCCCGAGGAGGAGAACCTGGATGGCCCCAGGAAAGGGGACAGGGACAGTGGCCTCGTCCTCCTGCACGGCCCTAAGAGCGGCAGCACTCGGAAGGTGAGGCTGGGGGGTGCCAGGGGTGGATCCGTGGGGCCGGTCTGATGTCCCCGTGGGATCCGTGGGGCCGGTCTGGTGTCCCCGTGGGATCCGTGGGGCCGGTCTGGTGTCCCCGTGGGATCCGTGGGGCCGGTCTGGTGTCCCCGTGGGATCCGTGGGGCCGGTCTGGTGTCCCCGTGGGATCCGTGGGGCCGGTCTGGTGTCCCCGTGGGATCCGTGGGGCCGGTCTGGTGTCCCCGTGGGATCCGTGGGGCCAGCGACCATCCCCTGGGCATCACCACCCACTGCTGGCCTCAAAGAGGCTTTAGAGTTACAAGAAAACCTGGATAAATATTAATTTTGGGGCTATTTCCATGTGTTTCCCATTAGTTTTGTCCCCTTGGAGCCAACAGAATAATTAATAATTGGTCTACAATAATTAATTAGTGCCAGGGGGGTGAAATCCATGGGAATTGTCCTCAGGGTGCCACCAACCCCAATCCCTGCCATCCCCTGGGCATCAACACCCACCCCTGGGCTGGAAGAGGCTTTGGAGTTGTAAGAAAACCTGGATAAATGTTAATTTTGGGGTCTGTTTCCCGTCAGTTTTCTTCCCCATCGTTATTCCCCAATGGAATATCGGGGGTGCCCTTTTTTGGGGCGCAGGTGCCTCCTGGCCTGACACATCAGGAAGGGCTTCAGGTGGGATTTGGGGGTGGAAGAGACCCACACAACCCTCTCTCCCAGCTCCTCATCCCTAAACTCCGCTCCCGGATCCCATCTCCCTCCTCCGGCTCCATCCACGACTTCCCAGTGGCTGCTTTGAACCAAATTCTCCCGGATCTGGGGGTTTTTCCTCCTTCCTGCCCACGGGAAGTTGGCCCAGCTGGGTGGTGCCCGTCCCTCCTCTGGCTCTTGGGAGGTGCTGGCCAAGGTTTTGCTTCCTGGGAAGTTTTCCCTCAGGAGTTGCTCCCCTGGGAAGCAGATCTGCTTCCCAGGGCAGATGGGCCCAGCAGATCTGCTCATTAAACTCCTTTAATTAGTGCCAGGGGGTGAAATCCATGGGGATTGTCCTCAGGGTGCCACCAACCCCAATCCTGGGCATCAACAGCCACCCCTGGGCTCCAAGGGGCTTTGGAATTGCAGGAAAACCTGGATCAATGTTGATTTTTGGGGCGATTTCAGTGTTAGTTTTGTTCCCTGAGAGGCAAAGGAAGAAACCTGGAGGAACTCTGTAAAACCCCAAACTAAACCCTAAACTGAACCTGAGACCCCCAAACTAAACCCTAAACTGAACCTCAGAACACTAAACTGAACCTCAAACCTCCAAACTAAAGCCTAAACTGAACCTCAGAACCCCAAACTAATGCCTGACCTAAACCTCAAACCCCCAAATGATACCCTAAGCTGAACTTCAGACCCCCAAACTAAAGCCTAAACTGAACCTCAAACCCCCAAACTAAACCTCAGAACCCTAAACTGAACCTCAGACTTCCAAACTAAAGCCTAAACTGAACCTCAGAACCCCAAACTAAAGCCTAAACTGAATCTCAGAACCCCAAACTAAACCCTAAACTAAACCACAGATCCCCAAACTAAACCCCAAACTGAACCTCAGACCCTTAAACTGAACCTCAGACCCCCAAACAAAACCCTGAACTGAACCTCAGACCCCCAAACTAAACCCTAAACTAAAACTCAGACTCCCAAACTAAACCCTCCAGTAAACCTCAGACCTCCAAACTAAGGCCTAAACTGAACGTCAGAACCCCAAACTAAACTGTAACCTAAACCTCAGACCCCCAAACTAAGCCCTAAACTGAACCCCAACCTAAACCCTAAATTAAACCTCAGAACCCTGAACTGAACCCTAAACTGAACCTCAGAACCCCAAACAAACCTCAGAACCCTAAACTAAACCTCAGACCCCCAAAATAAACCCTAAACTAAACCTCAGACCCCCAAAATAAACCCTAAACTAAACCTCAGACCCCCAAAATAAACCCTAAACTAAACCTCAGACCCCCAAAATAAACCCTAAACTAAACCTCAGACTCCCAAAATAAACCCTAAACTAAAGCTCAGACCCCCAAAATAAACCCTAAACTAAACCTCAGACTCCCAAACTAAACCCTAACCTGAACCTCAGACCCCCAAACTAAAGCCTGACCTAAACCTTCTTACAAATCCCAAAACTTGCCTTTCAGCACAGCAAAAAAACAACCCCAACACCTGAAAGCCCCCAATAAACCCCGAATAATCAGAAAAGAACCCTCGGCCAGGCTGGGGAGGGGATTTTTTTCCCGGAGGGAGGGTTGGGATTTGCTCAGGGATCAATCCCATCCTGGCTCACTTGATCCTGGTCTCACCTTGGAAGCTCCCGAGGTTGCAACCCCGAAACCAGGTCAGGGTTTAGGGCCAGGCCTTAAGGAGCAGCTGCTGCTTGGAGGGGAAGATCAGCAGGAAGAAATAAAGGGCTTTTCCCCCAATTTGTCCTGTTTCCATTAGCAGGAGCTTGGGGGGTTTTATCCCAAATTTATTCTGTTTCTGGTAGTAGTTGTGGGATTTTTCCCAAATTTATTCTGTTTCCAGGAGTAAGTAAAGGTTTCTCCCCAACTTTATTCTGTTCCCATTAGCAGGCGGTTGTGGGATTTTTATCCCAATTTTATTCTGTTCCCATTAGCAGTTGGGCTTTTTTCTTTTTTTCCCAATTTATTCTGTTTCCATTAGCAGTTGTGAGATTTTTATCCCCAATTTATGCTGTTCCCATTTGCAGGAGGTTGTGGGATTTTATCCCAAATTTATCCTGTTTCCATTAGCAGGAGCTTGTGGGATTTTATCCCAAATTTATTCTGTTTCCATTAGCAGGTGGTTGTGGGATTTTATCCCAAATTTATTCTGTTTCCATTAGCAGGAGGTTGTGGGATTTTATCCCAATTTTATTCTGTTTCCATTAGCAGTTGTGGGGATTTTTTTCCCAAAATTTATCCTGTTTCCATTAGCAGGAGGTTGTGGGATTTTATCCCAGTTTTATTCCCATTAGCAGTTGTGGGGTTTTTTTTTCCCCAATTTATTCTGTTTCCATTATCAGTTCTGAGGTATTTTCCCAAATTTATCCTGTTTCCATTTGCAGGAAGTTGTGGGATTTTATCCCAAATTTATTCTGTTTCCGTTAGCAGTTGTGGGATTTTTCCCAAATTTATTCTGTTTCCATTTGCAGGAAAAAAAAAGTTTTTCCCCCAATTTATCCTGTTTCCATTAGCAGGAGGCTGTGGAATTTTTATCCCAATTTTATTCCCATTAGCAGTTGTGGGGATTTTTTTCCCAATTTATCCTGTTTCCATCAGCAGGAGGTTGTGGAGTTTTCCCCAAATTTATCCTATTTCCATTTGCAGGAGGTTGGGGGATTTTATCCCAAATTTATTCTATTTCTCTTAGCAGTTGTGGGATTTTTCCTAAATTTATCCTGTTTCCATTAGCAGGAAGTTGTGGGATTTTATCCCAAATTTATTCTATTTCCATTATCAGTTGTGAGATTTTTTTTTTTCCCCAAATTTATCCTGCTTCCATTTACAGGAGGTTGTGGGATTTTTCCCAAATTTATCCTGTTTCCATTAGCAGGAATAAATAAAGGGTTTTTCCCAACTTTATCCTGTTCCCATTAGCAGGAGGTTGTGGGATTTTATCCCAATTTTATTCTGTTCCCAGTAGCAGTTGTGGGGTTTTTTTCCCCAAATTTATCCTGTTTCCATTTGCAGGAAATTGAGTGGATTTTTTCCCCAAATTCTGTTTCCAGTAGCAGGAGGTTGTAGGATTTTTTTCCCAAATTTCTTTTGTTGAGGTTGTGGGATTTTATCCCAAATTTATTCTCTTTCCATTTGCAGGAATAAATAAAGGGTTTTTCCCCAATTTATCCTGTTCCCATTAGCAGGAGCTTGTGGGATTTTTATCCCAATTTTATTCCCATTATCAGTTGTGAGGTGTTTTTCCCAATTTATCCCATTTCCATCAGCAGTTGTGGACTCTTTCCCAAATTTCTTCTGTTTCCATTAGCAGGAATAAATAAAGCTTTTTTCCCAAATTTCTTCTGTTTCCAGCAGCAGAACCTTACGGGCTTTTTATTTCTATATTTTTTCTCTTTTCCTTCCATGAGGGATTTATTCCCCTTGTTTGGATCCGGAGCCCAAAGAATAACACGGAAAAGATTCCAAACCTTTGGAGTGGGATCAGCACCACCTGTCAAAACACGATTACAACTCTAATTAAACCACCAAAACACCTCCTTAGCCTCCCTATTAATTAATATTTATTATTCTTATTTAAAAATCCCCCTCAATCCCCCCTTTTCCAGCTGAGCTCTGGATGGAGCCACCCCTTGTTTTCTCCCTTATGGGAAAAACTGCTGAAAAAGAAATTTTCATATTTTTTTTCCTGCTTTTTATGTCCTGGGAGGGAAGATTTAATCCACCTGTTTCCTGCTGGCCCCTTGCCCTGCTTTTTAGGCTCCCTCCCAACCTCCCCAGACTGTTTTTACCCTCCTAAAATCCAATTTTTACCCTCCTAAAATCTGATTTTCACGGCGTTTTTTGCTGTTTAAACCCCCTGTGACCCCCCCCTTATTTTTTTTATTCCCATCCCCCCCTCCCCCCAAGTTTTATTTTTCCTTCCTCCTGTTGAGTTCCTGAGCCAACTGGTTGGGAAATTTAATTCCTTAATCCTCCTCTCTTTTGTCAAAGGGCTGTGTGATGTAACCATATTCTCAATAAAAGCTTTGAGAGGTTTTATTTTACCAGCTTGGAGCGGGGGCTTTTTCCTGAGATTAATTCCATGAGAGGGGGGAATTTGATGTATAAATAGAATTTTCCCACTTTTTGGGACCTGCTGCTTGTCTCTTAACAGCCCCTAGGAATTCCTTCAGTGGGAATTATGGATAATCCTTGAAAAAAGGAGGATTTTCTGGCCTGGTTTTGTACGTGGAGTGACTTTTCCCAGCTTTTGTTTTGCTCTCTATCCCATGGGATAATGTGGGTGGCTTGGCCACTTCTCCCGTGCTGGGCTGACTCCAAAACTTGAGGATTAAAAAGAGGGATAATTAATAATTCCAGCTGACAGCTCCCGCTGCCCAAATCCCTCTGAGACCGACTGGATCTGGGAATAAAACAGGTGCTGAGAGTTCTCCTATTCCCAAGGAACTTTTCCGGCTGCTGCGCTTGGAAAAATCCCTTTTTTTTGTTGTTCTTTTTTTAAAGGATAAAACTCTGTGTTAGGGAACGTTGTTGCTGCTGTAAGGAAATACCTGATCGTTTTTTGGGAGTGGGAGATGCTGGAAGTGTTTTTCCTGGGAAAAACTTGCGAGGTTGAGGTTGTAGGGAGGGAATTTGTGTTCGGTGGGGTCGTGGATCTTTATCCAGCTCGGGATTCCCCAATATCAGGGGGATGTGGAGTTGCTGGAGCAAGTCCAGAGGAGGCCATGGAGGTCCTGGAGAACCTCTGGAGCCAGGCTGGGAGAGCTGGGAATGTCCAGCTTGGAGAAGGGAAGGATCCAGGGAGACCTGAGAGCCCCTTCCAGAGCCTAAAAGGGCTCTGGGAGAGCTGGAGAGGGACTTGGGACAAGGGAAGGAGGGACAGGACACAGGGAATGGCTTCAAACTGAAACATGGGAGCTTTAGATGGGATATTGGGAAGCAACTCCTGGCTGGGAGGGTGGTGAGGGGCTGGAATGGAATTCCCAGCGAAGCTGTGGCCTCCCCATCCCTGGAAGTGCTCCGGGGCCAGGTTGGAGCTATGTGGAAATAGTGAAGGATATCCCTGCCCACGGAAAGGGGCTGGAACTGGATGATCTTTCAGATCCCTTCTCCCAAACCGCTCCAGGATTCATCCCTTCCCTTTTCCACTGCCTGGCATGAAGGGTCTCCAGGTCTTTGTGTTCCCACCTGGCAGTGATCCCACCTGACTGGTGTCCTGCTGCCTGTTCTCCCTCAGCTTCTCTACCCTTGGGAATGTGCAGGTTGTCTCCACGGAGGTGGGAATGGGGGGAGAGTTTGGGGCAGCACCAGGTGAGGACTCATCTCCCTGGGACATTTTATGGATCTCTCTGGTGTGAATTAAACTCCTTTGGCTCCTCTGTGGGAATTTTCCTTCTCTGACTGTCGGGAATCCTGGTGGTGGCTGTTCTGTGGCTAAAGCTGCTCTTGGAGATATCCCAGCTTGCTCCATGCTCTCCCAGTACCTCCAGGAGATATCCCAGCTTGCTCCATGCTGTTACGACCCGCCCCAGGAAAAGAGGGGGGGGGGGGGTAACCCAGGTTTTATCAAAAATTCCTTTGGGGTGGATTAAAGCGAAGCGACGCTAAATAATCGGTGTATGAAAATATGTAAGATTTATTTCAACAGTTTTGTATCAACAAGTAAGTTAATAAGATTTATTTTAACAGTTTTGTATCAACAGATAGGTTAACATTTTTGGGTGCTGTCATAATCAATAGGTAAACTAACACCTTTGGGTGCTGTCATAAGCTTTCTGGGGAGGAGAAAAATGCATAGGGGAGAGAAAGGCAGGATAAGAGCCAGGGAGAGTAAGGGAAAGAAAAGCTGAAAGTAGATAGATGTCCATAGTCACCGCCCACGGGGTCCAGCGATGCTTGATGGTCTTGATTCGCAGGCGGTGGGGGAGAAGAACTCCCGAATTCCCAAAGTCACCAGTAAGTTTATATGCTCTGGCGCCTCCCTGGCATGAGGGGTTGCCTCCCTTTTTTGGACTTAGTCCTCCAGAGGCACATTGTCTTTTCAGTTGTTGTTTGCCCAGCAGAGGTGTCAATAGGCAAGAGCCTGCAAGGTTGACTCCTCATGGGCTATCAGAGGTAACTAATCGCCCAGCAGGTGTGTCAAAAACCCAAGGTCAGTTGTTGTTTTCAGGACAGCGTAACTAATCGCCCAGCAGAGGTGTCAAAAGCCCGAGGTCCGTTGTTGGTTTTTAGGAGGACTCCCCAGCAGGTGTGTCAAAGCCCGAGGTCCGTTGTTGTTTTTTAGGAGGACTCCCCAGCAGGTGTGTCAAAAGCCCGAGAATGCATAAAACATCAACTATTTCAGTCTCTGACACCACCCCGTGATTTATGCATTCAATAGTTTTTCTTCTTTTGTCGTTCTCTGTGAATCTTCTTTGTGGGCGGTGCTTTTCGTATAGTGGACAGGGAGACAGAAGAGTGAAGAAAAGGAAGAGATTGCCCTAATGCATTACAATTCTCCCCCCCTTCAAAAAAAAAAAAACAAGCTAATTGTATAATAACATAGTAAGCTAATTTGCACTAGTTACTCTCTCCACCCCGTGAGTAGTCATAGGGGATGTAATAGGATCTCAATGACTACAATCAAATTTCTTAACATTAATGAGGTTACAAACATACATACAAATATTTGAAATTATACATCAAAAAACACTGAGTTACTTGGGAGCTGGTAAAAGGCTTTCTTATGTTTTCTTTTAGGCCTAAATTTAGTTCCGTTTTTGTTAAATTTAACCAAATATAAAATTCAATGCCTTTCAAGGCAGAAGGCTAATGTATATAATGCATATTCATATAACTCTAAATATGCACAAATACTTGTACTAACTCCCAGGTTATATTTGGTCGAGTTTCTCAATCGAGAGAGATATTTAAAAGGACAAAATGAACTTGACAAAAATCAAATTAACAGTACATCCTATACAATTTTACCAGTAAGTTGCTCACATTCAAAAGCTTCTCCCAAACTAACCTGCCCCCCAACAAAATAATAAAACAAACTTGGCAAAACGAAACTAGCAGTACATAAAATGGTTCGTCCTACACAATCTTATCAGTGAATTGTTCATGATAAAAAAAAAACAAAAACCCAGATAAGTTAACAATTATTAATAAGCTGATAACACAAGTAATTCTGGGAGTAGAGGGAGCACAAACACAATGTTTGTGGCAAACTTTTGCATATTGCAGACTTACTGAGACAAAAATACATATAGGCATGCATATTACAAAGTTATTAAGATAAAAACATTAAGAACAGTATAAGTCTTCAGTCTCGTTGCTATTTCGTTTTCTCATGCTGCCTCTTGCTGTAATCGAGGCTCCATTGGTTCCATGCAGTTTGATCTCATCTGCTGGCAGGTTTCTGCAAAAGAACAAATCTGGCCCACTACGGACCGATTGTTAAAAAGAAGGAACTATCTATTTATCCAACTCCTTTTCTTATCTGGCATAATGTTACTAGGGCAATAATAATAGAGAAGTTTGGAACATGTTTTCTCCAAAAAACAAATAAACTCAGACGGACAGAGAGGGGTGGGAGACCAAACACCCATTCTCTCCCTCTGGCATCTCTCCAGGCTCGACCCTTTAATAAATCTAACCCCAGGATATTAGCTGGTAGTGGCCCCACAATCATGGTAGTTTCTGGGGCTGTCCCATCTCCAGGTAAGCAGCATTTCACTCGAGCAGTGTATTGGGGTTGGGATTTGCCAAAGGCATCAGTTACCCATATTTCCTTTTTGTCTGGCTTAATACCACACTGGGTAGCAGCTTCAGTTTGGAGTGCTGAGACCTGTGCACCCGTGTCTACCATGGATGTAACTAAAGATTTAAAAGGGCCAAGAGGAAAAGTGATTACCAAATCTCCCTGGTTGTTTTCTGTAAGCTTTCTCTCATAAACCCACTGGCTATTTTTTGGCTTATTTACTTGAGGGCAGTAAGTCCAGTTCCTTGACTCAGAACTGGTCAAACTGGTTAGTCCGGTTTCTGGAGAGGCTGAGGGGATCACAGTGTTGGACTCCTTAGAGGGGCTGCCCTTAGGGGGTGCCTTGTGCTCTTTGATCTTATCCCAGTGCTTTATCAAGTATTCTAAATTAGCAGTGGGTAATTTATCCATCACTTCTAGAGGAATTCCTTTTGCAACACCTTCTCTCCACAGACTGTATCTCTTTCTTCCGCTAGATGACACATTTTGTTGACAAATACCTGGCGAGGCAGGTTTTTGGACTTTCCCTGCCCTCCTGCAGTGTGTTCTCTGGCCATTGGTACCAGGGAGCCCCAGCTGCTGACCAGTAGCTATTAATTCTTGGGCTATTTCCAACCAGGTTATTCCTGATGGAGCACCCCTTCCTCTAGGTCTGGGGGTTGCCTTTATGCGCTCCTGTAATTGTTTAGCATAAACTTTTAGTGCATCAGGCAGACCTCGAATTAAAACTGGAAATCTCTGTGGATCTGCCTCGAGTTCCATTGGGGAATGTCGTTGTGGGTCTAATAATTTTGTATGCATTAACTGGAGACATGCGGTTTTTTGTACACTTTTTACAATGTGGCCAATTGTGGGTGTTTTAATCGTGTAAGGATCTCCCCTTTCTATAGGGTCTAACCCACCTGCCCAGTAGGCAGCTCTCTGGGTCAGGGACCACGGGGCTCGGTTATCATTTGTGGTCAGGAAAACCCCTGGGCCCCAAAATCCTCTGGCCTCATCTTCACTTAATAAAATTCGGTCTCCCCCAGTAAGGGACACCCTCCACACATATTCAGTCTCTGATTCGCTGGCCTTACGGCTGTATTTCTCCTGAATTCTGGCCAGTGCTTCCCCCGTGTACGGGGTAGTTCGTGTGGTAGTTTGCCGATCTGCCCCCAGGCCAGTGGTTTCAGTTTTAATGAGGGGACGCATATGTATTACCCCGTCCTCCGGGTAACTTTGCTTCAACTCTTCTAATTCCCCAGAGGGGTACAGGGATTTGTTAACATCTGCCGGTTTAGGGTATTTTGAATGAATGTCTCGCAATTCACAATTTTTCATTTCCAGTATCTTTTTAAGCCTTTCATTTTGTTCCTCCTCATCTTCAAGGGCTGACCTAAGCAATGAGTTAATCTCTCTCTCTTTCTCCAGTGCCTGGCGTTCAGCAGTTAACTGCAGGCGTTCTTTTTCTAATTGCTCCTGTAATGCCTTCATTGTCTCTTGAAGAGACCTTATCACCTCACCGGTAGATTTTTGAGTAGCCTCTTTTCCTAGCTGGTCCTGCAAAGTTCTCATTGACTCTTGGAAAGATTCTATCACTTCACTTACAGATTTTTGAATAGCTAATTTTTGCCTTTGCACTGCTCTAAGGAATACGCCTAAGACAGCACCCAAAAAAACCAGTTCTAAACCAAGGATAGCTATCAGGAGGGAATAATCCCCATATAACTCAACCCGGGGTGTCATCCCCTTCGCCTCAGTCATTAACCCAGCTTAGGTTAATGTCTTTCTCCCCCTTAACCCTCTGAGGGCTGGTTTGACTCTCTCCTGGAAAACCTTTCAACAGGTCCAGGTACCGGAGAACCTTTCAACAGGTCCAGGCCACACCAGGAAACCTTTCAACAGGTCTGATGTGCCCGGGTCACACCGAGAGGAGAAAAATTCTTACTATAATTTTACTGCGAGGGAACAGTCACCATTTGACTCGCCCTCGGTACCAGTTTTAGACTACACCGATTACTCCACCACATCCAAAGGATCCTGTCCGTGACGCCAAAAATGTTACGACCCGCCCCAGGAAAAGAGGGGGGGGGGGGTAACCCAGGTTTTATCAAAAATTCCTTTGGGGTGGATTAAAGCGAAGCGACGCTAAATAATCGGTGTATGAAAATATGTAAGATTTATTTCAACAGTTTTGTATCAACAAGTAAGTTAATAAGATTTATTTTAACAGTTTTGTATCAACAGATAGGTTAACATTTTTGGGTGCTGTCATAATCAATAGGTAAACTAACACCTTTGGGTGCTGTCATAAGCTTTCTGGGGAGGAGAAAAATGCATAGGGGAGAGAAAGGCAGGATAAGAGCCAGGGAGAGTAAGGGAAAGAAAAGCTGAAAGTAGATAGATGTCCATAGTCACCGCCCACGGGGTCCAGCGATGCTTGATGGTCTTGATTCGCAGGCGGTGGGGGAGAAGAACTCCCGAATTCCCAAAGTCACCAGTAAGTTTATATGCTCTGGCGCCTCCCTGGCATGAGGGGTTGCCTCCCTTTTTTGGACTTAGTCCTCCAGAGGCACATTGTCTTTTCAGTTGTTGTTTGCCCAGCAGAGGTGTCAATAGGCAAGAGCCTGCAAGGTTGACTCCTCATGGGCTATCAGAGGTAACTAATCGCCCAGCAGGTGTGTCAAAAACCCAAGGTCAGTTGTTGTTTTCAGGACAGCGTAACTAATCGCCCAGCAGAGGTGTCAAAAGCCCGAGGTCCGTTGTTGGTTTTTAGGAGGACTCCCCAGCAGGTGTGTCAAAGCCCGAGGTCCGTTGTTGTTTTTTAGGAGGACTCCCCAGCAGGTGTGTCAAAAGCCCGAGAATGCATAAAACATCAACTATTTCAGTCTCTGACACATGCTCTCCCAGTACCTCCAGGAGATATCCCAGCTTGCTCCATGCTCTCCCAGTACCTCCTGGAGATATCCCAGCTTGGTCTGTGCTCTCCCAGTACCTCCAGAAGCTTTCCCTGCAGTATTAGGGCTGTCACTTAATTCCCAACTTCCATCCCCTTCCTCATTTCTCTGGAGAGATCCGTGCCTGCCTTTTCCCAGCACTTTCCTGATCCTCTGGACAAGGACACAGCAGCACCTCAAGCAACTCCATTTCTCTCTTCCTTATAACTTCAGCAGCACATCCAAGGATTGTGTTTTCCCTCCTTTGATCCCTTAATCCCCTCCAGCTTTGCTTTTCCTTCTCCTGCTTCCAGTTATTGCTCCTCTCCTGGAAACAAAAGAGCACAAACAAGTCCCTTTGTGCTTGGATTTGCCCTTTGGACTTGTTGGCCTCCACCTCCTGCTCCAGGTGATTCAGTTTATCCCGGGAAAGCTGGGAGGGGAGGCCTCCTTTGGGCACAAATGACTCTCTCCAGGTGTGTCCTGTTGCTCTGGAGCAATCCAGGCCCTGTCTCCTTGATGGGAAGTGCAAAGGCCACTGGGAGCAAACATCCATTCCCTGAGGACTTGCTTCCAGAACCAGATCTAACTGGGAATTGCCCAGTTTAACAGCCCAGGTGGGTCCTCCTGAGCTGGGAGAGGTGCTGGGAGAGGTCCTTAGTCATTCCATGGGATAAGGGTTGGGAGAATCCTTAGTCATTCCATGGATAAGAGTTAGGAGAATCCTTAGTTATTCCACAGTATAAGGGTTGGCAGAATCCTTAGTCATTCCATGGGATAAGGGTTGGCAGAATCCTTAGTCATTCCATAGGATAAGGATTAGGAGAATCCTTAGTCATTCCATGTGATAAGGGTTGGGAGAATCCTTAGTCATTCCACAGGATAAGGGTTGGCAGAATCCTTATTCAATCCATGGGGTAAGGGTTGGCAGAATCCTTAGTCAGTCCATGGGATAAGGGTTGGCAGAATCCTTGGTCATTCCACGGGATAAGGGTTGGCAGAATCCTTAGTCATTCCATGGGATAAGAGTTGGCAGAACCACAACATCCTTAGTTCATTCCATGTGATAAGGGTTGGCAGAATCCTTACTCATTCCATGGGATAAGGGTTGGGAGAACCCTTGATGGCCTTCCAAGGAGGTTTATTTGTCTGTCTTTCCTCTGGAAAGGCTCTTCCAGCCTCTTTTTTCCCTCATGGAAAGGCTGGCTGAGGGCTTTGGTGCCCCCATCAGCTCTCCATGCTGAGGGTCCAAGCCGGCGGGATTTTCCCGGTGTTTTCTGGGCTTCGAGGGTTTTCCTACAATAAAACCATGGAATGGGATGATCCTGCAAGTCCCTTCCAACTCAGCAAGTCCAACTGCTGGCCCTGCTTTGTCAGAGGTGATGAACTCCAGCTCTGGCCACACCTTGGTTGACCCCAAACCCCCTTTCCTTCTCGTGGCTTCCTGAACTTACCCTGTCCATTCCAGGCTGTTCCCCGACTCCCACACAATTTATGGAAGAGTTCTGTCCTCTCTTTTCCTTTCCAAAAGCTTTAAAAACGCCCCAAATCGCTCTTCTGGGTGTCCCCAGGTGCACCCCAAAGCCTGGTTGAAAGAACCCCTCTCTCTCCTGACCTTCCAGAGTTGACCTCGACCTCGATTCTTCCCGTCTCAAGAGGAATTAAGGAAGGAAAATCCCTTTTATAACCCAAAAGCGGGTTTTGGTGTGGGGTTTTTTCCCCCCTATTCCCTTATGTAAATTGGGTTTAAATCCATCCCTGCTTTATTTGGGAATTCCTGCTGTGGTTTTTAGCTTTTGGCTGCCAATTGGGGCAGGAAAAGCTTTTGGGATCCTTTTGGCAGAAGCTGTTGGAGGGTGGACGCGTTCCCTTCTTCACTCTCGGCTTCCCCCGTCTGTATTTTGATTTAAATATCATATTTTACACTTGGGATGGTGTTTTCTTTCAGTTGGGCCTTAACCTGGCCGAGCATTTAATTCCGGAGCTGAATTTCTCCGACATCCACGGAATAACATCATTTCTGGGATGCTTTTTCGCATCCAGGAGCAGCTGCAGCCTGGGTTGGGTTTTCCCTTGGAATGATGTTTATATTGATCCATGCCAGGCAGGGATGATGTTTTGGGAATCCTCCTGAGGTCAGATGTGCTGGAATCCCAGGAGCTCCATAAAAACTAAGGAAAACTTCCAAGAAGTCCTGAAGGGAGAGCCTGACTCGAGGTCCTCACAGGGCCTTGATTTCACATCAAATACTCCAATACCTGATTTTCCAGCGCATTTTGGTGTTGAATTAAGATTCCAGGCTCTTAAAGTGCCCTTTTTCATCCCAAAACTTGGGAGTTATGGTGAGATCCTGCCCTTCTCTCCCAGCAGGGCTGCGATCCCTTCGCCCAGACCCAACGGAGCAAACTCCAACATCGCCGGGCCCGGATCAACCAGCAGATCAACAAGGAGATGAGGATGAGGGCAGGAGCAGAAAACCTCTTCAGGTGAGTCCTGCTCTCCTGAAAAATCCTCTGGGAATCTGGTTGGATGTGGGAATAATACACTCTTGGATGTGGCCACGGTTGGAATTTTGCTTGGCCTTCCCCTTGGCTTGGAAAGATTCCTCCTGGAAATTCCCGCTCTCCCTTTGGTACCTTTTAATTAAAAATTGTACTTGGAAAGTCCTGGAAGGCTGTTGGGAAGCAGGATGTGGGCAGATGGAATGATGGGAAGAAATGTTGAACTGGGATGGAGCTGGGAGTGCAAAATTCCCGCCTGATAATCTGGGAAGTGGCTCCCATGGATATGGATATGTTGGATTCAGTCCAGAGAAGATCATGGAGATGCTCCAAGGGCTGGAGACAGGCTGGGGGTGTTCACCTGGAGAAGGGAAGGATCCAGGGAAACCTTGAGGCTCCTTCCAGGGCCTAAAGGGAATTCTGCCCCTCTGCCACCACCCCCCACCACCTGCAGAGCTTCCTCCAGCCCTGGGGAAAAACAGCAGAAGGATTTGGGAATGCTGGAGCGAGTCCAGAGGATGCCATGGAGATGCTCCAAAGGCTGGAGCTCCTCTACTCTGGAGCCAGGCTGAGAGAGATGGGAATGTCCAGCCTGGAGAAGAGAAGGATCCAGGGAAACCTTGGAGCCCCTTCCAGGGCCTAAAGGGGCTCCAGGAGGGCTGGAGAGGGACTTGGGACAAGGGATGGAGGGACAGGACACAGGGAATGGCTTCAAACTGAAACATGGGACCTTTAGATGGGATATTGGGAAGGAATTCTTGGCTGGGAGGGTGGTGAGGGTCTGGAATGGAATTCCCAGCAAAGCTGTGGCTGCCCCATCCCTGGAAGTGTCCAAGGGCAGGTTGGAGCAAGCTGGGATTGTGGAAGGTGTCCCTGCCCATGGCAGAGGGGTTGGAATTCCATGATTTTTCAGGTCCCTTCCAACCCAACCCATCCCATAAAATCACTAATGTTGGAAAAGCCCTTTGAGATCCTGGAATCCAACAATTCCCTGGCACAGCCAAGGCCACTACTTTTCCATGTTCCCAATTGCCACATCCACATCATTCCAATCCCTCCAGGGATGGTCCCTCCCCCACTTCCCTGGGCTACCTTTCCCAGTAGTTGATTCCCTTTTCCTGATATACCATCCAAACCTGGTTTTCCTCCCAGAAATCCCCATCCTGGTGCTTCCAGTAGAGCAGAACCTGCAAATCCAGGGATTGTCTTTCCCTTCCTCACTGATAATGATCATCATGGAAAGGTGACAGTGTTGCCACCATCCCAGAAATGCAGATTCCATAGAATCCTGGAATGGTTTGTGTTGGAAGGGACCTGAAAGACCATGGAATTCCAACCCTTGCCATGGACAGGGACAATTTCCACTATCCCAGATTGCTCCAAGCCCCATCCAACCTGACCTTGGACACTTCCAGGGCTGGAGCAGCCGCAGCTTCTCTGGGAATTCTGTTCTGCTCCAGCTGATTCTGAAGGTCCCTTCCAACCCAAACCACTCCCTGATTCTCTGGAATCTCATGGAATGGTGCCAACACTGTCCCCTTTCCAGGCTGTTGAATTCCAGCTGCTCCACCACGATCCAGTTCATGGATGTCTTTCCCTTTGGAGTGTTTTTGGTCCAATCACACCATTTTTTGCAGCTGTTTTATATATATATATTTTAACCCCCAAATGACCTTTTGCAGCATCTCTTGTCCCTATTTCATTTTTCTGGACTACATTGGATCACATATCCAGGCTGGGCAGGTCTGTCATATAAGAAATAATATCAGAAAATACCATAAAACTGCCCCTAAATACATTTTTGGGGTGTATTTTCCCAATTTTTTGATTTTTTTTTTTTTTAATCCTATGTAAAATAAAAATGACTTTCCACTTCTGGCCTTGAATGATTTCAGGGAATAATAGTTAATCCACCAAAAAAAAATGGTGTTTTCCAGGTGGGTAAGGCCAGCAAAAGCTTCCAGGGGGGAGGTGAATTCCATCCCCCTTCTCCCACTGCTTCATCCCTGTTTTATTTAATTAAGGGGAAAAAGAAAAGCCATTAAATCCCAACTTGTGCAATTCCTTAATTAGATTTTTCTCAAAAAAAACCAAGGGGAAATGTGCTGGCTCAGCAAAAAAAAACGAGCCTGGTTTTGGTGCAAACAGCAGGAATTGGAGCTGTGGGAAGGGGAGGGAGGAAAAAAATCGGAATACAACCCAAATCCTAATTATCCAGGCAGGGAAATGCTCTGAGGAGGCTCCTTTTTTTTTGTTTGTTTGGGGTTTTTTTGCTGGCTCAGCAGTTTGATGTCCTTTGGAGAGGCCACATTCCCTCCCTCCCACAAAATCCACTTGGAAGCTTGAGTAATAATGTGGTTTTCTGGGAATTCCGGTGCTCCGAGTTTAGGAAACCTGGGAAGTATTTGAGTGGGGGGGATAAATAATTCAGTTTGTGGCTGAATTAAGGGCTGAGGAAGAGTGGGATTGTGTTGTAAATTTAAAGGCTGTTGCTTAAAAATTATAGGCTTGAATTGCAGGGATAAAATTCCTTTGGATCTCTTTAGGAAAGTCCTGAATGCAAGTGGGAAAATGTTGTGGCTTGTCCAGGATTTGTGGCTGGACCTGGTGGTTTCTCCACCTCTAAAATTAAAAATAATAGAAAAAATGCTCTGACTGTTCTGTGGAACAGAATTTGTGGAGCTTTCCATGGATGGAGTGTTGGGGAAAAAAATCCCTATGGTGTTTGTTTGCTGGGGGAATAAATGGGAAGAGGCTCCGAGTTTAGGAAACCTGGGAAATCTGGGAGTGGGGGGAATAAATAATTCAGTTTCTGGCTGAATGAAAGGCTGAGGAGGAGGGGGATTATGTTATAAATCTAAAGGTTATTCCTTAAAAATTATAGGCTTGTTTTCCCTGGATAAACTTCCTTTGGATCTCTTTAGGAAGGTCCTAAATGGAAGTGGGAAAAGCCGTGGGTTGTCCAGAATTTGTGGCTGAACTTGGTGGTTTCTTCACCTCTAAAATTAAAAATAAAACACCAAAGAACTTGAAAAAAGAAATCTGCCTGTTCTGTGGAACAGAATTTGTGGAATTTTCCATGGATGGAGTGTTGGGAAAAAATCCCCGTGCTGGTTTGTTTGCTGGGGAAATAAATGGGAAGAGGCAGAGGAAACCCTTTCCTGGTTAAATCCTGGAGCAATGGGGGAGATAAAGGTGGTGGAAAAGGGAATCCAATAAATCAGGAATCTTTGTTTGGTGTTGGGAAAGGGCTGATCCTTGGAGGGAGGGAAGGGATGGAGACATGGAGGCTCTGGAAGGGGATGGGAGCTGTGGGATTCCTCAAGGAAAGGGTTGAGTGTTCCCCTAAATTTCCCCTCTGGAGGTCCTTGCTCTTAATTAGGGAAGGATTTGGGTGGGATTATCCCATGGATGAACTCGTATCCCAGAAAATCCCTGTGTTCATGGCCTGGGCTCATTCCACAGCGTGGGCACCAGGAAAAGGGGGAATTCTGCCCCTCTGCCACCCCCCACCACCACCTGCAGAGCTGCTTCCAGCCCTGGGGAACGACAGCAGAAGGATTTGGGAATGCTGGAGCGAGTCCAGAGGAGGCCACAGAGATGCTCCAAGGACTGGAGCTCCTCTGCTCTGGAACCAGGCTGGGAGAGCTGGGAATGTTCACCTGGAGAAGGGAAGGCTCCAGGGAGACCTGAGAGCATCTTCCAGGGCCTAAAGGAGCTCCAGGAGGGCTGGAGAGGGACTTGGGACAAGGGATGGAGAGATAGGACACAGGGAATGGCTTCAAACTGAAACGTGGGAGCTTTAGATGGGATGTTGGGAAGGAATTCTTGGCTGGGAGGATGATGAGGGTCTGGAATGGAATTCCCAGCGAAGCTGTGGCTGTCCCATCCCTGGAAGTGTCCAAGGCCAGGTTGGATCAACCTGGGCTAGTGGAAGGTGTACCTACCCATGGCAGGGGGTTGGAATTCCACAATCTTTCAGCTCCCTCCCAACCCAAACATGAAGAGCCTTCTGCCCTTCCCGTTCTAGGGGAGAACTTTGGACGGACCCACCTGATTTTGGTGGAAAACTCAATCCCTGTTGATCGACACAACCAAGACTTGGTAACTAAATCTGTGGATGGAACGAGGGAGGTTTGATAGGATAGGATAGGTTGGAGAGTTGGGCTGATTCCAACGGGATGAGGTTCCACAAGGCCAAGTGGCGGGTCCTGCACTTTGGCCACAACAACCCCCGGCAACCCCACGGGCTGGGACAGAGTGGCTGGAGAGCAGCCAGGCAGGAAGGGAGCTGGGAGTTGGGATGGACAGGAAGCTGAACAGGAGCCAGAGTGTGCCCAGGTGGCCAAGAAGGCCAATGGATCCTGGCCTGGATCAGGAAGAGTGTGGCCAACAGGTCCAGGGAAGTGATTCTTCCCCTGGACTCAGCACTGGTGAGACCACACCTGGAGTACTGTGTCCAGTTCTGGGCCCCTCAGTTCAGGAAGGACATGGAGGGGCTGGAGCAGGTCCAGAGGAGAGCAACGAGGCTGGGGAAGGGACTTGAGCACAATTCCCATGAGGAGAGGCTGAGGGAGCTGGGACTGTTCAGCCTGGAGAAGAGGAGGCTCAGGGGAGACCTCCTCACTCTCTGCAACTCCCTGACAGGAGGTTGTAGCCAGGTGGGGGTTGGTCTCTTTTCCCAGGCAACAATCAGCAAGACAAGAGGGCATGGCCTTAAGCTGTGCCAGGGGAGGTTTAGGTTGGATATTAGAAAGAATTTCTTTCCAGAGAGAGTGATCAGCCATTGGAATGGGCTGCCCAGGGAAGTGATGGATTCTCCGTCCCTGGAGGTTTTTAAGATGAGACTGGATGTGGCATCAGTGCCATGGCCTAGTGGGTCAAGGGTTGGACTTGATGATCTCGGAGATCCCTTCCAACCCAGCTGATTCTATGATTCCATGATTCTCTGATCCCAAGAGATTTTCCTTGCAGGGCCACCAGTAACCACAAGGTGAAGGAGACGGTTGCCCTGGAGCTGAGCTACGTCAACTCCAACCTGCAGCTGCTCAAGGAGGAGCTGGAGGAGCTCAACAGCAGCATGGACGTGTATCAGAACGACAGGTACATCCCTGTGGGAAGAGCTCCTTCATCCTTTGGGAATTTGGGGTTTTATCCTTAGGATTTAATTTTGGGATATTGGGAAAGAATTCTTCCCTGTGAGGGTGGTGGAATAGGATTCCCAGCGAAGCTGTGGCTGCCCCTGGGTCTCTGGAAGTGTCCAAGGCCAGGTTGGAGCAAGCTGGGATAGTGGGAGGTGTCCCTGCCCACGGCAGGGGGTTGGAATTCCAGGCTGGGAGAGCTGGGAATGTCCAACCTGGAGAAGAGAAGGATCCAGGGAGACCTTGGAGCCTCTTCCAGGGCCTAAAGGGGCTCCAGGAGAGCCGGAGAGGGACTTGGGACAAGGGATGGAGGGACAGGACACAGGGAATGGCTTCAAACTGAAACGTGGGAGCTTTAGATGGGATATTGGGAAGGAATTCTTGGCTGGAAGGGTGGTGAGGGTCTGGAATGGAATTCCCAGCGAAGCTGTGGCTGCCTCATCCCTGGAAGTGTCCATGGCCAGGTTGGAGCAAGCTGGGATAGTGGGAGGTGTCCCTGCCCTTGGCAGGGGGTTGGAATTCCATGATCTTTCTGCTCCCTTCCAAACCAAACCATTCCATGCTCACTGGAATGAATGGATTCGTTGCTGCCGGTCAGTGAAGTGCCCTGAGGGGATGCTGGGCTTAAAAAGCCTGACCTGGTGACAAAGATCAGGGAGCAAATCCTCCTGGGAATTCTGCTCAGCCACCTGGAAAATATCCAGGTGCCTGCTGGCAGCCGGGAGCAAGGAGGGAAAACTCTCGTTGTTCCATGTTGGAAGGTGATTTTCTGGGCAGACCTTTGTCCTGGAGGGACTGGGATGGGGGAAGGACTGAAAAGGGGACTGAAAACTGGTTTATAGGATTAAATACTGGTTTATAGGGAGTAAAAACTGGGTTTTAGGGAGTAAAATCTGCTTTATAGGGACTACAACTGGTTTATAGGGACTAAAAACTGATTTATAGGGAGTAAAAAGTGGTTTATAGGGACTAAAACAGGTTTATAGGGATTAACAATTGGTTTATAGGGAGTAAAAAGTGGTTTGTATGGACTAAAACCTGTTTACTAAAATCTGGTTTATAGGGAGTAAAAAGTGGTTTGTAGGGACTAAAACCTGTTTACTAAAATCTGGTTTATAGGGAGTAAAAAGTGGTTTGTAGGGACTAAAACCTGTTTACTAAAATCTGGTTTATAGGGAGTAAAATCTGGATTATAGGGACTAAAACTGGTTTATCGGGAGTAAAAACTGGTTTATAGGGACTGAAACTGGTTTACTAAAAACTGGTTTTTAGGGACTAAAATCTGGTTTATAGGGTCTAAAAGTGGTTTTTAGGGACTAAAAACTGGTTTACAGGGACTAAAAACTGGTTTACAAGGTCTAAAAGTGGTTTATAGGGAGTAAAAACTGGTTTATAGGGACTAAAAAACTGGTTTTTAGGGACAAAAATCTGGTTTATAGGGACTAAAACCGGTTTACTAAAAACTGGTTTATAGGGACTAAAAACTGGGTTTTAGGGACTAAAAACTGGTTTACAGGAACTGAGCACTGCTTTATAGGACTAAATGCTGGTTTATAAAGAGTAAAAACTGGTTTATAGGGAGTCAGATCTGGGTTTTAGGGACTAAAAACTGATTTAGAGGGACTGAAACCGGTTTACTAAAAACCGGTTTACAGGGACTAAAATCTGGTTTTTAGGGACTAAAAACTGGTTTACAGGGACTGAAACTGGTTTACAGGGATTATAACAGTCTGGATGAGCAGCAGAGCCTGGAGCAGACAGGAATTCCAGCCCTGCAAAGAGCCCCCGAAGCTGGATCCATCATGGAATTCCTCTGCACAGAGACAGGGAATGGGAACCTGCTGTGGCACCTGCAGCTCCTCCCAGCTCCACAAATGATATCCAGGAGGGATGTCCCCGATCCCAGCACAGATCCATGTCCCACACATCCATGGACACCTGCACTTCGGAGCAAAAATTCCTTAAGTTAATTTTGAGCCTGTGAGAATGAAAGTCTAAACTAGACCAGGGGTCCAGAGACTCAGGGTTCCTACTGTTGGAGTCATTCCAGTCCTCCAAGGAAAGGCTCAGAGAACTGGGATTGTTCAGCCTGGGGAAGAGAAGGTTTGGGGGTGACCTGGTTGTGGTTTTCCAGTACCCGAAGGGAGCTGGGAGGAAACACGGAGAGGGACTTTGGACAAGGACATGGAGTGACAAGAGAATGGGAATGGCTTCAAACTGCCAGAGGGTTAGATGGGATATTGGGAAGGAATTCTTCCCTGGGAGGGCAGTTGAGGGGCTGGAATAGAATTCCCAGAGAAGAGAATTCCCTGTGGCTGCCCCATCCCTGGAAGTGTTCAAGGCCAGGTTTTTAGGAAAGCCCCTTCCAACCCAAACCATTCCATGACTGTACATTTCTGTGCCCATCCTGCTTTTCCTGGCACATGGGAAGGATTTCTGTGCTGCTGGGAACGGAGGTGCAAAGACCAGGAAAACTCCAGGGGGTGATGGAGTGACTCCATCCTGTGGAGTGACATTAAATATAGGATTGGGATGACCTGTGTGCTGGATTTTTTTTTTAGGATCACAGGTCTCCTATGGAGAGAAAGCCAAGGAAATCCAAATCTCCACCATCTTCGAGTGTTTCCTGCACTCAGAAGGTCTTTTGGAGTCTGAATTTAAACCTGGATACTGATCCTTCTGCCCTAAAACAGGAATTCGTTTCCTCCCCAACATTCCCTGTCAGGGATATTTGGCTTTTCCAATCTGGTTTGCCCTGGTTTAAAAAAGCAAACAAGGGCAGCACCAACCCCAAAGTCCTGCCCAGGAAAAACAAAAGTCCCTTTGTTAGCTCCAGGCATTGGATCCAAGTGGAAATCTTGTTAGGGAAGGAGCTGTAACGGGTTTGCTGCCCTAATTATGGCTCTTGGAGCTGTTTGTTCAGCAGGAACGGGTGAAAATGGGGATGAAAAATTCCCTGCCCTGCTCCCTCTGGATTTTGTAACTTCCTCTGCCTCTTTTCCTCGCTAATGAGCGATGGGATAACGAGTTATCAGTTAATTTGGGAGGGAATGAGGGGGAATTGTGGTGCAAACCTGGTTGGATCCTGCCTGTCCCACCTCCCATCCCACTCTCTGCCAAGTTTTCTGGTCTCCAAACCAATCCTTTGGGAATGCAGGTGTCCATGGATGTGTGGGACATGGATCAGTGCTGGAATTGGGGACATCCCTCCTGGATATCATTTATGGAGCTGGTAGGAGCTGCAGGTGCCACAGCAGGTTCCCATTCCCTGTCTCTGTGCAGAGGAATTCCATGATGGATCCAGCTTTGGGAGCTCTTTGCAAGGCTGGAATTCCTGTCTGCTCCAGACTCTGCTGCTCATCCAGACCGTTTTTATCCTTCTTGGCAGCAGAAAATCAAAATAGCTGTTAAATCTATGAGGGTGGGGAGGTGCTGGAAGAGAATTCCCAGAGAATCTGTGGCTGCCCCATCCCTGGAAGCATCCAAGATCAGGTTAGATGGGGCTTGGAGCAACCTGGAATAGTGGGATATGTCCCTGCCCATGGCAGGGGGTGGAACTGGATGGTCTTTCAGGTCCCTTTCAACCCAAAAAATTCCACGAAAAGCAGAAGCTGGAGGAACAAGAGGGATGTTTTCAGGCTCTCTTTGTACTGCCATTCCCAAATTATTCTGGGAAGAGCATCCTTCTGTTGTTCCAAGTCTCTCTTTACCCTTTTTTAGGAGCAAAAAGCTGCTCCATTTTAATCCCTGTCACCCAGGATCCCTCCAAGACTTGGAAACCAACTCCCACATAAGTTGTTGTCTTTTCCAGTGAGTCCATCAGTGTTCCCATGATCCCTTTGGGATTGAAGGAGACCAAGGAGCTGGATTTGCTGGTTCCACTGAAGGTGAGTTTTGTGCCCTTGGTGGATGGAAAATAAAACATTTCCTAGTTTGGAACAGCTGCAAAAAAATAAATTCCTGGGGGAGAACCTGACTTAAAACATGGAAAAGTGGGAGATGAGGGTCTGGAGATGCTGGAGAGCATCTGGAAAGAAGGAGGAGATGGTTTTCCCTATTTTCTTGTGGGCAGAGCTGCTAAATTGCTTGTCCAGAATTGTCCGAAATCAGCCTTTTAAATCATAAAAATCTGTTTGGAAGGGGTCACTCACTCAGGGGTTTTCTCCTGGTTTTTTTTTTTCCATCCAGGATTTCATCAGTGAACACTATGGAGAGGAAGGTGTCCTGTTTGAGAAGGAAATCAAGGATTTCATGGAGCTGAGGCAGGTCCGTGTGCCTTGGGATACAAAGTCTGGCTTTGGCTTGTCCAGGATCACTCCTTGAAAATGCCACGTTTTGCTCTGGGATGTCCCTTCCTCCTCTCTCCAAACTGTCCCCTTATCCCTGTGTTTTGGGATGCAGGATTCTCACCCTGGAGCACCTTGACTTTGGTTTATAGGTTTTAAAATATTCCAGACTGGTCAGTAATTGTTTATTTTCCCCGTCCTTGATGCCCTGGTTTAGGAATCTTAGTTCACCCCTGGCAAAGCTGAACAGCTGCTCCTTGTCCAGCTGGGCCTTGGAGCAGAGGAAGTATAAAACAGTCTGGGAAAGGAGGAAAAAAATCCTATTTCTTCCCTATATATTTATATCCTAGAAATATATGTAAAATACATATATATTTTTTTTAAGTCCTATTTTTATATATATATTTATAAGATGTATGTGTGTGTGTATGTTAAATATATATATAATATATATATACACAATGTATATATAATATATATTATATATATTATATATTATAATATATTATATATATGTATTTATATATATAATATATGTATTTTTATATATATATATAATATGTATTTTTATATCTATCTATCTATCTATATATATTAAAGGGATCTTAGACCATCCAGTTCCAACCCCCTTCCATGGGCAGGGACACCTTCCACTCTCCCAGGTTGCTCCAAGCTCCATCCAACCTGGCCTTGGACACTTCCAAGGATGGAGGAGCCACAGCTTCTCCAGGAATTCCATCTCAGCCCCTCACCACCTTCCTAGGGAAGAATTCCTTCCCAGTATCCCATCTAAAGGTCCCATATTTAAATTTGAAGCCATTCCCTGTGTCCTGTCCCTCCATCCCTTGTCCCAAGTCCATCTCCAGCTCTCCTGGAGCCCCTTTAGGCCCTGCAAGGAGCTCCAAGGTCTCTCTGGATCCTTCTTTTCTCCAGGCTGAACCACCCCAATTCTCAGGGAGTGTTTCTGGGGGCTCTCAGCCTGTGCCAGGGATCTCCCCCCTCTTTTCCCACGCCCACTTTTCCTCTCCCACCTCGCAGGCCATGCGCACCCCGAGCCGCAACGAAGCCGGGCTGGAGCTCCTGATGGAATATTACAACCAACTGCACTTCCTCGACAGCCGCTTCTTCCCTCCCACCAAACCCCTGGGGGTCTTCTTCCACTGGTTGGTGCAGCTTTTTCCCCATCTCACCTGGGACACTGAGGGAGTTTGGGATCAAACCCCCGCCATGGCGGATGCGGAGATCCGGGTTTGCCGGTCGCGGGGGTGGGTTAATTAAGGGAGGAAGGGGGGAACGTTAATTAGGGAGGGAGGGGGGAACGTGATGAACCGTTACAGGCTGGGGACAGAGTGGCTGGAGAGCAGCCAGGCAGGAAGGGACCTGGGAGTTGGGATTGACAAGGAGCTGAACAGGAGCCAGAGTGTGCCCAGGTGGCCAAGAAGGCCAATGGATCCTGGCCTGGATCAGGAACAGTGTGGCCAACAGGTCCAAGGAAGTGATTCTACCCCTGGACTCAGTGCTGGTGAGGCCACACATTGAGTGCTGTGTCCAGTTCTGGGCCCTCAGTTCAGGAAGGACATGGAGGGGCTGGAGCAGGTGCAGAGGAGAGCAACGAGGCTGGTGAAGGGTCTGGAGCACAAGTCCTCTGAGGAGAGGCTGAGGGAGGTGGGGCTGTTCAGCCTGGAGAAGAGGAGGCTCAGGGGAGACCTCCTCACTCTCTGCAGCTCCCTGACAGGAGGTTGTAGCCAGGTGGGGGTTGGTCTCTTTTCCCAGGCAACAATCAGCAAGACAAGAGGGCACAACCTTAAGCTGTGCCAGGGGAGGCTTAGGTTGGATATTAGAAAGAATTTCTTTCCAGAGAGAGTGATCAGCCATTGGAATGGGCTGCCCAGGGAGGGGTGGATTCTCCGTCCCTGGAGGTTTTTAAGATAAGACTGGATGTGGCATCAGTGCCATGGTCTGGCAACCACAGTGGTGTTGATGATCTCGGACGTCCCTTCCAACCCAGCTGATTCTATGAGTCCATAATTCTATGTGATGGGAATGGTGGCTCCCACGTGGAGCACTGAAAACCCTCCAGGCTCCTCCTGCATCCATGGGCAAGGACAGAGTGGTTTGGGTGGGAAGGGACCATCAAGACCACCCTGTGCCAGGCAGGTGGGCAGCTGTTGACCCTTCCCTTCTCCTTCCCTTCTCCAGGTATGACTCCCTGACGGGGGTGCCATCCCACCAGCGGGCACTGGCCTTCGAGAAGGGCAGTGTCCTCTTCAACCTGGGGGCCCTGCACACCCAGCTCGGGGCGCGCCAGGACCGCGCCACCCTACCCGGCCTCGCCCAGGCCATCGATGCCTTCCAGAGGGCAGCGGGTACGTGGGGCCCTCCTCCCTGAGCCCCCCGGGAGGGGAGGGCACGCAGGGTCTTGGGAATAAATCTTGGGGGGGATTGGAGTGAAAGGACCTGGAATGATGGCTGTTTGTGAATATATATATATATTAGGTTTGTAATTATATATACTATATATATGTAATATATAGTATATATAATAAATGTGCTATGTATAACATATATACACTATATTATCTATTTTGTGTTTTATGTATTATATATAATAATATACTAGTACGCATATAATATATACTATATAATATATACTAATATATATGATTATATATTAATAGAATATTAATATTCATATACTATTATCTATTATAGGATAATATATATACTATTATATATTAGATATATAATATATTGGAGATATATTAGATATAGTATGTATGTAGTATATATATACTGTATAGTATATATACTATATATACTATATACATACTATATCTAATATATCTAATATATAATAGTATATATACTATCCTATAATATACCATATATACTACATTATATTACTATATAATATATATACTATATATACTCTATAGTATATAGTATCTATATATTATAGTATATTTAGTGTATATATATATATTTTATGTGGTATATAAAATATACCATAATATACTAATATACTATATAATATATACAATATATATAATATAAACTATACCATAGTATATATTATATCGTATATAAACTATATATACATACTATATGTAGTATATATATATGTATATACATACTATAGTATGTATATATAGTATATATACTATAGTATAGTATATATAATATATACTATTACATATACTATGTATTAAATAATATTACTTTACTATATATATTATAGTAGAGTATATATGCTATTATATATTTTTATTATATATAATATGTAATATAATAATATATTATATATGATAAAATGTTCCATTTAATACATGATTATGATAAGTTATATATTATATATAGTATAGTATTCTATATAATATATAATAATATATTATAAATCTAAATCTATTATATATAATTATATAATTTATATATATTGTTATATATAATATATATTATGCATATAAAATACATTTTATATATTTTTTATATATATATTATTCTAAAATAATTTGGTTTCAAAGGAAAACAGATGTGGAGCCATTTTGCTTGTTGTCATCTGTAGCAATGCAGCACCATTAAAGCCTAAAAATAACACTCCAGGAAATGTGTAAGGGAAGGAAGAAACAGAAAGGAAAGACCTAAATATTCTATTATATTATATATATATATTCATATATTTTTGCTGGATCCAGCGATGAACCTTGGTGTTCGCATCTTCCATGTGTGTTGGTTGAAGTGGTGGCCACAGTCCTGTCCCAGGGGTGCTCTCCATCCCTGGGGGGTGGGGGATTCCTGCCATGGGGGTGACATGTTGGATGTGTGGATGGAGTTTCTCCCCCCCTCCCTCCTGCTTCCGAGGCCGGTGACTCCCGGGAGCTTCTCCCTCGTGCAGGTGCCTTTAACTACTTGAAGGAGAACTTCTCCAACGCTCCCAGCCTGGATATGAGCGCTCCTTCCCTGAACATGCTGGTGAGGCTGATGGTGGCCCAGGTCCAGGAGTGTGTCTTTGAGAAGATGACTTTGCTCCGTGCCCAGAATGACTTCCTGGCCCGGCTGCAGCTCGCTCAGGAGGCAGCAAAGGTGAGGACTTTGGGGAGGAGAGGACTTTGGGGAGGAGAGGATTTCACAGAATCAATTAGGTTGGAAAAAACACCTGAGATCGTCAGGTCCAACCTGTGGCCCAACCCCACCTTGGCACCCAGCCCATGGCACAGAGTGCCACGTCCAGGCTCTGCTTCAACACCCCCTGGGATGGGGACTCCACTCCCTCCCTGGGCAGCCCATTCCAAGGTCTGATCCCTCTCTCTGGAAAGAACTTCTTCCCAATGTCCAACCTAAACCTCCCCTGGCACAGCTGAAGACCGAGCCCTCTTGTCCTACTGCTGGTTCCTGGGAGAAGAGCCCGACCCCCCCCCAGCTCCCCCCTCCTGTCAGGGAGTTGCAGAGAGTGAGGAGGTCTCCCCTGAGCCTCCTCCTCTCCAGGCTGAACCTCCCCAGCTCCCTCAGCCTCTCCTCATGGCAATTGTGCTCCAGACCCTTCCCCAGCCTCGTTGCTTTTCTCTGCACCTCCTCCAGCCCCTCCATGTCCTTCCTGAACTGAGGGCCCAGAGTTGGACACAGCACTCCAAGTGTGGCCTCACCAGTGCTGAGTCCAGGGGCAGAATCCCTTCCCTGCTCCTGCTGCCACACTCTTCCTGATCCAGGCCAGGATCCATTGGCTTTTTTGGCCCCCTGGGCACCCCTGGGCTCGTGTCCCGCTGCTGGCACCAGCACTCCCAGGTCCCTCTCTCTCTCGAGCCACTCTGTCCCAGCCTGTGGAGCTGCCGGGGGTTGTTGTGGCCAAAGTGCAGGACCCGGCACTTGGCCTTGTTGAACCTCACACCACTGCACTTGGTGGGATGTCACTGTGGTCAGCAGAACCCTCCAGGAGAGGACAACCCGCTCCTGATGGATGTTCTCCATCTCTTGTCTCCTCCCTCCTCCCAGGTGGAGGACGTCTACTCGCTGGTGCACCAGACCATGACCCAGCCCCATGTGAAGGACTATGTTCCCTTCTCCTGGACCACCATGGTCCACGTCAAGTCGGAGCATTTCAAAGCCCTCTCCCACTACTTCGCTGCCATCGCCCTCTGCGACTGCCCCGGTGAGTTCCCACCTTGGAAGGAGCTTCCTGCTCAGCTTGGAATTCTAGGGGGGATTTTCAAAGAAGGGAGGCATGAACAGGTAGATGGATCCAAATCCTGGAGGTTTTGGGATGCTCTGAGGAGATGGATCCGAATCCTGGAGGTTTTGGGATGCTCTGAGGAGATGGATCCAAATCCTGGAGGTTTTGGGATGCTCTGAGGAGATGTATCCAAATCCTGGAGGTTTTGGGATGCTCTGAGGAGATGGATCCAAATCCTGGAGGTTTTGGGATGCTCCGAGTAGATGGATCCAAATCCTGGAGGTTTTGGGATGCTCTGAGTTAGATGGATCCAAATCCTGGAGTTTTTTGGATGCTCTGAGTAGATGGATCCAAATCCTGGAGTTTTTTGGATGCTCTGAGTAGATGGATCCAAATCCTGGAGTTTTTTGGATGCTTTGAGGAGATGGATCCAAATCGTGGAGGTTTTGGGATGGTCTGAGCTGTGGGTCTTCTTCATCCACTCAGCGATTCCTGCCCAGGGCAGATTTCCTCCCCATTTCTGGTTTCCACAAGGAAAAGTCCTCCTAAAAAAAGGAGCAAAAATGTGCTGTAGGGTTGTCACCTGCTGTAGGGTTGTCATCTGCTGTTCTCTTTAGGGCTGGGGGGGCTAAATAGAGGCTAAACCTGCCTGCTGACCACACCAGTGTCCTCAGCCCACCATCCTTTGAGGCATCTCATGTTGGAGGCTCCTAAAATTAAAAATAACCCCCAAAATATCTTGAATTTCCCATGGTGCCAGGAGAAGCAGGGTTGGCACCAGAGATGAATGATCAGAGCTTGCACACTTTGAAGGTGATAGATGGACAGAATCCCTGCTGCCCTGAAGTTCATGGGAGCTTGGCCATGGAATTCTCTCCCAGCAGAACCACCCATTGCTCCTCAGGCATCACTTTTGGGGAGCTCTTTTTGGGCCTGTTGGCACCTGCACTGCTCAGCTCGTGGCTGGTGCCAGGAGTGATGCTAGGGAATTCAGTTCCCAAGCTTGTGGCTGGATGTCCCGGGAGCCTCAGGGAGGGTGGGGTGCTGGGCTGGTGTGTCTCCATGGAATCACAGGGAGTTGGGATGCGGGATGTGCTTCATCATCTCCATCTGTGCCATCGCCGACGCCCTGGAAGCAATTTTGGGTCCGGCAGAAGATCCGGGGGTGGGCAGCAGATGGGCACGGTGACCTTTGGTGCCACCCCATCTCCTGGTGGGTGGCTGAGGAGGCTTTTTGAGGCCTGGCTGCCAAAACTGGTGCTGCCAGACTGTCCTGGCACCCTCCCCCGCTTCAGAGCCTGCCCCAAAATCCTCTTCCCCGGATTGGGCCGTGTGGGTGTTGCAGAAGGATTGATCAGGGAGACGGGAGAGAGTGGGCTCCTGTGGGGCTGGAGCAGCTTACAGGCAGAAGCAGGAGAGGATGATGATGATGGAGATGGGTTTGGGTCGGGGTACAAAGTACAGGGAAAAACCTTTCCCCAAAAAATTTGGAGGCTGTTTGGCGTCCTGGTAAATTTAAGGCACTGAGGGAAGCAAAAATCTGCAGGAAACACCTGATTTGGGGAATTTTTTTTTGCCTGCTCTTGGGATCTGCCTCTCCCTGACCTCCCTGTCACAATAACAACTCTTTTGCTTCCATAACCAGCTGGCAACAAACTCCTTACTCTGCAGATTAATCCCTCAGGGAATGCTGACATGGCAAGAGCTGGCAGGGGCAGAGCTCCCAGCCCTGGAGCTGCCACTTCCCAACCCTCTGGATGCCGATGCCAGGCTGCTCACCAGGCTTTTGGGATCTTCTGTTTGGCCCAACAAAGCTCCCTGGAATTTTCTGGGATGCTTCTTATCACACTCTGTGACCAGGGAAGGAGATCCCTGAGAGCCAGAGGGGATTAGGAACAGCTTTGGCTGGAAAGTCGGAGTCTAAAGAGTCCAGTGTGGGGCTCGGAGAGCCTGAGAGAGCTGTATCCATGTCCATTTCTCCATGGAAAGACCCCTTGGTTGCACTGGGAGCTCTCTGCCTGTGCAGGGTTCCCTGGCACAGCAGGGAGGGCTCAGCTCCCTAATTAATTAATTAATTACACTTTAATCAGCCTGTTCTTGTGTGACAGGCTGGGAGAGCTGGGGGTGTTCACATGGAGAAGGATCCAGGGAAACCTGAGAGCCCCTTCCAGGGCCTTAAGGGGCTCCAGAAGATCTGGAGAGGAACTTGGGACAAGGGATGGAGGGACAGGATACAGGGAATGGCTTCCCACTGCCAGAGGGCAGGGTTAGATGGGATATTGGGAAGGAATTCTTGGCTGGGAGGGTGTTGAGGGGCTGGAATGGAATTCCCAGCGAAGCTGTGGCTGCCCCTTCCCTGGGAGTGTCCAAGGCCAGGTTGGATCAACCTGGGCTAGTGGAAGGTGTCCCTGCCCATGGCAGGAGGTGGAACTGGATGATCTTCCAGGTCCCTTCCAAGCCAAACCATTCCATGATTGTCTGGTTGTTCTCCACCTCCAGGTGGGGAAAACCCAGGGCTCTCTATTTCCAATCTGCTTCCAGATGGGAGCAAAGGGAGGAGGGAGGCAAAAGAGCCGGATATTGTGCTGTGCCCAGGACAAATCCTGCCCTTCATTCCAAATCCTGGTGGAGTTTTGACTGGGATAACTCATCCCTGTGCCCATCAGTGATGTCTTGGTTGTCCCAGGCTTTGGCTGGGCAAGAGGAAGGTGGTGCTGAAGTTATTGGGGCCACCTGAATACAGATGTGGCTTCCTTGTCCCCACTGCCAGGGGGTTCTGAGTGGTCCTGACCTCTCTCTAAGCCCACTCCCACCCTTTTCCTTCCCACAGTGCCCTCAGAATCTGAGCTTCCAGGGCAGGAGAAGGCTTTCATGCAGTTCCATGTCACCACGCCGGAGGGACCATCGCTCCGTGTCCTGCTGCAGGATCCCGAGGAGAGGAGGAAGCTGGGTGAGCACATCTTCGGGGACAGAGGTCATTTAGGTGTCCACAAAGGGGTGTGATGAAATTTTGGGGGGATCTCTCCATGCAAAGACACTTTTTGGTTGGATTCCTTGGCAAACAGGCTCTCCTGGGAGGGCAGGAAAGCATCACAATCTCCTTTAGGGTGTTGAGGACCAACTCGTGGTGCCTCCACCAACCTGACCAGCTGTGTCTGGCAGTGAAAACTCCAGGTGTTCTGAGCCAGGTGGCATCACCCTCCTGGAGAAATCCATAGGGATACAGAGATCCTGGAAGCTCCTGGGCTTGGGCTTGGCTTGGCAGTAAAACCTCCAGGTGTTTGGCAGTGAAACCTCTGGGTGTTCTGAGCCAGGTGACATCGCCCTCCTGGAGAAATCCACATGGACATGGAGATCCTGGAAGCTGCTTGGTTTGGGCTTGGCTGGGCTTGGCTTGGCTTGACAGTAAAACCTCCAGGTGTACTGAGCCAGGTGACATTGCCCTCCTGGAGAAATCCAAAGGGACATGGAGATCCTGGAAGCTCCTGGGCTTGGGCTTGGCTTGGCAGTAAAACCTCCAGGTGTTCTGAGCCAGGTGACATCGCCCTCATGGAGAAATCCATAGGAACACAGAGATCCTGGAAGCTCCTTGGTTTGGGCTTGGCTTGACTTGGCTTGACAGTAAAACCTCCAGGTGTTCTGCCCCAGGTGACATCACCCTCCTGGAGAAATCCATAGGGACACAGAGATCCTGGAAGCTCCTGGGCTTGGGCTTGGCTTGACAGTAAAACCTCCAGGTATTTGACAGCAAAACTTCCAGGTGTTCTGAGCCAGGTGACATCACCCTCATGGAGAAATCTGTAGGGACACAGAGATCCTGGAAGCTCCTGGGCTTGGGCTTGGCTTGGCTGGATAACAAGGCACAGCAGATGCTTCAGGGGGTGGCATTTTTAGCTGCAGCAAAAAGCTTGGGAGACAAGAACCTCCACCCCTGTCAATTTTCAGCTCCAGGGGGAAAACAGAACGTTGCTTATTCAGCTGAAGTCGTGTTTTGGCAGCTCTTCAAGCAAGCTCAGCACCCTCATTTTGGGGTGTCACCTCCTGGGGCTCTTCCCCCTCCTTGCAACACGTGGAAAAGGAGACAGTTCCCACCAGGAATGAGTTGGGCAAAGTCCTCTCGGCTCCTCAGCCAGGTTTCATCGGGGATGGGAGGTGAAGGACGTCCAAAATGAACCCCAAAGTCAGTGTTGTGGTGACACCACCCCAACGCCTGTTTGTACCACATTCCAGCTCTTCCTGATTTTCCTGTGGGGAATGAGCTCTGCTCAACGTCAGCTGGTGGAAAATGGATGTGCAGCACCAACCTCAGCTTGGTTTTGGTTTAAAAAGGAAGGGAAGAAACCCAGAGAGGGTGTGAATTCCCCATCCCTAGAAGTGTCCAAGGCCGGGTTGGACGGGACTTGGAGCAACCTGGTCTGTGGAAGGTGTTCCTGCCCTTGGTAGGGGGTTGGAATGAGATGATCTTGAAGGTCCCTTCCAACCCAAATTGTTCTATGATTTTAAACTGGTGGCATTAAAATCATCTCCTTGGGAGGATATTTATTCTCCTCTTCCCTTGTCTCCTGATCTTATAAGATTGTGTTTTATCAGACATATTATATTCCATCATCTTTAGTAGAGTGGAGCCAAAAGCTTGCACAACTTCCAAGGCCAACCTCTATTCTTTATATTTTTCTATTCCTTATATTTTTCTATTCCTTATATTTTTCTATTCCTTAGATTCTCCTATTCCTCAGATTCTCCTATCCCTCAGATTCTCCTATCCCTCAGATTCTCCTATCCCTCAGATTCTCCTATCCCTCAGATTCTCCTATCCCTCAGATTCTCCTATCCCTCAGATTCTCCTATCCCTCAGATTCTCCTATCCCTCAGATTCTCCTATCCCTCAGATTCTCCTGTCCCTCAGATTCTCCTATCCCTCAGATTCTCCTATCCCTCAGATTCTCCTATCCCTCAGATTCTCCTATCCCTCAGATTCCTCTGCTCCTCTTGGTTATTATTATTATAATTATTTGCAATTTTATTTTATTATTTTTAATTCTTATTTTTATTATTTTATGCAGTGATAGGACACGAGGGAGTGGCTTTGAGCTGAAGGAATGTACATTTAGACTGGATATTAGGAAGAAATTCTTCTTCCCTGTCCAACCTGGAGAAAAGGCTCTGGGGAGACCTTGGAGCCCCTTCCAGTGCCTAAAGGGGCTCCAGGAAAGCTGGAGAGGGACTTGGGACAAGGGAGGGAGGGACAGGACACAGGGAATGGCTTCCCAGGGTTAGATGGGATATTGGGAAGGAATTCTTGGCTAGGAGGGTGGTGAGGGGCTGGAATGGATTCCCAGAGAAGCTGTGGCTGCCCCATCCCTGGAAGTGTCCAAGGCCAGAGTGGATCAACCTGGGCTAGTGGAAGGTGTCCCTGCCCGTGACAGAGGATTGGAACTGGATGGTCTTTCCGCTCCCTTCCAACCCAACCCATTCCTTAACTCCATGATTATTATTATTATTATTATCCCCCATAATTCCACAGTTGTTCCTCGCTCCCATCAAGTGCTTTGCTAAAATAGAACTGATACCGTTGCTACCGATTTTTTTGTGGGAAGTCTCCTCCTCTCTGTTTTCCATCCGACCCCAAAACATTCCCTCCGTTAGAACTTGCACGGGTTGCGTTTCTCCGGAGCTTGGAGCAAAGCCGATCTTTGGATCCTCTCCCTGGATTCTGTTGCCCCCTTGTGTCCGGAGCCTGAGACGCTTTCCAGGCCCACGTGTTTCCAAGCGACGCGTACGCACCCGGAGAGAGCTTTTTTTGGGAGTTTAAGCCTTGGAAACGGGTGCCTTGGTTGCAGTCTGTGGCAGAGGAGATGTTTGCTCTGATATCCGTGGGTTACCATGATTTCAGCTCCTCTGGCTGTTTTCCCACCGCATCCTTTTCCCGAGGAGGGTCGAAACCTGTGGAAGGCAAGTGGGGAGGAGCAAAGAGCTGATGAAGAGGATGAAGAGAGGTCGTGCAGGGCGAGGACAAGGCTTGGCTCAGCCTGGAAAACAGGGAGAGCCGCTGCATCTTCCCAAAGGCTGAGCCGGGAGGACGGGGCCGGGTCGTTCTCCGCGTTCCCGCTCTGGGACCTGCAGGGCAAGGACAAGGCTTGGCTTAGCCTGGAAAACAGGGAGAGTTGTTGCACCTTCCCCAAAGGCTGTTCCAGGAGGATGGGGCTGGGTTGTTCTCCACCTTCCCAACTCCCAGGGGAGGCAAGGCACGGAGAGAAGTTAATTTGCAGGAGGAGATTGAGGTTAAGCTTTAGAAGGGACTTTGGGGGCGGCACGACACCGGTTTTCAGGAACATCTGCCGGCTCCGGCGCCGGGGGAGCCAAGTAGGTCACCCTTCAAGGTCCCTTCCCAGCCCTCCATGGAGGGCTTGAGCTGAGGGGCTGGGAACGACCCCATTTAGAGCACCCAGCAGGCTGGGAACGTGACTGGGCTGTCCCTGAGTCACTCAGGGTGTCACAGCCCAGGGAAGCTGCTCCCCATCCGTAGGCAGCAGGAACGGTGCCGGAGCCGCTCTGCTCCCGACCGACTGAGATCCCTCTGCTCCCTCCCTCCCTGGCAGGCAAAGCTCACCTGAAAAAAGCCATCATGAAGCACGAGGAGGCCATGAGGATCCACGGGTTGTGCAAGATCCTCAGGAAGATGGACATCCTGCAGGAGGTCCTGTCCTTCGCCCACAAACGCTCCCTGAGCAAATACTCGGAGATCGACCACGAGGAGGATTTCTTCGAGACGGGAGATGCCCCAGACATCCACCGTGAGTGGGGTGGGGGTTTTCTTTGGGGGGGTAGTGCAGCTGGGGAGGGGGTTTTTGGGATTTTTTCCTGGGGTGGGGAAGCTCCACAGTGAGTTCGTGGCGTGGCGGGGGGGGGGGTTCTTTAAATTCCCTTCCAACCTGGACCGTTCCAGGATTCTCTGCTGCCTGAGCAGGTCCCGGTTCTTACAGTTCCCACCTTGGGAGATGTGGAGGTAGAAATTGCCTCCACAACCCCCCTGAGGTCACTCCCTGTATGTTTTTTCTCAGCCAAAACCCACCAGAAGCCCGAAATCAAACCCCCCAACTTCTCCCAGGTGAAGGTGACCGACCTCTTCCACAGGCTGGTAAGTCCAGCTCCGGGATAGAGGATATCCCAAGGGAGCAGACATCCCCTCCTCCTCCTCCTCCTCTTCCTCCTCCCCTGCATGCTCTGCTTTGCCTGCTTTCCTTCCTCCCCCAGCCTCTTCTCCCTCTGCCAGGGCAGCTTTCCAAGGAGGATGAGCCGCCTCCTCGCAGGCAGGAAGAGAGTTGGGAGGGCACAGATCTGGCTCTGCGAGACCTAAATGGGTCACTGAGCTCCTCTGGGAGCTGGCATGGGCATTTTGGGGGGGGGGGTTGACCCAAGGGAACCTCAAGGGGAAGGTTTTTGTGGGGCAGGAAGCAGCAGGAAAATCCCACTGGAGCTTTATCCCGATCCTTTTAGGTTTGTGGGGTCTTGGGAAACAGGACTGAGGTTCAGAGCTTTGGGGTTTCTGTGGGGCCTGGCTGTGCTGCAGCCCAAGGAGAGGTTGTCCTCTGCTCTTGGACAGCTCCAGGGCAGGCAGGGATATTCTGCTCCTGTGGGAATGGAAAAAAAGGAAAAAAGACAGGAAAACAGGAAAGATTTGAGGGGAAACAGACCCTGAAGAGGTGACCTGGACCACCACTCACACCCTCCTCCATGTGGGTGGGTTGGACCCAAGGGAGCCTTGAGAGGAAGGTTTTGGGAGGCAGCAGGAAAATCCCACTGGAGCTTTATCCCGATCCTTTTCATTTTGTGGGGTCTTGGGGAACAGGACTGGGGTTCAGGGCTGAGCTTTGGGGTTTCTGTGGGGTCTGGCTGTGCTGTCACTGGGCACCCCAAGGAGAGATTGTCTCTGCTCTTGGACAGCTCCAGGGCAGGCAGGGATATTCTGCTCCTGTGGGAATGGGAAAGAATAAAAAAAACCAGGAAAACAGGAAAGATTTGAGGGGAAATGTCCCCTGAAGAGGTGACCTGGATCACCACCTCATCTCTGCCTCCAAGTGGGTGGGTTGAGAGGGAGCTTTGAGAGGAAGATTTTGAGAGGCAGCAGGGAAATCCCACTGGAGCTTTATCCCGATCCTTTTAGGTTTTTGGGATCTTGAGAAACAGGACTGGGGTTCAGGGCTGAGCTTTGGGGTTTCTGTGGGGTCTGGCTGTGCTGTCATTGGGCACCCTAAGGAGACGTTGAACATCTCTGCCCTTGAACAGATCCAGGGTTATCCTGTGGGAATGGAAAAGTAGGAAAAGTAGGAAAAAAAAAGGAAAGGAGGAAAGATTTGAGGGGAAACAGCCCCTGAAGAGATGACCTGGACCACCCCCAGCATCTCCCAGAGCCAGACAGTGATAAAGCCCCTCAACCTCCCTCATCCCACCTTGGATGATGTTTTTTTTCCCCTGCAAAACTGGGAATTTCTTCCCCTGCCCCCTCTCCATCCCTGGAATTCCAAGGCTGCGTATCCTTGGGGGAGTTTTTCCTGCACCAAAAGGTGCTTTCCATGTTTTCTGCCTCACCCCAGGGACCCCTGTCTGTCTTCTCTGCCAAAAACAAGTGGTATCCAGCCAGGAGAGTCCACCTGAGGAGGGGAGAGAACGGATTTGGGTTCACCCTGAGAGGAGACTCCCCCGTCCTCATCGCCGGCGTCATCCCGGGAGGCTGCGCTGCCGTGAGTATCCCAGCTTCCCAATGTTCCCAGGCTGGAACTGAGGGGGTTTGGGAGGGATACCAGGTGGTTTTGGGTCTTAGAACTTCATTGGTGAGCTCAGGTGGAGACTCATCCCTGCCTGATCCCAACCTGGATTCCCGGGGGGCTGATTGTGGGTCTTGCTATTCCCATGCTAGAATTGGGGTGTTTTTTGAGGGATGCAAGAAGGACTTAGGTCTTGGTGAGCTCAGGATGAGACTCATCCCTACAGGATTCCAGCCTGGATTCCTGGGAGACTGATTATCCCAGGTTCCTGCTATTCCCATGCTGGAATTTAGGTGTTTTTTTGAGGGATACCAGGTGGTTTTAGGTCTTGGTGAGCTCAGGTGGAGACTCATCCCTGCAGGATTCCAGCCTGGGTTCCCAAGGGGCTGATTATTCCAGGGTCTTGTTATTCACATGCTGGAATTTGGGGGTTTTTTGAGGGATACAAGGGGGATTTAGGTCTTGGTGAGCTCAGGTGGAGACTCATCCCTGCAGGATCCCAAGCTGGGGGTTGCAGGTGGGTGTCAGGGAACAACTGAGATGAATTTTTAGGGCAAAACAGGGAGATTTTTTAGGGCAAAACAGCTCAGATTTTAACTGCTGGCTGCCCACCCAGCTGCCTTATCCCTCATTTTTGGAATGTGAGGATGGAGGGAACAGGATGGCAAGTCTGCAAAGCAGGTTGTCTCACTGAACACTCACTGTGGGGGCTTTGTGGGGTATGAGGGGCAACTTTTTATCCAGCAGATCCCAGAGAATCCTGATGGGATGCCCAAAAGGTCTCCCAGCTCCCTCAGCATCCACCAGCCATCCAGAGGCTGGAATCTCTGTAACAGCACAGGATCTGAACAGCAGGATCACATCCTTTTTTTGGGAGACCAAAATCTTCTCCAAGACTATTTATGGACCAGAGTTGTGTTCTTTCTTCAACCTGGAGAAAGGAAGGATCCAGGGAGACCTTGGAGCTCCTTCCAGTGCCTAAAGGGGCTTCAAGAGAGCTGGAGAAGGAATTCAGACAGGGGATGTAGGAACAGGACAAGGGGGAATGGCTTCAAACTGAAATACAGGACCTTGAGCTCCTTCCAGAGCCTAAAGGGGCTCCAGGAGAGCTGGACAGGGACTTGGGACAAGGGATTGAGAGACAGGACAAGGGGGAATGGCTTCAAACTGAAATGTGGGAGCTTTAGATGGGATATTGGAAAGGAACTCCTGTCTGGGATATTGGGAAGGAATTCCTGTCTGGGAGGGTGGTGAGGGGCTGGAACAAATTTCCAGAGAAGCTGTGGCTGCCCCATCCCTCAAGTGCTCCAGGCCATGTTGGGCAGGGCTCAGGGAAGGTGTCCCTTCCCACGGAACAGGATGGTCTTTGAGGTCCCTTCCAAGCCATTCCAGGGTTCTGTGATGCTCCACGAGCTCCAAGACCTCCATGTTCCAGGCTGGATGAGGGGAGACAATCCACCTTCCAGAGCCTAAAGGGGCTCCTGGAGAGCTGGAGGAGGAATTTAGACATGGGATGGAGAGACAGGACAAGGGGAAATCGCTTCAAACTGAAGTATGAGAACTTTAGATGGGATATTGGGAAGGAACTCCTGTCTGGGAGGGTGGTGAGGGGCTGGAATGGATTTCCAGAGAAGCTGTGGCTGCCCCATCCCTGAAGTGCTCCAGGCCACGTTGGGCAGGGCAGGGGGAAGGTGTCCCTTCCCACGGAACGAGATGGTCTTTGAGGTCCGTTCTAAGCCATTCCACGATTCCGTGACGTTCCACAAGCTCCAAGATGTCTGTCTTCCCTGTTTCCCTGCAGGCAGCCGGGCTGAAGGAGGGGGATTACATCGTCTCAGTCAATGGCAAGGACTGCAGGTGGGCCAAGCACGCCGAGGTCGTGCAACTCCTCAAGAGCACCGGCGACGAGGGCGTCGACATCGGGGTCATCACCCTGCATGGCTCCCAGGCCCCCAGGGCTGTAAGTCACCTCCCAGACCTTGGGAATTCCCCGCTGCTGTGGGAGACAATGCCTTAGATGATAATCAATTAATTTAATTAGAGTTAATTAATAATTCTCTGGGCCGGTTTTGAGTCTCAAAAGGCAAAAATCGCTCCTTTGTCACGGCGACAAATATTACAGTGTTCAGGTTCTAATGACAATATTCAGGTTACAATGACAATATTTGGGTTCAACTTACAAGATTCAGGTCCTAATGACAATTACTCAGGTTCTAATGACAATATTCAGGTTCTAATGACAATTATTCAGGGTCTAATGACAATGTTCAAGTTCTAATGACAATATTCAGGTTCTAATGACAATATTCAGGTTCTAAGGACAATAGTCATGTTCTAATGGCAATATGCTGGTTCTAATGACAATATTCAGCTTCTAAGGACAATATTTGGGTTATAATGACAATATTTGGGTTATAATGACAATATTTGGGTTCTAATGACAATACTCAGGTTCTAATGACAATACTCAAGTTCTAATGACAATACTCAGGTTCTAATGACAATTATTCAGGGTCTAATGACAATGTTCAAGTTCTAATGACAATATTCAAGTTCTAATGACAATATTTGAGTTCAAATTACGATATTCAGGTTCTAATGACAATATTCAGATTCTAATGACAATTATTCATGTTCTAATGACAATACTCAGGTTCTAATGACAATATTCAAGTTCTAATGACAATATTTGGGTTCTAATGACAATAATTGGTTTCTAATGACAATATTCAGGTTCTAATGACAATATTCAAGTTCTAATGACAATATTTGGGTTCTAATGACAATAATCGGTTTCTAATGACAATATTCAGGTTCTAATGACAATATTCAAGTTCTAATGACAATATTTGGGTTCTAATGACAATATTCAGGTTCTAATGACAATACTCAGGTTCTAATGACAATACTCAGGTTCTAATGACAATACTCAGGTTCTAATGACAATATTCAAGTTCTAATGACAATATTTGGGTTCAAATTACGATATTCAGGTTCTAATGGCAATATTTGGGTTCTAATGGAATATTTGGGTTCTAATGGAATATTTGGGTTCTAATGGAATATTTGGGTTCTAATGGCAATATTTGGGTTCTAATGGCAATATTTGGGTTCTAATGACAATAATCGGGTTCTAATGACAATATTCAGGTTCTAATGACGATATTCAGGTTCTAATGCCAACATTCAGGTTGTAATGACAGTATTTGGACCTTCCCTCATCCGTCCCACCCACTTCCAAAACTGTCCCTCCCACAGCATCGCCCTCACCACGCCCCTGAATTTGAGCCAGAGGTCCTAAAAAGCCCATCTCTTCATCTTCTCTTCCTTTTCCTCATCTCCTCTGGCACAGCATCCCACCTTCTGGAAGGGTTTCAAGGCTCCTGGGCGGCTTTGAGTGGTTTTTATCAAGTGTTGGCTCTTTCTCAGCACGTTTTTACTGGTGGAAAACCCTTCACCTCTCGCCCTCCAGGCTGAGGAGGGGACACAACTGTCAGGTCCAGGTAGAAATTCTTAACCAGGAATGACAAACAGCATTTTTAGAAATCTTGTGTAAAGGTGCCAGCGAGATAAAGGTATTAAAAAGCTGCACTAAAACTTCTCTAAGGTCGATTTGACGGCTGCAGGAACCATGGGAGTTCCCCTGGCTCTCACTCCCCTCTCCCTCCTTCCCAAGCAGGTGGACAAGAAGGTGGCAGGGATGTCCTCGGGGATGCTGAAGAGCAACAAGGAGAACAGCAGGAAGAGCCTGATGAACAGCAAGAGCCCCAGCACGCTGCTGGTGTGGAGCAAGAAGAGCAAGCGCAGCAAGAAGAGCCCCTACAGCGGCGTCCCCTTCACCGCCGTGGGGGACAACGAGGCCATGTACTGAGGGGCTCACCGGGCTCTTCTGTGTCCCTCCAGCTCCAGGACTGGCTATCTGGGAAGTCTTGGAAACACTGATGGCCTGGCTGGGCTGTGCCGGTGTCGGGGCTGCCAGGACCCCTCGCCCCAGGGGACGGATCCTCTTGGAAAAGGACTCCTCTGTCTCCCAGCTCTGGACTCCTCCATGTCCCAGCTCGTCCCTCCTCAGCGAAACAAGGGGAAAACCCTGATTTAGTCGTGGTTTTTAATCGTTTTTTTGTTGCTCTTCATGGGTTGGGGGGAGCTTTGGTCTGAGCAGGGCCTGGTTTGTGTCGCCCGCTCGGTGTGAGGAGCCGCCAAACCCAGCCCTCAGCCATTAAAGCAAAAGCTGTGACCTCCTTTAGCATCTCTTGGGCTTTCTCTGCGAGGCAGAAGATGACACCACTGCCAGAGAGCTGCTGGCACAGCTGAATCCTTCAGCAGCTCCCCCTGGAACCCCCTTGTTTCAGGAGAGGGGACCCCCTGGGCATCAATGACTCGTGGTGACCCCATCAAGGGGTTGCAGCACCGGCTTGTGCATCCACCCCTTAGAGATCTCCCAGTGAAACGGGGTAAAATTAGGATGGTTTGACCATTTTTAGTGCTTTTTTTGGGGGGGTGGGGTTTTTTTTGTTGTTGTTTTTTAAATAAACCCCCAAGTTGGCTCAGCAAATCCAGCCCCAGCTGCACATTCAGCTTTTTTGGAAGAAAAGGGAAAGACTTACCATTTGTTGTCTGGCTTTTTTTTTTTTTTTTTTAATCAGTAGAGGTGGATTGGCCTAAATATTCCCTGAGTAGATTAATAGCTGAGAGCCTTGGGTTGGTGGTTTGTTTGTTTTTTTTTTCCCCCTCCTGGCAGGAGATTTAAAATACCGGGCAGATAACTCCTCCAGATTATTAAACTACTAAATTTCTGCTGCTATTGGATCTTGCACACGTTGCTAATACCCTCACACTGTGCTGTCAGCACTCCAACCCCGGGGCTGATGCATCCATGCATCTTGCTAATTGTACTGGGAATGCCGGGAGGCTCCGAATCCGCGCTCGGATCCGTCGGCAAAATTTCCTCTCCGGCTCCTTCCTGCCTTGGGTGTTATTTTTCCTGAAGGCTTAAAGAGCTCTGTCTGGTCTTCAGGCCTTGGATGATCTTGGTAGGTATAAAATACCCTTCAGAGAGAGGTTGTGGTTGTATTTTTGTACTTTGGAAGTCAGGAGGAATTTTGGGTTTCAGGAAGAGAACGTGGCGGGGAGGGGAGGGGGGGGCGGATTGTTACCACGGCACTTCCTTGGGATTGGGACTTCTTCTGAGTGACTCAATCCCCATGTGCCAAGCTCCTAACCCTTTATTTAAGGAAAACTTAAAGGAACAAGGCCAGGTTGGGCAGGGCTTAAGGAGAACTTAAAGGAGCAAGACCGGGTTGGACGGGGCTTGGAGCAACCTGCTCTGGTGGAAGGTGCCCCTGCCCAATGAGATGGTCTTTAAAGCTCTTCCCAGCCCATCCCATGATTCTGGGAACTAAAGGAGGGTTTGTAGCTCTGTGCTGTTGACCAAGAAGCCTCTTCCCAGGCTGAGGCATCACCCACATGGATCATGGATCCACCGCGGGGCCATCTGGCGCAGTCGCACTTCCCACGTCATCCTCCCGGCTGCCCGGCGTGGGAGCGCTGAGGAAGGGAGGAGGGTCATGGAAAAGGCCACCTTGCCCTTCAAACATCCTGGCAAAGCTCCTCAAAGCTTCCCACGCTCCTCAACATGCTGCAGGCACGGATGTCTCGAAGCTGGAGATGGATTTATTTGGGAGAAGCCGTCGCGATCCCACTCCCACCACCCAACCAAACTGAGGGGTTGTGTGGTGGGAGTCGGATCATTTCCCAAACTCTGGTGGTTTATGTTGGTTTTTTTTTAATTTGTACATGGATTCTCACCTTTTATGGATTAAAAAGCACTGATTCAAAGCCACTTTGCAGTGATCTTTTTGGGAGTTCCGGATGGACTCGGTGCACGAACCACAGTTGAACCTTCCAAACAGTTGAATTTTGGGTCATTTGGACGTTAAATCTGGAGGTGTTGAGGTTGGGAGAGATCATTTGGGTCTAGCAGGAGCTGCTCCAAGCAAACCAAGGTCCTTCAAACATCCTGGCAAGCTCTTCAACGTGCTGCAGGCACGGATGTCTCCGAGCTGGAGATGGATTTATTTGGGAGAAGCTGTCGCGATCCCACTCCCGCCACCCAACCAAACCGAGGGGTTGTGTGGTGGGAGTTGGATCATTTCCCAAACTCTGGTGGTTTATGTTGGTTTTTTTTTTAATTTGTACATGGATTCTCACCTTTTATGGATTAAAAAGCACTGATTCAAAGCCACTTTGCAGTGATCTTTTTGGGAGCTTCGGATGGACTCAGTGCACGAGCCACAGTTGAACCTTCCAAACGGTTGAATTTTGGGTCATTTGGTCATAAATCTGGAGGTGTTGAGGTTGGGAGTGATCATTTGGGTCTAGTAAGGAAACTTTGCTCCAAGCAAACCAATCCCTAATTTCAAACGTCCAGATTAACACTTGGTGAGCCTGTTTTTTCCATCCCCATAAAGGGAGGTGGTGGCTTTGTCTCATGAGTTTCATGGAAGTAACGTGGGAAGGAAGCCCTGAGGAGGCTTTTCTCCTGGAAAAAAGAATAGGAAACTGGTGAAGAAAGTGATTTTTGCTTCACACAACATGTTTGGATCTGGGGTGGGGTTTTTTGGGGTATCCATCAAGGGTTTCCAAACCTTTTGTTTTTGGAAGGGCACATCATGGGAATTCAGGAGGAGCTCATTGGGAGCTGGTGAACACCAAAGCCTTGGGGTGGGATCCCTCCTCTTTTCCCTTGGGAGTCTGTGTTTCTCTCTCCACCATCCTGGGAGGGTGAGCAAACCCCTGGATTTGGGGCTGGATTATGGGACCCCTCACTCAGGGAACCCCACAGGAGAACGGATACGGGAACTCCTCCTCAGGGGACACAGAGGTGGCTTCAAACCCCCTGAAAGGGGAAGGAACCAAGGTCAGGACTCCCAAAATGGGGTCAAAGCTTTCAAAACCAGGTTTATACATGAAAAGGTGGTGAGACCCTTTTTCTTCTGTCCTACCAAACCAGGGTTAAAACAGCATTTGAGTTTTTTTGGACTGGGACCAGTTCATGCAGCTCTTGGAGGCATCTGATGACCAGAGAGGAGCTGCCAAGAGGATTTTGGGGTGTTTTTTTTTAATCCCTGCTTATTTCTGGGGCACCTGATGATGAGAGAGGAGCTGCAAACAGGATTTTGGGGTGGTTTTTTTAATCCCTGATGATTTCTGAGGCTCTGGAGACACAAAACCCCATCCTGGAAACCCCATCAAGGCAAACCAGGAACTTGTGGTGTCTCTGTCCCTGCAGAGAGGAGCTCCAGGTGGGCTCAGGAATTGGGAATCCTGGACTGAGACCAGTTCATGCAGCTCTTGAGGGCATCTGATGATAAGAGAGGAGCTACCAAGAGGATTTGGGGTGTTTTTTTAATCCCTCATGATTTCTGGGACATCTGATGACTAGAGAGGAGATGCAAACAGGATTTTGGGGTGTTTTTTAATCCCTGATGATTTTTAGGGCTCTGGAGACACGAAACCCCATCAAGGCAAACCAAGAACTTGTGGTGTCTCTGTCCCTGCAGAGAGGAGTTCCAGGTGGGCTCAGGAATTGGGGATCCTGGACTGGGACCAGTTCATGCAGCTCTTGGGGGCATCTTGTCACCAGAGAGGAGCTGCCAAGAGGATTTTGGGGTGTTTTTTTAATCCCTGATAATTTCTGGGGCATCTGATGACCAGAGAGGAGATACAAAGAGAATTTTGGGGTGTTTTTTTAATCCCTGATGATTTTTAGGGCTCTGGAGACACAAAACCCCATCCTGGAAACCCTATCAAGGCAAACCAGGAGCTTGAGGTGTCTCTGTCCCTGCAGAGAGGAGCTCCAGGTGGGCTCAGGAATCGGGAATCCTGGACTGAGACCAGTTCATGCAGCTCTTGGGGGCATCTTGTCACCAGAGAGGAGCTGCCAAGAGGATTTTGGGGTATTTTTTTAATCCCTGATGATTTCTGGGACATCTGATGACTAGAGAGGAGATGCAAACAGGATTTTGGGGTGTTTTTTTAATCCCTGATGATTTTTAGGGCTCTGGAGACACGAAACCCCATCAAGGCAAACTAAGAACTTGTGGTGTCTCTGTCCCTGCAGAGAGGAGCTCCACGTGGGCTCAGGAATTGGGGATCCTGGACTGGGACCAGTTCATGCAGCTCTTGGAGACATCTGATGACCCGAGAGGAGCTGCCAAGAGGATTTTGGGGTGGTTTGGGGTCGTCTCGGGAGAACAGGGCAGAGCAGGATTTCTCCTGCCTTTCCAGGCATCCGCGTGCTGCTCCGTGAGGAGCGGGATTCCCACTTCCATGCTCCTTCTCCAGCCCACTGGAGGGCAGCAGCGCCCCGTCCGAGGCACCCACAGCACCCGCATCGACACCCAGAGGTGGGCACAGCTGGCCCCGGGAGGCTTTGGGGGACCAGAACACCCCATAAGTAGTCATTTCCACCCTTGTATCCTGCGAAGTCCTGATGGGAGAGGCGACCAAGAAGTGAAGCCAAGGATTTCGGGGCGGCATCCTCGGGAAGGGGGAGCACCCTGAGCTCGCAGCAAACTCCACCCATCCCATAAAGGAAGGGGTGACATCGTTCTGGAAGCACTGGGAGCACCCCGTCCTGTCCCTACAGGCTGGGCCCCAATCCCCTCTGGGGCTGCAGCGGGGGGTTGGATCCCCTGGGCTCATCCCAAAAGCTTTGCCGAGGTGCTCCCTGAGCTTTCCAAGGTCCCATCCCAAAAGCTTTGCCAAGGTGCTCCTTGACCTTTCCAAGGCCCAATCCCAAAAGCAAACAAGATTTCCAGGGTCCGATCCCAAAAGTTTTGCCAAGGTGCTCCCTGAGATTTCCAAAGCCCAACCCCAAAACCTTTGCCAAGGTGCTCCCAGAGCTTTCCAGGGTCCCATCCCAAAAGCTTTGCCAAGGTGCTCCCTGAGCTTTCCAGGGTCCCATCCCAAAAGCTTTCCGAGGTGTTCTCTGAGATTTCCAAGGTCTGATCCCAAAAGCTTTGCCAAGGTGCTCCCTGAGTTTTCCAAAGCCCGATCCCAAAAGCTTTGCCAAAGTGCTCCCTGACCTTTCCAGAATCCGATCCCAAAAGCTTTGCCGAGGTACTCCCTGAGCTTTCCAAGGTGTGATCCCAAAAGCTTTACCCAGGTGCTCCCAGACGTTTCCAGAGTCCTGTCCCAAAAGCTTTTCCGAGGTGCTCTCTGAGCTTTCCAAGGGTCCCATCCCAAAAACTTTACTCGAGTGCTCCCTGACCTTTCAGGAGTCCCATCCCTAACGCTTTGCCGAGGTGTCTCCTGGAAGAGCTGCACTAGAGGGCACAGTCGCTCCACGCCGGATCCTTTTCCCACATTCCAGCCTTTCCTCACCCCGAGCCACCCCAGCGCGGGGTGGGACGGTGCCCGAGTCCCAGAGTGTCACCTCCCCCCGTGTGTGGAGCTCCGTGTCCCCCGCTCGCCCTTGGGCGTCACGTGGCTCCAGGTGCCGGTGATCCCAAGGGATCTCTTGCTCCAGGGATTGTGCCGCCCCCGCAACATCTTCCCAGCGGGAAAAGAGCTGCTGGGAGAGGAGGTGCCACCAGCAGGAACCTGCCTGTCCCCTGCCTGTCCCTAGGGCCTGTCATGCTCAGTTGCCTCCTACCAGGGACAAAAGCAGTGGCTGGGATAACTCCCTTTTCCGTTTTCCCTTTTCCCTTTTCCCTTTTCCCTTTTCCCTTTTCCCTTTTCCCTTTTCCCTTTTCCCCTTTCCTTTCCTTTCCCTTTCCTTTCCCAAACCTTTCCTTCTCCTTTCCCTTTTTTCCTTTCCTTTCCCTTTTTTTCCTTTTTCCTTTTCTTCCCAAACCTAACTTTTCCTTCCCAAATCTTCCCTTTCCTTCCCAAACCTTTCCTTCCCAAACCTTCCCTTCCCAAACCTTCCCTTCCCACAGGATCCCTGGGAATTGCTCAACCACCTTCCCACGCATGGGAGCGTATCCCGTGTGGAACCAGGTTAGACCTGGCCCAGGTGGCCCTGGTCTGGCAGCAGGACAGGGATGGAGAGGAGAACCTCCTTCCCTCCTTGTGCCCTATTTTCTGTAGGATAAACTTTGGATCCACTGGGAGAACAGTCTGGATCTGCCTCAAGGAATGAGGGCAAGAGATGTGTGCCGTGGGGAGGGAAGGTTGTGGGATGGATGGAACTGGGAAGGTGGATATCCTACAGGGCAAGGAGGTCACCTTGGGATGACCTGTGGAGCAAGGAGGTCTTGCCATGGGGAAAGGGGGATTTTAAGGCCCTGATCCTCCGTGGGGACCCCTCATGGATCGGAGGAGGCCCAGTTGGTGTCACCTCACTCTACAGGGCTGGAACAGAGAATCAAAAGTCATGGAATGGTTAGGATTGGGAGGGACCTTAAAGGTCATCTCATTCCATGGGCAGGGACACCTTCCACTAGACCAAGTAGCTCTGAGCTTCATCCAACACTTCCAGGGATGGAGCATCCACAGCTACTCCACAGCCTGGGATTTGCTGTTGACTCCATGACCCGCCGGGAGTTGCAGATCCTGCAGAGCTCCTGGAAATCAGGAGCAAACAAACCCTTCAGGATATGGGAATGCCTTCACCTGCACCACCCAAGGGTGCTGTGAACTGCATCCCCCTTCTCTGCCTCTTCCCTCTTTCTCCCCAGCCATGGAGCAATTCCTGCCACACCCTCCCAACAAACTCATGCTGGGTTTTTCCCATCTCAGGAGCAACCAGATGGCCAAGAAGGCCAATGGATCCTGGCCTGGATCAGGAAGAGTGTGGCAGCAGGAGCAGGGAAGGGGTTCTGCCCCCATGAGACCTCACCTAGAGTGCTGTGTCCAGTTCTGGGCCCTCACTTCAGGAAGGCCATGGAGGGGCTGGAACAGGTGCAGAGAAGAGCAACGAGGCTGGGGAAGGGTCTGGAGCACAATTGCCATGAGGAGAGGCTGAGGGAGCTGGGGGGGCTCAGCCTGGAGAGGAGGAGGCTCAGGGGAGACCTTCTCACTCTCTGCAACTCCCTGACTCCTGAGCCAGGTGGGGGTCCGGCTCTGCTCCCAGGAACCAGCAGTAGGACATGAGGGCAACAGCCCTGAGCTGTGCCAGGGGAGATTTAGGTTGGATATCAGGAAGAAAATCTTTCCAGAGAGAGGGATCAGCCCTTGGAATGGGCTGACCAGGGAGGGGGTGGAGTCCCTGTCGCTGGGGGTGTTGAAGCAGAGCCTGGACTGGGCACTTGGTGCCATGGGCTGGGTGCCAAGGTGGGGTTGGGGCACAGGTTGGACTCGATGATCTCAGAGGTCTTTTCCAACCCAGTTGATCCTGTGATTCATCCCGTGATTCTGCAACCCTCTTTTCTTTCCCTGCAGTCACGAAGGGCCTCCTTCTCCAGGGTCCCGGTTTTAATGGGAAGGACAGGACGGAGGCGTTCGGAAATGGCTCCTGAATCTTTAATAAAGCAAACCTTGCCTGGGCCATAAACATGTGCTGACAGCACCGGGGGCTCTCAAGCTCCTCTCTGGCCTCTGGTTCTTTACTTAACTCTGCCATAATGGCTTTAATAGCCCGGCAGGGAGCTGAGGTGAAAGTCCTATTAAAAAAATGGATTTCCGAATTTAATTGAGGCTCCGTCTGTGGGGAAAGGCGGAGGAGAGGTTGCTCCATGGGAGAGTTGGGAAAAAAAAACAACCGAGAGCTCTCCCGCCCTGCCTGCAATTCCCAGCGGGAATTCCCGGCCCAGCTGGTGCTCCTGGGACATTCAGGAATGTGGCCTCCTCGGGGGAGCCCTCTGGGACTGTACCTTGGGGATCCTAATTTGGGATGATCCCTCTGGCTTTGAGAGGAGGGGACACTTCGCGGGGTCCATGAAGCCCATCGGGATGTCCCGGAAACATCTCCATCCATGCTGGGAAGCAGCAGAGACCCCACCAGAGGGATGGCCTGGACAATTGATTTGACTCTCTCCTGACCTGCACGTGGCCTTCCAGTGACCCTTCAGCCTGTCCAGTTGTTCCCACAGGAATTCCCCGGTCCCACACACATCAGCATCATCTATCCATCTGCTTCAGCCCCGTCAATATCCATCCATCCATCTATTAATTCCCTTCTATCAGTTATCCATCCACTCCTTATTTATCCATCTATCTATTCATCCCTCTGCTATCCATCAGTGAGCCCATCCATCCATCCATCCATCCACCCATCCATCTCTCCACCTCTCAACCAATCCATCCATATATCCGCCCACCTCTATCTTTCCACTGATCCATTTGTCCATCCATCTCTTTCTCCACCTATCCCGAGCTTTTTCCCTGTCCAGGGAAGCTTTGTACACTTTAAAGGAGTCATCAGGGATGAGCTGGGAGACATCTCCATGTCCTGGATCTCCACTATTTGGGGCTAAAACACCCTGAGACGGGATCGTTTCTCCCCAGGAAAAAATTGTTGGAAGATGGATGAATAAAGGGACAAAGAACCGGGATGGAAAGGAGGGATGAAAGAGGGAACAGTTGGGATCAGGCTGGCTCACAAGCAGTGAGGAAGAGGAGTTGGGAGAGGAGGAATTCTCTCCTTCCTCCACCCCCTCCTGGCAGCAGCACCCTGAGTCAGCAGCTCCACCGAGGTCACGGCACCCGCTCTATTAATTGGATTAATAAAGATGTACGTCCTGGAGGTAATTACCCACTAATTGGGGATGACAAGGTTGGCAGGCTTTGTCCCTCAAAGGGACAATTTCCCGTCCCCGACCCTCCCCTTTCCCAACAGGCAGCGACTCAATCCGCATTCATTAAACCCCACACGCTCCAGGACCTTGCGCTGCCGATCCCGATCCCGGGGGAAATTCCTGCCTCTGGGGGCGGTGGCATCTCCCACCTCCGGCCGGGGACTTTTCCACCTTTTTTGAAGGAGAACCAAACTGCAACTCCCCCCAACACGCAGGGAACTCTTTATTCCAGACGTGAAAACACTCCTTGGAAATGTTTTGTTAAAGAAAAAATTCCCAGAGGAAAGATCTCAGCCCGATGGTATCTCGGTGATGGAATATTCCCATCCTGCCAAAACTTGCCCTGCCCTTTCCCTGGAGCAAGTCCCGGGCTGTGGATCATCTCTGCCTCTCCCTGGAGTCCTTCCTTGGTGGGGATGTCCAACATCTGTCCCAAATAAATCCAAGCCCGTTGCCTCCCATGACTGGGATGCTCCAGGACAATCCAGTGGTGAGCCCGGCACAGCTGGATGGGCATCCTGCAGGATCCATGCTGTGCCTGCTGCTCTGCACAGCTGGATGGGAATCCTGCAGGATCCATACTGTGCCTGCTGCTCTGCACAGCTGGATGGGAGTCCTGCAGGATCCATGCTCTGAACAGCTGGATGGGAATCCTGCAGGATCCATGCTCTACACAGCTGGATAGGAATCTTGCAGGATCCATGCTGTGCCTGCTCCTCTGCACAGCTGGATGGGAATCCTGCAGGATCCATGCTGTTCCCTCCTGCTCTGCACAGCTGGATGGGAACCCTGCAGGATTCATGTTGGATGCTGCACAGTTGGATGCTGCACAGCTGGATGCTGAGCTCTGCTAGGCTGGGGTTGTGTCCTACACGGGGATGAGGGGCCTTGCACAGCTGGATATGGCTCTGGCACAGTTGGATGATGTGGGGTCTGACTCTGAGCTGGTGCTGAGTCCCACACGGGCAAGGGGAGCCTGGCACAGCTGGACAGTGAATCTGGAACATCTGGTGGTTTTCCCTGTGAAAACCACCGAGTCACTGCCTGGCAAAGCTCAAAACTGGAGAGCAGGTGGTGGAATTGGTGGGATTGGGATGGTTGGGGGGCTCAGAGACGCTTCCCAAAGTGGGAACAGCTGGTTGGGATGGGAGGGAATCTCCCAGCTCCATGAAAACTAGGGAGGAGTGTCCGTGGCTTGCAGGGACTCGGCACTGGGAGGGTTTTGCTCGGACTCGGTTCAGCCCCGCAGGAAAATGTGGCTTTTCCCAGGTCTGGTTGAGCCCCAAATCTCTTGGAGGTTTAGGAGGGGAGGGGAATTGAGGCCTTTTCCACCCCTTTTCTGCCCCTTCCCTCCCCTAAGCCCCGGGTTGGGGTTTCCTCAGCTGATTAAGTGATAAAATCAAATCATTTAATCCCCGCTGAGCCCGACTCGTCCCCCCTGCCCCACCCCAGGTGGGGGAGGACAGGGAGATATTAAAGTGCATATTAAAGTGCTGGAACAGCCATCCAAAATTCCCACACCTCGTAAAGCTGCTCAGTTAATGTTCCTACAGAGACTTGGATTTCTTAATTACCCAATTTGGGGCTTGTTTGTTTTATTCTGATTTTTTTTTTAATTTTTTTTTAATCTTTTCTTTAAATCAGGCCAAAGGAATGTGAATTTTCTTGTGGTTTAAGAGAAGACTATCCCTGAAAATGTCCCTTTTCCCCTTCCCTGTTCACAGGGGGAGAGCTGCAGGTGTTGTGTTGTCCTGGTGTTATTTCCACTAAAAAAACCCAACGGGAAGGGATGAGGAAGGAGGTTGGGAAAGTGGGAAGCTCAAGGAGCTGAATTTCTGTCCTGGTGTCAGCTCAGATGAAGCATCAGAAGATTGGAAAGAAGGGGGTTGATCCCCTGGCTGTTCCAAGGGGTTTGGGCTCTGCTTTCCACGTTTCCTTCCCCCAAAATTTAAGGAAAACAATGAAACCACGATTAGAGAAGAGAGGTTGTCACAGGCTGGAAAATCTCCATCCCGAAGGATGCGCCCGGTGAAATGGAAAACAGGGAAGGAGCAGCAGCTCTGCTTTCCCTAAATCCCTCTGGGAACACCAACAGGGTCTGTCATTCCCCATTCCCTGCTTTTTAACCCTGGATCTGCTCTGGGAGAGCTCCGGTGGGAGAAGAGCGGGAGATGCCGAGCCGATCCAGGGGGGTGGGAGGAGAGCGATCTCAGAGCCCTAAATCAGGCTGATGACTCCCTAACGGGGAGATGATGTCATCCCGACCCTTCCCATTGATCTTTCCTGCCTTTTTTTCCCCCTTTTCCTCTTGGGGAAACAGCTTTTCCCATCCATTACCCTGCCCAGCCCACGCTGCCACTAGTGAGCTCTGGAGTTATGGATCCATCCCGAGGGGGGCAAAGATAATCCTGGGGTGGATGCAGCATTCCAGGGATCCACCCAGCAGGGAGATCTTTGCTGAGGCACCAGGATGATCCTGGGAACTGTCAGAGCAGCTTAAACCTCATCCAGAGGGAACAGCATTGTTAGCTCTGGAGTTATGGATCCATCCCAAGGGTGGCAAAGATAATCCTGGGGTGGATGCAGCATTCCAGGGATCCACCCAGCAGGGAGATCTTTGCTGAGGCTCCAAGATGATCCTGGGAGCTGTCAGAAAGGCTCAGTTGGGCTTAAACCTCATTCAGAGGTAACAGGAAGGACTTTACTCGTAACCAGGCTGGAATTGTGTGTAATCCTTCCTCCAGGAGCTCATGGAATGGTTTGGGAATTAAAGGTCATCCAACCCAACCCCCTGCAATGGGCAGGGACACCTTCACTAGGTCAGGTTGCTCCGAGCCCCGTCCAGCCCACCCTTCCCAAATTTTTCCTTGGAATGAATGTCCTCCCTCCAAATCCAGTCAATTTTTCCTTGGAATAAATGCCCTCCCTCCAAATCCAGTCAATTTTTCCTTGGAATAAATGTCCTGCCTCCAAATCCAGCTCGAAGTCCACCTTGCACTGACATCCAGAGCTCCTTCCCCATTCCATGAGGAATCCAAATTAAAAATCTGGGATAAGAGTTTGGATGTGAAGATGATTCCTGGCACTGAATCCACACGGAGTGAACCCCACCAGGATGTCCCATTTTCCCAGACCTCAGCTCCTCCTTTCCCCATTCCCAGGCTTTTTGAGCCTTGGGGAAAAGTCCTCAGGGATGGAGGGAAGAGCAGACCCCCCCCGCCCCTTCTTTTCCAGCTCTCCAAAGGGATAAAACCCATTCCACAACTGGGACATTTCAAATTAAAATGAGATTAAAAGGGGGAGTTCCAAATAAAAATCTGGGAGAAGAGTCTGGATGCGAAGACAATTCCTGGCACTGAATCCACATGGGCTGAACCCCACTAGGATGTCCCACTTTCCTGAACTTCAGCTTCTCCTTTCTCCATTCCCAGATTTTTTGAGTGTTGGGAAAAGTCCTCAGGGATGGAGGGAAGAGCAGAACCCCCCCTTTCTTTTCCAGCTTTCCAATGGGATGAGACCCATCCCACAAGTGGGACATTTCAAATTAAAATGGGATGAAACTGGGGAGTTCTGAACTAAAAATCTGGGATAAAAACCTGGATGTGAAGACAATACCTGGCACTAAAACCTGATGTCAAAGCCTGGGGAGCTCATGGGCTGAACTCCACCAGGATGTCCCACTTTCCCGGACTTCAGCTCCTCCTTTGCCCTGCCCCTGTCCCCATTCCCAGGCTTTCTGAGCCTTAGGGAAAGGCCATGGATACCGAGCTCACCTGGGGAACAGAAAAGTGGTGAGCAAGGAGCAGCTGATGGATGGGCCAAGCTGCTGCCAGCGATTTCCTGCAGGATAAACCCATTTATCACCCTGGCACGAGGCAGCCGAGGAGCACATCTGTCACCAGCGGGCAGGGGGGACCTGCCCTCCACCAGAAAACCCCGGGAAAAGTCCTGATTCCTGGGAAGAGCCACCTGTTTGGGAGGGGGAAGGAGCGGAGCGGTGAAGGATTGAGGCCGGTGATGCCCACGGAGACTCCGAACTCCTCCCGACCTCGGGATGGGATTTTGGAGCCGGGAACACGAGGGATGCGAGCAGGAGCTGGGGAGGGATGGGGACAGGGACAGGGATGTCACACACCGGGATCTGCCGGGGGATCGGGAGCTCCTGGATTGCCCGCAGGCTTCGGGATTGGCATTCCCAGTGCAGCTCCTGGATTGCCCGCAGGCTTCGGGATTGACATTCCCAGTGCAGCACCCCGGGCTGAGCGAGGACTTGGGAGCCTCGTCATTCCCTCAGGGATCCCAGACACATTCCTGGGAATACGGTGCCCCTTCCCCCTGCAGCATCCCCTCTTCCTGGTGTGGTTTCCCAGCCCCTTTTCTCCCTGGAGCTCCCCCAGATCCCAAATAAAAATCACAAGAGTCACCCGCAGAAACTCCGGATGCCCCTTTTCCCCCTTCCCGTGTTGTCCTTTGCTTTCCCCTCGCTGCAGCGGGATCCTATTCCCGCACTTCCCTGGATAAACCCTTCCAAGGGACACGTTCAGAGCCAGAAGGGGCATGGAATGAGCACTTTGGAACGAGCACTTTGGAATGAGCCCTTTGGAATGAGCATCCAGGCAGAACGGGAGGAAAATCCCCTCCGCTTCCCCGCGGGCGTGTGCTCTGTCCCCGCTTCCGTCTCCCAGCGTGCAAAATTCCCTCTATTCCCGCGTATGGAAAGATGCTGAGCGTGCAAATCCAAGCGCAGCCGCTTCTCTGGGAAGGCCGCGGGATCTTTGGAGAGCGTTTTTGGGGGGAATGGGAATTGGGGGCAGGGTTGTTGCGGCGCGGGGTCCTTTAAGAGCGAGCCGTGGGGGGGGGGTTAGGGTTGTGGGGTTTTTTTGTGGAGTTGGCACTTTGGAATGCTAAGGCCGCGGTGGGAATTGCTCTGGGATGTTGAACAGGTAAATAAAGCAGGGCTTGGAAAAAAAAAAAAAAAAGCCTCTGGAAAATAAAAAAGCCTCTGGAATGGGCTGCGAGCGAGAGGTGGAATTCCCAAGGGTGTCCTTAACCCACAACCCTCGCCTCCACCCCGAGAGCAGGGAGCGGATCCTCTTAACCCTTTCCTTATCCTCCCGAATCCCTGGAAACACAAAGTGCTCGGGGAAGACTCGCATCGGAAGGTGCGAGACCAACAAAGTCCGGCTTAACAAGGTGGGCATGGTCAGGAATGGTCCTGGAGAGCTGCGCCCTCCCAAAATTCCCTGTGTGCCCCCCCCCACGGGGCTGCCCTGCCTTGGGAGCGGCTTCGGAGGGGGGAAAATTCGGGATTTGGGAGCTTCGAGAGGTGTTCGTGTCCCTCAGCGGAGATCCGAGCCCCTTCCTGCAACCCAGCACGAGGGAGGGATGAACGGCAATTCTCAGAGAATCCAGGAGCAGGAGACGGGCTGGGAAATAATCCCGGCGTCCTGCCCTCTTCCCATAACAATCCCACTCCTGTTATCCCCTGTTCCTTTCCCCTTTGTGCCCAATCCCATTTAATGCAGGATTCAGGAGTGATAACCATGGAATTTTTGTGGCCTGATCAGATTTTCATGGATTTAATCCAAAAAAACCCAAAACCTGGATGATGTTCCCCAACGTCACCACACACCCACCCCTGCCGATATCCCTAAAACCCACAACCAGAAAAATCCCAGCCGCTTTTCCCAATCCCAGATTTATGGAGTAGCAACGAACTCACAGTCTCCCACTTTTTCCATGATCCAGCCTGGTTTTAGAACAGTTGTGTCTCCACTGAAAGGGATTCGTGGGGAATATTAGACAGGGAATTTCTTCTCTCCCCTCGGGGAGGAATATGTGGAATTATTGCCAGAAGGCACAAGTTGTTCCCACACCCTAAATTGTGGCATTTGGGCAGATTAATGGTGGCTTTCCTTTGGAATTATTAAAAGAAAAGATGATTATTTAAAAAAAAATAAAAGGAAAAAAGAGAAAGAAAAAAGGGAAATAAAGATGCAAAAAAAAAAAAACGGGAAAAAAGAGAGGGAAAAAAAGGGAAATAAAGATGAAAAAAAAAAAAGGGAAATAAAGATGCAAAAAAAAAAAGGGAACTAAAGATAAAACTCCACCTGAAGAAGAAAGAGTTGGGAAATGGAGTTTCTTACCTAAAATTTCCCAGAAAAGTGGTGTTTGGATGGTTTTTAAAAACTCAAATCCCACTGATTCCCTTCCTAATGTTATTTATGTTTAAGACAAACCAATTGGTTTCCTCTGGTGTTTTTTTTGTTAAGAAGTGTTTTCATTTATGAAAAACTTGGGAGTCGAGGTTTCTTTTTTGTGGTTTCCTTTTCCTGCTGAAAACATGGAGAATTCCCAGAAAAAAAATTAAAAATAAAAATAAAAATAAAAATAAAAATAAAAATAAAAATAAAAATAAAAATAAAAATAAAAATAAAAATAAAAATAAAAATAAAAATAAAAATAAAAATAAAAATAAAAATAAAAATAAAAATAAAAATAAAAATAAAGGAGAGAAAACACCACTTGAGGGAAAACCCAAAGATTTTCATGTCCTTATTAATAAATCTACAATTAATTCACCAGCAAAAATGGGGCTGGATCTGATCCTGGATTCTTGGGAACGGAGAAAAAGGCATCTCTTGGGATGGAAATCCCAGGTTTCCAGTGGATTCTCCACTTGGCATCCAAGGATTTCACCAGATGTTCTCCATCATCCCAATTCCCAGCCTGATTCCAGCTGATTCACCTTCATAAAATCATGGAATCATAGAATATCCCGAGCTGGAAGGGACCCACAGGGAACCCCCTTGTGGGGTTCAAACCCTTCCCATCAAGGCTCATCCCAGCCCCTCCTGCTCCAAAGGGATGCAGGTTGAATCCATTTATCCCCCAGGAGAGCCAGGGGGATAAATCTCCAGGTGATGGAAGGGGAACACCCCCAAAACAACCCTTTTTGGGAAGCAAAAAGCACATTTTCTGTCCCTGGGGTGCTGAACATCCAGGTGGAGTTACTGGAAAGGGCTGGATCCGTGAGGAGAGCCGGCTCTGGGCTTGGATTCAGGGATCCACCCTTAAGTGGAGTCACGTGAGGACTCTCCAGGAGCTCCAGGGCCGGTCAATAACCCTGCCTGGATCAATGGGAAAGGAGCAGTAATTACATTTCCAGGATCAAATGGACACATAAATGTTTCATCCCGGGCAAACGGAACCTTTTGGGGGGGTTGGTTTGTTGGGGTTTGGGGTTTTTTTCCTGCCCTTTCGTTTCCTCCTTTCTGCCCCTTGTGGGCACCTGAGTGATTCCCATGGATTGGAGATGATCTGTGAGGAATGGGAAAGCCCAGGGATGCCCCATCCCAAATCCTGCTGATCTTCATGAGGAGAATCATCAAATATCCTGGATAAGGAGAATCATGAAATATCCTGGACAAAGGAGAATCATAAAACATCCTAAGTTGGAAAGGACTCACCAGGATCATCTTCCTGACCCTGCACAGGACAATCCCAACAATCCCACATGTGCCTGAGAGCATTTTCCAAACTCTCCTGGAGTTCTGGAAGGACTGGGTCCATGACGACTTCCCTGGGAAGCATCCCAGCCAAGGATGGGATGCCCATACCTTTTGTTTCTTTCTCCTTTCTGCCCTCTGTGGGCACCTGAGTGATTCCCATGGATTGGAGATGCTCTGTGAGGGATGGGAAAGCCCAGGGATGCCCCATCCCAAATCCTGCTGATCTTCATGAGGAGAATTCATGAAATATCCTGGACAAGGAGAATCGTAAAACATCCTGAGTTGGAAAGGACCCACAAGGATCATCCAGTCCAACTCCTGACAATCCCAACAATCCCATATGTGCCTGAGAGCATTTTCCAAACTCTCCTGGAGTTCTGGAAGGATTGGGGCCCTGACCACTTCCCTGGAGAGCCTGTTCCTGCCCCCAGCCAAGGAAAGGGATGCCCACAGTGCTGGATGTGCCAGGATTGCAGCACCACTCCCATGGGCCTGGGCTGGCTCTAACCTTGAGCATTCCTACCTGTTCCCAGCTTCTCCAAAGGCTCTGGAAACGGGACTGTGTTTATTTTTGATCACTCCAGAGCATCTGGGCACTGCCTGCACTGACACACTCTGCTGTGACATGGACACATCCCAAAAAAACCCCCATGCTCCTCATCCCCCGCCTGTGACGCCCCCTCCTCCCACTCCGCCGTGTCCCACCTGGAATTCAGCTTCTCCTTTCCCCATTCCCAGGCTTTCTGAGCCTTAGGAAAAAGTCCTCAGGGACGGAGGGAAGAGCAGACTCCCCCTCCTCCTTCTTTTCCAGTTCTCCAAAGGGATAAGACCCATCCCACAACTGGGACATTTCAAATTAAAATGGAATTAAACTGGGGAATTCCAAATTAAAAATCTGAGATGAGAATCTGGATGTGAAGATGATTCCTGGCACCGAATCCACACAGAGTGAACCCCATTGGGATGTCCCACTTTCCCGGGCTTCAGCTCCTCCTTTTCCCATTCCCAGGCTTTTTGAGCCTTAGGGAAAATTCCTCAGGGATGAGAGGGAAGAGCAGACCCACCCTCTGTATCCTGCTCTCCAAAGGGATAAGACCCCTCCCACAACTGGGATATTTCAAATTAAAATGGGATTAAACCGGGGAGTTCCAAATTAAAAATCTGGGATAGAAACCTGGATGTGAAGATGATTCCTGGCTCTGAATCCACACAGAGTGAACCCCACCAGGTTGTCCCACTTTCCTGTGTCCCATGGGAAGTTCCTGGACTCCATCCTGCCCTGAGGACCCTCCTCCTGGCTGCCAGAGCCCCTCATTTGCAGGCCAGCAGGAAATAGGAGTTTGCATCCCAATAAACAGGAATTTTCATCCCAATATTCCTCAGGAGCTGGACATGTCTCCCAGCAGCTCTGCCGGGAATCCTCCTTCCCAGCTTCCCGTTCTCCCTTCTCCTGCCACCCATTCCCGGGGGTTTTTTTTTGGCACAGCAAAGCGGGAGAAACCTGAGCAGCCCCCAAGGACACAACAAAACCACCTGGATCTGGTTTTCCCTGCGGATGAGCTCCCAAAATATTTCCTTTCTGGATGCTTCAATCCTCTTCCGAAGCCCTCTGGGCAAAGAACCACGAGAGAAGGAGCCGTTTTTTTCCCAGTGCCAAGAAAGGGTTTTTTCAGGGAATAGGTGATCCCAAGGTTAATCATTCCCATCTCCCTCGTGAAGGTCACATCTCTCTCCATCTGGGAGACCCCCTGGAGCAGGGGGTGCCCCCACACGGTGCTGTCCCCAAAATTCCTGCCTTAGGGATGTGAGGAAAGGCGTCCTGACCCCAAGTCCCCAAAATTCCTGCTTTAGGGTCACAGGGAAGGGCATCCTGACCCCATGTCTCCAAAATTTCTGCTTTAGGGACATGGGGAAAGGCATCCTGACCCCATGTCCCCAAAATTCCTGCTTTAGGGACGTTGGGAAAGGCGTCCTGCCCCCATGTCCCCAAAATTCCTGCTTTAGGGATGTTGGGAAAGGCATCCTGACCCCATGTGCCCAAAATTCCTGCTTTAGGGACACGGGGAAAGGCGTCCTGACCCCATGTCCCCAAAATTCCTGCTTTAGGGACATGGGGAAAGGAGTCCTGACCCCATGTCCCCAGAATTCCTGCTTTAGGGATGTTGGGAAAGGCGTCCTGACCCCATGTCCCCAAAATTCCTGCTTTAGGGACGTTGGGAAAGGCGTCCTGACCCCATGTGCCCAAAATTCCTGCTTTAGGGACACGGGGAAAGGTGTCCTGACCCTCTCAATCCCAAGGTGCTCCTGGGCAGGAACACGAAGGGTCTGAGGGATGGATGGCCCCGAGGGGACACTCACGCGGTGCCACCTCTCCCAGATTTGCTCCTGGGCATATCCAGGGATGAGCCCATCCCAAATTCCCGGTATTTCTGGCTTGTGCTCCCAGTGGCCTCCCGGTGTCCTGGCCCCACGTGGGCTCTGCGGGAGGATCGTCCTTGGGAACGTCCCCCGGAACCTGCTGAGGAGCCACTTCCCAAGCTGCTGACTTGGTGCCTTGGCTGAGCTCACAGCGAGGGATTTTGGGGCCAACTTCCCCACCTGGAGCTGAAATCCAACACCGGCTCAACCCTTGGAATGACCCTTGGAATGCAGCTGAGCACCCAGTCCCTGCCGGGAGGGGGAGGTTCACTGCAGAACACCAGGATGCTGCTCCCGGAGCTCCTGTCCAGAGCTCAAATCCTCTGGGACTGAGAGGGTCAGGCCAAGATTCCAAACATTCCCACCCCTTTTTCAGAGCCATTCATACCAGGGAAGAGCAGGAAGACCCTTCCCTGCACAAAATTCCTTGGATATTGGTGCAGTTTCACACTGCTCTCGGTGCCTGGCAATGGCATCTCCTTATCCAAGAACTGGAAGGAGAAGATCCAAAGGGTCATTAGGGATGGACACATATTTTCCTCTGGGAGAAGATCCACAGGGTCAGGGATGGACACATTCTTTCCTATGGGAGAAGATCCAAAGGTTCAGTTGGGATAGACACATATTTTCCTCTGGAAAAGATCCACAGAGTCAGTAGGGGTGGACACACATTTTCCTATGGGAGAAAATCCAAGAGGTCAGTAGGGATAGACACATATTTTCTTCTAGGAGAAGATCCACAGGGTCAGCAGGGATGGACATATTCTTTCCTCTAGGAGAAGATCCAAAGGGTCAATAGGGATAGACACATATTTTCCTCAGAGAGAAGATCCACAGGGTCAGTAGGGATGGACATGTATGTCCCTCTAGGAAAAGATCCACAGGGTCAGGGATGGACACATTCTTTCCTCTAGGAGAAGATCCACAGGGTCAGGGATGGACACATTCTTTCCTCTAGGAGAAGATCCAGAGGCTCAGTAGGGATGGACACATTCTTTCCTCTGGAAAACATCCGCAGGGTCAGGGATGGACACATATTCTCCTCTAGGAGAAGATCCATGGGGACCACAGGGTCAGGAGTGGACACATCCTTTCCTCTGGGAGAAGATCCAAAGGGTCAGGAATGGACACATATTTTCCTCTGGGAAAAGATCCACAGGCTCAGTAGGGATGGACACATATGTCCCTCTAGGAAAAGATCCACAGGGTCAGGGATGGCCACACATTTTCCTTCATTCCTTGACCAAGATGACTCAACTGTTTCACTCTTTGGGCTGAGAACAGCACTCTCATGGCATGTAATACATTCCAGAACATTTTGTCTCATGGCCAGGAGCAGCCTGGGAATGCTGTGCACGAAGGGAAGAGGCCCCACCACGGGAAATGGGATGTTTGAATGTTTTATCCCGTACGGGATTGAACCTCCCCGACACTTCTCCGTGAGATTTGTTCTGGCAGAATTTCAGACTCCGGAGTGGGAGAAGGAGGAGGAGAGAGGAGGACCCAGCAGCCCCTGTGCTCCATGGGATCCCACCGGAAATGGGGAGGATCCTTGTGGGTCAGGTCCAGCCTTGATGCCTCTCCTGGTGTCCAAGCCACAAAAAGTTGAGCCCGGTGACCTGAGCTGCCCCATCCATCCATCCCTCCATCCCTCTCCGACTTCCCAGAAGGCAAAACTCAGGATTACAGAATTAATTGGGTCGGAAAAGACCCCTGAGATCCTTAAATCCAACCTGGAGGCACTTGGGGTTGAGGCAGCCTCTGGTGCTTCAACCACAAGGTGAAGACCAGTGGATCAGTCACTCCTTGATTTTCCTCCTTCCTTCCACTCCCTACATCCACCAGACAGAAGGAATCCAAGGATAATGAAGAATTTGTTGGTCAGTGCTGTAGGAACACGCTGGGGATTCTCTCAAACACCACAAACACCCTCTTTGTCTAATTAATCCCTAATTTATTGAACAGGGACACTAATTATGTTTCCTTCTCCTTCACTGCCCGTGCTGGGGAATTCTCCTCTCTGAGGAGGAATGTTGGGATACAGAGACTGCCCAGCTCTCATCCCGCCATCCTGCTGCACATTAACACACAGATTCATTCTTTTATAGAAAATTTGAAATGTCTTTGTCACAAAGACACAAGAATTTTGGGGGTTTCTCCTTCAGGAAACATTCCCTCTGCCAGTTCTTTCTGGAGGATGGAAAAACTTCCTCCAAAGCAGATCCTTGTCCAAGTGGCCCCGTTTTTGTTGGCAGGAGGATTGGAATGGCAAAGTCTGAGCATCTCTGGTCAAAGGAAAATCCGGAGTAACACTTCTTTTGTTCTTTGCTACGACAAGGAGCCCCCAGGGAAGCAGGATCTTAAGGAGGGATGTGGGAAGAGACAACATTCACTGGGAGGATGAACTGACCAGCACTGGGATCGCACACGGTGCCCGGTCCTGGCAGACTCATCTCCCAGGGAGCTCCAAGGCTGGCACAGATTCCCAGCTCCCAGACTGATGATCTCCTTGGAAGAGCCCTCTTTGCTAATGGGAAGTGGAAATTAGGGAAGAGAGGAATCCCTTTCCCAATGGCATTGTGATAATTCAGGGCACAGTGCCCAAAATCCAGTTGTCATCACCCCACATCCACCAAAGAGGGTGAACCATAAGATCAGGGAACGGTTTGGGTTGGAAGGGACACCTTCCACTAGCCCAGGTTGCTCCAAGCCCCCTCCAACCTGGGCTTGGACACTTCCAGGGTTGGAGCAGCCGCAGTTTCTCTGGGAATTCCATTCCAGTCCCTCACCACCCTCCCAGACAAGAATTCCTTCCCAGTATCCCATCTATCCCTCCGCCCTGGCACTGGGAAGCCATTCCCTCTGTGCTGTCCCTCCCTCCCTTGTCCCAGGTCCCTCTCCAGCTCTCCTGGAGCCCTTTTAGGTCCTGAAAGGAGCTACAAGGTCTTCCTGGATCCTTCTCTTCTCTGGGCTGGACATTCCCAGCTCTCCCAACCTGGCTCCAGAGCAGAGGACCTCCATCCCTGGAGCATCTCCGTGGCCTCCTCTGACCAGGTTGCTCCAAGCCCTGTCCAACCTGGCCTTGAACATTCCAGACATGGAGCATCCACAACCTTTCCGGGCAACCTGTGCCAGTCCCTCCCCACTCTCTGAGTAAACAATTCCTTTCTGATTTAAAGGCTTTGCCAAACTCAGGACCACAAAAACATCTCCAAGCCCCTCTTGCCCCAATCTGTGAGAAAAAGAGAAGAAATAAGTGGCCTTAACCCACTGAACTTGGACAAGAAGAGAAAAATGAAACCCTGGCAGCTGCCTTGACAACCTCACCCCTTAAAGAGCAATAAGAAGACCTCCTCACCCCCAGGTTCCTTCCCCACTTTCCTGCATTGAGATAATTAGTTTTCACTTCTAAATTATTATGGGTTTGTTTTTTTATTCCCAGAGCCCAGAAGGACGAAGTTTAACGCATCCAAAAATAATAGTAGAAATAATAATAATAATAATAAATAAAAATAATACCAGGGGAAAAAATATCAAAATCAAAATAAAATCAAAACAAAATCCTCTCCGTGCTTTGCCGGCAGAAAACCAAGAGAGGGGTGAGGGGTAAGGGGAAAAAAAAAATCAATTTGAGCTCGGGTCAGTGGGGTGTGCGAGAGAGACCTTTGGAGCAATGGAGATTAATTCCGTAGGAGAGAGAAGGCAGAGTGGAAAAGGGAGGAGGGGGGAGAGGAGAGGAGAGAGCCTGGGCCCGCTCCGGGGCCGTCGGGGCCGGGTTCGGGATGTGCCGGTTTTTCTCTTTCCCGAGATCCCAGCGTGGCCCCGGCTCAATTAATCACTGCCTCGTTAGGGCACAGATGCAAAAGCGCCAAGTCAGGTGCTTCTCCAAAGGAAAAAAAATTCCCGGGAGCTGCAGCGCTGCTGCCGTGCCCCAAAGCCACCATCCCCAGGGATGAGGGGGCCTGGATATGATCCCTCCCAGTTGTCCCTACCAGGATCGCTCCGGTGCCACCGGAGACCCCCAAGGGGTTGTGTTATCAACACAGGAAGGTGAGGGAGATGCTCCATCCTCAAGCAGCTTGAGGACCTCACCAGAGGGAAGCTAAACCTGGGGTGGCATCCCCTGTGGATGAGGGATGACTCCGGAGCCGCTGGAAGCGCCTTAGTGTCAGGAGGGATGGAGGCAGCCCCTCATCCCCACCTGTCAAAAGCGTCATCCCTGGATTAGGTGTTGCTATAACTGGAGGAGGATAATAAACCCCCCTATAATCCAGTGTCTGCCCGAGCCTTGGAGCATCCTGGTGGGAGATGAGCTCCTGGAAATCTGTCCCGCACCCCTCTGCGGTGGCTGCCGTGACGTGGGCACGGTCCGAGCTGCTTAAGAGCTTATGGAGCCCAAGGGGCTCCTTAGAGACACCTTCGGATGGGAAACAGGAATATTTGAAGGGAAGGGGCGGGAGGGATTGAGGTGGGAAGCAGGAAAAAGGTAAAGTTAATTTATCACCAAGCAGCAGGATTCGGGAGGCGCAGACTGGGCTGGTTGGTCATGAGTCATTCATGGATGGATTGATTTCATCTGGAATAACCCCTGGGAATTCTTCTGGGGGTGAATTCTGACCCCACTGACCCTGACAAGCCCATTGATAATGGTGGATGTGGCTGTGGACATCAGCCTGGAAGGACTTGGGAGCAAGGCAGAGGTGGAGGGTGGTGGAGGGCAAAGCACAAGCTTTGCTCTTCCTAAAGATGCTCCAAAACTTCCAGAAGGGCAAGAAACAGGCCTGAGTGGGAGATGTGGTGCCGTGGAGAGGAAGCGAAGGTGGACTCAGGGCATCTTCCCACCACTTGGAGAGTGATCAGACATGGATTAATCCCAGGAGGGGGATGGAGGAGCTCCCCAGGGCAGACTGGCAGGAATTTTGGGAGATTGTGTCTCCCTCCCCAGTCCAGGAGGTGTCTGTCCTGCCTGCTGAGAGCTGCGGCGCTCCGGGTTTTTGTGTTCCATGACATGTCCCCCGTGGATTCGACAGGAAAACCGAAGCAGTCACTTGGAAGATCCGAATTCACGGGGCCCAGTTAAACCAGCAACTGGAAAAAGAATCATGGAATGGTTTGGGTTGGAAAGGACCTTCGGGACGATCTAGGGATGATCGAGGGACACCTCCTGCTAACCCAGGTTGCTCCAGGCCCCATCCAAGGTGGCCTTGAAGGGCTTTTCGAAGCACCAAGACTCAAAACAACCAAGACTTGCCCAAATCACCGTGTTTTACCAAGCAAAGGCATCAGTGGTGGTCGGAGAGAGGAGAAAATATCCAGCAAGGAGGAATTATTCTCAGGACACCCTCGTGTCTCTCACAGCAGGAGAGATAAAGATAAGACCGACTTGGGCTTAAAACCTCAAGGTTTGCTGCTCCAGCTTGGGACCAAAGGTGGCTCTGAGTCCACCAGGCTCTTGGTGACAGTGGCATCTCACCCAGCTGGAGAGGCAAATCCTGCCAACAAATCTCCTGTCCAGCAGGATTAATGACTCCCAGAATGACCCCCCCGGGCTATCCCAACAAAGAACTGAATCAAGACTTTCTTATTGGTACTTAAATGGCTTTTAGGGGAAAAAAAACCCACACAACTCAAACCCCAGTGACTTCCCCCCCAAAAAAAAACCCTTTTAATTGAGTCTGCAAAGTATTTAAATGCTTGACTGATCGGGAATTGCTTATAAATTGCTTGAGGAGCCACGGGGACCTCCCGGTGTCACCGAGCTGGTTCTGCCTCGTGCCACCGCCCAGGGATAAACTTTGCCCCCCCAGGATGTTCCTCCTCAGGCTTTAAGACCTGGATCTGGCCTCAAAAAGCAGAGGGAAGGTACAAAAGCCAAGAGCTGAGCCAGCAGGATCCCTTCTAATGTGAGCAGAGTGGCCCTGCCTCAGTTTCCCCCCCAGCTCTAAAGTGGATTAAATTAGTAATGAGGTGGATGGGAGAGGTGGGTCAGCTTAAATATTAATATTTGGAGGAAAAAAGCGAAGCACTCTCTTAAGTATCTCTTGCTCACACACATGCATATATATATATATATAAATATATAAATATATATATATATATATGTATGTATTTCCTGCTCATATTTGAGCACAGCATGAAAGCTCCTCCAAGGAGGAGCTCACTTTGCACCCAAAGACTTTGTTCCCGGCTTCCCTGAGCGAGAACACCGAGATATATCAAACCTAAAGGGGGGAAAAATCATCTTGAAAAAGGGCCACAAAAAAAAAAAAAAAAAAGAAAAAGAAAGAAAGAAAAAAGAAAGAAAAAGACCCGACTCGATTTGACTTTCATGAGACACCGGTTAAATTTTATTTTTTTTTTTTTTTTTCTCTCTAAGCTGCCACACACACACAAAAAAAAGGCAAATCGCTAATATTAGATCTGGGGAATTATTTTATCTGCATGGGGAAAAAAGGCTGTTTGATACCTGTGTAATAGGGAACTTCTCAGCTTCCCAAACACCTCAGGAAGATACTTTTGATTTTTTCCCCCTCCCTCCTTTTCTCTCCTCCTCTTGTCTTGCCAAAAGCTCAGCTTATAATTTAAAAAAAAAAATAAGAGATCTGACCAAGCCCAACGGGGAGATTTTGTTTAAAATAAAAAGCTGGAGCGGGTTATTTGTTCTGGGCTTTGAACAGATTTGTTTCTGTGCTCTCAGGACTATCAGAGCAATCCCACCAGCCACATAATTCCTGAGGTGTTCCCAGGCCATGTCTCCCAGAAATCCTTGGGGTCACAGAGACCAAGACAGAGAAAGAAAAGACCATAAAACACGGAAGTTTCTTCATCAATTTGAGCTGTAAAGTCCTGGAAAAAGGGAAGGGGAGATCTGGAGATCTGCCCTGCAGATCCCAGCATCCAGCTCTGGGCTCTCCAACGGCACAAGGATGTGGGAATGTTGGAGCAAGGCCAGAGGAGGTCACGGAGATGCTCCAGGGGATGGAGCATCTGCTCTGGAGCCAGGTTGGGAGAGCTGGGAATGTCCAGCCTGGAGAAGGATCCAGGGAGACTTTGGAGCTCCTTCTGGGGCCTAAAAGGGCTCCAGGAGAGCTGGAGAGGGACTTGGGACAAGGGAAGGAGGGACAACACACAGGGAATGGTTTCCCAGTGCCAGAGGGGAGGGATAGATGGGATATTGGGAAGGAATTCTTGGCTGGGAGGGTGATGAGGGGCTGGGGTGGAATTCCCAGAGAAGCGGTGACTGCCCCATCTCTGGAAGTGTCCAAAGCCAGGTTGGACAGGACTTGGAGCAACCTGGGCTAGTGGAAGGTGTCCCTAGGTGTCTCCTTGAACCCAAACCATTTTGGGATTCCCTGTTGGGGCTGCAACATCTCTACTTCTCCAGGTGCCTCTCCAGGGTCTCCCAAGGCTTCAGGAAGTGGCAAAGCCAAGTGCTCGGAGTGCTGGGAATGTGTCTGCACCCACAGGTGACATCACAGCGGGGAAACCTGTCGTTGGGATTCCCTGGAAGCACCTTAGAGGACAGATGAGCACCTTAGGGGAGAGACGTCACCACGTGGAGTGACTGAGCCGGGTAAGGGACAAAGTGTCACCGGGATCGTCCACAGGGAGCTCCACGTCACCACAGATCCCCTGCACGGAGCTCTGCAGGTGACAAACCTCCTGCCAGCCCCTCAGGGCTCTGTCACCAGGCACAAGGACGGGCTCACAAAGGGTTTGTGCAACATCTGGCACATCTGGGGGGGTTGATTTTAGCCAGGGGAAAGGAAAAATGCTGACGGGGCAGTAGATTTTGTGGCTGGGAAGGCACGTTGAGGTCTCCCTGACCTTCTCACAGCACCAGTTGGGTGAGGATGGCACCAAAATACACCCATCAGCTCCCTCATGCTTCTAGAGGGACCGACCCCAACCATTGAAACCCCTCTTTGAGAGCAGAGGGTTTAGGGAAGAAGGAAAGGGAAGGTTTCGTCTTGTTTTGATTTCGGTTTTGCAATCAAAGCTCTCGGGGGATTAAGATCCACGAGGTGTCCCTGCCCAGGGTGCGGGATCTGAGCTCCTGCCCCGTCAGCATTTCTAAATAGGGAGCTGATCCCTGTCCCTGCAGCCCCTGGAACTGCCCTGCAAGTGGCCACGCTTGTGTCACACGTTATGGGGCCCAGAGGGAGGGCCTGGCAAGGTCCCAACGAGGTGGGAGGAGGGAAATCACGGCTGTGCCCAAGGACCAAGGTCAGACCTTCAGGCTGCAGCTGTGACCAGCTGGTTGTGTCATTGTCACCTCCTGGAAAAGTCCACCTCTGTGTTTGTCCACCTTGCTGAACTCAGGATCCTGGAATTATTGAGTTGGAAAAGACCTCCAAGGTCGTGGAGTCCAAGCTGTGTCCAATCCCCACCTTGTCCCCCAGCCCAGGGCACTGAGGGTGTCCAGGCCTTCCTCAGACACCTCCAGGGATGGGGACTCCAAACCTCCCTGGGCAGCCCCTTCCAATGCCTGACAACCCTTTCCATGAAAGAATTCTTCCTAATGTCAGACATGACCCTCCCCTGGCACAGCTTGGGGCCATTTCCTCTCCTCCTGTCCATTGTGGGAGCAGACCCCAACTCCCACTTGGCTCCACCTCCTGTCAGGGAGTTGTGGAAGTGAGAAGGTTCCCCCCTGAGCCTCCTTTTCTCCAGGATGATCCCCTCCAGCTCCCTCAGCTGCTCCTGCTGCTCCAGACCCTTCCCCATCTCTGTTCCCTTCCCTGGACACACTCCAGCCCCTCAATGTCCATCTTGCCATGAGGGGCCCAGAACTGGACGTTAGGAAGAAGTTCTTTAGAGAGACGTTAATTGGGCACTGGAAGGGGCTGCCCAGGGAGGTTTGGAGTCTCCATCCCTGGAGGGGTCCAGGGAAGGACTGGACGTGGCACTCAGTGCTCTGGGTTGGGGCACAAGGTGGGGTTGGGTCAGAGGTTGGACTCCACGGTCTTTTGGAGGTCTTTGCCAACCTCAGTGACACTGTGATTCTGGGATCTTGAGGAAAGAGAACAGGACAAAAAGTAGGATCACAGCCCTGGAGAGCTGGAGAGAAGATCCAGGACTGTTTGGACTAATCCTGTGGGATACAAACTTGGAAAGAAGAGGGGTCTGTGACAGCAAGTTCCTTTACAAGGATCATCTTCTCCAAACTCAAGAGCAGTGGAAGAATCACAGCATGGTTTGGGTTGGAAGAGACCTTCAAGACCATCTAATTCCAACCCTCTGCCATGGGCAGGGACACCTTCTGCTATCCCAGGTTGCTCCAAGCCCCGTCCAACCCGGCCTTGGACACTTCCATGGATGGGTGAAAATCCCAAAGTGCAGACAGTCAAACAAAAGTCCAGCTGGAATTTTTGGCAGCGTGAAAAAAAAAAAATAGATCAAATCTGGAATTACTATCAAAAACCATCTCCGGCAAAATCCGTTCCCAACCCATCTCCAGGGACAAAAGGGCTTCTTCTCCTGGTCTAAACCCATCCAACGCCACCTCAGCGCAGCCAGCAGGCACCTAGCACCAAAATTCCCTGGAAAAATCCCCCTGGAGAAGGGGCTGGAAGTGGCAAAGGTGACGGGTTAATAGAGAGCCCCGCGTTAGGTCCCGGCCGAGGGAAACGTCGCGCTCGGTAGCCCTTGTCGTGTCAAATTAATGGGCGAGATCATTTAGGCCGGGATAAAACCCACAACTTAATCCTTTTTCCCCTTCTGTTTTTTTCCGGGGCAGGTTGTCGCCTCCGCCTGTTCCAGATGATGAATTGGTCCTGTTCGAGGCCGATCCGCTCGTTTGAGCGCAGCGCCGCTTTGCCAGGACTCCGCGCGAAATGAGGGAGCCCCGGCCATTTTTCATCCCCGGAGAGATGAGCGACACGGCGAATAAATTCTCCTGCTTAAAAATTTGCTGGGGCCAGGTTTTCTCGGCGAGGCAGCTTTGACAGGTTGTCACTTTGGTGGATGTTCGGCGCTCCGACTGTTCCAGGAGGCCTTTTATTGCTTTTTAAAAAAGATTTAAAGGAAACGAAACCCCCGGTGCCCGATGACGTTGAGCAGGGGCGATGTGTGGATCTGACTCTATCCAGGCATCCCACAGGTCCTGATCCCATTTTTTCCCCTCAGGAGGGGATCAGTGCCAGGTGCCAGGGTTGGGAAGCGAAGGGAGGGGAGATGGGAGCAGCACCAAACACACAACTCACCTTGTGGACAAGCCAAGATTTGTGGGTCCCTCCCAGCTATGGAATCTGTGGAATCTCTGAAACAAGATTTGACGTCCTGCTCTTTTCCCTGCCAGTGGGAGGAGGAGAATTTTTCCAGGTTTGATGAAGAACAATAACACACACATCCAAGGCAGCTCCCTGACGTGCCAGAGCACAACTGGAGCTGGATGTCCTCGATCCAGGGACCTCTGAGGACCCCCAGAACAGGAGCAACCACTGAGACCCCCCCCTCAGGGGGAATATTTGCATTTTGGGGCTGGAAAATCCAAGTCCTTCTTATCTGACTTCGCTTTGCTGAGCCCTCGCACCCCTGGGCTGGGCTGCAGTTCATTTTCGTGGGAAAAGCAGAATTCTTACGCCATTCCAGCCTCTGGACAGGACCTTCTGGACAGTGGGAGTGGTTTATCCTCATGCTGGGCAATGATCTTCTCAGAGGAGTTGTCTCCTCTCTAGATTAGGCACTTTGCAGGAGGAATTCACCTTCTCTTCCATCTCCAAGACCGTTCAACATCCTGGAGCTGCCGTGACATTCCAAGGTGTGACGCATTTCCCACAAGCTCTCTGCACTATGGACAAGACTGGAACACTCCATGGAGAGTCAGGAATGGAAAAGGAATGGGAGGAACTGCTCTTTCAAGGTCTTTCCTGCTCTCTTTTGAAGTCTCTTTGACATGGAGCTGCACCACTGCATGGGATGTTCATGTTAGAGAGGTTTGACGTCCTCCAGACACCCGCAATTCCCATTTGGATTGTAGGCCTGACTTTTTGGGCACGTTGCCTCTGCTGAATTTTCCCCCGGGCAGCGAATGGCAACTGTGGGAAACATCTGGACAGATGTGGAGAGGGTGGATCCCACCAGAAGCCACCTGAGATCCATCGTGCCAGGCTGTCCTAGTTAGGACAGCTGAGATCAGTTCATCATGGTGGGTGTAACCCAAAACTGTATTCTATAGCCTTCCATGTCATTTCCCAGAAACTAGACTATTGTTGTCAATAGACTATTCGCACCCTCTGCCCATAGAGCCTGACTCCTCAGGCTATAAACTAGGTGTTAAGAGGCCTGTGAGATAGAAGGATGTTTCTGTCCTCACACCCTTTGTGAACTCCCTGCCCTGAGGGGAGTACCAAGCATTCCTGCCTGAACTGGAGGATATATAATCTTGGAGTTTTGGAACATTTTTCAACCCACTCGTGGGATCCAGAGGACGGCTGCATCTCATCGCTCTCAACCAGACTTAGATCACCACTGGACTGCGATCACCAGTTCTGGCCAGACTGCAGCAGCTCTCCCACCAGCAGGTTCTTCCCCTCTCCCTTTACTTTGGACTCAAACAGGGCCCAAGGAACACCACTTTGTTCAGGCCCCAGGGTACTGGGTTACACATTTGGGTTTTTGTGGGTTGAGACCAATTGTTTGTTTGTATTATTGTACTTACTGTATTATTTTAATAAATTGTTATTCTGACTTATAATCTCTCCTTTGAGTTGGGTTCATTCCCCCTGCTGGTTAACTTTTAAACCAGCACACAGGCCCAGCATCTCCATGAGGATTGGAACAACCCAGGGGTGGACACAGGTCTGAAAGGTGGGGCAGGACAGGGGGAGGAGTAACAACAACCCCAACGTGCAGAAAGAAGGGAGAAAGGGAGGAGGATCCTCTCCGAGGCATGAGGTGGCCAAGGTTGACCCTTCAAACCAGGTGTCTCGTTGCCCGTAGAATCCTGGAATCTTGGAATCATAGAATCATGGGATGGTTTGGGTTGGAAGGGGAATCAAAAGATCATCTCATTCCAAGCCCCTTCCATGGCCAGGGACAGCTCCCACTAGCCCAGGTTACTCCAACCTGGCCTTGGACACTTCCAGGGATCCAGGGGCAGCCAAAGCTTCTCTGGGAATTCCATTCCAGTGCCTCACCACCCACACAGGGAAGAATTTCTTCCTAATATCCAATCTAACCCTGCTGTCTGACAGTTTTCAGCCATTCCCCCTTGTCCTACGTGCTCTTGGAAATAGTTTTGCCTCATCATTCCTGTAAGTTCCCCCTTCAGGTCCCAGAAGGCCACAATTAGGTCACCCCGAAGCTTCTCTTTTCCGGGCTGAACGATCCCAATTCTCTCAGCCTTTCCTCATTTGATCATTCCTCAAAAGTCTGAGAAAGCCTGGGAGGTGGGAGAGCACCAGCAGCAATTCCCAGGCTCCCCAGAGACACTGGGAATGGAGCAGGATCCGTCCTGGGATTAAGGTTGTTATTGTTGGATGAGGGGAGGGATTAAGCCAAGCACTGAGCTAAGACTAAGGAAAATGAAGAGGAGACACATTGAGCTGCAGGTCAGACCTCCAGAGAGCTATTTGGGGTGAAAGTCATAGCTCAGGGAAGGCTGGAAACCATCAGCTATAGGGGAAACCATCAGCTATAGGAACAGAGTCATTCCGGCCCTGCCTCAGCAGGGATTGTCCCAGGGAGGGGGGAAAAAAGGGAATGGAGGATCAATTCCTTCGGAACCAGGCCAGGCTGGCCCCGGAGATGGGCACTGGGGGAATGTGGGCTTATAAATGCTGCATGGAGTCCTGCAGGGACAGGGCTTGGTGTCACTTTAAAAAGTAAACATGGGCAGCCTAATGAATGAGTTATATCCCAGACGCTCCATTCCAGGAGAGGTATTTAACAGGCACTATTGGATTCCCTGGTATCTCTCTATCTGTAACCAGTGCATTATGACCATTAATGGATTTTTGAGGCCCGATTGATTTTTCATTAATTTGGTAAAAATCTTTTCCCTCTCCCATATAATTCCGTCTTAAAACGCTCGCCCTGACAGCCCGATAAGTCACTCACCTCATAATGCAAGTCTGGCTCATAAATCTCAGGGATGTGGGGAGAGGGGGGGAAGGGGGGAGGGAAGGGGGAAAGGGGGAACCTCCCTGGGTCGGGATGGAGCTGCCAGGCGGCTTCCACTGCGGGAGGAATAGGAAAAATCCGTCGGCGATGGAAGGAGGGGAATAAGGTTTGCGGGGGTTGATGGGCACCTGAGAGGGAATTCCAGAGGCCACCTTGTCTTCCCAAGCCTGGAGTTTGTAGGATAGTGCTGTGAAACACTGGGATGCCTCAGGGGACTCAGCTGTGGAGTCTGATCCATGTTGTCCCAAAAATTTGCACTCCATGGAAGGTGCTGGCAAAGAGGTAAAACCTCCTGGCATTATAGCCCAGGGACTCCTCGTGGATTCCTGATTTTTCCCTGTGTGGTTTCAATTCTTTGCAGAGGGAAAACCCTGATCCAAGGTTTGTTCCTCCCAAAAGCTGGATCCTACCCCTGGGCTAGAAAGCCCATCAGTCCAGGGCTCCCTGAGGGTGTCTGGGACACTCCAGACCTCCCTGAGAGCTTGGATCCAGCCTATGAAAAATTCCAGGGTGTCCCAGCTGAGGCCAGGATGGATTTGCTTCTATCCTGGTGTGCCCAGAAAGAGTTTTCCTCTAAAAAACCCGAATCCCATCCTCCCTTGAGTGACCCAGGGACCGTTTGGCTGTTGGGATAGAGGAGGAAAACCTCGTGGGACTGAAGGATCTTCACCTGGATGAGCGAAGACCTGCTCTCTCTGCTCCTTCCAGGAGGGAGATGAGGCATCTCAATGTACCCTCCTTGGGAACATTTGGGAACAACATCATGGGATCTCTGCTTGGGTGGGAAGAGCCACGAGTAGTAAACGAGGAGTAAGGAGCGAGTAAGGACAGAGTTGGTCATTCCTGCTGTGTAGAGTGAGGGGATTTGGGCAGAAAATTCAGGAATAAGAGTCCTAGACCAGGGACAGAACCCACATCCCTGTCATCTACACATGAATCATCCTCTCCTAAAAGTTTCTGCACAGCAGCACCAGGCTCTGGAAAAGCAGGGAGGTGGCCATGGCTGAACTTCCCATGTAATTTGCTCCAAGCAGGAAAACATCCTAAAAATGGTGCCTGAATCCCACAGTTGGAAAATTCAGCTCACTTTCAGTGGGATCCCTGGGTTTTCCAGGCTGGATGTGCTCAGAATTCCCTGCCTCCTTGTGTCTAACACGCTCTGCCCCAGGATTAAGGGAATATGTGATGTCATCCAAGAATGTGCTCCAGCCAGGAAAATATCCGGAAAGCGGTGCCTGAATCCTCTTGGGAAGGAATAGGTGGAAAATTCCCATGCAGAATTCCTCCAGGTAGGAAACCCTGCTCAGGAATGCTCAGAGGAGAGGCCACAACTCTTGCTTTCAGCAGTGCTGTGCCCTTTCCATGCTTTCAGCAACATTCCTGGAAAAAAGGGCCTCATTAGCACTGATATTCCCTTAATCCTGAAGCAGAGCTTGTTAGAACCAGAACTTCCGGGACTTCTGGGCTCATCCAGCCTGGAAAACTTAGGGATCCCACTGAAAGTGAGCTGAATTTTCCAACTGTGGGATTCAGGCACCACTTTCAGGATGTTTTCCTGCCTGGAAAACATTCTTGGATGATACCACATATTCCCTTAATCCTGGAGCAGAGCTTGTCAGACACAGGGAGTCAGAGAATTCTGGGCTCATCTAGCCTGGAAAACTCAGGGATCCCACTGAAAGGGAACTGAATTTTCCAACTGTGGGATTCAGGCACCACATTCAGGATGTTTTCCTGCTTGGAGCAAATTGTTGGACAACATCACATATTCCCTTAATCCTGGAGCAGAGCTTGTCAGACACAGGGAGTCAGGGAATTCTGGGCATATCCAGCCTGGAAAACTCAGGGATCCCGCTGAAAGGGAACTGAATTTTCCAACTGTGGGATTCAGGCACCACATTCAGGATGTTTTCCTGCTTGGAGCACATCGTTGGACGACACCACAAGGCAGAAACGAGCCCAGGTGATAAAAAAACTCCAGAAATCAACTCCAAAATTCCCTTTTCTCCCTCGAAGACCTGCAAACGAACATCATTTTTTTTTGTTGTTGGCCATCCCCTCTGAAGGAGGTGAGTGATGATTCCCAGGAAAAGCTTCTGCTGGGTCTTGGATTATCTCCCAATTGTTTATTAAAACCCCAAAGTTAATGAGGACTAACGAGCAAATAATCAATAGCCCCTCAGGTCACCCAGGAGTAGATAAAGCCTCAATAAGCCCTCGGGGATGAGTGTATTTACTAAGCAGACAATTATCAGGGTAATGACTATTTGGGCAATTTCAAATTAATAAGATGTGATTGCACCCCCAAGGGACACGAACTGATGAGCAGAGTCACAACTGGAGCCGGGAAGGAGTTTTGGAAAAGTGTTTTTTTAACCAGGATATCCGTGAAGGGCCAGCGCTCGAAGCCAACTTTGAATTTTCCAGGTTTTTTTGGATCCAAAGATGGAATTTTCCAACTTTGAATTTTCCATCCAAAGATAGTGCAAGCTGGAAGGGACCTCTGGCAACCTCCTGTCCAGAGCTGTGCTTAAAATATATCAAAACTGAAGATAAATTCAGTTTTTAAAGTTAGAACAGGATGTTCAGGGTTGGCCTCTTCTCCCAGGACAAGAGGACACGGCCTCAGGCTGTGCCAGGGGAGGGTCAGGTTGGATAGTGGGAGGAATTTCTTCATGGAAAGGGTGGTCAGGCCTTGGAAAGGGCTGCCCAGTGAGGTTTGGAGTCCCCATTCCTGGAGGGGTCCAGGGAAGGACTGGATGTGACACTCGGTGCCCTGGGCTGGGGGACAAGGTGGGGATGGGTCAAAGGTTGGACTTGATGGTCCTGGAGGTCTTTTCCAACCTCAGTGATCCCATGATTCTCCAACTAAGTCTGGATTACTCCAAGGATGGAGATCCCACCCTTTCTCTGAGTCCCTTGGGTAACATCTGATCACCTTCAGAGCAAAGTTTGGTCCTTGTATCCCCTGGAAGTTTCCTCCACTGGAACATCCACGTGTTGCTCTTCTCTAAGGCTCCAGGGAGACCTTGGAGCTCCTTCCAGAGCCTAAGGGGGCTCCAGGAGAGCTGGAGAGGCACTTGGGACAAGGGATGGAGGGACAGCACACAGGGAATGGCTTCCCACTGCCAGAGGGTTAGACGGGATATTGGGAAGGAATTCTTGGCTGGGAGGGTGGGGAGGGGCTGGAATGGAATTCCCAGAGGAGCTGTGGCTGCCCCATCCCTGGAAGTATCCAAGGTCAGGTTGGAGCAACCTGGGCTAGTGGAAGGTGTCCCTGCCCATGGCAGGGGGTGGCACTGGATGGTCTTGAAGGTCCATTCCAGCCAAAACCATTTCCTGGGTCTGTGTGGTCATTCCTTCTCCTCAAGAGAAGCCAGACTCATGTTGCTCTTACGAGGTGTTTTCCCTGTCCTGGTCCTGAACTCTCCCAAGGTCTGAGATCCTCCCCTTCCCAGACATTCCTTCATTCATTCCATGGATGGACCTTTGCCCAATTGTCTCACCCAAATCTTTCTTGCTGTGTCATCTTCCGAACCCGCCCACCATGGACTGAGAGACCAAACTTTTCCCCCCCTCTGCCTGCTTTTTTAGTGGATTTGAAGGCTGAATTCCCTCTCTTAGTGAGAAACACTCCTAATTCTTACAGGATTTCTCCCCGTGGTTCCTACCCTGTATCTCCCTGATCTTGGCTCCTTGTCTTGGAATCCACCTTTGCCCCAAAGTGGAAACTCCATCACCACATCTCTCCCTCCTTTTCCCATCCCAGCCATAAATGAGCTGTTTCAACCTCCATCCAGTAAAATTCCATCTTGCCAACAACTGATTCGTGGCTTTCCCTGGCACATGACATGGATGAGTTGGATCTCGGACTCCTGCTGCGAGAGAAATTCCATTTTTTTCTCCCCTGGATCTGGATGGATCCAAAACCAACTGCATGAAAAACAGGGAGAACAAAATCCCGCTTGGAAGAGAAGGGAGGAGTGTCTGCCTTGCAGGCTTCCCTGAAGGCAAGTGCTCTGCCAGCCAGGAAACCCACCCCATTTCTGGGAGCTGAAGTCACTGGAATCCGGGAATGGAAGTCCAAGCCAAGAGCGAATCATTTGGAAACTTCCCATTCCTTGAACTTCAAAAAAAAAACAAAAAAACAACAAAAACAAAAGAGGGCATGTTTGGGAAAGCAGCTGTGATCTGAGTCATCTCCTCATTCCATTTGTGGAGCAAATGCTGGTCCATAACAAATGGAAATCAATAAATATGTCAGGTCCCATCAAATCGAGGGAGGAGGGAAATGCCTTCCAAACCCATCCCCGTGTCCTTCCTTACACCTGCCCGCTCCAGCTGGGCCTGGAATCAGCAGATTTAGCACCGGGAGCGATGCAAAGTCAGGAGTTCTCCTGACTCCAAAGCCAAATCTTTAGGGATCTACCAAATTCCCCTCCCTAAGCCCAGCTGGGCTGGATTTACTGGGACATGGGGACTGTTTTCAGCCCACCTTTGTAGCTGCCTCGAGCAGATATTGGTTGGAGAGCTCTTCACTCGCAGCAATTAACTCTCAGACCTGTTAATTTTCATTTTCTCCCCCCTGTTGTTCCAAAATTCCCAGCTCTTGATCCCTGGGAGCTGGTGGGAACACAGCCCTGAGAAGCCTGGCCACGACTTCCCGAGTCCTTTTATCCAACCGTTCGGAGTAAAATCCCGGGAGCCAGACGGGAAATAAACACCAAGACTGAGCTGGGATCAGCAAAACCATTCCTATCCCTGCTTCAGTCATTAATAGGCAATTGTGGACTCTGAGGGCAGGAAAAAAACAACCATAAAATTAAACTGCAACCCGGTGCATACGCATTTCCCCTCCTCAGAAACGTCTGGAAGCTCCGTCTCTCCGCATCCAGAGGTGGGATTATAACTCACGGCCCCGCTGGCAGCTGGTGCTGTAGCTCCCCATTCATTTTATGGCCCTGAGCATTAACATTTCTGCAGAACACGGTGCTAATTCTCTGCAAAAGAATGATCATTTTTTTAGTGACTCACCACAATTAATTATCGGCCTCTTAACAATTTCCCCGGGATGAGGGATCGCCAGGGAGAGGCCAGTGGGCTCTTAAGGAAGGGGTTGGAGGGGCAGGAGGTGAACAAGGTTTTGGGTGGGATGAATTTGGGTCATTCTGGGCTTTTAAAACCACCCCAAAAAAAATGGGTGCCTGGTCAGGGATCTGTTTGTAGGAGTCAGCCAGGAGCTGGTGGGATCCAACTCTATCTCCCCACTGGATCAGCTTCGTGTGGAGACTTCCAAAAGAATTGGGTTCATTTTTGGGTGGTGCCAGAGGGTTTTCTTTTGGGAGAAAAGCCTTTTCCATGCACGTGGATTCCTGCTTTGGACACAAGTCATGGAATAGTGGAATGATTTGTATTGGAAGGGACCTCAAATCTCATCTCATTCCAACCCCCTTCCATGGGCAGGGACAGCTCCCACTAGCCCAGGTTGCTCCAAGCCCCATCCATCCTGGCCTTGGACACTTCCAGGGATGGGGCAGCCACAGCTTCTCTGGGAATTCTGTTCCAGGGCCTCCCCACCCTCCCAGGGAAAAATTCCTTCCCAAAATCCCACCTAACCCTTCTGTCAGTTTGAAGCCATTCCCTGTGTCCTGTCATTCCAGGATCTTGGAAATACTCGCTCTCCATCTTTCTTGTGGCTCCTTCAGGTCCTGGAAGGCCACAATTAGTTCACCCTTCTCTTCTCCAGGCTTAGCAATCCCAATTCCCTCACCCTTTCCTCCCAGCAGAGCTGCTCCATCCTTCTGATCATCTTCTGGCCTCCTCTGGACTCTCTCCAACAGCTCCATGATGTCCTGCCCCTTTGGCTGGCTGGGAAGTGGCCACTCAGCATTATTTTGAGTGTGGAAAAACATTATTTGCACTTATCTGACATGTGGTGGCATTGCCAGCAGTCACAGAACGAGAAGCAGGAAAACTAAGAGTGGTTGCATTTTATGGAATACCTCGGGAATCTCCTGGAATTTGTGTCACCTCCTGGGAAAGGCCAGACCAGCTCGGCCTGAGAGCTCCTCTCCCAGCAGGACCTCACAGAGCATAAACACCAGAGGGTTTTAATGCAAACTCCCTCAAAAATACCCTCCTTGCTTTTCCAAAACTGTGCAGTTTGCAGCTCCTGAGCCAGGGGAGTCTCGTATTTCACAGCCCTTCACGGATTTTTTCCCAGCTTAATCTATCCAGGTTTTATTTTCCTTGTTTTGTTTTGTTTTTTAACCCTTGTGAAGCTGGAACACCCCCAACCCTCCCAATCCTAAAATGGGCTGAGTTGGAAAAGACCCATCAGGATCACTGAGTCCAGCTCCTGGCCCTGCACAGGACACTCCAAGAATCCCACCCTGGGCCTGGTCTGAAGCTCCCCCTCCATTTTTCTGTTTTATTTCCACCCTTTTATCTCCCAGTTTCCTGGGATGTCCCACACTCCCTCCCCCAGAAGGGAAGATCTAACCCTGGGGAAAGGTGTCAAGGGGAGGGGAGGGGTTAATCTTGAGCCTTCAAGAGTGGAGACTGAATTTTGGCCGTGGATTTACCTTTGCCACCTTTGTGCTGGCTCGGCCCAAAGTTCTTCACCTCAACCTATCATAGAATCATAGAATTATAGGATCAGCTGGGTTGGAAGGGACCTCTGAGATCATCAAGTCCAACCCTTCATCCAACCCCGCCGTGGTTCCCAGCCCATGGCACTGATGCCACATCCAGTCTCACCTTCAACACCTCCAGGGATGGTGACTCCACCCCCTCCCTGGGCAGCCCATTCCAATGCCTGATCAGCCTCTGGAAAGAATTTCTTCCTGATATACAACCTAAACCTCCCATGGCACAGCTGGAGACCCAGCCCTCTTGTCCTAATGCTGGTTCCTGGGAGCAGAGCACGACCCCCCCCTGGCTCCCCCCTCCTGTCAGGGAGTTGCAGAGAGTGAGGAGGTCTCCCCTGAGCCTCCTCCTCTCCAGGCTGAGCCCCCCCAGCTCCCTCAGCCTCTCCTCATGGCAATTGTGCTCCAGACCCTTCCCCAGCCTCGTTGCTCTTCTCTGCACCTGCTCCAGCCCCTCCATGTCCTTCCTGAACTGAGGGCCCAGAGCTGGACACAGCACTCCAGGTGAGGCCTCACAGGGGCAGAATCCCTTCCCTGCTCCTGCTGCCACACTCTTCCTGATCCAGGCCAGGATCCATTGGCCCTCTTGGCCATCTGGCTGCTCCTGAGATGGGAAAAAATCAAGATGAGTTTGTTGGGAGGGCGTGGCAGGAGTTTCTCCATGGTTGAGGAGAAAGAGGGAAGAGGTAGAGAAGGGGGATGCACCTCACAGCGCCCTTGGGTGGTGCAGGTGAAGGCATTCCCATATCCTGAAGGGTTTGTTTGCTCCTGGTTTCCAGGAGATCAGCAGGATCCGCAGCTCCCGGCGGGTCATGGAGTCAACAGCAAATCCCTGGTTGTGGAGAAGCTGTGGATGCTCCAACCCTGGAAGTGTTCAAGGCCGGGTTGGATGGAGCTCAGAGCAATCTGGTCTAGTGGAAGGTGTCCCTGCCCATGGGATGAGATGACCTTTAAGGTCTCTCCCAATCCAAACCATTCCATGACTTTCAATTCTCTGTTCCAGCCCTGCAGAGTGAGGTGACACCAGCTGGGCCTCCAGGATCCACTGGCCTTCTTGGCCCCCTGGGCACACTCTACCTCCTGTTCAGCTTCCTGTCCATCCCAACTCCCAGGTCCCTTCCTGTCTGGCTGCTCTCCAGCCACTCTGTCCCCAGTCTAGAGCTGCAGGGGGTTTTTGTGGCCAAAGTGGAGGACCCAGCACTTGTTCTTGTTGACCCTCCGTGCCGTGAGGAACATCACCCCAAACCCTCCACTGCAGCAAGCGACCCGGTGGCAAAACCAGGAGCACTAAAAACAGTCTTACAAGGCCATCCCAGCTCTGAAAAGCTCCCACTTCCAACTGCACGTGGGATTCATCTCCCCTAAGTGCCTCCAAAAAGGGGGGGATGTCCATCCACGCCGTCCTTGAACCCATTAAGGGTCATCACTCATGTGGCAGCGCAGATGTTGTTCTTCAGCACGACTCCATCTCCGCTGCCCTCCGACTGCAGAGAGCTCCCAGAGTGAGGTCAGGCATCCCTAATTCCATGGAGGAGGCACATTAACTCCTTTCTTTACCCTCTGGGTGGGAATAAACACTCCCACCCCGCACAGACATTCCCTCACGATGCCGGAGAAGTGATTTTGGAGGACAAAACATCCACCTGCCCCGCGAAATAGCTGCAGGGGGAGCTCAGTGTGGCAGCCAGAGCCCAGCCCTGCTCTCAGGCTCGATGTGCTGAAGGCAGCAGGTTCCTGCAGACTAAGCAAGTTTACCAATAAAACCCTCTCATAATCTACCACCGTCGAGGGAAGAGAGAGAGAGAGAGAGAAAAAAAAAAAGCAACTGGGCCACACTGTCCATCTGTAATAAGCACTGGAGATTTAAGTGGGAGAGTATTACCTTAAATATATATCTATACAGGGAGGGAATATATAGGTATACTTAGGGAAAAAAAAAAAAAAAGAAGAAAAAAAAAAGAAAATAAATAATAAATAAAGAAATAAGTCCAAAAAGCGCCGGCGAAGAGGAGTAGAACCAATTTCCCAATTTCAATCTCCGGCACGCTGGGACTCAGCTTTCTCAGATGTTGCCTGCTCTGCTAAATTGGTTGGGCTGAGGGCTGCTCTGCTGCTGATTTGGGCTCATTGTGGTGCATTTATGAAGGGCTGTCACACGGGGCTGACAGGGTGATGGATTGACCGGCGCTCGCCGCAGCTCCGGGAAGGTGGGGAGGGAGGGAAAGAGGGAAGCGGGGAAGGAGGGAGGAGGTGGGAGGGGGGTTGGCCGAGGTGAGGAGGTGATGGCAGCGAGGGGAGAGGGTGTGGGTGGGGGCAGAGGGCAGGGGGGGAGGGAACCAGCCCGCGGGGTTTCGCTCTCCAATCGATTCCGCCCGGCAATAAAGAGCCGAATCCAGCGGGAGGGGTCGCAAATGGAGGGGTGGGAGAAACGGGGAGGGAGGGAAAACGGGGACGGGGAGAAAACAGCAAGTTAAGCAGTTTGCTGCACAATTCCCCGGGGTTTATTACTTGGACTTTACAGGAAAAACAAGGCTTGGTGCTGCCAGGTCCTGAAGAAAAACTGCTGCACGGATGGATCCCGTCTTCCCAAACTCAGTGTCCCAGGATTTGGGGGCCTCTCTGGCAGTGGGATATCAGCAGCGGAGTGATGGGGAGCAGAGCAAGCAGAGAGAGGGTAAATGCACACTTCAGGGATTCTGGAGCATCTGTTTTTTGGGAATTTGCTGCTCCTTCTGCCAGGCTGTGGATGCAGGGAAGGTGTTCCTTTCTTCCTGCAAACCAGGAGAAGAGGAAACAAGTCAGGGAGCCCCCGAGAGCAAAGCAATGGGTGTAAAGGAGCTATGGATATATTGATCTGGATCTGAGACGGATGGGATCCATCCAAATCTACCTCCCAGAGATATTTATCTCCCCTCAAACCTCCCTCCAGTCATTTTCCCAGCTCTGCTATCGATGTCTATCAACTTCTTCATCAAATCTGGGGTCTCTCAGTCTCCCTCCCTTCTCCCCGAGGCAAGTAATGGCAAGGAACAGTAAAATATATTAACAAAAATCATAGGACAATAAAAATAAACCTTCTTCTTCTGTCCCTCGGGGTCTGGCAGAGGCTGTTTGGAAAGCCCCAGGTGGTCCCCAAGGCCCAGAGCAGTTGTAACACTGACAATTGGGTGTAAAAGAGGAGGAAGGAGGAGAAGGAGAAGGAGAAGGAGAAGGAGAAGGAGAAGGAGAAGGAGAAGGAGAAGGAGAAGGAGAAGGAGAAGGAGAAGGAGAAGGAGAAGGAGAAGGAGAAGGAGGAGGAGAAACATCTCTCAGAGGACCTGTCCTTCTTCTCTTGACCATGAAAGAACTGCAGACATGTTCCAGTTGCTGATTCTCCATCCCTGGAAGTGTCCAAGGTTGGATGTGACTTGGAGCAACCTGGTCTAGTGGAAGGTGTCCCTGCCCATGGCAGGGGATTGGAATTCCATGATTTTAATGTCCCTTCCAACCCAAACCATTCCCTGATTCCATCATTTTTCACGTCCGAGAGCACATGAGAAGTTGGAGAAATCTGGACCCTAAACCTCTCCTGGTGAACAGTTTAGGCTCAGCCTTAAGTCCTTCTCCAGCAGGAAAGACCCTTTTCGGTGTAAATTTACAGTTTTCCAGGAAGACTTTCCTTATATTCCCATTTTCCACTGCAATACGTGTAACTCCTCCCTGAGGAACGGGAGGCAAGAGAGGTTAAAAGTGGCTTTCTAAAACCTCATCTTAAACTGCAGGATTATTAATATTGACTTTCTGGGGCAATAATGCAGGAAATATATAGATAATATAGACCCTTCTCCACAACTCGCATTCTAATAAATAATTACAGCGCCCCATAAATCCTCACCGTGCCCTAATAAGCATATTTTTTCCGGGGGAAAAAAAAAAACGGGATTTTTTCCAAGTGGCTTCATCAAATTCCCAGCAGATATATCCCCTTTTTATAATTGCCCTTTTTTCTGTCGATCTCAAATACAGTTAAAAATGTGCAAAGCCAGTCAATTTGGGCGCCGTAATTTTGGGTGATATAAAGCCCCCCCGGTGTCTTCCCCCCCCTTCCAACCAAACCCCCCCTGGTGTCCCCTTTTTTTTTTATTATTTTTCCCCTGATCCTGACATTAAAACTGCTCCACTTAGCCCAGGTCTGCGGTGCCAGGCAGGCTGACCTCGTTAAAATGGATTAGTGCAGGAGGAAAAATCGGAAAGGTAATAAAAATCCTTAATAATTTTTACCGGGTGAATTTTCCTTTTTGAATTATTTTTTTTTTTAATTGTTTCCCCCCCCTCCCCCCTCCCTCCACTCTGACCAGATAAAGCTCCTTTTCAGATCTCCAAATTATCCCTCCCGCTGCCGAAAATCCACATTTTCGAGATCACCCTCCGGGCAAAATGTTAGGAATGACCTGGACAAGTGGGAATCTATATTTCCTTTTATTTCTTTTGCAGGTCTAGCAATTTACCCCCGGTGACGTGGTGATGTGAGCACAGCCAGGATGAGCTAAAGCTTAAACCGAGATGGAATTTCCAGGGAGAGACTCCCCTGAACCTGAAAATATTCCTGGTTTTACTCATTTTATGGAATAACTCTATAAAAGCTCCTCTCTCTCCAAATACCTGAGGGAAAAAGGAAACAAAATTTTAGTTTGCCTCTTTTTTAAAAAATTTTTTCCCTTCTTTCCGTGAAAAAGGGGGTCCTGGGGGTTGTTATTTCCAGGGATATCTCCAAGGAATGGTGCTTTTTGGATCAGAACCACAGATGCTTGACCAGAAAAAAGACAAGGAAAAGTGGGAATTTAAGGGATTTGAGCCACCAGAATCCCAAAAACACCAGCATGAAGAGGCTCTATTTCCTGTCCGTGCCCCCAAAAATCTGGGAAGAGGATGGAAAATCTCCCCCTGAACCACAGGAAACTAATGAAACTGGAGGAGTTTAACTTAGCCCACCAAATTTTGTCCACCAGGATCAGCCGCTTCCAGTTTTTCTTGGGATAAATCCTTCCTATGGACTTACAGACTCCTAGAATAGTTTTGGTTTGGAAAGGACCTTAAAGATCATCTTGTTCCACATGGGCAGGGCCACCTTCCACTATCCCAGGTTGCTCCAAATCCCCCATCCAACCCGACCTGGAAAAATTCCAGGGATGTGGAGACTTCTTGGTGAGCTCCTGAACAACACTCCCTTAAGAGGGAAAGGGGCTGGGATGGGAAAAAATGGGAAAGGATGTGTGTCCACCTTTTTTTAACCACCCCTCAGGCCTGGAGGTGGCCTGGAGATCCATGGGATGGAAGAGCATCCCACTTCAAACCGGAGCAGAGAGTGGGAAGTGGAAGCCAGTTGTGCCCAAGGTCCTTTGGATGAGCTCAGGGAAGATCTGCCGGGCGGGAGAATCCTTGTTTTCCCTTTCTGAGGACACAGGGATGGCCAGGGGGGCTCCCGTATCCGGAAACAGCTTTGCGTGCCTGGAGGAACAAAGACTCCACAATGGAATGGCATTATCCCGGGAAAACTCCTGCAGGAATGAGGATTTCCATCCCAGCTGGAGTTCAGATTTTCGTATCGTCCCACAGAGGGGGCAAACCGGGAATTGCAGCCAAAAAAAGCCCCAAATTCCTCTGATTTCATGGGACCAAATTCACCTCCCAGGGCTGAGGAGGGAGGGCTTCATCCCGTTCCACAGCCAGGGATTAACGGGAAAGGTGGGATTTTGAAATCTCCCCAGAAAGAATGTCTGGTTGGGAGTGATCTCCAAACCTCCCGCTTCAGGCCTCGATCCTGACCTGATTCTAGGGGAAGAAAATGGGGAAAATTGGAAAACCCATGGGAATGGGATCAGGGAAAATGTCAGGAATAGGGGATCCACCCCGATCCCAAAACGTGGATAATAGGGAGGGATAGGGGTGTTCCCCAAATGCCACTTCAGGGGCTTGATCTCAATCTCATTCTGGGGGAAAAACACTGGAAAAATGGGATAATCCATGGGAATGGGATCAGGGATAAGGTGAGGAATAGGGGATCCACTCTGATCCCAAAACATGGATAATAGGGAGGGATAGGGGTGTTCCCCAAGTGCCACTTCAAGACCTCTATCACGACCTGATTCTGGGGGAAAAACACTGGAAAAATGGGATAATCCATGGGAATGGGGTCAGGGATAAGGTCAGGAATACACCCTGATCCCAAAACATGGATAATAGGGAGGGATAGGGGTGTTCCTCAAGTGCTCCTTCAGGGCCTTGACCAAGTCCTGCTTCTGGGGGAAAACCAGGGAAAAACAGGAATGTTGGAATGGGAGCAGGGAAGAAGAGGGGGCGACATTTCTGATAAATGTGAAAAGTTGGGAGTTAAATCCATCCCAATCCCTAAAAATAGTTATTATATCCTAGGAAACAGGGATGTGGCTATGGATGTGCACCCTTTTCCAGCTCCTCGGGAAAGAATCCGTAACCAAAAGCTGCCTTTTGCCCCCCGGAGCTCTGGGAAGCAACTGGGGAATGATTTACTCTGAGCAGGGAAAGGGGGGGGGGGGGGGGGGAAGATTTATCCGTTCTTGGAAGCGGCGTTTATGAATATTCCTAAAGAGGAAAATCAATCCCTTCTATCATAACATTGCCATTTTTCTAAATGATAGAACAAGCAGTTTCATACACCTCGGGAATCGATAGGAATTACGAGCTTCTCCCCAGATTTGCTAATGTTCTGGCCTCATCCCCACCCCCCTGGAGCCGAGGAGGGGAGGATGCTCCCAGAGCCGGGGATGAGGAGATTTGGGCTCGTTTCTTGGGTCTTCCTCCCTGGTTTTGTGTCTTTTCCACCTCCTCGTGTTTCAGGGAACTCAAAAAGTTCCAGGTTGGGCTGGGCTTGACCGGCTCAAAGTGAGGAGAAAAGCCCATGAGCCCAGGGCTGGCCAAGAAGGCCAATGGATCCCAGCCTGGATCGGGATCAGTGTGGCAGCAGGAGCAGGGAAGGGATTCTGCCCCTGTGAGGCCTCACCTGGAGTGCTGTGTCCAGCTCTGGGCCCTCAGCTCAGGAAGGACATGGAGGGGCTGGAGCAGGTGCAGAGAAGAGCAACGAGGCTGGGGAAGGGTCTGGAGCACAGTTCCCATGAGGAGAAGCTGAGGGAGCTGGGGGGGGCTCAGCCTGGAGAGGAGGAGGCTCAGGGGAGACCTCCTCACTCTCTGCAACTCCCTGTCAGGAGGGGGGAGCCGGGGGGGGGGATCGGGTTCTTTTCCCAGGAACCAGCAGTAGGACACGAGGGCTCAGTCTCCAGCTGTGCCAGGGGAGGTTTAGGTTGGACATTGGGAAGAAATTCTTTCCAGAGAGGGTAATCAGCCATTGGAATGGGCTGCCCAGGGAGGGGGTGGAGGTGTTTAAGGGGAGACTGGATGTGGCATCAGTGCCATGGGCTGGGAACCACGGAGGGGTTGGATCCAGGGTTGGACCTGATGATCTCAGAGAGTTTTTCCAACCCAGCTGATTCAATGATTCTGTGATTCTATGATTCTGTGATTCTATGATTCAATGATTCCATGATTCCATGATTCCATGATTCTATGATTCTGTGATTTAATGATTCAATGATTCCATGATTCCGTGATTCTATGATTCTATTAATCTCTGATTCTATGGTTCTATGGTTCCATGATTCTGTGATTCAATAATTCTGTGGTTCCATGATTCTATGATTCTATGATTCCATGATTCCATGATTCTGTGATTCCATGACTCTGTGATCCTGAGCTTAAAACCAAAGGTGGAATCCACCTCTCCCCTGTGTCAGCCAGGATGAGATACCTGGAGACACCTCTGGATACATGGAGGCACCTCTGGATACCTGGAGGCACCACCCACCTGGGATAAGAGTTTTCCCTGTCTTTCCTCTCACCAGTGAATCCAATGCAAAACGAAAGCCTGGAACCAACTTGGGCCCTTAAAATCCACAGGAACAGACTGTGGTTTGGGCCAGTTTTCCAAATTCCATTAAACAGGTCCCTGGAGAGAGACATTTTCTGTTCTTCTCTGACCACTCAACAAACCAGTTCAGGGGGAAAAGCCCTAAGAGCACCTCCAACAAGCCTCTCTCCCTCCCCAGGGATGTGAACCAGCAAACCTTCTGCAATATTTAGCTGGGGGGAGACCCTTGCAGATGCTTTTCCTGCTGATTCGGTCATCTTGGGGTTAAGTGGCCACAATTCCCTTTGTTCCAGCTGATCCCCAGACGTAGCCCTGGAAGCACAGGTCATATAAATGGGAAATAAGAGCCAAACCCTAAAGAAATGGGGTACAGGGCATGATCAGCCCTTCAGCTACAGCCCCAAATCCAGCCAGGGCTGGTCCCTGTGCTGCTGGGTGTCCATCAATCCATGCCTGGATTGTTCCCCTCTCCTGGGTGTCCCTGTGTTTGGAAAGTTTTCCACTGTGTGTTCCTGCCCCTAAAAATGACTCCCAGTGGCATGAAGCTCCTTCTTGCTGCTACAACCCTTCTTAATCTGATTAACTGCTTGTTTTTTCTCCCTCGTGGATTTATCATCTTGTGCCATAAAATCCTGGAATGGTTTGGGTTGGAAGGGAGCTGAAAGAACATGGAATTCCAACGCCCTGCCATGGGGGCAGGGACACCTTCCACTATCCCAGGTCACTCCAACCTGGCCTGGGACACTTCCAGGGATGGGGAATCCACAACTTACACAACTTTTGCATCTCTTACACATTTTGCACCAGGATATAAAAGGAATTTTCTGATGCAAGCAGGGATTAATCCAGGAAAACCATTACATTGGAAGAACTGCCCCTAATCCTCCCATTTAATATTCACTTGTCCTGCCCCCACCTCTCTGTTTTTATACCCCTGGAACCACCTTTCTCCCTATTCCTGAGCATTCCAGCCCCCCAGTTCCGGACTGGAGGGATGTGCCGTGTCTCCCTTAGGAATTCTGCACTGGTTGAGCCCCCACAAACCAGATCTACTCCCTTATATTCCCAGAATTCCCATTACACCCTCCTGCAGGGAGAAGAGGAGAGTCCAGAGCCTCCAGCCTGGAGTTTATCCACGGGGACATTTTTTTTCTTTTTTTCCCTCCCTTGGCAGACGTGAATCTTTGCAATAAGGGGGGAGTCGGGCCAGCCATAAATCCCACTAAAGGTAAAAGTGATTGATTTTAGAAGACACTGTTTAAGAATTTGTTTTTCTAATGGATCCTTAAAGTCCTGTCATCAATTTTGCCAAGCTCAGCGGTGCCAGGAGGCCGTTGTATCCCATCCAGAGGGGAGGAGGGAGAGAGGAATGGAGGAGGAGGAGGAGGAGGAGGGGGTTGCAAGAAAAGGAGTTCATCACACCTCCCTCCCAGCTGCAGGATCCTAAAAAAAAAAAAAAAGTGGATTATAGCTGGCCATAAATACTAATCCATTAGTTGCTCTTTCACACGCTGCTGGCTGGAAATGCTGCCTCCATTTGCCTGCATGATAATCTATTTGAATATCAATGTGGCTTCGTGCTAAAAATGCTTCCCTTGGAGATGAGGATGAAGGGAAGGGCAGGGTTTTGGGATAGGGCACCGTATCCGGGGCGGAATTGGAATGCAATTATTGAAATCCCACTTCGTTACGAAGCTAAAAAAAAATAAAAATTAGAAAATTAAAAAAAATTAGAATATAAAAAAAAAAAAAAAAGAAGGGATTAAAAAGAAAAAAGAAAAAAAGGATAAGTCAAGCAGTGTTTTGGGTTTTAATGGGATGTGAAAAGAAAGTTCTTCTTTATTTTGAATCCTGCATCGATTTGCTTCATTCCTGAGGACGGGCAAAGGAGAGCACGGCCAAAAGATCCATAAGAGGGGGCTGCGCTGGGAAAGTGCTCCATGGGGGAAGGGAATTTCTGTAAATAAATAAGATTTCTCCCCCCCTCTCCCAACTGTGGAAGAGCCTGGAAGGTTCTCTGCAAAACTCCTGCAATCCTGATCCCGTCACTTCCTTCTGTCCCTTACAGGGATTGGTTTTGTTCTGTGGGGTGTGAGAATAGAGACAGAGAGAAGGGACAAAATTCCAGGATCTGATCAAAAATTGGGGTTGTTTATAAGGTCACAGAGACCTTGTCTGTCCCAGCCAGTGCAGGGATCTGTGATTCCCTTGGAAATGGGGATTTAGGACTGGGATCTGTGGCCACAGCCAGTTGTTACCTCTGTATTTCACAGAATCATGGAATGGTTTGGATGGGAAGGGACCTTAAAGATCATGGAATTCCACCCCCTGCCATGGGTAGGGATACCTCCCACTATCCCAGGTTGCTCCAAGCCCTGTCCAACCTGGCCTTGGACACTTCCAGGGCTGGGGCAGCCACAGTTTCTCTGGGAAATCCATTCCGGCACCTCACCACCTGCACAGGGAAGAATTTATTCCTAATATCCCATCTAACCCTGCCCTCTGTCAGCATGAAGCCATTCCCCCTTGTCCTGTCCCTCCAGGCTCTTGGAAATACTCCCTCTCCATCTTTCCTGTAGCTCCTTCAGGTCCTGGAAGGCCACAATTAGTTGCCCCCTAAAACCTTCTCTCCTCCAGGCTGAACAATCCCAACTCTCCCAGCCTTTCCTCCCGGCAGAGCTGCTCCGTCCCTCTGATCATCCTGGTGCCTCCCCTGGATCCCACAGCTGGATCCAACACTCCAGGCAGGATCTCACAAGCCCAGGACACACGACTGGACTTCTGTGCCCTTCTCAAGGCAGTAGAAAAGGCAGCATCCAGAAGATCCATCTGAGGTTCAGCAGGACCTTGAGCCACTGCAAAGATTCTTCTCCCCTTGGAAAGAACCGGTCGCTTCCTCATCTCCATCAAAGCCAAGCAAACTGGGTGTGAAAAACTGAGAGTTTTGCTGATAAAAACCAAGCTGGGTCTCTCCCTGGGCTCTGTGGGCCAGGGTGGATCTGCTTCTCGTGCCTTGAGAAGCTTTAGATGGGATTAGTTCGTCAGTAGAGGACGAAGCTGCTCTGCCTGACTTACAAGACCTTCTGGGAGATGATCTGGAAAACCCCAAGATCTTGAGCTCAATGGTTCATGGATAAGAGCTGGGACATATTTGTCCCAGGAAGGTTTGGGCATATCCCTGGAAGTGTTCCAGGCCAGGTTGGTTAATGGTTGGAGCAACCTGGGCTAGTGGAAAGTGTCCCTGCCCATGGCAGGGTGTTGGAATTCCATGATCTTTCAGGTCCCTTCCAACCCAAACCGTCGTGTGATTTTATGATCACAGACACAGATAAAGCCCACTTTCCTCTTAACTGATATACCAGGCTTGGGATATCTTTTGAAAGTCCTGAGGATCAGCTGCAACCCCGAGAGGCCAGTTCTGGACATCTGATCCACAGGGGTTGGAGCTTGGCCAACAGAGAGCCATCGACCGCTCGCTTTGTTTGCCACATCCTGCTCCGGATGCTCATCCCTCACAAGGAGCTTCTGGAAGGTGTCCAGCTAAACCAACCAGAGCTTCAGGGTGGGAGGAGAAAATACAACCAGAGAAGAGAAGCCAAGAGCAACACGGCCCAAGTCAGAGCCGTGCTCACGGAACAGCCACCGGGGTTTGGTCCATGGGTGGTAACTCCACACTCAGGGCACCTGGAGGTGGTGGGTGAAATCCCTTGGGAATTTTGCAGACAGAACTTTGTGTATCCCAGAGTCATGGAATGGCTTGGGTCTCGTTCCAATCTCCTGCCATGAGCAGGGACAGCTTCCACTAGAAGGTTTTAGGATCCTTCCAGCCACCTCCGTGTGCCTTTTCCTCTCCCTCCTTCCTTCCTCCAGGCCCTGCTCCATGTCTGGATTTCTGGGCGAGTGCCCCTCGTTGTCCTTCACCAGGGCTCCATCCCTAGATTGAGTACATTTTGGAACTCCAAGGATTCTTGGAGCTCAGAAGCAATTGTTGGGAGAGTGGGAATTTAAGCACTTGGGGTTCAAATGGCAGCTGAACTCTGGAAAAACCCTAATAGGAGGAATATCCATAAAAGGCACAGGGGACTTGGGGACTTACAAGGACCTGGGCTCTTGTGTTTTCCCAGCAGATTGAATACAGCACATTTTTTCATGGGAATGACAAAAAATGTATTAGGAAGAAAGGAATTTTAGTGGCTCAAGGGTTGTGGGAACCAGCAAAGATGCGAGAAAACCCAGCTCTGGCAGCAAGGAGTGAGGACGCTGGTCCTGGCTTTGAGGATGCAGATCCTGGCTCTAGGATGCTGGTCCTGGCTCTGAGGACAGTCCTGGCTTTGAGGACACTGGTCCTGGCTCTGAGGAGAGTCCTGGCTCTAAGGATTCTGATCCTGTCTTTGAGGACTCTGGTCCTGACTCCGAGGATTCTGGTCCTCTCTCTGAGGATTCTAGTCCTCGCTCTGAGAACACTGGTCCTGCCTATGATAATTCTAGTCCTAGCTCTGAAAATACTGATCCCGGCTCTGAGGATGCTGGTCCTGGTTCTGAGGACACTGGTCCTCTCTCTGAGGATTCCGGTCCTGGCTCTGGAAATGACGGTCCTGGCTCTGGAAATGATGGTCCTGGCTCTGAGGATTCTGGTCCTGGCTCTGGAAATGCTGGTCCTGGCTCTGATAATGCTGGTCTTAGCTCTGATGTCGGTCATTTTTATGAGAACCATGGTCCTGGCTTTGTGGATTCTGGTCCTGGCTCTGAGGGTTCTGGTCCTGGCTCTGAAAATGCTGGTTCTGGCTCTGAGGATGCTGGTCCTCTCTCTGAGGATTCTGATCCTGGCTCTGGAAATGCTGATCCTGGCTCTGAGGATCCTGGTCCTGGCTCTGAGGATGCAGGTCCTGGCTCTGAGGATTCTGGTCCTGACTCTGAGAATGCAGGTCCTGGCTCTGAGGACACTGGTCCTGACTCTGTGAATGCAAATCCTGGCTCTGAGGACACTGATCCTGGCTCTGAAAATGCTGGTCCTGGCTCTGAGGATTCTGGTCCTGGCTCTGAGAATGCAGGTCCTTTTTATGAGGACCCTGGTCCTGGCTCTGAGGATTCTAGTCCTGACTGATAATGCTGGTCTTTGTTATGAGGATTCTGGTTCTGGCTCTGAGGATTCTGGTCCTGGCTCTGAGTATTCTAGTCCTGGCTCTGAAAATACTGGTCCTGGCTCTGAGGATTCTAGTCCTGGCTCTGAAAATACTAGTCCTGGCTCTGAAAATGCTGGTCCTGGCTCTGAGGATCATCTGTGTGATAATTTTCACCCTAGGCCTTCCTGAAGACCAGCTTGCAACCAGGAAGGAACTAGTGAACAAGGAAGTATTCCATGCTATTCCTTTACGTAACCTGGGCCGTAAATAAGGTGTAGATAAGAGATCTCACTCTCTTCCTTTCCGTCACGGTTCCAGAATGGTAGATCCCTACCTGGTCTTGTTTATCTGAAGTTGAGGCCTGTATCAACTGCTGTTGTCTGCCACATGTGAGGGGAGAGTGCTGCTTCTCTCGAGGGAAGTGGTGAGATTTTGCCAGTTCTTTATTTTACTGGTTACTGGGTTTTTAGACTGTGCACACCTGTTTTGTTTCTGTCTCTTTGTGTCCTTTTTTTTTTTTGTCCTTTTTCACTTCTCCCTTCCCCTCTTCCCTTCTAGGAGGCTATTTGGGGTTTCTGGGGTTATAGGTATGTAGTATTCTCACTGTATATATCTGTTTTATATGGAAAATATATATATATTGCTATAGCTTGGCTGTTTGGTTTCGGTTTTGTTTCCTTCCCTCTCTGGGAAGTAGGCTCTGTTGTCGAGTTTTGGAGACTTGCACATCCTGGCTCTGAAAATACTGGTCCTGCCTCTGAGGATTCTGGTCCTGGTCTGAGGGTTCTGGTCCTGGTCTGAGGATTCTGGTCCTGGCTCCGATAATGCAGGTCCTGGCTCTGAGGATTCTAGTCCTGGCTCTGAAGATGCAGATCCCAGCTCCGATAATGCAGGTCCTGGCTCTGAGGATACTGTTCCTGTCTCTGAGCATTCTGGTCCTAGTTCTGAGGACACTGGTCCTGGCTCTGATAATGCTGGTCCTTGTTGTGATGATACTGGTCCTGGCTCTGAAAATGCTGATCTTCGTTATGAGGACACTGGTCCTGGCTCTGGTAATGCTGGTCTTTGTTATGAGGACCCTGGTCCTGGCTCTGAGGACGCTGGTCCTGGCTCTGGAAATGCTGGTCCTGGCTCTGAGGATGAAGGCCCTGGCTCTGAGGATGCTGGTCTTGGTCCTGGCTCTGGTAATGCTGGTCTTGCCTCTGGAAATGCTGGTCCTGGCTCTGAAGACACTGGTCCTGGCTCTGGAAATGCTGGTCCTGGCTCCGAGGATTCTGGTCGCAGTTCTGAGGACCCTGGTCCTGGCTCTGAGGATTCTGATCCCAATTCTGAGGACTCTGGTCCTGGCTCTGAGGGTTCTGGTCCTGGCTCTGGAAATACTGGTCTTGGCTCTGAGGATGCTTCGAACTCAGCCCCGTCTCTGCAAGGAACCTCCAGAAATGACAAGTTCCCACTGCCTGCCCTGAGTTTGCTCCCTGCTGCTCCAGCTGCTCCCTTCTCCACGGAGCTGCACGACCCAATGCCAAGCCCAGCACACTTCCCACTGCATCCCTGCTGCCTCCTGCCTCCCTCCTCTCCCAGGCCTGGCAGAGGCTCCTTCCCTCTCCACGCCTCATCCATCAATCGGGACGATTCCGTTCGCCCAGCCCATTTTCCTCGGCCTGTCAGTGCCCGGAGAAAACAATGATAAATAAACTGGCACTGGAGGAACTCTCTCCTGCTGCTTGATTTATCTTTTATTTGTGCTGCAATCCAAGCCCCTTCTCCTCTCCCCCTGCACCCCAACCATTAACTCTTCTCCAGCTGCCTCAGGCTGTTTTTTCCTGCCCGGAGCCCTCGTGGATTTTTCCAGACTCTTTATCACTTTTGGGTTTTGTTTAGGGCTGGATTAAGCTCCCAGGGCTGAGGAAAATCAGGTGGTACCCAAAAACACATCAGCCCTGGTGCAAGGTTAAGGAGGGGAGATTGCAGGAGCTGTTTTAAGTCCAGCCCTTAAGCCCAGCTCTAAACTGACTTTCCACATACAGAGCCTTCTCCAAGGAAGTTTTTGGAAGAAGTTTGGGACAAAAAGAGCAGAACTCCATGTGACCCTACATGAATTGCACTGTGCCAGTCAGATTCATGCCCACCTGGATCCACCAGCAGGAGAGGGCTTTCCTAGTTCTTCCCTGAATTCTGTCACCTCGATCCCACTCACCCTCGATGGTGTGAGAAGTTTCCCGGAGAATTTTCTCTGCTATTTTTTATTTCATTCTTTATAAAATCATGGAAAGGTTTTGGCTGGAAGGGATCTCAAAGCTCATCTTGTTCCACCCCCTGCCATGGGCAGGGACACCTTCCACTATCCCAGGTTGCTCCAAGCCCCATCCAACCTGGCCTTGGACACTTCCAGGGATGGAGCAGCCACAACTTCTCTGGGAAAACTGTACCAGGGCCTCACCACCCTCCCAGGTAAGAATTCCTTTCCAATATCCCATGGAAATCTACTCTGCAGTTACAGCAGAAGAGAGGGATGTTATTCTGAATTCATCATAATTTTCAGGATTGTTGTTCCCCACAAAGTTCACATAATTCTGGATGGGCCCAGGAGTCCTTCAGCCTCAATTAATCTGGGCTTAAGAAGCCCAAGCTTTGTTGTCATGTCTATCATCATCCCTGGAAGTGTCCAAGGTCAGGTTGGACACAGCTTGGAGCAACCTGGGATTGTGGGAGGTGTCCCTGCCCATGGCAATGGGTTGGAATGAGATGGCTTTGAAGGTTCCTTCCAACCCAACCCATCCCACAATTCCACAATTTGGTGCTTTTTGTCAAAACAGGGTCACTTTACCCCAAATATTTAATCCTCTCAGCCCAATATTCAATATTTATTTGTCCTGGTTTTAGGAAACTTCAGCTGGGACCCTCCAGCTGCCAAGTTCTGGGCCAGAGCCACCACCATGGAATGTCACCTGTGGAGTGACACAGCATCCCATCCTGCTTAGGCTTCCACAGCTTCTCTGGGCTACAGGGACACAGTGATTTAAAATAATCCTCATAATCCTCCTCCCTGCCCATCCTGCCAGACTTGCACCCCTTTCCCAGAAGGCTCCATGAAAACCTGCCTTGGCTGTTATTAAGATGTTCCTTCCCACACAGTAAACCAAGGAAGGCGGTTCCAGAGCACCCCGAGCGATAAAATTATATTGAATGTTTAATCAAACATTCCCCTCTTTTATTTGCCTCGGGATTGCTGGTTATTACATCATCTACATTCTTTTTCTTTTTTTTTTTTTTTAGGTGCCATAAAATTCTCTCTGGCTCTTGCAGTCTGCGAGTTTATGATTAATCAATTACTCAGAGGAGTGTTATCTATTAAAAATCAAAATGTGACACTCTGGGCACTTCCAAGTAAAAAAAGTCTCACCCAGCATGAGATTCCTGGGCTAATCCTTTTCTTCTTCTTCAGTTGCCTATTCCCAGGAATTGTGTTCAGGGGATCACAGGAGTCAATCAGTAAACAGGGAGCAGTAAAAGCGTGTGCAAGGAAAATTACTTACTTAATGATAGATGGTGCTGGAACTGATTAATTGGAGAACCTTTTCCACCAACTTTACTCAACCTGATTCGTGTTTTCCCTGGAAAAGCTTGGAGGGGGCCTGGAGCAACATGGCCTAGTGGAAGATGTCCCTGCCCACAGAAGGGGGTGGAAAAAGATGAGCTTTAAGGCCCCTTCCAACCCAAACCATTCCTCGATGATTTTTGGCTCTGCAGAAGTGAGTTGGGCCATAAATAGCAGAGCAGGGGGGTGTTGAACAGGAGCAGAGAGCTCAGAACCTCGTGGCCAGTTTCAGGAAGGATATTGAGGTGCTGGAGCAGGTCCAGAGAAGAGCAACGAGGCTGGGGAAGGGACTGGAGCACAAGTGCTGTGAGGAGAGGCTGAGGGAGCTGGGGCTGTTCAGCCTGGAGAAGAGGCTCAGGGGAGACCTCCTCACTCTCTACAACTCCCTGAAAGGACATTGTAGCCAGGTGGGGGTTGGTCTCTTTTCCTAGGCAACTATCACCAAGACAAGAGGGCTGGGTCTGAAGCTGTGCCAGGGGAGGTTTAGGTTGGATATTAGGAAGAATTTCTTTCCAGAGAGGGTAATCAGGCATTGGAATGGGCTGCCCAGGGAAGTGGTGGATTCTCCATCCCTGGAGGTTTTTAAGATAAGACTGGATGTGGCATCAGTGCCATGGTCTAGTGGATCAAGGGTTGGACTTGATGATCTCAGAGGTCCCTTCCAACCCAGCTAATTCTATGATTCCATGATTTTGTTGTGCTCACCTTCCCAGGGAACATTCCTCCGGGAGGGGATTTAAACTGTTCCTGAAAACGCCAGGCCACGGAATCCTCTCCTCCAGGGGCGTCAGGGGAGCGTGACTGGAGTGTGCCGGGGATCATCCCAAGGCTGCTGTCAGCAGCGCAGCGAGCAGCCTTAATTAGTGCCAACAACCCCAAATAAACGGCAGGCTCGGAGTCCCCGCTGCCGGCTGCTCCCCCGTTTCAGCATCCTTGACAGCCCAGCGCTTCCCAACCACCTCATTCCCAACTCCGCCGGCTTGGAATTGTCAGGAAACAGAGCTCATTTAGACACGGGGAGTAATTAACCCCCTCCGTGGGTGCCCCGTCCCCCCCGGGAGCGCTGCCATCTCCGCAGAGACAGGCAGGACCGTCCCCACTGCGAGCGGCTCGTCTCTGTCTCGGGTAGCGCTCGGTGCCTCTCGTTTGTTTGCATTTCCCCGCTGCCTTTGACAGGATGAAGTCAAAAAAAGTTTTAATATTCCCCGACATGAATTTTTAATGCCCCCGGCTCCCGCTCCCGCGTCGTTGTTTGCCTGCGCTTCAGCACTTTTTTTTTTTTTTTCGGAGAGCGTTTGTTCGGATAATGTTCCGTGAAAGGGGGAAAAAGGGGAAGGGGAGGAACTTGTGCCTCTGCTCAGAGTGACCATTAAATCACATTCCCGGTGTTCCCCTCACACGAGCAGCCGCCCCCGTTGGAGGATGAATTCCCGGGGGGAATCGGGAGAGGAGGTGGGAAAAGGCATTCCAAGGAGTTTTGGTGCGGGGAGAAGTTCTGCTCTTGGTCAGCGTCCCTCAAGCTCCTCATTCCCAGGAAAGAGAGGATGAGGGGGGTAAGGAGGGGGAAAGGAGGGGTTTGGTGGGGTTTGGGATAAGGGGGAAATGGAACAGAGCTGGGAGAAGGTGGCAAAAGCCTCAGCACGGCAAAGAGAGGATGAGGGTGACAAGGAAGAGAAAAGGAGGATTTTGGCGGGTCTTGGGATGAGTGGGAAATGGAAAAGCACTGGGAGAAAGTGGCAAAGGCCCCAGCATGGGAATAGAGGATGAGGGTGACAAGGAGGAGGAAAGGAGGCTTTTGGTGGGTTTTAGGATGAAGAACAGCACTGGGAGAAGGTGGCAAAGGCCCCAGCATGGGAATAGAGGATGAAGGAGACAAGGAGGAGGAAAGAAGGGATTTAGAGGAAGAAAAGAGAAGTTTGGTGGATTTTAGGATGAGGGGAAAATGGAACAGAGTTGGGAGAAGGTGACAAAGGCCTCAGCATGGGAATAGAGGATGAAGATGACAAGGAGGAAAAAAGGAGAGTTTTAGAGGAAGAAAGGAAGGTCTGGAGGAAGACAGGAGGGTTTTGGTGCATTTTAGGATGAGGGGGAAATGGAAAAGTGCTGGGAGAAGGTGGCAACGCCCCCAGCATGGGAATAGGGGATGAAGGTGACAAGGAGGAGGAAAGGAGGGTTTTGGTGGGTTTTAGGATGAGAAACAGCACTGGGAGAAGGTGGCACAGGCCCCAGCATGACACCAGGCTGCTCCAAACAGCCATCCAAGTTGGCCTTGAACACTTCCAGGGATCCAGGGGCAGCCACAGCTTCTCTGGGAATTCCATTCCAGTGCCTCGCCACCCTCACAGGGAGGAATTTCTTCCTAATATTTAACCTGAACCTACTCTCTGTCAGGTTGAAGCCAGGAAGAACCTGATTTATCTGTAGGTTTGTGTCACTGCAACAGACCCTTCCAAGGCTGAGGCCAGGGCTGATTCAACCTAAAAACAGCTTCTGCAAAGATAAGCTCCCGAGTTAATAAGGAATGGAGAGAGGGAACATTGGGTGATCTGCAGTGATGGATGGATGCAGAGATGGATGGAGACAGGCAGGATGGATGGGCAGAATCCCTGAGAGCTTTAAACACTTGGAACTAGATGACCTTTAAGTTCCCTTCCAACCCAAACCATTCTGTGAGAAGCAAGAAGCCTCATCCTTTCTCATAAACAGATGAGCTGCTTTCAGTTGAACCCCCAAAAACAACCCCCTCCCCTCAGAATCCAGTAGCAACCACTCAGGTTTTCTCCACTTATTCCCTCTTTCAGAGTCCCTGAGGAAACTCTTGGTGAGGGATCACAGAATCATTAAGGTGGGAAAAGACCTCCAAGATCGTCAAGTCTCATTTTTTGACCAAACACCCCCTTGTCAACTAAACCAGAAAGAAAGGGAGGGTCGGTGCCCACCCTGGATGTATTTAAAGGTTCAGGTGCTTCTCACCAGCTCCCTTTGCAACACAGAAGAAATTCGGGGTCTCTGCTGTCACACCCCACCCCAGGCCTGGGTTCTCCCCTCTCGATTTACTCCTGCCTCTGTCCGTGGTGCTGAGGTCGCCCACAGGTTGTTCCTCAACCCCCTCGAGGGGGGAAACCACCTCTCTGAACCCCCACATCCCGACCCTGGGTTGGGATGGATCCAAGCATGATCCATGCACAGGTTGAGGTTGACTCTATTCCCATGCTGGGGCCTTTGCCACCTTCTCCCAGTGCATTTCCATTTCCCCCTCATCCAAAAATGCACCAAAATCCTCCTTTCTTCCTCCTTGCCACCCTCATCCTCTACTCCCATACTGGGGCCTTTGCCACCTTCTCCCAGTGCTGTTCCTCATCCCAAAACCCACCAAAACCCTCCTTTCTTCCTCCAAAACCCCCCTTTCTTCCTCTAAACCCCTTCTTTCTTCCTCCTTGTCACTCTTATCCCCTATTCCCATGCTGGGGCCTTTGCCACCTTCTCCCAGTGCTTTTCCATTTCCCCCTCATCCGAAAATGCACCAAAACCCTTCCTTTCTTCCTCCTTGCCACCTCATCCTCTATTCCCATACTGGGGCCTTTGCCACCTTCTCCCAGTGATGTTCCTCATTCTAAAATCCACCAAAACCCTCCTTTCTTCCTCCTTGTCTCCTACATTCTCTATTCCCATACTGGGTCCTTTACCACCTTGTCCCAGTGCTTTTCCATTTCCCCCTCATCCTAAAATCCACCAAAACCTTCTTTTCATCCTCCAAACCCCTCCTTTCCTCCTCCTTGTCCCCCTCATCCTCTATTCCCATGCTGAGGCCTTTGCCACCTTCTCCCAGTGCTTTTCCTTTTCCCCCTCATCCCAAAACCCACCAAACCCCTCCTTTCCTCCTCCTTACCCCCCTCACTCTCTTTTCCTGGGAATGAGGAGTGTGAGGTCGACTCAGAAGTGTTGGGCTGAAAACAGACCTGACACTCAGCTCCGTGGATTTCCAGAGCCTCTCTCTGCATCTGTGGAGTCCAGAATCCCAGGGATTCATCCCAGGGATGTCAACAGAAGCGATCTCAAGTGTCTGGGAGCAGGGAATCACCAAATGTGTCCATAATTTTTCATTATAGACTTGGAGAAGGCCGAGTTGCCTTTCCCAACACTCAATTCCAAGCCCTGATCAAACATTAAATGTCTTTAATGTCTTTTATTTTTTGAGATGGGTTTTCAACAGGGCTACAGTTTTTTTTTTTGAAAGTAAATCCTGGTTAAACAATGAACTGATCCTCACAATTCTTGTGGGCATAGGTGTAATCCCGTGGTTTTGGGATAATTCCCCCCATCACCAACAAGATATATAGGCAAGATATGGGATACACCTGAGGACACATCATGGAATCATAAAATCATGGAAGGGTTTGGGTTGGAAGGGACCTTAAGGATCATCTCATTCCAACCCCCTGCCGTGGGCAGGGAGACCAGGTTCTCCAAGCCCCATCCAACCTGGCCTCGGACACTTCCAGGGATGGGGCAGCCACAGCTTCTCTGGGAATTCTATTCCAGCCCCTCACCACCCTCCCAGGGAAGAATTCCTTCCCAATATCCCATCTAACCATGCCCTCTGGCAGTTTGAAGCCATTCCCCATTGTCTTGTCACTCCATGTCCTTGTCCAAAGTCCCTCTCCGTGTTTCTTGCCAGCTCCCTTCGGGTACCAGAAAACCACAACCAGGTCACCCCCAAACCTTCTCTTTCCCAGGTTGAACAATCCCAGTTCTCTGAGCCTTTCCTTAGAGGACTAGAATGACTCCAGCAGCAGGAACCCCGAGTCTCTGGCCCCCTGGTCTTGTTTAGACATAAATTCTCACAGGCTCAAAATTAACTTAAGGAATTTTTGCTCCGAATTGGACGATTTATGCACCAGAGTGGAAAAGAAAGTCTCTCGACTTTGTTACAGAGACCCCAAGCCTTCAAATTCCCTGTGTTCCCGTGCAGCTGTCCCTGGAACAACAATGGATTCGCTCAGCCACGAGCTGGGTGTCCTCTAGGAGAGCTCTCGGGTCGGAACATGGCTCAGGGCGGGAGTAACAGGAGCCTCCGTCTCCTTGCGATCCGAGCCCGGGGGAGCTGCTGTCGCTTCCCAGTCCCTTTAAAAGCTGGAGACAGCTCCAAATCGGGATGCCCTTGGCTCTTGTGTCTGTCAGCACTTTCCTCCTGGCTGCCTGACACCAGCCCGGGCCCAGGCGGGGTCTGGTGGTGGCGGCGGCAAACCGGGGGTTACGTTTCATACACTCTCCAGGCTCCGGGTGAGGAGATAAGGGAAAGGCGGCACAGGCTCCATTAGGGAATGTTCTTAAGTTACTTGTGTCTCGGCTCCAGCAGATACGTAATCCAGGGAAAAGCAGGTGCAGGAGAGGAGCACGGCCAGGTGGCTCCCCTTTAAAGCCCCGGGACGAGCTAAGGATAGAGGAGGAAAAACAGAGAGAGGAGCTTCACCTCCACAGGGAATGATCACCCTCTGTGTGCTGTTAAAGGATCCAGCACGATCCATGGGAATGGCAGGCACAATCCCAGCTCTGACCCTTCTCACAGCATCCAGGATAAGCTCCTGTCCCTGTTCTTAACCTCATCCTGCAGATAAACAGTGAGGATGCACCGAAGAGGGGTTTGAGCTGTATGATCCAGATAAAAGAGGGATTTCTCCTGCTGGATTCTCCTTGTACGTGGTCCTGTAGGAGAGGGTGGAATTAGCCTTCCCTAATTTTAAGGAATGGAAGGCCCTCATGTGCAGCTGAGTTGTCTGGACCCCCAGGACAGTCAGTGAAATATGGTCAGGGCTCCTCTGACCCAAGGAGGAACCTGCTCCAGTATGAGACCACTCATATCCCGATATCCACGGAAAACTCAGATCAAGGAGAGGTTAATGGATTGCTGGGCACCTAAAATTAAGGAAGGTTAACTCCTCTCCTCAGCTAGAAGTGAAAGAGGTCTCAGATGAGACCCAGCAAGTTCCTAGACGCAATTCCCTTCTTTCCCAAGAATTTGGAGCAGAAATACTAAAAGCTGCCATTTATGGGTGATTAAAAGAATTAAACACCCCACTGCAGGACGTGCCATGTGCCAGCAGCTTCTCTTCAGGTCTCTCTGCACCAGACCTGCTTGCAGGCATCTGATTTCACCCCCGAGCACAGATCTGGGAGGGGAAAAAAAAAAAAAAGATTAAAAAAAGGAAAAAAAAAAAAGGTGCTGCATTTTTTCCACCTGGGAGGGCCTGGCCTGGCTCCCTTTGTGATTCACACTTTTTTAAAGCCATTAGACTCTCCATAAATACCCTGGTAACAATCAAGTGGCTCTTCTTTAACAGACAGCCAGTGACATCTCCGTGGAGCAGGAAGGAGACACTTCCCACAGAGCCGCCCTTCGGATGCTCGGGGAGATGTCACATCACGTCCCCCTCACTCCTGGCCTGATTCAGCTCTTTTTCCTCTTGCCCTTGTAAATCAATCCCTGCAGCCCTCAGTCACTTGTCTGTTGTTCTTATATGAACTCCCTGCCGTTTTGACAGGATCTTTCTGGGAAGGAGAAGGCCGGGAACGGGCGCAGCTTTCTGGCTGCATTAACGTCGAAGCCTCGCGGGCCCTGCGGGAATTTTGGTCTTTTCGCTGCTCATTGTTTCCAGGAGGCTCTTGCTGGTGAAGTGGTTCCTTGACTGGGAGCTGAGATGTGCAAAACAAGGCAAACAGGGGCTTTGCCCAGACTTTAAGTCTGGTCTTATACAATAAACATGCCTGGAATGTCCCCTGATTCCAGGATAACCAGCACTGAACAACCCACAGCTGTACCGGGAAAATCCCTTCCCTTTCCAACCAGATGTCCAGGGCAGGGGAGTTGGAATTCCATCATCTTTAAGGTGCCTTCCAACCCAAATAATTCCATAATTCTATGTGCTCTGTGGTGATAATGGCAGGTGGCTGGGCATGATTCCTGATTCCTGGGAAGCAATTGGAGAAAGCCAAATTACCATAGACCATTAACATGATTTGTAGGATCATGCGTGGATCTGAACTTGGTTTTCCTATGGAAGACGCTGTTTGGCTTTGGAGAATCCCAAATAAATGACATCTGTAGCCCTTCCCTTGTCCACTGAGGTGGTCACTCCATCCTGGAAGGCCAGTGGGCTGGTCAGGCAGGACTTGTCCTTGGTAAAGTCCTGCTGGATGTATCAAACCACCTCCCTGTCCTCCACATGCCTCAGCACAGCTTCCAGATCCAACCATTCCATGATTTCCCCAGGCACAGAGGCTGACAGCTCAATAGTCCCCAGAGTCCTCCTTTCCACCCTTTTAAAACATTTTTTAAATGATAATTCCCCTTTTTCCAGTCACCAGGAACTTCACCTGATTGCCGTGACTCCTCAAACATCCCAGAGAGCGGCCTGGCAGCTCCATCAGCCCATTCCCTCAAGTCTTCCTGACCCAATCCCTAAAAAACCACTCAGTCCTTGGCCTTCCTGACCCCATCCCTAGAAAACCACTCAGCTTTCCACTCTTCCCAGGATCCCTGTCCCTGCTTCCACTGCCTGTTCTTCTTCTCAACTCCTCCATGATGGTTTCTTTCCTTCCTTTCCCAGTTTCTCAGAGCTCTTGATGAAAATCATCCTGAAAGACCTTTCAGATCCATTCTCCTCCCTCGTCCCCATGGTCAGTATTCCAGAGGGGAATTCCTTTGGAAGCAGAGTTGCTCTCACCAGAAGATGAGCCCTCCCCAGGGTCAATCCTCACCATCATCGTGTTGAATTAAAGCCCGTGGCGGATGGAAACCCTGTTCTGCTGATTCCATATATTATTGTGGATTAAAGAGTATTAATACCCTCAAAAAGCTGGGAAATAAGGAAACAAGGAAACAACAACTCCTGCTTTCCTGAGAGCCATATTTCTCCCTCCTCCCAGAGACATGGTGATGGACAACGAATTCATCAATCTGTCGTTTAAGATTGTTCGCTTGACGGCTCCAAAATGCATCTTAAAAAAACCCAACAACAACAACAACAAAAAACCCTTAACATTAAGGGCTTTAATAATTTAAGTTCCTCTTAAATATGCCCTGCAATTCAAATCCTTGGAGTGGCTTAAACATTTGAAAGGAGTTCAATGTGGACAGCGATTTAAAGGCGAGATGGATGGGTTCCATTTGGCTGGGAGGCCTCGGACCTGACATCACTTTGCACCGGGAGCCTCCAGGGATGTCCAGATGAAACAGGGATTAAGTGGATGGGAGAGGGATGCAGAGATACTGCCAGGACAGTCCACAGTGGGTGAAGGAAGGACTGGGAGGTGTTAGGACTGGTTTTGGTGGCCGGCTGAGCTAAAATCTCTCTGTGGGGAGACATCTGGGATGACCTGAAAAGTGGTAAAAGGACTTTTCTCTTTCCTTCTTGGACTCTTGTTGAAGAAAAGGAGAAATGTAATCTAATGTAAATATATTATTTCATCGTAAAAGAGATAGCTAAGTTGTTACCTACATATGTATGTGTGTAAATAAATCTTGTAAGTATTTTCCCCTTCCCCCAATGCTGAGTAGTTGTGTTTTATCTGAAAACCCTCTCACACTGGGGCAAATTGGGGGGGGGGGGGGCTTGAACTTGGAAATTGGATTTCTGAGGGTCTCAAACCACCACACGGTGAGATTCGGATCCCGGTGTTCTCTCTGACCAACCCCGAGCTTCCTCTGCTGTGGAAAAACGACCTTGTGGGTTTGTAAAGCAGGATGGCTTCAGAACCAGGCCCATCTCAGGTATAATTTGTCAGGATCACAGAATAATGTAAGTTAGAGAAGACCAGTGAGATCACAGAGCTCAAGTGTTAACCCAGCACTGCCAAGGCCACCATTAAACCACGTCCCCAAGTGCCACACCCACATGGCTTTTAGATTCCTTCGGGAATGGGGACTCCATCACTTCCCTGGGCATCTGTGCCAGGGCTGGACAGCCCTTTCCATGAAGAGGTTTTTCCTGATATCCAACCTAAACCTACCCTGGTGAAACCTGAGGCCATTTTCTCCTTCCTGTCCCTTCTTACCTGAGAGAAGAGACAAACTCCCACCTGAATCCTCCCTTCTGTCAGGCAGTTGTGGAGAGTGAGAAGGTCCCCCTTGAGCCTCCTTTTCTTCAGGCTGAACATCCCCAGCTGCTCCTCATCCAACCCTTCAAGCGGGACAAGACACCCCACCAAAATTCCAGTTTTCTCTCCTTTAACCATAAAGAGAAATGGATCAAATTAATTTTCAGGGAAAATTCTGAGAGGGAAACACCTGAGGTACCTCCACTGCAGCATCAAGAGTGGTCAGGTGGAATCCCTCTCCAGCACCAGAGCAGATCAACATCACCATGGATTTCTCTCCCATCAACACTAATCTTATGGAAATTGCCCTGGAATCTGATCTCTGTTGGTTTTGACACATTATTGTTCATTCCCACTTATTTTAGATCTGAGACTGATCCAGCCCCAGCACTTTGAGGTATCAACCTGTTGTTCATAGACACATCAGGGTATAAATAATGGCAATGAGGTGATCACCCCAAAGAAAGGAGATCTCAAAAAAAACCCCAAACCTCTAACGTAGCCCAAATTTTCCCATCTGGAAGTCGTCCCTTGTGACCAAATCTACCTGTCAACCCAACCCAGGAGCTGCCACCTTCTCTAAACTTCCTACCCAAGGCTTCAACGTTATCCCAGCACATTCCAAAGTGATCATCCCATCCCAGCCCCAGCTCACCAGAGGCTACTCCTTTACTGACTGGAGATTAAACGATCATCACATCACATTTCCTTTCCCCCCATTCCCAGCAGTTCCATTACTCTCCATAATCACCCACGAGCTCCCATTCCTCAGGCGCCGCCACCGCTCTCCCCTCCCGTATTTCACCATCGAAATCGCGAGTGAAACCCACGTCACCGAGAATTAATTTGGGGAAGACAATGTTTAGATTAACCATTCATTTATTGACTTCTGTTTGCCGGGTCAGTCTGGGAATTTATGCTCCCCCGAGATCCACGCATTGACCTCGGTTTCATCCCGGGTCAATATTCCCTTCCCGGGTCAATAAATCTTGGGAGCCACCGTAGCAGGAGTCAATAATATCTGCATATTCTTATATGTTGTCAGAGGCTTGGTAACACACAGTTTGGTGTCTGGGAGGTGAGGGAGCAGGAGAGACACGCCGGGAATTCTTGCTCGACAGCTCTGTTTCCATCTGGCAGTGGAGAAAATTGTTGGTTATGTTGTTTATTTGTGTGCAAATATGTGACTGTCCCATCATGTGGGGACAGAAAAGACATGGAGGGTTGTAGGTTCTGGACCTAAAAAAATTCCAGTGTCTGTGGACAGGTGTGGGACAAGTCAACGGGATGGCATAAAATTATGGAATGCAAAGAGCGGGCACCTTGTGAACACTCAGGAGAGTCTCCGTGACCAAAAAGTGAATTTTATGCTGGGATTGAAAAGGGAATGAAGAGGTCACTTTGTAGAAGCTCGTGGGAGGTTTCTTCCAAGTCAGGGGGAAGCATCAATCCGTCTGCACGGAAATGTGCTCCGTTAGCAATAACTCCCGGGGCTGAGCAGAGATGGGAACTGGTCTCCTGGCCGGGAGCGAGGGACGAGGGGCGGGATGGAGACAGACTGCTGAGAGCTCAGACGGGCAAAACGAGGAGCTGACACACTAAAATGCATCCCAAATCTGCCAAAGCAGGAAGAAAACTGTGTCCAGAGGCTCCAGGATCGAGATGTCGTGATGGAGCGAGTCATTTATTGATGGGCAGTCCCAGTGCTTGCTGTGCTCTCTTTCCTCCTGCTGGCATTCCTGGGAGTCTGAAATATCCATGTCCCTTCATTTTCCAGCCTCTTCGTCCCCATCTCTTTGTGGGCAGCCTTCATTCCACTCTGGATTCTTTTACCCTGCTGAGTATTCACAAATATCTCAGGAATTTAATTATTTAGAGCCCTCTTTTCCTGTCAAACCTGAGAAAATCTGGGAATTCAGAACTTACAGGCAAATAAATACACTTAAACAACCAGTTCCTGTCTCCCTCCTCCTGGTTATGCCAAGGACACACTTGAGTCTCCACATGAAGGTGGACTTGGCCCTGAAAGACCTGAATTCCAGCTTTAAGCATTGTTCTGCTTCCCAAGTTTCCCTTTAAATCAGGGAAAGGTGTGTCTGGAATGGGATTTCCCTCTGGCCTCTCCCGAGCTCTGCTGTTTGTTGGATGGACAATATTCATCTGGTTTGTTGTTGGGTTTTACAGGAATTTTATAGTAAAAAACTCTTTGAAATATTGATAATACATAGACATAAGAATAGGAATATTTGCCATTAAAGAGAAATCCTGAAGGATTTTGAACCATATTCCAAGTCAACCCTTCAAATTATCCAGAGACACGTGCTGGGTGAGGCAGGTGATACACTGAAGATATTCCCAGCTGGAGGGTGAGGGAGAGCCAGGAGGGTGTGGATCCACGTGGCAGAGGGCTCAGAGGGATTTATGGAACGTAGAAGGATCAGTGCCAAGATCCTGCAACCCAGGGATGGGAGGGATACCCCTGGTTTGGGAGCTGTGACACACTGGGATCTGCTGTGCCAAGCTGAGGATGGAATTTCCCTCCGGAGACGCCCGGAGAGGAAAAACACCACACCCGTGGAACAGAAGTTGGAACGTTCCTTCAAGGAATTCTCCCTGTGCTGAAGGTGCCCAACGTCCAGCAGTGCCCAGATGTTACACCCAGACCTCACAAACCTTCCAGAATGGAATTCTCTTGGAGCCACAGCCAGTCCCACGTGTTTTCCTCTTCCAGGCAGGAGCTCCAGGCTCTGCTTTGCAGGACAGGAACTCCTTCTGCTTCCCGGATCCCGGCTTTATCCCTGCCTCCCCCATCCCTGGTGCTGCTGAGCTTTCATCCCAAGGACTTTCCCGGGATTCATCTCCCCCTAGGCAAGGAAAACAAATGGATTTCAAGGAAGATTTTTCCAAGCAAGTCCTTTCCAGCCATTCCTCTCCAGCCATTCCCTGGCTGGGGAAGCCCAGCTGTTACCTGCTGTCTTTCCCTCTGGAAGCAGGGGCCTGGATCCTGCCAACCACTAATCTTCCAAGGCTCAGGTCCTTCCTGACAGAGCAAATGATCTGCCAGGCCCAGCTTAATGGAATTGTAATTGCCAATTAAAAGCTGTCCTGTTAATTGCAGCAGCTCTAAGGTTTGAGTGGGGGCCACTGTGAGTTCCTCAAGTCTCTGCTGCTCAGATTGACGGTCTCCCCTCAAGGAATTGGATTTGGGAATAGCAGATGTCTCCTGAGCCCAGAATTCCCCCCTGGCTCTTTCAGGATAACGACCCAGCTCCAAAAGAGGGAGGAAGACAAGGGAAGGTGAGAAGGGGCATAATTTGGTGTCACCGTCGGGCGAGGAGTGAAAAAAGGAGGAGCCATCCAAGATGCCATCAATCCAGAGGGATTGATGGATACTGGGGAAAAAGCTCTGGGAGAGAAAACCTGGAGATTTACTAATGCCACTGATGCCTTAACCAGCAGATCTGATAATTTACTGCACCTCCAGAGCTTCCAGCTCTGCCTTTGTCCAAACACAACAGGCTCATTCCGTCAATCCAAGGGACTTTTCAGTTTTTCTTTCCAAAAAAACAGAGGGAAGAAAAGGGAATTTTTTCTCTCAAAATCAAGAGTGTGGAAACCATGTGGGGTTGGGGTTTTTTTACAGGAACAAAAGAAGTTTTGAACTTTGAAATGACAGCCAAGCTCCACAATTCCCTCAGAATCCCAATTCCCTGTTGTTATTTGTGTGACTGCTTCTACCTGTGCAAAGCAGGTGTTTGGCTGTTTAATTCCACGTTTTTCCTGGATCTCTGGGTAAAAACAAATCCTGAGTTTGTTACTTAAGCTCAGGTAAGCACAGAGGTTTGAGCCAAGCTCGCTTAAGCTCAGGTTTTGCCATGACCGAGTGGGATGCGAAGGAAAACCAGGGGTTACGTGATACAAAAATTCTCTCATGGGATCTTGGCATCCTGGAAATATTCAAGGTCAGGTTGAATTGGGCTCTGAGCAACGTGGGCTGGTGGAAGGTGTCGCTGCTCATGGAAAGGGGTTGGACTGGATGGTCTTTAAAGGTCCTTTTTGACCCAAAACATTCTATGGTGAAGGGTCTGGAGCACAAGTGCTGTGAGGAGCAGCTGAGGGAGATGAGGAGACTCATCCTGGAGAAAAGGAGGCTCAGGGGGGACCTTCTCACTCTCTATAACTCCCTAAAATGAGGGTGGAGCTGGGAGGGGTCGGGCTCTGCTTCCTGAGAACCAGCGACTGAACAAGAGGAAAGGTCCTCAAGCTGCACCGGGGGAGGTTCAGGTTGGACATCAGGAGGAATTTCTTCATGGAAAAGGTTGTCAGGCATTGGAACGGGATGCCCAGGGAGGTTTGGACTTCCCATTCCTGGAGGTGTCCAAGGAAGGCCTGAATGTGGCACTCAGTGCTCTGGGCTGGGGAACAAGGTGGGCATCGGGCATGGGGTGGACTCGATGGCCTGGGAGGTCTTTTCCAACCTCAGCAATTCCATGATTTATTGAGGTAAGGATGGCTCAGGCACACAGGTCCTTCTGAAGACAGTCACCATTCCACCATTTTGCCTTGACTTCTTCCTCACTTCCATAGGCTGTAATCAAGGAGACCTTCCTGGACGAGGGTGGTGGAAGAGCTCCACTCCGTCCCCACGGGGAAAGGCTTCTCGTGTTGACCGTTTGGAGCCTTTCCCGATCCATCCCAGCTTTCCCACGGGAACATCCTGAGTGCCTCCCCTCCCCACCAGCCAGGCTGGGACCCTGCTTGAGTGCACTTATCCCTGGCTGCTGCCAGGAGCCCTCAGATCTATAGCAGGAGGAAATGAGCTCTTTGGCCGGGCTTGGGAGACATCCATCTGCCGGAACATCTCCGGTCAAGCCGAGTCCGAGGGGCCCATTTATCAGGGGGGCTTGGAGAGACAAAGTGCTGCCAGGGGACAGGTCACCAGCATGTCATTTGTCTTCCCTTGCTCTTGGGTTCGTGTTTTCCCTTCCCCATTTGGAGCAGGGAAAGTCTCTCCAGCAGAGAAATCGCCACATCCCCGCTCTGCTTGGGCTGCTCTTCCAAGGAAAAGACCCTTCTGCCACTTCCCTGGTTTTATCCTGCTTTTCTCATCCCATCTGTTCATCTCCATATCATCCCACCAAGGACCAAAGTCCTTCCACAGGTTGGATGTTTTCCCTCTGAACATTCTTTTCCGACCTTCTCCTCGACGCCTCAACCTTCGTACGTGGAGCCACGAAGGGCCTCGGAGCTTCTTTGCGCCCAGTGACACCTCTGGAGGAAACTTGGACACTTTCCTCCTGAATCCACATGTTCTGATAAAATTCCAAAGGAATCCTGGAATGGTTTGGGTTGGGAAGGACCTCAAAGATCATCCAGTTCCAAACAAAGTCCATGGGAGGCTGAAAGGAAATCCATGGAAGTGGGGTCGGTTCCCTCTCTGTGTCCTTTTTTTCTTTGCCTAAACCTCTCTCTTTTTGTTTGTCTTCCTTTTTCCTTTTTACGTGGAACTGGAATATCCTTTCCTGCAACTTTCAGCATCGAGATCCCAAGGGACGTTGTGGCCATTCCCTGAGAGCTTTTCCACCCACAAAAACCAGGAGAAGGAGGATGGTTTTACCCTTGGGATTGCTGGTACAACCCACCTTTCCTTCAATTAGTCTTCTCCAGCCTCTCTCCCTCTCCATCTGAGATCCTGGACCACTTCTTTGGATAAACATCACCTCAGGAGTTGGGAAAATCTCACTGACAACGTGGCAGGTCCTGCTCAATTTACAAATCTGGGGGATTTAAGGGGTTTTCTTTCCGTTTCCTTGAGATACCACCACCTTGACTGATGTCTCTGTCTCACCTTCTCACTTAAATCCTGAATTTTTATCATGTTTTTGGGCAGTTGGATGTGTCTGTAAGTCCTGGTAGTTTGGGATGAAGGGAAAGCATCACCTTCTGCAGTCCTAACAACCCCAAATCAGTGACTGAGTCCCCCAAGTCATGAATGTACCTAAAATCCATGATATTTTCAAAAGAAAATTAATATCAGGTTCATTTTTATTTTATTCCCTGTTTTTAAGTCTTGAAGTTCCACATTTGAATGTGTGTCTTCCCAATCAGGTCAATTGGGAAATCAGGTCTAGAATGCGACCTTATAAAAATAATAGGAATTTTTTAAATAGGAATTTTTAAATTTTTTATTTTATTATTTAAAATTTTATTTATCTTATTTTTAATTTTTTTATTTATTTTATTTTTAATTTTTTATTTATTTTATTTTTAATTTTTTATTTATTTTATTTTTAATTTTTTATTTATTTTATTTTTAACTTTACTTATGATTTAAAATTCTCAATAAACGTGACACGGGAGCTGGTGCAAGAGGTAGATTCTCCTCCCAAACCAACTCATGGAGTTTTTGAGATTGTTTCACAAAAGAGGGATGTTGAGGATTCCATTAATGGTTTCAAGGGGAGGTTTTGTGCACATCCTTGGAAAAGAGATCTCCTGGAAGTTATTAGATGGACAAGTGACAACAGACTCAGGAAATCCCCTGGAGCCTGGGAGGTTGTTAGGAGAGGTTTGGCCTCTCCTGAATTTTCCCACTGGAATTGCTTAGGGCCACCATTGGAAAGAGGGCTCTGGCCCTTTCTGCTCTGGTGAGATCCCACCTGGAATGTTGCTTCCAGCTGTGGGATTCCCAGCTCAGGAAGGACATGGAGCTGTCGGAACCAGTCCAGAGGAGGCACCAGGATGATCAGAGGGATGGAGCAGCTCTGCTGGGAGGAAAGACTGGGAGAGTTGGGATTGTTCAACCTGGAGGAGAGAAGCTTTGGGGTCACCTAACTGTGGCCTGAAGGGAGCCCAGAAAGATGGGAGAGACTCTTTCCAAGGGTCTGGAGTGACAGGACTAGGGAATGGCTTCATATTGAAAGAAAAAAGGTTTAGATTGGAGATTAGGAAGAAATTCTTCCCTGGGAGGGTGGGGAGGCCCTGGCACAGGTTGCCCAGGGAATCTGTGACTGTCCCATCCCTGGAAGTGCCCAAGGCCAGGTTGGCCAGAGCTCTGAGCAACCTGGGATACTGGGAGGTGTCCCATTGCACGGGGTTGGAATTCTGTGATCTTTTAGGTCCCTTCCCACCCAAACCATTCCACAATTCTGCTCTCATAAATCAGTGAAGTTGGAAGTCTGGAGAGTGCCCGTGTTGCCTTTGGCTCCTTGGACACCATCCCATCATCCCCTCATGGAGCTGTTTCTAACTGGAGTTTTCAGCCCTTCAAATTGGGGTGTTGGGAACTTGAGCCAGTGCTGCAGAAATGCCCTAAACCTGTGAAAGCCATAAAGTACCAGCCCAAGGCATCACAGGGGACTCATTTCCCTCCTGGGGAAGCTCCAGGAAACACCTTCTCTGCCTGGTTCTCCTCTGCCTGTCAAGGTCTTTGGTGGGGGATTTTATCAACAAGGACGTGGGAAGGGGTGGTTTGAGGAGTTTTAGCAGAGTTCATCTCCCCCTCTTTGGGCAAACGGACATCCTCGAGCTCCAGGGATGCTCCACAGGGAAAACCAGCAGGCCCTGGTCCCACCTGGAGTGCTCAGACCCCGGTGTTGGTGGTGGGCCCCAAGTTCACATCATTCCCTTCACACAATCGGGATCAGCTACAGCTCCCTGCCCTCCTCACAAATGGATCCCGGGGTTTTCCCTCTTTTCTACCCTCCCACATCCCCATCCCACCACCTTGCAGGCCTCAGTCCTACAAGGAAACATCCCATGGCATGGTTTAAACCAGTAAATCCTAGTGCTTTCCCTCTTTCCTCCCTTCCAACATCCCCATCCCACCACCCTGCAGGCCTCAGTCCTACAAAGAAAGATCCCATGGGATGGTTTAAACCTGTGACTAACAAATGGCTTCACCTTCTTAGGGATGTTTGGTGACCGTGGAGGAGGCAGAAAAGGAATGGAATGGGTGGGAATGGAATGAGTGGAAAAGGAATTGGTGGAAAAGGAATGTTGCTATGGACAATCTAAGGCCTTGAGTCTTCCTGTGGGTGTCAGGGAAGGAAAAGGGGTGATTTGGGGAATGTCTGTGCCTCTCCAAACAAAACCAAGCCTCCTGCAGGGCCCCTCCTGGCTCCAGACAGGACACAGCCCAATCCCATAAACCCCTCTGGACTGAAGCAGCAGCTGGGATCTCTCTGGAACATCCTGCAGGGATCATCTCAGCCTTAAAAAAACAAATTAATCCTTCTTCCAGGTATTACACACCCCTCCCCCAGAATCCCAGACACATCCCTCCTGCTACTTCCCTGAAGTACCTGACTTCCAAATTTTTCTGCCCTTGGCTGATTCCATGCCCAACAGGGAGGGTCAGGCAGGGAAACGGCACATCCCGCTCTCAGCTCCTTTGGGAGAGCTGGACCTGCTGCCTGATAATCCTTCTCCCTCCCCAAAAAATTGCCTCAGGTCTCCAGGTTTGTAGGAAAAGTGCCTGGAGGGCACAGGGCTCGTTAGAACACGAGACAGGCTTGGATATAAACATTCCTGGCAGCCAGAGGATTCCAGCAATCCCAACCTGCTCCCTCTCACCGGCTCAGGTCTGTGTCAGCTTTTTCTTTGTTGTTTCCTTTAAGCAGCTTTTGGAATTGATGCTACTGAGGGGGGGGGGGGGGGAAAAAAAGAAGAAGTCTAAAAAAAGCCCAGAAAAGGCTTGCGAGGCATGTAGGGACTGGGCTCTGCTGGGTCTGGCACAGGGATGATTTGCACTCCTGGAGAATTCCCTGTCCAGGATATCCAGCCCTGCCCTGTGTCCTCAGACCCAGGCAGTGCCTCTCCTGGGGCTTTTCCTTTCCTGGGATCCCAAAAACCTGGACAGCTACACATGGGCAGATTTTGGAGCCCTGGGGGTGCTGGCAGGAGCCTCCACTCACACACCCCCACAGGCACACACAGAAACCCCCAAAATGTGGCCAAATAAACTCATTTTCCACCCTGGGCACCCAAACATCCTCCAGCACCTACCCTGTCATCTGCTACTCCAGCCCATCACCTGTGTGTAAATCCCATGGAATAAAACCCCTCCATGATCCCTCCACCTTGGGCCTTTCCCAGGTTCGCAGGCAGTGCCTCTCTTGAGGTTTTTCCTTTCCTGGGATCCCAAAAACCTGGACAGCTACACATGGGCAGATTTTGGAGTCCTGGGGGTGCTCACAGGAGCTTCCCCTCACACACCCCCACAGGCACACAAAATGTGGCCAAATAAACTCATTTTTCACCCTGGCCACCCAAACATCCTCCAAAACCCACCCTGTCATCTGCTAATCCATCCCTACACCTCTGCGATGAGCTTCCTATGGAATACAAACACCCCCAGCGCTCCCTCCACCCTGTTCCACTCCTGGGGTGCCATGCGGTGCCCCTCTTGGGCTTTCTCCTCCCCTGGCATCCCAGAAACCTGGACAATTACACACGGGCAGACTTGGGTGTCCCTCCACCCCATTCCACGTGCTCCCGGCTCCTCCAACGCTCCCGGCAAAGCCGAGCTCACGGGAAAGCTCCTCACACCCTAAAATCTCCTCCTAAAGGGCTGAGGATTCCACCCCGCATCCCGCCGTTCCCCCAACCTCTCCAAGAGCCTCTTCCACCCCCAAAAAAAACCCGTCTTCTTCTCCCGCAACCACTAGACGGCAGCTGCGGCTCGTGGAAACGCTCTTCCCGGGCATCAGTCGATGGGATCATTTGTCCCACTCCCCCCCAAGTCGATGGGGCCGACACTTGGCAGTCAAGGCTCTGATTAAGATGCCACAGTTGAGTTAAAACTCGCATTAAGATTTGATGAGTCATCGATCAGCCCATCAGCAGGGACGCGGGGCTCGGGAAGAGGAGCGAAAGCTGCGGATACCTCGGGAAAAGCGCTCCAGCTGCTCGCGGGGGGTTCCGTCTTTAAATAAAACTTAGGCGAGAGTTTGAGCCTTAAAGGGATAGTGCCGGGTTTAGGCGAGACGGGGCACAATAAACGGGCTCGACGTGGGGTAATTGCGATGCCTGGGATTTAAAATTCCTGCTCCCTCGTCTCCTTTTCCAGGGGCACATCCCGGCGGAGCGGGAGAGAGAGGGGGCTGGGCCGGAGCTGAGCCTTTATAGGGATCGCCTTTATAGGGATGGGAAAGTGCTGACATCCATGGATTCGTTCCCGATTTTGCGCCGGCGTCTCTCACCGGGCCGGGAGGGATAAACAGGCGTGTGTGTGTGTCTGATGCAAATATTCCTGGCTCCAACCTCTGCCTTTGCCTTTTCAAATCGGGGAATTTATTGTGGTCGGGGGGGGGGGGGGGGGGGGGAGGTGGGGAACGAGTGAGAAGTGGCTGTGAATTGGTAGGAATTCCATCAGAGCCGCAGAAGAAACAGGGATTTCGCTGCCGGAAAAACAGTTTTCCCTTCCAACTCTCCGCTGTCACGGGAGGAGAACGTCAGGAAATACAATAAACCTGCGATAAGAACACACAATTCTTGCCTGGTTTGGTTTTTACACATTCTGGAGTGAACAGGCACGTGAATCCCGTGCGTGGCAGGTGGAGGAAAACCCGTTCCCAAATCTCTGCCTCCTCCTTGTCCTTAAGGAAAGGAGACAGAAAAACCCCCGGTCCACACCCTGCTCAGAAATAATAATAATATTCTGAGCTGCCACAGGAATAAATTCACACTTCCAAAGTAGTTTTGGGCTCTGATATTTCCCTGCAGGTTTTTCCCGAGGATTTTCTGTCCGGTTTCTGCCAATACTCAAATAAAACCCTTGATTTTGAGGCTTCTTCCAGTGAACTCAGAGCCTCCCACTAAAATTTGGGACACATTTCCCTCCTGGGAAAGGCCCTTTGGGTTTGTTCTGCCCAAAGGAGGTGAAGGATGGCAGTGCAAATTGATTATTGGGAACTGAGGAATTCTTTTCTATTCCCTCAGCAGGTTTGGCTTCCGAGGCCATGGGGATAAACAGGGACATGCCCTGTGTCCTCTCCTGGCATTCCCTCCTTTCAGCTCCACCTCATTTAGGAGCAAAATCCCCAAGGAATGTTATTTTCCATCGGAGTTCTGGGCTGTTTTCTGCCCATGACTCCCATATTTTTATTTAAGGTGAGTACCCAGCTGGAAAACTGCTGGAATATCGATATTTTTAGGCCAAAAAAAAGCACTGACGACCCTGCTGAAGGAATAATAAAAGCCTGATTTCTTCTTGCAAGGCAGCAGGGCTTCAAACCACCTGGAAAGGGAAGTCCTTTTTCCTTCATCCATGAATTTTGGGATCTGAGAGCCCCAAGGCAGCAGCTTCAGAGGGACACATTTCTTCCCAATTAATCCATTTGATGGTCATTAATCACCTTTGCCTCTCCTATCCACGAGTGCACATGGGTAAAGAAAAAAAGAAATATAAAATCTAAATTAAAAATAATAATAATAATAATAATAATAATAATAATAATAATAATAATAATATATCTTAAAAATATATATGTTGCTACGAGAAGAGCAGGGAAAAGCCACCAGGAAGCCTGGAATGACTTTGGGAGCAGCTGCCTGAGCTGGAAAATGCCATTTTACTCTGCTTGCAACTCCTGCCACGGCCCAAATCTCAACTTTATAATCCAATCTCTTATTAAATCCCAGGGTTTAACCCCAAACACTGGGAAGAAACCAGGGGGAGCTGCACCAGGATTTTTTCCCCTGGCATTAAAAAATGTTTGGCTGCTTTAAAAGCAGAGCAAAGACACTTTAAATAACTCATTTGATAATTTTCACACCAAAAAAACCAACCTCTAAATCACCAGTCAGCCTGATCCCAAGATCACTTATTTATTATATTTATATATTTATATTTTATATATATTTATTATATTTTTGTGGTGACAAGGAAATGTTTTCTGGTGGAAAATTGCCTCTAAAAAAAGATTGGAGCGGCGTTTTGTGGTGTTATCCCAAAGGCCCAGCTTCCAAAAACACCAGGATGGGTCCAAACTGCATCTCTAAGGAAGGTTTTCCCAAGTTTTTGTTCCAAGGGGGGAGAAATTTCGGGCAGTGGAGAGATGAGAGTCAGGAATTGAGGGTTAAAAACATCATGAAAAGTGGTTTGAAGGAAAAAATCGGCTCCCAGAGCTAAAATTGAGGAGGGAAATGACTCCAGTCCCAATATGCCATCATGTCTTGCAGTTTTTATGCTGGATGGGAAGGAAAAACAAACAGAGGCAGGAGGGCAGTGGAATAAAAGGGAAATCCTGCTATTCCAGAAGCTGGAATTTCAAGCTGAAAAGCTGGGGTTGAAGGATTTAAGCTGAAGGAGGGAGATTTAGGTGGGATATTGGGAAGAATTTTTCCCTGGGAGAGTAGTGAGGTGTTGGAATGGTTTTCCCAGGAAGCTGTGGCTGCCCCATCCCTGGAAGTGTTCCAGGCCAGGTTGGAGCAACCTGGGATAGTGGGAGGTGTCTCTGCCCATGGCAGGGGCTTGGAAGTGGATGATCTTTAAGGACCTTTCCAACTCAAATCATTCCATCATCCTACAAAAGGCTTGGGATGAAAAAATCCCTGGAGATTTCACCCACCACCCACTGCCAACCTGCAAAGTCACTTCCAACCCAAACCGTTCCATGATTCCACAAAAGGCTTGGGATGCAAAAATCCCTGGAGATTTCACCCATCACCTACTGATGACTTTGAGGTCTCTTCCAACCCAAACCATTCCACAACTTCCACAGGGAAAAAATATGAAATATCCCACAACCTGATTTGATAACGGATTTTTATGATGGAGTTTTGTTTGGATGTCAACCCAAACTATCCCATGATTTCACAAAAGGCTTGGAATGCAAAAATCGGTCTGCAAAATCCATAAAGATTTCACCCATCACCTACTGATGACCTTTGAGGTCACTTCCAACCCAAACCATTCCATCATTTCACAATTTCCACAGGAAAAAAAAAATGAAATATTCCACATGGATTTTTCTGATGGATTTTCATGATGGGTTTGGGTTTTTTTTGGAAGTCAACCCAAACTATTCCATGACTCCATGAAAGTCTTGGAATGCAAAAATCCAGGGGCGTTCCACCCGTCTCCTACCGACGACCTTGGAGGTCATTTCCAACTCAAACCATTCCACGATTTAACAACTTCCACAGGGAAAAAAATATGAAATATCCCACAACCTGATTTGATGATGGATTTTTATGATGGAGTTTTGTTTGGATGTCAACCCAAACTATCCCATGATTTCACAAAAGGCTTGGAATGCAAAAATCGGTCTGCAAAATCCATAAAGATTTCACCCATCACCTACTGATGACCTTTGAGGTCACTTCCAACCCAAACCATTCCATCATTTCACAATTTCCACAGGAAAAAAATAATGAATTATTCCCAAACTATTCCATGATTCCATGAAAGCCTTGGAATGCAAAAATCCATGGGCATTCCACCCATCTCCTACCAACGACCTTGGAGGTCATTTCCAACTCAAACCATTCCATGATTTTACAATTTCCATTGGGAAAAAATTAATAAAATCACACAACCTGATTTTTATGATGGATTTTATGATGGAGATTTTTCGGAAGGAATCCCCGTCTCCTGAGGCAGGATCCAAGGAAGGGGCTGCGGCAGGACGGGCCCGGCTTTGTCGGCAGCGGGAATCGGAAGCAACATTTGGAATGTGCCATTCCACACATCCCTGCTTTTCTCATCTCCTCCAGCCCTTCTGCAATCCTGCTGCTCCTGCTGCTATTTAGTGCTGAGGGCGGCGGAATTCCGGAACGCTTGGCCTGAATTCCATCACACACACACACACACACACACACTCCATGGAGCATCCCAGCTCAGCTCAACTCAGAGGTGGCAAAAGGAAGGAAGAAAGGAAGAAACAGAGAAAGAAAAGGAAATCCAGCCCTTTGTTTTCCAGCCATCCCGGTTTTCCTGCACGGGAAAACCACAGGGAGGAAAAGAGGAGATACAGGGGTTAAAAATTATCATCTTTCCTCTGAACCTTCCTGGTTTTTTTTCCTTTTTTTATTTTTTTTCCTTCTTTTGTTTTTTCTCCTTTTATTTTTTTCCCTCCTTTTATTGTTTCCCTTCTTTCATTTTTTCCTTTTTTAATTTTTTTTTTCCTTCTTTCATTTTTTCCTTTTTTTAAATTTTTGTCCTTCTTTTATTTTTCCCTTCTTTTATTTTTTCTACTTTTATGTTTTTCCTTCTTTTATTTTTTCCCTTCTTTTATTTTTTCCTTCTTTAATTTTTTCTTCTTTTATTTTTCCCTTCTTTTGTTTTTTCCCTTTTTTTTAATTTTTTTCCTTCTTTCATTTTTTCTTCTTTTATTTTTTCATTTCTTTATTTTTCCCTTTTACTTTTTCTTCTTTTATTCTTTCCTTCTTTTACATTTTCTCTTCTTTTATTTTTTTCTTTTTTAAAATTTTTTCCTACTTTTATTTTTTTCCTTCTTTTATTTTTTCCTTCTTTTATTTTATCTACTTTTATGTTTTTCCGTCTTTTATTTTTTCCTTTTTTAAAATTTTTTTTTCCCTTCTTTCATTTTTTCTTCTTTTATTTTTTCATTCTTTTACTTTTACCTTCTTCTATTTTTTCCTTCTATTATTTTTTCCTTTTTTTAAATTTTTTTTCCTTCTTTCACTTTCTCTTCTTTTATTTTTTCATTCTTTTACTTTTACCTTCTTTTATTTTTTCCTTCTATTATTTTTGCCTTCTTTTATTTTTTCTTTTATGCTTCCCTTTTTTTATTTTTCCCTTCTTTAATTTTTTCCAATTCTATGTTTTCCCTTCTTTTATTTTGCCCTTCTTTTACTTTTTCTTCTTTTATTTTTTCCTTCATTTATTTTTTCCTTCTTTTAGTTTTTTTCCTTTTTTTAAATTTTTTTCCTTCTTTTATTTTTTTTTCTCCCTCCTTTTCTTTTTATTCTTTCTCACACTTCCTCTTTATCTCCAACCCTCCCTGCCCTCAGCAGACATTCCTGCTGCGGAAAAGTGAATTTTGGTGTTTTTTTCCAGACCCGACCCTCTTCTCTGATGTCTCCAACTGCCCTCAGAGACCCTTGGCCTCTATTGAAGGCTCATTTTTCTGTCCCCAAAACCCCCTTTTTTTGCAAACTTTGCAGGAAAGTCATTCCCTTCCCTGCAATTCCCATCCCTTTTTCTGGATTTGGTGGAAATCAAGGAACATGTCACACTTATTTTGGGGTTCAGTTATTTTTGGGGTGTGTTGGTGAAGATGGGTTGGGAGACAGGGTGGGTCAGGCATAAAATTCCACTCTCCATGGTTTCTTCTGGTTTTTTAAGGTGCTTCATAAGCCCAATCCATCACCTAGAGGGGTAAAAGGACAACAGTCACATCCCTGGCCCTTGTGACTGCATGGATTTGGGGTCACCCCCCAATCTCTGCTGTTTCCCAGTCATTCCAGCAGCATCCCAGCATTTCAGTGCTGCTCCCAGGAACCAGCAGTAGGACAAGAGGGCTCGGTCTTCAGCTGTGCCAGGGGAGATTTAGGTTGGATATCAGGAAGAAATTCTTTCCAGAGAGAGGGATCAGGCATTGGAATGGGCTGCCCAGGGAGGGGGTGGATTCTCCATCCCTGGAGGTGTTTAAGGTGAGACTGGATGTGGCATCAGTGCCATGGGCTGGGAACCACGGCGGGGTTGGATCCAGGGTTGGACTTGATGATCTCAGGGGTCTTTTCCAACTTGGCTATTCTGTGATTCAATGATTCCATGATTCTGGATGGGACCTCTGGAAATCTCTGTTTCATTCCTTCAAGGAAGGGCAGCTTGGAGCACAGGTTTTTTGTACTAAACTTGTGGAAAAAAGATGTGATTTTTAGTTAAAAAAAAAAATCTGAAGGATTTCTATTTGCAAATTGTCATGAGAAACACTCTTCTTCTCCTGCTCTGAGTTTTTGGAAGTATCCTAACACTTTTCAAGCATCTCAAGATTATCCAGGTGAGGGCTTCCAGGAGCAACCTCTGGCTCCATCCTGGATGACTTATCATGGGAATGGCCTGAAGTCGTGTTAGAGCGGGTTTGGGTTGGATATTAGGAAAAGGTTCTTCCCCAAGAGGGTGGTTTGGCACTGGAATATGTTCCAGGTTTCCAGGGAAGTGGTCATGGCACTGCCAGGGCTCAAGGAGCATTTGCTCTGGGGCACTTGGGATGGTTAGAATTGTCCTGTGCAGGGCCAGGAGTTGAATTCAATGATCCTTATGGATCATTCAGGATATTTTGTGATTCCATGAGCCATAAACTCATCTGCATCCTTTTAAATCTCCCACAGACTTTGCTGGGAGTTGTTTAATAAATGACTCCACATTCCTGCTCCCCCAGGAAGATCTCCCATGCTCCCAACCCCCAAATGGAAGCCTTGCATCATCCCAATTTTTTTCCAGCATATCCATATCCATGATGCATATCCAACCTTGCATCATCCCAAGCTTTATCCAGCTCACCTGGGACACTCTGCAGCAAGGCTGGGAGTCCAGATAGACAGGGAGTGATGAGCTAAAAGTGTCTCCACTCCACGTGTTTCCAAACCCATTCAAGCCCCCTGGATCAGCTTTATGGATGCAAATTGGATCGACTCCCTCAACGGACCCGGCATGTTCCATGGTAGCCACAAGACCTGGTCCTCTGCAGCCTGGATTTATCCAACCAATCTCCAAGATATCAGTGATAATCTTTGCAGTTTTCCCTTCATGAATGGCCTGGAAGCTGCTCCTACAGGGAGCACCGGAGGGAAGGAATCAGATCTCCCCCTTCCCATCGCTTTCCACTGTCAGATCAGGGATGGAGCTCTTTTTTCCCCGTCTCCTTCCTTGATATTTCCAGGCATGGTGGGTTATTAACCTCCCTCAGCCTCCAGCAGAACCTGGGAGACCAAAGCAGGAAGGTTCACTTATTATTCCCCAGCTGCTCCACGCTGGGAATGTCAGGGAACGACAGGATAAGGAGGGAGAGCAAAGCAGAACGGGGGAATCCTTAAAGATTTGGCCACAAAGGGTTCTTTTTTTTACAAACAATGTCACTCCTCCAGTGGCACCAACCTCTGCTGAGTCGGAAATCCAGGAATTATTCCTTGTTATCAGCTTCCCACTGAGGGGTTTGACCTCATTAGCTCTCCCATAGTGAGGAAAGAGGGATGCCAGCCAAGGATGCGGCAGGAGTGGGAAGAACACGGAGCAGGGAATGCTAATGATGCCAAGGGCAGGGCAGAATTCCCCGTGTCTGAGTTAATAACCCTCCAGCATCCACGTTTTCCACCCCCCACAGCCATTCCAGCACTCATCCAGAGGGTGTCTGCTCTCCGAGCGCTTCTATCCGAGCCTGAATCCCACGGGAACGCTGAAATCCCTGACTTAGCAGGAGCTGGTGCCACAGGGCTGCCCAAATTCTGTGTCCATTAAGTACTTAACAAAATTCCCCGTGCCAGGCCCTGCCTCCGGCGCATCCGAGTTAATGCTCTTCCTCATTTCCAGGCCCAAAGCCAAGGCAGAGCTTGGCAGAACTGTTTTCCCTCCAATCCTTGGAGTATTTGGGTCGGGAAAGGCTGCACAATAAGCTTCTAGCTTATTAAACCCACACCTGTATCACAGTCCTGCAAATATCCAGAATTATCCCCAACAGCCCTTTGCAATGTAATTCCATGAACAAAACAGGAGGCACCGGCTCCTCCTTAGAAAAATCCACATTCTGTGCTGAGCAGGACAGCAAATTTCTACACTTTCCTGCTGCTTTGGGCTTGTTTTTCACCTTCCAGATGGTTGTTTCCAGATGCCATTTGGGATCCTCAGTTATTCCTAATCTCTGGGATATGGGAATTCTTGAGGCTCCCAAGCCTGGTCATAAACCCACTGCCTTGTCCCATCTCTGTTTTAAGGTGAATCCTACAATGTTTTCCCACCTCTGTTCTACATCCTGGATTCACCCTGTTATCCAGCTGGAAATCCAATTTATTGGGAAGCCAGCACATCCCTCAGGGAGGGCCAGTTTAGCAGAAAAACCTGGATGTGACTTTTTGGAATGTTTCTGATCACCTGGAGGCTTCTAAATTCCCATTTGTGTCTCTTACCAGGAGCCATCACTTCCTTTCCTCCTTCAGCCTGGATCTCCTACAACTCCAAACCACAACAAAAATTCCCACCCAAACCCAGGAGCTCTTCTCTCCCCCCTCACCAAACCTGCCCTCTCAGGGATTCCCATCCTCATATTCCACATTTGGATGGTTTTAATGAGCGAGGGACACTAATTAGGTGTTAATTTGAACACACACCTCGAATCCTGGGGGCACTTTGTGGTCCCTCAGGAAAAGAAGGACATTGAGGGGCTGGAGTATGTCCAGGGAAAGGAATGGAGATGGGAAGGGGCTGGAGCAGCAGGAGCAGCTGAAGGAGCTGGTGGGGCTCGACCTGGAGAAAAGGAGGCTCAGGGGGGACTTTTTGCTCTCTACAACTCCCTGACAGGAACAAGGGACAGGAGGAGAGGAAATGACCTCAAGCTGTGCCAGGGGAGGGTCAGGTTGGACATCAGGAGGAATTTCTTCATGGAAAGGGTGGTCAGGCCTTGGAAAGGGCTGCCCAGGGAGCTTTGGAGTCTCCATCCCTGGAGGTGTCCAAGGAAGGCCTGGACGTGGCACTCAGTACCCTGGGCTGAGGGACAAGGCGGGGATCAGCCACAGGTTGAGACTCAATGATCCTGAAGCTCTTTTCCAACCTCAGTGATTCTGGGATTCTATTCCACGATATTCTGGGTAGAGACAGCCCAGACCTGCACAGAGACCTCCTGGTTTGCACCTTGGGATGAAGAATTTGGATGAGAAAGGCTGGCGGGCCTGGGTGTCGGTGACCCCGGGCATGGCATAGAGAGGGTGGCACAGACACTTTCCCCAAAGTGAATTCCCTTGCAGATGTCCAGGTGAGCTGGTCTGGCACTTCCCAAAGACTCCTTTGTTCCATTTGCACCCCCTTTGGAAGTGGATTCAGACGAGGTGGGTTGAAATCCTGCTTTGGGATTCCCAGCTCGACCACCACTCGCAGCACTGGGTTAACTGGAGCCCTTGGATGATGTCATGCAGTTCTTCTTCCAGTCTCAGGAAAGAAGAAATCTCCAGGAATCCGTGAATGAAGCATTTCACACCTTCATGGGATCTTTCTTCAAACAGCTGGAGATAAAGTCATTGTCCTCTGGAGCCAGAGGAGACACAATCCCGACACCTCCCTGCCCTGAGTGTCTTATGCCAGAACTAAATAGAGTTTTCTTGATGTTCTCACTCCATGAAACCCTCTCAGGCCTCCAAAATTCGGGGTGTCCTTCCCTCTCCTTTGTGCTTCTAAGTCTGGAGGATTCTGATCCAGGGGGTATTTCCAACCGATTCACCACATCCTCCTGTCCCTTGTTCTGGGAGCAGGACCCAGCAAGGAGGGATCCCAAAGAGTTAACCTTTCTCCATGGCCTATCCAGGTGCATCTCCCAGCTCCCTTGGAGCCAGGAATTCTGCTGAGCTTTCCGACAGGGCGACAGAGCCACTTAGTCCGCGCCGCCGGCGGGAACAGAGCGGGATGGGACTGAAAGCAGATCCCACTTTCAGGTGACACTGAGGAGGGGAGATTGGGTTTCTCCTGGGGGAGGAGGGGGTGAGGAACAGCCCAAGGAGAGGGTGGGAACAGAGGGCTGGGAGGCAGAAGTCACAGTCGCACGACTCTGGCCGTTTATTTCCGGCAGCGTTTCCCCGAGAGCTGGAAAAGTGGGATAACCAAGGGTTAAATAACTGGCTGGGAATCATCAGGGAAGGCTGAAGAAGTCTCCACCTTGGTTTAAGCCAGCCCTTGGATGGGAAACTCAGGCAAAGAGGAGGTGCTTCCTGGTGAGGGTGAAACGATCCAAAACTGGTGGAGAGAAGGAGATCCAAGGGCAAACCCTTGGTGCACCCTCAGGAGGGTCACAGGTGACACCAGGTTGGGTGGGAGTGACCTGCTGGAAGGCTCTGCAGAGGGATCTGGACAGGCTGGATCCATGGGTCAAGCCCAACGGGGTGAAGTTCAACAAAGCCAAGGGTCAAGTCCTGCCCTTGGGTCACAACGACCCCATGAAATGCTCCAGGACTGGGGAAGAGTGGCTGGAAAATGGGAAAAGGACCTGGGGGTGCTGGTTGACAGTGGATGAACACGAACCCAGGTGTGCCCAGGTGACCTAGAAGGCCAATGGCACCTAGCTTGTACCAGCCATGGTGCATCCAGAAGGAGCAGGGCAGGGATTGTCCCTCTGTCCTCGGCACTGGTGAGGCCACACCTCAAATCGCGGGATCAGTTTTGGACCCCTCATGACAACAAAGACATTGAGGGTCTGGAGTGTGTCCAGGGAAGGGAATGGAGCTGGGAAGGGTCTGGAGCACCAGGAGGGGCTGAGGGAGCTGGGGGGCTCATCCAGGAGAAAAGGAGGCTCAGGGGGAACTTTCTCACTCTCTGCAACTCCCTGACAGGAGGGGGGATCCAGGGGGATCCATGGGCTCTGCTCCCAGGGAACAAGGGACAGGAGGAGAGGAAGTGGTTTCAAGCTGCACCAGGAGAGGTTTAATTTGGATAACAGGAAAAATTTCTCTGCATGGAAAAGGTTGTCAAGCACTGGAACAGGTTGCCCAGGGAGGTGGTGGAGTCCCCATCCCCAGAGATATTTAAAAGCTGTGTGGATGTGACACTTGGGGACACAATTTGCTGGTGGCCTCAGCAGTGCTGGGGGAATGGTTGGACTCAAAAATCCCAGAGGGCTTTTCCAGCATTAGGAATTTTATGCTTCTAAAGCAGCACTCTGGCCAAGAGGTGACAAGCAGAGGTTCCCAACTGAGGTGACCACACAATTGTCCCCACATGGACTGGAGAGCTCAGAAGCAGGTGGGACATCCACCTACAAACCCCTCATGGAAGGGGTTCTCAGCATCCAAGACCCTCCCAGACAGAGGAAAGGGATGGCCCAGCAGGGAAAGTGTTAAGATAAAACCACATTCCAGAAGGAAGAGAGGCAGATTGAAGCCCAGTCGGACATTCCCTTTCTCCCCTCCCCGCCCCCGGTTGATTTTATGGGCTCTGAAATGTTGCCCATCTGCCCTCGGTGTTCTCTGCTCCTTTTTAATTGAAAGGGACAGAGGGTATCGACTTCCTATCAAAATTCATATCTCGGCAACATTTCATCTCCCGTGGCCTCGGCACCTCTCCCTTCTTCCCCACCCTTCGGACATAAAGGCGACTGTCACTTCGATAAACGGCCCCTAATGGGGGCCGGGGAAGGTGGGAGAGAGTCACAGGGTGGGACAAAAAAAAAAATCCAGAGCCTACTGGAAAACTTCAGCAGGCAAAAGGAAAAAAAACCAAAAAACAAACAAAAAAAATAACCAACAACAAAAAAAAAAAAAAAAACCCCAACCCTCCAAAGCCTTTTTTTTATTTTATTTTTTTGTTTTAAATAACCGGGAGATTTCATTAATGGATTGACTATTAAGGCTAATATAACTTTGATGATGTCGCCCGTCTTTGCCGGCATCGATTTGAAGTCAGGGGCCCTTTCTGGCCTCTCCGTTGTATTTTTGGTAATGGGGGCCCCGTCTTTTTATTAAAATTCAATTGGATTTTCGCTATCTCGGCACGATAAGCAGGATGAGCCCAAAAAAGAAGGATGGAAACGAGCGTTATTGGTATTTATTCCATTTATCCCATCGAACGTTTACTTTTTCTGCTGGTTTGGCTCTTTCTTTTTTTCCTCTTTTTTTTTTTTCTTTTTCACCTCGGGCTGATAGGGAGAAAGAAGTGCCCGAGGTGTTTATTCAATTGAGTTTTAAGTGTCTCTGGTAATGGGAGAATATCTTAATCCGAGGGAAAACAAAGAAAAAAGAGGAAAGGGATCCAAAGCGGAGCTTTGTTTCTGATGTTGACAGCAAGTAACAGAGAGGTCACCAGAAGGCAAAGAGCTCAGCCTTGTTTTCATGACTCTGTTGATGCCCAGGTGGGTGCTTCGGGCACAGGGTCCAGCTGTGCCACCGGAGGAATGGGTGCAACCCCTTTTTTCCTGGTGTCTCAAAGCTGTTCTGTCACATCTGCAGGTGCTCAGACACCTCCTGTGGCCTCTTTCTGCACCTCCAGCAGCAAATAAATCAGGCCAGGGACGTTTTTCACGGCCAGGTCACATCCAGGTGGCTCAGGGCCGGTGGAAACCACACATTGGAGGGGTTGTGGTGGTTCACACGAACCTTCGCCCTCCGTCCCCGGTGCCAGGGGGAGTTGGGTTCCCAAAAACAGGCACCACTTAACAGCAACTCACAGGGAAGAGTCTGGGTCCTCTCTGATGGAATTAAAATGGGGTTTTGACCAGTTTGGAGGCAGAGGAAGGTCATCCTGAGCTTGATCTCGAGCCTGGGTGACGCTGGGGAGGCAGAGGTTCTCCTTGCCGCCGGCTCTGTCTCTCTGACACATTGAGGTGGCGTTTTGCTGGCAGTGCAGCTTTAGGACCCTTGTTCTCTGCATCAGCAACTCCCCAGTTCCTGTCACAGCAATCCAATCACCCTCAGCAGCCACTCAGGAGATCTTTGGGTCGAGCCACTAAAGGTGAACGAGCCCCGTTGCCACCACCCGGCCCCTCCGGTGCTGATCCTTGTCCCCAGCCCAGTAGCTCCACACTTTGGCCCAGTTCTGTCTTGAATCCTGTATTTCACACAATCATTAAAACTCAGAATGTCCTGACCTGGGAGGGATCCCCAAGGATCATCCAATCCAACCCCTGGCCCTGCACAGACACCTCAACAATCTCACCCTGTACCTGAGAACATTGTCCAAATGCTCCTGGAGCTCTGGCAGGTTTGGGAAGTGCCCACTGCCCTGGGGAGCCTGGTCAGTGCCCAACCACCCTCTGGGGGAAGAACCCTTTCCTGAGATCCAATCTAACATGATCCCAACCTTTATCCCTCCCCAGATGACCTGGGATAAGATGCGGCAGGTCTGGGAGTCCAGACGGATGGATAACGATGTACAACTCCCCCAACCATTGGATATGGACTTTCTCCTTGGCCTGCTGCCCTCAAATTCCCTTTCCTGATGTTCAGCTGGTGCAGAATACCCAGGAATATTTGTTCCAACCGTCCCACCTATGCCACAGGGAGAGCAGACCCTGCCATGCAGACCAGAAAGACATTGAGGGGTTGGAGCATGTCCAGGGAAGGGAACAGAGCTGGGAAGGGTCTGGAGCAGCTGAGGGAGTTGGAGGGGCTCATCCTGGAGAAAAGGATGCTCAGGGGGAACCTTTTTGCTCTCTGCAACTCCCTGACAGAAGAGGGGAGCCGGGTGGGAGTCGGGCTCTGCTCCCAGGGAAGAAGCAATAGGACAAGAGGAAATGGCCTTAAGTTGCCCCAGGGGAGGTTTAGGTTGGGTTTTGGGGACAATTTCTTCTCCAAAAGGGTTTTCAAGCACTGGAACAGGAAAGTGGTGGAGTCTCTACCCCTGGAGGGATTTATAAGACGTGTAAACGTGGCATCTGGGGACATGGGTTAGTGGTGGTCTTGGCAGTGCTGGGTTAACTGTTGGACTCGGTCTTAGAGGAGTTTTCCAACCTAAATAATCCTATTATTCCGTCTCCCCCCATCAGGGATGATGGAACACAATGCACCACGTTCCTTTTGGAAGCCTTGGACACCTCCTTGAGAAAACCAGCCCTTCTCTTTCTCAGCTTTGGCTTCAGGAACCTGCTCTTCCCACCAAACACCAGGCGAGACATTGTCACCAGCCACCAATTTCCTCCTCCCTGCCACCACTTCCAGGAGCTGCCCGAGCAGAAATAAATCCCCCAATTAAAGCAGCATTATGACATTAGCTTTTAAAACCCCCCGTGCAATGAAATAATGGCCCCGTGTCAAGCACGGCATGGGCAGAAAAGCACCGGGGGCGTAAAACTTTTATTATTAAAATTAACATTTAAAACCCGTGCCATGAAATAACAGGGTGGGGAGGAGGTTAGCGTGGATAAATCAGCCAGTTAAACTGGGGCGGTAACATCAGCAGTTAGAACCGAGCCCAGGAAATAAAGCCAGGGTTAGGAGAGGGATAAATCAGATGCCTCAGGCGGAGTTTCTTGGGGTTAACACTTGGAATCCTTCACTGGAGAGAAAAAGGAGGGTGGGGAAAATTAAATAGGGTGCAAAATTATCTATACTGGGCCAGATTCGGGAATTGTGCAGCTACAGGGTGAAGAATAAGACAGGATGAGGGGGATTTGGGCTGTTTTGGAAGATGCAGGGATGTGCTGAAAGGTGGGGTAGAGGCACCTCATTGCAGGGGTCCGGCAGATCCCAGAAGGTGCTGAGTTGGAAGGGACTCATCAGGATCATCCAGTCCCATGAAGGACATCCCAAAAATCACGCCATGCACCCAGAAGACTCCTTTTCTCCCAAATAAAACTTCAAAGAAAGGGTTTCAGGACAGGAAGGGATGAGGGTGTGTTTGCCAGCAGCTCCAAAGCCTTTTGCAAATCCAGAGCGACTCCTCATCCAGCTTTTGGGAAGCACCAAGATGTGGATTTCAGAGCAGTTGGAGTCCCATCACCCTTCCAAAGGGTGAGATTTGGACATGTGGGGTTGAGCACGGTCACGGCTTCAGTAGGGTTGGCTCAAATCCATCCTTCAGGTCCATCTCCTGGGGCAAATCCAGCTGTTGGGAATATCTAAGTGGTGCCATAGCTGGAGCTGGTGCCAGGTGGTTTCTGGTGGTGCTGAACTGGTCCCAAAAGCCCCATGGAAACTGATACTGCGGGAAAAATGCACCTTGCAGAGAGGAAGGGGAAAGAAAGGGAAAATAGGGAATAAAATTGGGGTATCTGAGTGTCTCCGAAATGCAGGAAGGGATCAACAAGTCACATACAAAGAGGTTTTTTTTGGCCTTCTCCCACGAAAGCTGTCCCTTCCTTGATGTGTTCCTCTGGCAAAGCATTCAGAAAGTGCTTAGAGGTGTCAAGAGGTGTCCAAGGCCAGGTTGGACAGGGCTTGGAGCAATCTGGGATAGTGGAAGATGTCCCTGCCCATGGCAGGGGATTGGAATGGGATGGTCTTTAAGGTCCCCCCCAACCCAAACCACTTTATGATTCCGTAATTCCATGATCTGTTGGTCCCTCTGGATCCTGCCAAGATGTTTCCCAACCCACTGCTGATACACCAGAAGGGTGGACTTGGACACCAAAGGCCATGATTTGCACTGAACCTGTGGGAAAAAAGGCCATGGGGGGATGTCCCGGTTGGGTAAACACCCCTCTGTTCCCAAAAAAGTGGCATTCCCTGAGGTTTGGTTGCATGTCCCGAGGGTGGCCGTGCTCCAGGACTGGAGGTGACACCGGGTAGAAGCTGAAGGTCCTAAACTGTCACCCATGAGCCAGCAGGAAAAACTTCCAGCTCTGCTCCCCACTGCAGGATCCTTCCTTACCATCTTTCTCTCTTCTGGTCGTGAGACTCAGGCCTTGTTTCCTCCCGGGAAGTTTTCTAGGATCTTTATCCATGGTTTTGCCCTCTAATCCCTTCCACTGAAGGGCAACACCAAACTGCTCTCACCGACCCGATAAAACCGTCGCAGGATGATCAAACTCCCCAGGGAAATGCTGGAGACTGAGAATGATGTCCAGGGTTTATTGTCCTTACAGGGATTGGCTGAAAGGGGAGGTCAGACCCCTGGATAACAGGGATTGGGAATTCTATTTCTAGGGGAGGGTCACACAATGTAGTGCCAAGGTGTCCCCAACTCCTTTGCTGCCAGAGAAGGGTGAGAAAGAGGGAAGGCAAAGGCAGGGTGGGATGGGAACAGGGTGGGATATGATGTCATCTTCCCACCCCCAGGGGATCCCTGAATTATTAATGGCAACAGAAAGCCGGCCCTGCAACCAAAGCTGGGGCAGCTCTGATTTCATCTCTCCACAGCCCTGGCGCTCGGCTGCGCTGGCCGGTCCCGCTTCCGGATGGGAAGGAGTCTCTCAGGGAGGGATGGAGGCTCAGGGACGGGAGGGATGTGCTGGGGGAAGAGCAGCAGGAGGGCACATCTCCAAGGAATGAGTTCCAAGATGAGTCGTGACCTCCAGTCGCATTCCCAGCCCATCCCAGGTGCTGGAATCTGCTCCCTCCTTGTCGGCCCTCGGGTTCTCTTGGCACGGATGGAGCTCGTTGGATTCATCCCACGGGGGTCAGGAGAACGATCCTGAGCTGTCATAGGTACTGAGGACACGGTTTCTTATGGATGCATCAAGAATTTCCATCGTCCCAGTGCTTTGCAGCCACTTTTTGGTGATTTCCATGCCAAGAGTTGCACAGTTCTCAGCCCAGAAGCAGCAAACAGGGCACAGAGCAGTGTTTTCAACACCAACTCTGCTCTTATCCCCCAGTCCCACCAGCCTGGATCTATCCTTTCGCTCCCACCTTGTCCCTTTTAATCCCTTCCTTCCCATCCATGGGCTCCACAGATCGACATCCTGCTCCCAGAGACCAAAATCCTTTCCCAGTGGCTTTGTTTTTCCCTCTCTCCACCCCTAGAAATGACAATTCTGAAAGACTTGGTGGCACCTGCAGTGCCCCCAGGGCCAAATCCTGCCCTTTTCCAGTGCTGTGAGAATTCCAGGAGCATGCAATTCCAGAAAAATGTGATTTCATCCCTTGGTATCCAGAGGGGGAAAAAAAGATGAGGAATCACAGAACAAGAGTTTCAGCATCTGCTAAAACACCTCATCAGCAATTCATCTATTTTTGGCTACAAACTATTATTATTGTTTAATTTAACAGTAAATTGTCACCAGTGAAAGGGGGGTTGGGAGAGAGCTGGAGGTTGGGAGTCACTTCTAATTCCAGAAGGAAGAGGAATTTCCACAAAAAACTCAGATTTCTGTCCAGATTGGAGGGTGCCCAGAGCTCTGACGCTTCTCTTCTCCCCACTGCAGACCCACAGCTTGGCCCACACTCTCCTGAAAGGCTCATCCTTGGTTTGGAGCCAGGAAAAGGGATGCTAAGGAAAGTTGACCTTCCTGGAGAGCTGCTCCTGCAGGTCCTCATCCTCTCTTCCAGCATTGGGATCCTCCGTGAGGAATAAAACTCCTCGTCTCTCCCATGGTAGCAGAGAAACGGGAGAGCCTTGGGGGGGGTTATCCAAGCAGGACAGGAAAGCTGCTCTTTTCCATTTCAACTCCCATATCCAAAATTCCAAGCCAACAGGCCGGAGAACTTGCATCTGTCTTTAATTCTGCAACCCTGCACCGTTTCCCCCCCCCCGCTGAGGTATCCAGAACTGGGCTGACTCAGCTGGAAAAGCACGGGAAGGAGTGAGGTGAGATGCATCCCGGACTCCAGCTCGTGGCTCCAGAGGGAGCCCAAGGAAACTGTCCCAAAGGTGCAGCAGATACTTCCCTACAGGCAGATCAGTGGGGGTTCAAGGGAAAATGATCCATGTGGAAAGCTGGTGGTCAGGTATCCCTCCTTTGGACCTTCACAGAATCATAAAATCATGGAATGGTTTGGCTTGGAAGGGACCTTCAAGACCCACCTCCTTCCAACCCCTGCCATGGGCAGGGACACCTCCCACTAGCCCAGGTTGCTCCAAGCCCTGTCCAGCCTGGTCTTGAACATTCCAGGGATGGGGCAACCACAGTTTTTTCTGGAAAATCTGTGCCAGGGCCTCCTCACCCTCCCGGGGAAGAATTCCTTCCTGAAATCTAATACAAACCTGCAGTGCCGCAGTGAGATTTAGGACAACACCTGTCCTTATTCCTGTCTCCTGCCCCCTTCCAGACCATTCCTTGCAGTTCCCCATCTGTTCCGTGGCACTGGGATGATGAACACCCACAAATTTTGGGATGTACCCAACAAGAAAAAGCCCTTTTAGCATTTTCACAGGGCATGAACTCGGAATGTGAGGTGCACAGGGGTGCGACCCCGGAGGAATCCACACGGATAGACACCCATGTGCATCCCTCCATGCGCAAATCCAAATTCCTAATGCTCATTTAAGCTGGGCCCTGGAGCCCAGCTGGGACCTCTCGCCGTTCCTACCACGGATGGCTACTCAGGAAGGCTGATGGAAGCACTCGGATTCCTGGGAGACCTTTCTCTCTCTGCCTCGTAAGCAGAGAGGTTTTCCCGGGAGGTTTGAGGATGCAGAAGGGAGCTGCTCGCTCAGCAGCTGAGCTACAGGGAGCGTTTCCTGATGGGGCACTTCCAGAGGGATCGATGGGGCAGAACCTGCTTGGGGAAGGAGGAGATTTGGGGAAGAGAAAGGTTTCTCCTCTGGCTTTAAGGGATACAAAAAAACCTCCCTCACAAAATCGGGTTGTGTGATAGTTCATCATCTTTTTTTCCTGGAGAAATCATGGAATGGTTTGAGTTGGAAGTGACCTTGAAGGTCATCGGTAGGTGATGGGTGAAATCTCCAGGGATTTTTGCATCCCAAGCCTTTTGTGGAATCATGGAACGGTTTGGGTTGGAAGTGACTTTGCAGGTTGGCAGTGGGTGATGGGTGAAATCTCCAGGGATTTTTTCATTCCAAGCCTTTTGTGGAATGATGGAATGGTTTGAGTTGGAAGGGACCTTAAAGATCATTCACTTCCAACCCCCTGCCATGGGCAGGGACACCTTCCACTATCCCAGATTGCTCCAACCTGGCCTTGGACATTTCCAGGGGAATCCACAACCTCTCTGGGAAGATCCTGGGAATATTCCTCTACTTCTGATGGTCCAGCAGCCTGGGACAGAAGTCAGTATATTGCTTATTAAATGTGCTTTCCCCCCAGTGAAAAACAACAGAAAAACAGGCAATGGCCTCAAGTTGCAGCAGGGGAGGTTTAAGTTGGATACCAGGAAAAAATTTCTCCACTGAAAGGCTTCCCAAGCACGGGAAGAGGCTGCTCAGGGAATTAGTGCAGCCACCATTCCTGGGGGGCTTTAAAAGCCATGTGGATGTGGCACCTGGGGGCATGGTCAGTGCTGGGAATGGTTGGATTCACTGATTTAAGAGGTCTTTTCCAACTGAAGTGATTCCATCATTCTACCAGGTAGAAGAACACGGAACACACCCCAATTGCCCTGTTAGACCCAACCATGTAGAGCCAATATTTAGGAATCCTCCCTGGATAAGAATCATCCCGAGCCTCTCCCGAGGAAGCTCCATGACCAGGGTGGTGAAGAGTGGATTTAAAGTTCTTGGACCTGCAGTTTAACCCGCGGATTTTCCGAGTAACATTTGCCCAGTAAAACATTTCCAGGAGCGGGGATTTACTGCCATAATTAATAGGTTATGATTAGGTCAATAACTTTCATCAACCGAGCAGGGAGAGAACCTATTAATGAAGCTGTAAAACAACGTAAACTCCGTGGAGAGGAAGGGAGGGAGAATTTACAACTTCCCAGAAGCCTCAGTAACTAAAGGGACGATTTACAGGAAGCAAAATGAACCCAGTGCCCATAAAACACAATCAAAATTATCCCCATATCCAAACAAGACAAATTAAACAGGTTCAAGTGGATTCCTCAACCCAAATAAAACGGAGCATCTCCACTGAGAGGAGACTTTTCACGTGGAGTTTTATGGAGTGTGGGAGGGGAAGAAACATGGGAATGGGAGGGAGTATGGAGCAGGTCGATATGAAATCAGTGGCACAGCCCAACATTCCTGGTGATCCTTCAGGCTCAGCCCATGGCATGTGGTCCAGAAGTCACAGTCAACTCTAGAGCAACCCTGGTGTCCCTGCCCATGGCAGGGGGTTGGAAGGAGAGGATCCTTAAGGTCCCTTCCAACCCAAAACATTCCATGATTCCAGCACAGTCAGGAGCCACTTGTGCACCACAGTCAAAAATACAGAGCCTGAGGTTAAAACATGTTCATCCTGCAGCCTGTGGAAAAGGCACCATTCCATCGTGGATGGCTTCAGAGGATCCACATACAAATAGAGCAAATTAGAAAGGTTCAAGTGGATTCCTCAGCCCAAATAAAACATAGCATCTCCACTGAGAGGAGACTTTTCACGTGGCGTTTTATGGAGTGTGGGAGGGGAAGAAACATGGGAATGGGAGGGAGTATGGAGCAGGTCGACAAGAAATCAGTGGCACAGCCCAACATTCCTGGTGATCCTTCAGTATCAGTCCATGGGATGTGGTCCCAAAGTCACAGACAACTCTAGAGCAACCCTGGTGTCCCTGCCCATGGCAGGGGGTTGGAAGGAGAGGATCCTTAAGGTCCCTTACAACCCAAAATGTTCCAGGATTCCAGCACAATCAGTAACCATGTCCCCACCACAGCCAAAAATACGGAGTGTGAGGTAAAAACATGTTCATCCTGCAGCCTGTGGAAGAGAGACCTTTCCATCTTGGATGCCTTCAGAGGGCACTGCCCAACACCACAGAGCCAATCCCTTCAGTCACTGTCTGAAGCAGTCATAGAATCATGGAATCATGGAATGCTTTGGGTTGGAAGGGACTCAAAGATCATCCAGTTCCACCCTCTGCCATGGGCAGGGACATCTACCACTAGCCCAGGTTGCTCCAAGCCCCTTCCAACCTGGCTTTGGACACTTCCAGGGATGGGGCAGCCACAGCGTCTCTGGGAATTCCATCCCAGTCCCTCACCACCCTCCCAGCCAATTCCCTTCCAGTATCCCATCTAACCCTCTGGCAGTGGGAAGCCATTCCCTGTGTTCTTGTCCCTCCATCCCTTGTCCCAAGTCCCTCTCCAGCTCTCCTGGAGCCCCTTTAGGCCCTGGAAGGGGCTCTCAGGTCTCCCTGGAGCCTTTCCTTCTCCAGGTGAACACCCCCAGCTCTCCCAGCCTGGTTCCAGAGAGGCTTCAGCTCTTGGATCATCTCCATGGCCTCCTCTGGACTCATTCCAACAGCTCCACATCTTTCCTGTGTTGAGGTATCCAGAGCTGGATGCAAGATTCCAGGTGAGGAGCAGAGCAGAGCGTGTCACCACACCTTCTCACCTCAGGCCCCAGGAGACCACCAGATCTGTCCTCCACTCCCTTTTTTACCTTCCCAAAAAACCAGATCGCCATTTTACGGGTCTACAATCCTAAAAAGAATCCCGTGTTGACCACGGAAAACAGTTCCCTGGCACCACAGGGCAAACCTTGTCCATGCAGTGGTGCTTTTCCAAGGCTGACCACGGACTTTCTCATCCTGGGCTTTCCCTGTGAGTGACACACTTTCAGCTGAACTTCTCAAACACACCAAAGCCTTTGGATACAAGACTTTTCCCAGAACAAAACCTAACTCAACAACTCCCACACGGAATCACGGAATTGCTGAATCGTTAAGGTTGGAAAAGGCCTCCAAGGTCATCAAGTTCCAACCTTCAACCCAATGCCCCCATGTCCACCAGACCATGTCTCTAAGCGCCACCTCCAGGGGTCTTGACCCTCCCACTGCCCTGGGCAGCCCATTCCAATGCCTTACAACCCTTTCCAGGGAGGAATTTTCCCTGATATCCAAATTAAACCTCCCCTGGCACAACCTGAGGCCGTTTCCTCTCGTCCTATCATGGAGAGCAGATATCAACTCCCACCTCACCACAACCTCCTGTCAGGGAGTTTTGGAGAGTGAGAAGGTCCCCCCTGAGCCTCCTTTTCTCCAGGATGAACCCCCCCAGCTCCCTCAGTCATTCCTGGTTCTCCAAACCCTTCCCCAGCTGCATTCCCTTCCCTGGACACGCTCCAGCCCCTCAACGTCCTTTCAGTCCTGAGAGGCCCAGGAGTTGAGGTGTGGCCTCACCAGTGCCAAGTCACAATGTCCGGGAATTCCAGACATAATATCTTGGGAAAAAAAGTCCATGCATGAAACAAAGATTGCTGGATGCTCTCTGTTCCAGCTGAGGGATGGGGGGACACCAGTGACACGAGGACAACACAAATCCCTGCAGGAACCGGTTGATCCCCGTGGCTGAGGTGCGACCCTACAATAACAAAACACCTTCCAACTCTCCCTTTGGATGGCAAGTCCAACCATCTTTATGAGGAGCCACATTGGAGTTTCTTTCTTTGAGGGTCAAAAACCCACCCCTGTGACCAACTTTTCCAAGGCCTTGGATATCACAATTTCCCTGTCCTGCGGGAATGTTCTCTGCAGCCGTGGTGGTTGTGGGTAAACTCTTTGGGATTCCAATCCCTCTGGGAAAAGGACAAAACTCCTGTTTGTTCTTCACAAATGACACTTTATTAAACAAAACTCCTGGATTTAAACATCTCCCCCCGGAGGCTCAACCGCAACCCTCCGCAGGCTCCTCCAGAGCTTAATTATCCTCCCTCCTCTAATTGTGTTTATAAAAGCTGCTTAATTTGACAAGACCGATTTCCCATAACCCCCTACTGATTAGCATCATGTTCCTGTAATTCTTTATTAATCCAGTCCTGGTGAGGTGCTCCTTCATTTTCCCGGGAATCAATGGCAGGCCATAATTAACCAAGTCGTCCCCTTTCTACCACCAGTTTTCTCCTCGCCCTTTGGAATTCCCAGCCCTTCAGGGCATCTGGAAAACCAACACCGCTCCTTGGCCACATCCTAGAAAACACTTGGATATAGATACAACTTGGATATAACTACAAGCACAGAGAGAACTTGGATACAGTTAAGACCTGCTTTCAGCTCAGTGATTTTTAAGAGGGGCTATTTAGTCTGTCCTACACTTAATGCCAGCCTGCAAACCATCCCTTCGCTTTAATCAGAAACAAATCTGCTTTTCTCCCCCCCAAATACAAAACAAATATCTCCCGAAAATGCCTGCTTTGCACATTTCCCTTCCAAGGAGGAATCAATACCGTGGTTATTACAGCTCCTTCTGTTCCCAAAGTGTTTAAACTCTTTGCTGGCCTCAGCTCGACTGCCCAGTGACGCCTCACGTCTTTTTTGCTCATCTCGCTGATTTTCTCCCATTCCAGTGCAAATTCAATGTCCTCTGCTCCTGTTTTTTTCCGGACATTTGATGTGTGTCTCACTGTTCTCCCTTTGCCTCCAAGCCAAGCTGGTTTTTCAAACCACTCTCACACTCTCAACAGGGGGAAATCACCACTTTGGGGGCGTTTTTGTTGGGTTTTTTTAACCCATTCCCTTTCATCATCCACACATTTTCCCATCCCCTTTCCTATTTTTTTTTTTAACCAGCTGAATCATCCTTTAGGAAGTTTTACTTTTCCTTTGAAAATAAGGGATGAGCTGCTCTGAGCTATCCAAGAGGGTGAGGAGGTCCTGGATCAGATTTTCCAGAGAAGTTGTGGCTGCTCCATCCCTGGAAGTGTTCAAGGCCGAGGTTGGACGGGGTTTGGAGAAACCTGGGATAATGGAAAGTGTCCCTGCCCATGGCAGGGGGTTGGAATTCCATGATTTTTAAGACACAGGTGCTGCTCAGCCCCTCTGTGGTGGGAAGTGTTGTGAAGGTCCAGCCACCACCAACCAGCACAGCTCCCTCCCCCTCCATCAGGACATTGATCCATGAGTATTCCAGATCGTTTTTTCATCCCAAGGTTTGCAAACAGGTCGTGCTGCTTTGACATTTTCCCCAATTTCCCCTCATTTTCCTGCACTGTAAGCAGAGCCTGGGACATATCGGTGGTTAAAGCCAGTGGAACAGAACCCTCCAAAAAAAAAACTTTCCATGGAAACATATTTTTTTTCCCTGCAAAAATAGAGATTTTGGACAAAAAGAAATTTTTTCCCTTAGTGCTGCATCAGGCTCCCACTAAATTTTATGAACTCGAAACCAATTAATTTTTCAGGTTTGGAAGGAAAAGGTTTCAACTTCCATTGTTTCATTACACTTGACCCTCCACCCTCTTCTTTCCCCAGATCGTCCAAAGAAAAAGGTTCTCTGAACCTCTTTTTTTTTTTTTTCTCTATCCTGGAGGCTGTTATTTGTATTTCCAGTCCCTTCCACAACTTCTCCCCTCGGATCCGCCAGGTTTGCAGTAATTTGAGATTCCCACTCAAAGGAACTGAGTCGTCACTAACGGGGCAAAGACCAGGACAGCTCTGCTTGGAGGTGACCCCCTGAGCTGGTGCCTTTCATCCTGGAGATTCCAGGATATTGGAAGCCATTCCTTCATTTCTTCCAGTCCCTTTTTTCCTTCAGATCCCCCTGGAACTATCCAAGGTAGGTGAATTTGCCAGTTCACAGCAGTAGAGGGTTTTCTGTAGGGGGGAAGTCTGGGAGACAACGAGGAGACCTTTCCCTTTCTTTACAACATTTCCCTCCCTTTCTTTTCGACATCCTGGAGTTCAACACTTCAACATCCTGGAGTTCAACACTTCAGCATCCTGGATGTTTTGTTCCAATTAAGTATGGAATTAAATAGACAGGAAAAATTAGGCAACACAGACCCCAAAACTTGCGCTGTCTGATCAGAACATTCACATGAAGAACAGAGGCTCAAACCCCACTGGACTGGACCAGCTCATGGAAAAGAAGATGGAAGCAGATCTGGGGTCTCTGGACAAAGTTTCTCTCCACTGATCCTTCAGCAGCTGGAATTTCTCCTCTGAGCTGGATGGACTCTTTGGGGTCTATAAATGGTTTTTGTCATTGCTCAGCTCCACTGACTGAAAATCCCACCAATACGGCTTCAAACTGGAAGAGCAGGTTTGGATTGGATATTGGGAAGAAGTTCTTCCTCAGGAGGGTGGTGAGGCACTGGAATGGAATTCCCAGAGAAGCTGTGGCTGCTCCATCTCTGGAAATGTCCAAGGCCAGGTTGGGGCGACCTGGGATAGTGGGAGGTGTCCCTGCCCATGGCAGGGGTTGGGATGAGATGATCTTTGAGTCCTTTCCAACCCAAACCATTCCACGATTCCAGGATCCTCTAAATATTTTCTCCACTCTTCCTGCTGCTGATATTCCTCTCCCAGATGACTGGGATGTGTCCTGGAGAAAAACAGGTGTCATCCCAAGTGACGTGGCCCCTCGGATCCCCTTCCCAACAGCCCATGGAGCTGCTCATACTTTCTTCAGGGGTAAACTGGAAAAGAATCCAGCACAGTGCATGGAATGAGACAGAACCAGCTGGAAAATCAACAACAATCCTGCAGGAGAGTGTTGATGTTGGGGATGAGCAAAGCTTTACTCCGAAGAAAACACCTTCAGGATTGGTTGGAGGCACGTTTAGCACCCAGGTTTTTAATTGGTCGCCTTTTTAGGCATAAAAATGAATGATTACACGTGTTAAAACATCACTGCACGTGTAAAAGTAAATTATTGTGCATGTAAAATCTTTACTGCACATCTAAAAGTAAATTATTGGGCATGGGAAAGAGATTCCTGCAATTTTTTATTTTTTTTCCCCCCTTTCTTGCACCTCCCAACATGTTACATGAATCTCTCACTCCCAACATGTTACACAAAAAGATTCCTTCTCCCTTTACTTGAGAAGTTTTCAAAAGGATTTGGGAGGAATATCCCAAATCTGGGTCAGAATCTCTCCGTGAATTCCCGGCAATACATGTGTTAATTATGGTCACAAAGCTGCCAAACTCCTGCAGGAGTCCGAGAGCCTCTCGTGCCTTCACATTCCTGCCAGGAGCATGGTTTTCCGTGTCCGGGGGGCAGATTTATGGATAACATCTTTCCCCTCTCTCTCGCTCGAGTTTAAAAGCTTTGGCCTCCAGGGCAGGCCAAGCTCCTGTCACATTTTGCATTGCTGTACCAGCACAAAGCAGCAACTGGACATACCCAGCCCCATCCATCATTTTTCAAGGAATGGCAAGTTCTTGGTTGTGGAAATTAAGAGTGGGGCATTATGCCATCATCTTACCCCAAATTATGAGAGAGCCACATATCCCACCAAGATTCCTCGTGGTCTTGTCCCTGAGGACGAGTCCTTCATCCAGCTGGGATGAAAATCTCCCCACTTTGCAAGGCACAGCAAAATGAGATGATGGAACCTTGCTGAGACATCCAAGGATGTCCCCAGTTTGGGATGGAATCCCTAATGAAGCCAGAAGGGCTGGAATGTTGTCAGAAGGAAGCAGCAACGGTGAGAGATGTCATGACCTGGCCTAAAAATGACATGTTGCACCAAGAGCTCCTGAGGTCCCAGTATCCAGAAGGAAATGTCAGCCTGTCAGGGAGTGGATCAGCCCATCATGGAGGCACCAGCAAGGTAAGGAAACAGTGCAGCATTTCCCTTCAATCCACGTATTGATTGATGCTATAAAATCATGGAATCCTGGAATGGTTTGGGTTGGAAGGGACCATAAAGATCATCCTGTTCCAATCCCTTGTCATGGGCAGGGACACCTTCAATTATCCCAGGTTGCTCCAAGCCCCATCCAACCTGGCCTTGGACACTTCCAGGGATGGAGCAGCCACAGTTTGGGCAACCTGTGCCAGGGCCTCCCCACAGGGAAGGATTTCTTCCCAATATCCCATCTAAACCTCCTCTCTGTCAGTTTGAAGCCATTCCCCTTGTCCTGTCTCTCCAGGCCCTTTGGGGACAGCCTCTCTCCATCCTTCTTGTAGCTACTTTGGGTCCTGGAAGACCACAATCAGGTCACCCCAAAGCTTCTCTCCTCCAGGCTGAACAATCCCAACTCTCCCAGCCTTTCCTCCCAGCAGAGCTGCTCCATCCCTCTGATCATCCTGGTGCCTCCTCTGGACTCTCTCCAGCAGCTCCATGTCCTTCCTGTGCTGTTCCCCAGGGCTGGAGGGGGGTCTCACCTGAGGGGGCAGAGGGGTGGAATCCCCCCTCTCCTGTTTCCCACACTGTGGGATGAGCCCAGGACATGGGGGGGGGGGTGATTCTGGGCTGGTTCATGTCTGGCCTCTCACCCCCCAGCACCCCCAAATCCTTCTCCCCAGGGCTGCTCCATCTGCTCATTCCCTGGATTGATCCCGAGGATTGCCACGACCCAGGGGCAGCATCAACACTTGGTCTTATTAAACCACACTAGATTCCCATTCCTGAGCTTGTCCAGCTCCCTCTGGGTGGCATCCAGAGCTGGGAAGTCTCACTGGCTCATCCTCCAGCCTTTGCTGGGGCCTGACAGCATCTCCAGTCCCGTTGCCACTTGGAGCAGGTGACTGTCCCCACTTGGAGCAGGTGACTCAGGGGACACAAACCGCAGCTGCCGAGTGGAGCATCCCACGGAAGTGGGGACAGCACTCCGTCTGCCCCCTTCACCCACCACATCCCGCCCCACAAATCCCAGGGCAGTTCAACAACCCCTATTCCCAGCCCTTCCCAGTTCAGTGACTGGTCTGTAGGGAGCAGGTGATGTGCATCCCACCCAGAAGGCGTTTGATGCTCCTGATTAACGACCCGGGATGGAAAGATGTCACCGCTTGTGTCCCCTGCTCCCTCCCTCCCTGCCCAGAGATCCCTCCCTCCCTCTCCTCCTCTCCCCCCCTCCTCCCTTCCCCCTTTGCTCCTTATCTGACGAAATCATCAAATTTATGGCCAAATTGAAATGAAATGCAATTTAGTTGCCGTTCTGCTTTCAGTCCATCACCTCGCCGGCCGCTCCCGGAGGATCCCGTAACCCAATCACCACCCGGCAGTAACTTCATCAGGGCTGCCAGCAATCCTCTGCTTTCTGCTGCGTGTGGCTTCTGGAAATCATGGCTGACACCTCTCCCTGGGAATTACTGGAAGGAAGCAAGAGAGCTTTCTCAAGTTTTTCTGGTTTATTTTCCCCCTCTTCTGATCCCTCGGCGAATTCGCTGCCTCAGGGCAACAGGATCAATGTCCCAAAGCCTCTCCAGCTCCCAAGGTGCAGGTCAAGGTGGAAGCACAAGGTGAGGAGAGAGGCTGAGATGCAGCACAACTCTGTTTCCCAGAGAAGCTGTGGCTGCCCCATCCCTGGAAGTGTCCAAGGCCAGGTTGGAGCAACCCAGGATAGTGGGAAGGTGTCCCTGCCCACGGAATGAGGGGTCGGAACTGGACGACCTTGAAGGTCCCTTCCAACCCAAACCATCCTGTGATTCCATGAACACCCACACCACACGTTGCCAGGTCACCTCGGGATCTGTGGACCTGAGCAAGGGAATGAGCAGGGAAATGGCTGGAATGTGACTGTGACACCACGTGGCTCACACCGAGGAACGAGCAGGAGCATCACAGAGGAGAAACCCCCGGGTACCAAACCTACCAGCCCACTGCAGACATCCCATCCTGCCTGCTGAGCCAGCCAAAACATTAAAAAAGACGTCCAGGTGGATGTTTATCTTCCCTGTCTCCCGTCCCATGGGTGAATCCACACTCCTTAAGCCCTTCTTGACACATTTGTCCTCCCAAACTCCAGCCCTGGGGACACCACCCTTCCCCTCCTCCCAGCGATTAATCCCAGCCCTTCTCGATCCCCACAGCTCTAAATCTCCTTTGCTGCTTCTTAAGCTCCTTATTCCTTGTCCTGTCCACAGGGAAACGTGTCCCTCCCCTTCCTGCAGGAGCCTTTTACATAATCGTGGCCTGTTATCCCACCTCCCTCCATTTTCGGAGCTGAATGTTCCCATGTTTTCCCAACCCTTCCTCCCAGACCCAGAATTTGATCCACGGGGAGGCCACGGAGGTTTATTTTCCTCCACAGAAAGATCTGGTGCCCCTCAGGTTCCCGTGGAGCACAAAGAAGAAAACAGGGAAGGTTGTGGAACAACAAGGAGCCGGATCTCCTCATTCTCACATTCCCAAATCCCATCGAGCCTCCTCGATCTCCGCGGGGTTGAGATGGTTTGGCTGGGGGAAGGTGAAGTGACTCAGGGTGTTGAGGAACCTGCTTTGTAAATGATCCCAAAATACCCCTTGGGAGAAACACAAACTCACTTCCACGGTGCCAAGGACCAAACTAAAGAGGGAAAAATAATGAAAGAACATTTAATTAGTTTAATTTTGCCTCGGTTGCAAATGAAGGGCTCAGGGAGAACGTTAGAGAAGCTGGGCTGAGCCTTATCCTTAAAAAGTTGGGTAAGCTCCCAATTAAAACTATTCCCAAGGAGATTTCTCCGGGTTTTATCCCAACCTGCTTTCAAGGGTTTTTTTAAAGGGTTTGGTCAATATTAAAAGGGAAGGTTGTGGTAGGGGGAGAACTGAAAATCTTCGCTTAATTCCCCAAATCCTTGGAAAAAACCACAACATTTGGACACCCACATATGTATAAATACATTTATAGGAATGAATTTGTGCATCTGTTTGTACTTTAGGAGTCAAATTCTGACCATTTAGCTTGGATTTGGAGTCAAAACTGATCTAATTTATTCCATTTCCCATCTGCTCCAAGAGAAAACCCGGATCTGGAGAGGAGCTGTTAATTCCCAAAGGCAGGAAGCAGAAAGATCCCAAGGAAAGCGAGTCCTGTTAACGCAGAGCAGCTTAACAGGGAAAAAGGGGTCAAGCAGGAATGTCTGGAGAGACCCGGAGGGTTGCTCGGAATTCCAGCTGCTCCTGCTTTTTCCCAGGGAGGAGCAAAGGCCAGCTCAGAACACAAATGGGAATAAAACAGGTTGAAAATAAGAAAAAAGAGGGAAGGAAGAGGTGAGGGAGACTCAGTAGGTGGTGCTCTTCCCTCTGGATCTGCACAGGGCGTGGGAAGAGGGTGACTGGGGATGTCCAGGTGGGAAAACAGCTGGAAAAACAGCTCCTGGTCCTGAACCCTGGCTCTGGGTGGATGAATCACCTCAGCACCTGCTGAGTTGCACCCCAGTAGCAGCTAAATTTTGGGACATGGTGGTTTTAAAGCCCAAATCCGGGTTTTTGCTGCTCCTAACCCCTAAATCCACTCAAATATTAAATGTAATAAATGTCAGCAAGTGGCTCCAGTCGGGACTTGAGTTCCCAAGAGGAATTCAGGCTCAACTTTGTTTCTGGCTCAGCTGGATCTGGATTTTATCCCATCCAGGGCATCTCCATCATAAAATCCTTACAGGAATGGGAAGAGTTGATTAATCTGGTGGTTTAAGAGAAGGAATTTGAGCAACCCCAGCCCTGGATCTGCACAACTCCCGCACTGGAGGGGCTGGAAGAGCTGGATTGATCCAGGAACACGGAGCCATAGATCAGCACAGCCTCTCCCATTACTTTCCCTGATGGATTCCCACCCGATGAGCTGATCTGAGAGTGATAAAGGGAAGAGCAGAGCGTTTTCAACACACCACTAACTCCAAAACCGGGCTCGATAATCCTGCAGATGGATGAGGAGAGGGGAGGGAGAGGGGCCAGGCTGGGAGGGGACTTTGTTTAACACTCACAGCAGCAACGGAACACACCTTTCCCTGGGGAAATCAGGGAATTTTTGCCCAGAGAACGTTTCTCTTGGGGCCTTCGAGTGAGTTCTGGGGTAGGTGAGTCAACCCATTCCCAGGATGGGAAACTATCACAGGAGCTCAGATCAAGGATAGGAAACTATCACAGGAGGTCAGATCTGGGACAGGAAACTATCACAGGAGCTCAGATCTTGGATAGGAAACTATCACAGGAGCTCAGATCCAGGATGGGAAACTATCACAGGAGCTCAGATCCAGGATGGGAAACTATCACAGGAGCTTGAATCTGGGATTGGAAGCTATCACAGGAGCTCAGATTTGGGACAGGAAACCATCACAGGAGCTCAGATTTGGGACAGGAAACCATTACAGGATCTCAGATCTGGGACAGGAAACTATCAGAGGATCTTAGATCCAGGATGGGAAACTATCACAGGAGCTCAGACCTGGGACGGGAAACTATCACAGGATCTCATATCTGGGATAAGAAACTATGACAGGATATCAAATCTGGGATGGGAAACTATCAGAGGATCTCAGATCTGGGATAGGAAACTATCACAGGATCTCAGATCTGGGACAAGAAACTATCACAGTAGCTCAGATCCAGGACAGGATCTCAGATCCAGGATGGGAAACTATCAGAGGATCTCAGATCCAGAATGGTAAACATCTTTTGTGTCCAGGCCACAGACTCACAGAATCATTTAGGCTGGAGAAGACCTTGAAGATCATTAAATCCCTCTGTTAACCCATGTCCCCAAGTGCCCCACTCACACACCTTTTCAATCCCTCCAGGGATGGTGCCTCCACCACTGGACAAACTGAAATATATCTAGATCGCCACATGTTAAACCTGGATTAAGCCTCCAAATGGGGCCCAGCTCTTCCTACCTGTCCCAGCTCTGCCAGGGATGGTGCTGGGAATTTTAGGTTGAGTTTAAAAGTTGAGTTTTAAGGTTGAGTTTAAAGGTTGAGTTTTAAGGTTGAGTTCTAAGGTTGAGGTTTAAGGTTGAAATTTTTAGGTTGAGTTTTAAGCACCATCCTTTTAGGTCGAGTTTTAAGCTCCCATTCCTTGCTGAGACAGAGCTGGGAGACTCAGCAGAGTCTCACATATTAAACCTGGATTAAATCTCCAAGTGGGGCCTAGTCCTTCCTAGGGGAAAGGGCTAGGGAAGGCCCAAGCACGGGGCCAAACTTTTCCCGTGCTTGACAACCCTTTCCATGAAAAAATTATTCCTAAAATCCAGCCTAAACCTGGTGAAACTCGAGGACATTCCCTGTTGTTCCTCCCCAGCTGATCCTTCAGCCAGGGTGAGGAGATGTCCCACTGCTCCTCCTGGACTTCCCAGGCCCCTGGAGCACAATCCCAGCTGGAATTCTAGTCCTCCTCCTCCTCCTCCATCTCTCACTCCCACCCTCATCAGGACGTGGAGTCAGCAGGGATTTCGATCTCAGGAGGCAGCTATTGTGCTGTAATTAAACAGCAATTGATTGCAAACAGGCTCCTTTTGTGTTTGGGATTAATGAGAGGCGAGAAGATAAATTTGGTCACCAGTAATTAACCCCAATTACAGAAGCAATAAATTAGGAGCATCCACTGCTGGTGGGGAGGGCTCTGGATCTTTCCCCCCCTTCCTTGATTTTTTTTTTTTTTCCTACAAGCCTGGGGGGGTTTCAGGACTGAAATGAATCCAGGGAAGAACTGTAGGGAATGGGGAGGAACATTTGGGATTTGGGCCACGCAGGGAGTGTGAGGTGCTGCCATGGGAAAAGCAGGCTGGGAGAGCCTTTTTGATCCCTAATTCCCTGACTGGGGAATCGATGATTTCATTCATTCCAAATCCTAATCCCTGGCAATTTTGAAAAGCTTGGATGTCACGCTCTGGGAGAGCAGGAGCAAGTTTTGTGGGATGGGAAAACGGGATGTGCTCAGTCCACGGAGCGGGAATCACCTGATCCTGCTGCTTCCTGGGGGTGAGAAACCCCCCATCCTTCCCCAATTCTGAGGGTATCAGAGGAGCTTTGGGATTCAGGAAGGTCCTTGTGCTCTCAGAAAAGTGCCAGAGGTGTGGGAAGGGCTGCAAAAATATCTCTGCAGTGGCCCAACCCCCCTCCAGAGAGGAAGACAGTGCCTAAATCTCAACCTAAAATTCCCAGCAGTATCCCTGGGACAGCTGGGACGGGTAGGAAGGGCTGGAGATTTAATCCAGGTTTAATATGTGAGACTCTACCGAGTCTTCTCGCTCTATCTCAGCAGGGAATGGGAGCTTAAAACTCAACTTAAAATGATGGTGCTTAAAACTCAACCTTAGAACTCAACCTTAGAACTCAACCTTAGAACTCAACCTTAGAACTCAACCTTAAAACTCAACCTTAAAACTCAACCTTAAAACTCAACTTTTAAACTCAACCTAAAGTTCCCAGCACCATCCCTGCCAGACCTGGGACAGGTAGGAAAGGCTGGGCCTCACTTGGAGATTTAGTCCAGGTTTAACATGTGGCGGTCTAGATATATTTCATCCAGGTTTAATATGTGAGACTCTGCTGAGTCTCCCAGCTCTGTCTCGGCAGGGAATGGGAGCTTAAAATTCAACCTAAAAAACTCAACCTTAATAAAACTCAACCTAAAAAACTCAACCTAAAAAATTCTACCTTTAAACTCTACCTTTAAACTCTACCTGTCTGGGATCCTATATTCCCTGGGGACATCCCAGATCCTGGCCCTGATTCTCTGGGGTCCTGCATTCCCTGAAGACATCCCAAATCCTGGCCCTCATGTCTGTAATCCCGCATTCCCTGGGGACATCCAAGATCCTGGCCCTGGTCCAGGGGGTGACCTACAACTCCTTGGAGACAAGGAGCAGCCAGGGAGTTATCCCTCATCCATCCTTCCTGATCCCTCCTTCATCCCCAAGAGCAGCCACTGAACTCTCCGGAGCACTGCGCTCGTCCTGAGTTTATCCTAAAAACAGACGGGAAAAGAGCATGTGGAATTATCTCTTAATTCTTGGGTGTGATTCCAACAGTTATTCCTGGTCCACAGAACTTATGGCTTTACCCAGGAAACCCACAGAACACGGGAAGCAACTGGGAAGACCCTCCAGACCTGGTTTTTGCACCAATAAAATCCAGTTATAAATCTGCTTATAAAAGTGCTACAAGGAGGGCTGGAAAAGGGGTGTTTTCCCCAGTTTTGCCCCATCCAGGTCTCCTGGCCCTGATTGTCTAGGATCCTGCATTCCCTGGGGACATCCAACATCCTGGCCCTGATTCTCTGGGATTCTGCATTCCCTGGAGACATCCCAAATCCTGGCCCTCATGTCTGTAATCCTGCATTCCCTGGGGACATCCAACATTCTGGCCCTGATGTGTGGGATCTTATATTCCCTGGGACATCCAAGATCCTGCCCTGATGTCTGTAATCCTGCATTCCCTGGGGACATCTCAGATCCTGCCCCTGATTGTCCAAGATTCTGCATTCCCTGGAAACACCCCAAATCCTGGCCCTTATGTCTGAGGTCCTGCATTCCTGGGGGACATCCCAGATCCTGCCCCTGATATCTGGCCTCACTATCCTGTGCTTTCCCACCGGGAGGAAGAGCAAAGCACTGAATCCCATCCTCTGTCTCCCTTTTCCCTACTTTTGCTCAGAACTCTTGCTGTCCCAGCCGGGTTCTGGGAGGCCGGGGCACATCTCCATGGCTAATTCCCTAATCCTCCCCCTTTTCAGGCAGCAGGAAAAGCCCGGCCAGGCGGGATCCCTGGGCAGACAGGGTGGAAAAAAAAACGCCGGGGTAGCTCCAAAGCAAACACTCCCACATCTTCATTCCTTCCACCCTATTGGCCATTGATTTGGGATAAATATCCGGCCGGCCCTGACAGGGCTCAATTCTCCTAATTATGGCCCTATTGACGTGGGATCTTTAGCTGCTCAGCCTGTCAGGAGCCATCCATCAGGCAGCCAGATTCCTTTGGCTCCGGAAGAAACGAGCTGGGAAGGGGGGAGAGAGGACGAGCAGGGGTTGAGAAGGGGAAAATGCCTTTATTCCTGTGCCGTATTCCCCCTTTGGTTGAGGAATAAATCCCTGTTGGAGGGTCCTGAGCTTCGGGGTTAAGGTTTAAGAGCTCCTGGTTTGTGTGGATCGCTCCCAAAAGATTGTTATGGATGGGCAGCTGGGATTTCGTGGGATTTTCCTCCTCTCCCACGCAGCTGAACTGATTTTTCCCAGGTTTTCACAGCCAAGGTACCCCTTGTCGAGCCGCTCTCCCCCTTGGCTCTGGAGTTCCACAACTGCAGGGAACTCTTTGCTGGGGGAATTTTGCATGGATAACGGGAATATCACAGAGGAAAAATCCATCCCCTCCCACAATACAGGTGGAAAACCTCTGGTTCAAGAGGCCCGGATTGTTGGCAGCAGGGAGAACACTCTGGGAATTCTCTGCCTGCTCATCCTGCCTTGTGTTTCTCCCGGTGTCAGCTCTGGGATGTTGTCAGGGACAGGACACAGAGCAAGACCAACCCTGGAGAGAGGAAAACTGGTCTTTTCTTCTCCCAGTCCCCAGCCTTGGACTGGTAAGACAGGGCTAGGATTTGCATCCAAACTGGAGCCACTGGGATGTGGCCAGGAGACCTGGATGGGGCAAAACTGGGGAAAACACCCCTTTTCCAGCCTTCCTTGTAGTGCTTTTATAAGTGGATTTATAACTGGATTTTATTGGTGCAAAAACCAGGTCTGCAGGGTCTTCCCAGTTGCTTCCCGTGTTCTGTGGGTTCCCTGGGTAAAGCCATAAATTCTGTAGACCAGGAATAACTGTTTGAATCACCCCCCAGTGCCCAGGAATTAAGAAATAATCCCACATGCTCTTTTCCCAGTTGTTTTTAGGATAAACTCAGGACGAGCGCAGCGCTCTGGAGAGTTCAGTGGCTGCTCTTGGGGATGAAGGAGGGATCGGGAAGGATGGATGAGGGACAACTCCTTGTCTCCGAGGAGTTGTAGGTCACCCCCCTCTCCCGGCTGCGGGCGGTGTCAGCCAACAGCGCCAAGGGCTCGGATCAGGGAGAGATCCCTGGGAGCTGACTCATATCCTGGGCTCTGCGCTGTGAAAGGACCCAGACAGCCGGAGTGTCTGGAGATAACAGCCCTTCCCGGGAAGCCCTGAGAGCTCAGGCTTGGTTTACAAAGCTCGGCTTATTCAGGCCGGGCCGGCTCGCTCCGTATCCGCGGTATTTATTGATCCATCATCCCCCATTCCACCCCCCCCCACGCCTGCCCATCCATGGAGAAATCCGTCTGCAGGACCCGCTCCCGCCCGGCTCGGGTGTCCTCGCTCCCGCAGCATTTTTCCAGCGGCAAGGATTGGTTTTGGAAAAGCGCTGAGTGCTCGGAAATAGCCGGTCCCGGCGGGAGGAGGAAAGGAGGAGCGGCTCCCGCCTCTCCCGCTCTGGGAAAGGAGAATCTGCTCCAGGAAACTGAGGCATGGAAAAGAGGGATTTCCCGGCCTCTTTGGTGCTCATTTCCAAGGTGGACTCACCTGCATCTCCCAAATTTCATAGAATCAGGGACAGATTGGGTGGAAGGGACCTTAAAAATCATCTTAGTTCCATCCCTTTCCACGGGCAGGGACACCTTCCACTAGCCCAGGTTGTTCCAAGCCCTCTCCAACCTGACCTTGGACACTTCCAGGGATGTGGAAGCCACAGTTTCTCTAGGAAACCTGTGCCAGGGCCTCACCACTCCCTCACAGGGAAGGATTTCTTCCTAAAAAAAACAACATCAAAAATCTCTGAAAAGATCCCAACATCCCTGTCTGGGCTCTCCATATCCCTGGGGTCAGGGTCATTTCCCTGCCTCCTGTCCATGCTGGTCCACCCAAAATCCCCCAGGAAATCCTCATCCCAGAGCTGCAGGATGGAACAGGAATGTTTAAGGCAAGATCCTTTCAATTGTTTTCCACATCCAAGCAAAGCTTTGCTTTCAAATCCCCCCCAGGCAGGAGCAGGAGCAGGACACCTTTCCTGGCAAATCCAGGGCCATGTGAACTCGAATTCCTTTGACTCCTGGCTTAAGCATAAAATTTGGGAAAAAGGGAAGGCTTTGGCTCAGCCCTGGGAGAGCTGCTGGCAAATCCAGTGTCCCATCCCTGCATCTTTTCAGTGCCCACAAGTCTGAACTTTGCAGGGATCCAACGGGACTTCTCAGGTGATCAGCTCCGGGCTGTGGTTCCTGAGCAGTCCCTGACTCCAAGGGGTTAATCCCAGAGGGAAAACCTTGTGAAAAGTCAGGAAAGCTGGGCAAAATGGAAGCAGCTCCAGGCAGGGATCAAACAATTTGGGGGCTCCAGAGGCAGGCAAAGGGGATTCCTAGGAACAGGAATGCCGGGTCAAGACTGGCTGATCCTGATTTAAGCTGCGCCTCAGCTTCCCTGATGTCTCCCTCCATCCTTGGAGCAGGGGAAAAAAATCAGTGTTTTCACCCTGGAAAGTTAAAATGCAGCTCAGACTCCTCCCCCAGAGGGAAATGGCAACGTAAATATAGGGATGAGGGGGTTCAGGTGGTCACTTTTCCTTCTGGTACCGATTTGGCACAACTGTGATCTCAAATCTCCAAAAGGTTTGGGTCGGAGGGGACCTTAACGATCAACTGGATGTGACTGGGGTATCATGAAACCACAGAATGGTTTAGGTGGGAGGGGAACTTAAAGATCATCTCCTTCCAACCCCTCTTCCAGGGCAGAGACACCCTCTGCTATCCCGGGTTACTCCAAACCCCGTCCCACCCGGCCTCGGAGCCGGCCCCGAGCGCCGGCTCGATTATCATGATTTATGCACCATCAGCGTGATCAAAGCAAGGTCCTGACACGAAGTTCACGCCCTCTGGGCTGACATCGATTAATGTCAGGGTCGGGACCGGGATCCTGGAGCAGAATCGGTGCCTGGGGGAGAGGGGAAAGGGGGGTGCTCAGCACAGCCTCCCCACCTTCCCCACACCCCACGGGCAGGGAAAATGCGATGCCTCAAAGGCTTCCCGGTGTCTTGCCGGCGAGTGGAGCGACACGTGCTGAGTCAGCAGCCCCATCCTGCCCTCCCTGCCTGTGACATCCATCCCGGGAAGAGGCAAAAAAAAGCCCCTCCCCACTCCAAAGACAACAGTCTGACAGCGGAGAAAAGCGGAAAAAGCGCATCCCCTTCGCCCCCAGCGAAGTGCCGGCAGAGCCTTCACTTTAATGTTCTCTGAGTTCCAGCGCTGGCCCCCCGGGCTCTGCCGCTTATCCACCAGGCTCTGGAAAAGCGGGAGAGCAGAGTTAATAAATCTGCTCATGTGTCGTGTGGAATCAGGGCTGGGAACGGAGTGGAGCTGTCAGGGAATGTCAGGGAATGTCTCCTCACCAGCCCGCGGTGTCGTGTCCTCGCCGCGGGGAGCGGGGAGTGATATCCAGCTCCAGCTGCCCAGCCTGGGCTGCCACCAGCTGCTCTTTTCCAGGGAGGGAATGTTGGTTTAATACTGGTTTTTTTCTGTGCTGGATCAAGTTCTCAGTGGTTTAAGGACAAGCTGGGAATGCGGGAACAGCAGAACGCTTCCAAGGGCAGGATGGGGCTTGGAGTAACTTGGTCTAGTGGAAGGTGGTAGGGGGTTGAAATGAGGTGATCTTTAGGGTCTGGAGCCCCTCTGCTCTGGAGCCAGGCTGGGAGAGCTGGGAATGTTCAGCCCGAAGAAGAGAAGGCTCCAGGGAGACCTGAGAGCCCCTTCCAGGGCCTAAAGGGACTCCAGGAGAGCTGGAGAGGGATTTGGGACAAGGGATGAAGGGACAGGACAAGGGGGAATGGCTTCCCACTGCCAAAGGACAGGGTTAGATGGGATATTGGGAAGGAATTCTTGGCTGGGAGGGTGGTGAGGAGCTGGAATGCATTTCCCGGAGAAGGTGTGGCTGCCTCTGGATTCCTGGAAGTGTCCAAGGCCAGGTTGGACAGGGCTTGGAGCAACCTGGGATAGTGGAAGGTGTCCCTGCACATGGCAGGGGGTTGGAATTCCATGATCTTTATAGTCCCTTCCAACCCAAACCATTCCATGACTCTATGGAATAGGCAAAGGAAAAATAGGCTTTAGGATCACCCCCTAAACAGCCACACCTTCCCCTGGGAGTGCCCAGCCGGCTTTCACCCCTCCCATGGGACACTCCGGTACCTCCAGACAGCATCCCAACTCCGCGAGGAGGGCAAACAAGGCACGGCAGGGAGGGAAACAACGCGCCAAGGTCGCTTAGTTAATCCCTGGCACGATCCCAAAGCCGGTCCCGCCGCTTCCTGCGGCTGCAGGAGCGGGGGAATCGATCCCAGCCCGGTCCCCCGGCAGGAGCGGGGACTGCAGGGACCCTCGGCACGGGAAGCTTTCCTGGAAGCCGGGAAGTTTTCCTCGCGCCGCGCCCGGCTCTGCTCGATCCTCTCCGGCTCCGGGAGGCGATCCAAGCGCTGCATATCCTGAATTATTCAGCGATCACCCATTGTAGTTACTTACGCGCTGCAGAGCTCCGGGCTGTTCCTGCCAGCAGCGCCGGAGTGTAAAACATCCCTGGATCCCTCGGTGATTCCAGGGTGGAGATTGAATCACCCGGCTCCGTTAATGACACCCAGCACAGCCCCCACCACATGATTTGCACCCCGCTTTCCTCCCCCCTCCTCATCCTCACTGACCTCTTGGAAGCCCTCCCGGCCACTGGACCCCATTCCAAAGCTGTTCCAGGAAGGTGGACAGAGGTGGGAGCTCGTCCATCACATCCCAGAAGGACCAAGAGGGCTGAGGAGCATCCTGAAAATCAGCAGATCCCGGTGGCTCCGGGGAAGGGCCCAAGAAAAATCCTTTGTCCCTTCCTCCTGTTTGTTGGCTGGATTTGCTTGGACTCCTCTTTTCTTTTCCCACAAACCCCGAGAATTCCTAAAGTGCCATTCAGCTATTTGGGGATGCTCTGCAGTGGGATGGAATCATGGAATGGTTTGGGTTGGAAGGGACCTTAAAGCTCATCCAGTTCCATCCCCTGCCATGGGCAGAAACACTTTCCACTATCCCAGGTTTCTCCAAGCCCCCTCCGACCTGGCCTTGGACACTTCCAGGAATCCAGAGGCAGCCACAGCTTCTCTGGGAAATCCATTCCAGCTCCTCACCATCCTCCCAGCCAAGAATTTCTTCCCAATATCCCATCTAAACCTACTCTCCTTCACTTTGAAGCCATTCCCTCCTGTCCAATGCCTTGTTGCAGGAAAGGACTTCCTGGCAAGATCCAGCATCACTTGCAGGAAATATTTATGGGACAAGGAAGCAGCTCTGGAAACCCCACCACAAGGAATATGTGGAACTGTTGGATTGAGTCCACAGAGATGCTCCGAGGGCTGGAACCCTCCTGCTCTGGAGCCAGGCTGGGAGAGCTGAGGGGGTTCCCCTGGACAAGAGAAGGCTCCAGGGAGAGCTGAGAGCCCCTTGCAGGGCCTAAAGGGACTCCAGGAGAGCTGGAGAGGGTCTGGGGACAAGGGATGGAGGGACAGGACACAGGGAATGGCTTTAAGGTGGAAAAGGGGAGATTTAGGTGGGATATTGGGAAGGAATTCCTGTCTGTGAGGGCGGTGAGGGGCTGGAATGGAATTCCCAGAGAAGCTGTGGCTGCCCCTGGATCCCTGGAAGTGTCCAAGGCCAGGTTGGAGCAAGCTGGGATAGTGGAAGGCGTCCCTGCCCATGGCAGGATGTTGGACATCCATGATCTTTAAGCTCCCTTCCAACCCAAACAATTCCATGATTGTCTCAATTTTGCAGAACATTCCCTGAAAAGAATAACAATCAAATTCCTAATAGTCAAAATTCGCACTTTTCAGTATTACAGGAAAAATTTGTCTCCATGTCCCTGAAAACTGAGAGATCAGAAGGATCTGCAGCTCCAGTGATCCATGGGATGGAGGGACAGGAACAGGGAATGGCTTGAAACTGAAATATGGGAAATTTAGGTGGGATATTGGGAAGGAATTCTTGGCTGGGAGGGTGGTGATGGATTTCCCAGCAAAGCTGTGGCTGCCCCATCCCTGGAAGTGTCCAAGGCCAGGTTGGAGCAAGCTGGGATAGTGGGAGGCATCCCTGCCCATGGCAAGGGGTTGGAATTCCATGATCTTTAAGCTCCCTTCCAACCGAAACAATTCCATGATTATTTCAATTTTGCAGAACATTCCCTGAAAAGAATAACAATCAAATTCCTAATAGTCAAAATTCACACTTTTCAGTATTACAAGAAAAATTTGTCTCCATGTCCCTGAAAACTGAGAGATCAGAAGGATCTGCAGCTCCAGTGATCCATGGGATGGAGGGACAGGAACAGGGAATGGCTTGAAACTGAAATATGGGATCTTTAGGTGGGATATTGGGAAGGAATTCTTGGCTGGGAGGGTGGTGATGGATTTCCCAGCGAAGCTGTGGCTGCCCCATCCCTGGAAGTGTCCAAGGCCGGGTTGGAGCAAGCTGGGATAGTGGGAGGCATCCCTGCCCATGGCAGGGGGTTGGAATTCCATGATTTTTCAGGTCCCTTCCAACCCAAACCATTCCATGACTGTGACAGGAGGGTTTAGCAGCACACCCTGACCTCTGCCCACCACCTCTGGCACGATGCGGGACCGTTCCAAGAGCTCCTCATCTCCTTCCATCCTCCTCCCTTTCCTCCTCCCCATCCCCTAAATCCCTCCAGCACAGAAAGATGTCTGGGAAGGCGACTCCTGCCTGGAATTAAACACATCCCAAATCCCTCTGTGCCCCTTTCTGGGCTCCCACCACGTTGATCTTCCTCCTCTCCACCACGAGCTGTGGAGCAAAGCGGTTTCCAGCAGCCCAGGGCAAGGTGAATCCCTCTCCTTCCGACTTTTCCTCGTACTTTCCAGAAGAGCTGAGCAAATATGTTTTGTGGAGCATCAGAAAAAAAAAAATTAAAAAAATGCTGTTTGGGCAAGCTCTGAATGCTCCCAGGGAACACAGAGAGGAGCAAAAGGAAAAGTCTCCCGAGCTTTGTGGGCAAACTGGGAAGTCCAGGCATGGTTTGTTTGTTGTCCTGACACAAACAGGAGCCAGGTTTAGCTTCCAGGTGGGAAAAATCTGCCTGTTTCCCAGAGGTATTTTGCTCTTCCCACACTCACAGATCCCGCAGTTTTCCCAGATTTGGGGAATGGGAGTTTTCATCTTCCTTAAATGCTCTTTTTGAAATGGTGGGGGGAGTGTTTTTTGTGGGTCCTGATTCCTCTTCCCCTACATCCTTCCCTCCCTTCCCCTTCATCCTCTGAGCAGGATGAGGATGGGAGAGCATGGATTCACCCTGCTGTGCCCAGCTGTTTGTCCCACTATCCGGGTGTATGGAATAATCCAGGAAAAGGTGGAATATAAGGGTCACAGCACAGAAAAACTTGACTGGATATTTCCACCCTCCAGGACTTCCTAACCCAGAGATGGGTCACTGTGTTGGATCCCACAGAAGTCCCTGATCCATGGAAACCCCTGAACCCATTTGCTTGAGGTTTTCTAGGGAATTAGGTTGGGACTGTGGGATTTTTCCCCCCCAAAACGTACCATCACATCTGCTACAACATTTGTAGCAGATGGGTGACCACACCAATACATCCTTGCCGGGCACAGAGCAGAAATCCCTATCCCAGGAATGCAAAAAAAAAGGGATGCAGCCCATCAGTGAAGGGCTGGACACCAGAAGGGGTTTGAACGGAGCCGTTTCTTTTCAAATCCCTGGAAAGAAAGAGGTCGGTTTTGATGGCACTGCTCCGGTTTTGCTGCTTGGAGCAAGTTCTTCAGCAACAATGAGACAAGGGCAGGGCCTGTCTGACCAACCTGAGCTCCTTCCCTGACCAGGTGACCTGCCTGGGGCATGAGGGAAGGTGTGGATGTGTTACCTGGACTTCAGCACAGTCTTGGACACCGTCTCCCATGGGATACTCCTGGAAAAGACTTGGACAGGGGCACTCTGTGCTGGGTTAGGAACTGGCTGAGGGCCAGGCCCAGAGAGTGGTGGGAATGGAGCTGCATCCAGCTGGGATTCAGTCACCAGTGGTGTCCCCAGGAATCAGCGCTGGGCCCAGTCCTGTTTTATGTCTTTATTGATGATTTAGATGAGGGGATGGAGTGAACCATCAGTAAATTTGCAGATGACACCAAGTTGGGGGGAGTGTTGATCTGCTGGAAGGCAGGAGGGCTCTGCAGAGGGACCTGGACAGGTTGGATCCATGGGCTGGATCCATGGGCTGATTCCAACGGGATGAGGTTCAACAAGGCCAAGTGCTGGGTCCTGCACTTTGGCCACAACAACCCCCAGCAGCTCCAGGCTGGGGACAGAGTGGCTGGAGAGCAGCCAGGCAGGAAGGGAGCTGGGAGTTTGGATGACAGGAAGCTGAACAGGAGCCAGAGTGTGCCCAGGTAGCCAAGAAGGCCAATGGATCCTGGCCGGGATCAGGAAGAGTGTGGCAGCAGGAGCAGGGAAGAGATTCTGCCCCTGGACTCAGCGCTGGTGAGGCCTCACCTGGAGTGCTGTGTCCAGTTCTGGACCCTCAGCTCAGGAAGGACATGGAGGGGCTGGAGCAGGTGCAGAGAAGAGCTCTCCTGTCTATTAAATATATGGATATGATCCCTATATTAGATATCAGGAGGAAGTTTTTTAGTGTGAGGGTGGAAAAACACTGGCACAGGTTGCCCAGAGAAGCTGTGGATGCTCCACCCCTGGAAGTGTCCAAGGCCAGGTTGGATGGAGCTTGGAGCAACCTGGGATAGTGGGAGGTGTCTCTGCCCATGGAATGAGGGTGGAACCAGACCATATTGCTCCAAATACAATCCAATCTGGCCTTGAACACTTCCAGGGATGGGGCAACACCTGAAGATGGAGATTTTTGTGTCCCATTGACATCCCCCAGCTTTGTTGTTTTCTTTTCCAGCCAATCCTTAAGGACAAAATGTTCTTCCTCCAGTTCATCCATAGCAGGTTCCCACTGGTCTCTGCAGAGGAGCTTCCCAGTGCCATCACCATTGAACAGGTGGGAAAACTGGGGGAAAAGGGTGGGGAGTGACTGGACCAGGAATTCCCATATCAGCCCCAGCACCGGGACGTTCCATCCCAAATCCCGTTCCCTCATCCCCCGAGGGGGGGATCATCCCTCCCTGCCTTTCCTGCAGAACTGTGCTTGAAGAAACCTGCGCAAGAAAACCACCCCCAGGAGTCCTCCTGCCTCTCCACGGGCTCGATTAGCTGGAGTGGCACTTCCAAGGGCCCCGTTGGACTCCTCTGGCTCGGGAGGGAGCACAGACCACTCGGCAGCCTCAAACAACTTCTTGATGTTCAATCCCCCAATCTCCCGGTGCTGAATCCACCTTGAAATTGTGTCTCCAAACCTGTCTTTGCAAGCAGGGGTTTAGCAGGAGGAGGAGGAGGAGGAGGAGGGGAGGGGGGAAGGGAAAAGAAATTCGATCTATTTTTCCACGAGAAGGAGAATTGAAAAGGAAAAAAATTCAGCCTGGGCAGCGGGAGAATGGAGATGTGCCTGGGAAATGCTCCCTTATGAAGGAGCAGGGATGAGAGGGAACTGCAGGGAGCAGGGATGTGGGATGTGCTGGCACTCCAGGAGAACCACTGGCAGCATCCTGTCCAGGTCAGCCTCGGCCAAGGTCAAAATCCAGAGTCCGAGGAGGAGGATGTGATGGGATTTCCAGGCAGGGAGTGTGGAAATATGGGACAAATTTCACCACAATTCCAAGAAATAGTAAAAATCTGGTTTTCTGTGCTGTGTGGGCATCTGGGCTCTTCCCATGGAGAGGGGTCACAACCTCTACCTGGGATGAGGGACAGGTTTATTCCAAACTCGAGGGAAAAGGTTCAGTGAAACAGTGGGGAGGGGAGAAATGAGATTTTATCCAAACTGAGTTTTCCCCTCTAGGATAACTCTGCCTCTCACTGAAGGACACAATTTTGGCTCTCTCCAGAGGTAAATAAGGGCAGCAGCTCCTTAAAATCCAAGCTGGAGAGATGAAAAATCATGGAATGGCTTAGGTTGGAAGGGACCTTAAAGATCCTCCAGTTCCAAGCCCTCTGGGCAGGGATAAGAGATCAGGAGGGGGATTCTCCCCTCCTGGGACTCAGAGACATTCATGTCACTGCCAGCCCATGGTTCTCCTCAATTCTCCTTGAGAAAAACCCTGGCAAAGAGGTGGATTGGCCTCATCTTCAAAACTGGAAGCTTGTTCCTCATCCAACCCTGCTGGAGGCAGGGAAAACTCCAAATTCCTGCGTTCCCACAGAGGGTGGATTACAAACCTTTTTGGGATATAAGGACTGATCTGAGGTGATAATCGGGAAGGATCTAAGCCCAGTTAGTGGCTGGTTTTCATTGGAATCATCCATTTCCAGGGAAAGGCTACTTCTCCCTCCTCTTTTTCCCCCTCCTTCTTCCCCCTCGGCTCCTGTGAGCTTGACAGGGACAGGCCAGTCCGTCCGTCACCGCTAATCCTCGGATACTTTTAGTGTCACTGGAATGACAGGACCCCTCTGCTGAGGCAATAAAAAGCCTCTTAAGGGCAGCAGCCCCCTCTGAGCAAAGTGGCTCAGCCATTCCCGGGGTCCTTCCTTCCCTCTGGAAGTGGCACAGGGGCCGATTAAAGCCCCACTGTCCCCCCCATGACGAGAATCAGATGTGAAACCTTCCACTTTCCGATGCATTAAAGGCCTTTTGTGGGAAGCACTCGGAAACGCAGCGCTCACCCCGGTCATCCAACCTCCCACCCTCCCTCCCTCCTGCCTTTCCATGGATTCAGCAGCTCTTGGGATGCTCTGGAGCAGCCCAGGGGGGTTTGGCTCATTCCCCACTCAACCCTTCCCTATTTTGGGGGTGCTGAGGGAGGTATTTCTACTCTTTTTGGGCTCTTAGGGTTCTGTGGTGCTTCCATAAAAGACACTCCAGCTCCATCCAAACTCGAAAATTCCAGAGTGCCCAGCTGCACTTCCATGAGCAGGGACACTTTCCACTATTCCAGGTGCTCCAAGCTCCATCCAACCCGGCCCTGAGCACTTCCAGGATCATGGCACTCACACAGCATCCTCTTGGATGGGACATGGACCACACAGCCCAACATTCCCATGCCTGGGGTGACATTTTTTAGGGCTTCCTGCAAGTTGTCCCATCCTAACTCGATCCCGAGCCCTTTCCCACTCCAAGCCCTGCTGCCCTGGGAAATGAGGAGTGAAGTGTGCACTGCTATTAATGATTAATAAACTTGGTTGTTGGTTTAGAGGACTCTGCTGCACTCCAGGGCTCATCTGGGCATCCGTCGGGACCCGTCGTGTTGGAGGCAGCGGCACATCCCTAAATCCTTCCATCTCCAAGGCGGAAGGAAGGGGATCACGGGCTGCAGGGAGGCAGAACGAGCTCTGCCCCAACCTAGTGGCCAGCACAGCCTTCCCAGAGTTTCTCTTCCCCAAATTTGGGAGGTGGCGAGGTAAAAGGTCGGGAACTCGGCGTGGTTCCACTCGGCTAAGCGATTCCATCGCCTCTGGAAAAAGGGCACCCCAGGGAAGGCGGGATGTGATATTCCCGTGCCCTGGCGCGTGTCCCAGGCATCGGGGGGGGATGAAGTCAGCAGGCAGATGGGTGTGCTGAGAGCTGGAGGCATCCAGCAGGAGCCGGAGCGGGGATGAACCGGAACCAAGAGGCTGCAAGTCCCCGGGAGCTGGGAAGGGCACAGTGGGAAACTGGGATTGAGTGAGGCAGCTCCAGCCGGTTGGGGGTTTGGGACTGGCTGTGAAACTCATTCCCTCGACTTCCTGCAAGGCTTTGGGATGTTTCAGCCTCTTCCCATTAGAAAATAATTTCTCCAAAGCTCCTGAGCCGCCGGGGTTGTGGTTGTGTTAAGGAATCAGGCAGCCGGGAGGGAATGGGCTCAGGACCTGGAATTCAATCCCTGTTAAATCGTCAGTGTAGTCCCTGGGCTCCCATGGAGAATTGGAAGCTCAATTAGCTACTTCCCAAATGATCATAAGGACAATTCTGTACCCATCACGGGTCAAGAGGCCATTCCCAACAGTCACCAAATCGTGGAATTATTTACATTAGAAAAGACCCTGAAGATCCAACTGTTCCCCCAGAATTGCCACGTCCCCACATGCCACATCCACGTGGCTTTTAAATCCCTCCGGGGGCAGTGAGTCCACCAGTGCCCTGGCAAACCTGTGTCAGGGCTGGACAACCCTTTCAGGGAAGAAAATTTCCCAATATCCAAATTAAACCTCATCTGGTGCAACTTGAGGCCGTTTCCTCTCGTCCTGTCCTTCGTTCCCTGGAAGAGCCCAATCCCACCTGGCTCTCCCCTCCTGTCAGGGAGTTGTGGAGAGTGAGAAGGTCCCCCCTGAGCCTCCATTTCTCCAGGATGAGTCCCCCTAGTTCCCTCAGTTGCTCCTGCTGCTCCAGCCCCTTCCCATCTCCATTCCCTTTCCTAGACACACTCCAACCCCTCAACGTCTTTCTTGTCCCAAGGGGCCTAAAACTGATCCCAGGATTTGGGGTGTGACCTCAGCAGTGCCCAGCACAGGGGGACAATCCCTGCCTTGCTCCTGCTGTCACACTGGTTTGGATGCAAGCCAGGGTGTCATTGTCCTCCTTGGCCACCTGGACACTGTTTTAGGAAGTTCCCAAGGCTCCCAGCAAGGAACCATCCCAGGAAAGCGAGGAAGGCCGAACTGCAATTCAGGATTTGTGGGGTTGGAGGAAACCCTGGAGCTGCAGAGGGGATGGGGAAGTCGAGCTGGTGGAGGGTGAGGGACAGGTCTGGAGGGGCCAGGGAGACAAAAACATGAGAGCTTTTGTTGCAGCAGCGGATGGAAATCCCCAATCCCCAGAATCCCCCATCCCCAACAGAGCTCCCCTCATCCAGGAAACAGCCAAATTTCCTTGGATGCTGCCTTTGTCTCCGGCTCTTCCTGCACGACGTGTCTCCACTGCCATCAATTAGAGCCATGGATCAATTAAGCATTAATGGGCAGGGAAGATAAACAACTCACAGGGGCAATCCTGGGGTCTGGAAGGGAAAATTCCCCGGTGTTGGTTCACGTGGATTCTCCTGTTTTTCAGGCTATGGGATGAGGTCAAAACATCCCTTAAACCCTTTTAGATGTTTCACTCAGATTGCACAAGGAGATGCCCTCGGTTCCTTCTCTCCTCTCCAATTCATTCCCAGCAAATTTTGGCTCGGGGAAAAGCTTTGGGAAGTGGAAAGAAGCTGAACCAATTCCTGCTTTCCTACCCCAAAAGATGAGGTTTTGGGGATGCACATCCACACCAACTCTTCCCAATGAAAGCCCAAACAAGGGAGTGTGTGTGTGTATGTGTGTGTGTGTGTGTGTGTGGATTTTCACATGGATATTTCGATTTTACCTGTCCTTTCCTGGCTGGAATGAGTCTGTTGCACACCTGGATTTACCCTTCCCTTGGAAGATTGGGTGGGGAAGGGGATAGAGGAAAGGAAATCCCATTGGGAACTCCACTTCCAGCACAGATCTCTGCACTGAGCTGCCTTTTCCCACATCATGGAATCATCAGTGCTCCTTGCCTGAGCCCCCAAGCTCAGGGAAGGATGGGAACAGCATCTCCTGAAGCCTTTGGGGGACAAATTTTACAGCTCGTGGGACCCCATAACTCAACTGCATCATTTTCATCGAGGTCCTCTGGGTGTCTGGTGTCACCCATTCCTGAGCTGAAGCAGTTTCTGACCATCCTTTCCTACGGAAGGTCCCAAATTTGGCACTAAATCCATTCCCAAGATCCGGGGGGGGGGGGGGAGGGAAACCTCCCTGATGTTTAATAATGTGGTGTTTTATTTCTCTCATTTGGCTCCACATCTCCCTCATTTGGGGGCACCTGCACGGTTCGTTTGTCACCTGCCAGGCAAGGCAAGACAATGAAAGGCAAATCCTGCCCTTCTCGTGGCAGCTCCTGTCTCTATTCCTGCTCCAGCCTCGCTTTTCCATTCCTTTAAACCCTCCATGAACATGCAGAAACTCTTCCTTCCCCTCCACACTCCTCCTCCTCCTCCTCCTCCTCTCTCTCCCCCTCCAGCTGCTCGAGAAATTCAAACCCTCTTCCTATTAGGAAGAAAAAAGGGGTTGTTATCAGGTTGAAAGGGAAAGCAGAGGAACGGGTTGCAGGGGTTTAAATTGGAGTTTTATGGATATTTCTCCCTCTCCCTCCTTTTTTGTGAAGTGCATTAAACTTTTCCTTCGTTAAAAAGCCGAGAGGACGGGAACGGGAAAGGAGAGGGGAGAAGGGAAAAGAGAAGGTGGAGGGTGGGAAGGGGGGGAGGGGGGGAGATGGATGGGAATAAAAAGCCCTCAGATATTCATGTGTGACACAGCTCAGGGAGGTGAGACGTGAGGCTGATTTGCTTAATGCTGACAGGCCTTTCTTCTCATTGGAAAGAAAACGCAGCGGGGATCCTAAAATGTGCCGTGGAAAGGTCCGTGGCAAGGAGCAATTCCAATCTTCCCGGTGCCGCGGCGGGTCGGGCGCTCGCGGAGACGCATCGGGGGGAAATAACGCACCGAGTTCTCCTCTCGACTCCCATTAACCCTCTGCCTGAGGGGAATGTTGAGCCTAAAGATGTTACAAAGCGCCCGGAGCTCTGGAATGTGTGTGTGTTGGGGGGTGGATGTGTATCCATGAGCATTCCAGCCCGGCCCGAGCGAGAGGGGTAGGACAAAAAAAAAGGGAGAAGGGGGGGGGGGGGGGGGGAAAGAGGGGGAAATAGGTGTGGGAAAGAAAGGAGGGGTGGGGAGGGTGGAGAGAAAGCAAAGACAAAGAGAGGGAAGGAGCGGGAAAGCAGAGACATGACATGGAGGTAAAGGATGGAGGATGGTCCTCTGGCTGGTCCTGGGCTCGCTCAAGGAGGTGTCTCCCAGGGAGGGAGATGGGATTCCTTGTAGGAGTCGCTCCTGGGGGAGCAGCATCCTCCAGCCAGCCTGGCTGTGCTGCCTGTCTCCTCACGGGTGGCTTGTCCTGGGGGATTTTGATCCCTTTTCCCACATCTCTCAGCGGGCCGGTGGGATGCGGCACAAGGACGTGGTGCACAACAGGGTGAGCTGATTTATCAGGATGATAAATCTGACAGCCTGATTTATCAGAATGAGTTGATTGATCAGGATGAGATGATTTATACTCTGAGCTTCCCTTTTTTTGGGTAGTTACAAACCCTGGGGTCCCTGGCTCAGGTGAAGATGCTACAGAAGCAACACCCACGTGGTGGGTGTGAAGTGAATCCTGTGGACAAAAAAATGGGATCTGGGGTGGCTGAGATGCTCTACAAGGCTCAAGGGCAGCCTTCCAGCTGCAGGAGAGGCCATGCCAGTGGCTGGGATGTCACTTATCCAAGGGGAATATCCTGCTCTCCATTGGCAGAGGAAAGGGTTTGCAGCTCCCAGGTGTAGGGTTAGCACCTTCATCATGGTTCAGAACTTTTAGTTTCCCCAAAAGGGATAAAAAAGGAGCATAAAAGAGATCAGATCTCAGGATGAGGCCCAAGCAGCACCTGGGGACACCTCAGGGCAGAGGACACATCCTTTCTGGGGCCACCAAAGAAACACAAGCAACCCAAGATCCCATTTTTTTGTCCACGGGATTCATCTCACACCCACCATGTGGGTGTTGCTTCTGTAGCATCTTCACCTGAGCCGGGGACCCCAAGGGGTCGTAAGTAGCCAAAAAAATGGGAAGTTTGGAGTATAAATCATCTCATCCTGATAAATCAGCTCATCCTGATAAATCAGGGTCAGATTTATCATCTTGATAAATCAGCTCACCCTGATAAATCAGCTCATCCTGAAGTGGCCCCTGTTCAGACAAGTCTCCCCCACCTGCCACTGACTGTCCCACCTCTCGTGCAGCCTCAAGACCTCTCGTGGAGCTTCTTTTTGGCCCTCAGCAGCTCCTGCTCATGGGATCTGGGACACGGCAGGTCCTTGGGCAGGTGACTTTCAGGTGCCACAAGCAAAGGATCCATGAAGGACCCAGAGAGCAACTTTTCTGGGAGGGCCTGGAGGGACCAGAATGAACAAGAGGTTCCATGTCACAGCTGGAGGATGTCCCAGGAAAGGAATGCTGGGGTGGATCCCATATTTGTCCCCACAGGATGAAGCAGAAAAGGCAAGAATGTTCCTTCTCATTCCTCCCCTTGACCAGTCCCTTTCCTGGATGTCCCTCTGGAGCAGGAATGACTGAGGAAGCCCCTGATTTTACAAACACCACCACCCCCACCCCCACCCCCCGAGCTGCCTCTAGCTCCGAGATTTCCAGCACAGGAAGGACATGGAGCTGCTGGAACCAGTCCAGAGGAGGCACCAGGGTGATCAGAGGGATGGAGAAGCTCTGTTGGTATAAAAGTCTGGGAGAGTTGGGATTGTTCAGCCTGGAGGAGAGGTTTGGAGGGGAACTAATTGTGGCCTTCCAGGACCTGAAGGGAGCCAAGAAAGATGGGGAGAGACTGTTCCCAAAGGGCCTGGAGGGACAGGACAAGGGAGAGTGACTTCAAAATGAAAGAGAAGAAATTTAGGTGGGATAAATGAAAGAAATCCTTCCCTGGGAGGGTGGGGAGAGACTGGGATGGAATTCCCAGAGAAGCTGTAGCTGTCCCATCCCTGGAAGTGTCCAAGGCCAGGTTGGACGGGGCTTGGAGCAACCTGGGCTAGTGGGAGATGTCCCTACCCATGGCAGGGAGTTGGAATTGGATGATCTTTAAGGTCTCTTCCAGCCCAAACCATTCCATATAAACCACCCCAGGTTTATCCCCACGGACCACAAAGGGGTGGTGGGCACAGAGCTCCCCTGCAGGTCCCTGAAGGGCAGTGATGAACATCCCACCTTGGTTCCTCCTTCTTCCAATGCCTCATTTCTCCATGCCTTTAGTTTCTTATCCCTCTAAAACAGGGATTATGAGTCATTTAATCCTTCCAAACCCACATCCAACAGCAGTTCTGCCTCTCTGAGAAGGTCCTGCAAGAAGCACAAAAAAAAACCCCGGTTCCCTTGGGAATTCTGTCAAGCACAGAAATCCAAGCTCCCTTCCCTGGCACCGATGGGCACAGAACCAGCTCGGAAGGACTCGGTTCCTCCAATCTACTGCTTCCACCCACCACTCCCTGCAGAGGGAAAAGGAAAATTCCCCCTTGCCATGGAATCTTCATCCTTGGAAGGATCATGGAATCACAGAATTGTTGGGTTAGAAGGGATTTAAAGATCATGGAATTCCAACCCCCTGCAGGGACATCTCCCATGCCCCCCCATGGGCAGGGACATCTCCCACTATCCCAGGTTGCTCCAAGCCCCATCCAACCCGGCCTTGGACACTTCCAGGGATGGGACAACCACAGCTTCTCTGGGCAACCTGTGCCAGGGCCTCCCCACCCTCCCAGGGAAGAATTCCTTCCCAATATCCCACCCTGTCTGTGCCCCCCTGTTGGGACTGGGAGCCAAGGGAAGGGTGATGCCCCTCTCGGTTCAATCCTTCCTCCTCCCAGGAAAAGCGGAGTCCTGCATGGAAACAAGCTCTGCTCCTCTCTCCTTTCCCTCCCTTTCCCTCCTCCCCTCCACATCACTCCAGTTGTTTCATCCTTTGAGAACTCTCTGCTTCTCCCTGTGGGACCCGCTTTAAAAAACACGGAGGGAGGGGGGAACAAGAGGAAAGGGGGGGGGGGAAGAGAAGGAAAGAAAACCCCATTGTCTTGTCAAAGGGAATAAGTGAGAGGTTGCAAGTGTCTCTCTGCAGGTTTTGGCTCCTGTGTGTTCTCCTTTCAAACCCTGGCAGCCTCAGGGGCTGTCATCCCTCCTTCATCTCCCCGGATCGACCCCGCGCTTTCCCCGGCGCAGCTCAGGCTTTTCACGGCCACCGCCGGCTTGATCCCGCTGACAGGTCTCTTCTCTTCGCTTCCCTTTCAAAGCAGGGCCTCGGAGTCCCTTCCTCCCACCTTTCCCTCTCCCTCCCTCAGCCGCTTTTCCCAATTTTCCTGCCTCTCCAAGGAGCGCCGCCGAGGTGCTGCTGTGCCACGACTTGACGAGGCCCCACGCGGCGGAGCCGGGCCCAATTAAAGACCTCCTTAAGAGCAGCCTTAGTTAGGAGCAGCTTCGTTTAGAGGGAGAGAGAGAGAGAGAGAGAGAGATCGGAGCTGTCGGAATATTAACGAGCTTTTGCCCGTGGCGCAGAATCCAGCGGTGGCGGCACGGAGGGAATGTGGAGCTGGGCTGGGGTGGAGGGAGTTGTTTCCCAGCTGGAATGATGCCCTGGGTAAGAGCTTTTCCAGGGTGGGAGAGGACGGTGTGCAACTGGTGTTGGTAAAAGCAGGAATGGTGTGGGTTAAACCAGGTTATCCCAGCCAGGATGGGTGGATTTGAGTGTGGGACCGCCACGGATGTGACCACCACAGATTTGGGATCACCACGGATGTGCCATCCCTCTTTTCCAACAGGTCTCAGCCATCCATGGGGAGGCACCGTGGTCTTACAGTGAGAGCTGTCACCAACTCTGAGGGTGGTCTTGGGGGTTGTCCCCTGGGAGAAGAAATTCCCAAGGTGCTGGAGCATCACACTTTCCTCATCCCTGCAGCCAGGAGGGGATTTTTCGGGACAATCAGCAGCAGAGTGATTGTGTGGTCCCCTGTCACTCTGGGGGATTCCAAGGATTGGGGAACGAGACAAGAGGTGGGTCTGGAATGATCACGGAATCACAGAATGGTTGGGTTGGAAGGGATTTAAAGATCATGGAATTCCAACCCCTTGCCATGGGCAGGGAGACCTCCCACTATCCCAGGTTGCTCCAAGCCCCATCCAACCTGGCCTTGGACACTTCCAGGGATGGGGCAGCCACAGCTTCTCTGAGCAACCTGTGCCAGGGCCTCACCACCCTCCCAGGGAAGAATTCCTTCCCGATATCCCATCTAAATGTGCCCCCTTGAACTTGTCACCTTCTCATATCCAGTTTAATCCTGGAAGTTGCCAATCCCTGTGTCCGCTCTTGCCCCCACATCCGTGACCGTGTGTCATGGTGCCCGTGACACGTGAGCAGGGTCCCCCGGTTATCCCACGATCCACATTTTCCTTTCCTGCCTCGTCAGGCACTGGAAGGGGCTGCCCAGGGAGGTTTGGAGTCCCCATCACTGGAAGTGTCCAAGGAATTACTGGACGTGACACTCAGTGCTCTGGGCTGGGGGAAAAGGTGGGGATTGGGCACAGGTTGGACTGGGAAGGAAAGGCAAGGCAAGGCAAGGCAAGGCAAGGCAAGGACATGGTCCCATAAGTGGGAAAGGCCTAAGTAGTTAAAAAAGACCAAATTTTCATGTCTTTATTAATTATTCTGTTAATATGATATAATGGCTGATAAAATTAGCCAAAAGTGATCCGAAGGGACTCTGTATCCTGCACTATAAACCCATATAACTCTCTCCCAAAGCTCTTTCTTCTCCTCCACCGCTTTGAGCTCATCCAGGCTCTTCCACAAGCACAGCTGAGCTCTCCACTGGGAACAGCTCACATTCCCTGCCTGACTCCAAGGATCTGCTTCACCTCATCCCATGGATTTCAAGCGAAAAAATCCGGGACCAACATCCACCACCCCACCGTGTTTCCCACCCCAAAAATCCCCTGAGGCTGCTCAGGAAGCTCCCAGAGCATCTCCCATCACTACAGGTCATGGGCACCCCTGAGGGTGAGGGTGATGGGCACGGACAGAAAGCCAGCCCCGAAATCCATGGGATTGCTCATTCCCAACGCTTCCAGCGCATTTAGAGCTCGGCACAGAGGCTGAAAGCCAAGCTCCAGCTGGGCTAATGGCCCTCAGCAACTGCCTGCCAACGGGAGAGACTGCAAGGAAGCAGGAAAAGGCACTTATCTCCATGGCAGGGATGGATTCACCCCACCAGTCCCCGCAGGGATACCGACCTGCTGGAAAACAGGCTCTCCCCCTAAAGGATTCCGAGCTCCACGAGGGGGAAATGGAGCTGGAGAAGGAGGTTGTAAACTGAGGGGTGATTCCAGGTTTTGGGGTGAGTTAATCACGCCAAAGTCTCCATCAGGGCCCCCCCAGGTGGGTGCTCCCGTGGATATTTTGGGATGAGAGCGTCCGGTCCCGAATTATGCACCGACAACACCCTCAGGGATTCATCCCAGAAAATCGGGAAGCTCTGACTCCCTGTAAATCTGGAGCAGAAAGGTGAGATCAGACCCAGGCAAAGGCAACCACAACATCCAGGGGGAGAGGCTGGTGCTGGAAGGGGGGAGCAGATTCCCCGAAATCCCTGCACACAAAGCTCTCGCAGCCGGAGAGTCCTTTTCCGGGCTTTTTAATCCCATTTGGAGCGTGGAGCTGCCTCATCACTTCCCACCTTCAGAGCCTGGCAAAGGTGGGGCAGCCACGGTGCCGGACAGACCTTCCAACCTTCCTCAGGGGAAATGGAGACATTAAGGGAGCAGAGTGGGATGTCATGGCTCGTTCCACTCCCAGGAACGCTGAGGGAGCGTGACATGGATTTCAGCCACCACTAATAGAGCCCAGGAACTTTGGATCAGGAAAACTCCCTCTCCGAAAAGCACCCAAGTCAGGAGAGCAGAAGGAGCCCAGATTTTCCCTTCACTTCCCTTGCTGGACATGAATCCCCAGGATTAGCAAATTCAAGTGCTCTCACACCTCTGTTTTCCAGTCACAATGAGCCAAAGGTCCTCCCAGTGTGTTTTGGGATCCAGAGGCCGTCGGGATGGGACAATCAGGGAGAGGGGACACACCACACAGAGCTCCAAGGCAGCATCTCCCCTTTTCCCACCCCACACATTCCAGGGAAACAGCGAAGTGGGAGAACGACCTGCAGCCCCAACCCCACCAGCTCAGCACTTTCCTGCTTTCCTTATCAGGGAAAAGACAAAAAAAAAAAAAAAAAGGAAAAAATACTAAAATGCCCCATTTTGGTATTATAGAATTTAGTTTACTTTATAGTTTTGTTTCCTTTTTTTGTTTGCTGATGCCTTGGTTTGTCCCGAGCTGGTGTCTCTTGAAATCTCTTCTTCTTGGGGCCCATTAAAACATTTGCAGGTCCTTGGGCTCACTCAGCTGCTCCCCCAGCACCCACAGAGCCCGGGAACTTTGGATCGGGAAAACTCCCCCTCGGAAAAGCACCCGAGTCAGGAGAGCAGAGGGAGCCCAGATTTTCCTTTCACTTCCCTTGCTGGACATGAATCCCCAGGATCAGCAAATCCAAGTGTCACAACAACGTCCTTTTCCAGCCACAACGAGCCAAAGGTTCTCCCAGTGTGTTTTGGGATCCAGAGGCCACTGGGATGGGATAATCAGGGATAGGGGACACACCACACAGAGCTCCAAGGCAGCATCTCCCCCTCTTCCCATCCACACATTCCTGGGAAACAGGGAAGGGGGAGAACGACCTGCAGCCCCAACCCCGCCAGCTCAGCGTTTTCCCGCTTTTCCTTATCAGGAAAAAAAAAGACCAAAAAAAAAAATACTAAAAAACCCCTTTTTGTTTTGTTTCCGAATTTTTTTTTTGTTTGCTAATGCCTTGTTTTGTCCCGAGCCGATGCCTCTTGAAATCCCTCGTTGCCGAGGCTCATTAAAACATTCGCGGGTGCTCGGGCTCGCTCAGCTGCTCTTTTTGTATTTATTTTTCCCTCCTCCCCCCCCCCCCCCCGATTCCTCCCCCCGCCCCTCGCACAACCCCGCGGTCAAAACGTCCCTGTGTTTTCCACGCGCTTATTACCCGGAGAATCCAGGCTCCCTCGCAATTTGCCACTCACTCCAAAGCGATCAATTATGCATCAAATGACTTTTTGATTCTTTACCTCGCGAGCCGAGAGATGGAAGGCGAGCTCGGCTTTTTTCTTCTTTTCCCCCTCCTCTACGTTATTATTATTTTTATTATTATTATCCCCCCCCCCTTCCCCTCTCTCTCTTCTCTCCTTTTCGGAGCAGGTCTTGCCTGCTGGCAGCGGGATTATCTCGCCGTCAAATGCTTTGCTCTTAATTGGCGACGGCTCCGAGATGGAAAAGAGGCAGGAAGAGTCAAAAGGAAAGGCCACAGGAGCTGGAGCGGCTCGTTGTGGGGTGGGGTGAGGTGGGAGGGACAGGGATGAGCCCCAGGGCAATCCAGGCACTTTGGTGGATGGGATAACCAGGTTAGGAGAGCCCAGGGTGGGAAAGGGGCACTCGGGATAGTGCAGACAAGGAGGGTGGGGTGTGGATCACTCTGCTTCCCTTCCCTTCCCTTCCCTTCCCAAACCTTCCCAAACCTTCCCTTCCCAAACCTTCCCAAACCTTCCCAAACCTTCCCAAACCTTCCCAAACCTTCCCAAACCTTCCCAAATCTTCCCAAACCTTCCCTTCCCAAACCTTCCCAAACCTTCCCAAACCTTACCTTCCCTTCCCAAACCTTACCTTCCCAAACCTTCCCTTCCCAAACCTTCCCAAACCTTCCCAAACCTTCCCTTCCCAAATCTTCCCTTCCCTTCCTTCCCTTCCCAAACTTTCCCAAACTTTCCCAAACCTTCCCAAACCTTCCCTTCCAAACTGTCCCTTCCCAAACCTTCCCTTCCCTTCCCCTCCCTTCCCGCTCAGGGAATGTGGGATCTGAAGAGGCAGATTGAAGGGATAGGGATCACGGGTGGAATTTGTGGGTGATCAGATTGGGAGCGGGAAAGGTGGTGGAGACTTCAAGGAAGAGAGAAAAGGCAAAATCCAGCATGGAAACTGGAAGGTTCTTTGCAAAGGAGGACGTTGGGGTCCAAGGGGAGAACATGTCCATGGGCTTACGATAAAACCCCTTTATGGGAATCATCCATCCCACCCAAAGGATCCACCTTAAACCACTTCCCTGCAGGAATCTCTGTATCTCCAGCGATGCTGAATTTCAGGCAGCAGAAAATCCTGGAATGGTTTGGGCTGGAAGGGACCTTAAAGACCAACCAATTCCAACCCCCCGCCATGGGCAGGGACACCTCCCACTATGCCAGGTTGCTCCAAGCCCTGTCCATCCCTGGACGCTTCCAGGGATGGGGAATCCACAACTTCTCCGGTCTGATCCTCTGCTCCCTTGAAGGGCCACGAATTCCACTCACTGGCAGAGAAGGAGAATCCCTGGGAGAGCAGGTGGAGCTGAGTCATCCAGCAGGATATCCATGTCCCCCCTGGGACATCTGGAGGAGCTGCAGATGTTTCCCAACTAAGGAGCAGCCCTGAGGTTGTGTTTATGATGGAATTTTCACCCGGGAATGTGGGAGGGGCAGGATACGACCCATCATTCCCCACGCCCAGAATATTCACGGAACATTTCACCGGGTGCCCGATTTTGTTGAAAGAGGGTGGACTAAGCCTAGGGCTGGGAAAAGTCACCATTCCCACGTGGAACAGGGTCCAGATGAGCTGCAGCCCATCCAGATCCCTTCACAGTGGGAATATCCCATTGAAAACAAAAGTTTACTTGAAGCTGGCATTCCGAAAAAAAAAAAATTAAATAAATAAATAAATACATAAAATAATGGATTCTTGATTTCATGTAATTTCCCAGGAATTCCTCGGGCCGTGGGGGTGAAGGGCTGAGCCGGGCAGGGAGCAGCTGTCCAAACACACGTGGTGGGAGCCTTTAACTCAGCATGAACAAGGAATAAGGGCTGTGGGGAGATGTCCAGGGAAAGCACATCCATATGTCCCTGACCCCCTCAACGGTTGGAACACAGGGAAAAAGGAACTGAGGGTTTCTTCCTGTGGAAAATCGAGACATGGCATGGGAGAAGTTGAGCTCCTGCTACACAGATCCCAGGGAAGGTGTGCAGAGAAAATTGGTTGTTTCCTGAGCTGCAAAATTTACCACCTCGGGCTGAGGAGTAAAAACTCTCCCGGGATTAATATTCCTTTCAGTCCAACAAATGCTCCCGGAGTTTCCCGTTGCTGCCTGAGCGAGTGTTTGACGAGTCCCAGCTCAGTTTTTTACAGCTCTGCTTCTCACCATCACGGGGAAGGGAAAACAGAAGTTTATATAAATTGCAAGACTGGGGGGAGAAATTAAAACCATTTAAATGAAACAGGGCTGGAGCTGGAGCTGCTCTGGAGCCAGGCTGGGAATGCTGGGGGTGTTCACCTGGAGAAGGGAAGGATCCAGGGAGACCTGAGAGCCCCTTGCAGGGCCTAAAGGGGCTCCAGGAGAGCTGGAGAGGGATCTGGGACAAGGGATGGAGGGACAGCACACAGGGAATGGCTTCCCACTGCCAGAGGGTTAGATGGGATATTCGGAGGGAATTCTTCTCTGTAAGATAGTGAGGGACTGGGATGGATTTCCCAGAGAAGTTGCCCCATCCCTGGAAGTGTCCAAGGCCGGGTTGGATGGAGCTTGGAGCAACTTGGAATAGTTGAAGGTGTCTCTGCCCATGGCAGGGGTTGGAAATGGATGATTTTTAAGCTCCCTTCCCTCTCAAACCATTCCAGGATCCTACAAAATCTCTGAAAAATGAAGTCCAAACCTTAGAATAAAACCATGGATGCTCCAAACACTGGTGGACAAGAGAAGGAACAGATGGATAGACCATGAAACCCTCTACACAGCTCCCCATCCCAAAAAGAAAAAGCTCCATTCAGAGAAAACCTCTGGAACATTTGAGAACTCTGGTGCTTTCTTTTTAACCCTTCATCTTCTCATCGACTCCCATTCAAACAGTGACTTTAACCCACAGATGCTCCACCTAAAGACAGTATCAGAGGGGCTCATTTCAAAGCCCTCCCGTGGGTTTATCCTTTAGGCATGACCCTCTCCTGGTCTGGAGTCTGGAGAGCTCCAGGAGAATGTTTTTTCCGATGATTTACACAGCAAACATCAGCTCATTGGAATCATGGAATGATTTGGGTTGAAAAAGAGCTCAAAGATCATCTCATTCCGACCCCCTGCCACAGGCAGGGACACTTTCCTCTATCCCAGGTTGCTCTAAGCCCCGTCCAGCCTTGACCTCACTTTGTTTACTGACCATGGATTGCAGATGGACAAATCCTGCCAGGCTGGCTCTGCCCAAATTCCGTTCGCCCCTGGAAAAACCTGTCTGAACATTCCAGAAAGGAAAAGGCAGGGCCATCCCACAGAGCCAAGGAGATTAAACCTTCTGCATTATTCTGCATCTACCCAGGACCTCTGGAGACAACACCCAGGACCATCCTCCTTCCACCGGCGTTCCAGCCCTTCCCAACCCGTGCCAGAGGAAAGCTGGCAACCAGCCCCATCATCCTGACGGACAGGAGCTTATATCCCATCCCAGACCCAGGGAGCATCACTTCCAGCAGCTTTATTCCAGAACAGAGCATGCCATTGAGTGCTCAGGTTTCATTTTTTTCCAGCTGGGAGAAGAAGGGGCTGCCAAACACAATAACACCGACAGCTGCTCCACGAGTCGTGTCCTGCCGGTTGACCTCGGCTCCTCCTCCCAGTGACCTCCGAGCAGATTTTGGCCAGCGGTGCCACCCAGCACCGGGACAACCCTGAGTGGCAGCCAGAGCCACAGTTGGAGAGGCAGGACGTGCAGCCTCACCAGCTGTGAGAGGCTCCGCTGCCCCTTCTGTGGCGCGATCCCGAGAGGCAGCGCTTCAGGATTGCGCAGCCTGGAATTCCGCTGAGCTGAAGGCTCTCGGGAGGGTAAACTGTCAGGAGGCAAAAAGGGCTCTGGAATGCTCGGATTGGGGGGCAGAAAGAGCAGCCTAAAAAAAGAGGGAGTTTTCCTGATGTCAAAAGGGGATTTTCCTGACAAAGAAGATGCTCTCGGCGCGCTTCGCAAATCCCTCGATTATCCTCTCCCTCGCCCACTGAGCTTTTGAGAGGGGCTGAAATCCCAGCCAGGAAATCCTCTCCAGTGTCTTGTCCCCATCTCAAAACGAGCTGGCTGGCATAGAGACCCCGTCCTAGGGGACAGGGAAGGGGTGACATGCCAGGGGCTGCTCAGGAACCACACCCGTTTCCAGGTCCCGTCATCCCACACCGAGAACAGTTTCAACCACAGTGGGTTGACTCCAACCTTGCCAAGGCTCTGGTGCTGTACTGATCCTGTTCTCCAGCTCTCCAGCCATATTGTGTCCAGAGAAGGCATTCCCACTGGATCTGCTGGGTTTCCATGCTTTTTAATTCCAGCAACTCCATCTAGGGGGCTTGGAAGTATCTCAAAGGCTCCTGGCTGACTTGCTAGTCCCAAAGGGCTCAGGTCTCCTGGATATCCTTGTGAAATCCCTTAATCCAATGCAAACAACTTGCATGCTGTTGGATACCTCTCTTTAATCAGTCAGATCAAGCCCCTGAACTGGATAATTCCAGAGGAGTTCACCAAAATCGACATTTGAAGACTACTTTGATTTTCCAGCTGTTTGAAGACCGTGACCACCAACGTTTTAGGGCTGTTCCATGGAATGATGGAATGGTTTGGGCTGGAAGGGACCTTCCAGATCATCCAGTTCCACCCCCTGCCATGGGCAGGGACATCTCCCACTGCACCAGGTTGCTCCAAGCCCTGTCCAACCTGGCCTTGGACACTTCCAGGGATCAGGAATTTCGCCCAGGATCTCACTGCCTTGCTTTCTTCTGCTCTCTGCCGTCCAAGTTTCCAGTCACTCCCTACTGCACTTCCAAGCACTTTTTTTAACCAAAAAATTTGAATAATTTGGCCAATGAGTTACAGAAATAACCTCCAGCTCCTCGTGTGCTTGTTCCCCAGCTGAGGAACCAAATTAAAGTTCTCCAGCTTGGGACTGACTGGGAGATGGGGAATTCTCACTGGAGGTCTTTGATTCAGGCTTTTTCCCCAGCCCTTGATCCAAACTGCCGTTGGCATTCCATGATTATTGTGGCTGTGGCCCTTAAGGAGTCAGATCCTTCATGGATGCAGTTGGAAACACCAGGATGGCATCAGTTGTTTTCCCTATAATTCAACTTCCATAAACTTGGGAGCAAACAAATTCTTGGGAATGAACGAATTCCTGGGAATGAATTACTCTCCAGAGGCAGCTGTGATTGCAGCACAGCCCCTTCCAGCCAGGAATTCAACTTTATCCTTGGGATTTTCTCGCAGCAACAGGTGGGAAGGTGAGGGAGGTCCCTCCAGCTTTGGGTGGTGGGGAGAGCAGCCCATGGGCTCAAAGAGTGCCTGAGCCACCTCCAACTTCCCTCCTGGATTTCCTGGCATCCCTGTTTGTGTGCTTTCCATCCCACACAGCAGCTCACCCTGCACAACACCCCAGGTGAACCAGGCCAGGAATCAGCAGGAGCCTCTCCAGCAGAATCTCCGGTGGGAGACTCCGCGGTCACAGCTCCAAGAGAGGACAGGACACGTGTCCAGAGGTGGTTACCTCTGGAAGCTCAGCTCTTGGAACAGCACTTGGAATTGCTGCGTTTGGACACCCAAACTTCCCTAGAGAAGGAAGTCCTCAGGTCATTCCTTATCCCAAGAATTCAGAGGAGATGGAAAGGTCACCCTGCGCTTGGGTGAACCTTGACCCTCAAGCCTTGGAATCCCGGACAGAGAGAACTTCCCTGGTTTTGTGGACAGAAATCCACCCCTGTGCCACCACCTCCTCCCTGTTCATCCTCCCGTTCTTCGCAGAGAGAGAGACACGAACAGATGTTTTCCCTGCTTTTCCCACCCCCGCTGGAGCGCCGGGAAAGCCCCGGAGCGACTTCCTTCGCAACCTCCGCGTCGCCTCACCTGTCACACGAGCTGGTGACAAGGCAAGAACCGCCACGGCTCGACGGGGGGGGGAGAGGAACCAGCGGATGCACCATGAGTTCCTCTCCCCCCCAAAAGGTGTGAAATGACGTCTGCAATTCCCATTCCTGGTGCAGGAGCCGGAGCAGCTGCCGACGGCTCCGGACCTCCCACCTCAGCCTCGCTGCTTCCGTGAGATGTCAAACATGCAGCGCTAAGAAATCCTCCCTCCTGCCATCTGCCGAGGTGAACGTGGGGCGGGGTGTGGATGTGGGATCCAACAACTCCACAGGCTCTCAGCCCCCTCCCTTCATTTGTTTTCCCCCCTTTTTTTTTTTCTGTTGCAAAAGAGAGAGAGGAGGGAGGGAAGGATTCCATGTTAGTTCAGAGACTTCATCCATCGCTGCTGCTCTTTAGCTGGAGAAAAGGAAGTTCCTCTCAGAGAAAAGGAGGCTCAGGGGAGACCTTCTTGGTCTCTACAACTCCCTGAAATGGTTGTAGCCAGGTGGGGAGTCCTCCTCTTCTCCCAGCGATAGGATGAGAGGAAACGGCCTCAAGCCATGCCAGGAGAGGTTCGGGTTGGACATCAGGAGGAATTTCTTCATGGAAAGGGCTGTTAAGCATTGGAATGGGCTTCCCAGGGATGTTTGGAGCCCCCATTCTTGGAAGTGTTCAAGGAATAACTGGATGTGGCACTCGGTGCTCTGGGCTGGGGGACAAGGTGGGGATGGGTCACAGGTTGGATATCAGGAGGAATTTCTTCATGGAAAGGGTTGGAAGGGGCTCTCCAGGGAGGTGGTGGAGGGCCCATCCCTGGAGGAGTTCAAGGAATGACTGGATGTGGCACTCAGTGCTCCGGTCACATTGAAAAGGTGGGGATGGGTCAAAGGTTGGACTCGATGGCCTTGGAGGTCTTTTCCAACCCTAATGATCCAGTGATTCTATGGATATCAGAGCAGGAGGTTCATTTAAAACCTGATCTTTTTCCATGCCCAAGCAGAGTGGAAACGGGACAGGGCAGTGACTTCTAACCTGACAATTCCTGCAGCTTTCAGTGGGAAAAAAATGTGCCTGTTGGCCCTGGAAATGCCACCAGATCCAGAGGCCATTTGCTCTTGGAAAGACTTTTCCAAGACTTTTCCCCTTTTTGCCTAGGAAGAGGACTTTCAAAAGACATGGACAGTGAGATTTAGGCCTGAGAGCTGCCCTCCCCAGCCAGACAGGTGATAAACACAACAGCCAACAGGCGTCCTAAATTCCTATGGGATCCATTTCCCGGTTCCTCAGCAGCAAGGAGTGAGCCAGAATTCCCTCATTAACGCCCAAAGCCTGGAGTGATGAGCAGGAAGGGTTTATGTGGCCACAGTGTGAGATGTCCCTCAATAAAACATGTCAGGGAGACAAGTCCTATCCCTGGAGGTGTCCAAGGCCATGTTGGACAGGGCTTGGAGCAACCTGGCATAGTGGGAGGTGTCCCTGGTTGGAACAAGATGATCTTTAGGGTGCCTTCCAAGCCAAACCATTCCATGATTCCGTGTCTTCCCATCCTCTCCTTCACAGTCATGGAAGAGCCACTAGAGAAGGGAAGACCTGTGAGAAGCTTTTTTTGCTTTTCTTGAAGGTTCCCTGCAAGGTTTGGGGCATCCCCAGGGTTCCTGTGACATCCATCCAGTGGCTGCTCCAGCCAAAGGCTCTGGTTTCTGGAATCCCAGTGGAGGGATTGCCATGAGAAGCCCACCATGTTCCAGCTGTAGAAGCCTTCAGCTCCACCCCATCCCGATTTCCAGGTCTTTCAGGGCTCCATGTTGTTCTTGCTCTGTGTTATTTTGAGGTTGGAATGGCTGTTAAATCCCAGAGAATGGGAAGTCAATCATAGAATCATAGAATCATAGAATCATAGAATCATAGAATCATAGAATCATAGAATCAGCTGGGTTGGAAGGGACCTCTGAGATCATCAAGTCCAACCCTTGATCCAACACCACTACAGTTGCTAGACCATGGCACTGATGCCACATCCAGTCTCATCTTAAAAACCTCCAGGGATGGAGAATCCTCCACTTCCCTGGGCAGCCCATTCCAATGGCTGAACACTCTCTCTGGAAAGAAATTCTTTCTAATATCCAACCTAAACCTCCCCTGGCACAACTTAAGACTGAGCCCTCTTGTCTTGCGGAGAGTTGCCTGGGAAAAGAGACCAACCCCCATCTGGCTACAACCTCCTTTCGAGGAGTTGCAGAGAGTGAGGAGGTCTCCCCTGAGCCTCCTCCTCTCCAGGCTGAACAGCCCCAGCTCCCTCAGCCTCTCCTCATGGGAAGTGTGCTTGAGTCCCTTCCCCAGCCTCATTGCTCTCCTCTGGACCTGCTCCAGCACCTCAATATCCTTCCTGAGCTGAGGGGCCCAGAAAACTGTTCCTGATCCAGACCAGGATCCATTGGCCTTCTTGGCCACCTGGGCACACTCTGGCTCCTGTTCAGCTTCCTGTCAATCCAAACTCCCAGCTCCCTTCCTACCTGGCTGCTCTCCAGCCCTCTGTCCCAGCCCGTGGAGCTGCCGGGGGTTGTTGTGGCCAAAGAGCAGGATCCAGCACTTGGTCTTATTGAACCTCATCCCGTTGGAATCAACCCAACTCTCCAACCTATCCAGGTCCCTCTGCAGAGCCCTCCTGCCTTCCAGTTGATCAACACTCCCCCCCAGCTTGGTGTCATCTGCAGATTTGCTGATGGTAGACTCAATCCCCTCATCTAAATCATCAATAAAGACATTAAACAGGACTGGACCCAGCACTGATCCCTGGGGACACCACTGGTGACCAGCTGTCAACTGGATGCAGCACCATTCAAGTCCTCCTCAATCATTACTGATGAAGATGATGATGATGATGAATAGAAACCTCCCCACCCATTCAGCCACTGCCACGTCCAACCAAGCGTGGAACTTTGGAGTAGAAACCTCAGAGAACCCCACCTGGAAAACAGAGATCAACTGGAACATCACCAGCCACGTGGAGTTTCCAGGGATTTAGTTCCAAGTTAATCCTATGCAATTTTGAGAGACTTTGCAATTCCCCCACCCGGCATTGTGGGTATTTAACATCCCAGCACCACCCATGGAAAATCCTGGAGCGGTTCCTGGGATGGGATTGCATTGCCTCATCAGGCAGGTTGGTGCTGTGTGACTGGGGATGGGAGTTTGGATATCCTTGTCCCAAAACTAAGGAATGTGCTCCTTTGTGTCCCTGTTTAGCAGCAAGACACTGAGACTGAGTTTATTTTCCTCTGGTTTCAGAAAACCAGTGAAACTGGTGCTGCCAGACTGGAGGGGAAAATGAAGAACATGGATCACGGGATACTGGGATTTGAGGGATCAAATCCATGGTGGGATCATTCAGGAGCTTTGCCAGACTGGACATTGCAGATGACCGAAGGAGGGAAGGCCTCGTGCCACCCTGGGAATCCCAAATTCTCCTCCTGCCTGAGATCCATCCAACCTGACCATGGAATGTCTCCGGGGATGAGGCATCGACCATCCTCCAATCCCTCATTTTATGGGCTCTCGTAAAAGAACTTTACAGCCAAAATTCCCAGAGCTGGGAGGAGAGGAATGGGAAGCAACTTCAGAGACAGATCTGGAGACCACAGGAGTTTTCCCGTGGAATTCCAAGGGAAAGACAGCTTGTCCACATAGATGTCCTCCAAGACCTGACGTTCTCGTGAGGATTTGTCCCATCCTGGCTTAGGGAGGAATCTGGGGGTTCCCACTCTGTCAAATCCAGAGGGTTGGGATATCTGGAAGGAGATCAGGGCATTTCCCTTCCCCAGGAATAGTGGTCACTCCTCATCCTCCAGGGATTCCACGCCCAGTAAGTGATGGAAACCCAAGGCCACCACCGAGACGGGCGAGCAGCTCTCTGGAAATGCAACTTGTCTGCAAATTCCAGCCCTCGTCACCACCCAGGAGAAGAAGAAAACAAACCTGGGACTACCAGAGACCCACTGAAGACCTTGGAGCAGGATCTGCGCCTCTGAGCCCGTCCTTTCCCTGGATTCACTCCGGCCACAAACACCTCTGCCACCCCTCCCTGAAATCCAAGAGCCTCAGCAGCTGAATTCATGAGTGATGAAGAGGAACAGCCTGTCCTGAGCCTCCCATCCCTGTAAATCAGGGCCCTGTCTGAGGAGTTGGAGGAAAAGGGGCGGATAAATCAATGCCAGCGATCGACAGCCTCGCTCTGAAATGTGGTGTTGGTTTATCAGTCAATAGTCATCGACCGGGATCAAGTTCCCAGCGGGATATTCTGCTCTCAGGAGGGAGCCCACATTCCCTGGGATTGTTGGCCATGGAAGTTCTCGGCAGACTGAGAGGAAATTTGGGGAGAGAGGTTCGAAAAAGAGGCCAAAACAGGAAGATGGGGAGGATCAGGCACTTGGAAAGGATGCAGGGAACGGACAAGGAGTGATGGGAAGGGGGAGGAGAGGACATAGAGTGGGCCAGTTTGTGCTTGTGACAGAGAAAGATGAGGAGAAGAGTGCACAGATGCTCCTTACACTCTTTCCATGGAGTCCCCATCCCTGGAGGTGTCCAAGGAATGCCTGGACGTGGCACTCAGTACCCTGGGCTGGGGGACAAGGTGGGGATGGGGCACAGCTTGGACTCAATGGTCTTGGAGATCTTTTCCGAACTCAACGACTCTGTGACTCCGGGATTTCGTGACTCTGGGATTCTGCAGTTCTCCAGAGCCCATGAGGAATCCCAGAGTCCCAGTTCTCCCAGTCCCCTCTGCCCAGACTGCAAGGACCAGCACCAAAAGCTGGGATTTAAGGGTTATATCTCAGCACAGAAGAGCCCAGACTATTAAATTCACCCTTCAGCATGGCAAACTCCCCATTCCCTTGAAAATACTCCCCAAAAAACACTGGGACAGCACTAACTGACTGAGATTCCAGCTGGGAGCCTTCCCAAAACTGAACAGCTTCCCAAGTTTCCCGGGCGGCAGCAACCCCTACCTTTGCCTGGATTGTGCCGGTTCCAGACCGGCCCTGCTCCTTCCCGGGGTGCAGAGCCCGGCCTGGAACGACGGGAGAAGGAAATCCAGGTCTGTTTTCTCCCATCCATTATTTACTGTGTGTTTACAACCCCTGCTCCTCAAAAAACGGAATTATTAATTTCCCCTCGAGCTTTCCGCCGTCACTCTTTGTTCCGACACCTGCTGCTCCCTCTTCCCAGCTTCTCCAGTGGATAAAGAGGTTTTTACAGGGAAAAGGTTCGGCCGGGAGCTCCTCTCTTGCTGTGTGTCCATCACCAAAAAAAAGCAGTTCAAGGTTTTCTCACAATGCATTTTCCTACCTGGCAGTGACCAGTCAGGGAGAGGGAGGGGAAAAAGAGGGATTGAAAGCAAAGGGAACAGTCTTGGAAAACAGATATTGATGCTGAGGGGATCTTTTCAAGAAAGAGGAGAGATCCTGGAAGAGCAGCTGATGCCCAACACAGTTTATCCTTCTGGAGGGATTTGGTGTCACCAAAGCAAACCCATCGGAGCAATTTTTATCCTCCCACCCCATCTCTACTTCCATCACTCCCTAAATCAACTTTTTGGGAGCTAGGGCTGCTCAGGTTCTGTCCCTGCCCCATCTCTTTTTAATTGGAGCCTTAATCTCCTGCCTGATGGTGGGATGGGCACCACCAGGCATTTTGGGAATGTTTGGCTGCCCGTGCCACCCACGGCCCCTCAGACACACAAAACCTGCCAGCTGCTCCCATTAAGTTGGGAAAGAGTTTGGCTGGAAAAGAGTTTTTAGCACAGGGAGTGACTGCAGGCCTGGGGGCTCAGGATTCCTGGGTCCTGCTCGCTGTTCTTGGGGGATTTGGGATTTAGGAATGATCTCTGGGAGTAAATCTCCAGGTTCTGGGTAGGTATGAGAGGTCAATGCCTTTCTTCACACAAGGGGTCTCATCTTGTCCCTTTTGCTGGTGGGCACAGAAAGGAATTATGGAATTATTTAGGGTGGAAAAGACCTTTGAGATCATCGAGTCCAACCAGCGCTACCAAGGCCACCACTGACCATGTCCCCAAGTGCCACCTCTGCATGGCTTTTAAAGCCCTCCAGGGATGGTGAGTCCACCACTGCTCTGGGCAGACTGTTCCAATGCTCAACAACCCTTCCCATGAAGAAATTTTCCCTGATATCCAACCTAAACTTCCCCTGGAACAACCTGAGGCCGTTTCCTTTTGTCCTGTCCCTTGTTATTTGGGAGCAGAGCCCGACCCCCCCTTGGCTCCCTCCTCCTGTCAGAGATCCAGAAGGTCCATCCTGAGCCTTCTTTTCTCCAGGATGAGCCCCCCCAGCTCCCTCAGCTGTTCCTGCTGCTCCAGACCCTTCCCCAGCTCCGTTCCCTGGACATGCTCCAGCCCCTCCATGTCTTTCTTGTCCGGAGGGGCCTAAAACTGATCCCAGGATTTGAGATGTGGCCTCACCAGTGCCCAGTACAGGGGGACAATCCTGTCCCTGGCCCTGCTGGCCCCACTAGTTTTGATCCAATCCAGGATCCATTGGCCTTCTTGGCCACCTGGGCTCGTGTGCAGCTGCTGTCAACCAGCACTCCCAAGTCCTTTTCCAGCTTTTTTCCAGCCACTATTTCCCAATCCCAGAACCTTCCACGGGGTTGTTGTGTCCAAGGCTTTGCTGAAGTCCAGGCAGGCACATCCACAGCCTTTCCCTCCTCCACTAAACAAATCCCCTTGTCTCCCCCCAGGAGATCAGCCTGGCCTGCCTTCCATAAATCCATAACGACTGCACCTCATCCCGTGGTTCTCCTGGATGTGTTGTGTGATGCTACTCAAGAAGATCTGCTCCAGAACCTTCCCCGGCTCCAAGATTTCCACTGACAGGTCTGTGTTTCCCTGGATCCTCCTTCCAGCAAAACGTGCCAGCAGACAAGTGGAAAAGGTAGAACAAAAAGTACTTCCAGGTTCAGCATTTGAGCAGAAAAAGCAGCACAAAAAAGTACCTCCAGGTTCACCATTTAAGAAGAAAAAGCAGCACAAAAAGTACCTCCAGGTTGACCATATAAGTAGAAAAAGCAGCATAAAAAGAACTTCCAGAATCATCATTTAAGAAGAAAAAGCAGAACAAAAAGAACTTCCAGGTTCAGCATTTGAGTAGAAAAAGCAGCACAAAAAGAACTTCCAGGTTCACCACTTAAGAAGAAAAAGCAGCACAAAAAATACTTCCAGAATCACCATTTGAGTAGAAAAAGCAGCACAAAAAGAACTTCCAGGTTCACCATTTGAGTAGAAAAAGCAGCACAAAAGGTAATTCCAGGTGCAGCATTTGAGCAGGAAAAGCAGCACAAAAGGAACCTCCAGAATCACCATTTAGGTAGAAAAAGCAGCACAAAAAGAACTTCAAGGTCCAGCATTTAAGTAGAAACACAAAAAATACTTCCAGGTTCACCATTTAATTAGAAAAAGCGGCACAAAAAGAACTTCCAGGTTCACCATTTAAGTAGAAACACAAAAAGTACTTCCAGGTGCAGCATTTAAGCAGAAAAAGCAGCACAAAAAGTACCTCCAACTTCAACATTTGAGTAGAAAAAGCAGCACAAAAAGAACTTCCAGGTTCACCATTGGGGGGGGGAGATGGAGTCTCCCTCTCATTCCAGGTGATTTGTGTCCCCTCCCTGTGAAGTTCAGGAATGACAAGGCAGGAAAATCCCTCAGCAGCCTCTTAAACAACTCAGTAGAGGGGACAACAGCCGCCTTTTATTGGTGTCCATAAAAGTTTATGGGTTGGAACCTGCTGGGTTTGTTCCATGGAAAAAAAAAAAGGAAGTGGGGTTTTGGGGTTTTTTATTGTTATTATTGTTTTGAATCTACAGATCAGGGAAAGTTTGGGGAGGTTGGGAAGGTTTGGGAAGGGAAGGGAAGGTTTGGGAAGGGAAGGTTTGGGAAGGTTTGGGAAGGTTTGGGAAGGGAAGGTTTGGGAAGGGAAGGTTTGGGAAGGGAAGGGAAGGTTTGGGAAGGGAAGGGAAGGGAAGGTTTGGGAAGGGAAGGTTTGGGAAGGTAAGGTTTGGGAAGGGAAGGGAAGGGAAGGTAAGGTTTGGGAAGGGAAGGTTTGGGAAGGGAAGGTTTGGGAAGGGAAGGTTTGGGAAGGGAAGGTTTGGGAAGGGAAGGTTTGGGAAGGGAAGGTTTGGGAAGGGAAGGGAAGGGAAGGGAAGGGAAGGGAAGGGAAGGGAAGGGAAGGGAAGGGAAGGGAAGGGAAGGGAAGGGAAGGGAAGGGAAGGGAAGGGAAGGGAAGGGAAGGGAAGGGAAGGGAAGGGAAGGGAAGGGAAGGGAAGGGAAGGGAAGGGAAGGGAAGGGAAGGGAAGGCCCCTCCATCCCTCCATCCCTGTGAGCTCTGCCTTGTGCCCCCCAGATCTCAAATCACCCAAAGGAGCAACTCCCTGCTCCCAGGAAATCCTGCAGGAGCCTGGGGAGAAGTTCACCTTTGGCACCATCAAAGGTCAGCCAGAAAAAGGCCTGAGAACTCGAATATCTGAGGCAACAAAACACCTTTTGCTTCTAAACACCAAAAAAACCAGGTGTCTCTCATCGCCCGCCTTCCATCAGGGAGAGATTCCATAAAGCAGAGCTCGAGGATTGCAAGGAAATTAAACCCAAATTGACTATGTGGCAACACAAGCCATAAATTTTGGGGTTTGTGGCCACTGCTTGGGCTTTATCCCGCTGCCAATTCATCTTCCCCTTTGATTAAAACATCCCCTGCTGATTCCGCTTCCGAAGCCCGAGTTTATCTGCTCGTAATCAAATTCCCTCCCTCGCTGATCCATTCCCGTCTCCCGGCTGAAAAAATGCAGCCCCAGGATCTGACACCCGGGTGTTCCTGGCAGGAATCAGTCACCTCATTCCCTACATCCTGATTCCCCTGGGGATGGGTTTTTCCTGGTGGTTTGTTCAGGTGTTGCCCCCTCACACCATCACCATCCCCACCCACCACCTCACCCTGATTTGAGGGGGATTTAATCCCTAACACGGATCAGGGCATCCAGACCAGCTGGAATATCATCCCAGCTCCACAGCTGGATGCCTGCCCATCCTCAAATGTCTTCCCATTGTCCCAGAAGCTTAGCCCAGCAGAGAATTGTCCTCCAGGGAAAGCAGATCCCTACAGCATTTTTACACCACTGCTGGCTGATCCCTTCTTGTCAAGGAATTTCCAGGCTCTGAGGGCAATTCAAGCCATTTGCAGGGATGTTTTCAGTGGGCACAGGGATATTTCTCTCCCCTTGGAAAACTAAAGGCACCATCCCAGAGGTTGGGAGAGTAAAACCTTCCTTTCCTTGCTGGTTTAGCCAAGCGTTGCCCCCTCACACCATCACCAGCTCCACCCACCATCTCACCCTGATTTGAGGGGGATTTAATCCCTAACATGGCTCAGGGCATCCATCCGAGCTGGAATATCATCCCAACTCCACAGCTGGATGCCTGCCCATCCTCAGATGTCTTCCCATGATCCCAGAAGCTTAGCCCAGCAGAGGATTGTCCTCCAGGGAAAGCAGATCCCTACAGCAATTTTACACCACTGCTGGTTGATCCCTTCTTGTCAAGGAATTTCCAGACTCTGAGGGCAATTCAAGCCAATTGAAAAGATGTTTTCAGTGGGCACAGGGATATTTCTTTCCCCTTGGAAAACTAAAGGCACAGTCCCAGAGGTTGGGAGAGTAAAACCTTCCTTTCCCTGCTGGTTTAGCCAAGCGTTGCCCCCTCACACCATCACCACCTCCATCACCTCCATCCACCACCTCACCCCAATTTGAGGGGGATTTAATCCCTAACACAGATCAGGGCATCCATACCAGCTGGAATATCATCCCAACTCCACAGCTGGATGCCTGCCCATCCTCAAGTGTCTTCTCATGATCCCAGAAGCTCTGGTGTCTCTCAGCCCAGCAGAGGATTGTCCTCCAGGGAAAGCAGATCCCTACGGCATTTTCACACCACTGCTGGTTGGTCCCTTTTAGCCAAGGAATTTCCAGACTCTGAGGGCAATTCCAGCCAATTGAAAGGATGTTTTCAGTGGGCACAGGGATATTTCTTTCCCCTTGGAAAACTAAAGGTACAATCCTGGAGGTTGGGAGAGTAAAACCTTCCTTTTCCTGCTGGTTTAGCTGGGTGTTGCCCCCTCACACCATCACCACCTCCACCCACCACCTCATCCTGATTTGAGGGGGATTTAATCCCTAACACAGCTCAGGGCATCCAGACCAGCTAGAATATCATCCCATCCCATCCCATCCTCAAATGTCTTCCCATGATCTCAGAAGCTCTGGTGTCTCTCAGCCCAGCAGAGGATCCTCCACCAGGCTTGTCTTCCAGGGAAAGCAGATCCCTACGGCATTTTTCCGGGTTCTGAGGGCAATTCCAGCCATTTGCAGGGATATTTTCAGTAGGCACAGGGAGATATTTCTTTCCCCTTGGAAAACTAGTCAAGGCACAACCCTGGAGGTTGGGAGAGCAAAACCTTCCCTGTGTCCCTCCATCCCTTTCTCCTCCTTTTTTTTGGGCTGCCAGAAGACAACCAGTTCCTCCTACCACCTTCACCCTCGAGGTCCCACCGTGCCACCACCTCCACCAGGCTCCTTCCCCGCCCTGGGAGCAGGAGCCACCCCATTCCTACCCCAAAATAAACCCCATCCCGAGCGCTCCGGCACTCGCAGCTACGAGACATTTCCCCTCCTGGGTTCTCCGTTAATCTCCCTCCACTCTCCTCGATACCTGGGCTCGTCCCGGTGCCTGAGAGGATTTGGAAAGGCGAGGGAAAATATAATTAGTCGTGATGTTGCCCTCGGAGTCAGAGCCGGGGCCGGCTCATTGAAGGGCAGCGGTCAGCAGGGGGAGCGGAGAGGAGCCAATTTAGCGCGGCTTACGGAGCCGTTCCGGCTGATTAGGGATTTGATGAGGGAAGGGGTTTGATTTGGGTGGCTGGAGTGACAGAAGCCTTACGGTCAGTTGAGATCTTGTTTAAGGAGGGCAAGCGGATCTGGACTGGGGATGACAGATAGGGAGCCAGGGACGAGCGGGACAAATCAGCCGGGCTCCTTCTCCCGCTTGTTGTGTCCGACCTAATCTGGCCAGGGCTGGGCCCCGGCAGGGAAAGGCAGCCAGGAAGGATGGCAGGAACTCCAGGGAGGGAGAACATCAGGGAGAAAGAATTAGGGGAGGCTGGAAAGACAGGCAGACATGGAGTTTAAGTGGAATCATCCCTGGGATCATGTCCAGCCTCGGTCATTCCTGGGTTCTGGTTCTGGGTGCTTTGCTTTCATCCTGCAGCTCCCTGTGCTCCAAGGAGTAGAGCAGAGGTGGAAAAGGAAATCTAGCTTCTCCAACCTTCCCCTTCCTGCCTGCTGCTCTGGGGACTTGCTCTCTGGGAATGGAGGGAATGTTGCCTGCACACACTGCTCCCATTTCCTCTGGGGCCAAAGCCCGAGAGTGTGAGGAATAACAGAATCATGGAATCCTGGAATGGCTTGATAAAGAACTAGAGGATAAGAGAGATAAAGATAAAGAATGGGAAGAGGCAGGAAAGACAGGCAGACAGTCAGTTTAAGTGGAATCATCCCTGGGTTCAGGTCTTGGCCTCGGTCATTCCTGGGTTCTGGCTCTGGGTCCTCTGCCTTCATCTCGCAGCTCCCTGTGCTCCGAGGAGCAGAGCAGAGGTGGAAAAGGAAATCCAGCTCTGCATGAGGCTTCTCCAACCCTCCCCTTCTTGGCTACTGCTCTGGGGACTTGCCCTCTGGGAATGTTTCCTGCACACACTGCTCCCATTTCCTCTGGGGCCAAAACATGGGAGTGTGTGGAATAACAGGATCATGGAATCATGGAGTGGTTTGGGTTGGAAGGGACCTGAAAGATCATCTCATTCCAACCTCTGCCATGGGCAAGGACACCTTCCACTAGCCCAGGTTGCTCCAAGCCCAATCCAGCCTGTTCTTGGACACTTCCAGAGATGGGGCAGCTGCAGCTTCTCTGGGAAACCTGTGCCAGGGCCTCACCACCTTCACAGGGAAGAGTTCCTTCCCAATATCCCATCTAAATCAACCCTCCTCCAGCTTAAAGCCATTCCCCCTTGTCCCGTCCCTCCATCCCTTGTCCCAAGTCCCTCTCCAGCTCTCTTGGAGCTCCTTTAGGCCCCGGAAGATGCTCTTAGATCTCCCTGGAGCCTTTTCTTCTCCAGGTTGAGCATCCCCAAGTCCCTCAACCTCTCATGCAGGACCATCCCAAGGACCACATCAATCCTGGGAACTTCCACTTGGTCCTTCCCGTGTCTTTCAAACAGATTAGGCCCCATAGACCAGCAGTTCCCTAATTATTCCCCTTTGGGATGCAGGTAATTCCTGCTGTAACAGCGTCCACCTCAGCCCCACGCTCAGTTAGATCCTCCACTTTCAGGAATTCTTAAGAAGTCCTGATGAATCCAGAGCAGGAAGAACCACAAAAAGTTGAGCATTAACCATAAATTTTCATCAAAATGAGCCAGTCTGGGGGAAGGAGGGAGGTGGGGAGGGGATGAATGGCCTGACAAGCTTTCCCAGATGGATATCAAAGCCACTGCAGCAAAGGACAACAAGATCTCCCTCACCTCTGCTCCCATCCTTAATCCAGGCCAGGGAGGGATGGAATTTTGGGATATACCAATGCACCTGCCTTCTTCTTCCACAGGTCCCTCGTGTCTGCTATTCCTTTCTCCTGGAGATGGGCAGGAGGACACAAAATTCCTCTGGGAGGGCTCTATGCCCAGTGTTCACCTCGGGGTGCCAAAATTCCTCCTGGGCTGTGATTCCACCCTAAAATATCTCACCCTCGCTCCCCCCTGCAGGGAAAGGAAAGGGAACCTGCTCCTGTTTTCATTCCAAGGGTGGAGGGTGATGGAGAGCTTTGGACACCCCCTGGAACCTTCTGTGAGCCATGAGGTCACAACGGGAGTGTCACGGACACGGTGACACCTTCCAGGTCATGAATCCAAACCTCCCATTGCAGCTGGAAAGAGGGAGAAATTCCTGCCCTCCCTTGATTCCAAAAGTTAAGAGACAAATTCAGGAGCAGGTAGAGCTGCTGGGAATTCAGCCCCAACTCCATTTTCTGTGCTCACAAGGTGATTAAGTGACTTTTCCAGGTGCTCCAGGATGTATCCAATCCCCTAAACCCCACTGGAATGCCCCAATCCTGGGACAAGCCCTTCTCCTGTGGCAAGGAAAAGGATGCTCTGTGATCCAGGCCAGCCAGGACACACCCCCAGCAGGAAAAGCACGACCTCCAACGACCCAAAAAGCCAAATCCTCCCAGTGGCTGGGGCTGTAAATCCTCACTATCCCAGCACCCAACGGTGCTAAAACGAGGCTGGAAAAGAGGTCGAGCCTGGAATTGGGCAGGAATTCAGCACCAGCACTTCTGGGGAAAGAAAGAAAGAAACTGCAGATTTCCAGCCAGAACCCAAAAACAAGGAAACATTAAATAAACAGGAGGGAAGGGGAAGTGAAAGCCATCCTTCTGCCTCTCGTCCCTGTGGTGTGTTGGGCTCTCAGTTCTCCTTGACAGCCCCCCAGAAATCCCACAATTATTTGTGGGAACAGCAGAAGGGCAATCAAAACCTCGCAAATCCAGTGTTTTGTCGACAGAAACGAAGGCAGGCATTTGCCAGGAAAATTCGCCCTCCCAAAAAAAACCCTTGGCCCTTCTTCCCCCCGCAAAGGCAGGAGTTTCATTTTATATCAGCTCTGAAAAGTTCCTTTTCATCTGTCACCGTTATCTTGAAAGGAGAAGAATTGCTCTCGGTGGGGAGTTATTTCTTCGCTTCCCTTTCAGCTCAAAAGAGAAAACACTTCCCCCCCCCCATACACACACACACTTTAATTTGAAATGAGCTTAATATCATCAGTGAAAACTCATCTGAAACTCAAAATAAAGCAGGGGAGCTCTCACCTGGGAACTGGTGCCCACCAGCTTCCAAATGCAGCTTCAATACAATTAAATAACAATAATCCGGGAGATACAGGGAATGCTGGAATGCTGGAACAGCTCTTCAAACTGGGCCACCTCTGTCTCAGATGCTTGAGCAGTGATTTATTTGATTAATTGGCTCAGGTGGGTTTCTCTCAACCCTCCACTGCGTTTTCCAGAGGCTTCATCCAAAGCTCACTTAAGGCAGTGAAATAAAAATCTTTCGCCTACAAAAGGGCCTCCGGATAAATCCATGGGCTTGTGCCAAGGGTTAATTTGGGGTTCAACCTCTGCTGGCTCTGCTCCACTTCCATCCCTCCAGGGGTTTCTCTGTAGTTATTCCAGATTATCCAAAAGGAAGGCCTGGGAACACTCCCCTGGCTGTGCAGAGGAGGTGTTTCCAGATACGCTCCCTCTTTCCTGGAGGAACCTTCCCCAACTCTTCCCAAGGTGAGAAAGCCCTGGAAATTGGTTTTGAGGGGGATTTAAGCACGACAGTGCCCCCAAAGATGTTCCACTGTTGGCATCCACCGGAGCAGAGGGCTTTGGCTGGCACAAAGTGCCACCTCTCCAACGCGGGGTGGGCTGGCATCGCTCCAGAGCCGTGATCTCATCCCTCCCTCCTTCCCAGAAGTAGCCGGTGTGATTCCCAAATCGCAGCTGTTTGCTGCTTCCACCCCTTCCCCTGGCAGTCTCCAGGCAGGCAGACATCTCCCTTTTCCAAGAGCCAGCCCTCTTCCCTGAAACTAAAAGCTCCAGGGGGGAGTCGTATCCAGACATCCCAGGGGGTGGCACGTGCAGCTCATCCGTTCCCGATCCATCCCCACCTCCCACAAGGTCACCGACCCTCCAGAGGGCCATGGAGGGAACACCTAGAGCCTGAAAAGAAGGATGGCCAGATGTGGGCCCTTTTTTGGGAAGAGATCCTTCAGCTCAGGACAGGTTTTTTGGGGTCTGTTCCCAGATGCTGATGGATGCCTGCGGCAGGAATGCCGGTGGCAGGAATGCCAACACACACACACACACACAACCATCCTCTCCATCCTCATTTTAGGTTCCCACAGCACGTGGAGCTTTAGGAAAAGAGAAAAAGGCTCTTTATCTGATTTCTATTTATTGGCAGAGAAGGAAGAGAAACCCCCTCATCCCTTCCCATGCCACGGAACAGGGATGGGAGCCTCTCTTCCCGAGAAAGTAATTGCCTCTCTCGCTCCAATCCCTGAGAAACCTTTTAATAAACGTCTCCACCAACTTTGAGGCCTCGTCCAATCTTGACAAATTGGAGTGGAACAAATCCTGTTTGGTTGTAATGCGGTGATTCCAGGGAAGATGGGTTCCAGGGAGGTGGATTCCAGGGAAGATGGGTTCCAGGGAGATGGATTCCGGGCAGATGGGGCCGTTTAATGGATTTTGGCCAAGGAAGCACAACCCCAAAAATGTCCCCCTGCACAGGGACCCCCTTTGGATGCTGGCAGGGATGGAGGGGGATTCCTTAGGGAATGGCAGCTTTGGGAATGCCCAGAAAGATGCTTTTCCTGAGGATGGTTCTTATCCCACAGGGAGGTGGGTGGTGCTGGATGTTCCTTCCTCAAGGCATCTCTGGAGGGCTGAATTCCAACCTCCCTCCACCCCTGGACATCCCAGGATTTGTTTTTAAACCAAGGTGTTGCCATCAGCTGTTGATGCTCTCTTTATCCAGGAGAAAAACATCCAAGTTCTCCCTCAAAATGGATCAGGGATGTGGGACCGGGTCTTAGTCCCACCAGCTGGGATGTGAAGGATACCAGGAATCCCCTGCCGGATTCAGTCTTATTCCTTATCCCCCCCTCCCCCCAAAAAAAGCCCCAAACTTGGGGAAGAGGAGAAAGAAATTTTGCTTTTCCATATAAACCATCCCCTCCCAACGACATAAATTCCAAAAGGAATCTCGAGGAATCGATATTTCCAAGGAAATCCAAGGGATTTGATTTTGGGGGCGATTCCAACAGATTACAGGACGGCAGGAACGGGATCTTTGAGGTTTAAACGGTCCCTAAATGTTTGGAAAGAGCCTCCTGCATCCAGGTATAACCCATTTGTCGGGAGATGAAGAGCAAAGAAGAGAAAATCCAAAAATGTGCCACGTCAGGAAAACTGGTGGGAATAAGCTGTTTTACTAAATCTGTGCCGGAAAATGTATCAACTCGGTCACACTCCCAAATTCCCAGTCCTGCTTCATCCCAAATCAAGAGATACGTTTTTATTTTTAGATAATGTGGATAATAATATTGGACATTATCTATATTATTATGGATAATAAAATTGGGTGTTATACCCCCAAATTTATATGTATTTATAATTGAATTTTATATATAAATATATATTTATATATACATATATAAATATTTTATATATATTATACCCTCAAGTTTATATGTATTTCTAATTGTATTATATATAAATATATAAATATATAAATATATAAATATATAAATATATAAATATTTTTATATATATTATACCCCCAAATTTATAGGTATTTATAATTGAATTTTATATATAAATATTTTATATATATTATACCCCCAAATTTATATGGATTTCTAATTGTATTATATATAAATATATACAAATATATAAATATGCAAATATTTTTATATGTATTATACCCCCAAATTTATATGGATTTCTAATTGTATTTAATATATAAATATATATCTATATATACATATATAAACATTTTACATATATTATACCCTCAAGTTTATATGGATTTATAGTTGTATTTTATGTATAAATATATATTTATATATATATATTTACCCCCTAATTTATGTCTTTCTAATTCTATTTTATATATAAATATATATTTATATATAAATACATAAATATTTTATACATATATTACACCCCCAAATTTATATCTTTCTAATTGTATTTTATATATAACTATATATTTATAGATATATAAATATTTTATATATATTATACCCCTAAATTTATATGTATTTCTAATTGTATTTTATATATAACTATATATTTATATATATATAAATATTATATATATTATACCTCCAAATTTATATGTTTTTCTAATTTTATTTTATGTATAAATATATATTTATGCATAAATATATAAATATTTCTATATATGATGCCCCCAAATTTATATGTCTTTCTAATTGTATTTTAAATATAAATATATATTTATATATAAATGTATAAATATATTACGTATTTATATCTTTATATTTATCTTTATATAAATATATAATATATATTTCTATATAAATGTTATATATTTATATTTATCTATTATGTATATTTATCTCTAGATCTGTATTCTATTTATATATTTATATACATCATATACCTAATTACACATAGATTTTTATACCTACATAACATTTTTATGGAAAGCACAATCCTAAAAATATTCCTCACGCTTTGATTTTTTTCCTGCCCATTGGAAAGTGCTGGAAATCATCAAATCAAAAGGAACCTTCCTGATTGGATTGAAATTCCAACATCCAAACACAGAGATAAAATCCATGTTTTTGCAAAAGCCAGGGGTTTTTTTCCCCAATATCTCTCCAGCTGCCCTTTCCCAATGGAATTCTCCCATGGGAACGTGCCCCACAAGCTCTATTTAATTAATGCGATATAAAAAGTAAAATAAAGATCTCAAAAGCTGTTATTTCTTTTATCTGTTTAACACTCGGTTTTCCAAAGGGAAAACTAGAACAGGACACAAATCCAGGTGATTTTTTTAAGGAAGAGCTTTTTATCCTCAGCATCATCTGACCAAATTTTGGCATTATTAGACCCAAACCACAAATCCCCCAGACGTGTCCAAGACTGGGATTTACATCCTCATTTTCCCTATCCCGTCAGGAAGAAGGAACGTGAGCAGGAAAACTTCCCAACTACACATTTCCACGATTAATCATTAATTCTTCCCCATTGTTTGGTACAGGGATAATTTTAAAAAGTTATGGTTTCTCCCTAAAAGTGCTGGCTGTGGATATTTGGGAAAGAATTGGTGAAACAGGGGAAGTGCAGAGCAATCCGTGACTGGATTATCCCGGATTTAAGGAGGAGGTTACGGATCACTGGAGCTGCAGATCCTTCCGATATCTCGGTTTTCAGGGACAAATTTTTCCTGTAATACTGAAAAGTGGAAATTTTTGACTATTAGGAATTTGATTGTTGTTGTTTTTCAGGGAATGTTCTGCAAAACTGAGATCACCATGGAACGATTTGGGCTGGAAGGGAGCGGAAAGATCATGGCATTCCAACCCCCTGCCATGGGCAGGGACACCTCCCACTAGCCCAGGTTGATCCAACCTGGCCTTGGCACACTTCCAAGGGTGGGGCAGCCACAGCTTCTCTGGGAATTCCATCCCGGTCCCTCACCACCCTCCCAGCCAAGAATTCCTTCCCAATATCCCACCTAACCCTGTCCTCTGGTAGTGGGAAGCCATTCCCTGTGTGCTGTCCCTCCATCCCTTGTCCCAAGTCCCTCTCCAGCTCTCCTGGAGCCCCTTTAGGCTCTGGAAGGGACTCCAAGGTCTTCCTGAAGACTTCTCTTCTCCAGGCTGGACATTCCCAGCTCTGCCAGCCTGGCTCCAGAGCTGAGGGGCTCCAGCCTTTGGATCATCTCCGTGTATTCCTCTGGGCTCGCTCCAGCAGCTCCACATCCTCCTTGTATTTCCATGCCTTGAAAGGCTCTACCTGGCACAGCCATTTCCACCTGGAATTCCTCAAAAGAGGAACAGCTAAAAGCAAGTCACGGATGCAGGCACAGAAACTTTGCTTCCAGGAGTTTCATCCCTGTCCGTGCTCCCCACGGATCGGGAAGATCCACCACCAAAGCTGCCTCATCATTTAGGGATTTACAGACCCCGGAACGAGGGTTTTCCCATTTTCCAAATGCAATAGAGAATTCCAAGAGCACGATTTGAGCACTTTGGCTTCTCAGTTCGTGGTTGAATTCCAGGCAATTCCGTGGTGAGGTGTTGGAATCTGGGATGAGCTTCAACCAGGGCAGGTCCCGTTTGTTTGGAAGCAGGAGCAACCAGAAGGAAAATGAGCCCATTGACAGTTCCAAGGTCAAAAGTTTTTGTGGATTTAGGAGGGAAGGGGGATCTGCTCCAGCATTTCTGAAACTCAGGTACCCAAATAAATCCTGGAAGACAGTATTTATGGATTGATGTGGATGCTGCGCCCCCAAATAAGGGCAGGGTGGATTCATCTTTCTTGGAAATACACTTAATTCCGGCCAAAATAGGGATCAAATCTCATCATCTGGGGCAGGAATGTGCTATGAAATGATTTTTAGATGGGGTATGTTCAGGGTTTTTTTAAGCCCTGCACAATTCCAGGTGTTTTCTTGACTCCTTGGGAAAATCTCTGTCCTGGTTTCCGGCAGAAGCAGAAAAATCTTGGATATAGACCCAGAAGTCCTGAGATCTGAGGAACAGCAGGAGGCTTCAGGGCAGGGAAAGGCTTTCTGGAAAATGGAGGATGTGGGCACTGGGAATTAGACACTCTGTCACCAGAGGACTGGAAAACAAGGGATGAGAGAAGGGATAAGGGAGGAGGGTCCTGTTACTCTACGTCCCTCGTGCTCTTGAGCCCAGAAATTTGGGGAAATATTCTCCCAGGAGAACACCAAAGTCCTCCTCCATCGTGTGGGAGGCCGTAATCCCGAGGCACTTTTGCATCCTCAGTTTCCTGGAAATCTTGGATTATTTCCAAATTTCCACCTCCATCTTAAACACCCATTTTAGGCCTCCCCAGATACCGGTTCCCTGCTCTCAAACAATTCCAAACACAGGGAATGTTGAAATAAAGACTCCTCCCTCTCCATCCGGGTCCTGACATTGGCCTCCTTCTGCTCCTCCAAGGGGGAATTCCCACTTCAATCCCCCTGGGAATGCTCAAAGCCTCCTGTTGCAAAAAACAGAAGTGCAAATCCATATGAAATATTCCTTCATTTCCTAAGGACACTCCCCCTCTTCCCAATCCTGCCACTTTATGGAAGAGGTCCTGAAGGATCTGCTGGGCATTGGTTGGTTGAGGAACTGTGATACAACCCTCAAATCCCCTAAAACAAACTTCCCTAAATTAATCCAGGACTTGAGCCCAAATCCCAGAAAATCCTCCTTCAGCTGCACAATCCCAATTTTTCTCTCGACTCCTTGCGAAAAATCTCTGTCCTGATTTCCAGCAAAAATGGAAAAATCTTGGATATAGATCCAGAAGTCCTGAAGGTTGAGGAACAGCAGGAGGTTTCGGGGCAGGGAGAGGTTTTCTGGAAAAAGGAGGATTTGGGCACTGGGAATTAGACACTCTGTCACCAGAGGACTGGAAAACAAGGGATGAGAGAAGGGATAAAGGAGGAGGGTCCTGTTACTCTACATCCCTTGTGCTCTTGAAATTTGCCCAGAAATTTGGGGAAATATTCTTTCTTGGGGAAATATCTGGGGAAAGGTTTTCTGGAAAAAGGAGGATTTGAACATTGGGAATTAAGACACACTGTCACCAGAGGACTGGAAAGGAGGTTGGGCAGGAAAAATCCATGAGCTGCCACTGTCAGGGAACTTAATGTGTAAATATGAGCCAGCAGGTATCCCAGATTCCCAGAACTAGAGGGATACGTGGCAGCCCCGTTTTCCCTCATCTGAGCAGGGAATGAGCAGGTAAGGACTCAGGAGACACCTGAGTTAGGCTGAAGTGATGGATGAGCCAGGGGAATGCGTGGAAAGCAGGAGCAAAGGCTGGGAACCCTCGAAACAAAGCCAATGAGCCCGGCACGACCCCGCTCATCTCCACCTCCGAGTCCATAAATCCGCGGATCCACGGATTTGTCGGCCTGTCAGGGGAGAGGGAAGGGGAGCTGCACTTCCCATTTCCAGTCCCCGTGCTCCTGATGAGCTGCAGCATTGCCCTTCATACTCCTCCAGTCTCAATAAACCTGGCTAATTAGCATCCTGACCACTCAATTAATTAGGCAGCGCACTTAATTATGACAAACTACATGAGTTTGCCGCAGCCCCGGAGTCCAACGGACATTAACGACGGGTTATGTTTGGGAACAATTTGATTTGAGAGGGAGGTTTTATTGACCAGAAAAGACATATGATGAGATTAAAAGAATCGCTGGGACTCGCTCAGCGCCATTGGCTCCTCGGGGTTGGAAAAACATCAGGGATGGCCCAATTAGTCGCTTCATCCTCGTTAAGGAGCCACGGGATAAACGGGAAGGTGTTGGCAGGGTGGGGAGGGAGAGGAGGATAAGGTGGAGGCAGAAGGTTTGGGTTCCTGCTCCTCCATCCTGATCCTGCTCTTAAAGGCAGAATCCAAGAGATTTTGCTGCTCCAACGGAGCAGTGGGAAAAAGAACGACCACGTAGAAGCATCCCTTGGGAAGGAAAATGCCATTTCCCAAAAAAATATCAGAATAGATGGGATTGGCCTCCCAGTGTCCCAGAGAGGGGTCACACAAGATGCTTCTTTTCCCACAAGGTGACCCCCTGAAGGGATGAGGGAAAGGTTGGAGATGTGTCTGCCTGGAGCTTTGAGTGATTTTAACTTGACTGCCTCTTGGGTTACCCGGAGCCAGGAGCAGCTTTGAAAACATTCCTGGGATAGGGGGGTTGACTTTCCCATTCCAGGGTGGAGGTGCAGCCTCTCCAAGGAGCAGATCCTGCTCCTCCACTCTGGATCCTGCTCCTCCACTCTGGATCCTGCTCCTTCAATATTGATCCTGCTCCTCCACTCTGGATCCTGCTCCTTCATTCTGGATCCTGCTCCTCCACTGTGGATCCCGCTCCTTTATTATGGATCCTGTTCCTCCCCTATGGATCCTGCTCCTCCACTCTGCATCCTGTTCCTTCATTATGGATCCTATTCCTCCCCTATGGATCCTACTCCTTCAGTATGGATCCTCTTCCTCCACTGTGGATACTGTTCCCCCCCTTTAGGCTCTGGAAGGGGCTCTCAGGTCTCCCTGGAGCCTTCTCTTCTCCAGGCTGGACATTCCCAAAATGACCCCCTTAAGGGATGAGGGAAAGGCTGGGGATGTGTCTTCCTGGAGTTTTGTGAAGCCTTTGGTGCCCATTCCCACAATATTCCCCTGGAGAAATCAGCGGGAGCGTGTCCAGGGAAGGGAACGGAGATGGGGAAGGGGCTGGAGCACCGGGAGCAGCTGAGGGGGCTCTTCCTGGAGAAAAGGAGGATCAGGGGGGACCTTCTGGCTCTCCAAAATTCCCTGACAGGAGGGAGGAGCCGGGGGAGAGGTGTCAGGCTTTTATCTCAAGGAACAATGGGAACGGCCCCAAGTTGCGCCAGAGGACGTTTAGTTGGATATTAGGGAAAATTTCTTCATGGAAAGGGTTGTCCAGCCCTGGCACAGGATTCCCAGGGCAGTGGTGGATTCCCCATCCCTGGAAGTATTTAAAAGCCATGTGGATGTGGCACTTGGGGACATGGTCAGTGGTGGCCTTGGCAGTGCCGGGAATTGTTGGACTCGATGATCTCTCAAAGGGCTTTTCCAACCTAAACGATTCCATGATAGTTTTCCTCAGAATCAAGAAATGAAGGGAATAAGGGCCTTTTTCTTTGAGTTCAGAGGATGGATTTGCTGACCCCCCGGAGTGAGTTTCCTGCTTCAAGACTCTCCTGTGGAAAAAAAAATTAGAGAAATGGGTAAATCTGAGAGAGCCGGAACACACCCGGACTGGGGGATGTCCCACAGTTAACGTGGCAAGGGATAATATCCATGGAAAAATAAACAATCAAAACCAATTAAAAAAAGAAACAAAAAAAAAACCAACCAAAAAAAAAAAAAAACCAACCAACCAGACAAACAAAAAAACCCCACAAAACCAAACACAAGCCAAATGAACAAACAAACAAACCCCCAAAACCAAAACACCCAAATAAACAAGCAAAAAAACCCCCCATGAAATAAAGATGATTTTAACTTTAATCTCTAGGTTATTTTCATAATCTAGAGATTATAATATTTTATATTATATGATATTTCATAATATTTTATTATAAAAATAATAAAATGTTTTATATTTTTATATAAATATATAATATAATTTTATTTTGTTACAATAAAATTACAATTTTATTTCTAATATTTATATTTTAATAATTATTATTAATTTTTAATAATTTAGAATATTTTTATAAATCAAATATGTTTTATATATTTAAAATATTTTACTATTATAATATTTCGGTTATTATTTTTATAATATTTTTTCCATTTTAATAATATTATATTATTAAATAATATAATGATATTATATTTTTTTCCATTATTTGACACAGGCGTTTTCCCATCCTGTATAAACACAATTTTCCTTCATCAGGAACTTCAAAATCAGGGAAGAAAACAAACTCAGTTATTTTTAAAAGGCTTTCCCATGTGACAGAACACAGGGGGAGAAATATTGATATTCATCCATAAAAAGCAAATATAGATTCCACCCCCAATTTCCAACGATTGGAATTCCATGTGATTGGAAGTCTGCAGGGACCGATCAAGGGCAGAGATCAGGCTCTCTGGATACTGGAAAACTCTCCCCACCTTAACACATTGATCCCTTGTGAGAGGGTTTATCCTTCAGCCTTCACTGGAGGAGAATATCCCAGTTATCAAGAGTAATGGAGAAGAGGAGGAATAACCATTAATCCTGAAGAAATCCTATTTAAACATGACACAAGCCCAGTTTTGAGTGGAATTTCAGCAACACACAAGGTCCAGATCCACCCTGTTCTTCCATCAAAACCCACAGAGGGCAAAGGTAAAAATATTGGACATCCATTACTCCTAAATTCCTGGGCTAACAAACAGGTTTCCTATTAATTCTGGAAAATATTCCTGGTTCCCACAGAGCCAGGATTGTGATTTGGGAAGGACTGGCCAGATTTGAGCACGGGATGGGGAAGCAAACATCCCATGCTGCTTCTCCCACCAGGTGTCGGATTATTGTGGATTCCCCATCCCTGGAAATGTCCCAGGCCAGGTTGGACGGGGCTTGGAGCAACCTGGGATGGTGGAAGGTGTCCCTGCCCACGGCGGGGGGTTGGAAGTGGATTATCTTCAAGGTCCCTTCCAACCCAAACCATTCCATGATTATTATGATGATGATTATTATTTTTCCCTTCCTTTTCTGACCCGTTTTTATCTCGGCTCCCAAATTTGTGAAGCAGGGGCTGTGCTGCCTTTGCTTTTTCTTTGGCTGCCTTTGCTTTTTCTTTGGCTCATGGTCTCCAACCAGTGCTGATCCCAAGGATTTGGGACAGCCTGGACCTCCCAGGCTGTGATTCCCATGCCAACATCCCACACAGGCAGGGATTTAGCCCAGCATCCAGGTAAAATTCCTTCCAAAGGTAGATCCACACCCTGCTGTTGCATCACTTCCAGGTGCATGAAAAACTCCAGGCTCTTCCCTGGATATGATCTTGGAATCATGGAATGGCTTGAGTTGGAAGGGACCCCCAAGGATCATCGAGTCCAACCCCTGGCCCTGCACAGATCTTAAAGATCATCACATTCCAACCCCCCTTCCACGGGCAGGGACACCTTCCACCATTCCAGGTTGCTCCAAGCCCCATCCAACCTGTCCTTGGGCATCTCCAGGGGTGAAGAGTCGGGTCAGGACACCTCAAGCCAACCAGGCTCATCCCAGGGGGAGAAGACACTTGTCAAGGTTCATCCATGCTCAGTCCCTTCAGGAAATATCTGAACCACAGAGAGACCTCACTCCAAACCCCAGAACATCCTTGTAAGGTATCCAAGTTCCAAACTGGATTGGGTACCAGGATCTTTTTCGGCTGACATAAGGGAAATATGAAGTTCCTAAAAATTAAAATCTTTCTGGGCCATCTGGTAAATTCTGAACACAGGGGTTTCTTTTTCTCTCTGGGCTAAGAACAAAAGAAATCCATCATTTTTGACAGAGGACGCTTCATAGCCAATTGGAAGAAAGGGAAAGCCCCCTTTCGGAGAAAAAGAAACCTTTTTAGGCAAAAATTAATATATTAAACTTATCTGAAGAAGGGTGGGATTTTGTAAAACTATAAAAGGCATGAGATTTAAACCCAAGGGGTCTTTTTCCCCAGAAATTCAGTGAGAGAAAGACCCACCGCGCTGAATAAATTCTTCCTTGTCGATATGGTTTCTTTGTTCCCTGACTTTGTGCCGTCTCTCTAAATTTGAGAGAGGAATTTTTTTCTCACATCCTGGTTTCAGGACTCCATCCCAAGAAACGGAGGCAAAACTCAACCCCGAGGATCCAAGAGCAACCACATCCCATTTTTCTGTGAACTGTTTCCTGCTGGGTGAGAAAAGATGGACCAAAGAGCTGCTCGAGCTCCAGGAAACGGCGGGAGATGGATGAGGAAATAGTTGGAGCCACACACGAGAAAATCGAGCTTAATTTCTCTTTTTTTATAGAAATGAAACCTTGGAGAAAACGCTGAACTTGGAGGCAATTCCTCAGTGAGGAGGAGGCACAAAGCAGGAGAAGGTTGATCCTCACCCCAGATCTCTCCTGGTGCAAAGACACCGGTTGGCCAGAATTTATCACTCACTGATCTCCCAGAGAGCACTGGAAAAAAAATCCCTTTTTCCACTGGAAAAAAATCGCTTATAGCCAAAAAAAAAAAAAAAAAAAGGAGGGTTTTAACGATATCAAACCATTTCTGAGCTGCCTTTCGATCTCATCGAGTTTTTGGGTGCTTAAGTTCCCTCCCTAATTCCGAGACATTAAAAAAAAAATGGAATGAAACGCATTAAAAGAGCCATTTTCATTTTGCAGCTGGGAACAAGGAGTGGAATTTGTCTTGAATTAAAAAAAAAAAAAGGTAAATTTGCAGCGTTTCTGACTGAAACAAAATATTGCAGCTCCCTCACAACCAATTGTTTTGAGCCAATTGCTCAATTGGCTTAAGTAATTTTTTTTTTCCCAAGGAATCAATCTGCTGGAGTAAATAAAGAAATGTTCATTTCCATCCAGATCCAATTTCCAGACTAGTGATGAACCTGATGGTTTTTATATCTGCTTGGCTCTAGGAACGTACACAGATTTTTCTGCCTGTCCAAATAACTCTTCTGAATCTTTACTGCTCTCTCTGCAGCCCCAGCTCCCAGTAGATGATCCCCAACTCCCACTGGATGATCCCAAATGGATTTGGGCAGGCTGGTTGTGTCACTACCAAGAGAATCCTCCTCTGAATTCATCCCATTTCCAGCTTCAGTTGGTCAAAGTGTCCCTGCCCAGGGCAGGGGGGTTGGAACTAGATGAGCTTTAGGGTCCCTTCCAACCCAAACCATTCCAGGATTCCATGATTATTATTATTATTTTCCCTTCTTTTTCCATCCTATTAAACTGTCTTTATCTCAACTTGCCAATTTTCCTGTTTTTTCCCTAATTCTCTCCCCTTCCCACTGTGTTTTTGGGATTGAGTGAGTGGCTGATGGGTTAAATTTTTGGGCCAACAGCCTAAAATCCAGGATGGACTGTTTACCAGTCCCCTTCTCCCAGGCAAGGATATATTTCTGGATGTACCAGGAGATAATCAGATCATGCCATGAGGGAGCTGGGAGGGCTCATCCTGGAGAAAAGGAGGACCTGGGTGGGGGACAGGACCTTCTCACTCCCTACAATTCCCTGACAGGAGGGTGGAGCCAGCTGGGATCGGGCTCTGCTCCCAGGGAACAACGACAGGACAAGAGGAAACGGCCTCGAGTTGTGCCAGGGCGGGTTTAGATTGGATATCAGGAAAAATTCCTTCATGGAAAGGGCTGCCCAGCCCTGGCACAGCTGCCCAGGGCAGTGGTGGAGTCCCCATCCCTGGAGGGATTTAAAAACCCTGTGGATGTGGCACTTGGGGACACGGTTCAGTGGTGGCCTCGGCAGCGCTGGATCAGTGGTTGGGCTCAATAATTTTAGAGGGCTTTTCCAGCCTAAATGATTTAATGATTCCATGACATATATTCCATGCAGATCCTGCCGGTAGGTGACGTGAAAAAGCACCCAGAGACGCGGGAATCCTGCTAGAGCCTGAAAAGCGGGAACAGGATTTTGCAAAGGAGACAACACCACACAACAGGCAAATCTGGGAGCTGGCAGGAAGGGGAAGAAAGAGGGAAAGGCACAAATTGCCTCAGAGAACAAGAGGCACCAAGAAGCAACGATTTGCCCTCCCCGACCATTTGGGAGGGGAGAGGGGCCTGTGGGATTGTCCTCTCCCTGCCTCCCTCCTCTCCCTCCCTTCCTCCCTCCCTCCCTCCCTCGAAGACAATGAAGTGAATTAAGTTTGCCGAGTTCCGTAGGGCGTCAGCTCCAATTACTCACCCGCTGCATCATAATTACTGCAAATGGGCCATTAAAGGAAAATTATCATCAATATGATATTATCAGACAGAGGGTAAATGAATAAAGGAAAGTGCTTATTCTTCCATTGTCCTGTTAATAGAGACGTCTTTGAAATGGGTAATGTGAAGGATTCCACCTCTCCCGGGGTTGGGGGATCACACACACACAGGGATAAAAATTTGGATCTGCCGCCTTCACCTGATTATCCAAGCAGAGGGTGAGGAGCTGGGACTCCTGGGCAAGGTGTCATCCCTGCTCAGGACACCCCAAGGGATCCAGTGTCACCTTCTGCACATGGAGCTTGAAGCTCAATCCCATAAAATTTTAAGGGGAGCTGAAGTTTGGTATTCAATCAAAGGTTGGACTTGACAATCCCAGAGAGCTTTTCCAACCTTAACGGTTCAGTGAATGAGACTCAAAATGCAAACCCAGGTCAGGGCTGGATCATCCTCCTCAGCCTCCCCTGGAGGCTTTTCAATGGCTGCATCTGGGAGCAGCCACACCTGGGGCTGTGGGATGCTGGAGGGGGATCACACACAGACAGGGATGCAAATTTGGACCCGAGCCTTCACCTGGTTATCCAAGCAGAGCGTGAGGAGCTGGGACTCTTGGGCGAGGTGTCATCCCTGCTCAGGACACCCCAAGGGATCCAGTGTCACCTTCTGCACATGGAGCTTGAAGCTCAATCCCATAAAATTTTAAGGGGAGTTGAAGTTTGGTTGACGTGGTGGTGGTGGTTCAATCAAAGGTTGGACTTGACGATCCCTGAGAGCTTTTCCAAACTTAATGGTTCAGTGAATCCAACCCAAAATGCAAACCCAGGTCAGGGCTGGATCATCCTCCTCGGCCTCCCCTGGAGGCTTTTCAATGGCTGCATCTGGGAGCGGCCACACCTGGAGAAAGGTGGGACCAGAGCTGCTCCTCGTGGAAACGTGTTTTGTGCTCATCGGGCTGAAATTTGGCCACAAATCGCAGAAAAAACATCAAGTGGTTGCAGCTCAGGGTCAGAAAAGGTGATGGTTTCATGCAATGTTGGGCTTTGAGCACTGAATTCCTCCAGGAAGGTCAAACTCCACCTTCACAGCTGGGAATTGCTCTTTAGGAGGCTGAGGGGACAACCGGGACTGGGGACAGTTCTGCTGGAGCAATGAATGCCCGGGATGACACCAAGTGTCCCACAGAATGAGAAAAAGGAGACAATTGGATGAGATCCGTGGGTCACTGGGAGATGTCCTGGATGCTCAGACCACCTGAATAAATTCTCTCTGCAAGGCACAGCCCGATTATTGAACTGCTTGGATTTGGGAGCTATTGCAGGAGAGGAATTCTCCAAGAAAGGGGAAATCTCTGATGTGGCAGGAGCAAGGATGGAACTCCAGGAGATGCATTTACACCACCTCGGATCCTTGTGGGCTCTCTTGAACCTTCCTCTGGAACAGCAATTTCCAGCTGAACTGTTCCTGAACCTGAACACACAGAGATTTTTAAGGAAAACACCATCAAACCTTTTCCAGCTTCCAAATCCTTGTGCAATCAATGGATGCAATCCTACAGCAGGTGTGTTTTCACACCCACATCACGGAGATCTGGATAAAAAAGGGGTTTTGATGGGATTCCTCTGGCTAAACCTCATGTTTCCAGTGGAGACGCCTCTGTCTCAGCACCCCCCCCTTTCCCATTGAGCTGATAAAATTCAGGGAGCTGAGGGAATTTTTTCCACTCTTCCCAAAGAAGAAAACTCCATCTGAGTGGACAGTTTACTCTCTCAGCTTTGTGGATGGCACAGATCTGAACTTCTGGATGTCACAGGAGCCTGAACACTCCACTCAGATGGAGACACCCGAGTGACAACTCCCAAAACTGAAGGGAAGAATCCCAGCCTTTAAGTGACTGGGAAAGGGGTACTTAGGAGCTCTTCAGCTCCAGTGGAGGGACATCCAGCTGTTGTGACTCCTGGGCTGTCATAACAAGGTGAGAAGCCATTTCAGTGCCAGGAGTAGGTCAGCAGATCCCAAGACCCAACCCTTTCCTCCCGGCGCTATCAAGGAATCATTAAGGTTGGAAAAGGCATCTGAGATCATCTTCAAACATCTCTGAGATCTTGTCTTGGTTATTTACAGTCTCTTTCTCTCATCTTCTCCCAGAAATGAGCAGAGATGGGGTTTGTGGTCCTAAGTTATCCCAAGGTTTGCACTGCAGTATTCGCTTCCTTGTGGGAAAGAGGGGTCGGGACCCACTTGAAGGAGTTGGAATTACACCAGGACACTCCCTGAGGATGAGTGTCCCATGGTCTGCTCACTAATGAGCTTGTGGGACACCAGGAGACATTACCCACATCCCCAGAGCCGTGATCAGTCCCATGGGATGACCAAGAGGTGCCACCACGAGGCAAAGTGTCACCAGCGAAGCACAGGCAGGGTGGGAGCAAAGCCACCCGGAGTCAGCCCTGGCTGCAGAACCAAGGAGCATCCTCATATCAGCTGCCTGGCACATTCCCAGTGGAAAACAGGAGGAAAAGCCACCCTTTACACGCTGCTGAGGTGACCTGTTAGAGCGGGGCCGTGTTTTCCCTCCTCCAGCACGTCGGTGGCCGGACACCTCGGCCACCGGGACTCTTGTAAGGTGACAAGCGAGACTACAAGCGAGGTGGACAAGCTCTTCCCAGGACAACCAGCCCCACTCCCTGGTTCTTCCTGCTCTCCCAAGAGCCCAGCCTGCCCCAAGAAGTCCTGGGATAAGGCTCTTCCCAGAAGAGCAAGCATCTAGCCGGAACAGGAACGCGCCCACGGGGCCAGGTTTGGCGAAGCTGCCTCGGTCTCAAGGGTAGAAAATAGTCGGTGAAGGGAGTAAAGAGGATCTGCTGCTATTCATTTCACAGCTGTAGTGGGATTAGTGGAACGAGGGCGCTGGGGTAAGCTGCCCCTTTTATCTCATTCAAACATGTTGCTAATTCAGCAGAGCACCGCAGCCAGGAGCAGCTCCCGGCCTAATCCACTGTATCATTCTCACCCAGTGTGAAGAAACGAGAATTTTAATCCGCTCCCCACCCCCTCCCCGCCCCCTCAGCTGCTCCAGCGGGCCCTGCCCGGTCTGACCACTCGTGGGGACCCCACTGGGTGCGTGGCGTGGCTTCTCCCGGCTCTCCGGGATGTGGGAAAAGAGGTGGATCCTCGACTGCAGCTCCGTTGGGATGTCGGTGGTCCCGTGGTGGCCACGGGAACAGAAAACCAAGAGCATCGTTGTAGCCAGGGTGGGGTCGGGCTCTGCTCCCAGGAACCACCAGTAGGACACGAGGGTACAACCCTGAGCTGTGCCAGGGGAGGGTTAGGTTGGACATTGAGAAGAAGTTCATTCCAGACCTTGGAATGGGCAGCCCAGGGAGGGGCAGAGTCCCCATCCCTGGGGGTGTTGAAGCAGAGCCTGGACGTGGCACTCGGTGCCATGGGCTGGGTGCCAAGGTGGGGTTGGGGCACAGGTTGGACTTGACAATCTCGGGGGTCTTTTCCAACCCAGTTCATTCCGTGTGTGTGATCCAGGGTAAAGGCACCTTGAGGGGTGTCCACTGACTGCTCCTGCGTTGGTCTGAGGATCTTCTCCCAGGCTGAGGAAACAGCAATGGGGAGGTGATTTTACCAGACCAAACAGCAAAGCCCCACGAAAGGTGCCACAGGGACACACAGTGGCCCAGTCAGGCCTCAAATGTAGAAGGAGGACAAGCCAGAAGCTACACAAGATGCTCTGCCAGGGTCTCATCACCCTGAAAATAAGCTCTAATTGTGCAGGGGGGTCACAGCTCCCCTTCCAGGCAACATCTGCCTCTTAGTGCAACAAACTGTGAGACGTTTTCCTTCCTCTGGAAACAGTCCCTAAACCAGCTCCCAGCACAAGGAATGCTGCTTGAGATACCTCCTTCCTGGAAGGCAGGAGGTATTCCGTCTGTGCTCCCCAAACCTTTCAGCCATGCCTTTTTTCCCCAAGGAAATCCTCATCCACAGCCCCATCCCTTTTTTTCTCAAGGAAATCCTCATCCACAGCCCCATCCCTTTTTTCTCCAAGGAAATCCTCATCCACAGCCCCATCCCTTTTTTTCCCCCCCGAGGAAATCCTCATCCACAGCCCCATCCCTTTTTTCCCAAGGAAATCCTCATCCACAGCCCCATCTCTTTTTTCCCAAGGAAATCCTCATCCACAGCCCCATCCCTTTTTTTCCCAAGGAAATCCTCATCCACAGCCCCATCCCTTTTTTCTCCAAGGAAATCCTCATCCACAGCCCCATCCCGTGTTTCCACCTGTGGCTCTCAAAACACTGTGAGAACGGAGGCGGCGTGGCCTGAGGTGACAGGTGACAAAAACGAGGTGGACGAGGAGGTTCTGTCTTACCACAGGCCACACACAACTGGACTCTGAAAAACTCAAGCAGAAGTGCAGAGTCTGAGCACAAAGGAGAACTCAGTGTTTATGTTCTGCTCCTCAAGGCCCAAATTTTAATTAACTGGTACCGTTTCCAAACCTTGTAGACCTTAAGAAATATTTGTCTGTATGACCAGTGCCTTGTCCTCTCCACACACATCCAGCCAGGCCTGAGCACACCAGTGTGGGCCAACAGCACGTTCCTCAGTTCTCACTGGACCCAGTCTTAAGCAGAGCTTAGTAAAACTCAGCTAGGCTTGTGTAAAACCAGTTAAGAGACTGTTTTTTTTAGAAGGTGCCATCCCTCCACTGGATCCTTCTTTGCAACAAACAGCACCTGCAAACAAGGCAGGGACAGCGAAGCCTCCACCACTTATGGACCTCAAAGAGACCTTCAACCTACTCAAGTTCTGTTGGGCATCACTGAAGTCTAAATTGTGCTTCTTGTTTCTCCAGCAAAGAGTTTGGATGTGGCCCCCCCCAGGTTTCTTTGGATTACATCAAGGGGGAGGTGTCTTTCCTTGCAGTGTAGGAGTTTTCCAGAGCTTCCCTGGATCAGGCCACGCATGGAGCTGTCAGTCCTGAAGCCCAATACAAAGTTAAAATGAGGTATAAGTTGTACAGATCACTCCCCCCCCCAAAAAAACACCCCACGAGCACAACAAAGCCCGATGGCTCAGCAAGAAATTGGGGGGAAAAAAACACAAAAGAAACAAAGAAATGAGCAACACGAAGTACAAAGTTTCCCTGAATTTCTGGAACCAGTAGCACTGTGGAGAGGATCAACTTGGAGCATTCATCTAAGAGGTTTTAGGTGGGAAGAACTCCTCCATGAAAGAACCTCCTCTCCCCGAGGGATGTATTTTGCCCAAATGTAGAGGGAAGGGCAGAAGTGATTTCTGGTGGAATTAAAAAAAAAAAAAAAAAAAAAAAAAAAAAAAAAAGATAAAATAGGGAGGAAAAAATCAGCATCAGCTGAAAGCATCAGTTTTGGAAATATCATCCAGTTTGGTGTTCAGGAAAATAGTCTTTCCCCAGAGGACCTAAAGCAGAGTGAGGGGAGACAGGGAGGAAGAGACAAGAAGTCCTTGTCCTAAGTTTGGGCAAGAATTCCCTCCTTTCTCAGAGGAAATGCTGGGGCTGAAATGAGAAATCCTGACACTGGGCCTTGGCTTTCTGCTTCTCCCCGTTCCCCACGTGCCCTTGGATGTGGTGGGAGATGTTCAGGAACCCACACGAGCGGCTCCCGCTCCCCGTGGATCAGAGATGCAAAGCCCGGGGCAGAGCAAAGCCAGGATGAGAAATGTCCTTGTCCCAGACCAGGCCTGGAGCGTTTCAGCTCCAACCAGCCCTGGAGCACCTGGAAAATATCCACAGAGACAGGGAGATGGGCCACAGGGAAGGACTGGGTGGGATGTTCCTTAAACAGAATCATGGAATTTTGGTTGGAAAAGACCTCCAAGGTCATGGAGTCCAACTTGTGCCCCATCCCCACCTTGTCCCCCAGCCCAGAGCACTGAGTGCCATGTCCAGTCATTCCTTGGACACCTCCAGGGATGGGGACTCCAAACCTCCCTGGGCAACCAATTCCAATACTTGACAACCCTTTCCATGAAGAAATTCCTCCTTGATGTCCCACCTGAACCTCCCCTGGCACAGCTTGAGGCTGTGTCCTCTCATCCTGTCACTTGTTGCATCCCTCGGGGACTGATCCCAAGCCACAGCGGGACACAGCCATGGGATACCCACACAGGGACACCCCCCCATCTCTGCCAGGACTTTTGGGATTGAAGCTAAAAAACCCAGACTCACCCTCCCCAATCCCACCCCCACTGCCTGTTCCGAGGTTGCTCCCCAACCACCTCCCTCCCCCCAAATACCCCCGAACCTCTTCCAGCCGCGCAGCAATTAAAAGGGCATTATTAACACCCCTCTCCCTTCCTCCCTCCCTCCTTCCCTCCCGCTCTCCGACGGGCAATGAAACCTCCCCGAACGCTGCCGCTCATCGCGCTGACGATTTAATTACACTTAAAGCCAATCAAGAGCTTCTGGAGCCGAGTGGCTGTTAAAGGATTGCAGGGGAGGGGCGGGAGGAGAGGATCGGACAAAGACCCCCACCACCACCACCACCACCCAGCTGATGTGCAGGACGCACCAACACCGCGAAACCACGAGCATCCATCTGTTTTCCCTCCTTCCTCCCGCTCCCCCCTCCTCCCTCGCGCCCACCTTCCCGAGCTTCCCGGGGAGCGGCTCCACGGCAAAGTCCCACGGGGAAGTCGGGAGGGGAGGGTGGGAGGTGGAGGAGGACTGGAAAGAGCCTTCCCTGCCCTGCCCTCCCCCCCCCTCCGCGCCACCTCCACCCCCGTGTCATTGAGGGATGGCACGCGCCCGGCTTTTAATTAGGCGCAGTTAATTGCCTCGGTGCAGAGGAACATTGTTCCCGCTGGTGGGAAGCGAGAGGGGCTTCAGGCTTGGCTTCTCCCGGGGGGAGGGAGGGAGGCTTTCCTTGGATGCTGCTCCCGAGAGGGGGTTGGAAGACCTGGACTGAGAGGGGTGAGAGGGAATTCGCTGCTCCAAGAGGACAGGGGGGTTAACCCTCACACCCCCACGGCCGAGATGAGCCTGTTTGTGCCCAAAAGAAGAAGGGGGGAGGGTCCAGATTTGGGAAATGGGCAAGGGGGTCGATCCCTTGGGATCTGCTGCGACTCCCCGTTGTATGTCCCTTGTGGGGAGAGGCTCAGAGCACTCCAGGGAGGAAAACATGGGGAAGAGAGGCTGTCCACCGGCAGAAATCCAGGCGGTATTCCCAC